>NC_086041.1:34755938-36152853 GCF_947568885.1 Cydia strobilella
TGCCGTCGCAAGCTAACAGAAGACAGGTACAGCGCTATTTAAGTGTACTCATATCAATGCAATACTTCAAATTTAATATCAACGCATTTTTCATCCGATTCACCCTGTGATCCGATTCTCCTCGGTCTACCCTATGTCAACCGATCTAATCAGTTCATTCAGTCTTGTCAGGGTTGGATATAGTCGCCACCCCCTTGTCGGCCGCCGGCGCGTCGTCCCATCCCCAAACAGGATGGCTTCCATCACCGGTTCTCCTCACTCGCTTCTCGACAATGTCAGGGGAAACTGACTTAAGATCATAAGCCCATCCGATTTTAGACATAGTGTCAATGAAGAGCTTTGAAAGATTGAGAGAATAGTTTCCTAACTCGGCAGTTTTATAGTCCCAAGGGAAAACGTGATGATAATTATGGAAGCCTTCGCCAAAAACGAGAAAAGACACAGGCTTGGTTTCGACAGGGTTGATGTTTTTGTCGTAAGTGCGGTCTCCCCACTTGTGGGCGGCCGAGTTGACCAACCAGGTGACGTTAAGGACGTAGCAATAGCGGAAGATTGCGCAGACGAAGTAGCCGTTCCACAGAGACTCACCCCAAAGAGTGGGGATTATTGAGGGTAGAATGAAGCAGATAAGCGGCATCAGGGTCAGGTAGTATCTGAAAAAATAAGTTTTTTGTCAAATAAAATATATTTGTAACAAGCTGTACTTTTCTTTCAACAGGCAACATTACTCTTCGAGACAATTCTAACAAATACAAACACCATATTATAAGTGTAAGGCCTGAGTGGACGCTTGAGTTGAGCGTGCAGCGGGGCGGGGCGTGCAGCGTGCATGTTAAATAAATGCAAACGTATAGGAGGCCTTAGTGCACGCTGCTCAAATCACTTGTGAGTCCGACGCCACGCTGCTGACGCTGCACGCCCCGCCGAACGCTCCGCTTCGAGCGTCCACTCAGGCCTTACACTTAGGTTGCGTTATTTTATCACAGACTTTCTATTGCTACCTGCTGTGCCCATCATCATCATCAGATCAGCTCGATGGTACCATAATATTGCATTGTCATTCAACTTAGATTATAATTTGAGGCATTTTGTATGAAAAGGGACATTATTGTCGATAGCGCTTACGCCTCACAGCGTCGCACGGCATTGTATTTACATCGGAGCATCGTTTATAATGGCGTAAGCGCCATCGACAATAAGGTCCCTTTTTATCGAAAATACCACATTTATGTGAATTTTCAGCTCAATCGAATAATGAAAAGTGGGTCTATTTTAAAGATCTTGCAATATTTGAACCGAACATACTTATTGGAAGAAATGAAAGCTTATAAAAACATCGAATTTATACTCTAAGGAGACATTCTTGTTAAACACCGGGCCGGGGACGGGCCGGAGCTTCCGGCGCTTCGTTTTTTTATGGAAAGCACCACGTGAACACCGATCAGCCGTCATAGAACGCCTCGGCCCGAGCACGGCCCGGTCTAGCGTGAACCTTAATATTACATATATAATGACGGTTTTAGTTTCATATCCGAAACAATTAGGGTCTAACAACTATTCAAAACTTTTAGGGTTGTATAACAAACATGTTTCGTAGGTATCGAAATTATGATATTCAGAATTAATTTACCTGCCATTCAATTATGGCTAGGCATCAAAACATTGTTTAGGTACGTAATTGTTTACCTATCCTTTAAAGTTACGAGAAGGGCATGATGATGTGATTATACTTGCTCCGGCAAGCTCGACCGAATTTCACCTTCCCATACAAACGGAGTTTCGTTCACATTTTAAAAATACGTGTTGGATTGTAATGAAACTTTGCACATACAATAACATGAGGTATATCTAGGTCTGTAATTAGTTTACATAGCTCCAGTTTATAAAACAAACGAAATAGAGCAAAAAATTTTTTGACTATTATAGTATCTGAAGCTACATAAACTTGTTTTTGCTCGGTTTCGTTTGTCCTCATGTCATTGTATGTGCAGTTACATTACAATCCAACACGTAGCTATAAAGAATGACTCACGTTAGACCGGGCCGTGTCCGGGCCGGAGCTTACTTTTCTATGACATGACAGGTGATCACGTGATGCTTACCATAGAAAATGAAGCGCCGGAAGCTCCGGCCCGGACGCGGCCCGGTCTAACGTCAGTCATCCTTAAGATGAGAACGAAACTCCGTTTGTATGGGAAGGTGAAATTCGGCCGAGCTTCCCGGGGACTCTTAAGCGGATCCCACCTATTTTTGTTACAACTTTTATAAACTAATATTAATTTAAAGGTTACATATTGTGTTTAATTCCGCAGAATTTCTGTAATGTTGAATTTTCTATGTCCCTAACAGCATTTATACGTCATTATGGCGTCAGCGACGTCATTATGACACCATAATTACGTCATTGTTACGTCATTATGACGTCGCTGACGTCACTTTGCTACCTGGGGTATTATGTATAAACAAATTTACGATTTCGAAAAAAAAAGCAACGTGCCGCTTCTAGCCTGGAGGTCGCTAATTCGAACAACTCACAATTTCTAAGATTTAGTAACACACGGGAACGACACATTAATCTTGGATTTCATCTGCGGATGCTTTCGCACCAATAGCAAGCCCACGTGCAAGAAGCAGACAAACAATTACTTACTTCTTCTGAAAGCGAAGGACGGGATCGGCCACTAAGTTGCTCATATCGATGGTGTTTCCCTTGGCCTTGATTTGCGGATGCTTTCGCAGACAAACAACAAACAATTACTTACTTCTTCTGGAAGCGAAGCACGGGATCCGCCAGTAAGTCGCTCATATCGATGGTGTGACCTTTGGCCTTGATCTGCGGATGCTTTCGCACCAATAGCAAGCCTATGTGCGAGAAGAAGACAGACAATTACTTACTTCTGGAAGCGCAGCACGGGATCGGCCAGTAAGTCGCTCATATCGATGGTGTTTCCTTTGGCCTTGATTTGCGGATGCTTTCGCACGAATAGCCAGCCCACGTGCAAGAAGCAGACAAACAATTACTTACTTCTTCTGAAAGCGAAGGACGGGATCGGCCAGTAAGTCGCTCATATCGATGGTGTTTCCCTTGGCCTTGATTTGCGGATGCTTTCGCAGACAAACAACAAACAATTACTTACTTCTTCTGGAAGCGAAGCACGCGATCCGCCAGTAAGTCGCTCATATCGATGGTGTGACCTTTGGCCTTGATCTGCGGATGCTTTCGCACCAATAGCAAGCCTATGTGCGAGAAGAAGACAGACAATTACTTACTTCTGGAAGCGCAGCACGGGATCGACCAATAAGTCGCTCATATCGATGGTGTGACCTTTAGCCTTGATCTGCGGATGCTTTCGCACCAATAGCAAGCCTATGTGCGAGAAGAAGACAGACAATTACTTACTTCTGGAAGCGCAGCACGGGATCGACCAATAAGTCGCTCATATCGATGGTGTTTCCTTTGGCCTTGATTTGCGGATGCTTTCGCACCAATAGCCAGCCCACGTGCAAGAAGCAGACAAACAATTACTTACTTCTTCTGAAAGCGAAGGACGGGATCGGCTAGTAAGTCGCTCATATCGATGGTGTGACCTATGGCCTTGATCTGCGGATGCTTTCGCACCAATAGCCAGCCCACGTGCAAGAAGCAGACCAACAATTACTTACTTCTTCTGAAAGCGAAGGACGGGATCGGCTAGTAAGTCGCTCATATCGATGGTGTGACCTTTGGCCTTGATCTGCGGATGCTTTCGCACCAATAGCCAGCCCACGTGCAAGAAGCAGACAAACAATTACTTACTTCTTCTGAAAGCGAAGGACGGGATCGGCTAGTAAGTCGCTCATATCGATGGTGTGACCTTTGGCCTTGATCTGCGGATGCTTTCGCACCATTAGCCAGCCAACGTGCGAGAAGAAGAAGCCACGAGTGGCGTTGTGCGGGTCGGCGTCGGTCTCGGAGTACTTGTGGTGCATGCGGTGGTCGCGCGCCCAGTCTATCGCGGAATCCTGGAACAATGATATAATCTTTAAATAAAAGAATCAAATATAATTACAAAACAGTATGCTACCGTTTTAGGGCCTTTATTAGCAGCTCCATTTTATAATGTAGTGCTTTTCGAGAGGACAACGTAAAACAATCTCAAACTATAAGTAGGTGTCCAAGTTCCCATCATCAGATTTTGACTTTACGTATATATGGCAAATGTGTGAACACTTTCGAACAAATATAGTTGGTCAAACCAATTTGTCAGTCAGTAACAACCAGGAAAATTATACTCATCCCTTTCTTTTGGGTTGCTAGTACTAGTGTAAGACAAAGATAGTATGATTCTCTCTGCCTATGTTTGAAATGAGACAGTCCTTTGACAAACTATAAATATTTTTTTCTTTTCAAGTCAGCCCAGCCGGATTTGGTTGTGTCCGACCGAAGTTGCGGCCTAAAAATCATGAACGTTCGGCCGAAACTACTCATAGCCGATCCGAATCTTCGATTTCGGTTTCTGTAAAAAATCAGGTTACATTCGGACACGACCAAGTAAGTATAGTTGGTCAAGCAAATCTTGTCAGTAGAAAAAGGCGGGAAATTTAAAAAACGTAGGCGCAAAGGGTTATTGTCCCATATAAAATTGGAATATCGCGCCTTTTTCTACTATACATGGTGCCTAAAAAATAAGTGCATTCCCGTTGCCAGGGAGGTTTTGGGATTATACTGAGCAACTTTTACTATGGGACCAACCACGAAATCGGGAACAAAATTTTACCCTCCCATAGAAAATGGACCAGGCAAAATGTTTCATCCAAAATGTTTTTCGCGATTTCGGGGTTGGTCCCATAGTAAAAGTTGCTCAGTATAATCCCAAAACTTCCCTGGCAACGGGAATGGACTTATTTTTTAGCCACCGTGGGCACCGTGTGCGAAGTAAGTAATCCACGCTATGTCTACCAATAATCTAAACAATCTTTACGAAACAAGCAGTTCCCGTCACATTGCTACGGATCCGGAAACCTCGGTGTGTGACCGAGACGGCGCTAGTGATGTCCCGCTCGCACACCGGGAACAGTCTGCATTACAGATAGCTGTAATGTATGTGAATAAATGAATTCATTAAGCGGTTGCATGCTTCCGTTGAAGTTACTCAACGTTGTTAAATGTTGCAGTTTTTG
Source organism: Cydia strobilella (assembly GCF_947568885.1). NCBI lineage: Eukaryota > Metazoa > Arthropoda > Insecta > Lepidoptera > Tortricidae > Cydia > Cydia strobilella. Next base: position 34,761,099 of record NC_086041.1, read on the forward strand.
TCGTAATCGAAGTGCATTCCATCAATAATTGTTAGCGTTTTCAATCCATCCATACTAATATTATAAATGCGAAAGTCTGTCCGTCTGTCTGTCTTTCTGTCTGAATCGATTTAGATGAAATTTGGCATAGAGATAGGTTGAGTCCCTAAGAAGGACATAGGATAGTTTTTATCCCGAAAATCATCCCTTAAGAAAGTAAAAAGCGGGGTGAAATTGAGATGATTAATGAAGTGCCTCCTGATTTGTGTGCATAGTATGCTCAAATTGAATAATTGCTATGAGAATTGATCCAGGCGCTATACTTACTTTAGCTGCTGTTTCTATATAAGTCTACGCAGAAGAAGTCGCGGGCAAAAGCTAGTATTTAATATATGACTTATATTGACCGGGATATAGACCGTGATTACCTTTTGTATATATCCTATAACCACTAAACTGCAAGTGGTCAAACACTCTTCGGCTTACCAGGCAGTTACTCTATTCAATAGATTGCCATCCGATTTGAAGACAGTCGCTAAATTAAATTTGTTTAAAAATTGTCTCAAAACTTATTTGTTAAAGAAGTGCTTTTATTCGGTTGATGAGTTCTCATATTTCATCATCTCATATTTTTTTAAGAATTGGACTTGGAACTATTTAGGAACTCTACCAAACTAGGTACCTTAAGAGGCAACTGGAGTGGTCATTTCTCCATACAAACGTACTCAATTGTTTCCTTCATGGTTTTTGAAACTAGAGCAGTGATTTTTTCAACACAGATTATTATTGTAATTAATTATTGTGAAATAAATAAATCTAAATCTATTTTGAATATCTGTATCGGACTGGTTTGCTTTTTTGATATTTTTGTTTTTTAAGACGCTAGAGCACTTAAATATTCACAAAAATGGCCTAATTTACTAGGCCGCAAATAGAAGAAAGGTATTCAAAACTGATATCAATTAGCCTAAAAAGCAAAACAGTCCAACACAGATAATTTCATTACCATTTAGATCTCAAAACTTCGTTACATTTGGTTAAGTTTTGGAGGAGGAAACAGTCGAATACGAAACCTCGTTTTTAGAGATTTTTACGCAGGATTTATCGCCTAACCTGGCGTTGTCCTTTTTGCACTATTTTTAAGAGCCGCTTCCGTTAGCGAGACGGATATATTCACCTAAAATATTTAAATCTCAGCTCCCGTATCCTCTTAATCACAAAATGCCGTCCTCAAAACGTCGGAGGTAATTTTAAAACTTAAGTCTATGCGATTATGCATATTTATTATGCATTATTATGCATCACTGAATTATGTTAATAAATTTAAAAAATATGTAAAACGTAAACTTTCTCTAAAGCCTATTATAGCACACAAGACTACATGAATGATGAAACACCGTGGGATTGTGATTGAAAATAATAAATTATTTATTATTGTGTTAATAATGATGAAATTGATAATTCAATGAATACCTATAAAGGTAATCCGTATTTTTTGACATTTAGATTTTTATTCTAGAAAGTTTCTAGACTAGTATTTTTTATACAATTTTGGTGTTTGACGATCCTTTTGTGAATTCTTATTATTAAGTTTGACATATCTATAATAATTCAATGTTTTTAAGAATAATAATAACTGCATCAATAAATTGCTCTGATATTTAGATTAAGGTAATATTTAAAACTTGACAATTTAAAAGTGCTTGTTGCTAGGCCTATTTGAATAAAGAATTGAATATTGAATTAAGTCCCGTAAATAATAATAAGTTAAAATTGTGAAAAATTAAATAAATGGCAATCTTATGTCACATTGATCCGTATTGACCTTATTTTAATTACAAAAATCATGTGTTTAACATCACCTATAACACAGAGACAATCACACAGATAACAATAACATTCAAGCGACCTTTCTTCGGCGTGACTCTCATATGGACGGAAATGTACGTTGTGATTACACGTCAGCCGATTAATGGTCGAGGGGTCAACCGTGGTGGGCGCGTGCTGATAAAAATAACGGACGGGTGAAAACGTGACGTCTCATCTCGGTTGTCACATAGTCACGTGCTAACCCTTGCGTTTTCACATTGTACGATCCGATATCGGATGTCGGATGACCTTTGGAGAAAAAACCTTTGAAGCAGTGGGTCGCGACCCATAGTTTGGGAAATGCTGCTCTAAAGGCATTTGTCAAACCCAATATGGGGCATTTTCTATGAAAAGGGACCTTATTGTCGATGGCGCTTACGCCGCCAGGGACCGGCCCGCTATCCCTTATCGGGGTTTTATAAGGGTATTGCATAAGGCTTAACTCACCATACCCTTTGCCAGACGAAACCCTTTGTTTTGGTTTTAAAAACCCTTATATAAAGCTACCACATTTGAGTAATCGGTAGCCCAAATACCCTTACAAAACCCTTATCATCCGCTCACCAACACCTTGCATATTGCTTATAAGGGTTAGCCTTATAAAGGGCTTCCCTTTTAGCATATAAGCGTGCTAATTTAAGTCGTCTACCTTGTTCATAAAGCACACATTACTTCGAATCCGAGCGATCGTCGGCGGCGACGGCGGCGTTCTTTGACTAGGCGAGTATTTTCTTTCCTTTTCATACACTACTGTAGATATATACTAATCCTGTCTCTTTCACGCAAAGGGAAACCTTTATAAAAAGCGCTTAAAGATAAGGGTAACCCTTATTAAGAGCTAGCCTTATTTTTGGTTAGCTTTTCGGTAAGGGTTAGTCAAAGGTAAGGGTATGAATGGGCTTGCAACTCAAAAGGGAAAGTCTTTCAATGTGTTAGCCGTGTTTAAGTGTCGCCCATTGAAAGGGTTTTATCGCGGAAAGGGTTGTCCGGTCCCTGTACGCCGCACAGCGTCGCGCGGCATTGTATTTATATCGGAGCATCGTTTATAATGGCGTAAGCGCTATCGACAATAAGGTCCCTTTTTTATAGAAAATACCACATATAACCATCACTATAATGAGGTCGCCACTGGACGGTCGATAGCCTCTTAACAGTTCCAAACAACACGGGAGTGAGCACGACACGACTGAACAATTAATGATTAATTTGTTAATTAAAAATTTCAGCATCGCGCTACATATTTCTTTGGTTCGTTAGCACCCGAAAAATTTATTAGCGAGGCAGGTAAATCATGAAATTATCGATGCGTGTAACAAGTTGGCAAATTGTTTACTTTTACGGGATTTCATGTATTTTAAAAGAAATGTCACTTCTACCAATTTATTGTACACCCTTTTATAACAATGAGGGCTACCGCGTTTAATTTCGCCGCTAGGGGCGCTAGTGTAGATGGAGGTCTTTCAAAATGTCAAATGCATAGAAATTTCAAAATTTTTAACGCAAATTTTCACTCCTTATTCATAATTGTGGTAAATCTTTGTCCATCTTTGATTAATCATGGTAAACAATAGATATAGCTCAATAAATGTTAATGGTTTAAAAAAGTGCCAACTAAAATTAAACAGGTGGGAAAAATGACACATTTAGACATTAAAATACCTTTGTGTATATTAGAACGTAAGATTTTATAAAAATAAGTACAGAAGATTTTTGAGACCCGTTTTTCTGGACCTACATCTACAGTGGCGCCAACTGGTGAGCACAAAAACGGTAGCCCTCATTAGTCAAACTTGGAACAGAAAAAACGCGGGAAAAACAAATGACGTCCCTAATTACGCCATGATAAGACACGATTTCTAAGAAGTGGCTTGTTTTTACGCAAAAGACTAAGTCCCGCGCAAGCTCGGCCGAATTTCACCTTCCCATACAAACGGAGTTTCGTTATCATTTTAAAACTACGTGTTGGATTGTAATGAAACTTTGCACATACAATGACATGATGTATATCTAGGTCTGTTATGAGTTTATGTAGCTCTAGTATATGAAACTAACGAAATAGAGCAAAAACAAGTTTTGTATGAAAAATTTAAATTCGCTGTATTTTTTTAACTATTCTATCTGAACCTACATAAACTAATTACAGACCTAGACATACATTATTCTATTGTAAGTACAAAGTTTCAGAGCAATCTAGATAGTCGTTTTGAAATGAGAGCGTAACTACGTTTCTATGGAGAACCGAGATTGCCGGGCTCTTAAGGAGCCGTGAGTTCAGGGGGCCTATTATATAGCCAAGATGATAGGCAATTCGAACGTGCATTTGCCATCAAAATGATATTTAAATAATGTCATTTATAGGCCAATTTGAACGTACATACACTGACATCAGAATGACATTTGAATGATATCATTTAGTCATCGTGCGTCTTGCTCGCGCCAATACATGTTCGGACAAGTACGAGCGAAATGCAGGATGTCCTTCTGATGTCAGTATACGTAATTGGCCTGGCCTGTTATTTACCATTCGTGCGTGCATTTCGCTCGTACTTGTCCGACGTCCGTACATATAGGTATAGTATGAAATTTCTGAAATGATTTTGAGGCCTCAGACCCTAATCCGTTAAACAAAAGCCTTTGTTTTTTTTATGGAGAGGCGCCTTAGTCGCGTGCCGAGCGCGTGCCATAGCAACCATGTCGTTAAAAAGCAACTATCGTGATAGTATTAAGGTTCAAAATGTAAAACCTCATTCTGATATAACCAGTTTGGGTAATGAAGGACGAACGGTTGCCTGTGTGGCCTCAAAATACAGAATTACTACATAAACTTGAACCATATAAATAGGACGGTAAAATTCGTTTTTAAACGAGTTTGTTCCCGTTCAGTCAGTAGCGGTAGCATTGGTAACCGCGGAACAAAATATACAAAGGCTTTTGTTTAACAGATTAAGGTGTGAGGCGTAAAAATCATTTGAGAAAATTCATACTATATTTGACATTTTCAACTAAAAGCAACCACATTGTCGCTTGTCAATAAGGTTGATTTCAAATTGAAGCTATATGGAAATAGCGCCTTATTGACAACCAACAATAAGTACCCTTTTAATTGAGAATGGCACATATAAGCGCGCGCGAGACGCACGCGCGTATAACAAAAATACATCATTTTGTTATCAAAATTGATATCATGTTTGAATTGGCCCCCTGTACTGTGTTCTATCGAATGTTCCCAGACAGCAAGGTCACGTCATTATTGACGTGATTTATTGGGCATTTTAGACGTCGCATCACGTGATTGCAAACGTCATGTTTCACGTGACGATGTCACAAATTTATCGTCACTATTGATGTCATCACTTGACGTCATTTTGATACATATGTCGACGTGATTTTTGACGTCATTTATTTCCGTAAGACTTAAAATTGAAAAAAATCACCAAAAATTCACGTCATAATTCACATCTTCTGGCAGAAATTGTTGACTGGGTTAACTGACCTGGAAGGCAAGTGTGTTGAACAGCGTGAGCAGTATCCTCAGAGGCAGGCGCGCCTTGTACGACTTGTGGGCCCATAACCTGTGTGCTCCCGCCGTGATGCCCAGGCCGGACATGACGTATAATAGAACCGCTGGAAATAAACAATAATAAAAATATATTTCTTGTACTTGACATAGCAGATGCACGACAAGATGTGCCATTCTCAATCAAAAGGGTACTCAATAAGGCGCTATTTCCATATAGCTTCAATTTAAAATCAACCTTATTGACAAGCGACAATGTGGTACATTTTGGTTGAAAATGTCACAAATACACGAATTATCCTTTAAGGATGACTCACGATAGAACGGTCCGGGTCAGACGCTTCGCTTTCTATAGAAATCTTCATGTGATCACCGGTCACCCGTAATAAAAAATGGGTCAACCTTAACGAAAATTAAGATATTTATTATTAAAAAAAAAACCTATTGTGAGCCTATACAAACCCAAATAGCTTCCCAACGTTTACCTACATTTCTAGTATAATCTGCAACTTCTCAAATTATTTTTACGCTTAAGACGGTAATCTGTTAAACAAAAGACATTGTCTCTTTTTGTGCGAGCGGTCGGCCATTGCGTGCCATTGTGTGTGAGCGCCGCACGCGCCAACACACAATGGCACACAAAGGCCGACCGCTCGCACAAGAGACAATAGCTTTTTTTAACAAATTACCGTCTTAAGCGTAAAAATTAAAAATCATTTGAGAAAATGCAGACTATAGGTAATAACCAAAACCCACCAACCCCCGCATATTGCTTCAAAAATGAAGGAATCTCATTGGATAGAACCTTTAGTAGGTCGTAGTACTAGTATCCCTACATGAGCACTTACTATACTGCCCGTATGATAGCTACGTGTTCTCTCGTTAAATCTATCTTAACACCCTTAACAGCCGTAAGTAACGTTGGAAAACACATTCAACTTTGTACCTTAACCTAGTGCAATAAACTTCAAGTTCAAACTAGTTTTATCAATGTTACTTACGGTTGGTGGTTGTAAAAAAAATCGGAAGCGTAGATGGAATACTATTATTATTCTATGCTCGTAGCTGAGTCGTAAATTTTATTTAGGATGAAATCGAAAAAGTTGTCAGAGACCATTCTGGGTAATATTGCAATTACAATGGAATTATTTTAAAATGATGTTCTACATATCGTAACATTCAAAATTCCAAGAAACATTTTTCTTCTAGTGACTACAGGTAACAAGGTGACGTCAGCAACGTACAGGTGACGTCATTTATAGGGCATAATGACGTAACGGACGGGACGTCATAATGACGTATAAATGCTATCTGGGTAGTTGATAACGCAAATATAAATTTGAGCTACTTTCAAACAATATTCGTAGTGTCCTGTATTCACAGTTAGCGGTTCAAAGTTTGAACTCAACCCAGAACGTATACTACGCCTCCCAAGGGGCCGAAATGGAGTGTTTAACTAAGGCCATTTATTTGTGTGATGAGCACAGATATTTCTTCCCGAGTCATGGGTGTTTTCTATGTGTTTAAGTATTTATATATTATATATATCGTTGTCTGAGTACCCATAACACAAGCCTCCTTGGGCTTACCGTGGGACTTAGTCAATCTGTGTAAGAATGTCCTATAATATTTATTTATTATTTATTTATTTAACTGAACTAATTGAAGCTTGTAAAGTTTTATGAACAAGGGGGTAAATCTGGCTTAGCACGGTAGCATTTTTATCGCCTGTCACCATGCCTGTCACGTTCTAACAAGTATGTAAGTGCGAAAGTAACAGGCATAGTGACAGGGGATAAAAATGCAACCATGCTGACACCGATGGAGCCACACGCTGTGAATATGCTTGGACTCTACGCCCCCCAGGCCCCAAGTGAGGCGCGCCTGGTTGGAAAGCCCTGAATTGGTAAGAATAAGGTCTCTGATTAAAAAGAAAACACTGAAAGTCCTCATGATCCACAGTGAAGAACAGCGGGCGCAGTATGATTCCATTTGTATCGCCTGTCACTATGCCCGTCACTTTCGTACTTACGTTTGTTAGAACGTGACAGGCACGGTGACCGCAGGTAGCCACCGTACAGCGCTCCGATATGCAGGAACACGAACAGGGTTGTCATCCTGTTCGTGTTTTATTTTATTTATTTTATTACAAGGAGATAAAACAGAAGCATACAAGTGAAGAACAATATAGACAGAATATACATAACTATTATAGATTATGTTGTTTCCTTAAGCATATCTCACCGAGAACATAAGTGGTATTAGAATGTAAACCTAGCAACATGCAACACTTAACTATTTTAACTACAACAACTACATTAAATTCATATTTATGATTTATGAATGTTATGATCTAAAACTACTTATCTATTTTTTATATAATTTTGTGACAGCAGCCTTGAATGAGGCACGGGAGCATGAGAATAAATCTACATTACAAAGTAGCTGGTTGTGGTGGTCGCAAATTCTATGTAAAGGAGCCCGTTTGCCTGCGTTAGAACGCGTAAGCGGTAAACTAAATAAGTGTTTGGACCTGGTCAACTTCTGCGGAGTGCGAAACTGTAGGGCCGCGAGAAGCTGCGGGCAGTCTACATCGGCTACGCAGATATTGCGCAGCATCACTGCGTCAGCAACGGCTCGTCGGTTCTCCAGAGACAGCATGTTAAACTTGATCAAAAGATCAGCGTATGAACAACGCGGACTCTTTATTTTAAAATTCAGAAAGCGAAGAAATTTCTTCTGCGCCATTTCTATTTTATCTACGTAAATTTGGTAGTATGGGTTCCACGCTACTGAAGCATACTCAAGATATGATCTTACCAGTGATTGATATAGTAGAATGAGAGTATAATATAGTGTTCCTGCATATCGGAGCGCTTCCTCCACGCAATCTACAGTTTTCTTTTCTCGGCCTCCGGGGCAGGGGAGGCCATCTCTATGTTTTATATTTGTTAAAAAGTTGAAAGCGTTTTTGATTAACCAGGCATTTTTCACGGTAAAAGAATTTTATAGTAAGTTTAACATAAAAAAAAGAAAAAAAAAAGAAAAGGAGCTGTCTTGTGTCGGAGGCCAAGTCTCATTTTGAGTCTCTGAGCCAATGGAGTAAGTAAGTAAGTAAGTAAGTTTAACATAAAATGATTCCCAGAGTATTATTTTATTGACATTTGTATTTTTGATTTTTAATGGTTTTTTTATTGACATTTGTATATATTACTATAATTTTTTTTATGTGTGATTTTGTTATTTAATTTAGGGTGTTGTGTATTTTTAATTTTATTTGTGTTGTAATTTTTGACATTAAAGATTGATTGATTATACACTTACTGAAAATCCTCGTAATCCACATGGCCTTAGTAAAGAACAGGTATCCGCCGTACAGCGCTCCGATATGCAGGAACACGAACAGGGTGACATTCCTCCACACGATCTGCAGTTTTCTCTTCCCGGCCTCCGGGGCGGGGGTGTGGAGACCCCCGTCTTTTTCTTCGGCGAGGGCGTCGTTCTCATCCAGCACCCAGGCCGCGGGTTGCCCTTGAGGCGGCATTGTGCTGAAAAAAAGAATAATTGAATGAGAAAATTAAAAAGTTAAAAATGTATTCTGCAAGTATATTCTTCATTTTCGTCTAAGACGGTAATCTGTTAAACAAACGCCATGGCCTCTTTTGTGCGAGCTGTCGGCCTTTGTGTGCCATTGTGTGTGAGCGCCGCACGCGCCGTAGCACGCCACACAATGGCATACAAAGGCCGACAGCCCGCACAAAAGAGACAATGGCGTTTGTTTAACAGATTACCGTCTTAGACGAAAAAGTCATTTGTGATGATGCAGACTATAGGCCCCAAGGGCTCTTTTACAAGTCTATAACATCATAAATTTATAGTGACAATATAGTGACATGAAAAAAAAATAGCTACATTTAAAATAAATATAACAGACAATTCAAAATCACGAACAGATGTTGGAAAACGCTTTAATTTACTAAGCAATAAGTTCTAAATTCAAATTTGCTTTCCAATGGCTGTTGTGACTGTTATGCATGGCAGAAATGTGCATTTTGCGATTGTCGAAAAGGTTTACGTGTTTTTGAAAAAAATAAAGGAAACCAGATAGAGCAGCTGTCTTAATTAATAAATACGCTAATATTGTCTTCGGTTACCGCGATAGTTACTCATGAAATAAAACTATGAAAACGGATTATATCGCTATCGTTGACCACGAACGCTGTAAAGGGTTCGAAACGTCGGGATGTATTATAAATTCAATATACGCGATATAATCCGTTTTCATAGTTTCAAAAGCGCTAAACTAAATTACAAACTGAAGCAAAGGTTAGTTCTAAAAAAATGGTGACGGCAAACTAGCGTATTGCAATTGCCAACAATTAAAAGTATCTATGAATATCAATAATCAATACAAATCAGCAGCGGTAGCACGGTCGCACTTTTATCGCTTGTCACCATGCCTGTCACGTTCTAACAAGTATGTAATTGCGACAGTGATGGACATAGTGATAGGCGATAAAAATGGAACCATGCCCGCAGGAATCTAACCTTGTTCCAGAAATAGTCTTCAAATACTTAAAAAACATTTATCACAACTATCCAGCTAAGCCAAGAGAGTCTATCTGCATCTACTTTGCACTTTAATAAACTATAGCAATGCATAAACAACATATTTATACAGTAAGGATAAGGATCTATTAATTATTTTTAATATAATCCCCTTCGAGGCGTGCCATTAAGTAGAAATAACGGCTATTGATGTCGATAACAATGTTTTTATTTGTGTTAATCGGCCTTTAGCTTTATAGACATGTGAATTGATAAGAACAAGAACGTGCGTCAAATTTTCTTATCAGTTTAATTTGCACGCGACCGTCCATAGAGATACTCGTTTGATCCCGTTATGGACATATTATCCTGATGTATACAATACGTTGGCCCAAAACGTGTATAGTATGAATTTTCACAAATGATTAGACGTGCCACGGGCTCAGACACAATGGGCGACTACTCACACAAAGGAAACAATACATACATGGCATGAAGCGAACAGACGTGATATCAATACAATAATTACTTTCATCAACATTACACGTGTACAAAAGTAAATAAAAGTAAATCTTTATTCAGGAATAAAGCCATACGATATATATAAAAAAACCAACTACTTGGGCTTCAATTTATTAAAATATAATGTTATTATCAGAACTACAATATTCATGAGACGGGGTTAACTACTTAAAATGTTATATTAATGAAATGAATGGAAATCTTTATTTTCAAGCTACTATTGGCCCATAGATACCTTAAAACCAGCATACATATTATTATAAAATATATCCTTAAACTAAAAAAACACACAATTATGTCTGTGACGCAGTTCATATCGTTATTTAATATTCATATCGTTTCTAATTTCGAATAATTATCAAGTATGGATTTCCTCTTCTACAAACAAAGGGTATTGTTATGTCATAGGTCACATAACAGGCAACCTTTTAGCAGCCATGGGCTACATATATACTATATAGTAGTTGACAAATATTTGTGACTTTATCATTATCAGATATTTTCGTTTGTCAATATTACATACAAAATCCGGGGAGGCTCGCGGATGCATTTCCCACTCCGAAAACAAAAAAAAGGCTCGCGGACGACAAGCGAGAGGTTCGCGGGCCGCCTGTTGCCAACCTCTGTATAGATGGAGTCCTATTAGGTCATATAAGAGCGTTTTAACATTTTCCGATCCGATATCGGATGTCGGAAGAAAGTAAAATGTAAGATATATGCGTTTCTCTGTATTTAGTTATGCATTTAATAAATCATTATTATTAAAAAATCGGCCAAGTGCGATTCGGACTCGCGCACGAAGGGTTCCGTACCATTACGGAAAAAACAGCAAAAAAATCACGTTTGTTGTATGGGAGCCCCACTTAAATATTTATATTATTCTGTTTTTAGTATTTGTTGTTATAGCGGGAACGAAAATACATCATCTGTGAAAATTTCAACTGTCTAGCTATCACGGTTCATGAGATACATCCTGGTGACAGACGGACAGCAGAGTCTTAGTAATAGGGTCCCGTTTTTACCCTTTGGGTACGGAAACCTAAAAACGATAAATAACGTAAAAAATGCGGACTTGATCCCAATTGCACTCTCCTACAGCTGTGTCATAGGCGCCTTCCGACATCCGATATCGGAAAGGCGCTTCCGATAAATTCAGTCATATCGGAATCCCCCGTCAGCTGTCGGACCGATAATATTTGTTTGTGTGCGTATGTATAGGCATAATGCTTGTTGTTAAGCGTGACCGCAGGATGGCGCCCGGGCGCGCCCCCGCGGTCTGACTACGCGGATGTCGGATCCTACATCCGATATCGGATCGGATCGGACAATATGAAAACGCTCTAAGAATCAATCAACCCCGAAATCGCAAAACAGAATTGATTGTCCCATAAAAACCTCAGCCTCAACTGTTATACAAGTTTGTATTTGAATTACTCAATAATACGAAACTGTTATTTCTGTTTCTGTCTTAATTGCTAAAGTGTATTAATAATGTTATACAGTTAAGAATTATTATCAATTAGAAATTAGAATTAATACCGAGCGCTAAGGCACTTTAATAGCGCAAATGGGAGTCTGGCTTCTCAAACTGTGCAATTTAATTCCAATTTAGGTCTATTTGAACGCTGCAAAGGAAACCATTGATGTTGTGAAACCAATTTGAGCTCGGTTTCAATAGAAGGTGGTATAAATTGTATTTAAAAGTTACTAGAGCTCTTGTATTGTATACACAATTTTGATTTGTTTCCTCATGCGGTAGAATTGACTTTTAAGAGATGATTTTGGATGATAAATATTTGAAAACGTTCATTTGAATGAGGGCTAACGCGTATGAATTCGCAGCTAGGGGCGCTAGTGTAGATGGTGGTCTTTTCCATAGTTCGAAATGCCAAATGTCACTAGAAAACCCAACAGAAATACATCATCTGTTAAAATTTCAACTGTCTAGTTATCACGGTTCATGAGATACAGCCTGGTGACAGTGGTGACAGACGGACAGACGAACAGACAGACAGCGAAGTCTTAGTAATGGGGTCCCGTTTTTACCCTTTGGATACGGGACCTTAAAAACAACGTAAAACAGTTACTTGTTAGGTACAAATAAGTAATAAAACATAATGGATTGCATGATTACCAGATGGACAATAGAAGTACCGTAATACGAAGTAAATAAACCGATTCAGTATACTTATATCTTGTATTACTTGCATGACGTCAAAAGAAAATCGTTTTTCCTTTCATATTAACAAATTTAAAAAAAAGATGAACATTTTAAAGTATATTTTTAGGGTTCCGTACTCAAAGGGTAAAAACGGGACCCTATTACTAAGACTCCACTGTCCGTCTGTCCGTCTGTCTGTCCGTCTGTCCGTCACCAGGCTGTATCTCATCATGAACCGTGATAGCTAGACAGTTGAAATTTTCACAGATGATGTATTACTGTTGCCGTTGCCGCTATAACAACAAATACTAAAAACAGAATAAAATAAATATTTAAGTGAGGCTCCTATACAATAAACGTGATTTTTTGCAGTTTTTTGCGTAATGGTACGGAACCCTTCGTGTGCGAGTCCGACTCGCACTTGGCATGTTTTAAATTAGATACTAAAATATCATTTCGATTGGCATAAGTATCTACTTCCCGATCTAATTGTAATTTAAGTTTGAAACCTATTGTGATTAAATATAATTACATACAGCTAGACATTAGATGCTCTTAAGTACCTAGTATATATAAGTGATTAGTAATTTAGAGCAACCAGTCTATACTAAGTGATATTTCGCAGGGGTCACTATTGTTTGACATAATTATTGAAAGTCATAATGTAATGATTGTCATATTATCATTAGTCATAATTTGTTTTTTCTCAGATACGCGTAACTTTTCAGGATTGCCATAAAACAAACCTAACCTATCTATATAGGATAACCCGAGGAAAATCCTGAAAGTTAACGGTTTCAGAATTATGACTAATGATAATATGAGGGGTACACGGAAAGAACATGTCGTCACTTAAGTAACATTTTGAGTAATCGCGGTTTTAAAATTTGGAACCATGTCAAAATGTATGGTAATTCCGTGACCAGGCCTTTTTTAACTAAATAAAAAGTTGTGTTACATATATTATACAGTGGTGGCAAAAGATATAACCAATAGTTCATTAAGATCTCTACATTTTGAAATGAAAATCTCATTTTCAGAAAAAAGTGACTAGACATATTCTATCCGTGTACCCTTCATAAGACAATCATTACATTCTGACTCAATAATTGCGTCAAACAAAGGGACCCCATTCCGGGTCCATGGTGATTAATGTGCAATCATTGAAATCGGACAACCAAAGCCATGAAATGACATGTAAAGACATTTTTGCTTTTGGCGAAGTAAATCTTGAAAAGGGGATACCGCCGTTTAGCCAAAATATTTTTCGCCAAATTTCACTTCCCAACAAACTTATGGCATCAGTTTCATTTCCCAAATAGTACAACCTTGTACGTGATTTTCATTTCCCAACTATGGGGTTGCGAAATGAAATGGTTGCGAAATAAAAACTTGCTAAAATTTCATTTGGGAAATGAAACTGATGCCATAAGTTTGTTGGGAAGTGAAATTTGGCGAAAAATATTTTGGCTAAACGGCGGTCTCCCCTTTTCAAGATTTAGGGTTAGGTTAGGTTGGATTATGAAAATTTGCGAAATGAAATTTTGCCAAGTGATAATTTGCGTAAAATAGTTTGGGAAGTAATACTTTGGGAAACGATTTTTGGCAATACATTAGTAAACCCTTGAAAAGATTCAATTTGGCCCAAGAGATACCCAGGTAGCATTTAGACGTCATTATGACGTCCGTTACGTCATTATGACGTATAAATGACGTCATTATGAGGTCACTCGTACGTCGCTGACGTCACTTTGCTACTCAGTGTCGGTAAAAGCAGCTTACATATGGCAATAAATGCATATGTCATGTATAATCAAATTGATCGTACCCCTCATCCTAACGACACATTTTACTTTACTGTTTAAACTCTGTATTCTGTAAACTGTTGTCAAAGAGTCTCCTTGCCTGTAACTTGCAGAACATTCTCAAAGTTGCCGAAATTTCTGGAAACTTTCATGAGACAATTCGAATGCAATTTTCCACATCGATCGCAGACGTTTCTGCTTGTTAAAAATTATTATAATTTGACCATACCATATTCTTTGAAATAAACATTTGTATTTGAAGGTGCAAAAAAAACCGGTCAAGTGCGACTAGTGTGAGTCGGTTTCGCGCACGAAGGGTTCCGTACCATTATACAAAACGGCAAAAAATCACGTTCGTTGTATGGGAGCCCCACTTAAATATTTATTTTATTCTGTTTTTAGTATTTATTGTTATAGCGGCAACAGAAATACACCACGGTTCATGAAATACAGCCTGGTGACGGACGGACAGCGGAGTCTTAGTAATAGGATCCCGTTTTTACCCTTTGGGGTACGGAACCCTAAAAATACAGAGAACTTCGCAATTTTTGAAAGTTCTCTATGACAAATTGCTACCCTATTAGGGCTTAGAACACTCAAATCAAGTTTTCTGGCAGTTTAAGATTCCTAAAACTGATGTATTCCTAATGCGGTTGGCTCCTCTCTTAAGAGTCCCCGGCAAGCTCGGCCGAATTCCACCTTCCCATACAAACGGAGTTTAGTTCTCATTTTAAAACTACGTGTTGGATTGTAATGAAACTTTGCACATGCAATAACATGAGGTATATCTAGGTCTGTAATTAGTTTATATAGCTCTAGTATATAGAACAAACGAAATAGAGCACAAGTTTTGTGTGAAAAACTTAAATTCGCTGTATTTTTTTTACTATTGTATCTGAACCTACATAATCTAATTACAGACCTAAACATACCTTATCCTTTTGTAAGTACAAAACAAAAAGCACACTGTCTATTTGTATAGGAGTAAATGACATATCACTGTCGCATGTTACTGGGCCTGGGCAAGCGAATAATAAGAAAACTAATGAAATAAAAATAATGTGGATTATTTGTGTTATGTGTAATATTACTCTTTAGCGGTTTAGGTCTAAATATTAAAAATTGTCGTTTAATTACAGACCCATAAGTCAAAAAAATTGCAATTATTTTTCGTGTATGGAGTACGGCCACGGTCTTTGAAATATAATTAATATTAACATATATTTTTTTTTACTAAACCAAATAGTTTTTCTTAAAAAACTGCAGTAAGTAACATCAATTTCAAGGACATTGGGCGTTGACAGCCCCTTAAGTTTGTTTGCCGCGGGTTCCCTTTGTTTTACATAGTTTTAAGTTATTATTGTTTAAGTTATCGTAAGGTTATCCTATAGATTAGGTTAGCTAGGTTATGTTTGTTTTATGGCATTATGTCTAACGAAAATGCGGACAAACAATACATTATTACTTAAAACTTTTTGGGAAACAATAGAGACACTTTGCCGCCCCTGACTTAGCCAATTGAGTGATATAGATAATGCAGTGCACCTGATCGAACCCATTAAAGTCAATGCATTCCAAAAATGCTTAACGACAAACCTGTTCGGTGATCTAATTAAGCTATTAAACAATCTATTATTACAAAGCGCCAATCATTTGCTATAATAATGGATACTGAGAGATAGTCACGTACGCGGTTGGGAAAGTTTATAGATCGCGTGATGTTTTGCGACCTTTGACTCCAATCAGAGCTATAAAGAATGACCAAAAGAATTGGAGGACTATTCGCACTTCATAAAGAGGCACACGAATTTCTATAATATCATTTTAAAACGTTCTGAAATAAAAAATAAAATAAATAAAATAAATAGGTAGAGGGGCGTGGACGGGGCAGGCCCAAACGGAGATGACGGGATGACCTGGACAGCTTCCTGAACAACTGGCCGGAGGAAACACCAAATCGGGAGTCGTGGAAATCAAGGGGAGAGGCCTTTGCCCAGCAGTGGGACACTTAGTAGACTTAAAAAAAAATAAAAAATTGGGGGACATTTTACACAGATCAACCATCAACCTAGCCCCAAACTAAGCAAAGCTTGTACCTACTATGGGTGCTAGGCGACGATATACATACTTATATAAAATACGTCCATACTAATATTACACATGCGAAAGTGTATCTGTCTGTCTGTTACCTCTTCATGCTTAAACCGCTGAACCGATTTAGTTGAAAGTTGAAACAAACCTAACGAAAACGAAACGCTTTCTGTCTCTCTATCACTCTTACAGAGACAGATAGCGTTTCGTTGTCATAGGGCAAACGATTGACATCTTGGCTAGGCACCCTGGAGTTTCAAGCGTCTATAGGCTACGCGGTGGCTTTACATTAAGGTGAGTTTAGGTTAGCCACGGACATTGTACAAACAAAATACTATGACTTTAATAATCAAACATTATCATTTTAATTAATTACTAGCGATCCGCCCCGGTACGCACGGGTGCAATGCTGATGTATTATACATAAAAACCTTCCTCTTGAATCACTCTATCTATTAAAAAAAATCGCATCAAAATCCGTAGCGTAGTTTTAAAGATCTAAGCATACATAGGAACAGACAGCAGGAAGCGACTTTCGGCGCGATTCGAGAAACAAATTAGATTCACTAGATATGAAAAGCAAGCTACCTTATGGCCGCTGGCGCCATTCAATTTTAATTGGAGCGGCGTTATTAATAGCGTAAGCTCCAACCGCCATAAGGTACCTTTACCCGTGGGACGTCACATGTCTTGACTATTTCATATCGTGAATCTCTAATTCATTTCCCGAATCGCGCCGTTTGTTTTATACTATGACAGTCAGTGTATAGTTAACGCTATCTCTACTGAGCTCATTCACTTACGTACTAACAATGGCATTCTGTTAAACAAAAGCCATTATTTCTTTTGCGTGAGCGCGTGGCCTTTGTGTGTGAGCCTCAGGCACAATAAGGCCACGCGCTCACATAAAAGAAATAATGGCTTTTGTTTAACAGAATGCCATTGTTAGTACGTAAGTGAACGAGCTCAGTAGAGATAGCGTTAACTATAATCTGACTGAAATAATTAATTTATCCGATATTTTTAGAGGACAATCCGGTCAAAACGTGATGGTGATAGCAAGTTTGGATTGCAGCTTCGCATCGCAACAAGATGTGCGTGCTCCGTGGCGTGATCATGACGCGATATGGACCAAGCAATAACAATAACGATGACATGTCACAGTGACCAGCTACTACCTACTACCTACATATCGCGCCATCTTTAGTATATGTGGTGTTTTCTATAAAAAGGGACCGGCGCTTACGCCATTATAAACGATGCTGATGTAAATACAATGCCGCGCGACGCTGTGCGGCGTAAGCGCCATCGACAATAAGGTCCCTTTTCACAGAAAATGCCCCATATACACATGACCTTACTCTTTTAAGGGAACTATCAATTGACCGATACGCGTCATATTTTGTTAGCTGCTCTGTTAAGAAATGGTAGCGATATCGCATATGATCATTTTAATACAACAATATAGAATGGACTAACGGCCCAATTCGAACGATATTAACATGTATACCGTCTTTGAGCCCTGTACTCGTTTATGCCATATTTCTCACAAGATAGAACTAAACCCCAGGTAGCAAAATGACGTCAGCGACGTCATAATGACGTAGAAATGCTACTGGGGACGAGTGAAGACAAATATAGGCGTTCGACTGTACAGTCTTAAATACGATTTTTCGTTGTGTATAGCATTCCATGGCCAATAAGATTCCGGACTTTCCTTTCTTTCTAAAGATCGCGGGTCTCGTAACAATGGCCCGACTTCAGTGTTATCTGATTGCTAATACGCCGACGGCTTATCGGTTCTGTCATTACAGGCTTCGAACCCCGCGGCCTGTTTGAGATAGGGAATATAAGGGCTCGTGTAAAATATTTGTATGTATGCTGTAAAGTACACAGTATGGAAATTTAAGAATCAGAATAATATAATGAAAGATAAGAAGTAGTAGGTTAGCGTGGTATGGGCATGTGATGAGGAGGGATGAATGCCATATAGGCAAAAGAATGTTAGGGATGATTGTAGATGGACGGAGAGCGTATGGTAGACCCAAAAAGCGATAGATGGATTGTGTGAAAGAGGATATGAGAAAGAAAGGAGTGAGTGCTGAGGTGACGAAAGATAGAGGACAATGGAAGAGAAAAACATGTTGTGCCGACCCCACATAACGTGGGATAAGGGCAGGAAGAAGAAGATAATGAAATAAATTTAACGATTGAAGAACGGTATGTTTGCTAGGGATGGTTTTTATTGTTCCGTACCCAAAGGGTAAATACGGGACCCTATTACTAAGACTCCGTCGTCCATCTGTCCGTCTGTCTGTCACCAGGCTGTATCTCATGAACATAGCTAGACAGTTGAAATTTTCACAGATGATGTATTTCTGTTGCCGCTACAACAACAAATACTAAAAAGTACGGAACCCTCGCTGGGCGAGTTCGACTCGCACTTGGCCGGTTTTTTTAAACTATGTACGTATATAAATTTATTATTTCAACATTAGCCATTATTATTCATGCATTATAAAATGCGAGACCTTTGTCTAACACGTTTCTTTGACAAACTTCAGGGTTTTCCTGAATAACAAATTGAGGTCAAAGTTATCATAAAACACGTAATAGCGAGAGGTTAAACAAAACGTTCAGTTATTGTTATATATATGTAAATGTTTTATACCTAGATTTTTTTCTAGTTTTGTTCTTACTGTAGATAGTTTTGTTAATTCTTTAACATATGAAAGATAAATACTTATAATTCAGATGTTATAGGCCACCAAACGAAGGAAAATCGGGGAAAATTATTTTTGTGTAAGCGTATTTTGCAACAGTTGTAGATAAAGGTGCCTGAAACAATATACTAAAAGTACTGGTGGATGGGGGTGACGCTAACGGGTAGAGGGGGGTGTAAAGGTCCCTTTTTTAGTTTTTCGTAAATAACTAAAATAAAAATGTCTTTTTACATAAATAATTTACATAAAATTAGTAAAATTACCTACAAGAAAGATTTCATATACTTTTCCGCAGCTTATATGATCTGTGATGCAGCCAAATATCAAATAACTAAACTGCTCACGTACTTAAAGTTTATTTCAGCTTTAAAGTTAAAGCTAGTTGTGAAGTCGAAACAACACTTTGCAAAATAAATAAGAAGAGAAGCCAAGCGGCTGTTAAAAGAAGTTTCCACTTGTTTGAAAATTTGTGCTGAGCGCTGAGCTAGCCAATTAGTCAGATAATATATTTTCACCTCAGCAGCTCGAACAAGCCTAGGTACTTTCGTCACTCCCTGGAGTGAGGAAAGTGCGACTTTCCTCACTCCAGGGAGTGAAACAATGTAGCTTTTTAATTTAGTGAAGGCCATGAACTTCATACTACGGTACGGTACGGTCCGGTCCAGTCCGGTCCGGTCCGGTCTCGTCTCGTATCGTATCGTATCGTATGGTATCTTATCGTATCGTACATATTATAATTCTTTTTTTATCTGTTTATTTTGTGTAATTCGAAATACATTTTAACCTTTAATATGTTGTCACTACTGAGGTGAAAAACTATGTGTGCAACACGAGAGCAAAGTTATTTTACATCTCGTGTTTTTGAGTCCCTCGCTACGCTCAAGATTCTACCTTAGAATCACTCGCTTCAAAATAAACACTCGCAAGAAAAACCAACTTTCCTCTCTTGTTGCACAAATAACTATTTAACTTGATTTATTTTTTATTTACCTTACAAGTCGATACTTTACTTGACAATATTGACATTCAATATTCAATATTGATATTGAATATTTAGATTGGCATTGACAATTACCGCAAAACGGAACTTTAGGTAGGACGTACTTGTATGTATGTAGGTACTTGTTGTATCTCGTCTACCATTAATTTTTTAAAATTTTTAAACTACATACTTAAACTTAAAATAACTAACAAAATGAACACTAGTAGACCTAATAGTAAAAAAAAAAACAAGTGCAGTGATATACACGCATCAGCTTTCAGCTGCTAGTGTATTAAACAATATAATAATATAATATAATAATACTTATTCGAAATTGAGATTTTTTTATGTTAATTTCATATTAAACTTAAGTTTATTATGATTTAGTTAAAAAAAGTTTACTACATTTAGAAAATTCGGCATCACCACGCAAATTCTACGACCTAAAAATATTTGCGTAACCCGAAATTACACAAAAAGTTTTTCTACTTTATAACTTTCATTAAAAAAAACTGTCACTCATTTTACAAAACAAAACATTTTTAACTTACGATGCAAAACTCAAAACAGGAAATAAATAAAATACTTACAGTTAAACTAGATTACTTCCGACACTCGAGAACCTCCTTATGATCACTTAACGTTTTCCGCGCGACTGTCACGCAGCATTTCTCGCGCTCGATATATATACTTAGATGTTGGACAAGACCGCGTGCGCACCGCTGGAATTGCAAGCGCATATCGCGTAGCTAAACCGTGCGGACCTTGCCCTGCCGGGGCGGGGTGGACGAATCCCCGTTTAGGCGTGAAGGGTGATAGGTGAGGGAATAGTTTTAGCTCATATCAGGTGATTTTCGCACATAACTTGGGTATAATTCCACTACGACGACGGCACGCTAGTGTTGTACATCTGAAACACCAACCATAGGGATGTACTCGCGAAAGCCAAATGGTTTGTTACAAATTGTTCAATTGTTACCAATATCACATAGTCCATCTGGGGCTTACTGAAAATCAGCGTCGCGGAGTGTCCCATGTGACTCATACCGTGACACCAAGCTGAGTAAGGACCATTTAGCGCAACTTTATTGTGTGTAATTATTCTTAGTTTTAGTTTTATGTTGTGCTAATAAATGTTTTTTTCTTTCTTTCTCTGTAAATACAGAGGCCAATAACTAAAGACAAGCCATTGAAAACGTTTTAGTGTAAGCTGATTGGATCAGTAATGTTCAGGAAACGGGATCTTTCCTGTATTACAATTTATTTGGGTAGGTTTATTAGTCAAAGCTTTCATCAATCAGGTTTTAAAAAACCGGCCAAGTGCGAGTCGGACTCGCGCACGAAGGGTTCCGTACCATTACGCAAAAAAACGGCAAAAAAAAAATCACGACAACAGACGTGACGGCAAAAAATCACGTTTGTTGTATGGGAGCCCCACTTAAATATTTATTTTGTTCTGTTTTTAGTATTTGTTATAGCAACAACAGAAATACATCATCTGTGAAATTTTTTAACTGTAGCTATCACGATTCGTGAGATACACCCTGGTGACAAACGGACAGACAGACTGAGAGTTGTGCCGTTCCCGGTAACATTCCCCATTTTGTATAGGGAAATTTCTCGCTCGGTAACATTCCCCATACAAAATGGGAAATATTACCGGGAACGGCACAACTCTTGAGACAGCGGAGTCTTAGTAATGGGGTCCCGTTTTTACCCTTTGGCTACGGAACCCTAACAAGCCATTGAAAACGTTTTAGTGTAAACTGATTGGGTCAGAAATGTTCAGGAAACGGGGATCTTTTGTTACAATTCATTTGGTTAGGTTTATAAGACTAAAGGCTTTAATCAAACAACTTTTAAAAAGAACATGAATATACCTAAATATTATTTTATATCTACAGGAAAGAAGCAAAACCTTAACTCGTTTAAAATCTTTAAGTATCAGGAGCGGCGTGTCAAAAAAGTTCATTAGGTAACCCGAAGTTTATTTGACGCTCCGCAGACCGCAATTGTTATTTGTATACCGGGTGGGCCTCGTAAAAGGAGCAATAAATTAAACTGTAGGCTGTACTCCTAAAACTGAACAACATTTGTTCAGCTACTAGGAAATATTACACAATTAAAATAACCAAAATCTAGGTAGTAAGATGGTAAGATGAAAAGTCGGCCGTAATGTTTCGGCATATGGACGATTTTTTGTCTTACCTTCTTCTTCGTCATTGCCTTTATCTCATTATTTGGGGTCGGCTCTCCTCGTTCTCATGCGCCAGGACCGTCCGTCCTGGGTTGTCTGTGGATTTAATTGGGCTCGTTCTAAATCCTTTGACACGGTAGACCACCAAGTAGCAGGCCGGCGCCCTGGTCCTCTTTTGGTTTCCTGAGGGGCCAGCGCCTTTTTCACGACATGGTCATCGCCACGCCTCATAATATGCCCATACTACCTCAGCCTCTGTTCGGAGAGTTTCTTAGTGATGGGCGCTATTTTGAAACTTTTTTGTCTTACCCCGCATGAAAAACCCGTTCAATCTTACCCCAACGCACCCTATGGGTATTCAATATTTAAAATGTATTCTTGGAAATTTGTTAAATACGAAGACCCTTTATTGATTATTATTCACAACGACGGGACTTAATCGCGTAAAATAAGTTTTAAATTTACCTCCAAAAAAGGAGGAGAATGAGGAGGAGGGGGGAAGGAGGAGATAAATTTAAAACTTATTTTACGCGATTAAGTCCCGTCGTTGTGAATAATAATGAGTAAAAATCGTGAAAGTTTAAATCAGTGACCCTTTATTGAGCGTTAATTTGTTGATTACAAAATGTTTTATTTTTATCATGATCATGAATCTGATTTGATTGACTCTAACTCTACATTAATTAATTCTGTACAACAAAGAATATAATATTTCTTAGCAAACCATTAGCAAACGTTGTGCTTTGTTGGCGAACATTTTGTAATTCAAAATGTTCATGTCATGCCGAATATTCGGCCGATAGAGGGGCCGAATATTCAGTGGTCAAAACCACTACTCGGCGCTAGTTATTATGACCAGGCCACGTAGACAACATGCCAATCGCTTACGCTCCGTAGCGATCGAAACGCAACTGTCACTGTCGCACTAATATGGAAGAGTGATAGAGAGATACAAAGCGTTTCGTTGTCGAAGCGATAGCGATTGTCACCTTGACTAGGCCGGCAGACATACAGTTTTTAATCATGTCACGTCTATTTGTCTTTTTGGTTTCCTCGTATTCGATATGAAAAGTAGAGTGGTTAACTCTTTAAGCCGAGTTAACCACCAAGGATCATTCCATCCCTTTGTTAACAATCTTCTAATCTTAGAATCTATCTATTAATAGCTCCAGTTTAGCCTATTGTGACTTGTGACGGAAGGGCAACTACGGCGGGGTGTACTTCCGTTTGGGCTATAAATACCTTTCGCCAAATTTCACTTCCCAACAAACTTATAGAAGTAGTTTCATTTCCCAAATGAATCTTTAGCAAATGTACACTTCGCATTTTTTTTATACAGTGGAAACTGGATAAGTGGAATCGCAAGGGACCGGCTGTTTAGTTCCGCTTATCCAGGTTTTCCATTTATCCAGTTTTCCACTTAACCAGGTTCAAATAAAACTTCTCACTTACAGAGCCTCTCGCTAACAGAGGTTGTGGATGCTAGTAATGTCGCTTATAGAGACCACGTATATGGTCAAATATAAGATCAAGACTTAAATAATCATCTTTTTAGGGTTCCGTACCCAAAGGGTAAAAACGGGACCCTATTACTAAGACTTCGCTGTCTGTCTGTCTGTCCGTCTGTCACCAGGCTGTATCTCATCAACCGTGATAGCTAGACAGTTGACATTTTCACAGATTATGTATTTCTGTTGCCGCATAACAAAAAATACTAAAAACAGAATAAAATAAATATTTAAGTGTGGCTTCCATACAACAAACGTGATTTTTTTGCCGTTTTTTGCGTATTGGTAAGGAACCTTTCGTTCGCGAGTCTGACTCGCATTGGCGTGTTTTATTAAATATGTGTGTAGATATGTATCAACAAAAAATAGATATGTAATCCTAACTTTAAAAAACACACAGTACTCGTATACAAAAATATTATCTGTCCTCTGTTGTGAAGTAACTTATATTTAAACAAAATCACTCCTAATATTTATTTATGCAAGAGAAACCAGTATGGTTCAATAAATCAATGTACCGATTGTACTTTAATGAAGAAAATCCGCACCACGGCTAAAAGAACCAAACTGAACGATGAGTTAAAACACGAACCATAATGTTCACGAAACAAACTACCCTCCTTGTGACGGTTTATTAAAAATAAAAATTTTATAACGCCGAGCTATTCCACTAATAGAGGTTTCGGAGACGGCTGCTTCCAGTTACAGAGGTAAAAATATTTTTTTTTTCGAAAAAATGATTCCGCTTATAGAGGTCCCAAAATTTCACTTATAGAGGTAATTCGTTGCCAAGGGACTGGAACCGAGAACTTGGGTCCACTTAAAGAGGTTTTCCACTAACCCAGGTTCCACTTATCCAGTTTCCACTGTACATAATGAATACCTTTATTTACATACAAGATATATACAGTGGTACTACGTAAACGAAATTAACCCTTGGCTAGGGTGCCGCCAGCATCCTTGGTTTGCTTGTTTTCCTCGCTGTATCGCAATGCTGATACGTTGTGCGAGGAAGCCGCCAGCTCTTCGGTCACCAGTTACGTCAACCAGACGCTTCGCGATTTCTGCAAAATCTGCGCATTTAATTTACAGTGGAACATTAATAGGAACTTAACGGAATACAAGAATAACTCATTACTTTTATATAAATTTGTATAATCGATCAGGGACTCTGTACGTGTGACAATGAACACATAAGTTGATTCACCCTATAATACCAACACCAACATAAACAGAATTTATTTATCTCACAAAAATACTACAAATATGTAGGTAAAATGATGTTAAATACCCTAATGTTGATTTATAATCTTTGTTGTGTCTTCCATTCTAAATAAACAAATTACATGAAATAATACCTACGTACTAATTTATTTGTTTCACGTTTAATACGATTTCCCGTGTAAGACGCTCTCCTCAGAATCGTCTTAAGGGTCTCCGGCAAGCTCGGTTCTCCATACAAACGTAATTCCGCTCTCATTTTAAAACAACTAGCTAGATCGCTCTGAAAGTTTATACTTACAGTAGGATAAGGTATATCTATGCCTGTAATTAGTTTATGTAGCTTCAGATACCATAGCTATAAAAATACAGCGAATTTAAGTTTTTCATACAAAACTTGTTTATGCTCTAGTTCGTTTGTTTTATAAACTGGAGCTTTATTAACTGATTTTAAACCTAGATATACCTCATGTCAATGTATGTGCAAAGTTTTATTACAATCCAACACGTAGTTTTAAAATGAGAGCGGAACTACGTTTGTATGGGAAGGTGCAATTCGGCCGAGCTTGCCGGGGACTCTTAAGCGGGTTCTACTTTGTTCAAATTATCATTTGGCATGATTTTACGTTGTCAAATTTTATTAAGAAAAACTTATTTAACAAACGTTTTTTATTGGCTAATATTATATCCCAAAAAGATGTTTGATCAAATTGTCCATTTAGATATTGTCAATTTTTGGTCCATTTAGATACGTTTTCAGCCTCTATGACCCCTGTATGAGTCACTGACAGTGTCAACATCAACACTGGCATATACGTTAAAGTCTACGTAATTTGGGTGGGTTAACCTAAGTTTGAACTGCGATCCTCACAAAACCGAACCTCTATCAGAAAAGTGGGTTAGGTTAGGTTAGAACTCTGACCCTTACAGTAACGAAATGCTACTAGAAAACTGGGTTAGGTTAGGTTAGGTTAGGTTAGGTTAGGTTAGTTAGTTAGGTTAGGTAGTTAGTAGAGGCGCAGAGGCTCCTCGTCCGGCAGTCCATCGTCCTCCAATGGGAGGAAGAACTAGCTGGGCGCGAGGGAGGACACAGGACTGTCGAGGCGGTCCGGCCGGTCCTACAAGACTGGCTGGAAAGAGAGCGGGGCTCGCTAACCTTCCGGTTGGTGCAGGTGCTCACGGGTCATGGCTGCTTCGGGAGCTACCTGCACCGGTTCGCAAGACGGGAGGTGACGGCCGAGTGTCACCAGTGCAGCTGCGGCGAGGACACGGCGCAGCATACCCTGGAGGAATGCCCAGCCTGGGCGGGGCAGCGCCGTGACCTCATGGCAGTGGTGGGGGACGACCTCTCCTTGCCGGCCGTAGTTAAGGCTATGGTCGCCGACGAGAGGTCGTGGAAAGCGGTCCTCTCCTTCTGCGAGGATGTAATGTCGCAGAAGGAGGCAGCGGAGAGGGAACGGGAGGCCGACCCAGCCTCGCACCCGATCCGTCGCAAGCGCGCAGGGGCTCGGAGGAGGGCGTATGCCCATCTCCTCCCCCCTACCTAGCGAGGTCTGGGCAGCGGCGCGGGGGCGTCGCTGCCCATTACATAGGCCTCGCAGAGAAGGCGCGCGTGGTGTGCCCACGCGCCTTCTGAGGAGGCAGGGCTAGAAGTTACTCCCTAGCCCCCCCCCCCCCCCCCAGAGAAGGGCCCGCTGCATGTGGTAGTGGCGGGCGGCGCCGGCGTGGTCACGGTTGCGTACTTAAGAGAACCCGTGGCCACGCCCCATTGGCGGCGCGCAGGCATACCGTTGGTTTTTTAGTGGGTAGTGGCGCCTTTTGCCGAGTCCCACATAACCCGCACTTTCTCCCCCGAGGGTGTGGGTATGCATAAAGCATTTTTCCAACGAAAAAAAAAAAAAAAAAAAAAAAAAAAAAAACAAGGTTAGTTAGTTCGGTGCGCGAGTCCGACTCGCACTTGGCCGGTTTTTTTTAGATTTAGTGTAGTTTTGTTTTTGTACCTGTATTTATATTAATTGTAATTTTAAGTCGTTTTTATGTATTGTATCAATTGTAAATTAAATGGTTTCCACATAAAAATAGAATGTACTTTGAACCTATGTTATTTCGCGTGGTATGAACTTATGAAGCATGCTCTCATGAGCACGCAAGGTCACTCAATGTCGGGCTATCTCCGTTCTTATCAGTGACCTGTCTCTTAAGGAATTAAACTGAGGCTTTATGTTTACTTCCTCTCTATCCCTTAAATACGCAAGAGCGACAGAGGCAGATTATAAAATTTCGATTAGCATTTCGACCGGTAGCAATGTTGTCTTCTCTAGTCGGATTTTAAAGGTCACTTTTCGACACTATGTCAGTGGATTATCACTGTCATAGTGTCGAAAAGCTTTAGAATCCGACTCGAGAAGACAACCTTGCTACTTGATTACTCTCCAGAAAGGAACAGAAGGAAAAGCTAAGACTATGTTATGTGGGACTCCGAATAGTATAAAAAAATTTAGTTTTTGGTACATTATCTGTTTAAAATATAACCGATTAACTTAAAACTTTTTTTAGCTTAAGTTTATTACATTTTACCGGATCTGGAGCGCCCGCAGTGCAGGGGCGTAGCTAGAGGATATGGCGCCCGGGCCAGTCACCAAATTTGCGCCCCCTGACGGCTGAAAAAAGTTTCCCTGCTGCTGCCTTTTGCCCATTTTGGCGCCCCCCCTTGGATGGCGCCCGGGGCACTTCCCCCCTCTGCCCCCCCTAGTTACGCCACTGCCGCAGTGCGCTCCGTACGCCGCCGGATTTCACCCGATTTTACCAGCGCGCACAGCTCTATACGTCGGGCTTCGCCGGACTTTATAAATATGGGAGCCGAAGGCGCCCGGTTCTGGGGCGCCGGCTTCCCCCGACTGTATTAGATTAGAATGAGGGCGCTGATGGCGCTCAACCTGCGGGCGCAGCATGGTTCCTGTTTTATCGCCTGTCACTATGCCCGTCACTTTCGCACTTACATACTTGTTAGAACGTGACAGGCATGGTGACAAGCGATAACAATGCGACCGTGCTGCGCCCGCTGGGGGCCGATTTTTGAATTTCGAGCGCTCGATTTCGTCACTGGAAAATCTGTGGAAAACGGCGAAATGCTAGTTTTGAAATACGAGCAGTATAAATTGAAAATTTAGTAGTATTGACTCTATTGACCACCATTCAATTCTATTAGTAGAATTTAAATGCCTAGTATCTAGTGGAGATATATTGAAGGGAACCAAACGAAATCGAGAAATTAAAAATTCGGCACCCTGTTTCGTTTCGTTCGGTTTTTGAGCGCCCGCAGCGCACTTCAGTGCTATAACCGCGAAGATCGAAGTTCGCAAATTCAGAATAATAAAGATAGTCTTTACGAGTTGATGTAGTGGAAACAAATATACGGGGTCATGCTAAATAAAACCGTTTAATAAAAATAAATTCATTGATAAAGGTGGCGAGTGTGGCGACTGCAATGTAACGTATCGTTCACGGCGAACGATACCACATTACAGTTACGGCGTTTTCTAAAATAAATCTTGTAAACCTGATTCGCACAGATCCTGGTGTTTTTGGGTTTTTCAACTCAGAATCACTAGCATATTCAATCCTGATGATAAAAAATATATCCCAAAAATTTGTATGAAAATTGTACATTCCACTATTTCTACTACGTCACGCATATACAAATGAAAAAAAATCACACTAAAACGTGACGTAATGGAATGGACATTTTGGGACGTTTTTTAATGGCAGAATAGAGAATGCTGTCGATTCTGAGTAGAATGAGCCCAAGAATGTCCAGATTTGAAAGAATCAGGTTTTCAATATTTAGTTTAGAATCCTGATATGGGTGTACGAATGTACTTTTTGCCTGAAATAAAACTTTATTTATTTTATTTATTACAGCTACGCGGTGAACGCTCGTCTTGAACGCTCTGCTCACTTGTGCTTTGTCGGACATGGAGGGTGCCGGTGCCTAGCCTGTGCTTCACTAATTTTACTGTTTGAAAAAAAAACCTTTATTTGAATAAATTTCATTAAAATGTCATACTTTTCTCTACATTTGTCAATAAATAAATAAAAAGTAATTGTACGGTTTTATGAAACCACACAATGATGCATTTAACTGAAAAATTTCGGAAATTATTCGATTTAGGGTATTAACTCGAATCAATATCCTCTTTAATTATTGTACAAAAGCACGTCCAACGCCAATGTAATTCAGCTACTTAACACAGAATGATTAATATCGCTTACTTATCATACGCGAGTCAAGGACTAAAGAAACTGGTATAAGTAAGCTCTCCGATTTCGCATAGGTTGTTATGGATCTCACGGTCACGTTACACTCAACTGGGGCTTTCGAGACGCTTGCGAGTAGCCAACCGGTGGGAATTATTTGACGGAATCGTGACGTCCGTGACGTTCGAACACAAAAAGTCGTATGTGACTGTAAACTTCCTATTCATATTCATATATTTATTGATAAAGTAAATTAGTATTATGCATGGAGACTATATAAAGGAGCCAAATCTCTATGTATGAAAAGTGTCCATCAAAAAACAGTAATTAGGCGGCGGCGGCGCCACCATACACCGAAATACTACCAAAAACAACCTACGTAATTTGGTCGGGTTATTTGTTGCCTTATATGGTTCATGTTATACTCATGTCCCAGAGCCTAACTAGCGCCACCGGAGAGATCAGGAACTATTATTTAAAGCTGAAAGCGGTCACTTTTGCAACAATTCTGCCATAAGAGATTGGCATCCTTTCTATAGCATCCATACTATTATGATATAACTATTTGCCATTCCCCGTAGAATTTAACTGATAGTTTGACGTATTAAACCTTTTAAGGTTAATAAGGTCTACTGTCCTTAAAATTTTGTATGAAATTACAAGCAAATATCGGCCTTCGTGAATTAAGTATTGTAACCCTAGTCCGATAATAAAGCTTATTTTAGACTGAACTCTAAATACTAGAAATAAAGCAGAATTTTACTAATGCTGTAATTAAAGACGGACCAAAAAAATTGAGAAAAAGGACCAAAAAATGTTACAAGTCAGTCGCCACCTTATATATGGGGCATTTTCTATGAAAAGGGACCTTATTGTCGATGGCGCTTACGCCGCACAGCGTCGCGCGGCTTTGTATTTATATCGGAACATCGTTAATAATGGCGTAAGCGCCATCGACAATAAGGTCCCTTTTTATAGAAAATACCACATTTTATCACGCAAGAATACGGAAAGTAAACAAATGAACGAGCTTTGGAATGAGACATCATGCGGTTGTCATGCATGGGCAGTAATCAACAAAATAGAATACCTAATTATAGCAGTGTGACTATAATGAGTATAATGACTGTCTGTACGTACTGTTATTGTATGTATGTATAAACTCTTTATTGTACAAAGACATAGAACACAAATATGGCACAGAAATAGGCAGTACAAAGGCGAACTTATCCCTTTAAGGGATTTCTTCCAGTTAACCTTTGAGTAGATGAGAATTGATGAAGAACGGTAGACAAATATAGCACTGCGTACAATAGACTAGAGGAAAGTCAATAAATTTATAAAAGAGGGCGAAAATAAATAAAATAAGATAAAAATTTGAAGTAACAGTATAACAAATATATATAATACCTACGTTTTATAAAATAAATATACATCCATAGTCACAAACAGTTAATTCTGGTCCGATAGCCACAGTTTCCTTAACTGCCCCTTAAGCGATGCAACGGACCGCGATTTCCTTAAGGAGGGGGACAACTCATTCCAAAGCTGAACCGCTCGTACCGCAAAAGATTTACCATACGCACTAGATTTGTGATGAGGTGTTGCCAGTGCAAGATTTATTTATTCTGTGACTCTAACATAATAAATAAATAGTACAGAAAAGAAACTTCCTACAAAACCAAGGGCCTGACACTCTTTGATAGAGAAAGATAGTCTTATTGCGATTCCTATAAGAGGAAAGAGAAAATAGTGCCATGCTTTGTCCTTATCACCGACCGGGTTTTTTTTTCATGGTCAGGTTATGGCAGCATAGGTAGGCGATAGCGAAATACCGAAATTTATAAGAGTGAAAGAGAAAAAGGATTATGCTGCCCTACATTAACCTGTCAATACATGAATATGACGTTCTCTTACCCCTGGTCGCTCGGTTTCATGTCTCTATAACTACTATACTATAGTTGGTCAAACTAAATTGGCAGTAAATAAGAACCAAAAAAACTATACTCATCCTTTTCTTTTTGGTGCTAATACTAGTGTAAGACAAAGACAGTATGATTCTCTCTGTCTATGTTTGAAATGGGACAGTCCTTTGACAAACTATATGTCTATAGGGCCTTTCGGTCAAACTCGGCTTCGTTCGGCTCAGCATTGCTCCGAGCAATTATTAGGGTTGGCACAACTTGACGTCTTTTCGTGCACGACCACAGATAAGATAATGACTTGAATTTGGACAACTAAATAGCCGAAAGGGATAGTGCCTTACATTAGAAGGGGACAGCAAGGTTCGACCCTGAATCGCTATCAAACTTCGGGTTGGTAGGAAGTTTCCTTTCTGTACTATTACCTACTTATTATGTGATGATACGTATCAGATGAGTGTCCGTCATAATGGACCGCTTTCCGAAGTCAAAATATACGAGCTTCTTTTAGGGTGCCTAAAAAATAAGTGCACTCCCGTTGCCAGGGAGGTTTAGGGATTATACTGAGCACCTTTTACAATGGGACCAACCACGAAATCGCGAAAAAACAATTTACCCTCCCATAGAAAATGGACCAGCCAAATGTACGAAACAGTAATTTTTTTCGCGATTTCGTGGTTGGTCCCATAGTAAAAGTTGCTCAGTATAATCCCAAAACCTCCCTGGCAACGGGAATGCACTTATTTTTTAGCCACCGTGTATATGACTGTATACTCGTGGACAAATTTAAAGAACGCAAAAAAAATCTGGATTCCAGCACCTAAAGTAATTTCAAAATTAGTTATTAAACTTTTTTAGGGTTTCATACCCAAAGGGTAAAAACGGGACCCTATTACTAAGACTTCAATCTCCGTCTGTCTGTCTGTCCATCTGTCTGTCTGTCACCAGGCTGTATCTCATGAACCGTGATAGATAGAGAGTTGAAGTTTTCACTGATGTATTTCTGTTGCCGCTATAACAACAAATACTAAAAAGTACGGAACCTTCGGTGGGTGAGTCCGACTCGCACTTGTCCGGTTTTTTTGCGTTCCTCTAAATTTGTCCATCACTACATACTCGTAGTATGAAACAAAGTCGCTTTCCGCTGTCCGTCCGTCTGTCCCTATGTATGCTTAGATCTTTGAAACTACGCAGCGGATTTTGATGCGGTTTTTTAAATAGATAGAGTGATTCAAGAGGAAGGTTTATATGTATAATTTGTAAAGGTTTTGTGTAAATTAGTTGAACTACCTGTGCGAAGCCGGGGTCGCTAGTGAGTTTATAATTCCGTCGCTGGCAGTAATCTGAATAGCAACCGGCTAAATATTACAACCACCCAGACCAACCAGATCGCGCGGCAAATCACCTATGCGCTTTACTGACCAAATAAAGTCCGCAGTGGGAAACCGCGTATCTGAATGTGCCAGACAGTCTGCCAACAGGAAGAGATGGCGGGAGATCGAGAGCTGTGTCCGCCTCTACTACCGATGCGGACGCCTCAACGTGACCACGACCGCTCTGTCAAGAGCGATACGACACAGAAGAAGAAATATTACAAAGGGACAAAGATGTCGCCAAATTGATAAATTGCCGATCGCGTGAACTATGCACTATCCCGCCAATTGCTTAACAGGCCGTATCCTTTATCATGCGTACACCAGCGTGGTTCCATTTTTATCGCCTGTCACTATGCCTGTCACTTTCGCAATTACATACTTGTTAGAACGTGACAGACATGGTGACAGGTGATAAAAATGCGACCGTGCTAAGGCCGCAGCCCGCGATATCTTCCACTTAAGTCACACGAACCTAGGCGCCTCTATACAATCAACATACATTTTAAAACGACATTCTAAAATTACATGGACATGAACATTCGAATAATAAGTTTTTTGTCAAAAATGTCATTTTTGATACAAGTTTTTTACCTTTTGGACGCCAATGACCGATATATACGCACCGTAGGTTCAACGCCAAATACCGATTAATCGGTCACAAACCACATAGCAACATATAGACCTACATGCATATGCATAAAGTTCAATTTCAGTTTTGACATTTCGGTGACATGGCGTCTGGATGCTTTGTTTGACATGGCGTCGAAAAGGTTAACGCCGACTGCGCTTTTCTTTCAACAGTTAACTAATTTTTAGGGTTCCGTACCCAAAGGGTAAAAACGGGACCCTATTACTAAGACTCGGCTGTCTGTTTGTCCGTCTGTCACCAGGCTGTATCTCATGAACCGTGATAGTTAGTTGAAATTTTCACAGATGATGTATTTCTGTTGCCGCTATAACAACAAATACTAAAAACAGGATAAAATAAATATTTAAGTGGGGCTCCTTGTTGTATGGGCTGACTTTTTTGCCGTTTTTTGCGTATTGATACGGAACCCTTAGTGCGAGAGTCCGACTCGCACTTGGAAGGTTTTCTTTTATGTGATAGTCAGCAAACGAGCAGACGAGCCGCCTGACGGGAAGCGGTCATCGTCGCCCATGGACATAAGCAACATCACAGCCACTTAAGCGTTGCCGACGCTTGAGAACCCTAAATATAAAAAACCGGCTAAGTGCGAGTCGGACTCGTGCACGAAGGGTTCCGTACCATTACGCAAAAAACGGCAAAAAATCTTTGTTGTATGGGAGCCCCACTTAAATATTTATTTTATCCTGTTTATAGTATTTGTTGTTATAGCGGCAACAGAAATACATCATCTGTGAAAATTTCAACTGTCAAACGGACAGACAGACAGACGGACGGACAGCGGAGTCTTAGTAATAGGGTCCCGTTTTTACCCTTTGGGTACGGAACCTTAATAAAAATAAATAAATAAATATTATAGCACATTCTTACACAGATTGACTAAGTCCCAATGTAAGCCTAAGGAGGCTTGTGTTATGGGTACTCAGGCAACGATATATATAATATATAAATACTTAAATACATAGAAAACACCCATGACTCAGGAACAAATATCTGTGCTCATCACACAAATAAAGGCCCTTACCGGGATTCGAACCTAGGACCATCGGCTTCACAAGCAGGGTCACTACCCACTAGGCCAAACCGGTCGTCAACCCGCTTCTTGCTGTTTGTGAGTAAATCCCATATATTTACTCAGAAACAGTTTATTAATTATTATGGTAGGTATGTTAATTACAATAATTATTATTGTAATTTCTAAGTGCTTTCTCAATGTTTAAAGATTCATTGCGCATTGTAATATGCCTACTTGAAGAATAATAATAAATTATCTTTACCTTATCTTTAAAATTTAATATGCAAGTGGTGATTGCCTTTAAGTGGGTAATCAAATAAATAGATTTATTAGTAAATTACATCTTCAGTACATCAGTCCCCGGCAAGCTCGGCCGAATTGCACCTTCCCATACAAACGTAGTTCCGCTCTCATTTTAAAACTACGTGTTGGATTGTAATGAAACTTTGCACATACAATAACAATAGGTATATCTAGGTCTGTAATTAGTTTATATAGCTCCAGTTTTTTTAGAAAACGCCCGTGTAGACATTAAAGGAAGAAAATATATTTGCACGCTTCAAATAGGAAATGCAGGCTTCTAGTAAACTTCCGTAGCTCAGTTGGTTAAGAGCGATTAGACCGGTATTCTAAAAAGGTCGAAGTTCGAGTCTTGCCGGAAGGGGTGAATTTTCCATTTCCTTTAATTTGAAAATCTTTAGTATCGCTCGCAGACTAGTTACATTCATATTCAAAAATCATTCTGAGGTCAGTTACGTTTGATTTGGCCTGTTAGCATCACGTGACACCTCACGTGCATACACTAACGCAGC
This sequence comes from Cydia strobilella, assembly GCF_947568885.1. NCBI lineage: Eukaryota > Metazoa > Arthropoda > Insecta > Lepidoptera > Tortricidae > Cydia > Cydia strobilella. The sequence continues at coordinate 34,796,250 of NC_086041.1, forward strand.
GTAGGCGAACAACACGCGAACGCTAAGCGAAGCGATGCGGCGCGGGTGAATCAATCCTTTGATACCTATAGAAGTGTCCTACGTGTGTGATCACGTTGCGAACGCTGCGTAATAAGGGGTAATCCCATAATCAAGTACTTTAAATATGACAATTGCATATCAAAGGCTTGTTAAGAATCCGCTTCCGTGAGTGTTGCCCTCGCGCATCCAAAACGACGAATACCGCAACAGATGTCTTTACGTGTAAGCTTTTTGACCTTCGCGAGACGATTTAGTGGGATTTCTAGATGACATTACATAGATCTCGCATTATGAAAGTTTGTCTGAGAGATTGTTGTAGTTAAGATTGTGACTAGTGTGACTAGTGTACGATAAAGACTATTGCACCACACCAGCTCATAAAGCCTCTTTTTAGGGTTCCGTACCCAAAGGGTAAAAACGGGACCCTATTACTAAGACTCCGCTGTCCGTCTGTCCGTCTGTCCGTCTGTCCGTCTGTCCGTCTGTCTGTCTGTCTGTCACCAGGCTGTATCTCATTAAGCGTAATAGCTAGAGAGTTGAAATTTTCACAGATGATGTATTTCTGTCGCCGCTAAAAAGTACGGAACCCTCGGTGCGCGAGTCCGACTCGCACTTGGCCGGTTTTTATTCTTCAAAAACAGTTAACTAAGTTGCAATTTATTCTCTAGATTGGCAAACTAGATGCAAATTTAAACTTGTTTTCTTGTGTTGCTATTGAGTTTTAAGTGAGTGATGATTTTGGATGATAAAATTAAATATTTAATTACTTACGGTGTAAAGTTTTGGAGTTAGTATTTTGCTTTGTGCGCATGGTGAAAAATTTTGTGTGTGTGTTGAAATTTGCGCTCGCTTGGGTAACAATTAGCACAAGGTGTCAAAGTACAGCTTTGCCCCCTTTTGAACCAATAACTATAACATTAAGTACACATTTTATACATTCGAGCCTCTGTCAAAACTTCTATTTAAGAGTCCCCGGCAAGCTCAGCCGAATTGCGCGTAGTTCCGCTCTCATTTTAAAACTACGTGTTGGATTGTAATAAAACTTTGCACATACAATGACATGAGGTATATCTAGGTCTGAAATTTATTTATATAGCTCCAGTTAATAAAACAAACGAAATAGAGCAAAAACAAGTTTTGTGTGAAAAACTTAAATTCGCTGTATTTTTTTAACTATGGTATCTGAAGCTACATAAACTAATTACAGACATAGATATACCTTATCCTATTGTAAGTACAAAGTTTCAGAGCAATCTAGCTAGTCGTTTTAAAATGAGAGGGGAACTACGTTTGTATGGAGAACCGAGCTTGCCGGAGACCTTTAAGGATATGCTTTGTCTAATGCGCTAGCAATCTGTTCTCGGCCTAAATCAGTGTAATGGTTTTAGCGTGACACGGTGCCTTATGAGAAGCTATTGTTCATATGTTACCGATCCATCCACAAAAAGTAATGAACAGGAATGCGATGTATATAAAGGAGGACCATGGTTTGGAAGTCACAGTGCAATTCTAATATGATGGTAAGTAAGTTAGTGTGTTATGTGGTTAATTTTAATATTGTCTTCGGTTACCGCGATAGTTACTCATGAAATAAAACTATGAAAACGGATTATATCGCGGGATGTATTATAAATTCAATATACGCGATATAATCCGTTTTCATAGTTTTATTTCATGGTTAATTTTATTTGATATGTTTTTTGATAATAATAGAAAATAAGAGCTACGCAAACAATTTTGTGCGTAGCTCTAAATAAAACCAGACAAGTGCGAGTCGGACTCGCGCACCGAGGGTTCCGCACTTTTTAGTATTTGTTGTTACAGCGGCAACAGAAATACATAGTTTTTGAAAATTTCAACTGTCTATCTATTACGGCTTATGAGATTTAGCCTGGTGACAGACAGACGGACAGACGGACAGTGGAGTCTTAGTAATAGGGTCTCGTTTTTACCCTTTGGGTACGGAACACTAAAAACTGTAGAAAAGTCAAAACATTTAGGTAGATTCCAAAAACGCTAAGGTTTTCCAAAGTCACATTTATTAATTTCGGCATAAATATCTGCCATCAGCAAGAGAGGCCAGTACCTTCCTTATAGCATAAATTTTAACCGCACCGCCTTCATTTAAACAAACCACCCTTAAGTCATTAAAAAGGGACTTAACCTTTCGTTTATGCTTGTTTAGGATAATTAGAATCTTGTGTACATTTTTTTTTTCAGTTCTGATTTTTTATGAAAGATTTATGTATACATAACAACCTACGACCGAATTTTATTTTGAACTTTGAACCTTCGTATTATCGTTTATATCGAGTATCGTGTAATCCACCCAATACCTACTAAAAGATAAACAGTGTCGCACCGTAAGAGTTCCTTTTGTACCTTTTTGGTACGGATACGGAACCCTAAAAAAGGTATGCAGAAACGGGACAAGTTATGAGGGTTTTTATTAAACAAATGCGTTAATTAAAATTAATTACCTACATAGTTACATAGTTATTTAAGTTAGATAAATAGAGACTGACAAACTCATTCGAATCTTCTTCTTCTTCTTCTTTTAAAATTATGGCTTCAGCCCAGTGGGACTATTTCGCCAGTATCAAGGTATTAAGAGGTTTAAAAACGACAAAAATTGTACGGTTGTACAAGACAGTGTACGGTGACTTGTTAGCTCTTGTAAATCGATAGCTAGACTTTACAAGAAGCACGTGGACTACCGGCCGTTGACTCCAAGATGGTGGTTAAACGCGCTTCAAAATTAATTCTCCATTCACTGCACACTACCACATTAGTTTACTGAATAATAAGCTATCGATATTACACTTTAAACAATATTAATGAGCAAAAAACAAAGTAATTAATCACGATGCTAACTATCAAGATGGCGCTCGAACCGGAAGTCCCTCATTCGAATCGCCTCCTCCATATTAGTGCGACAGTGACAGTTGCGTTTCGATCGCTACGGAGCGTAAGCGATTGGCATGTTGGCTAAACACTTCTCGTTTTTCGTCTTCAGCTGAAAGCGTTAGTCATCTTCGTCGCCATTGGTGTGGCCGCCGCCGCGCCATCGCAGCCCCAAAAGAGGTCTCTAGGTAACTTTCATGACCTTATCTTATTCTTACGTATTATATGCGTAGTCACAATTTTTTTACGAAAGTGACTGCTATCTGACCTTCCAACCGAAAGGAAAAAGGATGCCTTAATTTTAGGTATTCCTCACGATGTTTTTCTTCCTCGATAAGCAACTGGTGAATATTGTTAATATAAGAATTTCGTATTCATAAGTTCTTATACACGGTGTTTCATGACCCACTGAAAAACTAAAAACAGTGTTCAGAATCGATAGGAGAATCGCTCGCGCTATGTTTTAATGGGGGTAATTTTTTATTATTCTTACATGTCCATTCTACAGGTTTGTAATACAACAATATCAATAACTAGCATTTGACACGTTATTTGTCAATGAGCAACACCCTAAACCTTATCTCGTTGCAGTAAGGTATGACAGGTGGTCTGTTAACAGTGTTTACGTTGGTAACTAGCAATTGTTTGATGTCACTAAAACGACGAAGCATCTTGTGTAGAATTTAAAATATTAGTCGTTTAGAAAACTAAACAACTAATATATTTTTTAATATTTATCGGATTAAAAAATAAATACTCAAGATGAGTTCAAAATAAATAAAAACTGTTGGGGTGTCTCAGGTTTTCAGTGGCTCAAGTAACACCGTGTATAGGTTCATTGGTACGAGACTACGAGCCAGGGTTCGAACCCGCGTACTTCGGAATAACTAGCCTTGGCTACCAACGCCTGTCTATTTACCTTTCTTTGGTGCCTGAGTATATAATGTTTCCGTTTAAATTAGGTGGGAATGGATGGCAGAGCGGCGGTGGCCATGGTAGCAGCGGTTTCAGCGGCGGCTTCGGCGGCGGTAGCTTCGGTGGGGATTTCGGTGGTCTGCCATCGGTCGGCGTCGCTCGCTCTGCTTTCGGCGGAGGGAGTGGCGGCTGGGGTGGATCTGGTGGTATATATATGGTTATATGTATTGGTTATCCAAACAGGGATCTGCAGACTACGACCGGCCTGCGAAAAAAAGGCGAAAGAACCGAAAGTCCCGCTAAAAACAAAATATTCATCATCATCATCATCATGTCAGCCGATAGACGTCCACTGCTGGACATAGGCCTCCCCCAAGGCTCGCCACTCCGACCGATCCTGTGCCGCTCGCAACCACCGAATTCCCGCGACCTTCACCAGGTCGTCGCTCCATCTCGTTGGAGGCCTACCGGCAGTTCGTCTTCCGGTACGCGGACGCCACTTCCGGCCCCACCGGCCATCAGTTCTGCGAGCAATGTGCCACGCCCACTGCCACTTAAGGTTTGCAATTATGCGAGCTATGTCGGTGAAAACAAAATATTATTAATCGCAATCTCCCTGGATATTGACATTATGGTAACTATTTTATAATAGACTAGCTTTTGCCCGCGACTTCGTCTGCGTGGACTTAGTAACCGCAGCTAGAGTAAGAATAGCGCCTGGAAAAAAATTCATAGCAATCTAAATTTGAGCATATTATGCACACAAATTAGCAGGCACTTCGTTAATTATCTCAATTCCACCCCGCTTTTTACTTTCTTAAGCAATGATTTTCGGGATAAAAACTATCCTATGTCCTTCTCAGGGACTCAACCTATCTCTATGCCAAATTTCATCTAAATCGATTCAGCGGTTTAAGCGTTAAGAGGGAACACACAGACAGACAGACAGACAGACTTTCGCATTTATAATATTAGTATGGATATGGATAGTATGGATGGGTATATATCTTAATCCAGGTTTTAAGCTACCTCTGTATGTTAAAAACAGCCAGTTACGTTCAGCCGTTTTTCGTGATTGAGCATTCAAATATACAAACTTTCAGATTTATTTGCATTTCTATTTAATTTTAGATAGGCAGCTGACGCCGATATACAATCTTAATCCTGGTTTTAAGCTGTATGCTAAAAAACAGCCAGTTATGTTCAGCCGTTTTTCGTGATTGAGCATTCAAATATATACAAACTTTCAGATTTATTTGCATTTCTATTTCATTTTAGACAGGCAGCTGACGCTGATATATTATGATATTAGTAAAGTTAAGTCAAAGTCAAAGTCAAAATATTCTTTATTCAAATAGGCCTAGCAACAAGCACTTTTAAATTGTCAAGTTTTACAAATATTACCCTAATCTAAATATCAGAGCAATTTATTGATTCAGTTATTATTGTTATTCCTTAAAACATTGAATTATTATAGATATGTCAAACTTAATAATAAGAATTTCACAAAAGGATCGTCAAACACCAAAATTGTATAAAAAAATACTAGTCTAGAAACTTTCTAGAATAAAAATGTAAATGTAAAAAAACGGATTATCAATTTCATCATTATTAACATAATAATAAATAATTAGTTATTTTCAATCACAATCCCACGGTGTTTCATCATTCATGCAGTCTTGTGTGCTATAATAGGCTTTAGAGATGTTTTCGTTTTACATCTTTTTTAAATTTATTAACAGATAATTCAGTGATGATATTTGGAAGTTTATTATAAAATCTTACACAATTACCCATGAATGATTTTTTAATTTTATGGAGCCGAGTGAAGGGCACTGCGAGCTTATGCTTATTTCTAGTATTAATCTTATGTATGTCACAGTTTTTCTTAAAACTGGCAATGTTTTTATGTACATACAGAATAGCTTTTTAATGTGGAAGCATTCGCTCCGTGCACGACTTTGGCGACGCCGGACATATTGCTTATTTGATAGTTGGCACCTGCCAAATAGTATGAAGAAGTTGTTGCACATAGGTTCATATTTTCACCGAGTCGTGCGTAGGCGTAGCTTTTATTTCCCCCACTAGCCCACCACTAACTTTGCACATAGTCAATAGCTACCTGGGCGTTCTTTAAAATAAATATTGAAAACCTGATTCTTTCAAATCTGGACATTCTTGGGTTCATTCTACTCAGAATCGACAGCTGCCATCCTGCCATTAAAAAAAGATGTCTCAAAATATCCGTTTTAGTGTGAATTTGGTGCTGTATGTAGATTTTTACAATAAACGTTTTCTATTCTATTCTATTCTATTCTAATTATTTTTCACTCGTATGTGCGTGACGTAGTGGAATGTACAATGTCCATACAAATATTTGGGACATTTTTTATCATCAGGATTCATTGAATATGCTAATGATTCTGAGTTGAAAGAACTCAAGAACACCAGGATCTGTGAGAATCAGGTTTTCAAATTCAAAATGTTTTATTTGCAAATATAGGTAGTACATTACATACAGTGATGGTAATCTTACAATAAGTGGTGTATCTATATTTGACCAACATGCATGCAAAAAACAGTCAGTCTAAATTAAAAAATTGTATAAATAAATCTGAACAGAAATTAATATCAAAGAATGAATGACGACAGTTAACAGAACACTAGACACAGACACAGTTGACAGAAGACTAGTTTTATAATACTAGTACCCGGATGTCAAACAATATTCGATATTTATTTTAGAAAACTCCCACCTACTATTTAAAAATCATAATTCATTCGAATATTAATAAAATAGGGCATATCTTAAGATACACAGCGCAAGCTTCGTCGTCTTACAGATCATATATAATAACTCATCCACCTCATCAGGTCTCGTAAAAAGAAGTGTTTAGATATAGATCACCTTCAACACTCATCATCTATTATAAATACTTACTTACTGTTGACTATTTCAGGACTGGGCAGATCCAGCGGCGGCTTAAGCTCTGGTGGTTGGGGAAGTTCTGGTGGTTGGGGAGGTTCTGGTGCTAGCGCGAGGAGTGGAGGCTTAGGTTCGGGCGGGTGGGGCGGCGCGAGTGCCCGAAGCGGAGGATATGGCTCTGGCGGTATGGTTCTTCAAACTCTAAGCTAAAAGTAGTTTTTTAAGACTCTAGGTTCAATAATCTTCGAATCTCTTGAGTCATTTATTATTTATCGTATGGCATTATAAAATAAAAATTTAAAACTAGAATTCTTAAAATAATCCACGGCTTTCCCAGTCAAGGTCTTGAACTCTTTAATGTTGCCACCGAATTTGGTGTTGGGGCATTCTAGCACCATGTGACGGATTGTTTGTTCCGGTTCTCCACATCCTCGTGTAGCCGATTCACACCATCCCCATTTATTCCTGAATCTCACGGCTGATCGTCACTGCGAATAATATGCTCAGAAAACAATCTCTTGAGTCATAAGACGTTTCTTTATCGAGTTTTTTTCTAAGCGTAACTATTTTTAAATAGGCTCGACTTGTAATGACTCAGTCATAAATTTTAAATGTCTCTCGGTTTGGTGTCTCTCGGTGATACATTTATGACTTTAGGAGTTTTAAATAAGACTGTACTGTCCAAAGAGATTACTAAAAGAACTGAGTCGAGATTCGAAGGTGGGGTCTCTAAAGAGTCGAGCCTTTGAGTATGAATTGCATTGACATTTGCACACACCGCTTCAATGCGTGTTATTTACCTTTTAAAATCCTTGAACACAAGAAGTGTCCTAACCCCGCAAATCCGTGTGGGAAAAGCTCCGTAGCGATATCCGATGCGTATGTTCGTAAGAAAATTCGAAGGTGGATGAATGCTAAAGGAATCAAAGACCATATCAATAAATTTTTAGGTGCCGCGAGTACCCGAAACAGTGGTGGTTGGGGCGGCATCAGCGGACGCAGCGGCTTCGGAGGTAGCGATTATGGTGGTGGCTGGGACTCCAGTTCCCTAGGACGATCCTCGGGAGGGTGGGACTCTAACTCACTCGGGCGTTCCTCGGGAGGGTGGGACTCTAACTCACTCGGGCGATCTTCAGGATGGAACTCGGGGCGGGGAGGGGGGGGTTCAGGTGCCGGTTGGCAGTCTTCCGGGTGGTAGCTTGGCCAGATCTCCCTATCGTACGAAATAACGCGACGGGTATAGTAGCAAGACAGGTTTAGTACAGTATGATTTTTTGAATTTGTCTGAATGACATTTGGACTGAAGAATGCGCCAGCCAATTTTATAAACAGTGTCCTAAGAAGGTACAGAGTCCTTTTCGAAATTAAGCTTTCTTTTAAATCACTTACATCTTACCACTAGACTAGATGTAGGTACTCACATAAGATAATCAAGGTCCGGTACAAAATTACATAGTATGGGAACGTGACCGCATATTTCAGTTGTGCCCACACTTACGACCTGTACTCATGTAAATTTAAAATACTCGCAGTAATTAAGTTTAGGGAGTGTACCTGGGCTGTTATAGTATAAAAAGATGTATAATACAACTCAGTTATATGCTGCTTAAATCGTAGCATTTTCCAAGTAAAATAGCACCTACTCGTATGTGTGGTGACCTCGAGATCTTTAGAGAGAGGTACGGGGATCGATACCGCACCTCCACCGTGTAAAGGGATACACCCTAGTAGGGAGGATGTGAAAGGAATTAAACATAGATTAATAGGACTTCTATATATATTATTTTCTCACAGGTTAGCTAAGTAACAATAATATATGAATAGCCTAGATGGCAGTTCTTTAGGAATGGCGATCCGCACACCCGTTCCATTTGACAGGGAGATCAAATTCTAAATTCAAACGTGTGTCTGTCGCCACTGTAAATAATGTTTATATTTATGTTTATATGTTTATGTTTATGTTTGTGTTTATGTTTATGTTTATGTTTATGTTTATGTTTATGTCAATGTCTATGTCTATGTTTATGTTTACGGCCGGGGACGGGCCGGAGCTTCCGGCGCTTAGTTTTCTATGGAAAGCACCACGTGATCACTGATCAGCCGTCATAGAAAATTACATGTACGCCTTAGCCCGGGCCCGGCCCGGTCTAGCGTGAGTCAACCTTAATACGGTATCTGTGTAGTCTGTGTTCCGAATACAAATGAAATATTTACATCTACTACGTACTCGGCTGAAAACTAGCACTGTTTTGTTACTATACCGTTGTATAATCAAAGCTATGTATTGTGTGCTCGCTCGAGCTTAAAGTTAATGTGCAATAAATCAATTATTCAATTGCATTTTGGTTTCAATCAGTTCCCTTCCCCACTTACGAATGCCTTAATTAAACCATTGTGAGATACCAGCGGGTGTTAGTGTGACATGCAAAAGGCGGGATGTTTTACGTAAACTATTATCATTGCTTAAGCGTATTTATCTTCGTATAAAACCAGCGTACAAGATGTAGTGCATAATTGTTTTCCATTGTATTTTCTCGGAAAGGTTCGTATTTGTCATGCTACTTCAGGTAACCTCAGTACTTTTTGTACATTTCCATGAAAATACGGTGGAAAATAATTATTCACTACATTTGTACCTACAAGTAACAGGCGGTTTCTAATTTTAGAATGAATCTGGATTAGTTATGGATATGATCTATCAATGTCAAAAGTTATGTTTCTGCCTTAGCTTGTAAACAAAAGCGGGATTTACATTACGAAATTAGTGTCATGCATGTTGAAATCACTTTTACCATGTTTTACAAAAGTAGTATTGATATATGGGAAAGTAATTTCGTGAAATAATTATTGTCGTGAAATTCACAGTATCGCAGTGACCACGGCCCCAACACGTCCGTCCAGCGCAGGCACTTTCGCGACACTAGTTTTTCACGTCGCATTTTACACTACGAAATTAGTTGCATGACACTAATTCCACCAATAAATCGTGCAGGGCACGAAACTGATTTGCTTTCATGAAATTAATGCATGCATTAGGGAAATATTAAATTATACGTGAAACTGTTGGTAAAACTACTGTCACGAAATCAATTTACGCTAGTTAGGTACGACCGGTCTGGCCTAGTGGGTAGTGACCCTGCCTGTGAAGCCGATGGTCCTGGGTTCGAATCCCGATAAGGGCATCTATTTGTGTGATGAGCACAGATATTTGTTCCTGAGTCATGGGTGTTTTCTATGTATTTATGTATTAATATATATCATTGTCTGAGTACCCATAACACAAGCCTCCTTGGGCTTACCGTGGGACTTAGTCAATCTGTGTAAGAATGTCCTATAATATTAAGTTAGTTTTGCTGGGCATTTTCCGCAAATCGACATCCAAATGTGCCTATTTTGCGTGAAACGAGGTAGCGCTACTCTAACCACCCCAGCTTTTCAATTTCACCCTAATTTCGTCATGTAAATAAATCCCGCTAAAAGAAAGGAATGGAAAAATTCGGTAGCGATTGGACCGGTATTCCAAATGGTCGCAAGTTTGTTTTAAGTTAATTAAAACTAATAATCTTCAAAATTATTAATAAAGAAAAACTTCTTTAAGCCGAGTCTTCGAGTCTTGCCCGAAGCGGTGAATTTTCCATTTTTGTTTTAATTTAAAAATAAATGGTAAAATGTGTTTTGTTTGTGGGCCAAGTTTAACCACGGAGTGGGTGCCCCGTGAGTCAAACCGGGGATCCGGCAGACGTCGGGATTACTTGGACTTCTTTTTGAATGACTGGCTAGATGTAGCTCAAAACCGGGAGGAGTGGAAGAAGAGGGGGGAGGCCTTTGCCCAGCAGTGGGACAGAATAGGCTCGTAATAATAATAATAAAATGTTTACACCTCTCGCGTCGAATGATGACCATATGGCAGTTCATTTTTAAATGGAGTGTGAGTCAAACCGGGGATCCGGCAGACGTCGGCTATGGCGGGATAACTTGGACTTCTTTTTTGCCCAGCAGTGGGACAGAATAGGCTCGTATTAATAATAATAAAATGTTTACACTTCTCGCGTCGGGCGCAAAGTCGCGGGCAAAAGCTAGTTATTTATAAAGTAAGCCCCCCCCTCCCTCCCCCAACCAAAAGAGACTTGAAGGAACTGGTATATAGAGACCATCATCCGACACGAAAGGCACCTATATATGTGTCGTTTTCAAGTAAAAGATTGTCGCTTGCCTTAAGGACGCTCTGAGCTCTGAGGCTCTGACAGGTTTTTCGTATAAAGATACAAGCAATTTTCGTCCTTATAGTAAGCCACAATGTGGTACCTTTTGATTGAAAACGTCACATATATTTTTCCTGATTCTATCAATATATTCTTCAAAAGGCGTTAGGAATAACAGTTCTGCAGTCATTCAGTACACTCGTAGTAGAGTTTGCAGTTACAAAGGGTGTTACATTTCGGTTCCAACTTGTTCAAGCGGGACAATTTAAACAGTTCGTTTCAGAACTTGTGTACAACGGTGTACTATGTTCTACAGGAACCCGCAATTCATTAGAGTCGTCTAAGGTAACTTTGCAGTCTTTGCACAGACTTGAAGAGAAAAAAGTGTGACAGTGTCATTATTAATATTCTCATATTAATTTGACATAACCGACAGTTCCTATAGTGTTTAATAATTTGCGTAGGCATTTTTTACCTAATTAATGTACGTATTGATTTCTATGCCCTGGCTGGCCTATGCCCTGAAAATTTGCCTCTATTCGGTTATAAAATTAAAACTACATAATTATTTAATGGAGTGCCCAGCACAGGCTGTATACTTAGTTCGCGCCTTCGGGCCTTGTCCGTGTACTTGTAACTTGAATAATCTAGGAAACAAACTGATGTAATTACCTAGAGAGTGTGGCGGTGAAGAATCGGCATTGTGTATTTTCTGAACAGGCTGACTTTCGACTTTGTATTTTTACAAGCTTTTATACGTGCTTACTAGCGCCACTGCTAAATAATCGTGATTATTTAAATTTAACGATAAATATTTAAAAAAAACCGGCCAAGTGCGAGTCGGACTCACACACGAAGGGTTCCGTACCATTAACTATAAAAACGGTCACCCATCCAAGTACTGACCCCGCCCGACGTTGCTTAACTTCGGTCAAAAATCACGTTTGTTGTATGGGAGCCCCACTTAAATCTCTATTTTATTCTGTTTTTAGTATTTGTTGTTATAGCGGCAACCGAAATACATCATCTGTGAAAATTTCAGCTGTCTAGCTATCACAGATCACGAGATACAGCCTGGTGACAGACGGACAGACGGACAGACAGACGGACAGCGGAGTCTTAGTAATAGGGTCCCGTTTTTACCCTTTGGGTACGGAACCCTAAAAAGGGGGCCGCTACGTACTGTACTTTGTATTTAAGTATTTTTAAATACTTTATAATAGTTTTTACGTTGTTGGATTCGTCAATCTGTGCGTCCGAAGTTAAAACGGCCGTTTTTGTTTAGAGTTCATAGATCGACAAATCCAGCAACATAAAAACTAGTTTAATGAATGTATTCCATTTTAAATTGGAATACATTATTTTTGTAGCAGTAGCCTTAAAAACCCATCTCACCCCCCTTTCATACCTTCTCTCCCCATTCATAACCCAACTTTCCCGCGAAACCTACTCACCCCATTTTACGTACCATTGCGCTGATTTGTTGACGGTGGTATGTAAGTTTTAATCGGTTTTAACCCGGGGTTAAGCGGTTAAACCGTTAACTCGGTGTCAATTTGTACTGGTAACCATGGTAACTCCAGGTTTAACCAGTTAACCCCGGGTTAGTGGAATGGTGCAAGTGACCGATACTTTTGCTGCTTAAACTTCAAATGTTTTTCTATGTTCGCCATCTAGTTGCTATAGAGACACTTCGTTCTAAACATTATTACGTTACATACATAAAGCTAACAGAATAGATGTGCAAGCTGTGGAAATTTTCCAAAATTACTGAAAAATTGTCTGACATTTCAGGAAAATTTCTTGAAAATTTTTGGAAATGAAAATTGATCCTCATACCACCTCATACAAAAAAGACAGAAGTTTCCTAATTCCATTTTGAAACTTTCCGACGGCACCATTACCCAAAGCAACGAGAAACCCTAAAAAACCAATTAAATTCTCACCATTGTCACAAAAAACAAACCAAATTCCTTTCCAAACTACACATTAGACGTTAATTACTCTATTTACAAGTAATTAACACCCCTACATGTGAAGCCATAGGTAATTAAAGTAGGTAATAATAAAAGAAATACCATGGAAATTACGAGTCAGACTAACGTAACCTTACAAAGGACAAGACTCGTAATGAAGACGAAATTGAAGCAAATAGGTAAATGAGCATAAACTTAGGCCTGTTGCGAAATGCCTATTTTATTGCATTGACTGTAACAACGGAAACTTATAAAGCGAAGCCAAAAAAGGTTTCTTCAGAAAGGTTTGCATTTTTGCAACAGTGATTAGGAAGACAATAAATGTAGTTATACAAAAAAGTAAAAACCTTTAATTTTATTTATTTATTTATCATTTATTGCCCTCAAGAATACCGTCCAGTACTACACCAGTAGGAATACACCGGTTTATGGTGTGTTCCTGGATTTATCAAAGGCATTCGACCTTGTATCATATGATATGTTATGGGCCAAGTTACGGAATGAGACAAGTGTTCCTAAAGAAGTGATAGCTCTGTTTAAATATTGGTATTTACATCAAAATAATTCTGTGAGATGGGGTAACACGATCTCGAGTCACTATAATCTGATGTGTGGGGTAAGACAGGGTGGGCTGTCTTCTCCCAAACTGTTTAATTTGTACGTCAACCAACTCATTGAGGAGCTGAGCAGTACCTATGCCGGATGCCGCATTGATGGAGTCGCCGCCAACAATTACAGTTACGCTGACGACATGGTGCTGCTCGGCCCTTCAATCGACGCAATGAGGAGACTGATTAAAATATGTGAATCCTATGCTGTGACCCATGGACTCAGGTATAATGTTAAAAAGAGCGAGGTGATGATTTTTAAAGCTGGTAGAAAAAGCTACCCGACTGTACCGCTAGTGACACTCTACGATGTCCCTCTAAACTTTGTCACTAAGTTCAAGTACCTGGGTCACTGGGTAACTGACGACCAGAGTGACGACTTGGATATTGAGCGAGAGCGTAGGTCGTTGGCTGTCCGATGTAACATGTTGGCCCGCAGGTTCGCGAAATGTACTGTACACGTAAAGACTACACTTTTCAAAGCGTACTGTCAGTCATTCTACACATGCAGCCTGTGGACCAACTATACGCAGAGGGCATACAACGGCCTACGCGTCCAATATAATAACGCGTTCCGGGTGTTGATGGGGTTGCCGCGATTTTGTAGTGCCTCTGGTATGTTTGCGGAGGCACAAGTTGACAGCTTTGCGGCGATAATGCGCAAGAGGTGCGCTTCACTGATGCGTCGCCTGCGCGGCAGCCCCAACAGCATTCTGGGCGTGTTCATGGAGCGCGAAAATGGCCCCATGCTCAACCGTTGGCAGGGGCTGCATGCACTCGCCGTCTAGTTTTTAGTTTTAGTTTTTATGCGCTACTAACACTAGTAATAAGATTGTAATGTTTACTAACCATGTATGGACCTTTTAGTCTGCAATAAATGATTTTTATTTTTTATTTTTTTATTTTTTTATTGCAGACAACATTGGAGACAACATTAATAATACAAGGACCTAAAATGGTAAGAGTTTAATAAACATCACCTTCCTCTTATTTTCACATTGTCCGAGTTCGATCCGATATCGGATGTAGAATCTAGTCAGGCCGCGGGGGCGCGCGCGCCCGGGCGCCGTCTTTATACACATACGCACACAAACAAATATTATCGGTCTGACGGGGGCTCCGACATGGCTAAATTTATCGGAAGCGCCTTTCCAATATCGGATGTCGGAAGGCGCCTATGACAAAAACAGCTGCAACTGCCAATGGAATTAAGTGCGCCTTTTTTGCGTTATTTATCGTTTTTTAGTATTAATGATTTATTAAATGCACAAATTTTACTTCCTTCCGACATCCGATGTTGGATCGGACAATGTGAAAACGTAAAAATTTTCGACCCATTCGACAAAGCCTAGTAAACGGCAAGGTTGGAGCCCTAATATTCACAAGTTTAGGACAAAATTACTTTAGGGCTAAAATAAAAAAATGAGGGGATATTACGTTATCCCTGAAATTTAATAGGCGCCAGCAGTGGCTCTAACTTCCGAAAACGGAGGGGACTAATAAAAATTTGGGATTCAATAAGTTGATAGGTATTAGGTATTTGATACTAGATAAGTTGATGAAAATTGAGTGATATTAAGTGCAATTAAGCACATTTCGTTACATAAAATAAAGGAAAGTTAAGTATTAAAAAAAACATATATATCCTTTACACTGCACCATTTTTGTTCTATTATGAGGAAGCAAATTACTTAAATATTATTATTTTTTAACCGACTTCAATTTCATAGAAGGAGGAGATTCTGTATTCGGTTGTGGCTATTTTTTTTTTTTATGTATGTTCACCGATTATTCCGAGACCCGTGGTCCGATTTGAGTAATTCTTTTTTTGTTCGAAAGGAGCTACTTCCAAGTTGGTCCCATATTAATCTGGTTCTGATCTGATGATGGGATCCCTGAGGAATTGAGGGAGCTCCTCAATTTTTACTATATGATTATCAATATCAGGTAACTTTCCTAAAATTTATATTATTTTTCTAGATGAAACAGATATTCGGCAATTTATTGTCTCGATACGTACCAGTCTGGAATCAAGATAACCCGACCTTGGCGAACACCGTGCTGGGCCTGATACAGAACACCGGAATATGGCATTATCAAAGCTTAGGTCTACATTGGGTCGCCAAATTCGCTATTATCTGCTTCATATCCACGAATTTAACACAAATCGTAACTCTGGTACTAGAAAGGGAGGACTCTACGCGAATGTTCGAGACTTTCAGGTATTTCTTGTATACATTATTATGTCTTCCTTAGTGGCTGATCTTAGAATTCTCAAGTAAGTTTAGTAAGATATAAGAACTTATACTATTCTATTTGTATTGCTATGTCACGTTTTTTGGAAGGGTTTTCACGGAAGACCAGCTTCAATGCATCCAAATTAAAGGTACCTTGACACCAAACTGAGTGGAAACCATTTCAGACGTTATAAACGTGTTTTTGTCCCTCCGGCCGCGTGGTCCGACATGTCGGGCGACAAGGAATTTTAATTCCTCGCTGCCAACCACTCGGACTAAAAGGAATTTTATGTTCCACTTAGTTCGATCATCGAACCACGAGGAATTCTAAGATTCCACGTCGGACATGTCGGACCACGCGGCCAGAGGGGTTTTTGTGACATGTGTTAGTTAAGTTTTTGTTGTTTAAACGTCCTGAATACTATTCTATTCTATTTATTGTATTTCAGCGTCCTCTCCTTCTGCGGCATGGGCACTTTAAAACTGTTCAACTTATATACTAACAGAAAACGTTGGACTTCTATAATCTCGCAAGTAAAATGTTTAGAACACCAACAGTTGCATGAAAACCTTTTATCCTACACGGATCGTGACATCGAAGAAGATTATTCCCCTCAAATAATCGCAAAATACACGCAAAGACACACGTCTATATCATCTATCCTTTTGATTCTGTACAGTATTACTGCAATTGTATTCATAGCGACCCCATTCGTCGAATACGCGGTGACTGCTGACGCTAGCTACTACCCCCACATTTTACCAGGCTGGGCGCCATTGGAGAACGTAGGTTTTGAAGGATACTTTTTGACTTTAATCTTCGAGATTGTAGCATCTATTTACTGCGTGTTCGTTCATGTGGCGTTCGACTGTACTTCGGTCGGGATTATGATCTTCATATGTGGGCAGTTTTCGTTGCTCCGTCGGAAGACTGAGGACATTGCTTGTAGCGGCAAGGATTGCATGCCGAGTGCGGCGCGAGATGCCCGAGCTCATCTCAGGATTATTGAAAGCCACGGCACGCATACCGCGCTTTGCACGTAAGTACCTCTTTATAAAGTCAGTTTTCATGTCAATTAGACAAAGTATACTTAGATTCATTTCGATTTGATTGTTATAGTCACATAGTTCGTAATCCTGGGGTACAGATCAAAGGTACCGTAGTGAATAACCATAACATCGCGGGGTTTTTTGTGACGGAATGATTTCGTGTGTTTATAACTTCGTTTATTGCAAAATAATTACCAAACTTTGAATTAAACATAGGTAGTAACGTACATGTGCGTAGAAATGTTAAAATATTATCGATTTTCAAGTACTTATTTATTGGCTAGTGTAAAACTTCGTTCCCTCATCAAAAAACCCGATGTATGTGAATAGTATAGTAGGGTTCATCGTATTTTTACAAAAACGTTAGTACTTCAGTCATCCTCAGTAGGTACTTAGTACTACATCCGTAGTGTTGGACCACACTAAGTTTTCATGCCAAGTGCTAAGTGAAGTATGGAGGGTAGAGGGAAAAGTATGCGTTCTTAGGTACTGCCAAATTTGTGCAAAGCTCAAAGTTAGCGTAGTCAGAGTTTATTTGATTACGTTACTATTAAAAGAGCACTGTATCTGTATCTTATGGTACTATAACCCCTCGAGCGGCAAAGAAATGGGGCATTTTCTATGAAAAGGGACCTTATTGTCGATGGCGTTTACGCCGCACAGCGTCGCGCGGCATTGTATTTATATCGGAGCATCGTTTATAATGGCGTAAGCGCCATCGACAATAAGGTCCCTTTTTATAGAAAATACCACAACTATTTTAAATTTTCGCGCCGTGCAGCAAAAATAAAAGCTTGGTAAAAGATATCGTATTCACAACACGTTATTACTTTTTGTCTATGAGTGAGTGAGACAACAATCCGCAAGTTCTTTCGTTTTTTTCAGTATTGTCATAAGATGAACTGAGGGAAATGTCAAATGGTCCTATGTGGTTCTATAATATAATCCAGCCAAATAAAATATATGTTCGTTATTTCACAGGTAGGTGTCAACTCTAACAACTTGACATAGTCGTATTATTTTAGTTGAAATATTTCGGGATGTTTCAGCGGTCATCTTGGTTTATTTTAATTATATTGTTGCTATTCCTGAAAGATTGTTGGAAAACGTGCTGAGTTTTTATTTGTAATGGTTTGAAGTTCCCTTTGTGATAATGTCTTGTGTGATCGAGGGCTGTAAATCGCATACAGGAAGAAAAGAAAATACGCACGAACCGATAACCTTTAATCGGTGAGTTTTGTTCAATTTTGAAGAAATTAATTTATAGGACCTGACCCTAAACAAAGAAATCGATATGTTGTTTATGTAATTATTACTTGCATTCAAGTCTATATAGATTTTTGCATATATTTTCGAACTTTTCTGCTAAGTATGAAAGGTTATATTTTTGGCATAGTGATGTATCGACCTCAGATCAATAACCTATCGACATTTACAGCTTTCTTATAGTTTGGCCCAGGACTGTCTGACTGTCTTAATTGATGAGTACAGTCAAGGGCATAAATATATATACATTCCCAAAGTCTCAAAAATATGTGTACGCTCAGACAATAAAATCGTGTTCACATATTTTTAAGCCATTTGTCTGGATCGATATTTTTGCCCTCGACTGTACCTATAGTTTTCTTTGTTCTTACTTACTGACAGATTGTGTTTGCCAGACTATAGTTTAATACTAAAAACCGGTCAAGTGCGGGTCGGACGCGCGCACCAAGGGGACCGTACTTTTTAGTATTTGTTGTTATAGCGGCAACAGAAATACATCATCTGTGAAAATTTCAACTGTCTAGCTATCACGGTTCATGAGATACAGCCTGGTGACAGACAGACGGACAGCGAAGTATTAGTAATAGGGTCCCGTTTTTACCCTTTGGGTACGGAACCCTAATAAAAAAGACATTAATGATCATTGATGAATGTTCCTTTTATTAATATTGTTGGTCGCAAAACTCAACTTTTTATTTCAGATTTCCAAAGGACGAGGAATAGGGGATATTACTGCAATGTTCTGCCACCAGAGTGCAGCACTAGCTTTTTTAGTGCACCGCTAGCTTTTTTAGTGCACCGCAGAGTACAATGGAAAAACAAGATTCGAGCCCTACACCCCAGCAGGGGGTAACAGGAAAAGAAGAAGAAGAAGAAGAAGTAGAGTAACTTATTCATACTGTACCTTTAACAGGTTTTTGACAAGTTTTCAGGGGGCAAGAGTGACAGAGATGTTAGATAACGAAAGTTCGATTTTCTTGTTTCGCGATAGACCCTCAGATTGTGATAGTGGCGCCACCTACGCCGAGTTTCGCGTAATATTCCCTATTATTAAATAAAAAAAATATATTACACGAACGTTTTTTTTTTTCATTTCCTATTTGGTACATACATGACTAGAAACTATACTTAGTCTTTTAGCATTAGAAAAAACGGTAAACCATTTCCACGTGTCTTTTTATTGACAAGTTTTTTTATAAACATAGCAATATTTTACTTATGAAAGCAAAAGTATGTAAATGATCGTATATTATATTTGTTGTGACTTATTAACCGACTTCAAGATTTCAAAGGAGGAGGTTCTCAATTCAACCGAATACAACCGTATTTTTTTTTTTTTTTATGTTTGTTACTCCATAACTCCGTCATTTCTGGACCGATATTGAAAATTCTTTTTTTGTTTCTAAGTATATACATACAGATTGGTCCCGTTTTTGTCAAAAAGCAGTTCTGATGATGGGATCCATGAGGAATCGAGGGAACTCCTCAAATTTTAAAGGCATACATATAGTGATTTTAGTATTTTCATCAACAAATCAAGCACTTACATTTAAAAAAGTGACATTTGATGAATTGGAACTGCTGATGATGATCAGAACGGAACTCTTCAATGACGCATAGTTCACGTTTGGCGATTTGTCCTCTTCGTTATGTTTGTTAAGCAAGTTAGGTTTTCAAGAAACATTTTTGTCAAGCTCGAGTTCTGATGATGGGATCCATGAGGAATCGAGGGAACTCCTCAAATGTTAAAGGCATACATATAGTGATTTTAGTATTTTGATCAACAGATCAAGCACTTACATTTAAAAAAGTGACATTTGATGAAGTGGAACTGCTGATGATGATCAGAACGGAACTCTTCAATGACGCATAGTTCACGTTTGGCGATTTGTCCTCTTCGTTATGTTTGTTAAGCAAGTTAGGTTTTCAAGAAACATTTTTGTCAAGCTCGAGTTCTGATGATGGGATCCATGAGGAATCGAGGGAACTCCTCAAATGTGAAAGGCATACATATAGTGATTTTTGTATTTTTATAAACAAATCCAGCACTTCCATTTTAAAAAGTGACATTTGATGAAGTGGAACTGCTGATGATGATCAGAACGGAACTCTTCAATGACGCATAGTTCACGTTTGGCGATTTGTCCTCTTCGTTATGTTTGTTAAGCAAGTTAGGTTTTCAAGAAACATTTTTGTCAAGCTCGAATTCTGATGATGGGATCCATGAGGAATCGAGGGAACTCCTCAAATGTGAAAGGCATACATATAGTGATTTTTGTATTTTTATAAACAAATCCAGCACTACCATTTTAAAAAGTGACATTTGATGAAGTGGAACTGCTGATGATGATCAGAATGGAACTCTTTAATGACGCATAGTTTACGTTTGGCGATGTGTCCTCTTCTTTATGTTTGTTAAGCAACTTAAGTTTTTAAGACATATTTTGGTCAAGCTCGAGTTCTGATGATGAGACCCACGAGGAACCGAGGGAACTCCTCAAATGTGAAAGGCATACATATTGTGATTTTTGTTTTTTTATCAACAAATCCAGCATTTACTCGTACATTTAAAAAAGTGACATTTGATGAAATGGAAACTGCTGATAATGATCAGAATGGAACTTTTCAATGACACATAGTTCACGTTTGGCGATTTGTTCTCTTCCTTATGGACCCAGACCTAAACTTGGACCCGGACTCGGACCCGGACCCGGGTCTGAACATGGACCCCAACTCGGACCCGGACCCGGACCGAATTCTGACCCAAACTTGGACCCGGACAGCCGGACACGGACCTGGACTCTGATCCGGACCCGGAAATGCTAATAGAAAAGTGGCTTAGGTGGGTCACAGAACAGAACTGCTATCAGAAAAGTAGATTAGGTTAGAGCTGTGACCCTTACAGAAACGAAATGCTATCAGAAAAGTAGGTTAGGTTAGGTTAGAACTGCGACCCTTACAGAAATGAAATGCTACTAGAAAAGTGGATGGTTTTACCTCCTTTTCTACATTATTAGGCAAAAGATGCTGTCTTTTTCATTTCATTGTCTGGAATCTAAGAGTGCACCATCAACAATAAGTGAACTTTCAGCGGCATCCCCCATTGAAGTCGGTTTTTTTTTCTTAAAAATTATTTTTAAAGTGTTTTTCGATAAAACGACACGTTAAGATCGCTCGCCTTCTTTCTAATGATAAAAAAACGAGAGGTATAGTTAGACGGTTCTGAGTGGTAGACTGCAAATGAGATAAAAGCTATATTAGGTACATGCATTAATCCTCATATCAGGCGGCTCTTTGATTCCAAGGATTGCATAATTTTTATACTTTTTAATGATTTTTAGAATATAAAAATTATAAAAAGTATAAAAGTTATGCAATCCTTGTATTCCACGCATTTCATTTCATTTCAACGAGCCGCCTGCTACAGATTTCTTGAAATTGCCGCGTTTTTTCAGGTTCAACTTTCATTAGCCAGACTATTATCAATTTGCCAATTTCGTGATTATTCTTTTACACGGCACATAAACTTATGCATAATTTATCGATATAAAAAGCCGACACAGTTACATCCCTAGCAAATTATCAAACTTATGACACCGTACGTAAATGAGAAATAACAAGCATATATGCATCTCTTTTCGGCACATTATCTAATTCGTAAGGAAGTAAAGTACGGGTATACATATTTGCGAAGCATTTTTGCCCGACTTCTATGCTTTAGTCATTATTCTGAGGTCCCATTCGAGGTAGCTTTACGCCCCGCCCGAGGGGTTATACTACTGCCATATTTTCCCGCTTTTTAGGGTTCCGTACCCAAAGGGTAAAAACGGGACCCTATTACTAAGACTCCGCTGTCCGTCTGTCCGTCTGTCCGTCTATCTGTCTGTCACCAGGCTGAAATAGTCACTCATGAACCATGATAACCAGAACGTTGAAATTTTCACAGATGATGTATTTCTGTTGCCGCTTTAACAACTAATACTAAAAAGTACAGAACCCTCGGTGGGCGAGTCCGACACGCACTTGGCCGGCTTTTTTTACTAACCTGCCTTTTTTAGGAAAGTACAAATTTATACAATCTGTAGTCATGAAATTGTACCTAATCATGGTATAGAAAGGATGCCAATCTCTTATGGCAAAATTGTTGCAAAAGTGACCGCTTTCAGCTTTAAATAATAGTTCCTAATCTCTCCGGTGGCGCTAGTTAGGCTCTGGGACATGAGTATAACATGAACCATATAACGCAACAAATAACCCGACCAAATTACGTAGGTTGTTTTTGGTAGTATTTCGGTGTATGGTGGCGCCGCCTAATTACTGTTTTTTGATGGACACTTTTCATATATACATAAGAGATTTGGCTCCTTTATATAGTCTCCATGATCTCTAGGTATAAGAAACAATCAAGCACATAGAACATTAACCTTCAGGTCACCTTTATCTCTAAAACATATTAATTATGTGTAACATTGCAGCACATACATTTGTGTGATTAAACCTACGTCAAAGATTAC
This sequence comes from Cydia strobilella, assembly GCF_947568885.1. NCBI lineage: Eukaryota > Metazoa > Arthropoda > Insecta > Lepidoptera > Tortricidae > Cydia > Cydia strobilella. The sequence continues at coordinate 34,818,869 of NC_086041.1, forward strand.
GTTAAAGACGTACTACGTTAGAATCATTAGATTATTATTTATATCATTGTAGTCATGTCCATAATACAGTAAGGTTTTACAAGCATAAAGGACGACTCGCGCTAAACTAGAATTTAATGTAAACAAACTATTCTCACTGTCAAAGTGACACTTGCAGGCAAGTCAGGGGTTGTTTTGACTCGCAGAAAAACTTAACAATAAAAGTAGGTAAGAAATGAATGAATTCAAAAACTATTTATTAATGACACACTACACATAACGGCGCGCGCGCTTCGCTTTCTATGGAAAGCACCACGTCACCGATCATCCGTCATAGAAATTGACATGTCGGACGCCACGGCCCGGGCCCGGCCCGGTCTAGCGCGAGTCATCCTTAAATAGGTAGACATGACACCCTGTAAGGGCACACAATATTATTGTCCTTAAGATTAAAAACATATACCCACATTAACTTATTTTATATTAGGTAGGAGGTATTTTGAGAATCAACGAGTAATGAAACATTGGGTATAAGGCATATTTATGCCTGTAATTAGTTTATGTAGCTTCCGATATCATAGTTAAAAAAATACAGCGAATATATGTTTTTCATACAAAACTTGTTTTTGCTCTATTTCGTTTGTTTTATAAGCTGGAGCTACTAATTACCTACATAATCATAGATATACATCACGTCATTGTATGTGCAAAGTTTTAATTACAATCCAACACGTAGTTTTAAAACGAGAATGAAACTCCTGTTTGTATGTGAAGATGAATAATGGACGGATTTAGACTTTAGAGAAGTGGTGTCATTTGATAGATCTTACTAAATTTATGTCATACAGTAGAAAAATATGTGGGATTGCAGTTGAGCAAACACGTATAAAAAATTTAGCCATCGCATAACATAGCATTTAAACTTTTCTAGATGAGTTTAAATATTTTTTACGTATTTGGGTGACTGCAGTTCCTTAACCCACCAACGGAGCGGCAGCTGACGTTCACGATTACACACCGCCCTTGACCACTTTACGAGTTTTCACCCGGTATGGGAATCAGTTCCCGGTCCGCGATCTAAATAATAGGTCTGTTAATTTATTTAAAGATTTTATGCTATTTAACATGTCGAATGTTTTATTTCAGCATCAGTAAGGATCTGGATACAGTGCTGCGGGGCATACTCGGGGTTTACTTCCTGGTTGCCACCCTGACCGTGTGTTCAGTGGCCGTAAGACTCAGCTCCGTAAGTTTACTCTTCTCGTCCCTTTACACAACGATATTATATAACGCAGCGTAATACCACAGGCCGGACACGCTATACATCAAAAATCACTTGTGTTTCTATGTGTGAACGGCACGTCTGTACACGCGGCATGCGTAATTGTGTGAGTAAGTTGCATAAAAATAGTACTCAGCGGCCGGCAAACGGCCGTCAATCGCTGTCGCGGGGTGAGGTAATTCAAGTCGGGGCGGGGCGGTGCGTGGCCGTTCTGTATGATAATACTATACGTAGTAACGTAGGCGGCGCGGCGCGGAGCAGGGTGAATCAATCCTTTGATACCCCTAGAAGTGTCCTACGTGGGCGATCTCGTTGCGATCGCGAACGCCTTATTATGCCCGCCGCGCCGCCGCCGCAGTGTTCGCCTACGTAAGACGCAGCGTAACGATATATAGGTGATACTGTTCATACATAAGGAGCACAAACTGTTCAGCTGTTCATAGTCAAAAGTGTGCGATTAAAGTTTAGTATACGAAGTCTTAATTCAACCATTAAAGTCGAAGAGTATAAAAACGATTTTTTATTTTCAGGAAACTCTCAGCTTCATGCAACTCGTGTCCCTCCTGCAATACATGGCCGGCACCCTGACGCAGCTGTTCCTGTTCTGCCGATACGGGGATGCCGTCTTTCACGAGGTCAGATAATCTTACAAAGATAATCAGACAATCAGACAAAGATAATCTTCTGAGATGGGGAATTGGGCGACAAGGTGATTCTGCGATGTGCACTGAGGAAGATCTCCTGAGGGCCACACCCCGAGGGTTAGAAGTGGCAAAGCATTGGCAGACAAAAATTTAGTTTTAAGAAGTTAGATCCCTTTACATGAACAAGAAGAAGACGAGGTCAAATTCCAGACACTAGAGCTACTTAGAGCGTTTTCACATTTTCCGATCCGATATCGGATGTAGGATCCGACATCCGCGTACAGGCTGCGGGGACGCGCCCGGGCGCCGTCTTTTGCGTGACGTAGTGGAATGTACAATTATCATACAAATTTTTGTGACTTTTTTTATCATCAGGATTGAATATGCTAGTGATTCTAAGTTGAAAGAACCCAAAAACACCAGGATCTGTGAGAATCAGGTTTTCAATATTTATTTTAGAAAACGCCCAAATGTGGCCATTTGGGGTCTCTATTGTTTGACATAATTATTGAAAGTCATAATGTAATGATTGTCATATTATCATTAGTCATAATTTGGTTTTTCTCAGAAACGCTTAACTTTTCAGGATTGCTATAAAACAAACCTAACCTAACCTATCTATAGGATAACCCGAGGAAAATCCTGAACGGTTTCAGAATTATGACTAATGATAATATGACAATCATTACATTATGACTTTCAATAATTATGTCAAACAAAGGGACCCCGGCCATTTCATGTATTTTAAAAATGTCGGTTTATAAAAAATATATGTGGTATTTTCTATAAAAAGGGACCTTATTGTTGATGGCGCTTACGCCATTATAAACGATGCTCCGATATAAATACAATGCCGCGCGACGCTGTGCGGCGTAAGCGCCATCGACAATAAGGTCCCTTTTCATAGAAAATACCCCATATTTAATCGGCTTTTCGGCGGTATGATACTCTGAAACCTAAAAACCACATTATGGCCCACACACGCAACCCCGCAGAGTCATGGAGCCGCTGACACTTGACACACTTCGGCCAAAACTCCTCCTTGGTGAAGGTCAAGACTTGGTCAAGACATTCAGTCGGAAGATAAGCATTGACGTAAATTGTCACGTGTGGCCATGCGTGTGGCGGTAACGTGGCAAGTGCTTGAATACTATTTCTAGAAATTGTAGAATGTTATGATCACGCGAGGATGTCAGTTGTGAAATTAAGTTGTGAATGGAGACAAATGAGGCGACCCTGACGTTGTGTTTGGGGCAAACCCATTACCAGTCCGCCGGACAATATCGGCCTGTCAGTTGTTCGGAACTTTCAAATTTTTGTTCTGACTGACAGGCTGATATCGTCCGGTGCACTGGTAGTGGCTGGGCACCTTAATAGTTTTGATTGGCTAAAATAAAATAAAATTGAAACATCTTGCGCTGTATTACAATATTTGACGTTGTCAAGCTGCGCGCAGGCGCAGTAGGTGTAGTGCAAGTTTTCTGAGATGATTTTTTCAGCTCGAGCCCTAATGTGTTAAGCCTAGAAGCCATATATGGCAGATAATAAAATGCAACACTATTGACAGCTATTAAAGTTCAAATTTAAACAAATAATTTTATATTACATGCACTAGACGGTACAACCCAGGTAGCAAAATGACGTCAGCGACGTCATAATGACGTAATAATGCCGTCATTATGACGTCGCTGACATCATTTTACGTCATTTTGCTACCTGGGAAAAGCCTTTGTTTCTTTTATGCAGAGCTGTCTTCGGCACGGTCATTTCCCAGGTAGCAAAGTGACGTCAGAGACGTACAAGTGACGACATTTATAGGTCATAATGACGTAATGGGCGTCATAATGACGTATATATAAATGCTACCTGGGTTTTTAGCTCTATTAGCTGAAAGTGACTTTCTATAATTCTAGTTCGCTGTTTAGGTCATATAGACAAAAAACAAATCTTGTTTTGAATTGTTTATCCATTTAATTGTTTGTAGTTTGTACATTTCCGATATTTTCGAGTTTTGTTTGTGCACCCTTATCTGGCCAGACGTATTGTTAATTAACAGTCACTGGCCTGACCTTGCCAATTAAGTTATCAATGCTGACAGCCAGATGAGGGTTTAGGGAACTTTCCGCCCACGTGCTGAAATCTAATCCTTTCATTGTCCCATTAATTAAGGATGATCGATTCGACAGAATTTAAAATGGCGACAACACGTGTAACCATTGTTAATTTCTGGGAAAAGGTACACAGTCCCCATCAATAATAGCATAGAGAAATATAAGTAAAGAAAGAGTGGTGACATTTCTCATCGAAGTAGTCACTTTTGACAGCTGACATATCCATAACCGTTTCAAAACAAGATTATAAAATTAGAATCATCCTCCAATAGTGTTCAGAGTTGGTTCAGAGCGAACTATTAAGCTCGCTCCAGACTACGCGGCGCGTAGCCGCGAACGCGAGTGTGGGGTCGATTCCGCTGATTAGCGAACTAGACTCCACACTCGCGTTCGCGATTCGCGCACTAGTATGGAGGGGGCTTAATATCTACCCACATGAACATGTATTGATTAGACTTTATATACATAATGAATGAATAAATGAACATTATTATTCACAACGACGGGACTTAATCGCGTAAAATAAGACCACCAGTCCAGACCAGTCTTCTCCGAGACCACGGGGACAACGCCGTCCTCGAAACCGCGGAGATAAATTTAAAACTTATTTTACGCGATTAAGTCCCGTCGTTGTGAATAATAATGAGTAAAAATCGTAAAAGTTTATCAGTGAATGAACATTGCAGAGCTCTTTCAACATGGGTGAGGGTCCCTTCGGCGCAGCATGGTGGTCGCTGTGTCCGCGCATGCGCCGGCAGCTCGCCATGCTCGGCGCCGGTATGATGCAGCCGCGGACCCTGCACGCAGGGCCTTTCAACAAGCTCGATCTGCCCTCCTTCGTTCAGGCTAGTGTTTTTAATAGGGGATATTACTGCAATGTTCTGCCACCAGAGTGCAGCACTAGCCTTTTTGAGTAATTCATAGTAAACTTATACATACTGGACCTTCAACAGCTAGGTTTCTGACAACTTTTCAGAGATAATAAAATATGACATTGATGCATCAAGGCGGTTTGTTTACAGAGGACCTATCGGGAAACGCGAATCCGAAATTTCGCTATCTGCCTCTATCGCTCGAATATGCAACATTGACAGAGATGTTAGATAACGAAATTTCGATTTTCTTGTTTCGCGATAGACCCTTACCTAGATTGTGGTAGTGGCGCCCCCTGCGCAGAGTTTCGCGTAATATTCCCTATTAAGTATTTTCATATGCTTTTCAGTCTAAATACTATTTGTGGTTAAAGTCTCAAGCTTGTATGTAGGCTAGAAGTACTTTAGAATTTTGATGATCGGTGAGTGAGTGAATACGTCAGTGTCAAAATTAAGGACATCCTTCGATTTTTAGATCTTTGAATTGATAGTTATTAACCAAAGGATCATATTTAAAGTAATTGGGATCATACTAGTTCAAGTTATCTGTTGGTCACAAAAAAGCACGCTTAAAGTGCGACATAAAATAGTAGAAATAAAATAAAATATTTTCATACTAAATTGTTGTTGTAAGCATTTTACGTCACAAATGTGACAGTTACGTAGGAAGTGGCGCCCTCGTTTATTCTCTACAATTTCTTGTCGGACTATAGCTTTATCTAAAAGATAAGTGATACAGTGGGCTCAAAAATATTCCTAAATGTCTTCATTTCGTTGCTCTCAAAATTGTATACCATGTCCAGGTCAATCTTAGTACAAGATAATAATAGATGCGGGTTGTATTGACCGGTTAAATTTATTCTCGTAAGGCCCAATGTGCATTACAATGTACACTCTGTTTCAATCTAATTTGAATCTTACACTAACTGAATTAAGTAGCATTTCTTTTGTTTCATTGTTTTCTAAAACAAACGAAAGTAACCCTAATCTTCTATACAACAAGGTTCAAAATTAAAAATAGGGAAACTGTATGGTGGGCCTTACCGAGGTTATGACATCTACACAACAGCTGTAATTGTATAGAAAACTAGCTTCTGTCCGCGACTTCGTCCGCGTGGAATGATAACAATAATTCCCAAGTAGCAAAGTGACGTCAGTGACGTTATAATGACGTAATTATGCCGTCATAATGACGTATAAATGCTGTTTGATAAAAAGCATCATGACCCTTCCGGGACTTAACCCTTAAATGCATAATGATGTATATATGCATCGTATATTTGATGGTCCGTGGCTCAATATGCAGCTATCCAAAATCACATTTATTACTTTTATACAGCATGACACATCTATTTCAATTTATTAAAAAGTTATACAAAAAATCATGCATTTAAGGGTTAAGCTATCTCCATCCCAAATTCCATCTAAATCGGTTCAGCTGTTTAAGCGTGAAGAAGGTAACAGACAGACATTTTACTATGAAATTAAATTAATATAAATAAATAAATAAATATTATAGGGACATTCTTACACTAATTGACTAAGTCCCACGGTAAGCTTGTGTTGTGGGTACTCGGACAACGATATATATAATACTTATATAAATACTTACATACATAGAAAACATCCATGACTCAGGAACAAATATCTGTGCTCATCACACAAATAAATGTCCTTCTCGGGATTCGAACCCAGACCATCGGCTTCACAGGCACTAGGCCAGACCGGTCGTCAAAAATGGCAGCTTGAAAGTGATAACCTGATAATAACCTTAAAAATACCAATTTAGCCACATTGACCTTAATTTTATTTTTTACAGATCGTGCGAGCTGCTTACAGTTACTACGCCGTATTGGGAAAAGCTTCTAAGTGAATTTGCCCAGTTTTATGAAAAAAAAAAACTAGTGACACCGTTAGTATGTACGTGTAACATACAAGTTTATAGTCATTATATAGTCATATTGTTTAAAATTTATGATATTTTAAGTACCTACCTGTGAGTTTTTGTTTAAACATTTAATATGTTCCCAGGTAGCAGTGACGTCAGCGACGTCATATTAACGTAATAATGACGTCATAATCAGGTCGCTGACGTCATAATGACGTATAAATGCTACCTGGGTTATTAGGATTTTATATTTTATTTATACGCTTTAGCTTATACGTTTAATAGCACTCACTGTAAAGCAAATAATAAAAGAAGTTCTAATTATAATCGATATTTTATTGAAACATAAATAAAACTAGTATAAGTACAAGATTCTCAAAGGTCTGTGCAGTATTTCAATACTGAACTGTGAACTGGGGTTACTTTGATTCGTGGGGTAACATTGATCATCGATTTTTAAATTATAAGGAATTAGTTTCTGAACGCTTTCATCGTCTATTTCGGTTAAGCATGCCAACCACATCATGAAATGTAAGTTCGCTCCCTAACTCCCTAATTCTCAAAAATCGATGATCAATGTTATCCCGCGAATCAAAGTAACCCCACTATGTACTAGGTTGACACTGTTGACAGGTTATGATTTCTGGGTGGAGCGTTGTTGGCGTCTTGTTTGCAACCACGCGCTCACAGCGGGGGCTCTGTTTGAAGCCCACTTAATGTTGTTGCGAACTGTTTCAAGCGCGCGTTTTCGCGCTGACGCGCCTGCGCCCGCGTCGGGGTACTTCGCGAAGAAATCTTGCATCTGTACAAAAAAAGACGCACTCAGGGAAATTACGCAAAAAATGTATGGAGCCAGAAAAGGTGCCAGGGGGGCGAAACTGATCCTTTCGGGCATTCTCGGCTCCGTTCGGCTCAGCATTGCTCCGAGCAATTATTAGGGTTGGCACGACTTGACGTCCTTTTGCGTGTACAGCCACAGATAAGATAATCATTTGAATTTTGACAACCCTAAATAGCCGAAAGGGATAGTACCATATATAAGAAAGGGACAGCACGATTCGTCCCTGAATGCAGATTTCAGAAATGTCTGTTCCAATGACGATTTGTGTAAACAATATTTCAATGGGAATAAATAAATCTATTCTCACCTCTGAGTTCCCATTACGAGTTGAATGAGTCAGTGATGCCCGGTACAACGGCGCCCAGGTACCGACTGTTGAGTGTGTAGCACTCCACTAGAGAGGGCCAACGATTGCTGACCTCCTCCTATATCAGAGTACGTGAAGGGTTGTAGTGTTCTCACCTCTTTGAGCTCCTTTTCTGAATGGAATGAGTTAGTGATGCCCGGTACAACGGCGCCCAGATACCGACTGATGCGCGTGTAGCGTTCCACTAGAGAGGGCCAACGATTGCTGACCTCCTCCTATATCAGAGTACATGAAGGGTTGTAGTGTTCTCACCTCTTTGAGCTCCTTTTCTGAATGGAATGAGTCAGTGATGCCCGGTACAACGGCGCCCAGGTACCGACTGTTGAGTGTGTATCGCTCCACTAGAGAGGGCCAACGATTGCGGACATCGTCCCATATTAGGGTGGTGCCTGATGGGTTGTTGCTGATCATTTGGATGACGTTTAGGTAGTCTTGGGCGCGGACGTTGGTTTCGTCCCACGCAAGGTCGAGATACCTTAAAATAATGAGATATTAGAATAGGTAATTTTTTCTGATTGACAAAGCGATTGCGAAACAAATTTCAGCTTTCGTATGTCCGGCTGTTCTCCCCTACACCTACAGATATTTCTCAACCGATTCTCGTGAAATTATGTGATTTACCGAGATTGTTTTTGTTTAACCCACAGTTTAAAAATCTTGAAATGTTTAAGACTGAAACCATTTAAGATTTAAAAACTTTACAGAAAACATATTGGAGATTTAAAATAGAAAATACAAACAAAAGATAGATCAAAATAGCAAAAGTCGTTTTTCAATGGAGCATCTTAGGCAGTGAGAATTATACCTACCGTAAAATGGGGTTACTTTGATTCGGGGGGTAACATTGATCATCGATTTTTGAGGAATAAGTAGTTGATTTTTGAACGCGAACTTAATCATTTTATACTCGTAATGTGGTTGGAATGCTTAACAGAAATAGATGATGAAAGCGTTCAGAAACGAATTCCTTATAGTTTAAAAATCGACGATCAAAGTTACCCCACGAATCAAAGTAACCCCAGTTTACGGTACTGTATTTTCCTTATGCTAGTATTACAGCCTCCGAAAGAGGGATGAGTACAGTTGTTTAATTTGACTGTTACTGACAAAATCGATTTGATATCATACTTTCTGAGTATAGACGTATCCCGCGGCGCCGCCAGCGCTTGCCTAATCTTCGTCTGCTCCTGCACGTCCTCTTCCCTCTTGTAGATCTGCCAGAGTTTGTCCCACTCTGTCAGTGTACCCTGTTTCATGCCTACAAGAAACATACAAAGGCAAGAATGTCAAAAGTTAAAATAATAATACATAGTAACTTTGTCCTTCTGACTAAAAGCAAAGATAGATATAACTCCGTAATAGATGGATACAGTCTAAGGAAAAAACGTGCCTCGAAAATCAAGAAAATTTGATTCTCGTTCAGAGGGCGCTACTAGCTTTGGCGTACTGTCGTATAGATGGCGTTGACGGTTTCGTTTGTTATTTAACAATTTTAACGCATATCAGTGAAAGAACATGGGTCAAAATCATAAAAATAATTAAAGCAAATAAAAAAAATCATTTATCCATATTTAAATACATTTTGTCGTATTTTTGTAAATCTTCATTTTTAGTTTTAAAGTGTGTCGACAGATGGCAGTGAATTTACTGGGGTTACAAAATTTACTATGACAGTACCGCTCTAGTATAAGTTACTCTATGCTAAAAGTATAAGATAAAGAGAGAACAAGAGATATGAAATGTTTTGTATATGTATAGGTATATTATGAATTTAGTCATACCACTTAAGAGCCACCGGCAAGTTCTGTTCTCCATACAAACGTAGTTACGCTCTCATTTTAAAACGACTAGCTAGATTGTTCTGAAACTTAGTACTTACAATAGGATGTATATTAAAAAAAACAGCGAATTTAAGTTCTTCATACAAAACTTGTTTTAGCTCTATTTCGATTGTTTTATATACTAGAGCTATATAAACTAATTTCAGACCTAAATATACCTCATATCATTGTATGTGCAAAGTTTTATTACAATCCAACACGTAGTTTTAAAATGAGAACGGAACTCCGTTTGTATGGGAAGGTGAAATTCGGCCGAGCTTGCCGGGGACTTAATTGATCGATAACAGGTAAGTACTCGTATATAAAATAAAACCTAATTGACAACCTGGCGTTTTGAGAACGTCTACATCGACGTGATATGACGTCGTTGGCGCCTTACCGTGGTAATACACTAGGGCCCTCAGGTCTGTCTCCACAGTCTTCACGTGCCCGGTGTCGTGGCTGTTCAGCCACTCGAGAAACATCCGTCGCACCTTGCTCTGAGCCGAGCTCAGACGTGATATGACGTCGTTGTCGCCTTACCGTGGTAATACACTAGGGCCCTCAAGTCTGTCTCCACAGTCCTCACGTGCCCGGTGTCGTGGCTGTTCAGCCACTCGAGAAACATCCGTCGCACATTGCTCTGAGCCGAGCTCAGACGTGATATGACGTCGTTGTCGCCTTACCGTGGTAATACACTAGGGCCCTCAAGTCTGTCTCCACAGTCCTCACGTGCCCGGTGTCGTGGCTGTTCAGCCACTCGAGAAACATCCGTCGCACCTTGCTCTGAGCCGAGCTCAAGACGTGATATGACGTCGTTGTCGCCTTACCGTGGTAATACACTAGGGCCCTCAAGTCTGTCTCCACAGTCTTCACGTGCCCGGTGTCGTGGCTGTTCAGCCACTCGAGAAACATCCGTCGCACCTTGCTCTGAGCCGAGCTCAAGACGTGATATGACGTCGTTGTCGCCTTACCGTGGTAATACACTAGGGCCCTCAAGTCTGTCTCCACAGTCTTCACGTGCCCTGTGTCGTGGCTGTTCAGCCACTCGAGAAACATCTGTCGCACCTTGCTCTGGGCTTTGGGGAGCTCCGCTTTAGTGGCCAGCGAAAGGATCGTGGTACGTAGGAGACTGTTGAAGTTTAACATTTAAAGTAATTGAGGTAAGGTAAGTTTTAAATCGTATCTCCTACAAAAGTAGCAAAAGCACTACATATATAATAACAAGACAAACGGCTATCGGTTCTTCAATCTTTTATCTCCATTTTTGTCTACCGGATTTTGAAAGAAATTAATACTTATTTTTTTTATGATTTTCTTAAACATTGTCTAAAAAACCCCTTTTTTCATATATCGATTGCTGCGAAAGATCTTACATATAAGAAATCTACATATGTGAGTCAATGTGACGTTTTCAAGCAAAAGGTACCACAATGTCGCTTACCATAAGGACGAAATTTGCTTGTATCTTTATACGAAAGACCTGTCAGAGCGTCCTTATGGTAAGCGACAATGTGGTACCTTTTGCTTAAAAAAGGTCACATATTTGGCGTCTCTAAAAACAGGTCTAAGGTTTTGATTTTAAACTAATTAACACAAAAGTTATGGCCGGAAAACCAGTTTTTTTGGCCTAAAATTGTTCAACTTTGATGCCAAATATCTCGAAGACAATGAACTTTGAAGTAAATATGGGATACTATATTGCTTGAGGCCGTTGCTGTTGTGTTATGTATGATAAGCTACAAAAAACATTAGAAAACTAAGGGATTCGGATCGAAGGTCATTTGGACATGGGATCTCCCTTAAGGGCATATTCTATATCGTGTTTGGTTAGAAAAAAAAGTACTTTTACTTCTACTTTTTCCTAGTCAGATAGATACACGATACCGATTATTATTATTATATACTTTATTTATCAAGTAACATGTAACATGGCTCATAAAAGCTGTGAAACATAAAAATTAAAATTAAAAATTAATAATAAAATTAAAACCCTTACCCTTTATACCCTTAAACGAACGGATTTCATAGGAGGAGGTTCTCAATTCGGTTGTATGTTTTTTTTTATGTTTGTTACTCCATAATTGTTATACCTTGTATATCAATCAATCAATCAATCAATCAATATATTTTATTTCAGACTAATGTCCATAGTGTTAGTGTACATTCCCTTAAGCCTATGTTAGTTAAACCTATACCAACTTATTATAACTTATAAACTATGCCTCTGGATCCCATATGTACATTGTCCCAATGTTTCCATGTTTGTGTATATGTATAGTCTGTGAAATTTACTTACCGCTCAATCACTCCCGAATTGCCAGATCCTTCGTCCACTTTAGTAAAAATAGGCGTGACAAGTTCTTGCATGTATAGCTGCCAACAATAATAATATTCAATTAGTTTTTGATTACATTATATTACTATTTACATTAATTACTTTGTTTTATGCAAATAAATTATTGATGAGAATTCGGATAAAATAAATACACCGTTAATAACCTAACACAAAATAATAAAAATTAATTAATACAAATTAATTAACCTTATCTACCTTACTTTATTATTAATAAAGTAAGGTAGATATAAGGTAGGAGTGTAAACCTGCTAAATCCATTTTTGATATTAATTTTATTTATTTTTAATTTTAATATCTACAAAGCCCAACTCAAAGCATAATTAATTGAAAAAGCTTTTTACTCTGTACTAGAATTCTTAAATGAAGATGTAACTATATGAAATATAATGTAATAACTAATGAAACTATGAAATATAATATAATAAAATATTTAATATGTAATTAATCGTGATGTAAAATGTAATAATATGTAATCTTCAATCGTAAGGTAAATTTAACAATATAAATATTGTTAAATTGTAATAATCGCAATGTAAAATTCCATTTTAATGTAAGTAAATTTAATAATATTTGATCTCTTATCTAATGTGAAATTCAATAACATGTAATATAATCTTTAATTGGAATGTCAAATTTAATATATTATGTATTGTAACCTATAATCGTGATCCTTAGCTACTTATTACTAATTACTTAGTTAGTAAGTTACGTAGGTAAGAATGTAGTTAATTAGTGAGTATTAAGTTGCAGTGCCCTACAGGGTTCATAGCTGATCAAAATTATTATGTAACATCTTATTATGTACCTATGAAGGCAATAAATGACTGAATACTGAATACTGAAAGTAGGTACAATATTTTCAAAAATAGATTTAGTAGATTTACATTCTCAACGAAATGGCAGTAATAATATTTAACTCTATTGACAGCTATTAAAGTTCAAATTTAAACAAATAATTTTATATGTTTTGCAGTAAGGGGTTAATACATTTTTGCCATCCGGGATCTTGAACTCAAAATCACTCAGCATATTGATTGATTAGCTAAATACATAATAGTTTTGTCTTCGGTTACCGCGATAGTTACTCATGAAATAAAACTATGAAAACGGATTATATCGCGTATATTGAATTTATAATACATCCCGACGTTTCGAACCCTTTACAGCACCCTTTACCCGTTGACCGCGAACGCTGTAAAGGGTTCGAAACGTCGGGATGTATTATAAATTCAATATACGCGATATAGTCCGTTTTCATAGTTTTATTTCATACATTATAGTTTAAATACCTTGAGATCGTCATGGGCGGGTGTATTAAGTAGTCTCAGTGACAAATCGCCGAATATGCCAGCGGCGGTCTGCCACGGCATATAGGCCTCCTCCACACTGAGGTAGGTCGTCAGGTCGAGGGCTAGCGAGTACGGCACGAGGCCTGCCTCGGCCAGCGCCGACACGTCGTCCAGCAAGTGCGAGCGATCTGATATCGTTAGCTGGAACAATAGGGAGCGTGCATCAACTAGGGTAGACCGAGGCGAATCGGATCACAGGGTGAATTGGATCAGACTGAAAATCTAATATTTAAAATATTTCTTATGACAGGCATCGCAGGTTAAGGAGAGACGTACGGTGTCATTTTAATGTGCTCATATCAATGCAAATATTTCTAATATCATCGGATTTCTCATGTTGATCCAATTTGCCTCGTATTTTCTCGGAAACATTCGTATTTGTCATGCTACTTCAGTCAACCTCAGTACTTTTTGTACCGAGACTGACTGAAATAGCAAGACATGTTCGTACGTTTCCGTAAAAATACGATATAAAATAACTATACACTAGGTACATCTGTAGTTTATACATTACATTTTACTTAGTTAATACAAATCAGATCCCTACCTGATCAGATCTCGCCTTCAACTGCTCAATCAAGCTCTCCCACATCTCCTGTGGGTAGTTCACCCGGTAGTACCCCACTTGGTTGTTATTTATCTTGAGCCAAGTAGCGTCCGGCTCCGATATTTCAACTGCAACAGAATAGGGCATTTGACTACCAGTCAACAGTCAAATCAGTTTCTTTTTTCGAACTGTCAAAACGATTTTGCTACTATGGAATTTATATAAAACACTCATGAATCTAACTGGATCGGACGTGAGGGGTGGGAGGAAATGACCGAACGGGATAGTCTTATGTATCTTTCAGTAGGAGTAGCAGAGAAAGCGCTGTTATTGTTTGTCCTTGTCACAGTCTCACTTATTTTTTTATTCCCCACCGTAAATTTAGTATGGTTTATGGGCTACAAATCTACTCGACCAATCATATTGTCGCATTGCGTGTGTTTGTCCGTCACGGGTGCACGCGTATAGCTTATCTATGTAAACACTAGCATGTGACGTCACGATCAAATTATCTACTCTTTATAGTTTTATACGGGTCTTAAAATAGAAATTGTGTCTAAAAATAACTGCTGTCTACGTTTCTCTATTAATCTTCTGGTGCTTTATTTCATGCATGGTGTAAAATAATTTATTTTAAACACAGTCAAATACCCTATTGTGATAAATTAATTTTTAACAAGCAGAAACGTCTGCGATCGATGCTATTAAGCTTAGAATAAATTTAAAAGTGGAAAAATTACTGACTTGGGTGAGACTTGAACTGACGGCCTCTGGATAGATACTCCAGCGCTCTGCCAACTGAGCCACCAAGACCTCATCCATAGTCAGCAAATCTTCCCACTATATGGGTCTAGGGGACCCTAGCGACATCTACCGTAAGAGTGTTACACTTCTTAAACGGCCACCGGAGTTCCAAGTCATATTGGAAATTCACCAGTTACGATGTGCTACCCATTCTAAATTAATTTTTAACAAGCAGAAACGTCTGCGATCGATGCTATTAAGCTTAGAATAAATTTAAAAGTGGAAAAATTACTGCCTTGGGTGAGACTTGAACTCACGGCCTCTGGATTCAAGTCTCACCCAAGGCAGTAATTTTTCCACTTTTAAATTTATTCTAAGCCTATAGTGATAGTCAGTTTATTGACCGAGCAAGCACAAAGCGCGAGCGATGCGTCTTAGTTTCAGCTTGGACATTAATTTCATATAGGGTAGACCGAGGCGAATCGGATCACAAGGTGAATTGGATCAGAATGAAGAATATTTCTTATGAAAGGCATCGCAGGTTAAGAGGAGAGACGTACGGTGTCATTTTAGTGTGCTCATATCAATGCAATATTTCGAATATCATCGGAATTCTCATGTTGACCCGATTCGCCCTGTGATCCGATTCGCCTCGGCTACCCTATCCGGATTTTTTACACGTCGCATTCTAGTGAAATAATTGTGAACAGGATCGATAATAAAGATTTTTTGAATTTAGTTTTTGGATTTTTTTCAAAATGGCGGAGCTATTGAGGTTCGCGAGATATACAGCTCACAGAGCCACTAGTGAAATAAAAATGTATTATTTATAGATCAATATACTTTCAAAGCGTGATATAAATATTATAAACGTTAGAAAATAATAAAATTTAATCAATAACATACCGTTTTCCTTTTTGTCTCCGAACCAGATTACTTTTTCGTTTACGCCGTTATTACTTTTGTATGTAACAGGCACAAACCACCGGTAACTGTAGAAAAACCAATCATACAGGATGATTTTTCAGACGTAAATAAAAAACAACCGGCCAAGTGCGAGTCGGACTCGCCCACCGAGGGTTCCGTACTTTTTAGTATTTGTTGTTATAGCGGCAACAGAAATACATTATCTGTAAAAATTTCAACTGTCTAGCTATCACGGTTCATGAGATACAGCCTGGTGACAGACAGACGGACAGACGGACAGTGAAGTCTTAGTAATAGGGTCCCGTTTTTACCCTTTGGGTACGGAACCCTAAAAATGGAATATCTTACTTATAATCGGAATCATTAGGTGACTCGGCCTCCGGGTCCAAGAGGAATCGCGATTGCGTGACGCGATAGGACGCGTCCTTCCTGGTCACCGTCAGTACCGGGTAACCCATCTGACGCGTCCATGTGTCCATTATGTACCTATAAAATGTTCATATTTTAACAAACAGGCTCAGGTAAAAAGGTGATAAGGTAAAAAACCGGCCAAGTGCGAGTCGGACTCGCCCACCGTGGGTTCCGTACTTTTTAGTATTTGTTGTTATAGCGGCAACAGAAATACATCATCTGTGAACATCTCAACTGTCTAGCTATCACGGTTCGTGAGATACAGCCTGGTGACAGACAGAGACCACCGTCAAAAGTCAAAAGCATTTATCACACATATCACATATACACATATTTATTTATCTTTTTCTTTTTATGTGTAACAGGGCGGACACGTTTTTGTTTTGTCTTAGGCCTTAAAATCATTTGTGGTATTTTCTATAAAAAGGGACCTTATTGTCGATGGCGCCTACGCCATTATAAACGATGCTCTGATGTAAATACAATGCCGCGCGTGTCGCGCGACGCTGTGCGGCGTAAGCGCCATCGACAATAAGGTCCCCTTTCACAGAAAATGCCCCATTTGAGAAAATTCATACAGATACAAGACAGGTTCTAAATGTGCAAACGGACCGCGAGCCAGGCGCAAATTTCGTCAGTCATCGCCTCCCGGGCGAAAACTCGTATAGCGGTTAACGGCTATGTATGATGAACCCTCGTGGACGTCAGCTGCCGCTCCGTTGGTGGGTTGAGGAATGGCAGCAAATAAAGTCTATAAAAAAATTGTTGTCATCCCCTCCCGCTTGATACTTTATCAGATGATAGTTTAGATGCTATTGTTAATAAACAAAATCGTCAGCCGATTATATCGCCGAGTTTCTGCCCGGGAGGCGATTGGTCATGGAAATCTGTTCCTGGCCCGCAGTCTAAAAAAAACTCACGTAAGATTAAGATCGGGGTTGCCCTTCTTGAAGTAGGGCTCCAGCGAGGCGAGCAGGTCCTGCGTAACCGTGTTCCCGAACTTGTGCTTCTTGAGATAGTCCGACACACCCATGCGGAAGTTCTCCTCGCCTATGAAACCTTCCAGCATACGTAATACTGATGAACCCTGGGGAAGTCATTCTTACATATTTTTTATGTGACAGCAAACGAGAAGACGAGCCGCCTGATGGGAAGCAGTAATCGTCGCCCATGGACATAAGCAACATCACAGAGCCACTGAAGAGTGAATTTTAGAACCCTAAATACCCGCTTCTTGAAGTATCCCATGTCGTAGCGCAAAGGAAATAGGACCTCAGGACGCAACTCATTCCATATTCTGCAGAAATTTCGCAAAAATAGAAAGACCACATAAATATAAAAAATAGGTAATTGGATAAAAATCTCTTAAACTTGGCCAGAGTGTAGTAAGCAGCATATATTTTTAGCCCATAATGCCGGCGCCACACTAACAGGAAACGCCGTTATTATCGCTATAAAAGACGATTCTCATACGCACTGGGATTGTACAGGTTTTTAAAGGGTCGGCAACGCGCGTGTAATATCTCTGGTGTTGCAGGCGCCCATAGGCTACGGTAACTGCTTACCATCAGGCGGGCCGTATGCTTGATTGCCACCGACGTGGTATAAAAAAAAATATCGCGATAATTAACGGTGTTTTCCGTGAGTGTGACCCAGGCATAGACATAGCGTACAAGCGTGCCGACTTTTTCATACAAAATTTACGCATAATATAATTTTAAAATTACTTATCTGTGATAGGAAATATGTTCTTGCTTTTGGGTGCTCGCAATTTTTGGGCTGTTGCAGTTAATTATCATGCAACGAAGCATTTTTTAAGTTTTCACGGACGTCCGGCTGCAACAACTGACGCGCGTGTACTGTAAAGAGCGACGGTCAACCTCGACGCTTGGTCGGGGTTCGGACACGCGAAGTAGATGCATTTGCGTCTTCTATGGTATATTTATTTCTGTGGTTGCATCTAATAATCCAAATATGGTTAAGTTACCTTGTTGTAAGAAATGGAGTCAAATATGGCAGTGATCTGATCAGGTGTCTCTACAGTTTGCACGATGGGATGACTCGAGAGCTTCGCGTCCGTCACCATCACGGTATGCATCCCTTTCAAGAATTGATCAAGCTGAAATATAAACATAATTTTCATTTCGCAATTAAAACGGTGTAAGTACTTGCCTCGGCAAAATACATACTTGACATTTTTAGCGATATTCGATAATTTACATCAGGGATGTTGCGAATATTCGCATCCGCATCCGCGACCGCGGAGCTTCCGCATTATTTTGAACATCCGCATCCGCATAAAATCTATGCGGAGCTTAATGCGGATGCGGATGTGGAACAGGTAGGTGCAGGAACGTCTTAGCGGCGGCGTAGGTGCTAGGTAATTTCGTCATTAGCCAATAGGAATCTCGTTTCGTTTTTGTGATTCATCGATTGAGCACTTTGCCCTATGATGGAAAGCGACAAGAAGTGAAAAGTTTGTTTTATTTGAACTTTAGTATAGTAATGCGATTGTAGGGCACCTATATTCTTGTTCAAATACTAAAAGTTTCGTTTTTTATAATAAAAAAATACTAAAATGTAATATTTGACGTTTTTTATGTGCCTAATCTTGACATCCGCATCCGCGGATGTGAGCCTTTAATAATTCGCATCCGCATCCGCGTCCGCGGATGTCAAAAAATCGGCATCCGCAACATCCCTGATTTACATGAGTGATGCATTTTAAATATCTCAATATATCTGAGTCACGGAAGTTTTCTAGTTAAAAATTAATATGTCTCACCATAGTCCAGGAAGGCTCGATGGCGTTCAAACATTTCACCTGCATGTAGGACGCGAAGCCCTCGTTCAGCCACAAGTCGTCCCACCATTTCATAGTCACTGCGAAAAAGATAAATACCTAAATAAATGTGGCTGTCCATTAGAAAAGGGTCCTTTTGCTTCATTTGCACAAGGAACCTTTCCATCAGAGAAGGGTACAATCGAAGGCATATCGATCCAGACAAATGGCTCAAAAATATGTGAACACGACTTTATTTTCTAAGGTGTAAGAGCGTACACATATTTGTGAAACTTTGGGAATGTTTATGCCCTCGACAAATAGGTTCGCGTATTTTCGGCAGAAAAATACACTTCGTTTTTTAATTAGAAAAAATAAAAAGGCGCCAAAGCAAATCTTATAATATGTTTTTACTTTTTTCTGTGAAAATATATACGTAAAAACGTTGCTTCTGTAAAATATTTCTATTATTATATTTGTATTTATTGCGCCATTTTTGAGAAAAGCGCTATATATGACTCGGCTGGAAGGCTACTTGCTGGTTTCGGATTCAATTAAACGGACTCCCAAGGTCGTCCGTTTAAAACGAATCCTCAGCCAGCAAGTAGCTACTTCCGAGCCTCGACAATAATGTTCTATTGACAGTTTGCCATCCCTATTAAAGGGCTTATTACACTTTGCTAAATTTAGTAACTATCAAGAGGGACGCCGCTATACGTGAGACGCGATAAGAGATACATCTTATCGTTTTTCACGTATAGCGGCGTCCCTCTTAGGATAGTGTAATAAGCTCTTAACCTTCACGTACCCAAGTTCCCGAACCACATGTGCGCCAGCTCGTGCGCGATGGTGTTGGCCACGCTGATCTTGTTCTGCGCCGAGGCCGTGGCCTCGTCCACTAGGAAGGAGGTCTCGCGGTACGTCACCAGGCCCCAGTGCTCCGTGGCTCCAGATATGTAGTCAGGGATCGCTATCATGTCTATAATAAGCTCTTAACCTTCACGTACCCAAGTTCCCGAACCACATGTGCGCCAGCTCGTGCGCGATGGTGTTGGCCACGCTGACCATGTTCTGCGCTGAGGCCGTAACCTCGTCCACTAGGAAGGAGGTCTCGCGGTACGTCACCAGGCCCCAGTGCTCCGTGGCTCCCGATATGTAGTCAGGGATCGCTATCATGTCTATAATAAGCTCTTAACCTTCACGTACCCAAGTTCCCGAACCACATGTGCGCCAGCTCGTGCGCGATGGTGTTGGCCACGCTGATCTTGTTCTGCGCCGAGGCCGTGGCCTCGTCCACTAGGAAGGAGGTCTCGCGGTACGTCACCAGGCCCCAGTGCTCCGTGGCTCCAGATATGTAGTCAGGGATCGCTATCATGTCTATAATAAGCTCTTAACCTTCACGTACCCAAGTTCCCGAACCACATGTGCGCCAGCTCGTGCGCGATGGTGTTGGCCACGCTGATCTTGTTCTGCGCCGAGGCCGTGGCCTCGTCCACTAGGAAGGAGGTCTCGCGGTACGTCACCAGGCCCCAGTGCTCCGTGGCTCCAGATATGTAGTCAGGGATGGCTATCATGTCTGCAATAAAAAAAAAATATTGGCTGCGGCCGCGGACTGGACGCGAACGGTTTATTCAATTAAGGCTACTGTTTAATTTCGCCGCTAGGGGCGCTAGTGTAGATAGAGGTCTTTCTAAATGTCAAATGCATAGTTTGGGGGGTTTCAAGCTTTTTTATCGGGAATTTTCAGTAAATAATTGTGGTAAATCTTTGTCCATCTTTGATTAATCATGGTAAACAATAAGCTCAATAAATGTTAATGGTTTAAAAAAAGTGCCAACTAAAATATATGCAAAATTAAACAGGTTGAAAAAATGACACATTTAGACGTTAAAATACCTTTGTGTATATTAGAAGGTATTGATTTAAAAAAAATAAGCATAGAAGAATTTTGAGATCTGTTTTTCTGGACCTACATCTACAGTGGCGCCAACTGGTGAGCACAAAAACGCTAGCCCTCATTGTACACAAAAAGTACTGGCAATTTAACCACCTGTACATAATAAGAAAGTATTAACAAACCTAGTTTTGGCAGAGGAAATGGCACTTCATAATACTGTATGTAGAACTCCGTTGCTCTCTTCCCGATACTCTGAGCAAAATCAATTTTGTGCGTCTGGTCCTTCTGCGCGAATGATCGCAATATAAAGTTACTTCCTATACCATTGGAGTTGATCTCTGTTTCTTTGGAGGCAAAGTCACAAATCACGAAGCAGGCTAAGTATGTTGACATGGGGACGCTAGTTGCAAACGTTACAATTTCTGAGGATGTTTTATCATCACGAGACCTGGATATTTCCTGAAAAGATTAATAAGGTACAATTTAAATTTTATGCTTATTCAACTTATTAACACTTTGAACGGCACGCCTATCGTGAACGGCACGCCTATCATGAACGGCACGCCTATCATGAACGGCACGCCTATCGTCCGCGGCGTCATCGTGGACTTTGATGGAATGCATGAAAGGCAAGGCGAACCATTCACAATTGGGAGAGGAGTGAGACAAGGCGACCCACTCTCTCCAAAACTATTTATAGCGGTTCTGGAGGATATTTTCAAGAAAATGGACTGGAATCGAAAAGGAATATGGATATCAAACAAAAAACTAACGCATTTAAGATTTGCTGATGACATAGCCATCTTTAGTGAATCAGCAAAAGATATGGAAAAAATGCTACAAGAACTGGACTTTGAAAGCAAAAAAATCGGCCTGCACATGAATGCATCTAAAACTAAAATCATGTCAAACTACAACAAGAAGACTATCAAAATAGAGGAAAAACCCATAGATTATGTGGAAGACTATGTATATCTGGGAAAATTAGTATCTTTCGCAACAACCAGTAATGAAAATGAAATTGATAGAAGAATAAACACAACCTGGAAGAAATACGCCCAGTAAAAAGAAATTCTCAAAGGCAATTACAATCTTAACATGAAAAAGATCATAATGGACTCCTGCATTCTTCCAAGTTTGACATATGCATGCCAAACATGGGTTTACACGGAAAGAGCGAAGAACAAAATTCTATCTTGCCAGCATGCAATGGAAAGAAGTATTTTAAATTTAAGAAGAATACAAAAAACAAGAAATATAGACATCCGCAAGAGAACAAAGATAACAGATGCCCTGCAGTTTAGTCTGAAACAAAAGTGGAGGTGGGCAGGTCATGTAGCAAGATATCAGGATCAAAGGTGGACAAATCTTGTAACAAAATGGCCAGGCCCAGCTGGAAAGAGAAGAGCGGGAAGGCAAAGAAAAAGATGGGCAGATGACATTGTACAGGCTGCGGGAAAAAAATGGATGGATGTTGCCACCGACAAAGAGAGGTGGAGACAGATGGAGGAGGCTTATACCCTTGGGGACCACTAATGTGGGATAAAGCTAAATAATAATAATAATATCTATCTATCTATCTATCTAGCCCTTTTATTCTGAGCTAGAGTATGTCCCGTAGCTCAGTGTGCCGCTTGGCAAAGGCCTCCTCTAGCTCTTTGCATTGAGGTCTGTCGTGGGCCACTCTTCTCCAGTTCGGGCCCGCTGTGAGTTTGAGTTCATCCTCCCATCTTGTTCGAGGTCTCCTCTGGCCCCATGTACAACCTCTTGGATACCAATCTGTTACTATTTTGCTCCATTTTTCCCGCCTGTCTCTCAACATGTGGCCAGTCCATCTCCACTTCTGCTGATCTATTTTAGTGAGTATGTCGGTCACTTTTGTTTTTTGTCTCAGGTCTTCATTTCTCACTTTGTCTAGTCTGCGTGTTCCCGTCATACTTCTTTCCATTGATCTCTGGCAGTACTTAAGCCTGTCTCGGTGCTCTTTGTTGAGTGCCCATGTCTCACATCCGTATGTAATGCAGGGTAAGATACATGTGTTAAATACTTTTCTTTTTATGGTAATGCTGAGATTAGTGGACTTCATGACTTCCTTCATAGACCAATATTTTTTCCATCCATTGGTAATTCTTGTATTTATTTCTTTGCTAGTGAGGTCTAATAATAATAAAATAATTTAAATTTTATGCTTATTCAACTTATTAACACTTTGAACGGCACGCCTATCGTGAACGGCATGCCTATCATGAACGGCACGCCTATCGTCCGCGGCGTCATCGTGGACTTTGATGGAATGCATGAAGGTTGATATTGTGCGAAGACGCGCGCGTCATTTGACGTCTTTGGCGGTCAAAGGGTTCATGTGTATGCATTCTGTGTATGTAAATTTCGAACATGTATTCTTCAAGGGCATGAAAATGTAATTTAGAACTTTTAGTGACTTCTATGCAGACAAAGTGTCATTAAATCTGAATTAAGATGCACAACTTATGAAATTTGTGCAAAGCCACAGAATAAGTATCAGTACTAATAGTACTGTACTATCATACAGAAAGGAAACTGAAGTTTGACAGCAAATCAGGGACAAATCATGCTGTCCCTTTCCTATGTATGGTACTATCCCTTTCGGCTTTTTAGGGTTGTCAAAATTCAGGGTATTATCTTATTTGTAGTACACGCAAAGGGACGTCAAATTGTGCCAACCCTAATAATTGCTTGGAGCAATTGTGCCGAACGGAGCCGTAAAAGCCCGAACGCTCTAGTTTCCTACCCCTAGCAAGACCAAGCACAACTTATGAAAAGCAAGCATACTTAAAGCTTCTTAATCGAAAGACCACATGAAAGTGTATTGAATATCATGTATACACCCCACATTGGATCTTCTATTAATATACTTAATCTATGACAGCTAATTGAAGTTTGCTGCATCTATGTGCGTTACTCTATCTATGGCACTTCCTGTCAAACATCTCTACAACGCGAACATGGCTCCGTAATTATGATATTTACTTTAAATACTAATCTTAAGGAATCTTTTAAGTCTTTTATCAAACTTGGACTCACAATGTTGTAAGTTTATTATTTATTCAATAATAAAACAACATTGGCTGGATTTCGGCATTTTATTGAAGACACATGTAAGTAACCTTCCTTTCATATCCTCGGCGTACGCGAACCACAGCGCACTGATCTGCCAATAGGTTATTGCCCCAGATATAACGCCGTGAGATTGTATCTGCAAAAATATACACCAAGAAGGTGCAAGATATATACGTTTTGAGGTTACATGTGGATCAGACAGATTTGCACTTATCCCCTCGTGCAATCTGTTACATCTTCATCCGAATCCAGCCATAACTTAAAAGATGTCTTCAAAGCATACGGAAATCCCCATCGAGAAGTTGGATGGCATCAATACATACGTAAATTGGAAATTTGCCATGCAAATGGTACTGACCCTTGACGGATTGTGGACTTGTGTCGAAGGTACCAACACCGATGCAACCAATGAAGCCCGTGCCTTGGCCCGTATCTGTCTAGCGATTAAGCCTAATTTATACCAATATGTGCGTGAAGCGAAGACCGCAAAAGACGCTTGGAAGAAGCTAGCAGATACATTCGAGCCGAAGGGTCTTTACAGGAAAGTGCTACTTCTCCGGCAATTACACAAGATTGAATACAAGCAATATAGTGGGATGTCGGATTATATCGAGGCGGTTATGCGGTTGGTGCAGCAACTGGCAGACATCGACAAAACTATCGAGGACGATGAAGTAGCTGAGATATTGCTTTCCGGCCTGCCCCAGGAATTTGACAATCTTGTTTCTGGTCTGGAGACTGCCTGCTTGACAAGCAAATTAAGTAGTGAAGTGGTCCGGACGCGCCTGCTTCAGGAGGAGCATAGGCGCAATGGAGAGGAGAACGCTACAGCTTTACATGTTAAGAAGAAGAGTCCCTTATACTGCAGCTTTTGTAAGAGGAATGGACATACAGTAAAACGGTGTTTCAAAAAGAAAAGGGAGGAGCAGAAGGATCCGCATACTCACTCCATGTATGCATCAGCGAATGCGGCCTGCAGTGAAGATGCTCAAGATTTTATAGTGGATTCAGGCTCGACATCCCATATGTGTTCTAATAAGGACCTTTTTAGTGAAACCCAAGGTAAAAATTCTGTTGTTTTTATTGCTAATGGTCATAAACTGTGTAGTAATGATACCGGTAGGGTTCCTATATGTTCTAACATAAGCCTAAATAATGTTCTCCATGTGCCAGACCTTACCAATAATTTATTGTCAGTGGGACGTATTGCCGATAGGGGATATACTGTCATTTTTACTAAGGATAACTGTCGAATATATAAAGATTGTAAAATCACAGGCAACCAAGTTTTGACTGCTAGGAAAGAGAAAGGGTTGTATAAAGTGAAGGTGCAAGGGCGGCCTGTCTTCGAGGAGGAGTCTCTCAAGCCCATGCACAGGCAAGGGACAGAGAAGGCTCATGCTGCGTCAGATGTGTCTATGGGCAGATGGCATTCCCGTTTTGGACATTTGTCGGAAGAAGGTATGCGTACGCTGGGTGATGGGAAACACTGCATGAATTTTCGTTTTCAGGAAAAAGACATGAGTGGTAGCTGCGTGTCGTGCTTGTCTGGAAAAATGCCTAAGGCACCTTTTCCAGTCAGCACTAGTCGTGCTACTGTCCCAAACCAGCTTATACACTCCGACGTCATTGGCCCGATGCAAGTACGCTCATGGGGCAACGCACGCTACTTGCTGACCTTCACTGACGACTATACCCGAAAGACATGGGGCTACCTGATGAAAAATAAATCTGAGGTGAGTTCCCATTTTATTAATTTCAAAAGCCTAGTTGAGAAACAGAAGGATTTGCCAATTAAAGTGCTTCGCACAGATAATGGTACAGAGTATGTTAATCATAGACTCAGTAGTTATCTTCAGCAGCACGGTATTATTCACCAGACCACTGTACCTTATTCGCCCCAACAGAATGGTGTTGCGGAACGTGCAGGTAAAACGATTTTTGACAAAGCAAGAGCAATGTTACATGAATCCGGCCTTTGTAATCGCTACTGGGGAGAGAGCGTAATGTGCGCGATTTATTTAAAAAATAGGTCTCCTACCAGAGCTTTGTCGGGTGACATTCCTGAACGCTTATGGTCTGAGTCTGATGTAGATGTTAGCCATTTACGCGTCTTTGGATGCCTTGCTTATTCTTTGATTCCTAGTCAAAAACGTCGTAAGCTTGATCCGAAAGCGAAAGCTTACATATTTGTGGGTTATGGTGAAAACTGCAAAGGTTATCGTTTGAGTGATCCTGCCAATCCTCGTAACGTAATTCTTGCAAGGACAGTAAACTTTTTAGAGGATAAATTTCCTGGAAAATATGACAGTTGCAAGCCAAGTTGTGGAGATGAATTTTATTTTTATAATGTTGACATGGATATTGGCAATTTTAATAATGTTAATAATTTAAATTCAAATGAATCTAGTCAATGTATTTTAAATGATGAATTAATTTTAAATAATGAATTGAATTTAAATAATGAAGCCAATTTTAATAATGAACGTGATAAATCTGACAAATCTTGCTCAATTAGCCCTCGTCACATTTCAGATGCGGAGTCACCGACGCCACCTGCGTGGTCGCCGCTGTCTGAAAGATATTGTACTGGCGATGAAGGTGATGATGACGCGCGTGATGAAGACTATGTGCCGGTGGGCTCTGAGTCTTCGCTTCCTGCGTCATCACTTGATAGTAATGACAAAGGTAATGGAGCTTGTGACCCGCTGGGCGCTGTGTCTTCTGTGCCGGAGTCTGCTTCACCTGGTAAGGAGTCGATGTCGTCGGCTGTTACCGACACATTTAGCTCACGCCCCGTACGTAGTACGAGAGGTACTGTTCCTGGCAGATTTGACGACTACGATTTATCCATGTTATCAACGATGGCTGATGGTTCATTAGATGAACCCTCGTCATATGAAGAAGCTGTGAACTCGCCAGAAAAGGATAGTTGGTTCGAGGCGATGCAATGTGAGTATAACTCTATGATCAAGAATAATGTTTGGACGCTAGTCGATCGGCCCAAAAATGAAAATATCGTAAAATGTAAATGGGTATTTAAAAAGAAACTAGATGATTCAGGTAAAGATTCTAAATTTAAAGCAAGACTGGTTGCTCGTGGCTTTAGTCAGAAAGAGGGGATAGACTACACTGACATTTTTTCACCTGTTGTAAGGCACAGCACTTTGAGAATCTTATTTTCTCTTGCAACTGAATTAGAACTAGAAATTGATCATATAGACGTTACTACTGCATTTTTAAACGGAGAACTTAATGAACAAATTTTCATGGAGCAACCATCAGGTTTTAAACAAAATGACAAAGTTTGTTTATTAAATAAGAGTATTTACGGGCTAAAGCAGGCTAGCAGAGTGTGGAATACTAAAATACACTCAGTTTTATCACACAATGGATATGTTCAAAGTAAATGTGAGCCATGCATCTACATTAAGAAAACTGAGACTGAATATGTAATAATAGCTCTGTATGTTGATGATTTTTACATCTTTCATAGCAATTGTATTAAAAATGTTTTAAAACTCTTGCAAGACAATTTCGAAGTTCGCCATTTAGGTAAACTACAGAATTGTTTGGGAATGAATGTTCACAGGCAAAATGGCGTAACTACATTAGATCAGTCAGCATACATAAGACGTTTATTAGTTAAGTACAATATGATAAATTGTAAGGCTGTATCCACACCACTGCCTGTAAATAATAAATTTGAAAAGCCAGATAAAGCATGTTTAAATGATGATGCATATAAATATAGGCAATTATTGGGCAGTTTGATGTATTTAAGTGTTTGTACAAGACCTGATATATCATTTGCATGCAGCCAGTTAGGTATGTTTAGTAATTGTTTTAATGAAAATCACTGGCGCGCCGCAAAACGTGTTCTGCGTTATTTAGCTGGTACAGTTAATTATGGACTGTACTTTACCAAAAGCAATAGTTTTGATATTAATGCTTACACAGACGCAGACTGGGCAAACGATATATCGGACCGTAGATCTTACACTGGGTTTGTCATAAAATTAGGCGAAAATGTCATCAATTGGGAGGCCCGAAAGCAACGTTGTATAGCTCTATCAAGTTGTGAATCAGAGTATATCGCTATTGCTGACGTTTGTAAAGATATTTGCTTTGTTAAAAATTTCATTTGTGAAATTATAAACAAAACTTGTAATGTAATTGTATTTAACGACAGTCAAAGTGCACAAAAGTTGCTTCTTATAAAAGATCACTCCCATAAGAGAACTAAACACATAGACCTAAGATACCATTTTGTCAAAGATTTAGTTCAAAGGAAATACCTAAGTGTAAAGTATTTGCAAACTGACCGTATGGTGGCAGACGTACTAACTAAGCCATTATGTAGTCAGAAACATAACAACTTTGTGAAGGCATTGAATCTTAAACCGTGTTAAGCTTGTGATAAAATATGTTTTTAATGTTATGTTAAGTTATGCATCATCTCTTGTTCTACTTATGTCTAGCATGCTATTATGAGACATTGTGCATCATGTTAATTTTAAGCTCTACCATACTTGCTTGCCCATGTTTTGTATGTTTATGTAGAGCCATATTTGCAGTTTGCAATCTCAGGATTGATATAATCCAATGTGAGGCGTAAGGAGGAGTATTGAATATCATGTATACACCCCACATTGGATCTTCTATTAATATACTTAATCTATGACAGCTAATTGAAGTTTGCTGCATCTATGTGCGTTACTCTATCTATGGCACTTCCTGTCAAACATCTCTACAACGCGAACATGGCTCCGTAATTATGATATTTACTTTAAATACTAATCTTAAGGAATCTTTTAAGTCTTTTATCAAACTTGGACTCACAATGTTGTAAGTTTATTATTTATTCAATAATAAAACAACATTGGCTGGATTTCGGCATTTTATTGAAGACACATGTAAGTAACCTTCCTTTCATATCCTCGGCGTACGCGAACCACAGCGCACTGATCTGCCAATAAAGTGACAGTGCAAAAATGCCGCAAATGCTCAGCTCAAGGTAAAAAAATCCTTTTAAAATTTTTTTTGTTTTTCTTAAGAAAAACTTTCATTATTCCTTTTTGAAATGCCACACTGCAGTGTGACAGCAGGTCTGCAGGCTAGCATGCACTGGGCCCAAGACAGAGCGGCCTCGAGAGCACTGGTGAAGAGTGTCCACACTCGTCACATCCTTCAGCCATGAGGTTACGACAAGGAAGAAGAATTCCTTTTTAAAACTACTTTGATTAATAGTATTTCCAGCTTAGTAGCATATAAAAAATATAGGACTTACATTCATATTGGAGAGGGCTACATAATTCTCCGGTTTTACAAGAGTGATATCATACGTTGCCTTGAAATCCGGCTCGTCAAAGCAGGGGAAAGCTTGCCGGGCATATGTTGGCTGAAACTTGCTTGCCACCATTGTCCTGAAAATGAAATAAATTAAATAAATAAATAAATATAAATAATAAATAAATAAATAAATAAATATAGGACATTCTTACACAGATTGACTAAGTCCCCCAGTAAGCTCAAGAAGGCTTGTGTTGTGGGTACTTAGACAATGATATATATAATATACAAATACATAAATACATAGAAAACACCCAAGACTGGAACAAATATCTGTGCTCATCACACAAATAAATGCCCTTACCGGGATTCGAACCCAGGACCATCGGCTTCACAGACAGGGTCACTACCCACTAGGCCAGACCGGTCGTCGATAAATAATATTCTCCCAGAGACTTAACCCATAGATGCCCATTGGGTCATGACCAACTGAATAAAACTCGCTCCTACGCATTAAAATTAGTACAAGAGTGATCCTGGAACCTCAAGGAGTCCAGACCAAATACTAGTTATGGGCCTAAATGGGTTAAGTCTATGTACCTCCGTACTTTTGTTTTGTTTAAAAAGAAAACTAATAGAATACTATTTCCCATTCCCACAGATTTCACTTCTAGTTATTGTTTAGTATTTGTCTAACATTTTGTATGGTGTCTATATAATGAAACTTAATTTTAAACCCAACCAACCCAACCTACACAACCCAAAACTTTAAAATAATGTAATTTATTTCATGTAATTTAATGTAATTAAAATAATGTAATCTATCTCATGTAATTAAATTAAATTTTTGAGGTGTAATATGTAACAATATGAATGAGTACAAATGAGTATGAGTATGAGTAAAGACACAAGACAATTTCTTCTCAAAAAACAAAGACTGGGAATCGCAAACATAAGCATAGGAATGTTGTATTGTACATTTTTATTAACATGAACATTACATACTTGCCATCTCTCAGCCGTGACGAATAAAACCCAACAATTTTCTGTGTTAATTTGCCTTCAAAATCTATATCTATCTGGTAACTACCGGGGCTCAAAGGATCATTAAACTCGATCAAAAGTTGTTCAAGATTTTCCACCTCCACATATTTCAATACCGGTATTTCTCTGTCGCCCCTGAACACTTGAACTTTACTTATATCTAAAAACTTGGAATGGAGGTTCACATAGTTCTTTTCCTGCTTTAGAACGATGTTGATTTTAACGTTTCCTTGGAAAATACCGGTGTCCAGGTTAGGCCTCAACAACAGTTTGTAGTTCACCGGACGAACTAGGGAAGAAAGCCTTTCGAAAAGTGTTATATTCAATGGCGGACCCATTATTAAACACTGTGTCAACCATGTGTTAACACGCAGCTACTAGTAATTTGTCGAGTTTCTAACAAATAAAACGAAATAAGTAAAGTGATCGTAATAATGATAAACAATTTTTAACGTTACAATGACGTTAAGACAGCTGAAGTTGACAGTGACACTGACACTGACGCCACTGACATTTTTTTTTTTTTTTTTTTTAACATTTATGGCCTGGATGCGAGTCCTTTAAGCCAAGTCTTTATTTTGCTATTTTTAAAACACTTCATTTAAGTGGTTAAATGGCAGAGAATGCACTAGTAATTTTGTTAATACACTTCACTTTAAATCTTCAATGCTGTATTTTTGATGTACTCGTATAACGGAACGTAACTGTCAACGTTTTTAAGAATATCGGTGAGGCGGCGGGGGACATTATTATCAAACCCTTCACTTAATTCACTTGCAAGGATGAGTCTTTGAAACGCAAACACTTGGCATTTAAATATAAGGTGTTCAACATCTGCAACGCTACCATTGTGGCAGTGAGGACATGTACCATCGGCTATAATCGAAAATCTAGCTAAGTGCGCTGGTGCACAGTTGTGACCAAACCTCAATCTATTGATGGTGGTAATAAAACTACGACTTCCCATCTTTATCTTCTCATACCAAGGCTTTCCAGGTAAGTCGGTTTGAATACTAGCGTACCATCTTCCTTTTATCTCTCTATCTTTGGTCCATAAATCTATCCACATCTTCACAACATCAGTCTTAACAGAAGCTTGACAATCAGTTAGTGGAATTCTAGTACTACATCTTACATCTAATTCATTAATACCTAAATAAGCAGCTTTGTCTGCAACTTCATTCCCTGTTATACCAGTATGGGATGGAATCCACATAAAATTTATATTTACATTATTATTTTTCAATTGTAATAACATCTTTTTAATTTTGTACAAAATAAAATTATCTTTATAATGCAATTGATTATTCTGTAATCCATAAATTAAGCTAAGTGAATCAGTGAAAATAAAGAAATGTTTATATTCTGACACTCTTATTATAACTTTCAGGGCTTCAAATACAGCATATGCTTCAGCCGTAAATATGGAACATAAATCATGCAATCTAAAGCTCTGTACAAATTTAGTCTGAGGATCATACACTGCACTTCGGACGTGAGACTCTGCTTTACTACCATCTGTATATAATTTGTAATAATTGGGAATTTGTGACAAGAAATGTAGAAAATCAGTATTATTATTGATAGATTTTGTGCATACTGTAATGTTTAAAAGTTTACTATTAAAGCTATCTTCATAACATGGCCAAATTTCATTTTTATATATATTACAAAACTTAGCTTCCACCTGTAAGAGTAATGCTGTTAACTTAGAAATTCTGGGATGACCCTTTATTCTTCTTATTACACTTTGATTATTTTTAGCATATATCTTAATTAAATATCTATAAGCTAACAACACCCATCTGACAGGTAAAGGCATTGTTTTAGTCTCTACTTCCATTGCTCTTATTGGGGTTGAACACATTGCCCCTGATATTATTCGCATTGCCTTATTTTGAATTATTTGTAGTTTATGTGTGTGATCAGTATTCATATGTACAAGAAAACTATAGTCAAAGTGACTTCTGACAAGGGTTTTATACAGTAAAGACAGTACTTGAGGGTCTGCGCCCCAAGATATACCGGCAAGACATCTCATAACATTTAAACCTTTAACAGAATTAGAAATTATGTGCTTAGCATGTAGGTCAAAATTTAAATGATTATCTATGACTACGCCTAGAAACTTATGAGAAGGGACTTCTCTGATAATCTCATTATTATATACAATATTTACATTTGTTGTGTCCTTGCTCAATATTAATAACTTGCTTTTGTCTGGATTGATCTTTAAGTGTAAGTAATTATTGTAATAAACATGAAGTTCATTTAGCGCATTATTAATGTGAGCTTTAGCTACATCTAAATTAGAATTAATAGAATATATTACAAGATCATCTGCAAATTGCAGTATATTAACATTAGAAGTATTTACAAACGAGTTTATCTCACTAGTATACAAATTATACAGTAGAGGAGACAGCGTTGCTCCTTGCATTGTGCCTTTGAAAACTTGTCGTGGTCCATGTAATATGTTATTAAATTTAACATATAGCTCTCTATTGTCTAAAAAATTAAATATCCATTTGCATAATTTCCCGGGGATATTAATATTAGACAGAACTTTTACTAGTATTGTAGGATCAACATTGTCAAATGCTCCTTGTACATCTAAAAATATACAAACAGCATGTGACTTGTTATAGTTAGCCAATTTTAAATCCGATATAAGAGATATAAAGCTGTCAGAACAGCTTCTACCTCGCCGAAAGCCATTTTGAAATGAAGGCAATATATTGTTTGCCTCAACATACCAATCAAGTCTAGTCTTTATCATATTCTCAAAAACTTTACCAACGCATGAAGATAGAGAAATTGGTCTATAAGAGTTTGCCTCACTAGGAGGCTTGTCTGGTTTTAAAATAGGTATTACACATTGTGTTTTCCAAGATTGAGGTATTTTTCCTAGTAACCAAAGTAAATTCATAATTCTTAATAAAACTTTTTGACCATTAACATGCAGTTTCTTTAAAAGCAAATATGGTATGTCATCCAAGCCTGGGGTAGTATTTTTCCTAGATTGCAGACTTACAATGAATTCCTCCCAAGTAAAAGGTTCAATAAGGTACTTAGACTCATTATTATTATTGTTATTTTCAAATAAACTTTCTATAGAGGTAGGATCGTTACTACAACGTTGGGTTAGTTTAGTTATGAATGGTTCTATAAATTCATCATTTTTGATTATCTGCTTAGATTTTAACCCCTTAAAACGTTTAATATTATTCCATATTAACCCAATAGGTGTACATCGATTTAAAGAAGCACAAAAACTACGCCAGCTACTAGTTCTTTCCTCTGCTATTGTACGTTTTTTAAGAGCAACAAGTTTCTTGTACGCAATATAATTTTCTAAAGATGGATTGGCCCTGTAATATTTTAACGCCTCATAGGCTTTAATGACACTATCCTCACATTTTTTATTCCACCAAGGAACCGGCGGTCTGCTAATAAAGTTTGTATTTTTAGTAAGTTTTGGGATACATTGTATTTTTAATAGATCGAGTTCAGAACTAAATTTGTCATAAGATTGTATAGGATCATTCTCATTTAAAGTAAAATTCGAGAATACCTCTTCTGAAAGCTCTTTATATTTATTCCAGTCAGCTTTAGTATATATAAATTTATATATTGGATCATTTATTTGGTATTTTTCAAGAGAGGTCAATATACTGATTATAGTAGGGTAGTGATAGCTGCCCATAGGGTCATCATGGACTTGCCACTCGCACAGAGGTGCTATACTTGCACTGCAGAAGCTGACATCGATCGCTGAGGGATTTCGATTGGGGTAAGTAACAGTAGTTGGATTTCCGTCATTTAAGATACATAGGTCTAAGTCACTTATAATATCAAACAGGGTGTTACCCCGAGATTGGTTAGTAGCGCAACCAAACGCTGTATGATGTGCATTGAAATCTCCTGATATTATTATAGGTGTTGGTAATTTCTCAATTATATTTTTAAGTCTATTTAGTCTTATGTGTGGACGGTTTGGAGGACAGTACACACATAAAACTGATAAAGGCCCTCGGTCAGTCACAATTGAGATTGCTACATTTTGAATATTTTCATAAAAGTCAGTGTGTATAAAAGTATGTTTATATATATTTTTAACAAGTATAGCAACTCCGCCATGTCCATTTTTAGCATATTTGCAGTAAATATTATAACCAGGTATCCTAAAAGCAGTATTAGTTGATTTTAACCAGGTTTCATTAAGAAGACAAACATCAATATTATAAACTTTTAAAAAATTAATTAGCAACGGTTTTTTATTTGTGGCTGATTGTATATTAAATTGAGCAATTCGAATATGTGTATAATCCATTATTTAATATTTTTAATAAGCATATCTTTAATAGAACTGTTAGTGATTGGATTAGAATCGGTCTTATTTGCTAATTCTATGAGAGTGCTAACCAAAGCGTTCAACAAGTCTACATTCTGTAGTAATTCTTTTTTAAGGTCAAGTTTCGGTGTTTCTGCTGGTGTAGCTGTAGGAGAAACATTTTTTTTCTGCGATTGTGGTTTATTTGCTTTTTCTGGAAGTTCTACAGTTTTGTCAAGGAGTATCGGAAACTCAACTTTTCGAGTTTCGGCTTTAGAGGCGTATGTGATATTAGTTTTTTTTTCTGTTATTTTTTGGAGTTTTATTGGACAAGTTTTCGATATTGCTAAATGAGGTCCGCTGCAGTTTGCACAACATAACTGATCCGGTTTGTCACAGTCTTTGTAGAAGTGGTCGCCCGAGCAAATGGAGCAACGCTGTCTTCCGTTACATACTTTAGCTGCATGGTTAAATTTAAAGCATTTAAAACACTGCAGTAGTGGAGGCACATATTCGAAGACTCTGTACGAGAATAAATCGTACTGTACATTGTCCGGTAGTACATGCGACAAGAACGTAATGCTCACTGTCTGTAAAGCAACACGTTCCTGTCCGACTTTTTTCGTGAAGCGGCGGACCGCTATTATCTCATAGATAGAGCTCAACTTTGTGTATAAATCCTTGTTAGAGATATTGGCTGGCACAAATCTGATTATTCCAGTTTTTTCGATTTGGGTCGCCGGTATGTACGCCTTCATGTTATATTTGGTCAAAAATGTAGCGTTGTTTAGAAAGTTGTTCGCTGTATTATACTGCTTGAAAACGACCGCAATTTTGTTAGCATTTACGCGCTGTATAGCCGTTACACCTTTAATGCCACTTGTGAATATGTGGTTGAGAAATATTGGACTTTTATTTCCCAATCTGTCCTTTGGGTCCACATGCTCTACAAAAACTTTAAACTCCAATTTTCCCGAGTTCTCAGGGTATAGTCTTTTGTAGTCCGGTTTAAAGTACGGTAAATATGCACTATTAGTACTATTAGATTGCTCACCCCCGCCGCCATCGTCCGTGCCGCCTAGGCCGTCGGTTTTGGAGCGCTTAAGGGTGGGCGGGTTTTCCCCGCCCCCCTCGTTTCCTCCCATTGTTTAGCCAGTAAGTATAATTATTTACAAAATTTTACATCAAATATATACAAATTAAGTTAGTTTAAACTAATAAACCACAATTTTAAAAGTTTAGAGCGAAAATTTTCCGACTACTTTTTTCAAGTTCCCGCCAAAGAATCCGACGCCACTGACAGTAAAGAGGAGTGTTTTATTGTCTTTCAATTAAACATGAGGTATCTACAGATCTTGCAACAAATCGCATGCGATTTTGCATTGGAGGCAACTGTGAACTGTATTCTATGAAATAAACATTTGTATTTGTATTTTGTATTTGAAGAGTAAGAGTAGCAGCCTAGTAGTATAAAAGGTATTTTATTATCTACGTATTAAATATTATTAAGCGCCCTCCACACTCATGCGCGAAGCCGCGAACGCGAATGTGGCGTCGATTTCGCAGATCTGCGAAGCCATATAGACATATAGGTAGGATCCAACTTACCTGCCGTTTTTTAGTGTGCTTCCGTAGAATCCAACCAATCCCTCAAGCTTACCCGTGAAGTCTATCCTCAACGTATAAAGCCCTCTTGATAACTCTCCCTCCGTTCTTATTATTAACATATCTCTTCTGGCGTCAATATTCTTTTGTGTTTTGATATTATGTATATTCGAATCATCATCTCTTTTCAAATCCACGAATGAAATACCGAGTTTATTAGTATGCAAAGTCACGTTTTGCGTGGGTTGTAGTATATCCAGCTGAATTTTGACGGATCCAGTAAATGTTTTGTTGCGGCCCGTCAACGTTGGCTCCAGTCTCAATTTGTAATTTTTCGGTATTACGTGTCTCGGAAGCCTGTAATTCATGCTCTACAAAACAATAGAAATAATTCTTTTTTATTAGACTTTCAAGAAAGTAAAGATAAGTTAAACGATACTCTAATAATGAATAAAAGGAGCCTTTTGAAATGCGTTGATCAAAGTTTTACATCAACGCCAGTCCAGACGGGAACAATTTTTCGCCAATCTGATTAAACTGACTGATCAAACTAACTTGCTTTTGTCTGGATTGATCTTTAAGTGTAAGTAATTATTGTAATAAACATGAAGTTCATTTAGCGCATTATTAATGTGAGCTTTAGCTACATCTAAATTAGAATTAATAGAATATATTACAAGATCATCTGCAAATTGCAGTATATTAACATTAGAAGTATTTACAAACGAGTTTATCTCACTAGTATACAAATTATACAGTAGAGGAGACAGCGTTGCTCCTTGCATTGTGCCTTTGAAAACTTGTCGTGGTCCATGTAATATGTTATTAAATTTAACATATAGCTCTCTATTGTCTAAAAAATTAAATATCCATTTGCATAATTTCCCGGGGATATTAATATTAGACAGAACTTTTACTAGTATTGTAGGATCAACATTGTCAAATGCTCCTTGTACATCTAAAAATATACAAACAGCATGTGACTTGTTATAGTTAGCCAATTTTAAATCCGATATAAGAGATATAAAGCTGTCAGAACAGCTTCTACCTCGCCGAAAGCCATTTTGAAATGAAGGCAATATATTGTTTGCCTCAACATACCAATCAAGTCTAGTCTTTATCATATTCTCAAAAACTTTACCAACGCATGAAGATAGAGAAATTGGTCTATAAGAGTTTGCCTCACTAGGAGGCTTGTCTGGTTTTAAAATAGGTATTACACATTGTGTTTTCCAAGATTGAGGTATTTTTCCTAGTAACCAAAGTAAATTCATAATTCTTAATAAAACTTTTTGACCATTAACATGCAGTTTCTTTAAAAGCAAATATGGTATGTCATCCAAGCCTGGGGTAGTATTTTTCCTAGATTGCAGACTTACAATGAATTCCTCCCAAGTAAAAGGTTCAATAAGGTACTTAGACTCATTATTATTATTGTTATTTTCAAATAAACTTTCTATAGAGGTAGGATCGTTACTACAACGTTGGGTTAGTTTAGTTATGAATGGTTCTATAAATTCATCATTTTTGATTATCTGCTTAGATTTTAACCCCTTAAAACGTTTAATATTATTCCATATTAACCCAATAGGTGTACATCGATTTAAAGAAGCACAAAAACTACGCCAGCTACTAGTTCTTTCCTCTGCTATTGTACGTTTTTTAAGAGCAACAAGTTTCTTGTACGCAATATAATTTTCTAAAGATGGATTGGCCCTGTAATATTTTAACGCCTCATAGGCTTTAATGACACTATCCTCACATTTTTTATTCCACCAAGGAACCGGCGGTCTGCTAATAAAGTTTGTATTTTTAGTAAGTTTTGGGATACATTGTATTTTTAATAGATCGAGTTCAGAACTAAATTTGTCATAAGATTGTATAGGATCATTCTCATTTAAAGTAAAATTCGAGAATACCTCTTCTGAAAGCTCTTTATATTTATTCCAGTCAGCTTTAGTATATATAAATTTATATATTGGATCATTTATTTGGTATTTTTCAAGAGAGGTCAATATACTGATTATAGTAGGGTAGTGATAGCTGCCCATAGGGTCATCATGGACTTGCCACTCGCACAGAGGTGCTATACTTGCACTGCAGAAGCTGACATCGATCGCTGAGGGATTTCGATTGGGGTAAGTAACAGTAGTTGGATTTCCGTCATTTAAGATACATAGGTCTAAGTCACTTATAATATCAAACAGGGTGTTACCCCGAGATTGGTTAGTAGCGCAACCAAACGCTGTATGATGTGCATTGAAATCTCCTGATATTATTATAGGTGTTGGTAATTTCTCAATTATATTTTTAAGTCTATTTAGTCTTATGTGTGGACGGTTTGGAGGACAGTACACACATAAAACTGATAAAGGCCCTCGGTCAGTCACAATTGAGATTGCTACATTTTGAATATTTTCATAAAAGTCAGTGTGTATAAAAGTATGTTTATATATATTTTTAACAAGTATAGCAACTCCGCCATGTCCATTTTTAGCATATTTGCAGTAAATATTATAACCAGGTATCCTAAAAGCAGTATTAGTTGATTTTAACCAGGTTTCATTAAGAAGACAAACATCAATATTATAAACTTTTAAAAAATTAATTAGCAACGGTTTTTTATTTGTGGCTGATTGTATATTAAATTGAGCAATTCGAATATGTGTATAATCCATTATTTAATATTTTTAATAAGCATATCTTTAATAGAACTGTTAGTGATTGGATTAGAATCGGTCTTATTTGCTAATTCTATGAGAGTGCTAACCAAAGCGTTCAACAAGTCTACATTCTGTAGTAATTCTTTTTTAAGGTCAAGTTTCGGTGTTTCTGCTGGTGTAGCTGTAGGAGAAACATTTTTTTTCTGCGATTGTGGTTTATTTGCTTTTTCTGGAAGTTCTACAGTTTTGTCAAGGAGTATCGGAAACTCAACTTTTCGAGTTTCGGCTTTAGAGGCGTATGTGATATTAGTTTTTTTTTCTGTTATTTTTTGGAGTTTTATTGGACAAGTTTTCGATATTGCTAAATGAGGTCCGCTGCAGTTTGCACAACATAACTGATCCGGTTTGTCACAGTCTTTGTAGAAGTGGTCGCCCGAGCAAATGGAGCAACGCTGTCTTCCGTTACATACTTTAGCTGCATGGTTAAATTTAAAGCATTTAAAACACTGCAGTAGTGGAGGCACATATTCGAAGACTCTGTACGAGAATAAATCGTACTGTACATTGTCCGGTAGTACATGCGACAAGAACGTAATGCTCACTGTCTGTAAAGCAACACGTTCCTGTCCGACTTTTTTCGTGAAGCGGCGGACCGCTATTATCTCATAGATAGAGCTCAACTTTGTGTATAAATCCTTGTTAGAGATATTGGCTGGCACAAATCTGATTATTCCAGTTTTTTCGATTTGGGTCGCCGGTATGTACGCCTTCATGTTATATTTGGTCAAAAATGTAGCGTTGTTTAGAAAGTTGTTCGCTGTATTATACTGCTTGAAAACGACCGCAATTTTGTTAGCATTTACGCGCTGTATAGCCGTTACACCTTTAATGCCACTTGTGAATATGTGGTTGAGAAATATTGGACTTTTATTTCCCAATCTGTCCTTTGGGTCCACATGCTCTACAAAAACTTTAAACTCCAATTTTCCCGAGTTCTCAGGGTATAGTCTTTTGTAGTCCGGTTTAAAGTACGGTAAATATGCACTATTAGTACTATTAGATTGCTCACCCCCGCCGCCATCGTCCGTGCCGCCTAGGCCGTCGGTTTTGGAGCGCTTAAGGGTGGGCGGGTTTTCCCCGCCCCCCTCGTTTCCTCCCATTGTTTAGCCAGTAAGTATAATTATTTACAAAATTTTACATCAAATATATACAAATTAAGTTAGTTTAAACTAATAAACCACAATTTTAAAAGTTTAGAGCGAAAATTTTCCGACTACTTTTTTCAAGTTCCCGCCAAAGAATCCGACGCCACTGACAGTAAAGAGGAGTGTTTTATTGTCTTTCAATTAAACATGAGGTATCTACAGATCTTGCAACAAATCGCATGCGATTTTGCATTGGAGGCAACTGTGAACTGTATTCTATGAAATAAACATTTGTATTTGTATTTTGTATTTGAAGAGTAAGAGTAGCAGCCTAGTAGTATAAAAGGTATTTTATTATCTACGTATTAAATATTATTAAGCGCCCTCCACACTCATGCGCGAAGCCGCGAACGCGAATGTGGCGTCGATTTCGCAGATCTGCGAAGCCATATAGACATATAGGTAGGATCCAACTTACCTGCCGTTTTTTAGTGTGCTTCCGTAGAATCCAACCAATCCCTCAAGCTTACCCGTGAAGTCTATCCTCAACGTATAAAGCCCTCTTGATAACTCTCCCTCCGTTCTTATTATTAACATATCTCTTCTGGCGTCAATATTCTTTTGTGTTTTGATATTATGTATATTCGAATCATCATCTCTTTTCAAATCCACGAATGAAATACCGAGTTTATTAGTATGCAAAGTCACGTTTTGCGTGGGTTGTAGTATATCCAGCTGAATTTTGACGGATCCAGTAAATGTTTTGTTGCGGCCCGTCAACGTTGGCTCCAGTCTCAATTT
Source organism: Cydia strobilella (assembly GCF_947568885.1). NCBI lineage: Eukaryota > Metazoa > Arthropoda > Insecta > Lepidoptera > Tortricidae > Cydia > Cydia strobilella. Next base: position 34,859,671 of record NC_086041.1, read on the forward strand.
GTAATTTTTCGGTATTACGTGTCTCGGAAGCCTGTAATTCATGCTCTACAAAACAATAGAAATAATTCTTTTTTATTAGACTTTCAAGAAAGTAAAGATAAGTTAAACGATACTCTAATAATGAATAAAAGGAGCCTTTTGAAATGCGTTGATCAAAGTTTTACATCAACGCCAGTCCAGACGGGAACAATTTTTCGCCAATCTGATTAAACTGACTGATCAAATCAGGTGGTGCACACGCAAACGCCAATTTGGCTTGCCGATTATGATTACGACCGATATTACCACCCTACCGATAAAATGAAGGTGTAGGCGCAAGAATACCAATTTGTGACGCTAGTATTCGTGTCGGGGGCATTTTATTACTATTTAGAGCGCTCAAATATATCACTATAGGTAAATCTAAAATTGGTGATTAAAGTAGAGATTGATGCCAATTTATTTTCTAATCAAATCGGTCGAGTTGATCATCCCGTCTGGACTAGCTTTCATGTCCGTGTTAACTGAGCGGCCGATACGATACGACACCTATAATACGGCATTTTGAGTGTGTCATAACCGCTATTGGGTGATAGTTGTTAGAATGTTAATAATGTTATTGCTGGACTTCCGGTTCGAGCGCCATCTTGATAGTTAGCATCGTGATTAATTACTTTGTTTTTTGCTTATTAATATTGTTTAAAGTGTAATATCGATAGCTTATTATACAGTAAACTAATGTGGTAGTGTGCAGTGAATGGAGAATTAATTTTGAAGCGCGTTTAACCACCATCTTGGAGTCAACGGCCGGTAGTCCACGTGCTTCTTGTAAAGACTAGCTATCGATTTACAAGAGCTAACAAATCACCGTACACTGTCTTGTACAACCGTACAATTTTTGTCGTTTGTAAACCTCTCAATACCTTGATACTGGCGAAATAGTCCCACTGGGCTGAAGCCATAATTTTAAAAGAAGAAGAAGAAGAAGAATGTTATTGCTGTCTGTTTTTGTTTTGTCGCTTTCTGTGTTTTGTTCCATTAACACTTAGTTTTTAATCTTAATTGTTACTAACCATTATGGGCCAGTGTTGTCTTAAATAAATAAATTGAATTGAATAAGCAACGGATATTTAAGTTAAATAATAATAACCAGTTTTAAGTACAGACTGCAAAAAATTGTTTTATTTACAAATAAACTAGTTTTTTAATAAAACTGATATTCATGAAATAAAACTATGAAAACGGATTATATCGCGTATATTGAATTTATAATACATCCCGACGTTTCGAACTTGTTACAGTAGGCAAATCTTTGTTTCAGAGAGCCCAGAGGATATGTGATGACCAGCATCTGGCCGCGGAGCTCCAGCATGCCAGGCGCGCGCTCCAGGCAAACGAGCTCAGGATACCGCGGGTCAACCAGAGGTCCCACATTAAGATCCCCACAGTCGAGCGCAGGCCTGCCATTCTGCCTTTTGTCAGGGGGGTCACGGACAGGATCAGCCACATCTTGAAGCGTGCTTCTATAAAAACATATTTCAAGCCAATGAAGAAGATGTCACAATTCCTGAGGCCTGTAAAATGCAAAACCCCTCTACAGACTGCAGGAGTGTACAGGCTGGACTGTGAGTGTGGCCTATCATATGTCGGGCAGACGAAACGGAGCATTTCCACTCGGGTGAAGGAACACATAGCTGATGTCAAGCACCGTCGACCTAGGTCTGCTGTCTGTGAGCATGTCATGGATAAAGCCAATCACTCAATCAAGTTTGATAAGCCTCTGGTTCTTGCCAAGGAGAAGCGTTACATACCCAGAATGCTGCGCGAGGCCATTGAGATTAAGAAATATCCAAACTTTAATAGGGAAGATGGCTTTTCTCTACCACCAGCTTGGGATCCTGTAGTCCACCTGATAAAGGAGCAAGCGAGACATAGACTGTGAGACCGTAGTGTTGGATGATGCTGGACATTCTGATGTTTTGAAAAGATGTGTCCCGCCGAGTTTGTTGCCGGTCCCATATTGGGATACCCTCCTACAATTTAGGAGGGAATTAAATCTTCTCGGGTCCGTGGTGTAGGGTTGGAGCCGGCATAGTTTATTTTTATCGCGTATATATATATATCTTTACTTGAAAAATAATTATAGTGTATAACTAGCCTTATGAACCGATTTTGCATGTACAACCAGCCTTAACGTTTGTAGTCTATGATTGTTCATTATTTTAGTATGTGGGTATTTTTGCATTTTGTAATTTTTCCTCAGTCACCCGTTGACCACGAACGCTGTAAAGAGTTCGAAACGTCGGGATGTATTATAAATTCAATATACGCGATATAATCCGTTTTCATAGTTTTATTTCATGAGTAACTATCGCGGTAACCGAAGACAATATTAAAACTGATATTATTATATATATCACTCAGGTAGCATTTATACGTCATTATGACGTCCGTTACGTATTTATGACGTATATATGACGTCATTATACGTCACTTTTACGTTGCTGACGTCACTTTGCTACCTGGGCAGTTCACGCTAGAATTTCATATCACAACTATAACCATAACTCCATAATATAATAATAACTCCACCGCCGATTCGGCCACGGCGACTGCTATCAACTCCGTTGCTGTCTCTGAGGGCCTACCGCGAACCACGTTCGACGGGTTGCCTCTCTGTCGCACTTGTTAATTCGTACGTAAGTGTGAAAGGGAGGCAACACGTCGAACGTGGTTCGAGGTAGGCCTTCTGGTGTGCTTGCAGTGGCTAACGTAGCCGATTTTGTTTCTAAAAGTTCGCGAACATTGCGGGCATGTGAGCACACCATTTGTGTAATTAATGTATTGCCGCAGGTGGTCTGGCTATTATTTCGCCGCGCTATGGAATCCAGCTCTAAGCGTCGTCGCGATTCAAATCTACATCATATACATAGGTACAGTCGCCATGAGATATATCGGAGCGGCCGAGGTGCTCAAAAATATCTAAACACGACTCCTATGCCTTGACAATAGAGGCGTGCCTCGGCCGCTCCGATATATCTGATGGCGACTGTACCTACCTAATAACGTAGGTGTTAAATGGTACTTAAGTCAAACTGTTAATTTGATTCAGACAATGGAACATTTACCTAAACTTTATGTTTTCAATTTGTGAAATTACAACAAAACAATGGAATACAATCAGTATGAAAATTGTAAAACAAATCCATTTAAATCCAAATGTCAGTTGCTCATCGTAAAAAAAAAGTACGTGGAACGTAAAATGCTCTAGTGCACAGTGCAGAAACGTATCATTTTCTGTACACCTTTTAGAACAACAATGACCCTTTTTCAGAGGATGAGATGTGAAATAGTTATTTACGATACAAGTGCGGAAAAGAGGAAATTCGAAACGAGTGACGATAAATTAAAACACGACCGCAGGGAGTGTTTTAAATCGACACGAGTTGCGAATTACCTATTCGCACGTGTATCGTACAACGTTTTACAGTACATATGGCCCTTTAAACTTTCGACATATGCACGAAACATATGCACTAGTGCGAGAAAGTAGCACCATATGTACTGTAAAAGCCTTTTTGTCGCACGAATGTGCTGAAGCGAGAGAGAGGCAGATATAACTAATTTCAATTTTTGATTTTCACGGTAGGCGAGGTTTAAGATATAACCGGGAAAAAAAATAAGATGAGATTATGAGTTGTAACATTTTACTTGTTTGTTTCTATTATCGTGGTGGAAAAACACTCACCACAGCTTTATTATTCGCTCGGGAAAGTTCACTTAGAGTTGTCCCATGGTCCTGTTTGCAAGTACTTCCCCTTGTAGCGAGTGCTACCGTAGATATGCAAAAGCACAACGCCAGCAATCCGAAAACGATCAGCAATTTATTACTGCCAACCCACTGCTGGACACGTCTTGGCTTCATCTAGTAAAGTAAAGAAACAAGTAGACCAAGCTAACTCTGCCGCCATTTTCAAAGCACAGCTCATGAAAATCTGGTACAACTGGATCGGGCATGAGGGGTGGGGGAAAGGATCGAACGGAATAGTCTTATGTATCTTTCAGTAGGAGTAGCAGAGAAAGCGCTGTTATTGTTTGCGAGTGTGGAGTCTAGTTCGCTAATCAGCGAAATCGACTCCACACTCGCGTTCGCGGCTTCGCGCCGCGTAGTCTGGAGCGCGCTCTAGAACTGCTCCTAGGTCGCGGTGCGGTGCGATGGTGTGTTACGCCCTTAAATTTAGTATGGTTTATGGTGGGCTACAAATCTAATCGACCAATCATATTATAGAATATTGTCGCATTGCGTATGTTCCGTCCCTCACGGGCGCACGCGTACAGCTCATGTATGTAATGCTAGGTCTATGGCACAGCTAGAAGTTTAAAGTTCAAAATAACACTTGGGCAGCATGTCCTATCAAAATCGCTGCAAAGTTAGCTTGGTCTGACTCTAAAGATATATGAATAATAATAACAAAGAAACTTCCGTGAGACTCGGACAATGGCCGATATAAAGTAGGTACTTTATTCGACAATTGAGCGCCTTGCAAAATAATGATGTTGCAAGTGCAACGCCGCTGGACACTCTCACTTGTGACGCGACGACGTTGTTGACCCCACACCATTGGGTTAAAGCAAAAAAAAAGACAAAAAAAAAACATTTGGTGTGGAATTGCCCAATATTTTGCTTTCGTGTTATTTTACTGTTCTGTCGCTATGCATGATTTACGTAGCCATGCCAAATTGCAGCTTTCTGGCACTAACTATGCACTAACGATCGCGGAGCAAAGCCGCGGACGGACAGACAGACGGACATGACGAAACTATAAGGAACCCTTATACCTACTTATGGTTGACTACGGAACCATAAAAATGGGTATCTTCTGTATTGTAGGTAAATTTACGGTCAAGGAATTTAATTTTAGTACAATTTCGTACCTTGCCACAGTGACAATAGTATAAGGTCCCTAGTCCCTAACAACTTATATATGTATCATGTCACTGTGACAAGGTACCTACATACGAAATGGTAGGTAGGTACGTACCTACTGAAATTAATTTCTTTGACTTTAGATGACTTTTTTTTTCGCTTCAATCCCATGTGGGGTTTTGAATAAGTACTATTTATTAAGTAAATATTCCTGAATCTCGAAAGCACTAAAAATGTGTGTTATTATTTACCTTTGACTTATAAACCCTTAAAAATAGTTTTTTCAAATTTACTTTTAAGCGGTTTAGTTACATATTATTAATTTAAAACTCACCGTTAATTTTATTTTTTTATTATTTACACGCACAAAAAATATTTAAGCATCACAAAAGTCTTTTAGCGCAGAGCAGACTCCCGCCGACAAAAGTTTTTTTATCATATAGTGAGATAAAAATAGCTTAAATAATACAGTTTCACTATCTGTTCACTGCGGTCACTCGAGAAAAACTGTGCCGTACGTTGATAGTGAGAGTGACTGGGCGATCGGCAGCGCGTTAGACAATGGAATGCGAAGAGTTAAGTAGGCTCGGTATAATCATGTATAATTGATGAGATGACGGTGTATCTACATATGTGGTATTTTCTATAAAAAGGGACCTTATTGTCGTTGGCTCTTACGCCATTATAAACGATGCTCCGATATAAATACAATGCCGCGCGACGCTGTGCGGCGTAAGCGCCATCGACAATAAGGTCCCTTTTCATAGAAAATGCCCCATATATACTACATACACGGCATACACCCCAGGTCAAAAGTATGGAAGCAACGTTTTCTTTAATATTTCATGTTTTTTAAAGTGAAACTTATTCTATCGCTCCAAATTTTTGGGCTGTTTTTAGCATGTCGCGTGATGCATTACAGCATTAGGCATTATTATTTATTTTAATTTTATTATTATAATAATGATGAAATTGATAATTCAATGAATATATTAGGTAATCCGTATTTTTTGACATTTAGATTTTTATTCTAGAAAGTTTCTAGACTAGTATTTTTTTATACAATTTTGGTGTTTGACGATCCCTTTGTGAAATTCTTATTGTTAAGTTTGACATATCTATAATAATTCAATGTTTTTAAGAATAATAAATTGCTCTGATATTTAGATTAAGGTTATATTTGTGAAATTTAAAAGTGCTTGTTGCTAGGCCTATTTGAATAAAGCTAGAATATTTGACTTTGACTATATTCATTATTATTTATTTTACCCGAGCGAAGCCCGGTTCTCATTAATATATTGTGCGATCACTCGATAAGCGATTCAGAATGATCGTGATAATTAGGATTTACTTGTATATGAACATACACTTCTGCGCCCCAGTAGCATTTATACGTCATTATGACGTCAGCGACGTCATTATGACGTAATAATGCCGTCATTATGACGTCGCTGACGTTTTTGCGGGCTACACATAGACGCCTAACCGGCAAACGTATGTCCTACTGCAATTTATTGAAATATTATAAGCTATCCTCTCTTGACTCAAGACGCATGTGTTCTGATATGATGGTTCTTCACAACATCTGCCGTGACAGGTACGACTGCTCGGAGCTGCTTGACAAAATCCGCTTTAGGGTCCCCTCACGCAGTACCGCCCGCTCTAACGCCTTATTCGCCGTCCCGAATTGCTCAACTAACGCTGGGATCCGCGCACCTCTGCGCCGCCTTTGCAATACATATAATAAACTATTCACGGCCGTAGACATTTTCAACACAAACAAAGTACGTTTCCAAAAGCAAGTCCTTGAAATCCTAGCTGAGACAACTTAACTTCCTTGTGTAGCTTGTTTCTTTAGTGTGCGTTAAGCTTAGTTAAGTTTACTGTAGCATTAAGTACCTTACCTATATTATGTATAGTTCTTAGTGAGAGCGTTTTAGGAGGTAGGTGCATATGTTTTGAACTGTATCTTATTATCATTTGCTATTATTGTAAGTACTTACTTCTGTTGTTTCTCCAATAAAGAAAATAAAATAAAATTTTGCTACCTGGGCGGTTATGTAGTTAAATTTGTATTAAAGTTAGCACAAAATAATAAAATCGTATGACTGAATGTATAAGCGGTTTCAATGTTACCTAACTGATCTGCCAAAAGCTATGGTCATTTGTGTAATTAAACAAAATTTGTTCAAAAACTTTATTAAAAGAAATTTTAAATCAACAAGGGTTATGCATTATGCACAGATGTAGTGTTTACTTTTGTCTTTTGACTCTTTTTTCTTTCTCTTTCCGGTACCCAAAAGTTAAGAGCATTGGTACAAATTCCCACAATATTGATTATCTCGAAAACTAAGTCGTGTCGGGCACACTTTTGAGCGATGTAAGCCACGACGAGAAATCAGGCTTAAGCATCTTTAACTTTTAGGTACAGGAGATACATTTTTTCGGTCTGTTTATACGATAGTTATTTGTGCAACAAGAGAGGAAAGTTGGTTTTTCTTGCGAGTGTTTATTTTGAGTCCCGTGAAAGCGACAGATTCTATGATTCTAAGTTAGAATCTTGAGCGTAGCGAGGGACTCAAAAACACGAGATGTAAAATAACTTTGCTCTCGTGTTGCCCACATAATTTTTCACCTCAGTAGTGAGAACATATTAAAGGTAAAATGTATTTCGAATTACACAGAAAAATATAAAAAAATGTAATAAAAGTATGAAGTGGCAGTTCATGGCCTTCACTAAATTAAAAAGCTACTTTGTTTCACTCCCTGGAGTGAGGAAAGTCGCACTTTCTTTACTCCCTGGAGTTAGAAAAGTCGCAGTTTTCTCACTCCAGGGAGTGACGAAAGTAGGCTTGTTCGAGCTGCTGAGGTGAAAAATAATGTTTTGTTGTTTCCTATGTTTCTCTACACGCTCTGCACAATACTTATCTAATTTACTATTTTGCTCTCCTATCCCTATACGTTTCCCCAACCGGGGATAAAACAGGCATTGACAATCCACTGTCCTGCTTTTCAACCACTTTCAAGTTACTATCTTGTTGCCCAGCACTTTTCAGTTCACAAAGCCTTTCGGCCACTACCCTCTCTACCTCACAAGGTATCTTAGAAAAACTACCCTGATCAGAGCCACGTTTTCCCTGTTCACATGGTATTTTAGCTCCTTGCTCCAAGGGTTCGGGTTCTGCAAATTTCTTCCTTTGTTTAAAGGGTCTTTTGGTATCGCTTTGATTGCTTTGTTCATGGGGTGTTTGAGCCTCTGCGCTTTGCTTGCACCCATATGGTTTTTCTGTCTTTGTACTTTTTTTAGGCTTTTCGTCCAGACCTTGTTCAAAATGTTCACTGGCATTTTCAAACGCGTCGCTTCGGTCCTCCTGCTCTTTGGGCTTTTTAGTTACAGTTTTCTTCAAAGGTCTTTCGGCTAAGTTAATTTTCTTTTCCTCGCAGAGTGTATTAGATAAAGTACTTTGATTAGCGCCTTTTATGCAATCTTCTGGTAACGCGGCAACGACGTTGCCTGCTGCCACCATTTTTAAAATCTTCCTGTCGTGGAATGCGTGTATGTGGTTATACATTCTGGAAATATGAAAACAAAATAATATGTAAAGAAATTTTGGTTGTATGTACTCAATGTGGCTTATTCCGTCATAAGGGACTATTCCGTCTATTTCTTTGATTTTCAATGATATGAAAAAAAAAAATACATTTGCTTTCGATGGCTGAAACTAACAGCTATCGCTACTTTGTAGATGAAATTATCTAATTTGGTTCGTTGTTCGAGAAAAACGCTAGTGGACGGAATTAGCCACATTAACCTTAAGCGAGGTTTAGACTAGGAAGAACTTGCATGCAATTCTCATTACACATTGCTAGTATCAGATGATATTTCGTACATAAGTTCCGAAAAACTCATTGGTACGAGCCGGGTACCCGGGGAGAGCCGGGGATACTAACCTCCTTACTACCATATTATTCTTAGTAACAACAAAAGCTTTGCAGTTAAGGTTCCTGTTACTGCAACGCCATTTGCGTCGGCCGTCGCTGTATCGATATTCCGCCGAGTACATAAACCGATTCAATATCAGACGGAGGACGCCGTTTTTCGATACTGAATAGTTCATTGCTGGTTCTGATTCTGAAACAATATCATTGAGAGATTTGAGTGATAACTATCTAGAGTATTTTTTTTTAATAAACTGATCGGCGGCGGGAAAGTGAAAACAGGGCCTAAGATGGAGCTTACCTGTTCAGTAACAGCCTATTTACTATTTATTAAAATTTCTTGGACTGTATTAAACTTACTTTAACATTTTAATCATAATATTTTTATTCAAAATAGATTCTTACAGAACACTTTTTGAAAGTCAAAAAATTGTAGAAATCAAAATAATTGACATTGTATATATAGGTCTCATATAGGTCTATTAAAATTGTATAATATATGTCAATAAAAAATAAAATTATAACTTATATGCCACGCTTAATAACTGTAGATTGCTGTAGATAAGGTATCCGGCCATACGTGTTTGTCTGTTAAATAATCGTCTACTCTGTAACAGCCTTCTTTATTAAAGTATCTTTAATTACCTATAGTTTTGAACTTGTTTTCCGTCATATTCACAATATGGTCGGGTATCTTACGCACGCCAAGAACACCTAAGGCCCCATTCGCACGAGAGCTTAAAAAGCGTTGCGTGTGCGACGCACCCATAAGTAAGAGCGAGAAAGCGATATCTGTTTCTCGCTCTTACTTATGGGTGCGTCACACACGCAACGCTTTTTAAGCTCTCGTGCGAATGGGGCCTAAAGGCGTTGTAATTAGTCGTGCCCACCGCGCCATGAACATCTAAGTGTTATGGCGTACCTACGCTGTCAAAGTAATCAACATTATTTCAAGTAATATAAGGCTGGGGGTGGCCATACTTTAAACTGATACAAAAACGCAAAATACAAAAAACTACGTACCTACGTATGTAGGGTTATTCTCAAAAAATATGTCTGCAGTCTAATTGCCGCGACATAATGTATGACACGAGTCGTGGAAATTAGACGCAACCGCAGACATATTCTCATCAATCACCTTGTAAACGCATAAGCACCAGGGCGTATCTTTGCGGCACTTACGTCCTTTTATTAAGAAGAATAGTATTTTTGGAGGATACTCAAAGGCACAAACATTTTGTATATAACATGTGAATATTGTAACTACTTAGGTACAGTGGGGAGACACTCCTCCTTTTGGGCAAACTCTGCTCCGTTAGGCTCAGCATTGCTCCGAGCAATTACTAGGGTTGGCACAACTTGACGTCCCTTTGCGTGCATGACCACAGATAAGATAATGACTTGAATTTTGACAACCCTAAATAGCCGAGAGGGATAGTGCCATACATTAGAAAGGGACAGCATGATTCGTCCCTGATCGCTGTCAACCTTCGGTTTTGTAGGAAGTGTCCTTTCTGTACGATAGTACTATTACTTATTCTGTGATACAAGATCTTTTTTTAATGGGACTGTTGAAGAAGGAACAATACGAAACTATACTACAGAAGACACAAGGAAACTCACCATAGACAAAAATGTTCCCCAAGAACTAGTTTTTTTTTTTCTAACTAAAACTGTGAGGTGTCTCAAACAGTCACCTCAATCTTGTACATATAGTTTCAAGCTAGTTAAATAAAAATACAAATATTAGTTCAAAAGTGTATTCAACATCTATGAGAACAGGGGCCCTACACTTTCGGTTCGGTTTTTATTTCCATCGATTGCTCCTCGGCGTCCTTCAAAGCGCTATATACGCAGCCAGCCACAACTTTTTTCAGGATCTTCTGGTCGTGGTAGGCGTGCGTGTGGGCGCCGATTCTGAAAAAAAAAAAAACAAATGAAGTGTCAAAATAAAATGCTGAGTCGGGACCATTTCGTGGCTAATATGCGTCACGTAATGTAATTTTATGCGTTATAATGTTATTTGTAAGTTTGTATTTAGTCTGTATATTTTTGTCACGAATAAAAATTATGGACCTCCCAACACCTTAGTTTAGGTACTAACATAATAATTTAAGTATATTCTCTACCCTCTTATTTATTTATTTATTTTTCGGAGAACCAACAGCTATCAATTATACAATAGTTATATAAGTAAATAACAAAAAGCCAATTATAGGTTCCCACCAATAGCAACAAATTAACACATGATTGGTGGTTAGCACTAAAATTTTACAACGTATTCAACTAATACTAATTTCTAAATGTGAATACCTACTTATTAAATACCCACAATTCAATACTCTTAATATACTGAGCTAAGAAAAAAAAAACATTAATAAAATACATCGATCGATACAATAATATTATTATGAGTATGCTATCGTATATGACTCGCTCACTTAAGTAATTTGTTTGCCAGAATCCGTCTTATGAAATAAAGAGATTTTTTTTTTAACTAACAAAATATGGATTGTAGCGTCCGAAATAAATGTGTTGTTGTTTTTTTTTTACTATTTCTATTTCTAAAATCAGAATAGACAGAACGTCCGTAATGCAGCACTGTTGGTGGGAACTATAGGTCAACGGGAAGTCAATTTTATAAGTAGATTTTGATTCCCTCGCGAGCGTCAAAAAATGCGCCATAAACAAAGGCCTTATCTACAGATTGCGTGGACTTCTTCACACTGCTCCAAGTGTTCGGAATAACTTAGGATAGGTACCTACTTGAGTAATTGATTTTCATTTTAGCTTGATACCTCCACGTGTCAGATAAATAATAATAAATAAAATAAAAATGTCCTTATTATTTATTTAATTAAAGAGGGACGGGTAGTCTATCTCGCCGCGAGATAATGTCGCGCCAATTATGAGCTAACCCAGCTGGACACCTTCGATCTCTTTAGTCAATGCACTTCCAATTTCTTCTTTTGTCTATGTACCGGTATAAACGTACGTTTGTACGAATACATTTACTGGTATAATAGAGATTATTACAACAACGATAAGGTCCATTTTCGACTTACTTCCGTATAACGACGTTGTCTCGAGTGACGACTTTAGCAGGACACTTTCGATCTCTCGAGTCAAGCACTTCCACTTTCTTATCTTGTCTGTGTACCGTGTTTGTTAATAAATGTACCGGTATAACAGAGCTTATTACAATAACATTATGGTACATTTTCGACTTACTTCCGTATAACGACGTTGTCTCCAGTGACGACATTAGCAGGACACTTTCGATCTCTCGAGTCAAGCACTTCCACTTTCTTCTCTCGCCTGTGTACCGTGTTTGTTAATAGATGTACTGGTATAACAGAGCTTATTACAATGACATTATGGTACATTTTCGACTTACCTCCGTATAACGACATTGTCTCTAGTGACGACATTAGCAGGGCACTTGCGATCTCTCGTGTCAATAAACTTTCACTTTCTTCTCTTGTCTATGTACCGTGTTAGTGTTTGTTAATAAATGTACCGGTATAAGAGAGCTTATTACAATGACATTATGGTACATTTTCGACTTACCTCCGTATAACGACGTTGTCTCGAGTGACGACATTAGCAGGGCACTTGCGATCTCTCGTGTCAATACACTTCCACTTTCTTCTGTTGTCTGTGTACCGGTACGCTTGTACATACATGTACCGGTTTAATATTAGTTGCGCAGCGCCTTGGTTCGATAGCGTGTATTGCAATGACGTGTCTAGCCCTACAACAATAAGATTGGTTTTTGATTGTGAATAAAGGCAAATGATCATTTACATAGACGTAAACTTATTTGGCTACTGTTCTATTAAAATGAATGGCCTACCACGAACATCAAAATTTCGTTATCTGCCTCTCTATTGCTGTCGCATATTCGAGTGATTGAGGCAAATTGACGAACGAAGTAGTTCGTGGTAGGCCCTCTGAGGACCTACCGCCAATTTTGAATTTTTTTTATCAACCTCTCTTTTGCTTTTGAACATTCGAGCGATAGAGGGAGATAACGATTTTCGATTTTTTAATGTTGGTGGTAGGCTCTTTCATTATTTAAATCAATTAGCAATGCAATATCTTCATAAAATGGAGCATTCCACAGAATTGCTTTCGTTAAGTCTGAAATGGAAGCTCGGAGAGTGCTCAGATTTTTTACCAATCAAAAAGCAAAAAAACTCCAAATTAGATGGACACAGCACACAGCAAATTTGAAAGTCTCTGATTGTAAGTAAATAGGTAGATACCTAAGTATAAAAAAAAATGTTGTAAAGCACTCATCTTGTCAGTCATTAAATCACTTGGATCACAACACAACGGAACATCAGAACATCACAACTATCACAAGCATATTTATAATTTACGATGGTCGAAAACGTAATAGGTCAAATTCGAATAAGTCGTGCGAGCGCCAGAACCGACATTTTTTTGTGGCCCGTATTTAATCTTTTTAAAGTTATCTCAGCTTTTTATAATACTTTTCAAGCTCGACTCGATAGGTATCCCTATATCTATCGAGTGACAGATGGCAAAATTTTATTGAAATGACACCCGCGTACCCATCGAGTTTGAAAAATAACTATAGCCACGGCTCGTAAAAGAATCATGGGGAAGAGTCTGTGCAAAAAGAGAACAGTCATAGAAAGTATTGGTTCGGCTATATACCTTCCATGAACTGGTACAGTCGCCATCAGATATATCGAGGCGGCCAAGGTGCTCACAAATATCTGAACACGCCTCTATTATCAAGGCGTTAGATTGCGTGCACTTATACACCACAGACCATGTATTCTAAAGACATAGCATAGCATAGTCCCGCTACCCCCTCTGCCACGCATATGGTAGCTTTACTCGATAAATTTTCGAATTTCGAATCACGCCACTAATCCTACTTCAGTCGGCGGACCACATGTCTTTGAACGGACCAATCACAGCACGGGACTCGCTCACCTCGTCCCCCTGTAGTTTTGGCAGCATCGGTTTCATGAAATAATTGCTCTATACGAGTTCTTTAGAAATAGGTGTTCTGTGACTGGTACTAACAACAAGCACTATTTTTAGGGTTCCGTACCCAAAGGGTAAAAACGGGACCCTATTACTAAGACTCCACTGTCTGTCTGTCACCAGGCTGTCTCATGAACCGTGATAGCTAGACAGCTGAAATTTTCACAGATGATGTATTTCTTTTGCCGCTATAACAACAAATACTAAAAAGTACGAAACCCTCGGTGGGCGAGTACGACTCGCAATTGTTCTCGCACATCCGGTTTTTTACAAAAGCGATTTGACCTTCTAACCAAGAAGAGAAATAAGACGCTTCTTTTTTAAGATATACCCAGGTAGCATTTATACATCATTATGACGTCGGTGACGTCATTATTACGTCATAATTACGTGATTATGACGTCGCTGACGTCACTTTGCTACCTGGGTAGGCAAACGAGCAGGGGCCCGTTTATCAAAAGCTTGTAATACAAGTGGAAGTCCCTTTCTAACAAAAGCTGTCAAAAAGGGACTTCCACTTGTATTACAAGCTTTTGATAAACGGGCCCCACAGCCGAATCGCCTGATGGTAAGCAATTTCCGGCGCCCATGCTAGAACAGCATTTATACGTCGTTATGACGTCATAATTACGTCATTATGACGTAGCTGATGTCACTTTGCTACCTGGATGCAACACCTGCAACACCAGAGGGGTGGAAGTACGATGCCGGACTATAAGATGGAAGTAGGTATGCTATTTCCTTGAAGGTTTGAAGGTCGTATCAATACTGAAATATCGCGGGCAAAAAATCATTCCACAGCTTAGCCGCATTGGGCTTAGGCCGGGGTTCCTCACGATGTTTTCCTTCAATACGAGTAACAAATATTTCGCAGTTCCAAAGAACTCCATTTTTGTTTTAACAACGGGGGTTCGAACTGAACCCACGACCTTTGGATGGGTGGTCACCAACGCTTCTTTATACTATTATTTTAATAATACAACAAGATACTTGTTTGCTTATTTATTTAAACCTACTCACTTAACACAATAAAAAACTGATATACAATATTTTGTAAATAACTATCACTAGTGCGTAATAACATTTACATCAAGATTTATTATGTTTGCTAGTATCTACTTATGTACGGTGTGTACAGTCAAGGGCATAAATATATATACATTCCCAAAGTTTCAAAAATATATGTTCACATATTATTGAGCTATTTATCTGGATCGATATTTTTGCCTTCGACTGTTACTTGTTATCGATTGCTACCAAAGTTTCGGTTTCGCTAGGTTTCGGCATAAAAATCATGTTTGAGCCGAAGGTTCGGTTTCGGCCAAAAATACTTGCAGAACCTTTCCGCCGCGCCAAACTGTATTTTCGGTAGAATATGACCGAATTTCCGGTTTTGGCACGATTAACAATCATGTTTCGGCCAAAAGGTCAGTTTTGGCCAAAACAAAAGCAAAAACAACTGGTTTCGGTCGGACAGTAATGTTTTTGGATCATTCTCTGAGGATGTGTATGTAGTTGCGTCTAATTGCCACGACTCTCTTCATACATTTTGTATGAAAATATATGGGTCGCGGCAATTAGACCGCAGACATATTTTTTGAGAATGACCGTTTTTACGTTAAATATACAGTCGGAAAGAAAAACGTTAAGTTAGACTTAAACTTCCAAATTTCTAATCTGACACATACCGAGAGTATTTACATCAAATTGCGTAATTTTAAATGTGTGTTCAAAAAACTCATTTAATGTTGGTATAAGATGTCTAAACTCTACGAAAATAGTTGTGCTAAATTTTGACAGCTAATATATCAACCGTATTTTTTTTATTATTATCTGTATCTGTCAGTATGTGTTTGTGTCTGCAAATCTGTATCTGTGTGTGTCTGTCAGTTCTCTCTTGACGGAATCTCGAGGAAGGGCATGGGACAGTTTTTATAACAGAAACAGTCATTTTACGCAGACAAATTTTCTTAGTTATCCTGGTTGTCAGATTGATAGGTCGCGTCAGATCTGCGCGATTTCTGTCCGCGCGTACTTTTAGCTTCTTGTAGGGCTGAATACATTGATCCTATGGTTAGTTGCTATTGTTTGCAGTATTTATTGAGTAACTTCAGTTTCCCGGCTATCCTGGTTGTCAGATTGTTCCGCCGCGTCAGATTTGCGCGGTTTCTGTCCGCGGCCGCGGCAGTTGCGAGTACTTTTGGCTTCAGCTTCTTGTAGAGCTGAATAGACTGAACCGGCGCGGACTTTCTTTAGGATGTTCTTGTCGTGAAATGTGTGGTTGTGTGCACCCACTCTGAAAATGACGTGACAATAAAATTATTACTTGAAATAAGTAAACCTGAGGCGCAAATACTTGTAATAAAAATTGGAAATGAGGAAAGAAAATATTGTGTAGGTATTTTTTTAACCATTACATGATAGCACACAATCATAACCTAAACGAAAACGTATTGCGCGTGGTCCTACGGTTCCAGAAAAAATGTTCTTGTATTCTGCAATGTGCTCATATGAGCACATGAAAAATACAGCTGATTTCTATCACGTCATTAGTTTAATGTTTTTAGAAAAATTACCACCTGTGAAATTTTTCGGATGTGAAATTAGATCTTAAATTTTCCAAGACATTGGTAGTACAGGAAGTATAGGAATAAGTTATATACTCTACCTCCGGAGCACAATGTTGTCCTTTGTAAATACGGAGGCCATGCACTTGTTGTTCCGGTTGTCCACGCAGCGCCACTGTCGGCTCTTGTCTCGATATTGGTAGTATAGGAAGTATAGGAACCGGTTCAAAATTAGTTGGAGGCTGCCTTGGTTGGATACTGTGTATTGGACGGACACTGAAACAAGGGTGATTTTTCAATTATGAAATTAAAGTGGAGTTAGAGTAAAATGACGTTTGTGGGTAATGTGGGTATGTAGGTATAGGTACAGTGTGTTTACCCTTAGCCATGTTTAGCGAATGTATGTGTTATATTAAAAAGTTTGACTATTTCACCAACTCAACCTCGAAACTGCAAAAATTTTTTTGCTGTTACATTTCGGCTGACTAGATGTAGATGTTTTCTATGAGACTTCTAACATTTTTATCGTGATCAAATTGCCCCCATAAATAAAGTTGTTATAACTTACACATTCACATATCCTTTTTTAAACTACAGTCAGTTTACTCTATTGATAAATATCAAATTAAGGTAGCTGAAGCATAGAGGTACGATAGCGAAAGATCCAAAGTATAAAATATTTCGACAAAGTTTGAAATGACTATTGTATTTTTGTCAAAGAATAGGACAATTTTATCATTGGATCATTCGCTATATAGTATGAATTTTCTCAAATGATTCTTACGCCTAATCTGTTAAACAAAAGCCTTTGTTTTTTTTTGTTCAGCGGTTACCAATGCTACCGCTACTGACTGAACGGGAACAAGCTCGTTTAAAAAGAAATTTTACCGTCCCATTTATATGGTTCAAATTTATGTAGCAGCTCTGTATTCTGAGGCCACACACCGGCAACCGATCGTCCTTTATTACCCAAAGTCGTTATCTTAGAATGAGCTGTAACATTTTGAACCTTAATACTATCACTATAGTTGCTTTTTAAAGACATGGTTGCTTTGGCACGTATTCGGCACGCGACTAAGACTCCATAAAAGAAACAAAGGCTTTTGTTTAACGGATTACGGTCTGAGGCCTGAAATTCATATATATATATACCACGTCCTATTGAACTCTTATAAAAGAATTTACCGTTACGGTATTTGGTTCAATTTTTTTTTTATTATACAAGAGGCAAACGGACAGACGAATCGCCTGATGGTAAGCAATAATCGTCGCCCATGGACACCCGCGATACCAGAGGAGTTGTAAGGGCGTTGACGGCCTTTAAGATGGGAATACGCTCTTTTCTTGAAGGTTTGAATTCAGATTTTATTTAAATTAGCTAAAACAAATTCCATGATTTATTTATTTTTCGATTCAGGTGCTAAAATATTATAAGAGCTCAACGTAAGGCAAGTTTAAGCTGTGAAAGAGTAATAAAAAGCTGTACTTATCTGTTGCTCTTTCACAGCGCCTCTTCAGCTACCGGAAGTCAGGTGAGGTTACGTTTCCGTTCACAAAATAAACGCACACTTTAATATAAGTAACAAAAAAATAAAACCGCGATTAAGGGTCATCTATAAATACGTCACACGTTTAGGGGGAGGGAGGGAGTCAAGAAAATGTGACATGTTGTGACAAGGGGGGGGGGTGGAGTCACAGGGTTTGTGACGTCACTTTAACTTCACCTGTAACTGAAAACTGTTTTGCTTTATTTAAATTCGCTTTACAGATAACTAGTTTTTTTAATGATAAATCGTTTTTATTCGTGATTTGTTTTTCCTAATCGGTTTCGTGTCATAAAATTTCTAATATACCAATTCCAATTGCTGATTTCGTTAGAAACAAAACTGCCAAAAAACCATGAATTCGTGTGACGTAATTTATGGATGACCCCTTAAGTGTTTTTAAAAGCAGTGAATCTGAACCAACAGAATCATGGCATCAAGATATCAAGAGAAATTGTTATTAGAAGAATAATTTGTGATTAGAAGAGTGGTTAGAAAGCAATTCAAGACAAGGGTCGATATTGTAAAACACGGGCGAACGCGACTGCGTGCGGAAACTACGAAATAACCAGGAGAAACGTGTTCACATATAAAGTAGAACCCGGTTACTAGGATCACGTTTAATACGATCTCCCGCGTTAATATGTCATTTTACAATGATTCCTGCAACTTGTTTTCATACTTTCACGGTTAATACGTTTTCCCGCTCAAGATGCGTTTTAAATGTGGTTTCATACTTTCACGGTTAATACGTTTTCCAGCTCAAGATGCGTTTTAAATGTGGTTTCATACTTTCACGGTTAATACGTTTTCCCGCTCAAGATGCGTTTTAAATGTGGTTTCATACTTTCACGGTTAATACGTTTTCCAGCTCAAGATGCGTTTTAAATGTGGTTTCATACTTTCACGGTTAATACGTTTTCCCGCTCAAGATGCGTTTTAAATGTGGTTTCATACTTTCACGGTTAATACGTTTTCCCGCTCAAGATGCGTTTTAAATGTGGTTTCATACTTTCACGGTTAATACGTTTTCCCGCTCAAGATGCGTTTTAAATGTGGTTTCATACTTTCACGGTTAATACGTTTTCCCGCTCAAGATGCGTTTTAAATGTGGTTTAATACTTTCACGGTTAATACGTTTTCCCGCTCAAGATGCGTTTTAAATGTGGTTTCATACTTTCACGGTTAATACGTTTTCCCGCTCAAGATGCGTTTTAAATGTGGTTTCATACTTTCACGGTTAATACGTTTTCCCGCTCAAGATGCGTTTTACATGTGGTCCCTTCATCATCTTCTTAACCGTATTTCACAATAGGATAATAAAAGTGTTGTTTAGAGTCAAGATTCAAACAAATGATATTTGGAATATGCAAAACAAGCATAGAACACAACGCATCCATCAGAAGATACCTAAACCATTTAAAATTTGCTAAAAATATAATGCCTTAAAAACACACTGCGTTATAGTATTTTCTCAAATATGGCGAAATTCTTCTTCTTCCTGCCCTTATCCCACGATGTGGGGTCGGCACAACATTTTCCTCTATCTTTCGTCAGCTCAGCAGCAGCGCCAGCAGCACTCACTCCTTTCTTTCTCATATCCTCTTTCACACAATCCATCCATCGTTTTTATGGTTGCGTACCCAAAGGGTAAAAACGGAACCCTATTACTAAGATTCCGCTGTCCGTCTGTCTGTTCGTCTGTCACCAGGCTGTATCTCATGAACCGTGATAGCTACCTATAGCCTACAGTTGAAATTTTCACAGATGATGTATTTCTGTTGCCGGTATAACAACAAATACTAAAAACAGAATAAAATAAATATTTAAGTGGGGTTCCCATACAACAAACGTGATTTTTTTGCCATTTTTTGCGCAATTGTACGCAACCCTTCGTGCGCGAGTCCGACTCGCACTTGGCCGGTTTTTTAAGTCTAGTCTAAATTTTTTAGGTCTACCATTCGCTCTCCGTCCATCAACATTCATCCCTAACATTCTTTTACCTATATGGCATTCACCCCTCCTCATCACTTGCCCATACCATGCTAACCTTCTCATCTTCTCCGCTCTTCTTTTCTCCTTCTCAAATATGGCGAAATTAACGTTTTGAATCGCAGCACTTTAATAAGTTTACTAAGTTGAGATGTTTCTCAATCCAAATTTAATTGATTATTTTTAACCTTTTAACGCTTTATTAATTTATTTTAAAATTTAATTTAGGCAACAAGTATGTCATAAACACAAACATTACTCAAATGCCCAGAACCCGGACGAAAGCGAGCTAATGTAAACCTTATACTTGAAAGTGTGAAGGTTACTTTGACAGCGTCCACCATAACACCTATAGTCGTCCATGGCGCTGTGGGCACGACTAGGAACGACAACTTTAGGTGTGTGCGTTTTAGAATAGGGTAGTTTAACTTGTTTTTGTACAGTTCACTTTTTTTCTGTATTAACTTTAAGACATGTATCTATTAGGTAGATCTGAGAGACAAAAAGGTGGTTTGACAAAAAGCTAAGCAGGAAGCAGGTAGTATAGTGATACTACCTGAGGAGTGCCTCAGGCTTCGTTCCGGGCACATCCCGTCAAACAAATTCAAGCACCTTATGAAATTAGCTGCATCACCAAACTGCCCTGAATGCAATCAGATAGAAGATGTTCACCATGTGTTGATGGAGTGCGTCCGCCACGAGGCGCTGAGGAACGACATGACATTTATCAAAACTGCCAACATCGGTAGCTGCAACATCGTCCTGGCATCGCCACTATCAGACGAGGCCAGGATGATGTGCAAGCTATACTTTTTTACCTACAGTGGTATTGCAGTACTTCTATATTACTATAGATCTCAGTACAGGGGTGACATCGTCACTGAGTGACGAAACCCCATAAAAAAAAAAGATTATCTACTAGGTAGATACACAGAATGCTAATAGAGGAAGTCCACTTACTTTGCGGGTTATCAGCTGAAGGTTTACTAACTGCCACTGTCGTGTCCTGATCACCATCGTCGTCATAATCATCCCGGTCATCTACATCCAATGGGTCATCATAACCAACCTCCTTATCTTTCCCATCTGTCTGTAACACGGGCATATCACTGTTTTCTGTCGCGGATTTGTTTAGCAAAACTCTTTTCCGTATCGGCATACTAGATAACTTATTACTTTCGAGTTTTCTCTTCAAAGTGTTTAACGCTGAGAATTGTGGGGTGGATGTGTCCGGTCGTTGGAGCTTAATTTGTATTTCAGGGACCTCTTTTGGCATTTCATCAAAATCTGTTTCCACTTCTGTTACGGATGGTGTCCCGCCGACTGCTTTCTGAAACATTTTACAGTTAAAAAGACTCTTTTTAAATATAGTTTTTATGAGCTGAATAAATTTTTTGCCATCATAAGTAATCTCTTCTACCACCCCTGTTCTGTAAGGGTTCATCCATTAATTACGACGTCCCCCCCACCTTGTCACATTCGGCAAACGCCACCCCCCCTGGTGTAGGTCATATTTTTTTTAATGACTGACTCCCCCTCCCCCTTGTAACATTTTCTTGACACCCCCCCCCCCCCCCCCCTCCCCTAAACGTGTGATGTAATTAATGGATGACCCCTAATTGGGATCGGGTCTCCTGGCATATATGCGCCAAGTTGTTCAGTCTTGGGTTGTAAATTCTGGCAATTGCGTTTGCTTGTGGTCTCCTTTTACTTTCGACCACCAGAGGCAGATTGCATAATAACTTGTAACTAATAATATTAGCGGAAGTCTGTTTCCAATTTCTTTGATTAGAAAGAGACTTCCGCTAATATAATTAGTTACAAGTTATTCAATCGGCCCCAGGTTGAAGGTTTGCCTTCTTTGCCTATATTTTCTTCTGGCAGATTTAGCACAATTTGTATGACACCATCATAAGTAAACATTGTTAAATGAAAACTATGCAATATTTTTTGGCAACTTAAACAGGGAAGTTGCCAAAAAAATTTTTTTTTTTTTTTTTACTTTCATCTGCCATCGGCTTTCTTAGCCATAATCAGATTGTATGTGCTATTTTTTTTTTCCCAGGTGGTGGTCCATTAATCACCATTCCTTTTATGTGGGTTAATCTCTCTGGTCCAGTTCCAAGATCTGCCACCTTTTGAGTCTTGTGATGTTATTAAAATATTGCATAGTTTTTTCAGTGACCCATATTTGGGACGTGAACTACTTCAGAATAGGTAAATCTAAGGTACAAATACATATGTGTCACAGTAATTTTTTAAGCATGTTTATCACATGCAAGTTTTTTTTAAGAATAAACATATGGGTAATTAACAATATATTTACCACATCCTCCAGCCCTTTGATGTGTAACTCTTTGGCAGCGATGATGAGGTCACTGATGTCATCAACGGCAACCAACGCCTGACCGGTGTAGATGTACTCCAGTATTGAGCATAGCGTCTTGTATGATACTTTCTGAAATAATGAGGGAAACGATATAATTATTTTAACTTGAAATACTGATGTATATGTAGCGTTTAATAAAACCTACAAATTGATTAACTAGTGTCTCTGTGAGTTGTAGAGCTCGCAAACCCCATGGCTCTGCTATTTTGGAAAATTTGCAAAACCAGGATTGACAAAAAAATCTATATAATTATTGAACCTACTCACTTAATTTCATGTAAATCAGCTGAGAAATTAGATCTGTAGAGAACATTCGGACATTTCGGACATACAAAAACATTTCTGCCCAATCAAAAACTGAGACATTTCCTTTTGCTCAGTCAATAAAACATTATACAGTCCCATAGGCATGGCGACTACAGAAAGACAAAAGGATAAACTATATTGAAATTAGATTCACCCTTGTTGATGTTAAACTGTGTTTTTAACCAACTTAAAACAGGGAGGATGTTTTAATCCTGTAAATTATATGTATTACAAATATAATTTCTATGTAGAATAAAGAAGCTCTAATAAATAATAAATGTTTAAGCAGATACTTACATTTAAGAAGATTACGGGATGCGGACAGTTGGCGGTGGAGATGAGCTCCTTAATGTAAGGGCTGGCGAGCGCCATCACCATCTGATGCACCTTCACATGATGGCCGTCCGCCGCCAGCGTCATGTCCACAAACTCCCCATTCTGAACAAAAAAGATTACTCAAATGACTAAATTACTATTAACTTAGGGCCACTTGCACCATTCCACTAACCTGGTGTTAACCGGTTAAACCATGGTTACCAGTACAATTTGACACTGGGTTAACAGTTTAACCGCTTAACCCCGTGATGGTACAAGTGGGCCTGAGGTGTAGATGTCTCTAAAGTGTCAACCACCAAGGGACACCAACTGCACCTCTTCTGCATTCATCTCACAAATTGGGGGTTAGTCAATGGCATGTTTATTGCGTTTATATTAAGTGATTACTTCAATTCGGACCCGGGTATGTCCTTAAACTACGTCCAAAAGAGAGGTGTGGGCACTGTGAATGACATCTCTCTTTCTGTGGTAGGGCACAGGACAGCGGATGTCATTCCAGATCTAGAGCAGAGCCTAACTGGGGAAGTACCTCCACCTTACAGAAAACCGCAGCCAAATAACACTAGACCCTACTCATAGTGTTGTGTTCCTGCCGGTGAGTAAGGTTGCCAGAGCTCAACGAGGGAGAGGAGTATTAGGGTCGGCAACGCGCATGTAACTGCTACGGAGACTGCATAACATCAGGCGGGCCGTATTCTTGTTTGCCACCGACTTAGTATAAAAAAAATTGACAATATACTTGATAATAAGATTATTGTTTGTACAGAACGAGTGAGCAAAATATAAAAAACCCGGCAATTTATTGAGATGGAAATCGTCAACCGTAGGTCAAGCTCAGTTCCATTTCGTTCTTTTTCTTCTAGAAGCTTCTAAATAAGAGGGTTAAAAACAATAATATAATCCCGAAAAAATGTAAAAAACGCATTATCGCATTAACACTCACCTGTTGTAGAGAACTTAAACCATTACAAATGTTTTTGTTGTGGGAGTCCCACTCCAAACAAAACTGCGAGTCTGCCATTATATTTGTACCATTTAATTTAATTGAACGATTACTTCTCTTTTTCAACAATTCTAATGATAAAATTGTATTTCGGCAGGCGAAAACCAAGCTTTAGCTAAATCAAGCCTATTTGACAGTAGTTTTACGAAAATGTTGCTACGTTAAAAATAATTCAATGTTTATTTTCTAAAGTCGCTCCACATTCGGGCACGAATCGCGGCGCGAAGCCGCGAACGCGAGTGTGGAGCGGCCGTCGCAGATCTGCGAAATCGGCTTCACACTCGCGTTCGCGGCTTCGCGCCGCGATTCGCGCACGAGTGTGGAGGACGCTTAATGACAATTTTGTTATCGTGACAACCATAGCAACTATGGACGGTATAGAAAGGACGACAATTTCTTATGGCAGAACTATTGCAAAAGTGACCAGCTTTCAGCTGTAAATAGGTGGCGCTAGGTAAGCTCTGGGACATGAGTATGACATGTACAGTTGAGGTCAAAGATAAGGGCCCTCCACACTCGTACGCGAATCGCGGCGCGAAGCCGCGAACGCGAGTGTGTAGTCTAGTTCGCTAATCAGCGAAATCGACTCCACACTCGCGTTCACGGCTTCGCGCCGCGTAGTCTGGAGCGCGCTATATGTTTACACTTTTGCACCTTGCTCTTTTGTAATAAGGCGAAAAATGTAAACATATCATTACCGTCGACTGTACCATAGAAGGCAACAAATAACCCGACCAAATTACGTAGGTTGTTTTTGGTATTATTTCGGTGTATGGTGGCGCCGCCTAATTACTGTTTTTTATGGACACTTTTCATACAGAGAGATTTTGCTCCTATATATTGTCTCCGTGATAGCAACATAAACTATATTATATAAAAAATCCTAACACAACAGAAATCCTATCAATTTCCAACAATTTCAGCTTTATAAACACGTCAACTCATCATCCTAAATACACAAATTTAAACAATATTAAAATAGGTAGGGTAAACCCTCCAATGAATGAGCACCCCCCAGTGGATGAACAATATCACGTTGTTTGTCTAAAATAAGAAATATAGCTATTTTTTTTTTCTACCGCTTGTCGTATTTTTAACCGACTTCAAGATTTCAAAAGGAGGAGGTTATCAATTCGGTTGTATGTTTTTTTTCTTTTTTTTTTTTTTAATGTTTATTACTCCATAACTCCGTCATTTCTGGACCGATTTTGAAAATTCTTTTTTTGATTGTAAGTATATACATACAGATTGGTCCCGTTTTGGTCAAAACGCAGTTCTGATGATGGGATCCATGAAGAATCGAGGGAACTCCTCAAATGTTAAAGGCATACATATAGTGATTTTAGTATTTTCATCAACAAATCAAGCATTTACATTTAAAAAAGTGACATTTGATGAAGTGGAACTGCTGATGATGATCAGAACGGAACTCTTCAATGACGCATAGTTCACGTTTGGCGATTTGTCCTCTTCGTTATGATTGGTAAGCGAGTTAGGTTTTCAAGAGACATTTTTGTCAAGCTCGAGTTCTGATCATGGGATCCATGAGGAATTGAGGGAACTCCTCAAATGTGAAGAGCATACATATAGTGATTTTTGTATTTTCATCAACAAATCCAGCATTTCCATTTAAAAAAGTGACATTTGATGAAGTGCAGCTGCTGATGATGATCAGAAATATCAGAATGGAACTCTTTAACGACGCATAGTTCACGTTTGGCGATTTGTCCTCTTCGTTATGATTGGTAAGCAAGTTAGGTTTTCAAGACACATTTTTGTCAAGCTCGAGTTCTGATGATGGGATCCATGAGGAATCGAGGGAACTCCTCAAATGAGAAAGGCATACATATAGTGATTTTTGTATTTTCATCAACAAATCCAGCTTTTACATAAAAAAGTGACATTCGATGAAGTGGAACTGCTGATGATGATCAGAATGGAACTCTTCAACGACACATAGTTCACGTTTGGCGATTTATTCTCTTCGTTATGGACCCAGACCCAAACTTGGACCTGGACTTTTTTTTGAACTGCGATCCTCACAGAACCGAACTGCTATCATAAAAGTGGGTTAGGTTAGGTTAGAACTGTGACCCTTACAGAAACGAAATGCTATCAGAACATTGGGTTAGGTTAGGTTAGAACTATGACCCTTATAGAAACGAAATG
This sequence comes from Cydia strobilella, assembly GCF_947568885.1. NCBI lineage: Eukaryota > Metazoa > Arthropoda > Insecta > Lepidoptera > Tortricidae > Cydia > Cydia strobilella. The sequence continues at coordinate 34,885,847 of NC_086041.1, forward strand.
CTACTAGAAACGTGGGTGGTTTTACCTCATTTTAGTTAGGCAAAAGATGCTGTCTTTTTCATTTCATTGTCTGGAGTGCACCATCAACAATAAGTAACCTTTCAACGGCATCCCCCATTGAAGTCGGTTTTTTTTCTTAAAAATTATGTTTTTTATTTATAACTGTATATCCTATGCAATGGCAACCCGTGATAAAATAATACAATAATATACCTACTAAAATAAACCTGGAAACGGAAACGATTTTTGTGTTAAAAATGTTTTTTTTAATGCTGATTAAAATGATCTAAATAATGTTCATTCGATGGGTTTTGCGGTGCTCATTCACTAGTTTTATTGATCATTCATTAGGTTATTGGGTAGTTTTTGATAAATTAGCTATAACTCAAAAACTATAAAATTAATAAAAAATCGCAGAAACTACTTTCTTATTTACTAAATTAGGATTGATAAATTGCAGTTAATTATTCCAATTACTAAATGCCGAGAAATCATTTTTAAAACTTGTATAAATTGCTAATTGTAATACTTAAGTGTTCATTCACTGGAGGTCTTACCCTACCTACTTGCAAGCGTGCGTGGCATTGACAAAATAAATAAAAGGTAGGTTTATGTTTGTATTGTCAATTATTAATAACGTTTATGAGTATGTAATTAATCAAATGAAATTTCCCAATTTTCAATTAATGCTTTCGATCGTTATGTTTTTGTTTGAGGTCAACTGTGAACGGCAAAGAGTAGTCCAAGACTTTAAGGCTGCGTCTCCACCAGAAATGTGCAAGGATGCGTAGCGAGGGATGTGTTAAGAACCAATAGAATCACTTCACACTTAGCGAGGAAAACAAATAAAGTGATTATATTGGTTATTAACAAATAAGTAAGTACATCCCTCAAAACAATTTTTTCATTGTGATTGACATCTGTATAAACAATTTACAGATTATACATCCCTTACGCATAGATCTAGTATATAAAAAAATAATATTAATATACGAGCGCGCCCGTGTGACGCCCGTAAGGGACAGAACATACGCAATGCGACAATGTGAGACTGTGACAAAGACAAACAATAATAATGCGTTCTCTGCTACTCCTACTGAAAAATACATAAGACTATCCAGTTCGGTCATTTCCCCCACCGCTCATGACAGATCCAGTTATAGGTACTTGATTCATGTTTCTAATATTAACCGATGAAATGAACACATGCCTTTACACTTAATTAACAATTTATGTTAAGAGTCCCCGGCAAGCTCGGTTCTCCATACACACGTAGTTACGCTCTTTTTAAAACGACTAGCTAGATTGGTCTGAAACTGACAATGAGATAAGGTATATCTAGGTCTGTAATTAGTTTATGTAGCTTCAGATATTATAGTAAAAAAAAATACAGCAAATTTAAGTTTTTCATACAAAACTTGCTTTTGCTCTATTTCGTTTGTTTTATATACTAGAGCTATATAAACTAATTACAGGCCTAGATATACCTCATGTCATTGTATGTGCAAAGTTTCATTACAATCCAACACGTAGTTTTAAAATAAGAACGAAACTCTGTTTGTATGGGAAGGTGAAGTTCGGCAGAGCTTGCCGCGCGGGGACTCAAGTCTATCTACGTAGCGTAGCGTCTTATCGTAGGCGAACGACGCATCGCGCCCGCGCCGCGCCGCGCCGTTTCGCGTTCGCGCGAAGAACGCTCGGTTTATTTATTTCTCGCCGCGTCGCGCCGCTTCGCGTTGGCGAGTTGTTCGCCTACGTAAGACGTAAGACGCAGCCTTACAAACACAATTTACTAATACGGCAGGTAAGTAAACAATTTCAACTCAAATAATGCTTATTCCTTCGCTTAACCTTAAGGAAACACGCGCGTTCAATAAAACACAATGTGCCCTCTTAATAATTACATCGAAAAGGAAATATTTGACGCATATTGGCCATTATTCATTTTCCAATCCGTGCTCTTAATTCCCCCATTTTGCGTAAATAATGGGTTCTTAACTCCAGTTGACAAAACTTGTAACATAAAAACACTTCTCGGCATTTGCGTACATATTATTGCTCGGATTATCTATTTCTCGGGTGTGTACGATGAATTTACGAGAATTCGTTTCATTCCGAGTATTATCTTCTTGGCCATTATGAATACAATTACGTACTGTATCTCACTTATATGCATTTACTTTGTTAATATAATACAAAGTCATAATGCTCTACAAATTTTATTGAAGTTACGTCAAGCTTTGCTTATTATAAATTTGGAAAAACAAGAAATGTTAAAGGATTACATGTTTTGGAATTACGTTTGCATCGTAAGTGATTTTTGCTTTAATTTCGCAATGAGCCTCATAAATGTTGTCCAAAATGAGAGAATGACTAATATTTTTAAAACATTTTGCTATTCAGTTTTTGATTTACAACTAATTTGCACGTTTCGAACTATTTCATTCGGTGCTAGTATATTAGCATCGTGGAATCGCAAAATGATGATGTATACTGATGAAAAATATCTTTGTATGCACAGAGAAGAGATGAAATCAATGTTTGAGGCATATGTGCACATTATTAATGTATTTGGTCTCTGCAATAAAATGTATCAATGCGCGGTAAGTTACTATAATAATAATAACCTATTTTTAAGAAATGTATAACCAACTATCGCTAAAAGATGTTGGTGCTTCTAAGGGTGTATAGTGAAATAATGATCATCATTAATCATTTATTGTGAACCATGGTACATTGTTGTTAAAATTAAATCATAGGAACACATGGCAGGTGGCAGGGTACGCAGCGCGAAGCCGCGATTCGCGCACGAATGTGGAGGGGACTTTAAATCTAGTTAGAACATAGAGATACAGTAATCCTACCATCTATGAGTTAGAACTAATAGTTATTTGTTATACAAGGGTGCAAAGTTGTATTTTACCCGCGAGTGTGGAATTGAAACATGAGCAAGCGAAAGGATTCTATAGTTGAACCACGAGCGAAGCGAGTGGTTCTAAAATAGAATCTTGAGCGTAGCGAGTGTTTCAACACACGAGAAGTAAAATACATTTGCACCCGTGTGTAACACAAAACTTTTCCCCTCACTATAGCGAGGAAAGTGCAACATCCACAGGCGTTAGATCATCTTCATCACTGGAATCACTAATTTTTTTACGATATTATAACAGAAAACACTAGAAATTCTGATTTTTTTCGTGAGTCGGTGAGAAGAACAGTAAAAATTTCGTTGACAATGTTGACATTTCTGTTCTGACGTATGAAATGTCAACGATGCGTTTTGAAATTGCATCGACTCAACTTGTGCGTTCAGAATTATATTTAACATCATTATAAATAATCAAATGTTTCTTATGGAATTTTAAGGTTTATGACTTAAAATTATTAAATAAAGCTAAATTTGGTATTTTTTATTAGATTCTCAAACCATTTATTTAATGATAATTAATATCGAACGAACCGTTATTATGAGCGTTTTACGTTTTGTTATCAGTCAAGCTACTTAAACACGCTCCATCCAAGGTCAAATTACTTTCCCCACTAGTGGATAAAATGCGTTTTTCCCCGCTTGTTTTAAAGGATAATAGACGGCTTTCCGAGCTAGTGAGGGGAAAAGTTAATTACATTAGTACACCCGTAGGGCATTGCTTATAGATAAGTAGATATAGTATATGAAACATGTTTTTGGCCACAGTTAAATTCACTTATAATTATATTATTTAACCTAAGACAGAAGACAGACCTAGTTATTAATTTCGTTTACGTAGTACCAGTAGTACCACTGTCTATATCTTGTATGTTAATAAAAAATTCATAGACAGAGATCAAAAATAATATAAAAGGATTTTCAAGAGATGATCAAGCTAAACAATAACTCATACTTACAAACACTTTTGAGCAACCGAGTATGGAGGACTTGGAACAAAAACTCCCCGAAAATGTAAACCAGTTCAAAAATAAATTAGACAAGCATACTTATCATGGAGACTATACTATATATATATTTTCCTTGTGTGTGGTTAAAAATTTTGTTTCACTCGGTGGCAAAATTTGTTTAACCCTCGTGCTTTGAAACCCTCGCAACGCTCAAGATTCCATTTTTCCTAATATATAATAGTTATATAATTCCTAATAATGGGAAGAGGGTAACCGTTAAGAGGAATTTATATTGTCTGTGGACATACACAGCTGTTTGATAAAGAATTACTATTTTTTCGAGCCAGGCAATGTTTTTGGTTTAGCATAGTAGGCAACGGTAATCCGAACTCTCCCAGTAATCCGGCTCTCTTGAATCCGGATGAATGAGATTGTATTAAATCATTTTACGGTTTAGACTCACTTGTTTTAGTCACTCGCGCGACATGTTTCGGAGAGCCTAGGTCTCCTTTCTCAAGCACTAATAGTGCGAGCAGCGTTCACGACGACCGTGTGTTGCGTACTGCCGCTGCCGCGCGCCGCGTCGCTCACACAGCAGCGCAGCGGCAGCGGCAGCGGCAGTACGCAACACACGGTCGTCGTGAACGCTGCTCGCACTATTAGTGCTTGAGAAAGGAGACCTAGGCTCTCCGAAACATGTCGCGCGAGTGACTAAAACAAGTGAGTCTAAACCGTAAAATGATTTAATATTATAGTATGTCTCACAACAGTTTAAATTCAATGAGATTGTGCTCTATTTATGTGTTTTTTTTTAGATATTGTACGAGTTGATCAGTTTGTTTTTCAACTCTCTGTACTATGTGGAGATCTTAAAATCTACAACTTATGTTCAGGTAATACTATACCCAGTTATATTTGGCTACATAAACATACTAGTTTAAATGACAAAATTAGCTTTATATTAGTTTTTTATACCAAAATGGCGACCATTCCTTCTAATCTAACGAAAAAAAAAACATATCTACGAATACCAGCGCAGCGTCTCAATGATGAAATAGTTATTTGTTATACAAGGGTGCAAAGTTGTATTTTACCCGCGAGTGTGGAATTGAAACACGAGAGCTAGCGAAAGGATTCTATAGTTGAACCACGAGCGAAGCGAGTGGTTCTAAAATAGAATCCTGAGCGTAGTGAGTGTTTCAACACACGAGAAGTAAAATACATTTGCACCCGTGTGTAACACAAAACTTTTCCCCTCACTATAGCGAGGAAAGTGCAACATCCACAGGCGTTAGTTCATCTTCATCACTGGAATCACTTATTTTTTTACGATATTATAACAGAAACCACTGGAAATTCTGATTTTTATGTGAGTCGGTAAGAAGTGTTTTTAAGTAAAAAAATTGTTGACAATGTTGACGTTTCTGTTCTGACGTATGAAATGTCAACGATGCGTTTTGAAATTGCATCGACTCAACTTGTGCGTTCAGAATTATATTTATATAAATAAAAAATCTAACGTTTCTTATGGAAATTTAAGGTTTATGAGTTAAAATTATTAAATAAATCTAAATTTGGTATTTTTTATTAGATTCTCAAACCATTTATTAATGATAATTAATATCGAAAGAACCATTATTATGAGCGTTTTACGTTTTGTTATCTGTCAAGCCACTTAAACACGCTCCATCCAAGGTCAAATTACTTTCCCCACTAGTGGATAAAATGCGTTTTTCCCCGCTTGTTTTAAAGGATAAAAGACGGCTTTCCGAGCTAGTGAGGGGAAAAAACTATTTTGTTCTTTAAGAAGGCACCTGGGATTTACAAGGCAGTTTCGTTTTAAGTAATTACTTGAAATAAAATTATTTAAAATACATCCCGACGTTTCGAACCCTTGCTTGAGTTTTATTTCATGTATAACTATCGCAGTAACCGGAGACAATATTAATTTACTTGAATCATTTTAAGGATGGAGACAAAATTCTACGTGAATTGGCGATATTTGCATGGAATTTCAAGAACGCCCTAGCCTTAGCCATCCTGAGTGCTGCTTGCGAGCGGTTTTACCGAACCGTGCGAGATAGCATGCTAGTGTGCGCGAGAGCGATGACACTAGATGCTTCAACGCATGTTTATGAGGGTAAGTCAGGGAAGAACTATTATATAATCTGTGGTCAGGATAGAACCGAAATTTGAGCCGTAATAAGAGGCCACGCACACGAGCACATTTTCAATGAGCGTTAAAAAAGCGCTTGAATCCGCCCGCACGCTAAATTTGATTTAACGGCCAACGCCTAAAGTCGAAAACCCAACAACGCGAATAAATTCACATCGAACGTCGAAAAAGCGCTCGTGCAAATGAGGCCTTAAGCTACATTGTCCAAAAGTAGCTGATAGTTAGTATCAACTGTATCAAGGGAATTATCCTGCAGAGAGGACGCAAAAATGGAGTATGGTACCAAACCAAATTCAAGTTCATACTTAATTATTATTACGATTATATTTTAGTCTTCAATTCTTTTTTTACGTATGCCTTCAGTGTTTTAACAAGTTTCTCGATTCTACCTATAAGTAACATTTACAAAAACCGGATGATTAAACTTTTGGATTATTTTTGAACGAAGCTTATAATTACAAAACTTGTATAGTTCGTTAAGTGATTACTTATACTGAACGAACTATACAAGTTTTGTAAACATATTTTATGTGCGACGTTTGTTTCCTAGGGACAAATGTCCCCGTACAAGTGTCAAAACGGCACGCAAAGTTGCACGAATCAGGCGGCCTAGCCAAGGTGACAATCGCTTGCGCTTCGCTATCGAATCGCTTTGAGTCTCTCTATCACTCTTCCGTATTAGTGTGAGAGTGACAGTTGCGTTTAGTTCGCTACGTAGCGTTAGCGATTGGCATGTTTACGGGGCCAGTCATCACTCATCAGATATTTCAGTCCACTTCTTTCACTCTTGCTACCATGATATGTGTAAATGAGAAGTTTGTCAGAAATTTCGACGTAATGACTGTTCACAGAAACGCGCAGAACATGTAAGAACGTGGTCCGCTGCAACCGCTCCGGGTTCCGACGGCTGTCCGTGTTCGGCGTCTGCGTGGTGGACGCCACCACGCCGCTCCGCCTGCTGCTTATCGTGGGCTCTTACACCGTGGTGTTGCTGCAGTTTTCTCTGTCCTCTCTTATGTGAAAAATACTACCTAAGTCTAGAGTAATGTATAAAATAGATGCAGAGATTTGATGTGTATAGATTAATTAAATATAGGTAATGCACAGACCACTCAGTGTTTGACAAGACCGAAAGGTCACAAATCACGTTGTTCACGTTGTCCTTATCGTGTCAGTTTGCTATGTCCTCTAATCACCCTTCATAAATTAACCTTCCTACTAATAAAGAAAGCTCGAAAAAAAATCTTCTTTTATTTACTACTAGTTATAGTGAAATTGAAATTGGTTAGTTCATGAAATAAAACTATGAAAACGGATTATACCGCGTATATTGAATTTATAATACATCCCGTTTATAATACAATCCGTTTTCATAGTTTTATTTCATGAGTAACTATCGCGGTAACCGAAGACAATATTGGTTAGTTCAGTTGTGAAAAAAGCTTAAATTGAGAAATATTTATACACTGAAAAAAAAAGGACAGTGGGCAATTAAAAACACTAAATCCGTAATAACGTAATCCATAATATCCATACTAATATTATAAATGCGAAAGTGTGTCTGTCTGCTGTCTGTTAACTCTTCACGCTTGAACCGTTGAACCGATTTAGTTGAGATTTGGTATAGAGATAGTTTGAGTCCCGGGGAAGGACATAGGGTAGTTTTTTTTTATCCCAAAAGTCATCCTTTAAGGGGGTAAGAGCCCCTCCACACTCGTGCGCAAATCGCGGCGCGAAGCCGCGAACATGAGTGTGGAGTCTAGTTCGCTTATCAGCGAAATTGACTCCACACTCGCGTTTGCGGCTTCACGCCACGTAGTCTGTAGCGGGCTCAGACTTTTTATAAATATACTTTCGAAAACGTTTCGTTTACGAATATATCTCGATATGGAAAATTCGAGGCAGATACTTTTGGCGCGTTGTATCATGTGGTACTATTTATACTGACTGTAACTATAGGTGGACGCCAATGACGGATATATCGGCACCGCAGGTCCAACGCCAAAGACGGATTAATCGGTCACAGACCACAGAGCAACATAGACCTACGTGCATGTGCATAAAGTTCAATATCAGTTTTGACAATTCGGTGACGTGGCGTCCGAGTGACAGCTTTTGTTATTGACACGGCGTCGAAAAGGTTAATAGCCTGTTTACACTATCGCATTGGGAAACTGTAGATAGCTGTAAGATTTATTAAATAAATAAATATAAATATTTATGAAAGTAACTAATATTGCTACATACAATATCAACGTGTTATATAGTTGATTGTATGACTAGGGAATAAACCGATCCATTTTAGGCGAGGAGCGCATATGCCATATAGCTACCCGAGCCGGAACGGCGAGTGTCGATAGGCACAGCTAGCGAGGTTAAAATGGGTTTTATTACTTATTACCGACTTATACTATACAGTCTAATTTTCACTTTGAATAAAAAAAAACAACAGGTAGGTATTTATTTTATATTTTATGAAATATTAAAAGTACAATTGATACAATTTTTAATATGTAGAGCTATGTTTTTCCCGGGTAGATTAATTGTATTCTGAGTCAATTGGGGAGGCGAAAGATGTATTCCGGGCAGATTTATTGAATTCTGATTCGATTCGAGAGTAAATGTAGGCGAAATCAAAAATATGTATACATATTTTCCCTAGGGACTAAAATACGATTTTTGCCCCGCTTTGCAGGTGTAATACGAACTTTTAGAGCATGTGAAGTGAAAAAGATGTATTTTATAGGACACATATGAACTGTCTGAGAGGGACAGTGAAAGTTATATATTGTTTCTCATTCCCTCTTAGCAGCAAGGCAGAAGAAAGTGTCTGGCTAAGCTACATACGGTCTCTACATGTTGAAGAGACGTGCGAGCTAATAGCTACCGCTCTCGATTCATGGGCTTGATGGGGCATGGGTTGGCCGGTCAAAGTATTTTACAAATGCGGCCAGCATAGGTTTTACCTGTCAATCCTAAGCCCGCTCCACACTCGTGCGCGAATCGCGGCGCGAAGCCGCGAACGCGAGTGTGGAGCGGGCGTCGCGGATCTGCGAAATCGACTCCACACTCGCGTTCGCGGCGTTGAGCCGCGATTCGTTCCCGAGTGTGGAGGGAGTTTTACGAATAGTGTCAAATTGTTGTTTTTTTTTTTAAATTTTATGTTCTGGATGCTATGCTCTTTAAGCCAAATCTCATGAAACAAAACTAGGGTCAGATGCCTTGACTGACCTATGCTGGCGCAATCTATAAAAATCTTTGACTGTTTCCAACTATATTGTTGCTAATGGCAAGACTTTGGCCAGGCTTACAAACAAAGCCGTGGTGGAATGTTATCGATCCCAGTGCGCCCTCGCGAACGGCAAAGAGGGTGAAACGCCGGAGTGGGTTTAGTGGGTAGGGCCAAATACTCCCCCCCTCTCGGGAAGAGAGGGAAAAGGAGCGGCGAGTCCCACACACCGTTCGTAAGTGCATTCCCACTCCGTCAACAAAAAAAAAGGCTTACAAACAAAATTTTGTATCACACATTTTCCATGGAGTTGCTTTCAAATCTCTTTCCTTTCCTATCGGATAGATATCTGTACAAATAATCCGGTGCCAACGTAGCGACTATGACCAGACAGTTGAGGGTCCAGAATGTGACAGAAGCGAGCAGGCGCGTGTACGTGCCGAGGATTGAACCGTGAATGTTTCTGGAACAAGTAAATTTATAGTTGCCTATAGTAAACACTAGAGATGCCACGAATATTCGGCAACTATTCGGCCACTTTGCCGAATATTCGATATTCGGCCGAATGTAGCGTTCGCCGATTGCTGAAGACGTATTCAATACCTGCTCTAAACTGAACAGAGACGGCAATGAACAGAGGCCTTTCCGCAAAAAACGTAAATCGATATTTCTTTATCTGCCTCTCTACCGCTGTTGCATATTCAAGCGATAGAGAAGCATAAAAAGCCTCAGGGTACTTTTTCTTTCTTGTATGACAACCTAATATATCACTTTATAATTTATGTAGCTGTTTCTACTTGAAAATAATACAAATAAAATTTATTTGTTCTATAAAGCGTGTGCTAGACGGTCGCTGACAAGCCATCAGACCGTCTGACCTTGATAATGTTAGTATAGCCCGCTCCAGACTACGCGGTGCAAAGCCGCGAACGCGAGTGTGAAGTCGATTTCGCTGATTAGCGAACTAGACTCCAGACTCGCGTTCGCGGCTTCGCGCCGTGATTCGCGCATGAGTGTGGAGAGACCTTATGAAATTTTGTTAGAAACAACTGTCTACACGGTCTGTCCAGACCAAGGCCACGCAGTCCGAGGGCACAGATTAATAAATAGTTACTTACGGGCTGGTCGGCGACCGTCTAGCAAGGGCTTAATTCTACTCACACGTTAATTGCAGCGTACAAGGTGTTGCAAGCGACGTAGACCAGCACGGAGAACACGACACTCGCGGCTAAAGCGACGGTATGGTACCGGGCTTGCAGCCACAACTTTAGGTTCACTATCAGAACTAAAAGGTGGTACAGTACTGCTCCGAAAGACCTGAAACAATAACAAATTAACTATTGAATATATAGTTTGTCAAAAGACTGTCACATTTCAAACGTAGACAGAGAGAGTCATACCATCTTTGTCTTACACTAGTACTAGCGCCCAAAAGAAAGGGATGAATATGATTTTCCTGGTTGTTACTGACTGACAAATTGGTTTGACCAACTATATCTAAGCATATAACAAAACGCAATGCATGACAGTGACAGCTAACGTCACTTGATACATATTTCCGTATCCGTTTATATATTGCCATCTCTCTCTTACCGAATGTCCGTAATCTCGTTAACTTGTTGTGCGCGAATTCATTTTGTATTAATTAATATTGTACCAATCTTGACCTGCAAATGGTGCTTTTATTATGGAAATAAAAGCTCCGTATTTGTGCAACGCAAAGTGAGGTTTATTTTCAAGATTCCTCCAGTCCAGCCCAAGTGTCCAGTACACCAAAGGGTAAAAACGGGACCCTATTACTAAGACTCCGCTGTCCGTCTGTCCGTCTGTCACCAGGCTGTATCTCACGAACCGTGATACCTAGATAGTTGAAATTTTCACAGATGATGTATTTCTGTTGCCGCTATGACAACAAAAACTAAAAACAGAATCATATAAATATTTAAATGGGGCTCCCATACAACAAACGTGATTTTTTTGCTGTTTTTTCCGTAATGGTACGGAACCCTCCGACTCCCACTTGGCCGGTTTTTATTTTATTTTTAATCGAGACATCGAAATTTACCATACTAGACATAATATATATATTTTTACAACAAGAAAAAAATTTGATTAGTATATATTTACGAAAACTCCTTCAACAATTTTGTGAGCTTACCACAGATCCACAGGCTTCATGTCTGCACTGATGGCTGTGTCACCCACGGCCAACGCTGCAGCTACATAAATGACCACAGAATGGTACACAGCTACCAACATCCAGCCGCAGAACCGGGACCAGGACATGAGGCTGTTATTACTTATGACCTTGTACAGCATCGGGCTCCTGCAATTGGACGCTTTTTAGGGTTCCGTACCCAAAGGGTAAAAACGGGACCCTATTACTAAGACTCCGCTGTCCGTCTGTCCATCTGTCTGTCTGTCTGTCACCAGGCTGTATCTCATGAACCGTGATACTGAAAATTTTCACAGATGATGTATTTCTTTTGCCGCTACAACAACAAATACTAAAAACATAATAATATAAATATTTAAATGGGGCTCCCATACAACAAACGCGATTTTTTTGCCGTTTTTTTGCGCAATGGTACGGAACTTGCACTTGGCCGGTTTTTATTTTAAGTAGATAACGTACAATCTGTAGTATCACTTGCTTAATCATCGCGAGCGCGAACTTGGGTGGGGTATTTCCTCCTACCCTACACCAGAACAGGTGACGCAGCAAATAACTGTTGTGTCTCCTAAATGATTCTTAGTTTCTAAGTTCATAATTATTGTATGTTAGTCTTAAGGTATGTAGCCTTTTTATCCTGATAATAAAGGTTTTTTTAATAGTAGGATCAGTTTGTCTTTGAACTCTGTGTTTTTTCTAGAACAATCTTTTGGTGTAAATAGGACATTTCGTTTTAATTCTTCATCTGGCAACAATTTTGTCTGCAAAATATGCTGTCAGTTTCATGCGGTAATTTTATTTCATACTAATACCAGTAACTTTGAATTTACCGCATTATTTGTGACATATAACTTGCTGCCCAAAGTAATGGTTGCTAATTATAGTTGTGCCGTTTTGGAGAACGTTCTATGGGAAATATTCTAGCGAGAACATTCTCGAGAAAAGGGAGAACGTTCTCGAGAACGCCACAAGTCTATTGCTAATTCATTTCTAAACTAATATTAAATGGCGCAGTCGGTAGGATCCGAAACTTACTCCTTCTCTCCTTTTATAAAAATTTGCCGTCCCATAAAAATTTACGAGGGCTTAAATTATGCATATGTGAAACGCCATTTTATGTAAGCATTTGCTACAACAAGATTCGAATAATATCCATTATAGTACCTATTTTATAAATATGTGGTAGTATATATATATTTTATTTATTTATATATGCAGTTTGTAAGTTCGCTTTTTTTAATTTTACTCGATATATTTCTCACTCTGCACCAATTGTAGGTATCTCTGTTTGGCCCTATTGTTGACTGGTAGACTGCCATTTTGCATTAAGTCCGCCATTTGTAAGTTGTTGTATATTTTTTGTGCAATAAAGTTTAAATAAATAAAACTGACCTGAGAAGTAAATCTGCAGGCCACCTCTGTTCGGTCACGGACAGCACCATGCACGGCAGTGCCGTGAACAAGTTGTAAATGGTCAGGTACAAAGAGTCGTAGATCGATTGGCTAGAAAACGCGCTGTTTATTTGGTAGAACAACTGGAAGAAACAAGCCACTGATAGTGATGTTTTCAACGATAGAAAACGCGCTGTTTATTTGGTAGAACAACTGGAAGAAACAAGCCACTGATAGTGATGTTTTCAACGATAGAAAACGCGCTGTTTATTTGGTAGAACAACTGGAAGAAACAAGCCACTGATAGTGATGTTTTCAATGATAGAAAACGCGCTGTTTATTTGGTAGAACAACTGGAAGAAACAAGCCACTGATAGTGATGTTTTCAACGATAGAAAACGCGCAGTTTATTTGGTAGAACAACTGGAAGAAACAAGCCACTGATAGTGATGTTTTCAACGATAGAAAACGCGCTGTTTATTTGGTAGAACAACTGGAAGAAACAAGCCACTGATAGTGATGTTTGCAACACGTAATTCAATTATAACAGAAGATCATAAATAAAACGGCATCTTAACTATAAAACTCCCGGGAGACTCAAACATATTAAATTATTTTAAACTGGGTCCCTCACGTATTATTAAGTCGAATAGCTCGACATGTTTCGGTCCAATTTACCCGAATCCGATCCGATCCGGTCCGATTTTTTTTTCGGTATTTTTTATTTATTTCGGTTTTAGGCGGTGCTCCGTGAAGACGGTCCTCATAAATTGGACCGAAACATGTCGTGCTATTCGACTTAATAATACGTGAGTGACCCGGTTTAAAATAATTTAAACGACATCTTAGTAAATAGTTATCAAAATATTTATGATAAATAAGTTGGTGGTCAGCTTTTACCTATGGAGTGACCTAACCCATTGGTAAGAGGCTAATAGCAAAAGCTAGCTGGAAATATTTTAATTATTGTGATAACATTGAGCCAAAAAGCATTAAGAATTGCTGTAAATCCATGACTAGTTTCCTTACCATTAAGTTTCCTAGAACTAGATTCTTATAGAAAGAATAATGTATTAAAGTAGCGAATCTTTGGTAATACCAATGACCCATCACCAGTAGAATCCTCTTCAGCATGGAAAATTTCGTGAAAGCGTAATCTGCAGATCTGTAAAAAAGCAGGAAAGTCGTGTTTAAAATATTCCTTTTTTTTTAAGGTTCACCAGCAGTTCATCTTTATTAAGGAAAAAATTCCTTGGCTGAGCGACGATGTCAGCCTCTCAAATATTGCATCAACTTACATACTTACTATTTTTAAAGGCATATTTATTCTAGAAGACAGCTCTATCATGTTTCCAAAAAAAAAGTCATTTATTGTCGCAGTAAGTATACAAAAAAAACAGTAAAAAACAGTAGTAGGTACAAGCTTAAATTACAGCAGTATTTACACGTAGGAACTAACTATACATATATATATACATATATGACATGACCTGGAGGTATGAAAAGCTTTCATACCTCCAGGTTAAATTTCCCCTTGCCTGGAAAACAATACTTACACAGTTCTATTCAGTTCACAATTCTGACAATTCTCCCCTTGAAATGAATCTGGGTCTAAACCTGACATTTAAAAATCAGATTTCATCTATCTGATTTTCATAATTCTTTGCATTAATCAGATAGGGATACCCGTACTTCGACCTTTAAATTTTTCAGTATTTATTAAAATAATGTGCCATACCTGGCTCCGTTGGTTGGGCCATCTTGAGAGAATGGATGAGGATCGGAACGTGAAAAGAGCATACCTGGGCCGCCCAGGAAGAAGCCGTCCTAATTGGACGCCCCAGGTATCGCTGGTGCGACAGGGTGGAGGCGGATCTGCGCAAACTTCGAGTCACCAATTGGCGAGAGGTCGCACAGGATCGAGAAAAGTGGCGCTGTCTTGTGTCGGAGGCCAAGTCTCATTTTGGGTCGCTGAGCCGACGGAGTAAGTATACCTGGCAGCCTGATGGCCCTCCTTGCCGAAGATCCCGAAGCCTACGTGTGCCGTCTGAATCATGGAGATGTCATTGGCTCCGTCACCGATCGCCGCTGTGATCGGCCGACCAGGACTATTCTTTATTAATTTTACTATCTAGAAAAAGTTCATCATATTAACGATTGTATTGTATCTATTGTGTATATTTATCATAATTTGACAAGGCTGATGCTTAGTTTCTTATAAAATTTATAGGGAGGAATCATCAGATTATAAGAGGAATCTGGTAATGTACGTAGTCTTAAAAGAAGACCAAAAGACAGACCTTCCCTCAAAATCTAAAAAAATATCTAAGTTAAATGACCCAGAGCTCGACATACTTATGCCCAATAGATGACACCCTGCTGACAACCCTATTGCTAATGACGTAAGTTTAAAGATGACATGTACTGGCACGCGCACCGCGCACATCTACCTAATGATAGGTACATACCTTCGCTTTTTGTATCGGGGACATTCTGCAACATAGTACGGCATTACATTTCATCGCAACTTCGACAAAATCTGTTTCTACCGACTTCTCCAGAATCTGGTTGATACTGGCTCCATCTACAACTAACGCCAGTTGACCCTCGTCTGCTATTCTTTTAGATTCTTCTAAATGGGCTTTTATATCCGATTCTTCTTTCGCGCCTAAGATGAACATTTGCTTGGTATTTTCCGAAATGTAACCACATGATTGTGCTACATTCAATGTTGTTTCTACCTAAAAAAAATACCATTATTCTTTCTCCATTATTTTCCAAATCATTTTGTATTCTATTACAATTCTTTATCAAGTTTCCAACACAATTATTTTGATAATTTGATAATTTGCTAAGCTACTTGTTAGATAATAGAAGTCAAGCAGCTCGTTACTTTCTCACCTTGTCTCCAGTAAGCACCCAAAACTTGATGCCAGCACTCCGCAGTGACGCTATTGTTTCAACAACATCATCCTGTAAAGAGTCTTCTACTGCTGTGGCCCCAAGAAGGATCAGGCCACGCTCTAATATCCTGAACTGTTTAGTTATTTGTTCTAGGTCTTCAATACTTACAGTTTGTTTTTTTATTGCTGAAAAAGTATGTTATACATAAAGATTCCTAAAATGAATTTATTAGTAAATCAAATTTAAATTTTTTGTGACCTCAAAATTCAAAAATGTTTTCTGCAAATAGGTCTATAACTCCTCATGTCACCTGATTTGAATTTTGGAGTAGTGTTGTTATATAGGAGTAGCTTTTCAGGCATAATTCTACTAGAACCAACACAAGCGCAACGCTGGCGTGATTGGCGCAGAATAATTAGGACAGAGTGGCGCTCTCTTGCGCCAAAATCCTTTTTTGGTCACTGAGCCCGTGAAGTAAGTAAGTAAGCAAGTAAGTAAGAACCACCGCAGACTTTAAGGTAGGTACATACATTCACGAATTTCCTGATATTCCTCCTCAGGTATCTCTCGGAATGCTACGGCAAGCGTCCGGAGCCCTTTAATAGCAAATGCATTAATATCATGGCTTATTTTATCAACCATTTCCTTATTTTGACAAAGCGGAAACACTGAGCTTTCTGCCCCTTTGCAGAAAAGCCAAATCTGAAAACAAGCATCTAATAAACTTTAGACGAATTTTGGAAATTTCAGTTATGGTCGAGTTAAATTCGATCGAAAATAACGTTGAAGAAACATTTAGGACGTAATTTAGATTATCTTTGTATTTGTTAGAAGGAGTACCTACCAAATATTACAAACTCCATGTTTACCTTTCCATTTTTATCTCTAAAAAGAACAGAGATTCTATTTCGTTCAGAAGTGAATTCAACCGATTCCAATTTCTCGTACACTTCAGTGTCGTCTCTAGTTTTCACGAATACATTGTTTCCTTCTTCACCAAGAAATGTTACACCAAAACTGTCCGCAGCTTCAACAAGAGCCTTCTCATCCGGACTGGTAGCCTGGTACTGAACATTTGTTTTAGAGATATTATTGATCATGTCCCTTGAAGATTGTAGAAACCCATGTCCATTGGGGATTCTACCATTTTCCATAAACTTGATTTGGTTCTTGGGTTGTTGCTCGCTTGACCCTGAAAGCCATTCACTGAGTTTACGCATATCTGCCGTGGAAGTCTGTGCAGTATGGCAGAGAGCGAGAATCAAGAAAAATAATTTGACATCTGCCTGAAAGAAAAATCGGTGGTTAACTTTGCAATAAAAGATCTGCTTTAAAAACATGCCAGTGTCTTCATCACAAGCAAACATACCTATAGTATTCGAACAAATAAATAACATGTTTTGCGTTAGTCTAAGCCTGACCTGCCCGGTATCCACCAGTTCTTCAGTACTTATGTCGTAAAGCAACTTTTTCCTCTCTTCGTACACATTTCCTTTTATAGAACAACCTTTGAAAGCCATTATGTTTTTGTAAGCGTTCCCGTTTTGTCGGAGAAGAGTATCTCGATTTGTCCGAGTTCTTGGTTTAGATCGGAGGTGTTTGCAAGTGCTCTTAGACCAGTTTCTTTACAACGGAGGTCTTCATCCCATCCTACATATAAGGCACCTGAAGAGTAGTTAAGTGACAATAATTACCCATGTATTCTTCTGCATAAAATAAATGTCAAATTAAACTTACCAATAAACTTATACATCTCAATGGTAACAAAGAGTGACATTGGAATTATGTAGTAATACAACAACAAGAAAGAGAACACGTCTTGCATGACACCAGAAAATGGTTGCGGAAATGTGGCTCCCAATCCTAGATATAGATCTCTGGATTGTTGGTTAACGTCAATATATCTCTTGGCGATGTAAGAAACTGCAATCTGTAAGATTATTATGCCGATGAAAATGTAGAGGCATCGGTTGATGGCGGATTCACAGGAGGAAAACTTGTTGCTGACGTATTTAGCATTCAGAGCCAATTTCGTTTCTTCCCCTGAAACACACGGAAATTATTGATTCCCATATATTCGCCCATGATTCCCTGTCGGAATCGTGGACGTATCATACTATCGGCAGCACATCAGAACCTCCAATCGTGGGTGACGAGGGCTTTTAATGAAATGCAATAATCAACTCACAATCTTTACTGGACAAGACTGATTACAAATCATAGCACACATGTTACTTCTCTATTTAAGCAAACCAGTGCTGGTCGTTTCTGTTTCGCATAAAGTGGTAGAATGGACCAAAGTGTTTGCTTCAATACTGAAAGGTTTACCCGCGAGAAATCATTTAGAGACCCATGTTACAGTATTTGGAGTTACAAATTTAAGAAGACCATAACTGGTGCTTAGTTATCATAACTTTCTGGTGAAGGCTTTTTTAGGGTTCCGAAGACTCCACTGTCCGTCTGTCTCATGAACCGTGATAGACAGGTGAAATTTTCACAGGTGATGTGTTTCTGTTGCCGCTATAACAACAAATACTAAAAAGTACGGAACCCTCGGTGGGCGAGTCCGACTCGCACTTGTCCGGTTTTTAGTTCTTCTTTTTCTAACACACGTTGCTTTACAAAGTGGGTCAAATACATTTCAGAAAAAGTTTCCTTCTCCCGGGTACATATACCTATATCACGTTTTTCTTTCTGAGTCTCGACTATCTCGAGAAGGTAGAGATAATATGTCACCCGCCTGTAAGGTTACAGCGTAAAAATTTGGTTCTGATTCTCTAGAACTCTAGAATAAGCATACAATAAAATGTGTATGACCAAAGTTTGTTATCGTTGTCTTTAGTAGGTCATTCTGTATTGGCAGTGGTGTTCAGCTGGCAGAATTATATTATAATAAATCAAGACAGTTCTCATTCCTAGCGTTGGAAATTAGCATCTAAATAGATTTACGGCTAAGGAATGGAATGCGCTCCCGCCATCTGTATTCCCTGATCAATATGACCTCGGTCTCTTTAAAACAAGAGTGAATAGGCTGTTACTGAACCGGTGAGCTACATCTTAGGCCCTGTCTTCACTTTCCATCAGGTGTGACTAGGGCCAATCGCCGATCAGTTTATAATAAAAATAAAAATAAAATTTACTTAACTACATAAATTAACCTGTATAGACTGCACATCCCAGAGCCCACTCCGTGTTCAAGACTCTAGATCCACGCAACATCAGCTTATCAGTTGAGAGCGGTAGACTGTCTGTCCCAGGGATTTCCAGCCTTCCGTAAAATGTGTACAGATCAGCTATCGGATTCGGTATTTCTATGCGTAAACCTTGAGGCAAATTTTCTGTAAAAGAAGGAAAAAAGATTTAGAAATATGAAAACTCGGAGTAAAAAGGACACTGGCACCTATTTGTCTAGATGACAATGTTACGGCCGTTCTGTCAAATGTTGCAATACGCCTTATGATCGCCTTAAAAATATCACTATGGATTTTCTATCACAATCTTGATAGCTGGCTAAGTGTCTCCTACCATTATGATACCCACAACGCTGACACTTTCTCAAATCAAATTGGAATCCATAAGTGCAACTTTTAAATAATTTAAGCATCAAGGAACATCCTCAGATGGATAAAAGTTTTTTGTTTACCAGGAGTGCATCCCACAAGAGGTAGCGGAACCCTCAGCGTCTTCAGATTCGTATCTCCGTCCAGATTAGCCGTGGTCACGAAGCACTTGCCCTTGAATCCCTCAGAGCATAACAGAACCAAGTCTGCTGGGACTTCGCATCCCTCCTTCACCCGAACTAGGGTGCCGGGGGAGATGGTGGAGTTGCGAACCTCTTTGATCTTTCCTTCGAGGAGTACTTCCACTGAAATTAAAATTGGAAACGAAGATACATTTACCTATAAGGTAAATTAATATAATTACACTTAAGAACAGTGGAATTGGGTAAGACTTTATATGAACACTTTGTACAGAAATGTCTGTTAAATGCGAAATAAGTTTCACTTGCATCATGGTCTCATAAAACCACACAAAAACTTTTTTTTAATTTGTATTATTTGAAGTAGAAAAACTGCTATATAAATGAAACAGATGTCATATAGGCACTTTGGCCGGTTGGCTAGAATGTACCGTAAACCCTTAGAGATTGCATATAGAATATACTTGTGAGAATT
This sequence comes from Cydia strobilella, assembly GCF_947568885.1. Lineage (NCBI taxonomy): Eukaryota > Metazoa > Arthropoda > Insecta > Lepidoptera > Tortricidae > Cydia > Cydia strobilella. Next base: position 34,905,772 of record NC_086041.1, read on the forward strand.
CGACCCAATCATCTGCATCTGCCGCGAATGCAGAGGACGATTATTGGTCACTTTTTCTTTGGTATTATGATATCCATTTCAGTTTGTTTTATATAGATGTAATGAATAATCTTTTATAGTTCGTATTTATGCTGCTACTTCAGTACAACAAGCACTGACTTTAATAAACTTAATATTTTGGCTTACCAATCTGGTTGTTGACACGGTCATCGTTCCCGTGCCGTCGCCAGTCCTCGTAGGCGCTTTTAACCGCCGTAACCATCACCATGAAGGCGAGGGGCACGATACTTGTTAGTGGCGACACTGGGCTATCTGTAAAATATTGTAAGTGGGTCAAGGGTCACCACGAAAAAAAATTAAAGAGATACTTGCTGGAGAGGGTCAGCTTTAAAGTCGGTAAGTAAGTCGGGTAAGATGCGAATTGTCTGCTACAATGGGTATCATACTGCTACTTTTTATAATTTACTGAATGCCTGTTGATCCTGCTCACGTCTTCCGAATCAGCCTGAAGTCTAGTTCTGTTTCTGTGCGATTTTTTTCTTCTTTCCATGTGAAAGTCATAAAAAATCAAAATAAAAACTACGATTTTGTGTTAGCCCCCTCTTAATGTTGGATAAGTACATCAAATTTGGCAAATATGCTGTCTAGATAATCTAGAATTGAGGTTGCAAAAAGAACCTGGAGCTTGGACTCGGCCCTAGTTTTTGTACTAAGTATACACCTGACCCCTCCCAACTCCTCAACTCCACACAGTTTTTGGGATAAGTACTTACCGATAGCCAAAGAGATGATGGTAACTATCACGAAGTAAACATGTATGACGCGCCGGAACTGCTCAGCCAGATTCTTAGGCACGAAAGTAAGCACCGTGTATCGGGACGTTTTGATTTCGTTGTGTCGCTTGCCAGGTGTCTTCGCGCCGACCTCGATCAGACGGGTTTTTGCTGTGGCCTCTTCTTTCTTGGTCTGAACAACGAAATGGAAAAACTATTGCAGTCTGACTATAGAGCTCAAAAATTATCCCAAGTGTATTGTGCTGCCAGCTACTGCTCGCAACTTGACAACGTTCCATTCTTTATTCTTTAGTCAACATGCGACAATCCGTCGTGGCTAGTTGTAAAGTCCTATCACTTACGACGAAATACCGGTGTCCGTGAGGCAATCCCAATCTGTAGCATCACTCAAGGAGAGGCTTAAATAAGGGTTCCTTTTGTACCTTTTTGGTACGGAACCCTAAAAATTGTGGCTTCCCGACTCATAATGAGTGAATGAGTTGAATGAGTATTGGAATGAGTTGTCTCCCTCCTTAAGGAAATCGCGGTCCGTTGCATCGCTTAAGGGGCAGTTAAGGAAACTGTGGCTATCGGACCAGAATTAACTGTTATGTGTTGTGTTATGTATATTTATTATATATAACTTAGGTATTATATATATTTGTTATACTGTTACTTCAAATTTTTATCTTATTTTATTTATTTTCGTCCTCTTTTATAAATTTATTGACTTTCCTCTAGTCTATTGTACGCAGTGCTGTATCTGTCTACCGTTCTTCATCAATTCTCATCTACTCAAAGGTTAACTGGAAGAAATCCCTTAAAGGGATAAGTTCGCCTTTGTACTGCCTATTTCTGTGCCATATTTGTTTTCTATGTCTTTGTACAATAAAGAGTTTATACATACATACATACATACATAATTTGGTTCCGCTCTATTTGATAGGTATTTTTCAATTTCCTTTATCTTTCTAGTTCGATTTCGTACATATTTTTATTTATATTATGTACGTATTGAGTATTTTGTTTATTTATATTTACGTTATGTTTATTTAGGTATGTATTATTTTATTCTTATATTTGTAATGTGTATATTCAAAATTTATATTTCGTTACTTTTAGTGGTTGTACAAGTAAATTGTTGTTTTTGTTTGTCATTCATTGTTAGTCACATTTTCTACTCATTTCGTCAAAGGTTGACTGTAGATCCCATATAGGGATAAGGCCTTTCTTGTATTTAATTCTCTTTGTAACTGTTTTTCTCACATTTGTTTTTCTATGTACAATAAAGAATACATACACTTTACCAAAAGCAACTACCGAACAACTTTTTGCGCTACGACATTGGCGAAATCTTTATATATTTGATGGAAGTCATATTTTAAAAGAAGAAGAAAAACTTACCCTACAACCAAATATGGTCCTGAACCACAAAAACCAGCGAGGCAGCCCACTAAAAACCGATTTCGCCTCCATCGTCACTGTCATGCACCGTATACCCAGGATGCAATGTTTAAAACATGTATTACATGCACGCTGCGACTTTAACAATCCGATATCTAAATCCCTTATCAATAACTTATCTTGTCACAATCGTGGCGTGTTCATCTCATTATTAGGTTCTTTAGGTCACATCGTACCTAAAAGTGATAATTCATAGTTCTTATTTCAAAGACATAGGGCTTACCTCTGGTCAGTCTGGTTGCTGTTTACATTGGATATATGAAAATACCTCTCATGCTGTCAATTTACGTTGTGGTTCGTTATCGGGTTTTTCCCAAACGTTTGTGTTGCATCTCTTCCTTTTATACAAAAAACAAAATGACACAACATTACATTTATAATATTAAAATGTGCCTACTTTGCGCCAAAATTCGAAATATAATTTAAAGTTTTAAACTATTACATAGGTATATTATGGTAGGTATGTTTATATACTTATATATTCTCGGCGCATTGGTGTTTGCTGTAATGCCGTTTAACCAGACTTGTATTAAATTAAATATATACAGGGTGGCCAAAAAATAAGTGCATTCCCGTTGCCAGGGAGGTTTTGGGATTATACTGAGCAACTTTTACTATGGGACCAACCACGAAATCTGAAGAAAAATACTTCTGCAGAAATGAGTGTCTTTCATCCCTTGGTTAACAATTTACTATTTATTATGTAGTCCGGTTGTGGTAAACGCCTATAAAAAATTACATTCCTATTATTTCAATAAAACACTTTTTTATAAAAAATAGAATATATTTTAATTGATTTTATTAAGAACTAACGATGTCGCTATTTGTTCACTAGGTATTAATAAATAAAATATAGCTTGAGGTAATTTACAATATAATAAGTAAATACTCGATAGACAAAACTACATAGGTACATTAATTATTATCAGACTATCACAGAGGCACATCTCTAAATAAGGTAAGGTAAAGTAAAAGAAACATTGGGGCAAGGTGGTACTTCTGCGATTGCCATTCCATCTTACCGATTTAAAATCTATTTTCCTACCGGGAAAACATCTATAGGTTAGGTAAAATATATGATAGATAGGTAGATAAATAGATATAGCGTTTATGCGTACCTATGAACTTATTAGAGTGGTATTCCATTTGTCCAAGATCTTTGTCCAATGTGAGATGCAAATACACATATTGTATAGGGCCAGTGATAAATTCTCTTTTCGTATTGAAGTCTTTTAGTATGCATTTATCATTGGCCCACCCTATACAAGGATCTGGGCCCCACGTATACTTAATAAGGTATTATATCATTGATTGAAATGTGCTTAAATTTGGTCCTTCAGTATTAATTATCACATAGAATGTTAGTTTTATTTTACTTGGCAAAATTTTACATTTTTAATTTACGCACGAAATACGATACCCGCCAAGTTCTTGACGTCATCACGCGACAACATACATATTACAGGTATCTATAAAATTTTTGTGTTATGAATTTTCACTTTCTTGACGAGTAAAAAATTTAATAAGTATAAATAATGTTAAATATAATAATTGTTATTATTATGATTTGCTATACCGAATACTTAATAATATTAGTTACTTAGTTATTCTTTAGTTAACACATAATACATACTTATAATTAAATTACTAGTACAAACTTTGACTAGAGAACTAACTACAGGTTTTTTAATCATTGGCCCCTCTTTTTTTTCTCTGAAAAATATAAATACCTATATTACCTATGTATAAATTATTTTTGGCATTTTATTTGAACTAAAAATGTCGTACATACGAACAGAATGCGACCAATTCCGAGCATGTTTGAGAAATAAACAATATATAATACTTTTAAATAATTACATTTAATTTAATATTTAATTTTGTAATTTTAATACTTTCAATTACAATTATCCCAACCCTAATAATTGTTCGGAGCAATGCTGAGCCGAACAGAGCCGGGTTTGACGGAAGCGAGGAGTTTCGCACCTGACTGAATCACAGCTCGATTGGCAAGACGATAACAGAACTCAAAATACTAACCCTGTATTGTCATTTTTAATTATTTTTATATAATACATAAGTAGGTTTGTAAATATGTATTATTATTTATATTTGTACTAACAGGTCTTAGTATTTAAATTTATTATATATTATATTACTCGTTTCCTAGTTAAGTATAAGATTACGTGCGTAGTATGTGCGTTCCCAGGCAGCAAAGTGACGTCAGCGACGTCATAGTGACGTAATAATGACGTAAATATGGGGTCATCATGACGTCGCTTACGTCATGATGACGTATAAATGCTGTTAGGGTTGTATTAACTTGTACAAAAAATATAAGAAATATCTACAGTACAATCTAATGTATTTTTTTACTATAAGTATTACATATGAAAAGTAGATAGGTAAGGGTTAGAAGATAATAATTACATAATTTAAAAAAAATTAATTATTATTTTCGTTGTATGTCTAATAGGGAAGAATACGTACTCGTCCATACAAAAAGAGAAAATTTTCAAAATTTGCAAAACAATTTTTTTAAAGCGAAACCTATATAAAACTTGAATATATTATGCTGAAGCGATCGACATCAAAATTAAAGTGATTTGTTAAGATTTAGTTAGTGGAAACCGTTTTCTCCCGAAATCGATATTTTATAAAAAAAATACCGTTATTTCGTTTATATACGATCGCAAAGCTATTCATCCCACTTAACAGATGATTTTACTACTATACGCCAAAAATAGAAATAATAGTTACTAAAATATAAATAATTATTTATTTAGGTACACAAATGTTAATTCACAGCTTTGAAGTAAGTATTTTTTTACTAAATACTTATAACTAATTTAACTTAATCTACTTACTTAATCTTTTTATAACGCTTGGCGTTCTCTTTACTTATTCATTCAATCAACTAATTTGACTAATCAATTAATTACCCTGTATTACGTCAGCGAACGGCACGTTTACAAAGAACCATCTATTGTCGAATTTAAACTATCGTGAGACATATTAACTTAACTAACTTACCGGTTTCACTCACGTATTTTTAGTCACTCGCGCGACATGTTTCGTTTATAAACGGTGTATCCTTTTACACATTTAACTTTAAAGAATCAGAATGCTCATGTGATTCCCAAAAGTAGGCTACAGCGATCATAATGGATTGTTTCCAAACAATCTTAGTAAGTTGAAACAACTTATAATGAAATGAGACTAGGTCTCTATTTTCAAGCACTAACAGTGCCTGAGTTAGTAGCGGTCACGACGGGTGGGCTAAAAATACGTGAGTGAAACCGCTAAGTTAGTTAAGTTAAACCAACTATTGTTATAAAATAGCCGAATTTACAAACCTCGGAAGGGAGCTCATTCCACAGCCGAATAATTACCTAAGACTAAACTTGACAACGAAAAGATTGGGCGATACACATTTTATTGTATGTTCAAGTAACTTGTCGTCTTTCCTGCAGACATCGCAAAGTTAATGGTTACGCTGTAACCTTACAGGCGGGACAGGCGACCTAGCCAAGGTGACAATCGCTATCCCTTCGCCATCGAATCGCATTGTGTCTCTCTATCACTCTTCCGTATTAGTGTGACAGTGACAGTTGCGTTTCGTTCGCTCCGGAGCGTTAGCGATTGGCATGTTGTCTAAGGGGGTAAGAAAAACGTGTATATATGTAAAGCCTGACCAGTAATATATGATCATTGTCAAGAGGGCGCTGTTAATTCTCATGTATAGGGTGACAGTTCAGTATAGTATGAAAAAATTAGTTCCAGTGAAATTCCGCAACATGGCGCGTGATCATATATTCCTGGTCAGGCTTTACCCGGGTCGTTACCTTTTACTCTACCTATTATTGTCCACAGAAGACCTTTTACTGAATTTAACCCATTACTTATCAATATTGCTAGTCGACTTTAATTCATTATTTTTAGCAGCAACAAGTATCATCATCCTCATCATCCTTGCGTTTGCAACAAGTATGAGCAAGTATATTTTTAAACCCTCACAAAAGACTAGCTCACAATCTATTGGTAAAAACATTGGCACCAGTTTCAACAAGTTGCTATCCCTTAATATCTGAGAAGTATCGATAACATTAGTCTGGTAGGTACCAGTCTTGTGTCTACAACTACATAGTAAGTCCAACAATATCTTTAAAAGTTCAAACCCACATCCTCCTCAAACGTCGCGATAATTGCATGTGATTTCCAATACATTGCGGCATTTGGTCGATCTATTGAATTCGTTGCTCTTACTTAGCCAGCAATTATCTATAATCACATGGGATTTGTAATAACGTCTGTAGAAGCTTTAAGGGACACTATTTCACATTCTAGTGGTAAAGACAGAGCCAGCGGTATCAACGAACTGCTTGCCCTTACTGTCTGAGAAGTATCGATAACAATAGTCAGGTGCTAGTGTTGTGACTACAACTAGTACGTTTAGCAGCCAGAAGGATAGGGACGAGCAGAGCCGGGTGTATGTGCCGAGAATTGCGCCGTCGATTTGTCTGGAACAAGTAAAAATAAAAGATTGTTTCGAATCAAAGATTTCAATTGTTAAGATAGGGCCGTCAGACCCTTTGACACGAACCTTTTTCATACTAGTAAAACAAGCGCCATCTGTAGGACTCGTGCGAACAATGCGCGGCCCTGTTACAGCAAAACTTATAACTTATACATAAGCTACTTGCATTTAAGGCTCAAATGTATGATCATAATCATAATATTTATTAATAATATAAATGACATGTCACATTTTATACAGTGTATAAAGATTATATTTAAGTATGAATTTTCGCTACATAATGTAGGTTGTATTTAATATCTTACATCTACCCTAAGTTCCTAATTTAAAGAACTCTTTATGGTCGTAGAACGCTTGCTCGATTAACCATTTCTTTAATTTGTTTTTAAATACTGCTACGCTTTTAGCAACTACTATTGAGTCCGGAAGACGATTGTATACTTTTGGGCCCAATATGTGAATGAGGTTGTCCGACTTGGCCAGCTTGTGCGGCACGGGCGCGAGCCCGCACTTGTAAAAAAGCGGTACGATTTTGCAAAAAATCCGCTCTCTGATCTTACGGCACCTTAAATGTATTTCGACTGAACACATATACAATTTATATTATTAATTTATGCAAGCGTATTGGTTACTTAAACGAGCCTATTTATTTTTGAAAGTACCTACGCGCGCAAAAAGAGTTTGACGCATGTCAAGATATAGCCCGGTGGTTTAGTGTATGGATGGTATAGAAAGGATGCCAATCTCTTATGGCAGAATTGTTGCAAAAGTGACCGCTTTCAGCTTTAAATAATACTTCCTAATCTCTCCGGTGGCGCTAGTTAGGCTCTGGGACATGAGTATAACATGAACCAACAAATACCCCGACCAAATTACGTAGGTTGTTTTTGGTAGTATTTCGGTGTATGGTGGCGCCGCCTAATTACTGTTTTTTGATGGACACTTTTCATACATAGAGATTTGGCTCCTTTATATAGTCTCCATGGTTTAGAGGTTTAGGTGATGGATAAATTGATCTTTGTAATCCTATTTAATTAATCTAATAAACCAATGGAGGATAATATATACTTACAAGTCTATAAGAGAGTAGCCGAGGTTAAAGACGATGTAGAACAACACTGACAGTAGAATGCTGAGCACGAAGTAAACCGTGTGGTAGCGAGCCTGCAGCCACAGCTTCAGGTTCGTTATGAGGACGAGGAGGTGGAATAGGACGGCTCCAAAAACCCTGCCGACAAAAAAGTTAGGTAAGGTTACAGTGGCCCCGTAGACAACATGCCAATCGCTAACGCTCCGTAGCGAACGAAACAACCGTCACTGTCACACTAATATGGAAGAGTGATGCGTGTTTTATCGCCAGCGCTCCGAACGTATAAATGATCACGGAATGGTACACTCCTATTAGCAACCAGACGAAACGATTACATGATCAATACTCACCAAGCGTCCATAGCCCTCAGGTTAGCTTTGATCACGGAGTGTCTTATCGCCAGCGCTCCGAACGTATAAATGATCACGGAATGGTATACTCCTACTACCAGCCTGAAAGTGTGTTAAGAAACAAGAGCCACTTACCAAACATCCATAGCCTTCATGTCAGCGTTGATCACGGAGTGTTTTATAGCCAGCGCACCGAACGTATAAATGATCACGGAATGGTACACTCCTATCAGCAGCCAAACGGCGAAGCGGGACCACGACATGAGCTTATTCCTGCTGATGTCTCTGTATAACGTCGGGTCTCTGCAATAAATGTATAATTAAAACCTGTAATATGACTGGGTCAAACAAAGCTTTGTTCGCGTCTTTCCTGTAGACACACCCAAAAGTTAATGGCTATAAAGCCTCCTTAGGCTTACCGTGGGACTTAGTCAATCTGTGTAAGAATGTCTGTGTGAATATTTATTTATAAAAAAATAAAAAATAAGGTTAATTTTCTTATTGAACCCTTATCCACATGAAAAGGCACTCCTTTTATTTGTATAAGTATGATAAAATCGTTACCTACATGCCCACAAGCTGTTAACTATTGTCTACAGGAGAGAAAACTGTATCTAATACAGTTTTGATGAACACACAAGCTTATAGTTATAGCCCTTAACTTTTGGGTATATCTACAACGAAAGACGTGAACACAGTTTTGTGTTTGACCCGACTATGGAATTATTTCGTATATATAGGACCTCCTTCAATTTAACTATGTTTTTAGATAAATGGGGTAGCCATGGCTGAGCGGTCAAAAGCTCTTATTCAACACATTCTATATGTCACCTACTGACCATATTATGGTTTGTTGTCTTAGAAACATTTCGATAGCTGTTTAGTTAAACAAAGTTTCATTGCTGTTAACTCGTGTTAACAAGCGCCATCTATGGGACACTCTCTACTCTGTATTGAACATTCGATGACTTATATCCTACGCACCCACTAGGGTACGTAGTTCAAGAGTAGGCCCATATAGGTGGCGCTTTAATTCAATATCTAGGTTTTAGGATAGTAATAACAAAGATAGATATAACTCCGTAATAGATACAGTCTAAGGAAAAAACGTGCCTCGAAAATCAAGAAAATTTGATTCTCGTTCAGAGGGCGCTACTAGCTTTGGCCTACTGTCGTATAGATGGCGTTGACGGCTTCGTTTGTTATTTAACAATTTTTACGCATATCAGTGAAAGAACATGGGTCAAAATCATAAAAATAATTAATGCAAATAAAAAAAATCATTTATCTATATTTAAATACATTCTATCGTATTTTTACAAATCTTCAATTTTAGTTTTAAAGTGTGTCGACAGATGGCAGTGAATTTACAGGGTTACAAAATTTACTATGACAGTACCGCTCTAGTATAAGTTACTCTATGGTAATAATAAAAATGTACTCGTTCACTTTACGAATAGACACCATTCGATACAAGCTGTTTTTTCTCCGACTCCTGTCCTGACTCCTTCGATCTCCACCCACGTGCCAACAATTGCAGTTTATCGATAGCCCGGCCTACAACTTTGGCATTATAAGTTAATATTTACACATGCATTTTAATATTTATAGGGGTCCTTTTGTCGATACTCAATATTCATCGTGTGTCGTGAGCGCTACTCACTCAGGCACTGTTAGTGCTTGAAAATGGAGACCTAGGCTCTCCGAAACATGTCGCGCGAGTGACTAAAAACACGTGAGTGAAACCGCTAAGTTAGTTAAGTTAATATGTCTCACGATAGTTTAAATTCGATTCATCGTGTTAGTCAGGAACCGGCAACCTTTTAAAAAGAGGTAACAGCAGTAGAATTCGCCAGTTTTAAAAGTATTAAGGAGACGGAAATGATAATCTTTTAAGTGACTTGAGGGTTGTTCCTCAAAAAGCCGCATACAGCTCGCGAGCCGCTGTTTTCCGACCCCTGCGTAGGCGTACGTACCTTAAGAGTAATTCTTTAGGCCACCTCTGCTCAGTAACGGAGAGAACCAAACACGGCAGCGCCGTGAAAAATAAATTGAAAAACGTCAGATACAACGAGTCAAATATTGCCTGCGTCGACCAAGCGCTGTTGATTTGGAAAAACAACTGAAACAATAATAACATCATGAAAAAAATATGTAAATATGTAACTTTCCGTTGGTCGGCAAAGTTTGTTCCACTCGCATTTCACTTGGTTCCTGTAAGTAGTAAAAAAAGTAGGTTTTTATGAATAGAAAAATGCGCCTAGCCTAGCGCCGCCGAGTGGAGACACTATGGTCTGGTGGGTTTACTGCCTTTTCGCCGAAAATTGCATTGCAGAATTTCACTTGGCAACCAACTTTTCGCCAAAGTTTCATTTGGCCGAATTTCATTTCCCAACTTTACATAATCCAACCTAACCTAACCCAACCTTGTACGTGATTTTCATTTCCCAACTATGGGGTTGCGAAATGAAATGGTTGCGAAATAAAAACTTGCTAAAATTTCATTTGGGAAATGAAACTGATGCCATAAGTTTGTTGGGAAGTGAAATTTGGCGAAAAATATTTTGGCTAAACGGCGGTATCCCGGTCTGGCGACATGATGGTGAGAGACCTGCATTGTTGAAAACGGTGTATCCTTTTACACATTTAACTTTAAAGAACCAGAATGCTCATGTGATTCCCAAAAGTAGGCTACAGCGATCATAATGGATTGTTTCCAAACAATCTTAGTAAGTATTGAAACAACTTATAATAAAGACATTACTAAAAATTGTTGAAGTATAAATTAGTCGGCATTGGAAGCTAGCTAGTTTGTGTATCTTGTATCACTTACCATTAAATTCCCGAGTACTATATTCTTATAGAAAAAATATTGTATTAAAGTAGCTAATCTTTGATAATACCAATGACCCATTACTAATAGGAACTTCTTCACCATAGAGAACTTTGTAAAAGCAAAGTCTGCAGATCTGAAAAAATAAAATTTTAATTAACTACTCACAACACAAACAAACCACACATAACAAATACAACGCGACGGCAAGATTGAATCTACGTTTCTAGTATCGAGGCTCCCCTTAATTATTGTTTATTATAAGTATATATTTTTTTTTGTTATGTCAGCCAGGAAAAACACTCTAAAATCAACTGTCTGCCTATAACGGTTCTTGAGATTCAGTCCGCTGACAGACAGGTAAAACACCAAAAAAAAAAAATATCAAGATATACCTTTACAATTTAAATTAGGTCTGTAACCCAGACTATTAGTATTAAGGTTAAAGCTTGTACAGACCAGACAAATGACATTTTAGATAAGCAAGAAGCTGGCTAAGTAAGAGCAACGAATTCAATCGATCGATCAAATGCCGCAATGTACCGCAAATCCCCTGCGATTACAGCCATTACCGGTGACGTTTGAAAAGCCCATTAGTAGATAACCTATGCAACAGCGCGGGCGAAAACACGAAATCTTACCTAGCGGCTTGATAGCCTTCCCTTCCGAAGATACCGAAGCCCACATGGGCCTCATGAATCATGGATATGTCGTTAGCTCCATCGCCAATGGCCGCGGTGATCGGCCTCGATGGACTGTGCTTTATTAATTTTACTATCTGTAAGAAAATACACATTCATTAACATTTAGTGTGATGTGTGACGATAACGTGAATTTTGTTTCTCTTGTGATAGACAAACAATAATAATACACGCCATACTAGTCATGGTTAACTTGAAACATGAGGTTTCCCGAAATGCTTCGGACGCTGCTCGCACTCGCATACCAGTTTCGTTACATTGCGGTATTTGATCCAATGGTAGAATTATTGTATACTAGCGACCCGCCCCGGCTTCGCACGGGTGCAATGCTGATGTGTTATACATATAAACCTTCCTCTTGAATCACTCTATCTATAGGTATTTAAAAAAAACCGCATCAAAATCCGTTGCGTAGTTTTAAAGATCTAAGCCTACATAGGGACAGACATCCATCCAGACAGCAGAAAGCGACTTTGTTTTATACTATGTATGTAGTGATTCTGTGGTCTGCAATGTAGTATCTAAACTTGTATGTGATCTCTCATACCGTCTATCTGGGCCTTCATATGTTTTTTTTTGTCAATCTACCTTGGAGGAGCAGCCAATTTGAATGCAAAACCTGCTAAGTCGCGTGGTGGGTCTTTATTTCCATTTTAAAAAGCAGAAGATAACTAACGAACCTTAGCTTAGTCTAGGGGCTTTGAATTTCTGAGTGCCCTATTTCAGTAATATATATAGGTTTTATAAAAAAGTTACCTATATTGGTGTATTCTTTACAATACCAGCAATACCAGCCCTTGATTTTGAAAAATATGTATTTATTTAACCTTTTGGACGCCAATGACGGATATATCGGCAGCGTAGGTCCAACAACAAAGACCGATTAATCCGTCACAGACCACAGAGCAACATAGACCTACGTGCATTCTCATAAAGTTCAATTTCGGTTTTGACACTTCGGTGGCGTGTTGTCCGAGTGACAGCTTTTGTGTTTGACACGGCGTCGAGAGTTAATATTTCGGCAAAGGTCTTTCCGGACAATATATTCCAAGGGTAACTTACTTTAGCTTTCTGTAAAGGAGATAGTCTGCAGCACAACACTGCATTACACTGCAAAGATATCTCAGTAAATTCAGGAGCCGCGGGCTTATCCAAAATACAACTCATACTCTTCCCGTCCACTACAAGAGCCATGTCTTTGTAGCTCGGCTCCGCTAATATTCGCTTGCATTCTTCTAAATGTGACTTGATTGCTTCGTCATTGTCCACGCCTATTATGTACATTTGTCTACTATTTTCTGAGATGTGTGCGCAGGACTGAGCTACGCTTATTGCGGTTTCTACCTGGAAAAGACGAGAAATCGGTTACACTACAATTTATTTATCTTGCTGCCGCCTTATTGCAGATTTTAATGCTTAGTTTATTAACTAATGATCACAAAACCCCCTACCCCTACCCCCTAAGTTAGGTTAGCCTACCCTAACACCAACATGATTATGAGAGATAAATGTATTTACGTTCATTTTTTTTATATATTTTTGAGTGTCAAACTTCTTCGCCTCTTTGTAAAAATCCGCATAAATTGACTAAAATATCAACTTTCACCTGAAGTAATGGTGCATAGCGGAAACGCTTGTGCTAGGAAAATCTCTACTATAGTGCTAGGAATATATATGTAATTCTAAATACAGTATTTTACTCTCGTCTCAACAGCGTGTATTTATAAATAACATTTGTACCCAACGTGGGGCAATTCTTGTCTTTACCTTATCCCTTGTAGCTTGTTACTACCCATATCCTAAGTCCAGTGTGACGTTGTGATGCTAACGTGTTTGCTACTTTATCCTAAAGGCAGTATTTTACTGCCATCTCAGTGGAAAGTAACTAAATCTATTCATTAATAACATTGGCACCCAACGTGGGGCCATTCTTGTCGTAACTTTTCCTCTGCTATGACCCATATCCTGAGTCCTGCACGACGTAGTGACGCTAACTTGTTTGCTTCGTTATCCTGAAGGCAGTCTTTTACTGGCATCTCAGTGGAAAGTAACAATCTATTCAGTAATAACATGGGGCCATTTTTGACTTACCTTATTTCCTATTAGAACCCATATCCTGGGTCCCGCGCGACGTAGTGATGCTAGCACATCTGCCACATCATCCTGAAGGCAGTATTCTACTGCCATCTCAGTGGAAAGTAACTAAATCTATTCATCAATAACCATCATAACCCATATCCTGAGTCCTGCACGACGTGGCTACGCTAACTTGTTGCTACGTTATCCTAAAGGCAGTCTTTTACTGCCATCTCAGTGGAGAGTAACAGAATCTATTCATCAATAACATTGGCACCCAACGTGGGGCCATTCCTGTCTTAACTTATACTGTGCTAGGACCCATATCCTGAGTCCGGCACGACGTAGTGACGCTAACTTGATTGCTATGTTATCCTGAAGGCAGTCTTTTACTACCATCTCAGTGGAAAGTAACAGAATCTATTCAGTAATAACATTGGCGCTAAACGTGGGGCCATTTTTGACTTATCTCCTATTAGGACCCATATCCTGGGTCCCGCGCGACGTAGTGATGCTAGCACATCTGCCACATCATCCTAAGGGCAGTATTCTACTGCCATTTTAGTGGAAAGTAACTAAATCTATTCATCAATAACATTGGCACCCAACGTGGGGCTATTCTTGTCTTAACTTATCCTCTGCTAGGACCCATATCCTGAGTCCTGCACGACGTAGTGACGATAACTTGCTTGCGACGTTATCCTGAAGGCACTCTTTTACTGCCATCTCAGTGGAAAGTAACAATCTATTCAGTAATAACATTGGTGCTCAACGTGGGGCCATTTTTGACATACCTTATTTCCTATTAGAACACATATCCTGGGTCCCGCGCGACGTAGTGATGCTAGCACATCTGCCACATCATCCTGAAGGCAGTATTCTACTGCCAACTCAGTGGAAAGTAACTAAATTTATTCATCAATAATATTGGCACCCAACGTGGGGCCATTCTTGTCTTAACTTATCCTCTGCTAGGACCCATATCCTGACTCCTGCACGACGTAGTGACGATAACTTGCTTGCGACGTTATCCTGAAGGCACTCTTTTACTGCCATCTCAGTGGAAAGTAACAATCTATTCAGGGACCGTTTTTGACTTACCTTATCCCCTATTAGGACCCATATCCTGGGTCCCACGCGACGCGACGTAGTGGTGCTAACATATCTGCCACATCATCCTGAAGGCAGTCTTTTACTGCCATCTCAATGGAGAGTAACAGAATCTATTCATTAATAACATACGGGGGTAATTTTTGACTTACCTTATCCCCTGTTAGGACCCATATCCTGAGTCCCGCGCGACGTAATGATGCTAACGTATCTGCAACGTCGTCCTGCAAGCAGTCTTCCACTGCCGTCGCACCTACTAACGTCAAGTCTCGCTCTAGCATCCTGAACTGTTGTGTTACTTGCAGTAAGGCTTCCGCGGTTTTGACGTCTTGTTTCTTTATTACTGTGAATTAACGGAAAGTCAAAAAAAAATTCTACTTTTTCCTAATCAGAACAGGATACCGAATATGCCCTTAATCGGATCCCTACTATTTTTGTTACCTACATCATTTTATACGTGTCTTGTGGAAACATTAATTTCAACCTAATAGACTGATTTACTCTTAAGAAACGGACCCACAAATACTCACATTCGCAAACCTTTTCGTACTCCTCATCAGGTATCTCCCGGTACGCGATGGCGAGGGTCCGCAAACCTTTGTTAGCGAACGTGTTGATGTCCACATTGGTGTCATCTACCATGATCTGATTGACGCACAGTGGGAACACCGAGCTTTCTGCACCTTTGCAAAATAACCATATCTGGAAATAAGAGGATAGTTAGATAACATACTTGCGGATAGTTACCTAACATTCTTTATTAAAGTAACTTGGTTGACCGAAAGGAGGTTGAAATTGTCATCCACATTTGGGTTATTTAAGCCAATGACCATTACTCGTCCTTACACTTAATTCAGATAGTTGTTCAGATAGTTGGGCAGGTATTTGCGAAGTCATTCCTATTCTGTAGTAGAAAAGTCTAGTACGTAGCTTATATTGGCACTAAAATTAGTTTGATAATATTTTACTCACTGAACATAAATTTTATTATAAAGCATTCGCATTTAGCCCAATTATTTATATTGGTATGTCAAGAAATAGTTCTTGAAGAAGACGAATACTTTCTACACGCGAGTTTTAATGAAACCGCACCCCACGCTCCCACAAATACACAAGCTCATCAAAACTCACGCGAATTGAACAGTCAGTATCAAACAAATAGTGACAGCCATACTGCCCAAATATACAGGAATACATCCTTATTTATATGGTGGTCTATTAGATACTGATTTTATAAAAAATAACAGACTCACCTTGCCATCTTTATCCCTTAAAACTACAGACATCCTTTTTCTCTCCGATGTAAATTCGATAATCTGCAACCTCTCGTACATTTCAGTCTCATCTCCCATTTTAACTATTAGATTGTTTCCGTCTTCGCCTAAAAACGTGACGCCTAGTCTATCAGCTGCTTCGACTAAAGCCTTCTCATCAGGGCTGCTAGCTTGATAATCAATGTGTCCAACGTTATTAACACTCATCATGGCATTCCATGTAGACGTATCAACTACGCCGTTTCCATTAGCTACGACTTTTTTAGGTTTCTTTCTTCTAAACATGTTCATAAGTTGAAGGTCTCCGGTCATGGATAGGCGAGCGCTGAGTCGTTTCATGTCTTCGTTGGATATCTGGACTGAGTGGCAGAGAGCGAGGATTTTGAAGAAGAATTTGATGTCTGCCTGAAATAAAAAGTCAGTGGTAAAGTTATGGGATTGATAATTCTGTATGAATATGCCGACGGGTAAAAAGTGGGTAAAAACGCTCTCGACTCTGTCTTTAGCTACAAGTCAAGTTAAGTCTTATAAGCCTAAATTAGAACTAGACTCAGTTTAATGAAGTTTTGTTTAAAAAGTCGTTAAAGTCGACCGTATGCATAAAAAAGCGTTAAAAAATATTTACAAATCATAAACGATTTTGACATTCTACAAACCTTAGCGCTATCCATGCAGTTATATATAGGTACATACCAGCTTCTGCCCGCGACTTCGTCTGCGTGGGATGATGATGATGATTATTGACAAAAACTATCCTATGTCCTTTTTCGGGCTTCAAACTATCTTAATAGCAAATTTCATCTAAATTAATTTAGCGGGTTTAGCATAAAAAGGGAACAAACAGACAGGTTTAATTCCTTTATAAAGGCCTCAGGGACTCAGATACCAGTAACCAGTGAGACCAAGCTTTACTCGGAAAACATATAAAAACTCAAAAATGCGTGTTTTCCCAGAGATAAGACCTAGTTTGATCGATTTTTCGACTCCGAAAACCCCCACATAGCAAATAATCGAAATCGTTAGAGCCGTTTCCGAGATCCCCGAAATTGCTCTGAAACGCAAACAGGCATTGCTCGTTTAAAGATATAAGATGAAAATGTAAAATATAAAACAAAGTAATATTAGAGTTGTAGGCCGCCCGTACTAGAAACGAGGACCTATAACTTGAAAATAGACAAAAAAACAGAGTTATAGGGATAGTAGGGATTTTGCAGCCTAATCAGGCTATTAAATAGATGCGGAAATGGCAAGAAATATCATCGATCAATGGTATGATTACAGTACAGGAACTGATAGCTTATCTCAAAACCTTGATACGGGGCATTTTCACCCACAGGTACTCGTACACCCACTTACAGGTACAGACAATGGCGTGATTCATAAACGCGTAAACAGGCCTGAATTAGCTATGAATCGTTTGTCTTTATCTGTCCTTTTGACTTATGTATTTGTAAGAAAGGGATAAAACATAATTTAACTAAATCAGGCTACACGTTAATGTTCTATTTCGACTTCTTGTAAAGCTAATCGGTGCGAAATAAATTGGTGAAATGATACTTTTTCAAAGTCAAATTAGTTAAATATTTTTATCGAAATTTTAATGCAAAAAATGATATGAAGCCAATTTCAGGTTTGATAATATGGAATATTTCTTTTGATTAACGAAAAAAATTAACGATATTCTTGGTTATGTCTCAGCTTATTTGTGACGTTTTCAACCAAAAGGTACCACATTGTCGGTTGTCGATAAGGTTGATTTAGAAATCAATCAATCATATAGCTTCAATTAGAATTGAAGCTATATGGAAATAGCGCCTTACTGACAAGCGACAATAAGTACCCTTTTAATTGAAAATGGCACATTTATTTCCTCATAAATTAACCCCGTTAGTTAGTTAGTTAGTTTTGCTGGGCATTTTCCGCAACTCGACATCCAATGTGCCTATTTTGCGTGAAACGAGGTAGCGCTACTCTAACCACCCCAGCTCCTCCACGAAGCCTAGCAAGGTCTTCAGGTTGCTAGTTGCTTCCTTTAGTGTGCATGGATTCCCTAGGTATTTGCTCCTATATACTTCTACCTGTTTACAGTCTAGGAGAATATGTTTTGTTGTTTCTTCTTCTGCCATGCACGCTCTGCACATGGGGCTGTCCGTTTTACCCATGGTGTTTGTTTAGTGTGTTATGTCCTGTTATTAATCCTACTATTTTACGTAGTTGGCTTCTTGGTGTTTTCAGTAATATTTTGGTAAGTTTGTGGTTCAGTTCCGGTAGAATTTCTTTGGTTTTTAACCCCGTTATGGAGCAGATTTTTAAAACCGTGATCTTCCTGATAAGACTAAATATCAACTGTATCTGACCTTAAAGGTTTGCAATAATCGAAATTAAACTATCGTGAGACATATTTCAAAATATTTAGATCACTAAGGTTACACTCACTAGTATTTTCACTCGAGCTGAGGAAGGACTCCCGACGAGTCCGAAACGGGTCTATATTGTTTCCTATATAGTTTTAAGTCATAATGTATTGTTTGTCCACATTTTCGTTAGTCATAATTTGGTTTTTCTCAGAAACGCGTAACTTTTCAAGATTCCCATAAAACAAACCTAACCTAACCTATCCGATAACCTGGGGAACATCCTGAAAAGTTAACGGTTTCAGAATTATGACTATGATTAATATGACAATGATTACATTATGACTTTCAATAATTATGTCAAAGGGACCCCATCCGGAACATGTCGCCAAAAGCGACTAAAATACTAGTGAGTGTAACCTTATACCGTAGTGATCTAAATATTTTGTATCTGACCTGCCTAGTATCCACGGGCTCTTCAAACCTCCCAGTATCGTAAAGCATCTTATCCCTCTCCTCATATATTATTCCTTTGATAGAGCAAGCCTGGAACACCATGATGTTTTTGGTGAGCGTGCCCGTCTTGTCGGAGAAGAGTATCTCGACCTGCCCCAGTTCCTCGTTGAGGTCCGAGGTGTTGGCGATGGCTGGCTTGCCGGTCTCCTCGCAACGGAGCTCTTCGTCCCAGCCGATGAATAACGCGCCTGGAAAAGGTCTGCAATTATTATTTTTGAATGGTTTATTTTATCTACAGGTGCTATATAGGTAATAGACTTGAGCATTCACTCGAGCAGAACAGAACATCAAGCATTCGCAGTTTTCAAGCAGATTCGGCGAATTGTTCGATAACCGCTAGTTTGCGAGAATGCTCATTACAAGTATCAGCACCTTAGAATTAATTTGAACGGAATTAAAACTGCTAAAAACGCAACGGTGAGAACGTGACAGTTGATCTACGCTGTTAGTGATTGAGAATGGAGACCTAGGCTTTCCAAAACATATCGCACGAGTGACTAGAAACAGTAAAAATATATGATTTAAACCTTTAAATTAATAGGTACCTATGTGATGTGTACGTAAGGGCACAACATTGGTCATGACTCGCTAGTCAATGTGACCGATAGGTGAACAAGGCCCACGTCACCCACGTGTGAATGATTAAGGCTGCCCTTGGTTACATATATAATAAAAGATAAAAGATTCTTTATTGCACAAAGAAAAAGAAGTTACACAGAAATAACAGTAGGAAATAATAGTACTGCTCCAATATTCTATTAACATAGAAGTTTTTAACTCTTTAACCCAAGTTACAAACGCGTCTTCAAATCGATAAACAACAAGGAATCGATAAACAACATGGAAGCAGAAATCGATAAACAACAAGGAAGTAGTAACGATATATTGTTATCATAAATCGTACGTTTTTAACTCTTTAATCCAAGTTACAAACGCGTCTTCAAATCCATAAACAACAAGGAATCGATAAATAATATGGAAGCAGAAATCGATAAACAACAAGGAAGTGGTAACGATATATTGTTATCATAAATCGTACGTTTTCGTTATTAAAGATTAATATTATCTGATACCATTTATTTTACAAAATACTAAGCAAGGTTAATTAACTTAACTTAACACTTAACTTTTGTTTTGACGTTAAAATTATGCCTCTTTTCGCAATCCATACTAAAATTATAAATGCGAAAGTGTGTGTCTGTCTGCCTGTCTATTACCTCTACACGCTTAAACCGCTGAACCTATTCAGTTGAACTTTGGTATAGAGATAGTTTGAGTCCCGGGGAAGGATATAGGGTAGTTTTAATCCCAGAAGTAATCCTTTAAGGGGGTGAAAAGGGGGTGGAAGTTTGTATGGGGAATCGATAAAAAGCAGATTGGTAAAAAATAATTTAAGCTACCCAAATTACTAACTCCACGCAGACGAAGTCGCGGGCAAAAGCTAGCGATACATAAGTAGGTACTGGTTTAGCAGTTTAGCAGACAGTTTCATAAAACCTTAAATTATTGGATTGGATTGGTTGGCAACTCTCGGAGGTTTTTAGATTAACATCCGGATCATAAAATTCCCAAACAAAAACAAGACCTAAAGCAGGCAAAACCTATAAACCAGAGTTTGGTCTGCCGGAGATCTGTCTGCATGTCTGCAAACAAATCTATGCCTGATTTCGGCTATTAATACATTGACAGATTTTTCGCCAAACAGGCACATCTGTACGTATCATCATACAAATACAAATCATCATCATCATATCAGCCGAAAGACGTCCACTGCTGGGCATAGGCCTCCCCAAGGGATCTCCACAACGACCGGTATTACGCCGATCTCATCCATCGGCTCCCCGCGACCTTAACCAGATCGTCGGACCATCACGTTGTGGGTTTTTTCCTGCTGCGTTTTCCGGTTCGCGATCGCCACTCAAGAACCTTTCTTCTTTTATCATTCTGTACGTAGCCCTAGCTATTACAGACAAACACACAAAGCAGAACGCTATATTTAAAGACGCCCAAAAAACATCAATATCAACTCACCAGTAAATTTATATAGCTCAATAGTAACGTATAGCGCCATCGGAATGATGTAATAGTACAGCAACAAGAACGAAAATATATCCTGAAGTACCCCTCCGACCGTGACAGCCGCTGACCCGCCATACAGGCTAGGACCCAGGTACAGATCCCTGTTCTGATAGTGGATGTCGTTGTAGACCTTCAGGCCGAAGCTGATGAAGACCTCGAGGACGAGGATCACGATGAAGACGACGAGGAAACCGTTGACTGCGAGCTCGCAGGACGAGAATTTGTTGCCGGCGTATTTTGAGTTGAGCGCCAGTTTGGTTTCTTCGCCTGAAATGGATGAGATCGTTGGAGATTGTGGAGTAGTTTAAACTGAATAATTAAACTAAATGTATGTGCCTAAAGTTTTGTCTACCAACTGAGAAATCAGATAAGGTAACACAGAGAGAGAACATCTTTTTTTTTAATTATTTTCGCTAGTTTTTACTTGTATTTTAAGTCCCTACTTTTTTTTGTTAAGGCGCCGTGACTTCAGGGCGCGTAGCCAATCGATTGCACGTTGGCACGCTGCGCGGATGGCCGTGTGTGCCAGGGATCGCGGAAATTATTATTTTTGTAATTATTCTTTTTAGTAAGGTTTAAAAGAAATGGTGGTATAAAACTCTGACCTGTATACACCGCACACCCGATAGCCCACTCAGTATTCTTGACCCTGGAGCCCCGCAGCATCAGGTTATCCGTGGTAAGGGGCAGGCTCTCCATGCTCGGGATCTCCAGGCGGCCGTAGAACGTGTACAGGTCTGCCACCGGGTTTGGGACCTCGATCCTCATGCCTGGAGGCAGGACGTCTGTAGAATAACTATGAAGTTATCCATTGCGAGATATACTCGTTAACCCGAGGTTCGTGGTTTTCGTTTGCTGATTAAAATAGGTAGTTATCAAGTAGGTTTTAAACGTATAAGGATAAATGAATTAAATGTAATTAAGAACTTCTGCAGTGAGCTAATCCAAGAACAAAACAGAATTCCCTAAGAATGAGGCTCGGCAATGGCTTAATTTACCTGAACGGTTAATGTGATTGGTGTAAACTAAAGCCCATTTCAGTTTGGTTACAAAGTCCGTTTTTGAAGCATTTTTTATTTATAGGTTCTTTCTGGTTCAGAAACTACAAAAACAAGTTAGCACGCTCATGTTTTGCCACCCTTAATCGATCACTCCTTTTTTTTGACGAATAAGTTGGTTAATTTACATTTAAAACGCTAAACTAAGCTTAGCTTGTAGCCTTTTACTCACCGGGAGTGTAGATACCCCACTAACGAAGGCAGTATCCTCAATGTCTCGCCATCCAAATTCGCTGTTATGACGAAGCACGGAAGCATTTTCCCCTCTACCCCTCGGCACACAGTAGCACCCAGTCTGCCGGGACTTCCTTACCTCATTCCACATACCTATGCAACAGTTACAGATAAAACATACAAATTTAAGGTGTCGCAGCCAAAACTCACCAGGAGTATACCCGACTAGCGGAGGCGGTACCCTCAACGTCTTTAGATTTGTCTCCCCATCCAAATTCGCCGTTGTGACGTAGCATTTTCCCTTCTCCCCCTCTGCGCACAGCAGCACCAAGTCTGCTGGGACCTCTTTCCCTCGCCTTACTCGTACTAACGTGCCCGGTGCGATGGACGAGTTACGGACCTCTTTGATCACGCCGCGATGAAGTATTTCAACTGGAAGATGTTAGAGTTTTGAATGATTCACGGTTAGACGGTACGGTCAATAATACAAAAAGTAATCTATATCCCGGTCAATATAAGTCTAGTAGAAGAGGTTATTTGATTAGTATAAAGCGGCCCGGCTAAAGTGGGACTGGGCTGTCTGCCGAATGCCGAGCGAGCTGTGGGCCAAAATCGCCACAGAGTGGCAGCCCAGCTCAAAACGAGGAATTGGCAGACCACGTCGGCGATGGCGAGACGAGTTAAGACTCCTTTTTAAAGGAATGGCCAGACTGCACAGGATCGGGAAGACTGGAAAAAGTTGGGGGAGGCCTTTGCCCAGCAGTGGGACATTATAGGTTTAGATTAATTTGTCTTAAATGGCCTCTGCGCTGTTGGCTTTGGCCCAACGCATGCCTCCCAAAGGTCCGGGACCCCATGATCCCGTGATATGGAAAGACAGACAAATAATAACAATAGTATAAAGCCTAGATTACACGCTACACATCGTAAGTTTTAAAAATCCGTTTTATTTATCGTCGCTTACTTTTAAATACCCCGAAACGCGCTTGGTGCATCCTCAGCGCGTTTGAATTCGCGTATTCTACGTACCACTATCACAGCCGGGGTAGCACATGATTAGCGCGAGAGTATCTCGCCGCGACATAGACTACCCGTCCCCCTTTAATTCATACAGTTAGCAAAAGACGCGGGTAGTCTATCTCGCGGCGAGATACTGTCACGCCAATCATGTGCTCGGCCTACAGATTATATATATAATACTCGTAGTTCTCGCTATCAGCAAAATCGAGTTTTACAAGCGGCTGTGTGTAATATCTGGTTGGTGTTGGCACCTATCTATGCTATTGTACAAATACACATAATAAAAGTAAATTACAAATAAGTAGGACAAGTAAGTACAAATGTGAACTTATCCCTTTGAGGGATCTCTTCCAATTAACCCTTGAGTATAGATGAGAGGAGAAAGTGGAAAATGTATATAGTGTGGAATATTATTAATAATACTTTTTTGAAAAATTCCCCCATGAATCTTTCTAAATGGAAACTTGCTTTAAATTATCGTGTACGTTTCCAAAAACTTCCGAGAATGTTCCTGCATTTTTGAAAATGATCTGCAACTTATTTTTAGGCTCGTACTCATTAAATAACTTAAAAAAAACTGAACATAATGCTTTTCGTTTAAATTCTAGGAAAATGTGACGTTAACTCCACTATTCTGAAGGTTGTTACAGTTACAAGTGTGATGCAGTACATGATAGATATCTAATCTGAATTCTGAAGTATTACTTTCGGCATAATCTGAAACCAGACAGTGACCTTTTAAATCATAGCTTGCTAGATAAAGATTTATCATGGCCTAATGATGCCAAGGATAATCACAGATTTGGAATAAGTCTTTGTTGAGACTGAAATAACTTTATACCAAGTCCACCGGCCATCGACTTGCCCACTTTTTCTTTGGTGTATGATATCTATTTCAGTTTATAATTTACTAGCTTTTGCCCGCGATTTCGTCTGCGAGGAGTTAGTAATTTGGGTAGCTTATTTTTTATTTTATCTGCTTTTTTATGGATTCCCCATACAAACTTCCAACCCCCTTTTCACCCCCATAAATGATGATTTCTGGGACAAAAACTACCCTATGTCCTTCCCCGGGACTCAAACTATCTCTATAGTCTATACCAAATTTCAACTGAATCGGTTTAACGCGTGAAGAGGTAACAGACAGACAGACACACTTTCGCATTTATAATATTACTAGCTTTTGCCCGCGACTTCGTCTGCGTGGACTTGGTAACCGCAGCTAGAGTAAGAATAACGCCTGGAAAAATTCTCATAGCAATCTAAGTTTGAGCATAT
Source organism: Cydia strobilella (assembly GCF_947568885.1). NCBI lineage: Eukaryota > Metazoa > Arthropoda > Insecta > Lepidoptera > Tortricidae > Cydia > Cydia strobilella. Next base: position 34,930,459 of record NC_086041.1, read on the forward strand.
TATGCACACAAATTAGCAGGCACTTCGTTAATTATCTCAATTCCACCCCGCTTTTTACTTTCTTAAGGGATGATTTTCGGGATAAAAACTATCCTATGTCCTTCTCAGGGACTCATCCTATCTCTATGCCAAATTTAATTTAAATCGGTTCAGCGGTTTAAGCGTGAAGAGGGAACACACAGACAGAAAGACAGACAGACTTTCGCATTTATAATATTAGTATGGATACATAGTATGGATATCCAGTAGTGTGACTACTTAAAAAACACAAATCAAAATATTTCATAAAATAATCCTCCTCTAGATTAGATCCAATGCTATTGGTCTCCTCTCATCTCCGCCTCAGTAAAAAGGCAACCAAGAGTCCTTAGACCACAGATCCCTTGACTTATATTGATCGGGATATAGACCGTGATTACCTTTTGTATTTGTATATTTCGACGCAGTTAATGCATCATGTTCACGGGTGACTGAAGATACAAAAGGTAATCACGGTCTATATCCCGGTCAATATAAGTCTAGTGAAACTAACCGTGAATCATTCAAAACACAGATCCCTTACCAATCTGGTTGTTGACTCGGCCATCAGCTTTATGCCGCAGCCAGTCCTCGTATCCGTTCTTGACCGCCGTCACCATCACCATAAAACTGAGCGGCGCGATGCTCGTCAGCGGTGACACCGGGCTGTCTGTAAAAAGATTACATTTATGCATTTATGCAGTGTCTAGGACTATTCCTAGCCAAAATCCCGCGATCCGTTCATTACCGCTCGGTATACTAGTTTTTTTTATACTACGTCGGTGGCCTGATTAAACAATCTTCGTAGCTCCGTAGCCTATGTACGCCTGCAACTCCAGAGGAGCTACATGCGCGTTGCCGACCCTAACACTTCGCACCCTCGTTGAGCTAACTCACCGGCAGGAAGTCCAGGAACACAACACTATGAGTACGGTCTAGTGTTATTTGGATGCGGTTTTCTGTAAGGTGGAGGTACTTCCCCAGTTGGGCTCTGCTCTAGATCTGGAATGACATCCGCTGTGCTGTGTGCCCTACTACACAAAGCGAGATGACATTCACAGTGCCCATACCTCTCTTTTAGACGTAGTTTAAGCACATACCCCCGGTTAGGAGGAGGAGTTAGGAGGTAGAGGATACCTACTCTCGGTTTAAAAACCATCATTGGAGTCATTTCAATAATTGCCTTACTTGCGTTTGTGATAAAAAAACCATAACTTGCATAGCTGCATGGCACCGTGGGAAAGTGAAATACGTACGTATTGTGGGAAAAACACAGGTGTCGCATCGATTCTCCATGTGCAGCTTGAACATCACCACTTGGAAACATATTATGGCATTTTGAAACTTTTCCATGCAATTAGAAACAATTGAAGATGCAAAGGCTCAGCTGTAGGAGTTTTTATAGCTTAGTTAGCGTAGCGTTTAGTTTTATATTTATCTATGTATAAAAAGTGCTGTCTATGACTCAATGAATCAATGTTGTAAGTAACGCAATTGCAGAATTACTAATTTAACTGTTAAATAGTAATTTTTTTAATATTTAGAACTGTAATTTTATTCGTAAATCACTTTTTCACCACACCAGCTGGTAAAGGCTGATTGTTCAAAAACTGATGAGAAAGTTAAATTAAATTAATTAATAAGATGCAAATTTTGAGTTGTTTCTTTATGTTAGCTGGTAGAATAGACTTTTAAATGATGATTTTGAATGATAAATATTTAATGACGTTCATTTGGATTTGATTTGGTTTGATATCTTACAGTATAATATTTTCTTCGGGCTGGTGTGGTGAAACTTTTTATAACCCTCGCAACGCTCAAGATTCCATTTTTCGCTACTCTAGTTCTATTAATTATAAGGTATTCAAAATTTATTTAAAACTGAAAAAATATGGTGTATTTTAAACATGTCAAAGCATGTGCTACTGTTAGAAATTTATCTTAAAGATATTTTTTTATAAGTTAGGCAATTATTAATTTAAATAAAATCTTGAACTTGCGTCTTTTTTGTAAACTAAAACAATGTATAAAAAAATATTTTTACGCCAATTATTTTAACATTTTATTAATTTACAACAAAGCCGAAATTTCGAGAAATAGTACATTTCGATGCTAGTGCGGAAAGTATGTCATTACTCCACGAGTACCGAGATATAGAATACCGAGACGGCTCGTGGCAAGACTCGGGACGAGTGAAGAATGACATATCCGCACGTGTATCGAACGACGTTTTTTAATACAGTTGCGAAAAAATAAGAAAAGCAACAAGTCAGGAATGGAATTCGAAACTTTTATATTATTAATTCTATGACACTGACATCATTGACATTGACATTATGAAGAGGTGTTTTTCTAGCTTTTATCCGACTAGAATAGATTTTGTTATTATTATTAAACCCACTTCAATGAAAGTTTTTTTTTTCAAATGCATGTTCTATAAGACAAAAAATTGTAAATATTAAAACATTGTACTATTATTACCTAAATATCGTTATTTACTATTATTTGTGTATCGTATATTTATAAAAACAATATCGAATGTTGCCTTTGGAAACATAAAACATTCTTGCAGTAAGAAAATACGCCTCTTCTTTGACAGGTGTTCCGTTCCATTCAGACAACTTATTAAGAACGGTTTTTCAACATTAAAAAATAAACGTGAATACATGAAGGTAAGAGGTAAGTAATAAAATATGAAATATGCATATTTTTCGTATTCTTACATTAACAGTAGGTTTTTATGTTGATTACGACGTTTAAAGGAAACTAATATTAACACTCATCAATAAGTAGTCATGAATTGGAACAAGTAAAAATTAAAAAAAATTGGAAAAGTAAAAAGCACTAGTTCGCGAAAACCAACTTTCAGCACGCTAAACAGCCACGAAAAGTAGCACTTTTTGAGCAACTGTATTAAAAAATGTGTTAATTAATAATTGCCCAACAACAGTACATTCTTTAACATGTTTAAAATACACCATAGTTTTTTCAAATTTTTAAGTGAATAGATTTAGATTCAGATTTATTTATTTCATAATATTAAATTACATTATAAATTATTTTAAGCTAATCTATACGAATTTAATATACCTTTAGGAATGTTTTTTCATTTGTTAAATATTAATAGTTTATGATATTTTTTTTAATACTACGTCGGTGGCAAACAAGCATACGGCCCGCCTGATGTTAAGCAGTCTCCATAGCCTATGTACGCCTGCAACTCCAGAGGAGTTACATGCGCGTTGCCGACCCTAACACTCCTCTCCCTCGAGCTCTGGCAACCTTACTCACCGGCAGGAACACAACACTATTAGTAGGGTCTAGTGTTATTTGGCTGCGGTTATATATTGGCAAAAAACAAAATACTTACCATCCATACTTAATATGATTAATGCGAAAGTCTGTCTGTGTGTTACCTCTTCACATTTAAACCGCTGAACCGATTTAGTTGAAATTTAGCATAGAGATATTTTGAGTTCCGGGGAAGGACATAGGATAGTTTTTATCCCGAAAATTATCCCTTAAGAGGGTGAAAAGCAGGGTGGAATCATGGTGGAATTGAGATAATTAATTAGTTGTCTGATAATTTGTGTGCATATTATGCTCAAATTGAATGATTGCTACAAAACTTTCTCCAGGCGCTAAACTTACTCTAGCTGCTGTTACTGGTTCCACGCAGACGAAGTCGCGGGCAAAAACTAGTAATATTATAAATGCGAAAGTTTGTCTGTCTGTGTGTTACTCTTCACGCTTAAACCGCTTAACCGATTTAGTTGAAATTTGGTTGAGTCCCGGGAAAGGACATAGGGTAGTTTTTATGGGAATCGATAAAATGCAGATTTGATAAAAAAAAGTCGAAACGTCGGAAAAAAGGTAAAATAATGAAATTCAATCGCGTTAGACCCGGTAATGACCTTTTAAGCGAGTTCTGCCCAAACTTTGCAATTTATACAGTGTGAACCCAGGTAGCAAAGTGACGTCAACGACGTCATAATGACGTCATTATGGCGTCATTATGACGTCGCTGACGTCATAATGACGTATAAATGCTGTTAGGGAAAGGGAACCATGTCTAAAGTTTCCATATGCTGTTTTCGAGGCATACGCATACCTTGTTACGTCAAAATTTAGCTTAGTCGGACTCAAATTCAGTGTTAGAGTTAGACCAAGCTAAGTTGGCAGCAATTTTGATAGCCCAGACAGTGCAAGTGTTATTTAAACGTTATAATTTCATAGAAGGTTGACGTTTAAAAGTTGCAATGTAAACAAATATGTCAGATTTTGTTAGAGTTTGACACATAACCTAACACTTTTACGAAGTGAAATAAAACTATGAAAACGGATTATATCGCGTATATTGAATTTATAATACATCCCAATATACGCGATATAATCCGTTTTCATAGTTTTATTTCATGAGTAACTATCGCGGTAACCGAAGACAATATTACTTTTACGAAGGTTATTTTCGCTTAAATATTGATAATAAACATTTAATTTAAATAAAAAATTATATAAATAAAATATTTAAGTCTATAGACTGTTGATAAGGTCATGGTTGTCCTTTTAAAAAGCGAGATTACGAAGTAATGAAGGTATTAAAACGGTTTGTTTACATTGTTTGCAAGTTCTATCATTATTGACGACTTTATCAAAATAGCTGCCAACTTAGCTTGGTCCAAAGATAGATATAACTCCGTAATAGATGGATACAGTCTAAGGAAAAAACGTGCCTCGAAAATCAAGAAAATTTGATTCTCGTTCAGAGGGCGCTACTAGCTTTGGCCTACTGTCGTATAGATGGCGTTGACGGTTTCGTTTGTTATTTAACAATTTTAACGCATATCAGTGAAAGAACATGGGTCAAAATCATAAAAATAATTAATGCAAATAAAAAAAATCATTTATCCATATTTAAATACATTTTATCGTATTTTTATAAATCTTCATTTTTAGTTTTAAAGTGTGTCTATAGATGGCAGTGCAGTGAATTTACTGTGGTTACAAAATTTACTATTACAGTACCGCTCTAGTATAAGTTACTCTATGGGTCTATGGCTTGGTCTAACTCTAATATTCAATGTTATGGAACTAACACACGGATCGGATGATTGAAATCATCCATAGATTTAATGCTCAGTAAAAGGGGTTTAGCACACAAACCACTGCTTGCTTTGACATTTCTTTTATTACATTGATATACAGGATTAATTATAAGATTACATAAAGATCAAATCGAACATAAGTAACATAACCTCGCGCACAGGCCTGCCGCCAAATCTGACAGCTCTCTCTCTCAAACTAAAATGACCATAGATACAACAATCAAAAGTATAGAGCCAGGTACATACTACATGTAATTATCAGTAGTATTAGGCCACATATAGGATATTAACTATTATGATGCTTACAGCTCGGCCATCCTTTTTATTTTAGTGAGTCCTCTCACTAAAGTAATTAAACATTTATATCAACAACCATATATCATAACATGTCATCCACCTTAACACTAACGAAAGATAAACATACATAACAACATTATTTTAACCTTCTGGTTATTCAGTTCCTCATTAATCAATCGCAGCCAGTGACAATATGTATATTAACCTGATGCTTTAACCTGAGATCATGTAAACAGTCATTTCATACAACCAGCACCTATAGTAGCATTTACAGCCTTCTTCTAGTCTTTCACTATATGAACTAACTTACAGTCATGGTCTGCTCTAGACAGTCTGTTAAAGTATAAACCAACATCAACATTTACAGTCTGCCCTCAAGGCCTGCTCTAAACAGTTTGGTAAAGTATAACACGTTATAAACAATCATAGTCTGCCCTTAAGGCCTGCTCTATGGCAAAGCATAATACATCATATACAATCACAATCTGCCCTTAAGGCCTGCTCTAAGCTGTTTGACATAGTATGACACATCATAAACAATCAGTCTGCCCTTAAGGCCTGCTCTAAATAGCTTGGCAAAGTATAACACATCATAAACAATCACAGTCTGCCTTTAAGGCCTGCTCTAAATAGTTTGGCAAAGTATAATTCATCATAAACAATCACAGTCTGCCCTTAAGGCCTGCTCTAGACATCATTCCAAAGTATAAAAATTGTTATGGCCTGCTCTAGACTAGACTAGTCTAGACAGTCTGCCATCACGGCCTGCTCTAGAAGACAGGCTGCTATCAAAGCCCGTTCTAGACAGTCTGCCAACATTCAACCTAGTCAATCTAATTATTTAATTAGACTGTTGTTATGGCCTGCTCTAGACTGGACCAGTCTAGACAGTCTGCCATCACGGCCTGCTCTAGAAGGCAGGCTGCTATCAAAGCCTGTTCTAGACAGTCTGCCAACATTCAACCTAGTCAATCTAATTATTTATTTAGACTGTTGTTATGGCCTGCTCTAGACTAGACCAGTCTAGACAGTCTGCCATCACGGCCTGCTCTAGAAGACAGGCTGCTATCAAAGCCTGTTCTAGACAGTCTGCCAACATTCATACCTATAGCCAACCTAATCATTTAATTTGTTATGGCCTGTCTGCCATCACGGCCTGCCCCAGACAGTCTGCCCTCAAGGCCTGCGCTGGACAGTTTGCCAAAGTATAACTAATTATTTATTTATTTTTGAATCTAACTACAAGGTCCATATTACAAGTACCTATCTTTGCCAAAATATAAACTAACATAATAAACAGTCTGCCATTACGGCCTGCACTAGACAGTCTGCCAAAACTCAACGGTTATATTCTAGATTCATAATATTAATATAATAACTAGCAGTCGTGTCAGCGAAGAGTCTCGACCAACACCGAGAGAGACTCTCGCCGAGTCGCTTGATCAGATGCATAAGACGGTAATCGTGGACACGGCGCATAGTACGTCGGTTGCTCACTCTGCGGCCCTGACCATCGGCAGCTTGGGCCCTGCCCACTGCTGGCAGCTCTGCCTTAACAGTTTCACCTCCTTTGCTTCAGTCAGCTCTTGCTGCGATGCCCTCGCTTATCATCAACTTCATCCGTTCAGCCAGGTTACCAGCGTTGAAACATACAAAAATAAAAATAGTTATAATCATTAGCAGTAACAAAGATAATTTTAGTCACAGTCATCCTCAACAATTTAATAATTGAAATATAAACATCGACTCAGTCAATCATTATCATCATCAATTAATCTTACTATACCTATATACCTAATCATCATCTATCATCATCTATATCGTCATCAAAATCGATCTGTTCGGTAATCATCATCGATATCATCATCAATATGGTCAGTCAAGCATTATCGCCGACATTGTTATCGAAGTCGTTCAGCTCCGTTTTCATCATCGATATGGTCAGTTATTGACCCTGTCGTGGACATCGAGGCAAACATTCGTTGACATCGACACTGTAATCGATATGTTCGGTCATATACATAATCATCGTTCTCGGACCTCTGTTACCTAAGATCTTCCTTAGATACCTACTCATCGTTACTGAAATCGTAATCAGACGTCAATGACGTCATGGATATCAGTCATTATCTTCATCGAAAAATCCTCAACATTAATTAAATAAAATGACAAATATTCCATCGATTCATCAACTTTAAGAAGATTACATTTAAAACAGGTTTTTATTAATTTATTTATATAAACAGATAATTATTTATTCAATGACCTTATGATCCTGATGTTTCGTCCTAAACTTCGTTCAGTATTTCACAATGGTAATATTCAGCCCCAGGAATCGGCAAGAACGCAGCAACTATATCTCGGGATGACATGCACCCAAAAAAAAGTAGCTCTAAATAATAGCGTATAGGTACTACACCGAGTACACCGTAACATATACTAGCGTCATTAGTGTCATTACCCCACCTACTATATTATTGGAAGTATTGGAAGTGATTAAAAGTTATTCCAATATACATTTATTCACTTTTTGTTAATTGATACAGCCAATATTTCCTGGCTATGCTAATCGTGGCGACAACGCACTTAATGACAAAAATGCAACCATACATTTTGTCTTTATGAATCATGGTTCTTTTGCCTTACTATACTTTAATTCATATTACCAACTTATTTCTTGTCATCACTGTATCTCTGTCATAAAATCATACATGTTACCTTCCATGGTACCTTCTGTTAAACCTACTGATCAAGCAAATTTTAAGAATACAAAGTTTCATGAATTGAAATGAAAAATAAAAATTAGTTCCAAGCTCCTTATAAGGCTTCTTGAGCCTACTTTATAAGGCTTCTTCAAGTTTGAATGTTATCTACTTTTAGCTTCGTTTATTTAACTTACCTACTCTGGTGTTGATTCTTTTGTTAAGGTCAGTCACAGACTTCTGCTCAGGACCATACTAAAATTTTGTACTAACACTTGTGACAGTGGTTGTACTTATTCATCGATTTTGCATTTCAAGTCAATTTTCAATGAGAATTCTTTGTCTTGTTTTTTTTTTCAAACAGGGACTGTTTTTGTAAACTTTTTAATTTTACAAATAGACTTTCTTAACTTGATAATGTATACACAAGTATGCTGCTTTTACCTTTTCTTGACACTTTATGGTCCTTACCTATTAGTAACCTGAATTTTATAATTTGTGACCTAAGAGTTTGATTAACTTAGTTAGGCATCACTAACTGTAAAATTTCTTAACCTGAATCTGTCATACAATAATTATTTCAGATTCACCCTTTATGCAAATGAAACCATAAAGTCACAAATTAATTGTATTTCATAGCAACAATTCATAGTTTCATTTGTGGTTTGTTATTGTATTGTACAACTGCAAAATATAACTGAATACTATGCAATATGCTTAATACAAATATTGAATATTGTGTCAACAGCATGGAAAAAGTAATCTGTTCTTGTTTAGCCAATCTGCTTTTACTAGACAGAACTTGCACTAAACTTATAAATTTAGAGAAACAAATGTGTACATTGGTGTATATTTTGTGCAATAAGGTTTAAATATAAATACCGCTTGTCACCAATTCAAAGGTATGAAGTAGGTATTCAAGATTTCTAAATAGAGTGAAATATAACTTCTTTTAAATACCTACTAGGAGATCTTAACCACTGAAAGTGAACTGTACTTATTGTTATCAGAAAGTAAACATTTATATTTCATTTTTTTCATTTTCTTATGCTATGTTAATATTCACAACGCAACCAGTCATCATGTAAATCATGCTCCCTGAATGATAATAATGATGTTTTAAAATTGTTACTTTGATTTTCAATTGCATGTCATTTAAAACAGTAGTATGAAATAGATGTAAAACTATCAATGTCATTCATTTCAAATTTAGAATTCATACTGTGTGTAATTCCATTAATTCATTATTGTTTCTATATGCATCTCTCGGAGTATCCAGACTAATAATTTTCAGTACAACAATGATTGGCAACTAAATGCATGTACCTACAGTACTACTATGTAGAATATACCATCTTTAATTAACATTTTTTTTTTTTTTACATTTGCCTATATACAAATGTTTATAAATAATTTGTTTGCATCAAAACAAAAACTAGTTTCTTTGTCTTTTCACCTAAATAACCGATATGCACATTTATCTATTAAGGTTCTTTTATTCTGAATTAGAGACCGGGGTATTTATCTCAATAAGTGTGATGCTTGGTAAAGGCCTTTTCTAAATCTTCCCATTGACAACCGTCATGGGCCAATCTCCTACAATTCTAGCCCGCTGTCAGTCGCTACCTCTCATCTTTGCTATCTCATCATTTCATCATGGCAATAACTTCTGCAATACTAATCAATCACCTTTTTTTTGTTATCTCTTACCATATATAGGCATTATATACTCATGCATCATTAGAACAAAAAATAACCTTTTAGTGTCATTAGACTATCCAAAAAATAATAGTAATAATACCTAGTAAATATTCAATTATTGTCATTTTACAACTCATTGTTAATAATTAACTTCACTGAGCACCTGAATTGTACCTGAACAGTGCACAATACCATCCTTACCATTTTGACTTCTTATAACCATGTTGGCTCTTAATGATAGTTCTCTGCGTCTCACCAATCTCACCGTGATGGTCGTTTGCTTGCATTTTCGTCGAGATCTATTCTCATTGTATTCCAACGTGTCTCAACGTGTCAGTCCAAAAACAAACAATGACAAAAAACACAGGTTAATAACTAGATCAATACATAGCAAATGTCCAGTGCATTGCAAATTTAAAACAACTTTTATTTTAAACAAATGAAACCAATTGTCAATCATTTTGTTTACCGTACAAAACAAAACTAATGAAATCGTGTATCATATATATTTATATATATATATACACTATTGTCTTGATTATGAAATTAACATTCAAAAGACCAAGCAACTTACATTACTATGTACCTCTTTCATCATCATCATCAATTTTAAGAGCTATGCTCTTGTTGATGGAGTAATTACCATTCTTTGCTGGGCCAGCCTTTTGACTCCCTCGTACAACATGACAGAAACTCTATCTTTCATTTGGCTGAGATATGTGTTCCTCTGCGTCTTTCTCGCTCAATCTTGCCCTTCAGGATGTTTAAAAAGAATCTGTCGTGCGGGTCGTGCCGTATTAGATGACTAATCATCTTACACCTTCTGTTAGCTGTTGTGCCTAACAGGCATCTCTTCTCTCCTGCCATGCTCAGTTCCTCAACGTTCGTCTTCCTTTCTGTCCAGCTAATCCTTAGCATCCTCCGTCAACACCGGATTTCAAAGGCCTCCAATCGCTCTCTGTCCCGTTGTGTCACTGTCCACGTCTCACAAACATTTAAAGCAATGCTCCAGATATACGCCTTAACTAAGCGTTTTTTTTTTCACATTCTTCGAGATGTGTGCTTCATCTCTATATAGGTGAAAATAATCATCCAATTTCTATGTGGGCATTTGAATTCACAATCCCGCTTTCTGAGTTGAAATCATCCATAGATTTAATGCTCAGTAAAAGGGGTTTAGCACACAAACCACTGCTTGCTTTGACATTTCTTTTATTACATTGATATACAGGATTAATTATAAGATTACATAAAGATCAAATCGAACATAAGTAACATAACCTCGCGCACAGGCCTGCCGCCAAATCTGACAGCTCTCTCTCTCAAACTAAAATGACCATAGATACAACAATCAAAAGTATAGAGCCAGGTACATACTACATGTAATTATCAGTAGTATTAGGCCACATATAGGATATTAACTATTATGATGCTTACATGATGGAGACCGAAGGTCGCTAATATAATTATTTATGTATGTCCAGACGGGGTAATCATAACGACCGATTTGATCAGAAAAGAAATTGGCGTCTATCTCCAATTTAATTAGTTTTATGATATTTGAGCGCTCTAAACTAAAAAAATGCCTCCAATCGCGAATCATACTAAATTCACAAATTGGTATTCTTGCGAAGAATGAGTGAAAGGAGGCTAACAAAGAGAGTATATAAGGGAGAGGTAGAAACGGGAGTTGGAAGGGGCAGACCTCGGCGGACTTTCTCTGATCAGATCGGGGAAATCCTGAAGAAAGGCCAGGTCAAGAGCACCCTAAACCGGCGAGCGTGTATGAGGAATGTTATGAAAGTGAAGGAAGCGAAAGAGGTATGTCAGGATCGTAGCAAGTGGAAATCCGTGGTCTCTGCCTACCCCTCCGGGAAATAGGCGTGATTATATGTATGTGTATGTATGTATGGTATTCTTGCGTCCATCGCACGCATCCTCGGTAATATTAATATTGGATACGAGTCACGGATATGTTGGGCACACATGGATTAGTTAATCCTGGAGAAAACCTTGATAAAAATGTAAATTTTAATAACCTACGATTTTTATCATATCTCAAAGCAATTTCAAGTACGCTTATCTGAGTTTTATTTGTGAGAGAATCCCTACTATGACTTCACAGTTATTTACGTACATTTGTAAGTAAACTTCCGATATCTACTACATGTCTACGAAGTAAGTACTTATTTATTTACTGAAATGTATTGATTACATGCGAAGTGCGTGGCGTGGCGGTGAAAATAAATGCGAGATATCTCGCCCTATGTATTAGTAGTTCGCTCGGATCAGCGACACTTATCTACATACATTTGAATTTTTCTAACTTCCGATCTGTTTTCTGTCTAATTTTTATTCAATACGCAAAAGTAAGTTGACTCTCCTCCTGAACTGAATGAGATACTGTTATATGATCATTAGCAGCATATATTATGAATGACATACATATACTGCTAACTGAAGATACAGGACTGTGTACTTAGGGCCAACTTATTAATAGCGACCGCTTTGAAAGTAATGACGAGGAAGTAAAAGTTTAAAATTCTTGTAAACTGTTCGGCGAGATTCCGTAGTTAATACTTATGAATATCAGCAGCAGAGATATACAAAACTGTGTAATTATTACCCACTCACCAATAACTATGGCTATATACGTGACGACGAGGACTTCCATTTCCACGAGGAAATGGAAGCAGTTTTTTCTTTTTAGGGTTCCGTACCCAAAGGGTAAAAACCGGCCAAGTGCGAGTCGGACTCGCGTTCCAAGGGTTCCGTACATTACACAATTGAAACAATGTATTTTTTATGTGAAATGTAAGTGAAATGTCTTTAAAAAACCCGTAGGAGTCGGATTAAAAACTAAGTAATTAAGTCTGACTCACGATTGACTACACATTTCTAATAGGTTTTCCTGTGATCTAAGGTAAAGAACTATTTTGTGTATTTTTTCATAATTTTAGACCCAGTAGTTTCGGAGATAAAGGGGGGGAATGGTAATTTTTTGTATATTTTCTTGAATAACTTCTAAACTGTTTATCCTAAAATTATAAAAAAAATATATTTCAGTTTCTTACAATGAGCTTTTTCATTTGATATATAACACAAAATAGTTTGAAAAACATTATTTTTTAATTTTCTCATTTATCCCCAAAAGTGGTCGCGATGTTTAAATTTTAATTGTTTACGTTACATGTCCATCTTTGGGTCACAAACTTACATATGTATACCAAATTTCAACTTAATTGGTCCAGTAGTTTCGGAGAAAATAGGCTGTGACAGACGGACAGACAGACAGACGCACGAGTGATCCTATAAGGGTTCCGTTTTTTCCTTTTGAGGTACGGAACCCTAAAAACGGGACCCGCAAAGATTCCGCTGTCCGTCTGTCCGTCTGTCTGTCACCAGGCTGTATCTCATGAACCGTGATAGCTTGAAATTATCACAGATGATGTATTTCTGTTGCCCCTATAACAGCAAATACTAAAAAGTACGGAACCCTCAGTGCGCGAGTCCGACTCGCACTTGGCCGGTTTTATTTATTTATAAGTTGACGATCGTTCAGCTGCTCAGCAATGTTTTGCGGTATGAACATCAGCAGCGTACAGCGGGGCGTCTTAATTGTTTTATGTTTTTCTTAGATTTAGGTACCTACTGTTAACTGAAGATAGAAAACTGAGGTATGTATGATCAACTCACCAATAACTATGGCTATAAAAGTGACGACGAGGAAGTAAAAGTTGACGATCCTTCTAAACTGCTCAGTGAGGTTCTGTGGTATGAACATCAGAAGAGTGTAGCGAGAAGTCTTGATTTTGTTGTGCTTCTTGCCGTCCGCCGCCGCACCCACCTCGATCTGCCTGGTCTCTGATGCTGACGACACCTTGTTGCCCTGAGGGAAGAAGAGATATTGAGAATTGCACGAGTCATCATACTCCGATTTCGATGATAATTCGTTGAAGAGTTCCGTTCTATCAAATTTTATTTGTAAGAACTAATCTGCAGAAAGTTTCACCCTTACTCTCAGCCTTTGGAAGTGTTACGGTTTAGAAAGTCGTGCGTGAGATGCGCGCTAATCACCAAGACAATCGTCAAGATCGTGTCAAAACCAGTTCGAAGCTATAACAAATTGTTACATTAGAATCGGCCTTCTGGACGAATGCCAAAGAATAGGCATAGTTATTCAGCGTGGGAATGTAGGCAACCTTATGGGCACCCTTTCGCAGGTGGGTAAGTTTTATGTATTTATGTATGTATGTATGTATATAAACACTTTATTGTACATAAGACAGATTACAAACACAATAAAAGAACATAAATATATACAATGTACAAAGGCGGACTTATCCCTATAAGGGATCTCTTCCAGTCAACCTTTGAGCAATTGAGAATGAAACAATAAACAGATCAAGATAGACAAACGAACACTATGAACAGAAAGTAAATTATGGTTCAATTATTACATTACATTATTATTATTTATTTTATTAGTTTTAATTTTTTTTTATAAAAAAAATAATAATAATAAAAATTGAAGTAAATTAGCTAAAACGGAAATACCATAGGCCTTTTATAGCGGACTATACACATTCGAATAAGAGTAATGTCGTTTTGTTTATCAAACCATAACATCGCTTCTTTAATTGAATACATTTTGAAAGCCTCTGAATAAGTAAGTTATTTTTAAACTGAAATCTATAGATGTCAATAATTCTGGATTAAAATAAATGCAAAATTATCCACAATTAATGGAGAACTTCTTTCAATTGGGTTATGTACCTACCTACTTCAAAGACCCAAGTCAATTTTCATCAATCAAAATTCTTTAACTCTTTCTCCACACACCAATTTTTGGTGAGTTTTCACGCCAAAGAAAAAGTGGACCATGCCCTTCAGTTGCCGAGGCCGGATTCAAAGCATCGTTTTCACCTTTCGCGGCTAAATAAATATAAATGCCCCAAATAAATAATATAAAATAAAATTAAATTAAATAAATAATAATAAACGCCCTAACCTCTAGGCCATCCGGTTACCCGATCAGCCGTTCCAATCTCAAAATACAACAAATCAAAATATTGTTTAGTAAATGTTCATCATCTTCCTCGAGTTGTCCCGGAATTTTGCCACGACTCATGGAAGGGTCCGCTTGGCAACTAATCCCAAGAATTGGCTTAGGTACTAGTTTTTACGAAAGCGATTGCCATCTGACCTTCCAACCCAGAGGGTAAACTAGGCCTTATCGGGATTAGTCCGGTTTCCTCACAAAGTTTTCCTTCACCGAAAAGCGACTGGTAAATATCAAATTATATGGAAATAGTAAATGTTGAGAAACTATTTTTATTCATCAAAGAAATGTAACAATTAATTAAACATACAAATTACTTATAAACTTAAATAAACCTTTTTTTTAACGTTGGGAAAATGCGTTTACGCATGCCACCTGGCCCGGGGGAACCAGGAGTCCAGGAGCGATGACGGACTAACCTGGTAGGACAAACTTAAATAAACCTAGGAAAGAGTAAAACTAATACTATCGTGAGACATATTTTAAAATATTTAGATCAGTACGGTTTTTACTCACTATTATTTTTAGTCGCTTCTGGCGACATGTTTCGGATTATTTGGGAATCCTTCCTCAGGCACGAGTGTCCGCGGCGGTTGTACGTCGTGCACTCCCCAAAGAATCCGAAACATGTCGCCAAAAGCGACTAAAAATAATAGTGAGTAAAAACCGTACTGATCTAAATATTAAGAGTAAAACTAAATAACTTAACTAATACAATATTATAACCCCCCACTTTGATTATCCCTCGGACCAAATGTGGCAAAAATATTGGCGGCATTACCTCGCTGAATGGCCAGTGAAATCTATTGGACAAGGAAAGAACCAGAGCGAAGGTCGCTGCCCCTTTCCCTAAAGGATGACTCACGTTAGACCGGGCCGTGTCCGGAACGGAGCTTCCGGCGCTTACTTTTCTATGACATGACAGGTGATCACGTGATGCTTACCATAGAAAACGAAGCGCCGGAAGCTCCGGCCCGGGCACGGCCCGGTCTAACGTGAGTCATCCTTAAAGCGTCGCCCTATATCCTTTAATAAAGGCTTAATTAATTTGATCTCTCAAGTTGTAAGTTTCCAGAGTTTTGACATGATGACTAACACGTGTCTAAAAACTTATGTCTTAAAAGTCTCATAAAACTTTACCTTCATGTGTTCCAAACTCTAGTCGAACTATTTTACAAATATCGGCCGCCCAGGCATCTTAACACGTGGCGCGACCGTCGAGGACTGCGCCCAATGTCAATGCCAGTGCATCGGGTGGCGTGTGAAGGGCCGCAGGTGTTCAAAAGGTTACTACAGGGTGGATTCGTATTTAGGGCTAGTTGTATTTTCAGCGGTTTGAGTGTAATGTTAAATTTATATTTAAAATCCATTCAGATGGATTTAAAATAACGTAATAATATGTGCAAGACGACATGATAACTTGTTATCGATAACTACGCCGAATGTTATTACTAGTGCATCGTGTGGCATGTGAAGGGCCGCATCTGCTCTAAGGGTAGCGCTATACCGGGTGTGGCCTGTAATAGGAGCAAAAAATTTAACTGTATACTCCTCAAACTGACCAACATTTGTTCAGCGACTTTTAAAAATAATGAAGACTAGAATTCGTATTTTTCATACAAAATAAATATTATCTTCAATGTACGCCATTATCATTGTGATTAACGTTGCCTGTCACACCTTAAACATAACAAAATTCGCAATACATTGCGTCTTGGAAAAAACTTTAAAGTGTGTTAAAAATCAAAACACAAGTTATTTTTAAAAGTCGCTAAACAATTAATGTTGGTCGGTATGAGGAGTACAGCCTACAGTTTAATTTTTTGCTCCTATTACAGGCCACACCGTGTATACAGGTTGGCTAAAAAATAAGTGCATTCCCGTTGCCAGGGAGATTTTGGTATTATGCTGAGATTACTGAGCAACTTTAACAATGAGACAAACCACGATATCGCGAAAATAAAAGTTACCCCCCCATAAAAAATGGACCAGCCAAAAACTATGAAACAGCCAAATTTTTTTTCACGATTTCGGGGTTAGTCCCATAGTAAAAGTTGCTCAGTATAATCCCAAAACCTCCCTGGCAACGGGAAGGCACTTATTTTTTAGCTACCGTGTATAGGCTGGATTATTCGTGAGCTGGTTTACTGTTTACTATAATTCTCTGAATATATATTTTTTAAATGCATAGAAATGGATTAAAAGATATATGATAACGTAATGAATGAATAATGTCATTGTCAGTTAATTTTCTCCGAGGGTAGGCGTACGGGGTACTTTCTTATTCGGGGCTGGTTTTCAGTGTTATATTTTGATTTCAACTATTAACGTGAATTTTAAATGACAAATTTCAATATTTTATTTATTTTCTATATTTCTAAATTTCTTTCTATTGTGAAATGCACAAAAATGGATCTTGGACAATATACGAGAACTTATTAGTAAATAAGTTTTGCTAATCAACAAATTGGTGACTCTAATGCAGATATTCAGCTATAATAATAAAAGTGTTGTTTTATGACTAAGCAACTAACGTTACTATATCTAAAAAAATATCTAATGATCTTTGCAAAAATATTGATTACAAATGTTTATTTCTGTTTTACCGCAAAAATATAATATAAAAGCGTAACCTAAGTACTTGGACTTGAAAAATTCAAGTGAGCGTAACCGTTGTAGTCTACATATTTTAAAATATAAAATTAATTACCGTTTTAGTTTTAGAATTGGACAAAATGCACGCTCGATATATATTTTTTCCCTATAAATATAAACTAGACTTATATTGACCGGGATATAGACCGTGATTACCTTTTGTATTATTTGTGAGCTCCCGATATAATACAAAAGGTAATCACGGTCTATATCCCGGTCAATATAAGTCTAGTGAAACTAACCGTGAATCATTCAAAACTCTAAATATAAACTAGTTTCAAACTGAGAATTCCACGCGTGAAAACGAGGGCAGACGGGCAGACTAAAGCTAGGCTAAGTTTCGGTTAGCCGCTTCATTTATTATTAAAACGAATTGATAATTATGCCTTTAATAAAGATTAAGTTCGAAATAGATAATTACCTTATAATTACGTAGTGACTGATAAATAGCCTTGGTAATTTGATAATAGTAAGGACTAATTTGAATCACTGATTTCTAATAGGTATTTAGGAGTGGAGAGGCGATCAGTTCCTAAGGGATAACCTGGAATGGGTTAGCAAGAGCTACAAACTAAGCTAAATTAACAGTCACAGCATCTCTTGGAGTCATCCACAGGTAGAGGACATGAAGGGGAATCCTTAGCCCTCATGCAATCTTCTTCTTCGTTGCACTCTACAGAGTTGTCGTGGCCATTATGTAATCTTTTGAGAGACTCGCTTCACGATACGTCACGCGTTTCATTCCTTCCGTAGAGCTGCTTTCCGTGAGCATTCGCTTACTGTGGCCGACACACTGGCTTTAATTTGGTCGGTCCATCTCATTGGCGATCTTCCTCTAGTCCTGTAACCTCCCACTCTTTTCCTTGGACAACCAGAAGTTCTATGGATGTTCCGCCTCCAATGCCATCTTACCTTCCTAAAGAAGCCGAGCCGAGCCTTCTTCTGGGTATTCCGAAGGTATAGTGGCTTGTATGCCCTCGGTCTGATCCACACGAACTACGGCGCGAACATCATTGACTATCTTTTAACGCAATTGAAAAATGCGCAGAATGAAATGGTGCGTCACGGTGGATGCCTCGGTTAAGGTTTAGCCGCGATGGGAGCCATAGACAAGATGTCTATGAGCAGTTGAAATTCCATCTGTATCAAGATGATGCTGTGACAGGCGAAGCCGCCGGTATCGCCATGGGTGTGGTCATGCTTGGGTCTAGACATGGTCTTGACAATTTCTGCTGAGAGAGCCAGAGAAAAGTATAATAGGTATCTTGTTTCCCTGTCACTCTTAGCAGTAAAATAGCAGAAAGTGTCCGGCAAAAGGAAAGTTATAATACTTAATTTCTTTTGAATTATACTTTCAATGGTACATTGTTGCCGAAAGATGGAAAGAAAGGAATTTTCTGACGAGGTACTTATCTAGATGGTCCGAGTCAGAAAATGCCTGTTTACACCCAGCATCGCTTGCAGGATTCCTAGGAATAAAATGATTCATACCAAAGATAGATATAACTACGTAATAGATGGATACAGTCTAAGGAAAAAACGTGCCTCGAAAATCACGAAAATTTGATTCTCGATCAGATGGCGCCACTAGCTTTGGCCTACTCTCGTATAGAGGGCGTTGATGGTTTCGTTTGTTATTTATAATTTTCACGCATATCCGTTAAGGAACATGGGTCAAAATCATATAAAAATAATTAATGCAAATAAAAAAATCATTTATCCATATTTAAATACATTTTAACGTATTTTTATAAATCTTCATTTTTAGTTTTAAAGTATGTCGATAGATGGCAGTGAATTTTCAGTGATTACAAAATCTACTATGACAGTATTTACCGCTCTATCTTATTATATCCTCTTTGCTCGTTTTCGATTTACGAACAAAATGCGACCATTCCCAAACATATTTGAGAAAATGTAATTTACGCGACTTTAGTAACATTTTTTGTCACCCTGTAGTCAGATCATAGAAAAATGTCCTCTCCCGTTTTCATTTATATACACGTGTTGGTATCGCGCATTTATTAATAACAGTGATATCCCTTTTCTTTTGAATAAAATATAATTGAACAAATGAATAACACATGTCTGCCATCGTGAAAGGGAAAATAAAATTGAGGTATTTGAGGTTACCTTAATAAAATTTTAAAATGTAAAAATCCAGTATTAGCCGTTCAGGGCCAGCTACAAATAAAACGACAATAACCTTTTTTTTTTTAATGAAATAGGAGGCAAACGAGCAGACGGATCACCTGATGGTAAGCGATTACCGCCGCCCATGGACACCCGCAACACCATACTACACCATCACCATACACCATATTAAGATGAATTTTATCGACATTTTTAATCAATTTTTGAATTGCACCCCTTTAAAGTTTTATGGCGCTACTGTTAACTAATAGTACAATATATATATACATATATATTTGTTCTTTTGTAGATAAAATATGATAGCTAAAACAATCACAAATTAAGTAACCTACACACACGAGAATTATATATAGTTGGTCAAGCAAATCTTGTCAGTAGAAAAAAGCGGCAAATTTAAAAATGTAGGCGCTAAGGGATATCGTCCCATAGAAAAAATTAATTTCGCGCCTTTTTCTACTGACAAGATTTGCTTGACCAACTATATAAAATTCTCGTGTGTGTAGGTTACTTAATGTGTGATTGTGTTTTAGCTATCATATTTTATCTACAAAGAACAAGTATATATTGTAATTTGTTAGATGTTGAGGATATCTCAACGGTCTTTTAGTTTTATTTTTAAAATATCTGACAAGTGACAGATGGTTTGCCGCGGTTTTGGACAATAATGACATTGACAGGGGATTAGGTTAAGACAGAGAGAAAAACGCAAGTTGTTGGATAAGAGATTTGTATTGTTTTAATTATAGAAAACTCAAAATAAATAATCTATTGTAAACTAATTTGGAGTTTAAGTGAGTGTCTTTTAAATTATATAATGAAATATATTTGCAACGTAATTGGAGTTGAGATTATGATAGGAAGTTAATTAATTAATTAAAGATAAAGATAACCATGTCGGTCGATGGCTTTTTATAGATATCCTATTATCCAACGCGCTGAGATTGTTCATTAAGGAAATGTGCATTTTTTGTAGTCGGAGAATTCCAAATATGAATTTTATTATTGTCTGATAATTCGGAAAACGAACATGATGGAGTTATGGCTGAATTTCAGAAGTAAGTACCCGAAGTTACTAATCAAAAATAAATCTATTTCCTTAAAGTTGTAGAGTCAGACCAAGCTAACATATCAGCGATTTTGATAGCTGAGCACAGACTGCACAAGTTTTATTTCAAACGTCATAATTGCACAGTCTGTGCTATCAACATCACTGCTGAGTTAGCTGGGTCTCTGGGTAGTCTGGGTCTGGGTCTATTTACAAAAAAAAATAACCCGCTTAGACTTCTGCTAACTATACAACAGAAGGCCTGCCGTGAACACCGAAGTTAGCAAATTTCGGGCATTTTTCTCTTTTACTCCAATTAAGGCGTAAATGGAGTGGCAGAGATAGTTGCTCGAAATTTTACGAATTTTCGCGGTTATAGCTTTAGTTGCGGGCTATCAATATAACTCGATTCCCATTGTCATTTTGAGGAAGCTGGAAGCTGGACTCTTTATCCTATAGGTAGGTATGGAAGGAAAGAAGGCTTAAATAAACCCAATCTCGCCTTACAGGTTTTTTTAACTACTGCTAAATATACAGCCTAACAGGCCTCAGATGTCAAAATAATATTAGAATCATGTTATTCAGTTATCGTCATGGCCGGATTTCCGCCTAAGCCCACAAGGCCCGGTCCTAGGGGCCCAGGCAACATAGCAATGGTTTTGAGGTGAAGGGAGCCCCTCTACATTATTTAGTGCCATATCAAGTGCCTAGGCTCTAGGGGCTAGACATAATGGACGGAACATGACACATTTTAGACTGGTTCTGTAGCATTTGACGCGCCGGCATTCAGTAACCGTAGAGGGACCACACAAGAATTCGCAAATTATATTTCCATTAGACATTTTGAGTCTTATTACAATTTCCATAGGAGTTGTTATTCAATAACCGGTTAAAGTGACCGAACCCTTTTTTATGCACGTGCGGTTTTACTTAACAATAGACAAAGGATTTTAGCTCCTCTCTAGGGGCTAAAGACATAATCGACGGAACGGAAGACGGAAAGTATTTAATCCGGGCCTGGTTATCGTGCGTCTTGCCCGCGCCAATACATCACAAAGACAACATGAACGCACTCATAACAATAAGTTAAAAGACCATAAACAATCTAAAAGTACTCACCAAACAACGCTTAAACACATATCCAATAATTGTATTCACCAACACAAAAAACCGCACTAGCCAATTGGCTGTTGCTCTAGCCATTGTCATTTACCACGCATATTTAAAAAGAAAAAACAAATATGGCTGACCCTTTCAATGTAAACGAACGGACTGAGCTGATATCTAATTATCTTATCTTCATATCGCAAACCTTCAATACGGTATCACAGAATTCACAGATAACGTACTTATGATTGGTTTATTAGGAACTTTTGTATACATTCGGTATTTCCTAGTAAATATATCTAGATAAGTTTGTTTACCTACCATAAAACCCCCCTGTTAGGTACTTATTGTAACTATTGCCTACCTACCTAAATAATGTAACTTTTTAAAATATAGTATTTAGGAAAAGTACGTAAGTAATGTACGTAGGAAAAAATGACCAAGGCCTCCAGAGTCCAGTGTCCAATCCTGGAATCGAACCAGGGTCCTCCAGGTTAATGATGACTCATGTTAGACGGGGCCGTGTCCGGGCCGGAGCTTCTGGTTCCGGCGCTTACTTTTCTATGACATCAACATCAAACATAAAATTAACCCAAAATTACAAAAAACAATTACATAAATATAAATGTTAAATTACACAAGAAAAAAAAACTAATAAAAACTATACAAATAAAAGAAGTACTAAAATTGTTTAGAGATGTAAAAGTCTTAAGGTGTCAGAGATAAAATGTATATAAAAATAAAAAAGATCATCAAATTATCCAGAGATGTAAAGAGTCTCCGAGACTTGAATTGTTTTATAATTAATAAAAAGACAAAATATTAAATCAGACAAACAGACAATAACCGAATGAAGTGCCTCACGTTAATGCCACTCAAAAGTAAAGTTACATAGGTAAAATGAAGGCCGTGTAAACTTAAACAGACCGGTCTCCACAAACAGCACCCGTTCACGAGTATGACGCGTATCTCAGCCATCGTCTCCCTCAACCTTCATTCGGGAAAGTGGCGACCCGATCAACGACGCCACCGTAAGCAAAGACTTTTTCCCCTCACTAGCTCGGAAAGCCGTCTTTTATCATTTAAAACAAGCGGGGAAAAACGCATTTTATCCACTAGTGGGGAAAGTAATTTGACCTTGGATGGAGCGTGTTTAAGTAGCTTGACAGATAACAAAACGTAAAACGCTCATAATAATGGTTCGTTCAATATTAATTATCATTAAATAAATGGTTTGAGAATCTAATAAAAAATACCAGATTTAGCTTTATTTAATAATTTTAAGTCATAAACCGTAAAATTCCATAATAAACGTTTGTTTATTAATAATTATGTTAAATATAATTCTGAACGCACAAGTTAAGTCGATGCAATTTCAAAACGCATCATTGACATTTCATACGTCAGAAATGTCAACATTGTCAACAAAAAAATTACTTAAAAACTTCTCACGTAAAAGTACAGAATTTCCAGTTTCTTGTTATAATATCGTAAAAAAATGAGTGATTCCAGTTGATGAAGATGATCTAACGCCTGTGGATGTTGCACTTTCCTCGCTATAGTGAGGGGAAAAGTTTTGTGTTGCACACGGGTGCAAATGTATTTTACTTCTCGTGTGTTAAAACACTCGCTACGCTCAGGATTCTATTTTAGAACCACTCGCTTCGCTCGTGGTTCAACTATAAAATCCTTTCGCTTGCTCGTGTTTCAATTCCACACTCGCGGGTAAAATACAACTTTGCACCCTTGTATAACAAATAACTATTAAGCGAGCATGACATGTTCAAGTTGCCGGGTTGTATAATACATGTCAGGTGATCACGTGACGCTGTCCATGGAAAACGAAGCGACGGAAGCTCCGGCCCGCACACGGCCCGGTCTAACGTGAGTCGTCCTTTAGTGGGATGGTGCAAGTGGGCCTTACCAGGGGTAGCCGGCTAACTAGAGCGGTAGAAAATGAAAACTAGGTTCTTATAGTAAAACAATATAATAATAAAATATGTACAATAAATTAAACTAATTTCTGTCAGTACACGAGTCAAAACCAATAAAATATCGTCACTGGCCTTAACGTTTTCGATTTCCAATCTTCGTCGAGCCGAACGATGAATTTCCGCAGCGGTAGTAACAACTGCGGGCTACGCGGGCTCACCAGGCGCAAGCAGATAAAAACTTCAGGAGCGAATATCCAGAAAATAAGTAGCTTCAATCATGCGTCTTCAGTTTTAAACCAAATAAAGGGCTGCATTAGACGCAGCCCTCGTATTATTATCGTATTAATACTTTTAACACAAATCACATAGGCATGGAGTCACATTAAATAAATATAAGTAATCAGAGTTGTGGGTTATTTGCAACAAAATTCCCAGAGAAAAACATGAGAAAAAACAAAAGACGGGCGAATGGCTTAGTTTTTTTTTTTACAGCCGGCCAGTGCGCGCGTTGGCTGCACTATGCAGGTTTGCCATGTTACACAGGTAGCAAAATGACGTCATTTGAGTAGTAAGAATTTAGATGTATCAATTTAATAATTAAGACTTACCCGAATCATCAAAAGTCTCAAAACCAAATTCCTCACGGTTCGCCTCATGACATGATAAGCTTTCAACTGCGCTTACACAAATAGAGGTCGTTTTCAACTGCTCCAGCTACACCAACTGATATGTTAGCTAAGTTCTTAGTAAATGTGGGACCCGTGTTTGACATAGTAAAGAGGTGAGACTAGTGAAATTAGGGTTCCTCGACTCTTGAACTAGGTATGGAATTAACTAATCGTTTATGGACCCTTACCTGACCTGACACCATAGACGGTGCAGGCCGGGGTTCAGGCAATGCGACAATATGATTGGTCGAGTAGATTTGCAGCCCACCATAAACCATACTAAATTTACGGTGAGAATAAAAAAAAACGTGAGACTGTGACAAGGACAACAATAACAGCGCTTTCTCTGCTACTACTGGAAGATACATAAGACTATCCCGTTCGGTCATTTCCCCCCACCCCTCATGACCGATGCAGCTATACTAGATTCATGCCCAAGATACTTATTCTCCAGATTACCCGCGTCCTACACGTAATACATTCATACATAGCCCAATTAACTTTAGACCCTTTGCAGGGCCAGATTTACCCACAGGCTATTAAGTCTAAAGCCTAGGGCGCAAGGACCATGGGGGCGCGGCGGCGGCTCTGAGTTGAGACAAGCGGGGGGGCGGATATACATAGTCAGCCTAGGGCGGTCAGAACTCTAAGTCAGGCCCTGACCCTTTGTCAACTTGACATAGTTAAATTTAAGCTGCCATGGAAACCCAGTCGTCAGGTGTTTATTCTTAAGTTAGCATAAATTAGGTATCTAGGGAAAATAAGATACGGAAAAGCCAAGGAATAAAAACATGCCTTAACTCATTTTATTCCATAATCTAGTTCAGAATTTTTTTCAATGTTTAGTTCGTGCGAACGTCCTTGGCACAAGGTTGTTTGCGAGGCAAACACCATGTGGCTGGGTCCCTAGAGAATTGTCTAGCATAACAAATGAGTCCGGGACAAGCTATAAGATAACGTTTTTTGCCGACTACGGAAAGCGTTATGGTTTTAGCAGTCTAATTTTATTTAAAAGGTAAGTTTATTGTATATTAACCATATCAGACATAGCTATCTACCTTCGTTTGATTTTTAAGATTTTTTTCAATTGTTTTCAGAGTTAATAGCATTTAAATATTTATATGGAAGTCGTCTTTCGCTCCTAACTGATTTAGTTGAAATTTAGCATAAAGATAGTTTGAGGCCCGAAACTCATCCCTTAAGAGGGTGAAAAGCGAGGTGGAATTGGATTATTAATGAATTGCCTGATAATTTCTGTGCATATGCTCAAATTAAATGATTGCCATGAGACTTTATCCAGGCGCTAAATTTACTTTAGCTGCTGCTACTAAGTCCACGCAGACGAAGTCGCGGTCAAAAGCTAGTATTATAAATGCGAAAGTCTGTCTGTCTGTGTGTTACCTCTTCACGCTTAAATCGCTGAACCGATTTAGTTGTTTGGCATAGAGATAGTTTGAGTCCCGGGGAAGAACATAGGATAGTTTTTATGTCGGAAATTATCCCTAAGGAGAGTGAAAAGGGGGGGATAAAATTGAGAGATTTAATGAATTGCCTGATAATTGATGTCAAGTAATTAATAAGCTTATGCTCAAATTGAATGATTGCTATAATGCTATTACACTTTATCCAGGCGCTAAACTTACTCTAGCTGATGTTACTGATTCCACGCAGATCACTGGTCCCAGGTGGGCATGGACCATGTATCTATAGTCGTTGGTCAAGCAAATCTTGTCAGTAGAAAAAGGCGCGAAATTTAAATTTTCTATAGGACGATAACGCTGCGCGCCTATATTTTTTAAATTTGCTTTTTTCTACTGACAAGATTTGCTTGACCAACTATGGTATAACTGGCCGGGTTAACTGGGAACATGACCGAACGGGATAGTCTTATGTATCTTTCAGTAGGAGTAGCAGAGAAAGCGCTATTACTGTTTGTCCTGGTCACAGTCTCACATTTTTTTTATTCCTCACTCTAAATTTTTATATAGTTGGTCAAGCAAATCTTGTCAATAGAAAAAGACGGCAAATTTAAAAAAATGTAGGCGAGAAGGGTAATCGTCCCATACAAAATTTGAATGTCGCGCCTTTTTCTACGGACAAGATTTGCTTGACCATAGTATGGTTTATAGTGTGTCACAAAAAAGTAGGTTGTTTTTGGTATGTTGTCAGGAATATTAAAACGTGTTTTTAATTTTGTCGCATTGCGTATGTTTTTTCCTTCACGGGAGCACGCATATAGCTCACCTATAGAATCCTACCATCTATTGCATGGACATTGCGTGATATGTGGTGAAATCCGAACGTCCGCGTTTTGACATTGACAATTAATGACAGCCAGCTGATTGTGAAATTCTGAAGTTGACATTAGCGCATGAAAATATTTCCGTGATATTTCCTAAACCAAACCTGAATATCCTGAATGAAAAACCGAAAAATAAATTGTGCTATTTCCTGAGATGTTGTAGTGTATGAATAAAGATTAACTAAACTGATAACTTCCGCCATGGCTTTAAGGGGCAGGACTGTCGACGAGATTCCGAAAGACGCAGTCGAACTTACGCCAGTCGAAGCTACCAATTATGTCTGGGAGCTAATTTCTAATTGGGAATCTTTCTCCGATACGTAAGAATGTACTTTTAGTTCATACTATGTTTAGTTAATATCATAAATCTTATAATACATTTTCTAAAAAGATTGCTAACCTAAAAATGCATCTGATTAAAATGTATTTATGAAATTTGCCTAATATCGTAAGGTATACAAGGGGATTCAAAAGACCTGATTAATAATAACCCATACTTAAACTAAAAAAATTACATGAAAAAAGATGAGGTAAATCTTTGGGTAAGTAACTTTAGCCCGGGTAATAATAATTAAAAGAAGTCTAAAGGGCCCTCCACACCCATGCGCGAATCGCGGCGCGAAGCCGCGAACTCTTGCAAGTTAAATTTGACCCACTTCCCGGTTCCCGATGAAGCTGAAAATTTGTATACATATGTAAGTAGGGTGACAATGCAATATTATGGTACCATCGAGCTGATCTGATGATGGAGACAGGAGGTGGCCATAGGAACTCTGTGATAAAACAATACAACCTAATTGTGTTTGGGGTTTTAAGAACTATCTATATGAGTATGTTGCTTGTGGAAAGAAAAGTACGGTCAGCGATAAAAGCTTGTACCAAAACTGAAATTATTGCCAAAAACTTTTTTGTTTGCAGATGGGCGTTACGTTACGGGCCTATGGTCTTAGGAGGCATGAGCGCGGTGTCTGGCGTCATCATAAATGATCACTACAGGAAGAAATTAAAGTTGGGCAACTTTGGGTTTTTCTCCTCCGTGATACCTATCTCCCTGATGCCTGGTTTGATGACTGCATTGTTTCATAGACATGTAAGTTGTCTCTAGTAGTACAGTCGCGTATACTACAATACTTTGGACATGTCTCAGGCGAGATAACGACTTCATAGAGCGACCGGTCGTACAGGGAAGAGTGGAGAGAACCTGATCGCGCGGCAAATCACCTATGCACTGGACTGACCAAATAAAGTCCGCAGTGGGAAACCGCGTATCTGAGTGTGCTAGACAGTCTGCCAACAGGGAGAGATGGCGGGAGATCGTGCGAAGAGCTGTGTCCGCGATGCGGATGCCTCAACGTGACCATGACTGCTCGAAGTAGAAGAAGAAGAAGTTGTCTCTGAAATATGCATTAACAAAGAAAGTCTTTGTTCTGTTTAAAAATAAAAAATATTATTCCCATTTGTCACAAGATGGGAATAGATGTTTTCAAATAAATCATTCCAATTTGTCCCCGCCTTATATATGGCGGCGGTCACGTGAGGTGGGGACTAATGGGAATACATCAAAAAAATTAAAATGTGAAGGATTAATCTCTTTTTTTAACCTTTCGAGACCCGTCGGCTCTCTAGGTAGCCATATGTGTAATAAACGTGATTTTTTTTGCCGTTTTTTGCGTAATGGTACGGAACCCTTCGTGCGCGATTCTGTTTAGTTTATAGTTATAGAATTGAAGCTAATTTATTTATAATTTAAATTTTAATTTATTTATTTTACAATTTATGTATGTTTACTAATATATTTTTAAGAACTGTAAACTAACAAAATATGGGCCGACAGACCTGAAATAAAGATTTTCAATTTCAATATAGTAGTCAGGTTATGAATGGTTTCAACTGGGGATTGTGACCCCCATTTTTTGCCTCACGGGGGTAACTGGGGTTAGCTACGTAGGTTCGGATTGATATATATTTGCTTAAATATTTCAGTTGGTATCAACAGAGATGTTATTGATGAAGAAAGAAGCCTGTCCCGTTTGCTACGAGCTCAAATCTGCAGCCATCCAGTGGGGCTTCAGTATCGCCTACCCCATGGTTTTGGGACCTACATCAGCTTTAATGGTATGACAATGACACTGATGAATTATCTTAGAAGAATTTAGCAGTCCTGTCGGAAAATATCGACCTAAAGCAGGGGTGTGAAACTCACGCTTCGAGCAAACTCGGCTCCGTTCGGCTCAGCATTGCTCCGAGCAATTATTAGGGTTGGCACAACATGACGTCCCTTTGCGTGCATGACCACAGATAAGATAATGGCTTGAATTTTCACAACCCTAAATAGCCGAAAGGGGTAGTGCCATAAAGAAATAGCATAGCATGACAATAGGATAGCATGATTCGACCCTGAACCGCCTGTCAAACTTCGGTTTTGTAGGAAGTTTTGTTTTCTGTACGGTACTATTATTTGTGACGTTTTCAATCAAAAGGTACCACATTGTCGCTTACCATAAGGACGAAGATTGCTTGTATCTTTATACGAAAAACCTGTCAGAGTGTCCTTATGGCAAGCGACAATGTGGTACCTCTTGCTTGAAAACGACACATTTATTCTGTGACAATATTAAGAAAGAAGAAGATTATATCTATCGTACATTAAAGTCTAATCTTAAAGCACCTGGAAATATGACGTGTAAAAAAATTGTATTATTTTTACCAATAAATAATCTGAATCTGAAACCACTGGCATCTGGAGGACATTCCACAGATAGTGTTAATAAAGCAAGGAAAGGAAATTTAGGACTGTGGGAAATGGAAGGAGATTCCCACCCCTGATATTGTATGATTTTTTAAATATGACCTTTTTCCTTATTTTTCAGTTCGCCAGCAGATACTCCACATACAGAGTACCCAACCTAATAGAGGGGCCTAAAGTAATGTTCGAGTTTTTAGCAAAACTAACTAAGCCTTTCTACTCAACTTTAGTTTACATGGGCGCGTTCCAGTTGGTAATGTCGTCTGTACTGACATATTTTGAAATGAGAAACCATATCACCGTCAGGCTAAAGATATTGGAGATTGAAGAAAAAGTTTTGGCCGAACATGGGCTTGAATAGTTTTTATTAGTAGCTTGTTAATTATATACAATTAGAAAATGATTTTAGATATTTTCTTTCATTACTATGAAGTTGGTTATATTGCACTATGACATATATTAACCGCCAGAAAGGTAATCCTTAAGCTCGCTCCAGACTCTGGAGTCGGGCCGCGTCGGAGCGCATTTTCAATGTGCCTATACATTATGTAAGTATGACAGAAGCGATGGAGTCCGACCGGAGCCGTCCGCGTCCGCGAGGAAGAGGAGGATTTTACAAATGTAAAATGCGCGTCGACTCCGCCCATTCGGTGGGAATCGGAATAGTGCTTGAGAGTTAATCCTCCCATCTTAACCTAATTTTGGTGATAACAACTGTTGATAGCTTGCGAATCTTTCATCGTCAGCTGAAAAGGTGAACCTGGATAAATAAAATAAAATGTTTTTCAGTAACCTATATTAATTGATTCATAATTACGATACAAAACCGGACAAACAAACCGCACACAACGTCACTACGGAACACTACTTGCCCTGAACACATGCGAGTCTGCACCTTACGCTAGTTGTATTATTGCTTATAATTAGTTGACTTCAATGGTTTGCAAACACAAAACTATAGGTAGGTACTCTGTTTTTTTTACTATGAAGGACGTACTGCCCATAGGAAATAGTATGGAACGACCATTTGTTTCTTGCATAAAAATTTAAAGCCTGACCAGATGATCACGCGCCATGTTGCGGAATTTCGCTGGAACTATTTTTTTCATTTTATACTGAACTTTACATGAGAATAAACAGCGCCCTCTTGACAATGATCGTATATTACTGGTCAGGCTTTAGGTATTAATAACACCATAGGTAGAGTTAAACCAAGAAAAATCTGCAGATATTTTGATAGCACACGCAGTGCCAGTCTGCCAGTGTTATTTATACGTCATAATTTCATAGAAGTTTGACGTTTAAAATAACATCTGCAGACTTTTCTTGGTTTAACTACCCCGGAGTTTAACCCTAGCATTTCGGAAGGCAAAGTTAATTATAGCTGGTCAAGCAAATCTTGTCAATAGGAAAAGGCGGCAAATTTAAAAAATGTAGGCGCGAAGGGATATCGTCCCATGGAAAAGTTCGAATTTCGCGCCTTTTTCTACTGACAAGATTTGCTTGACCAACTATAATTAGTACCTCTACTGTTGAGGTTAGAAAAAATCTAATCTTAAAAAAAACTGTATATTCCTGGAGCAGATTAAAACAAATACTTAAATAGAATTTTGGGAGTAAGTATTTAATTACAAGTAGTTACAAGATTTTTGAAGTTAGTATTATCAAGAAAAGTGGAAGAAAATATCCTATACTTACTGTATTCTGTATAAGCTACTCTATCCTACACATACATTAAGGTCGCTCCAGACTACACGGCGCGAAGCCGCGAACGCGAGTGTGGAGCTGATTTCGCAGGTGTTATTTTAAACGTCAAACTTCTTTAAAATTATGACATATAAATAACACCGGCACTGCGTGTGCTGTCAAAATCTCTGCAGACTTCTCTTGGTTTAACTTTCTAAAGCGGCTAACACATTACCGCACCGCACCTATAAGAGCGAGAAAAAGATATTGCTTTCTCGCTCTTACTTATGGGTGCGTCGCACAATGACCTTGGTGCGGTGCGGTAATGTGTTAGCCGCTTAAGAACGAACAATTTCGTACACGCCATTTTCTATCTCTATCGCACGCCCTTAATTATATCGTTGTCCCGCTCGCACAATGGTTTGACCGCCGTCATCATCGGCGGAAAAGTGTTGTAGAGTTTAACACTCGGACCTCATAATTACACTATTGAGAGACCTGTTCCATAAATGTTTAATTTTAACAGAAACAAGTAAAATAACAAAAATGGGAATAAAAATGGATTAAGATGAGAAATAATTAACGTCTCCACGGTTTTTGCACTTATTTTTATTAGCTTTGCAAAGAAATAAAGTTATCAATAGATTTTTTGATTGTATAGGATATAGGATCTAAGACAATTTCGTGGTTCAAATTTGACAGTTAATGTAGTTGGCGTAACTTTGGTAAGAAAACTGATGTATGGAGTTATAGACCGCGAGCCAGGAACAGATTTCCAAGACCAATCGCCTCCCGGCGATAACTCGTGGTAAACGGCTATGTATGATGATGGACGTGGACGTCAGCTGCCGCTCCGTTGGTGGGTTGAGGAATGGCAGCCGAAACACGTACGTCAGCCGGTTGTATCGCGGTGGCGTATTCTTTTACATGTTCATGTGATGAGCTGACTGTCTTTCCACCGCGATACAACCGGCCGACTATTTTTTTAATTCATGATAGCATCTAAACTATCATCTGACAAAGTATCGGCCGGGAGGCGATGACTGACGATATGTGCTCCTGGCCCGCAGTCTATTAGCACTCTTTCCTTTTATTTCTCTATGATGAAACTGAGTTTATATCTCCATATTCAATACTTACATTTAATATAATGTTTCACTACATTCTAGCAATCTATTCGGGAATTGGGGCTTCAGAATTGAGCCTAATACATCCACTGATTTCATACTGAGACAATTTTCAGATCTGGTCAGGCCTTTTACATACAATCGCTAAATGCCCTAAGCCACCCTAAGCTAAGGAAACCTAAGTTCAGCAAATTCTAGCGACCATTAAAAGAAGCTATTTTGATCTGTGATATTAATACAATTTTATACACTCCTTTGTACATTACACATAAAATACTGAGTTTTCTGAAAGACTGGTATTAAAGAAACACTGTTAAGGCCCGTGAGTTCAGGTCCTCCGAACGCAGCTCAGCAGCTCACTGAGCGGAAGGCCGTGAGTGCCCGGAATCGCGGATATCTATCCTTGTTTCTAAATTGTTAATTTAGTTAATAGTTTCTTTAAGGGCCACTTGCACCTTTCACTAACCCGGGGTTAACCGGTTAAACCTGGAGTTACTATGGTTACCAGTGCAATTTGACACTGGGTTAACGATTTAACCGGTTAACCCCGGGTTAGTGGAATGGTGCAAGTGGCGCTAAGACACTGACAATTAAGTCGTGTATATTTTTGGAACGTTGGCTTGTGAACGTTGGTTGGTGTGTGTGTGTGATATTTGTGAACTCGACTGTACCTATGTACAGTCAAGTGTAAAAATATGGGTGCACACATCATACTCAAACATATCGCCGCTATACTTACTCAACCTCGTATCTGCAATACTCATTTGATGACAAAAACACCCGTATTCCGAATGAAAGAAAAGCGACATTTCCATCAAATGATTGTTGCAGATATGACGTTGAGCGAGTATAGCGACGATATGTCCCACAGCTCTCATGTCAGCGAATTAAGAACTATGGAACATATTTTTGAGTAAGTTATATACACCCATATTTTTACACTTGACCTGTACACTCCCCTAAATTTAACCAAGTATAATTCTGTCCCAATTCAGTATTTTGTGTAGGTAATATCATAACCATCAAGTCATAGGACTTAGCTAGGTTTTCGTCATTCTGTCAATTTGAATTTCACCCAATTGAATTTGAAAAATCCACCCAGTATAACGCTTATATGCCTATTCTTATAAGCGTTATACTGGGTGGATTTTTAAATGGGTCAGATTCCTGCCACGCGAAAATGGTCTTAAGTGACTTAGCTTTTTTATTTGATTAAGTTCCGTGCAAAAAAACGACAAAACTGTCGATTTCGTTGCTGACTCACTTTTTCAAAACCAGTGAATATAACTTGTCAGTCGGGTTTTTTTTTCCTAAAACCGTATTCACGTAGCAGCACGGAATCTATAGCTACCCTCATTGACTCATTGAAAAATTCATCCTGTGTATTTACCATACTTATGCTTACTTAAATTCATTTAAATAACAACTCGATATACAAATAACTGGCGGATCGCCCTAACAAATCGATCATAATCATAACTTTTTTTTCCTTTCATAATTATTTCCTTTTTTTATACTTTTCTCATTACAAAACTAATGCATGATATACCGGATGATTTTATTATCTCTGACCAAACTCAACTTAGCTGTTCCATAAAAAACATTGACTTCTGAATACTCTGATCTGATTCACCGAAATGTACGAGATTTTTTTTTGGGATTGCAGGCTTGACCCCATAGTAAAAGTTGTTCAGTATGACCTACTTATTCACCCCTCAAGGGGGCCACTGACTATCAGTCCGCCGGACGATATCGGCCTGTCAGTTAGAACAAAAATTTGGCAGTTCCGAACAACTGACAGGCCGATATCGTCCGGTGGACAGTCAGTGGGCCCCTTCAGTTTGATCAGAGATAACAAAATCACCCTGTATAAGGATAATCTAATATTAGTAATATTTTTTTTTTTTTATACCACGTCGGTGGCAATCAAGCATACGGCCCGCCTGATGGTAAGCAGTTACCGTAGCCTATGAACGCCTGCAACACCAGAGATATTACACGCGCGTTGCCGACCCTTTAAAAACCTGTACACTCCTATATTCTTGTGACTTTAGCATAAGAACTTCACCTTATAGTTAACGATATCATCTAATTTAATAAGTACCTTTGTTTTTGTATTTTATTTTTATTTTAGGCAAGCTGAACATGATAAGGTAAAATATTTTTCTTTTAAGCGTCTAATTGAATTAAAATTTTGATTCAACCTTTAAAAATCTTTTCATAATTATAATTGTATACAGGATAAACAAAAACAGTGGGGATCCGTTTAAAGGCATATTCGGTATCGTGTTCTGATTATGAAAAAGTAGAAAAACAATTTTTTTGACGCGAAAAATTTTTGGCCTTTGTATAAAGGCCGACTTGGACGAAATGCCCATAGAAAAAAAAAATTTTCGCGTCAAAAAATGTTTTTCTTCTGTTTTTTCCTAATTAGAATACGATACCGAATATGCCCTACTATTTTTGTTACATCCTGTATGTATCTGATTTTTTATTTTTTTGAAAAAAAAAGGGAATATAACATGCTGGATTTTTGACAAAAGCGTTGTTCGTGAAATTTTGTATTAACATTTGAAATATAGAAGAAACATATCATTTCATTACACCTAAGAAGCCAGAGATATGTTTAACGTGCGGAATTAAATTTTATTTGGTTGGGGCCTTTAGGGTGTCCGCATGAATGAATGAATGATGCGGATGCGTTGCTACAGTCTGGCAAAAAAAGAGTAGAAATTAAAAAGTGGCAACACTGTAGCGTCGTCCCTTTCAAATCAATTTAAGGAAAACGGGACGACACTACAGTGTTGCCACTTTTTAATTTCTACTCTTTTTAGCCAGACGGATTTTACCTACACCCGCACCCAAGTGCGGCCGCACAACAACTGCACCCGGCCACGCATAGCGGACACCCTTAGGGGTCATCCATTAATGAGGGCTATCGTTTTTTTGCTCACCAGTTGGCGCCTCTGTTGATGGTGGTCCAAAAGACTAAAGAACAGCTGTCAGTTATTGAAGTGACAAGTGACATTTCGAAGTATGGAAAAGACCACCATCTACACTAGCGCCCCTAGCGGCGAATTCATACGCGTTAGCCCTCATTACATCACACGTTTAGGAAGGTCAAGAAAATGCTACATGTTGTGACAAGGGGGAGGGGGGAGTCACACACTTTGTGACGTCATTTTAACTTATTAAAATTATTTTATTCGCTGTACAGTTAAATAACAAGTTGTTGGAACGATAATCATTTTTAATCGTTAATTTTCTTTCCTAATCTGTTTTGGGTTATAAAATTACTAATATTTCTTTTATCAAAAATATTTTGATAAAATATCAATAATACTTAATTCGATTTGCCGATTTCATTGCAAAAATGTGACGTCACACCAGGGGGGGAGGGGTTTGCCAAATGTCACCAAGTGTGACAAGGAAGGGGAGGGATAAAAAAAACCTCCAAATTCGTGTGACGTAATTAACGGATGAACCCTTAATGATTAATATAACAAAATAAATTATATATTCACAAGCTACAGATCGATTCATTCATATTGTTTATCGAGGTGTAATTCTTTTATACAGTACCGGCCGATAATATATCACCTCCATGTTTTTACGGCTTAACTTTTTTTTTTAAATTTGTGAGTGACTTCCACCTCAATGCTTTAGGTAATCTAGAAGTATTCTTTTGTACGGGCGATGAGAAAAATTGGTCTCATGTAATGATTTTTACATAGAGGTTTTTTTTAAATGTATTGTTAACTTCATTTTTTTACTACTTTTTTTTAGTAACATGCTGAGTATCCTATTGTAATTCACAGTATTTCATTACAATATTCATCATATATTTGTATAAAATGACTAGTCAAATATACAAAAACACTCAAAGGTGATATATAGGAGTGTCTGAGGTTTTGAGATGAAGGATGATAGGCTTTCCAGCACTTGCATTTGACTTAATATGACTATATGTATTTAACTTTATATATATTTGTAATTTGTATACCTGTAAGTAGTTTAATTATTCGGTGTATTGGCCTATGCTGTGATGCCGTGTAAATATATTTAAATAAATAATATTATTGGCCGGTACTGTATCATCTCATATCCATACATAATCAATTCGATAAAACACAGATATTATTTATATTCTATCATTCATCAGATCACGGTTTGGCAAATCGACCTGTTAGTTCATAAAAT
This sequence comes from Cydia strobilella, assembly GCF_947568885.1. NCBI lineage: Eukaryota > Metazoa > Arthropoda > Insecta > Lepidoptera > Tortricidae > Cydia > Cydia strobilella. Next base: position 34,966,968 of record NC_086041.1, read on the forward strand.
TAAAATATTTATAGGGATTTGTAAATACTAAATGTTGATTTTCATTTACAATTATTTTAACCCAGATACTAAAATAACAGCTCCGTTGTCCCATTTACTAGTATTAGACCAAGCTAAGTTAGCAGCGGTTTTGATAGCCCAAACAGAAATGTCATTTAAGAGTCCCCGGCAAGCTCGGCCGAATTTCATCATCCCATACAAACGGAGTTTCGTTCTCATTTTAAAACTACGTGTTGGATTGTAATGAAACTTTGCACATACAATGACATGACGTATATCTAGGTCTGTAATTAGTTTATATAGCTCCAGTTTATAAAACAAACGAAATAGAGCAAAAACAAGTTTTGTATGAAAAACTTAAATTCGCTGTATTTTTTTTACTATGGTATCTGAAGCTACATAAACTAATTACAGACATAGATATACCTTATCCTACTGTAAGCACTAAGTTTCAGATCAAACTAGCTACTCGGTTAAAAATGAGATTGTATGGATATTTCTCTCTCGTTTGTATGGATAACAGAGCTTGGGACCCTTAAACGTCATAATTACATCAACGTATGACAAGTAATGACTTGCGCAGGACTCTACCCAATCATCCTGCTTTAGCCTCCTAAGGCCCAAGGTCTTACCTATAGTACCTCTTCAGTTCGATGAGATTTAACCCCTATTCAATTGGAACAGGGTCGCTTTTGCTTTGTTTCGTTCAATTTTCTAAAAACGCAAAATCAACTCTATTTCCTACAGTATAGGTTCAAATTTCAGTGGCAAATTTTAGATTTCTTTTGTTTCGTTCGATTTCAAAATATAATAAATTCATCGAATTTAAACTATTGTGAGACATATTAACTTAACTAACTCAGCGGTTTATGGAGACATAGGCTCTCCGAAACATGTCGCGCGAGTGACTAAAAATACGTGAGTGAAATCGCTAAGTTTCCATATTTCTTTCACTATAATTTCAATTTTTTTGTTTGGTGGGCTTTAAGGGGCTAAAATGGCAAATCAAACCGACAAGTTGGGGCAATCTTACTGTCATTTTATAGTTTTTTTTCAAACGGCTTGGGTACGGTGATAGATGTCATCGCCATACACCTTTAGGGTTCCGTACCCAAAGGGTAAAAACGGGACCATATTACTAAAACTCCGCTGTCCGTCCGTCTGTCACCAGGCTGTATCTCTGAAATTTTCACAGATGATGTATTTCCGTTGCCGCTATAACAACAAATACTAAACAGAATAAAATAAATATTTAAATGGGGCTCCCATACAAGACGTGATTTTTTTGCCGTTTTTGCGTAATGGTACGGAACCCTTCGTGTGCGAGTCCGACTCGCACTTGGCCGGTTATTTTTTTTTTATTTAAACTTTATTACACTGTAAAAGGCGAAGAAAGACCTTTACAATTTATAACCTTATAACGCAAAATCTCGCATAGGTAATTGTATTGAGATGACATCTGTCACCATACCCAAGCTGTTTGAAAAATACTATAGTAACAAATTAGTTACATATGTCGTCTTACATTATTGTCTGAAGTCGAATTTTGGAATAAAAACATGATTTTAAAAAAATCCAATCATAATTCTCATAATGTCAATACATAAAACTACTTAAACAAGCGGGTTCAGTTTTGTCTCTTTTCAACTCATGAAATGAATCAAGCGTCAGAAAGAAACAAACGCGGTCGTCGTGTAACTTTTTTTTTATTGCAACCACAGATGTCAACACTGTCAATATTGCGGTCAAAGTGGCCAAACGTGTCGGCGCGGCTTAAGATTTTGGCGGGAATGTTTTCTAAGTTTATAATACTAACATCATTGAGATATTATTACTATCAAAGATAGATATAACTCCGTAATAGATGGATACAGTCTAAGGAAAAAACGTGCCTCGAAAATCACGAAAATTTGATTCTCGTTCAGAGGGCGCTACTAGCTTTGGCCTACTGTCGTATAGATGGCGTTGACGGTTTCGTTTGTTATTTAACAATTTTAACGCATATCAGTGAAAGAACATGGGTCAAATTCATAAAAATAATTAATGCAAATAAAAAAAAAAACATTTATCCATATTTAAATACATTTTATCGTATTTTTATAAATCTTCATTTTTAGATTTAAAGTGTGTCGACAGATGGCAGTGAATTTACTGGGGTTACAAAATTTACTATGACAGTACATACCGGTCTAGTATAAGTTACTCTATGTTACTATTGAGAATACCAAACAATTAAATTGTCGCAATCGCAACCTGTACCAGTTGAACCACGCGAAAAATAAGCGTTCTAACTCTTATGAAAATTTCAACTGTCTAGCTATCACGGTTCATGATATACAGCCTGGTGACACACAGACGGACAGACAGACAGACAGTAGAGTCTTAGTAATAGGGTCCCGTTTTTACCCTTTGGGTACGGAAGCCTAAAAATAAAAAAAACGAAGGGGCATAGTGTGTTTGATATGCACCAAATTGTGTCATTTTGATTTTATAAGTGCGGACCAATTGCGAAATAACAGATACGTACAAATTGTACAAAGAAAAAAGTTGAATTATTTAAAAGGAAAGGGGTAGACCACTTCCTGGGCCATATTTTGAGACAATTTGATGCATATCAACCACTATTATGCCCCTTCGTTTTTTTTATTATAATGAGAGTTAGATGCACTTTAAAATTGGTATAAAATTAGTTTTTCGCTCCTAATTCTTATAATAAATTCTATTAATATTCTTATCAGAAAATCTAAAAAAAGTCAAACAATCGACCTCTTTCCTTTTCAATAATTCAACTTTTCTCTTTATTTGTACCATTTGTACGTATCTGTCATTTGGTAATTGTATTTTTTGCAACATGCTCCGTCAATGACCTTTTGCATTTACTGTACTTGATAACCTAAAATTCCATTCCAATTTAAAACCATTCCCGCCAAACCGCCGCCTTAGCATAAAATAACTCACACACACATTACTCAAACTTTAGTGTTCGGAATGTCGATGGCAGTGTTGTTTAAGACGCGCGTTCACTTTGAACACAATCTGATCATGCCACTAGGGTACACTTAGATACTAACTTAGCACTATAACCACTTAGATGAGTCAAACTGTTTTCCATCTCATAACCTCTAGAAAGTGGTGAACTGTATATAGGCCTCCGGGGCAACTGAGATGAGGTGTGAGTCACCGGGCCCCGGGGACGGAGAGGTCGGTGCTAGCAGCGCTGGCTGATGTAATCGCTGTAGGAGGCAGAGATCTCCTCGGATTGGTAGCGAGTCAGCTTGATGCTGCGTCTCATCTCACCGGTGATGGCTGCCTTGTAGCCACCTTTGCGGAGCAACGAGTCGATTGTTTGGATTTGGTCCCAACCTAGAATTAGTACAATTCAGCTTGTAATGACTTACTACAACTTGTTTTGTTTATGAAATGCGAATCTGTAGAATGACATCTCTGTCGAGGTTTTCTATTGGGTTCTTCAAAGAGGGAATCTTTTAAGTTTTTATCCCCACAGGGTTTCAAAAATTATAAAAAATATAACTATCTCTTTGAAACAAAGTTCAAAATCATGTGGGATATTCCCAATGGCTTATAAAGGCTTAAAGAGCCAGCAATACGGTATGTTATGGGGCCTGTAGACGGGCCATATTTTCACTGCAATAAGTGGCCCGTAACTATTGGTGTCTTTCTCTAACATGTGAGTAGGAGAAGGACACCAATAGTTGCCGGCCAAATATTGAAAATGTGGCCCGTGTACAGGCTCCAAACTTTTTTAGCTGACTCTTAGTGCCAGTTGCACCATCCGCACTTGATAAACTGATCAACGTCACCCGGCGCGCTGCGGCGGTTTACTATGAAACTTTCCATACAATACAATTTAGCGAACTCTTTAACGATGGCAAACAGTTTGGTACAACCGAACCTCAGTGGTTAGTTGGTTCTGAAAAACCCTTGCTGAGTCCCCCCGCAATCCTGAAAAACGGACCAAAGATCGTGACACGGCAGGGGAAATCCTGTGCAAGTGTTATTTAAATATAAAAAAAAATTGTAAATTTTTGACATTCTAATTCTCATTCTAGTCTATTTTATTTTGAATTTGACATACATAAATACAAATACAAATGAATTTATTTCATTACTTTTTACAGCTGTCCTTAGTTATAGTATAAGGGTTAGGTAGGTAATTAGTCCATCTTAAGTATAAAGAGCAAGTATCAGGTAAGTACATATTAATTATTTTAATTTTTAATTTATTGCAAAGGGAAACAAACAGCATATAATCACTTATAGTTTAACAAATTGAGTTGACACAACAGCCAGAACAGTTTCCACTTATAGGTAACACAATTATTGCTCTGAGAGAAACAAAATTATTGTTATTATATTCATTATTTAAATTTATTGGATCGTGATTTCACTGTTATAAAGTTACGTTTTTAATGTATTTACTAACACAGCTATAACGATGGTACTAACAATATTGTATGGAATTTTGAACGTTCCGAAATAAAGATATTTTATTTATTTTATTTAAACGTCATAATGTCATAGATGGAGCGACGACCTGGTGAAGGTCGCGGGAATTCGGTGGATGCGAGCGGCACAGGATCGGTCGGAGTGGCGAGCCTTGGGGGGTCTAGCAGTGAACGTCTATCGGTTGACATGATGATGATGAATGTCATAGAAACTGACCTATCAAAATCGCTGCCAACTTAGCTTGGTCTAAATCTAGACACTAACCTTGCTCAGTAGCAACTTGTGGTAAATAAGTAGCGGTCCGCTTCGACCCCCGTTCACTGATAAACTCGATCCTGATGCCATGCTTCCCCAGCTTCCAGTCCAGATAATGCTCGGCCTCCTCAAAGTGCTGCAGAATGGACACGGAGACCGTGAGACGGGGGACTTCCTCGCGAGTGATGGGCGAGAAGCGGGAATCCTTAAGGGCGCTGGTTATCGCGTACTCGCGGAGGCCTAGAAGAGACGGGGGTTAGTAATGTGCACGCATAAAATGTGCCATTTTCAATCAAAAGGGTACTTACTGTCGGTTGTCAATAAGGCGCTATTTCCGTACAGCTTCAATTTGAAATCAACCTTATTGACAAGCGACAATGTGGTACCTTTTGGTTGAAAATGTCACAAATATTGACGGAGGTCAATAATAACGCGAATTTCCCGTAACCTCTCAACTGACAGGGATTTTAAATTAAGATAGGAAGAATATTTTAGAAGGGTGTCAAGTTCCGGCGGTTTCGCCGGCGGCTCCCTGACACTGCGGGGTTGTGTAATGCATAGCAGCCATAACGTACTTTGTAGTATGGCCGTGGCCATATTTTTCAACCTCAAAAGTATTTGAGCGTTTCTTTTTTTTTTGCCGTAGCTTTTGTGACCCTTTTTGTCAATTTTGGGACACTTTTTTTCTCCTATAAGGATGAAAAGGGCTTGTGATCCTGAGTAGAAATAACACAAAAGTTGCAAAAAAGGTCAAAAAAATGGCAAAAAAAAAAGAAACACTCATTTAACTTTTTCTTCCGTAATGCTAGGGTTCCTATAATATCTAATATTGCGGTACAATCATATGTAAACAACACATAATACACAACACATAATTTTGATTCAGTGCATGAGCACAGAATAACTAATAGTACTACCGTGCATGAGTCAAAATTATTTTCGTTGTCTTATTTCTGACCACTCTGTCACGCTTCTATTTTTCTTTTATCAAACAAATAAAAAAACTTGATTGCTATTGCATGTCATTCTAGCTGTAGATTATAATTATAATTCTCTTGAGAGAAATTAAAAACTAAATTTCACCCCATACAAAAAGCTCCACTACGTCACATTTTTGGGGACAAAAACAAGACAACAATAAGAATTTTGACCCGCATTGCTACTCAGATTTAATTTTGGAGGAAAAAAGTTAATTTGGATGTTATAAAATTTCTTATCTTAAAAAACGGGGCTATCATAGAAGGGCAATGTCTATTAATTAACAAAGGTTAATAACATGGATTGTGCAAGCAATTTACAGTCTGGCAAAAAAGAGTAGAAATTAAAAAGTGGCAACATTGTAGTGTCGTCCCGTTTTTCTTAGATTGTTTTTTTTTTTTATCTGGTTTTTATGGAGGCTTTGGACACTCTAGGTGAACATGTCAGCCTCATGGGTGCTATCATAGTTCCCTACTCAAGGGAGAGGTCAATAAAGTGGTAAACACTGATTGCTTTGTCCGATATAGGCTCTGCCAACCAACAATTGATCTGTCCGTTAGATTGATTTGAAAGGGACGACACTACAGTGTTGCCACTTTTTAATTTCTAATATTTTTTGCCAGACTGTAACCTAAATACTGAAGGTGACTACTTTATACTTTTCTTTATAGGCAAATGAGTCAGAATAATGAATAATCTAGAAGTGATTTTATAAATTTACTTTAAATGGCTTTACAGATTACATCATTGAGTTTAATTACTTCTCTCAAGGTCTTCCAAGTAATGATGTTTATCATAGTCTATTGATTTTTTGCTTTTGGCCAATTCTATTTTCAAATTTGTAATATGAACTTATTATAAACTGTATGTACTGTACTGTAGAATGTATTTAACATTTTAAGTCCTTATGATATAAAAATATTGTATTTTATTACCAAATCATTTATTTACCAGAATGCAAATGCATGGCATTGAATGTCCCAATGCAGCCTCGCAGCCGATGCTCCTTCCCGATCTTCCAGGTTACAAACAAAGGGCTGCAAGAACATCTCTCGTTTAAAGTCCACTAATATACATATCCAATACCTATATTACAACAGAGTGCATTTAATATTTAAAGTGAAAGTTGCAATAAAAGTCAATAACAAGCATAATAAACAATAACACCCACACATTTGAGTCGACAAAAATTCTTTTTGGGCGTAAACTGGTTGACCTAATTGCCCAACCAACGAACAAAGCAGCTTCTTTGTAAGCAAACAAAGAATGCCTAAGCGAAATCCTACCCCCAAGAGATTAACTTATAAATAGTTTCACTAGAGTATTGGCACTTACTAGGAATCGTTGGTAAAATTTGGCGTTTGTGGAGGGTCCATACTATGCAGCTGACAATACAAAACATCGAAACAAAAGTAACACATATCAGGAATAGCCACTGAGTCTTGGTACCCATTTAAAGGTCGATCTATACCATTATACGAATTGTTCATCTTCTGCTTCTTAGTACCACAACACGCTGAAGACATGTTTGATGGTTTTGCTTTTATAATTATTAAACTAAACAATTCAACCACAAAAAACTCGCGAACGAAACAATACTCAGGTTCTTGAACCAATTTTTTGGATTGATGTTAACCACAGAGTACGTAGACACTAGACGTAATCTAGACAGGTGATTTTTCTATGGCAACCCTAAAGTAATTAATTCGCCGACATAGTTCGCCGACAATTTAGGCTTTTAGTACACGCGTATACAAGATGCATTTCAAACGGTTCTTTTTGAAAAATATCGTATCTGTGGTGAAGGCGATTAAAAACACAACATTTACGAATTCGTAAGTCTATGGCACGATGGCTGTCAATTGAGTTATATTTTATTACTAGAAAATAAGAAAATAATGAATTCTGTGCACATTAAAATAATATTTTCGTGAATAATGTACATTTTATACAATTTTAATCTAGATGTAAGTGATGCAATCGTATACCACTAGTTGAAGCCACATAGCGATGTTTAGTATAAAAACTAACTGAGTTTCGACGATGGCGTCTGACGGAGAAATTTCCTCTACGAATGATCCCAATTTCGCCGTAATCTACTCGTTTTTGAAGGTTTTCGGGAAATTGTACGGGCTAGAAATACCGTCAATATCAAAATTACAGCAGCTCGTAGATAATACGGAGGAAGGTAAGGTATTACGAGAATTTTGATGTGTTGTGTTATAAACAAACAGTGTTGAGAGTGATGTTTGTGCAGTTCCGGAGCCGCTGAAGGAGCTGCACCTGCGGCTGCTGCGGCGCGCGCTGAAGTCCGTGCAGAGCAACCGCTGGGAGCGCTGCCTGATCAAGTTCTGCCACCAGCAGGGCCACCACCAGGAGGCGTGGGAGATCGAGCGCTTCTCCTACAAGAAAGCCAGCACAGAGGTCAAACTAAAGACCCTCAAGGTACGAACAACACTTTTTACGACATTTTGCGACCAACACTATTGAATTAGAAAGTGGCTTGATGGAAGCATTACAGTTAGTTTCTATTGTATAGAATGTATTGATCTGACATAAAAACAACCATGTAAGGTGTCATTACAATGTTAATGTAATTGAGTTGTTAAAGCAGGGTAGGTGATTCTAGTAGTTTATACCAACCTTTAATTAGTCTCTCTGATCACTTCAATGTCACTATGAACATGCATTTTAATTATCTTAATTTCTAAACAGCATTTTTAAAGTTCAGCAACCTGATTTAATGATGTAATTACTTTTAAAATTGAAGCTTGTGCCTGAAAAAGCTTACATAAGCTAGCAGAGTCTCAAAAAAGTCAGTCTTAATCAGAATTATGGCATGTAACCTGCCCAAATATTGAGATTCTCTTCAATTTTACCACCGTGGAAACTATAAAAATGTGTTTCATATATTTAAATGTAACAGCAATGTTATGATCAATCTAGAATAAGATGCATTTTGTTTTTTTGCTACCTAAACATTTTCTATAAGAGATCACCATCACTACACTAATATCAGAATCACATAATTATTAAGGCAAGCATTTATTAAATAATAATTATTAATACTAACAAAACAAATGATAGTAACAAACAAAAAACCGGCCAAGTGCGAGTCTGACTCGCACACCGAGGGTTCTGTACTTTAGTATTTGTTGTTATAGCGGCAACAGAAATATATCATCTGTGAAAATTTCAACTGTCTAGCTATCACGGCTCATGAGATACAGCCTGGTGACAGATGGACAGCGGTGTCTTAGTAATAGGGTCCCGTTTTTACCCTTTGGGTACGGAACCCTAAAAAGCAAGTATTTTAGTAGTGACAACAAGTAAGTAATCTTAAAGATTACGTGTGCCTTAATAATTATATGATTCCAGTGTTATTATAAATCAGAATCAGAATGTATTTGTTTAACATAGGTATATACAAGTGGTAATTTTAAATAGATTTTGATCAACTGAAAATAAATGTCATATACGAAGGAAAAAATGACCAAAGCCTCCAGTACCCAGACTACCGAACATTCTCCTCACGTGTGAAAGTCAAAAACCGACATTGGCAAATTCACCCAGTGCAAAATTGCGGGGAGTAAAAGCCAGATAGGATAAAAAAAAAAGCCTCCAGTAGTGTGTCTACTTGAAAAAACACAAATTAAAATATTTTCATAGAAAATAATTTAATTTGTTCTTGGAGATTTTGATCACTATGTTTTACCCACAAATACAAGTGTACAAATTTAGAGTATGCCTAAAAATAACATGCTGCATGCATACATTGATATCAATAATATTCTTATAAATATCGCAATCAAAGATCATTATTATAATATAAGTTATTCATTTACAGATTCTTCTTGAGTACCAATTCACATGCCACGCAAAGTTCAAGGCAGCGGTCAATGCCCTGTCGTGTAAGGAGCTCCGGTTGGACCCCATCGGACGGGACAAGCACGGCTGCGTGTACTGGCTTCAGGTGGACGATGAGGCTAACCTCTGTATGTATCGGGAGGACCAGGATGAGGAGACTTGGCAGTTAATAGCGAGGTACTGTATATGACAGGCAGAGATAACACATAGAAATTCAAAAACTTGACCAATCTTTGTTGGTAAACCTTTTCATGTTACAATGAGACCAATGGGTCTGGCCTAGTGGGTAGTGACCCTGCCTATGAAGCCGATGGTCCTATGGAGTATGCTTATAGTAATATTTATAGGAATTTCTCTCTTTAGCCTTTTTCTACCCTTTGGGTGTAGGCCTCCTTCATTTTGTGCCATTCGTCACGGTTCTGTGCGACTTGGAGCCACTGCTTCCCCGCAGTCTTCTTGATGTCGTCGTCCCAATGCATCTGGGGTCTACTTTGAGGACGCCCATAGTCGCCACTTGAGTAATCGTTTACTCCACGAATCGGTCTTTCGTGCTATATAACCGTTTCCACTTCAAATTGGCTACGCGTTTTATAACATCATTGACCTTGCTCTGTTGTCTCAGCCATTCATTTACTTACTGCTTGCTGCTAGCCTTTCTCCGCAGACGTCTTGTCTGGTTGCCCTTGGCATAGGCCTCTCCCATATTCCTCCACGAGTCCCTGTCCAGAGCCTGTCTTCTCCAGAAGGCTCCAACCACCTGCCTGAACTCGTCTTCCCATCTCATTTTTTGTCTTCCATCATCCCTTTTTCCGTCTCTTGGGTACCATGTTGTGATGTCTTTTGACCATTTTTCTCTTTTGTCTTGTAGCATGTGGCCGGTCCACTTCCATTTTAGTTTTTTCATAGTGTGGTTTACGTCGATTTTTTTTTTTCGACGTAAGCCATTAATTTATTTATTTATTTATTATTATAACAACATATTTACACAGCATTACAGTTTGCACCAAAGCGCTGGCAAATTTATACTTATTATTTATAGGAGTTTAACTGCTTAAATATTTAAATTAAAGTTATATACTAAAATGGAACATTACATTTTGTAAACACAAATAAATCTCTGATGATGAATGAGGCTGTGATCTCTTTTGTTAATAAGTTATTTGTTCGCAGAAATCGAGAAGAGCTAGTCAAAGTAATAGGACAATTGAAAAATGGAGAAGAAATTTGCCCCTCTACTGTGTCTAACACCAATGAGGACTCCAACAGTACTGAAATACCTGCAACTGAGGCAACTGAGGTATTATTTTGTTCAACTTGGGGAAAAAAAAAACAAACACATTATTTTTATTAAATGTTTTATTGACAACACTCTAAATTTATTTACATAAACGGATAACAAATTTACATTACATTTACATATTTAAATTTACATGTTTTTATTTGTGTTATTTAACCTTTTAACTGGCTAGAATGTTTCATCAAGCGTGCTCGTGTCGCCGCCGGTATGAAGTTACACAAAGTTTTATCAGACTGCGGCGAAATGAGCTGGATATTGTATGTCTTATATATCAGACTACGGCGGTTAAAAGGTTAAGTAGTCACACTACTATAATAAATGTCATAGGGCTATAATAAATGTCATAAGGCTGAAGGGCTTGGTCACTTTTTCTTTAATATAACAACTTGTTGAAGAGAATGTTTAATTTGTAATTAGCCGGGTCCACACAGAGCGAGCAATTTCCTTGCGCACAAAATCTGCTACTTTTTTTATGTTTTCAGAAAACCAACAAACAACCCGAAGAAGAAAACGAGGAATTCCTAAGCCCAGAGTCTGAGTCGGAACATGATGAAGATGAATCTAAAGCTGATAAGAAACCCCCTCCCACAAAAGCTGATGATAGTAATAACAAAGAAGAAAAAACAGTAGATAACAAATCAGTAGAAGAAAGTGAAAAAACTGAAGATTCTAAAACAGAAGAACAAAAAGTTGAAGATGTAAAGGTAAAAGAACCTCCCATAGAAGATAAAAATATAGAAGAGAAAAGTGAAGAACCATCAGCGCAAATATCAGAAAAGGCTGAAGATTCAGAAAATCAGCAGTTGGAAGAAAAAGACGACAAAAACGAAGAAAAAGTAGAATCTGATGTTGCTGAACAACCTCAAATCGGTACAGACAGCAAAAAATCTCCAGAACGTGAAAAGACGCCTGAGAATCCTCCAAGTGAGGAAACCAAAATAAAGGAGACAGATGAGGTGAGTGAGGCAATAGAAGAGCCAGTCATGGTTGTCACAGGGGAAGGCAGCGGAGCCGATTGTGAGAGCTCATACTTTATAGGTGACGAAATATCCGAACCTGTCATGTATTTTTATGGAGAAGGTTGTGGTTATGATAATGATACCGGAAACCCTGAAGTATTAGAAGAAGTCAACACAGCGCAGCATAACTCAGATGAGGAGAATGACAATGAAGAATGTGTCAATGGTGAACATTCTAACTCTAATGATATCCCTAACTCTAGTAAAAGCAAATTAGTTAAAAATGTTAAGTTAAAAAGTAGTCATCCTACTGTAAATAAACGATCTTTGAAGAAGCAATCTAATGATAATTCTGAAGTTCTAAAACCAGATTCTAAGAAACATTGTATTAGAAAACTTAACAGATCAGACAGTATGAAATCAAATTCAAGCAATAATGACAATGACTTGAAAAGGGAAAGCAGTGTGAATGACAAAACCACAGATAGTGAAAGTCCGAACAAAAACAATGTGAAAAAAACTAGAGGTAAGGTAAAGAAGAAACCTGAAGTAGCGAGGAAATTAAAGTTAAATCAGAAGAAAGAGTCTCCTGCATCGGACACTGACAATTGTAATGATAGTAAAGCCAGTATTATAGAAAAGAGGAAAAACAGTGTGTCTTCAGATCAAGACGTAGTTGATCATACAGAACAGGAAAAGGAAGGAAGCCCGGATCACGAGGCAAAGCCCGACGACGATCTACCTCCAAAAAAATTACGCTTAGAACCTAGTAAGGACATTGAAGTATCACATCCCAAAGATACTCTAGACAATGTAAATAAAGACGAAGCTAAAGCCGAAAACAATGAAAATAACGACAATCTTAATAAAGAGCATGTAGAAAAAGATCCTATAGCCATGAGAAAGAAAATTAAAGCTAACAAAGGAAAGTTTAAAAGAAAAAAGATACTACAGAATAAGGTAGATAATAGTGATGTAGAAAAGAGTAATAGTAAGGAGAAGAGTAAGTCTAAGCCTTTAAAGAGATCGCTGTTGGACGCGACGCACAGTGACAGGAACAAGTCAGAATCTCAAAGTGAAAGTGAGGACGATATGCCCATCACAAGTGGCAAGAGGTTGAAAATTAAACCCAAGAAAATTATTACAACATCCAGGTGACATTTCTGTTTATTTTTATCACTTGAAATGGTTTTTAAAATTAGTTTTAATACCGTATTATAATTACATTTTCTTTTATAGAAAAAAAGTTGAAGCCAAACTGCTTGAGAAAAAATCTAGTGACGATTCCGAAGAAGAAACACTGTACAGTATAGGTAAAATACAAATTAAACATGTTTTTTTTTTACTTTATATTCCATTCAGTCTGTCTTACATATTTTGGTCTTGCACGGACGAAACTAATTCATTTAGATTCTATCATATCTTTATCACAAAAATGAGTGACAATTCAATCTCATGTTTATTTTAGAATTATCTTTCGTCATTTTTGTAAATTTCCTTCAATAAATTGCATTATCAAATTTCAGCAGGTAAAAAGACCGGCAAGAAAGTCCTAAAAAAGAAGCCAAAAGGCAAGGAGAAGGCCAAAGAAAAGGAGACTGCGGACGACTCGGATGCGACGCCCGTCCGGCAGTCGCGCCGGATCGCACAGCAGAAGATTAAAGAGGAAGCCGACAGGAGGCATCAGGAGGAAGTTGCGCTTCGGGAGATGAAGATGATCCATAAGAAGAAGGTAAGACTTTTAATGTATGTTTAAATATGAAGGGCAAAAATGAGGTTGCGGACGACTCGGATCCGACGCCCGTCCGGCAGTCGCACCTTATCGCGCAGCAGAAGATTAAAGAGGAAGCAGACAGGAGGCATCAGGAGTTCAGGAGAAAGTTGCGCTTCATGAGATGAAGATGATCCATAAGAAGGTAAGATTTTTTAATGTATGTTTAAGTATGAAAGCTAGAGTAGGAGGTCGCGGACGACTCGGATCCGACGCCCGTCCGGCAGTCGCACTGGATCGCACAGCAGACGAAAGTGATAATTTGATAAATATTATTATTGCATAATACACAAGCATAAACGTTCCGTTATCGGGTCGGCAGTCGGACTAAGATTTAATCGGTTCTCCATAATTTTGCTATTGCCAGGTGAGGTAATTACATTCAGGGTGGGGCGGAGCGGATTTATTTCAAGACGTACACTACATTTTATTTTTAATTAGGATTTTTTATGTTATTAAAATTTTCATAAATTTCTGATCACGGGAACGGAATGGAAGGAGTGAAAAATGTATAGAAATTTTAGGACAGTTTTTTTCTTCTATTACGATGATTTTCCGCCTTCCTTATAATAGGTGCCCGTGTAGATCCCTGGCGGGCCTTCTTTACAGGGTCCGTGGTGGAATGTCATCGATCCCGGTGCGTCCTCACGAACGGCAAAGAGGGTGAAACGCCGGAGTGGGTTTAGTGGGTAGGGCCAAATTGACGAGAGGGAAAAGGAGCGGCGAGTCCCACACCGCGCGTAAGTGCATTCCCAGTCCGTCAAAAAAAAAGGCCTTTACAGGGTGTAGGCAGGTCGGTGGGTGTACACTACCCCGTCCTCCATCCAATATAGCGTACAAGTTTAAATAGAATAGTGATGTGCTGAAAGGTGTGTTTGTGTAACAGGGCGTGGACGAGGACTCGGAGGAGTGGCGCGCGTCGGGCAGCAGCTCGGGCTCGCCGGTGCGGAGGCGCGCGCGGGCGGGGGCGGGGGCGGGGGCGGGGGCCGGGGCGGGCGGGTGGCGCGCGCAGGACTCCAGCGACCCCGACTCCGAGTCCGACCGCGACGAGCTCTCCGACCGCCCCGAGCCTGACCGTGAGTCCACCCAACCATACTTATTTGCTTTTAATGTTTTCATCATATCAGCCCGAGGAGGTCCACTGTTGAACATAGGTCTCCTAATGACCAATGAGAAGAAAGAGAGAGAGAAGACTGCCACAATGACCGGTCTTGCGCCACCCGCATCCAGCGGACTCCTGCGTCCTTCACCAGGTCATCGGTCCACCTTGTGGGGGGTCTACCCACGCTGCGCCTACCGGTACGTCGTCGCCACTCGAGAACCTTTCCGCCCCAATGGCAGTCGGTTAACGTCAGGTTTTTGTTTTACAACGGGGCAAAGTTGTACCCCCGAAACACAAAATTTTTCACCGCACCGACCCGAAGAAAATATTAATATAAACGCTAACGAAATCTGTCATATTCGTTTACATTATCTGCAAGTTCTATTGACGACTTTACTCATCACATTGTAAAGAAAGACAGCAACTGTTTTATAGGACATAACACTGTGACAACCCTGATATAACTTGAAAACGTCCATATGCTACGGTGCTGGGCGGGCCTTACGTTTGCTTGCCCCCATATTAAACAATCAATGATACATAATAATCAAGTTCTTTTTATAAATTTACAGTCGAATTCGGCAAATCAGACCATGAGTTCTCTCCGGAATCCGACCTTGAGACTGGGGAACCGAGCGAGCCTCTAAAAAGGGCCAGAACGTTGCAGGAAGGTGAGTTCGCCTCGCGTGGAAGGTTGCACGAAAACGCAAGTTTGTGAAAAAACAAATAAAAATTCGACAAGAAAATGCTGCATGTTTTTTTGTACGCTTATTTCTGAACACCAATGTTTTTAGGGCTGCATGTTTTTCATGTTATTTTTTGTCGCAAATATTGAAAATTCTGCACTTCAAAATGTACCATCAACCCTTAAATGCATATTGTTCCCTAATGTATACATATAAAACATTTGAACAGCTCACATATTCAACAGAAAAATAAATGGGTTCCAAAAATAAAAAATCATGCATTTAAGGATTAAAGGTATAGTTTCCTATTACTTATACAATACTACCGACCCGCCCCGGCTTCGCACAGGTTATACAAAACCTTAACAAATTATACACATAAACCTTCCACGAGAATCACTCTATTGATAGGTGAAAACCGCATGAAAATCCGTTCAGTACTTTTCGAGTTTATCACGTACATACAAACAGACAGACAGACGCGGGGGACTTTGTTTTATAAGGTGTAGTGATAAGCGCAATTTCACTGTCAACAAAAATGTATGAAATTTTCGTAATTATACGGAAAATTACGTACATTTGTTTGTCCCAAATTGGGATTTCGTATTTATTCCACCGACAATTAGCTCATCGAACCAGCCAAATTTTATCCAAATCTAACCAAAAAAAGATCGACATCGAAATAAAAATCCGCCCATATAAGATTAATAATAAAGTTGACTAGCCTTTTATTAATTTAAGAACAGGCTATGTTATTTTGTAGGTCAAATAAATAATAATCAGCATGTGTTTTATTTTTATTTTCGTGATATTGATTTCGAAACTACTGAAAAAACGGCTTGATTTTTAGGGTTCCGTACCCAAAGGGTAAAAACGGGACCCTATTACTAAGACTCCGCTGTCCGTCTGTCTGTTGATTTGATAGCTAGACAGTTGAAATTTTCACAGATGATGTATTTCTGTTGCCGCTATAACAACAAATACTAAAAACAGAATAATATAAATATTTAAATGGGGCTCCCATACAACAAACGTGATTTTTTTGCTGTTTTTTTTCCGTAATGGTACGGAACCCTTCGTGCGCGAGTCCGACTCGCACTTGGCCGGTTTTTATGTTATGTTTGTAAGGTTTGTATCATTTAACTCGTTGAGTGGTTACTAAAACTCGATAGAAATAAACATTTAACCATAAAACTATTCAATTTATAGTAGATTTTTTAGATTAAGCCAGGTCCCCACAGAATACTAGCGCCACGGTTTGCCACGGCACTATGCTGAGTGGGGATCCTTTTTGGCGACCAAATGTTTTTTTGTCTGCATGCTTTTTTCTTTTTTATGTACTATGTTGTGGCGTCAAATAAATGTGTTTTCTTTCTTTCTTTCTTTCAATTTAGATTGACTATCTCATAATTTACTAAGCGAATTACACGACGATGCTTATGCTTATGCTAAATAATATCTTAATAAATTATAATATAAGTTACTTCGCATGTGTTATTATTCAATTTTATTATTTTACATCAAATTGCATGAACTAGTAAATACACAAGCAATGAGTTAGATAAAATGTTTCATTTGCTTGTAGCGAAATGCAAAATTGCAAATCCAACTCAAAGAACCTTTTTAATTAAGAAGAACCATAGAGTACTTTTCAATACAACCTTTTTTAATTTTTACAACTATAGATAAAGGCCCTTATTCACGGTCCATCATATTTAACAGATTGTACATGGTCCATACTATAGGGTGTTTGACTGTATTTAAAATACATTATTTTACACCATGTATGAAAGCACCAGAAGTTTAATAGAGAAACGTAGACAGCAGTTATTTTTAGACACAATTTCTATTTTAAAACCCGTATAAAACTATAAAGAGTAGGTGATTTGATTGTGACATGACATGCTAGTGTTTCATATAAGTTCCACAGTAGCAAAATCGTTTTGACAGTTCGAAAAAAGAAACTGATTTGACTAGTAGTCAAATACCGCGCTTTCTCGCTAACAAACTGCAAAAAGGCAAAATTGGTAACTTTTCATACAAAAAACTGTCAACGACTAATATTTTTAACCGACTTCAAGATTTCAAAGGAGGAGGTTCTCAATTCGGTTGTGTTTTTTTTATGTTTGTTACTCCATAACTCGTCATTTCTGGACCGATTTTTAAAATTATTTTTTTGATTGTAAGTATATACATACAGATTGGTCCCGTTTTTCTTAAAAAGCAGTTCTGATGATGGGATCCATGAGGAATCGAGGGAACTCCTCAAATGTTAAAGGCATACATATAGTGATTTTAGTATTTTCATCAACAAATCAAGCACATTTAAAAAAGTGACATTTGATGAAGTGGAACTGCTGATGATGATCAGAACGGAACTCTTCAATGACGCATAGTTCACGTTTGGCGATTTGTTCTCTTCCTTATGGACCCAGACCCAAACTTGGACCCCAACTCAGACCCGGACCCGGACCGAACTCTGACCCAAACTTGGACCCAGACAGCCGGACACGGACTCGGATCCGGACCCAGACCCGGACCCGGAAATGCTACTAGAAAAGTGGGTTAGGTGGGTGGGTGAATTTTGAATTGCGATTCTCATAGAACAGAACTGCTATCAGAAAAGTAGGTTAGGTTAGAGCTGTGACCCTTACAGAAACGAAATGCTATCAGAAAAGTAGGTTAGGTTAGAACTGCGACCCTTACAAAAACGAAATGCTACTAGAAAAGTAGGTGGTTTTACCTCCTTTTCTACATAACTAGGCAAAAGCTGCTGTCTTTTTCATTTCATTGTCTGTAATCTAAGAGTGCACCATCAACAATAAGTGAACTTAGAGCGGCATCCCCCATTGAAGTCGGTTTTTTTTTTCTTAAATATTATTCAGTGCTAATTAACGGGTAGTTTACATTAATGTTGTCACGATTTATATTATCGGTTATTTTGATGGAGTTCATTCAATCACATAGAAACACATGATGGATCGTGAATAGGAACTTATAACAAGTGACTGAAAAAAAAAACATTTGTCAAAGTAGCGTCTGAAAAAAAAAACATTTGTCAAAGTAGCGTCCTTTCGCAATGTTTACGATAACTCCGCTAAACATTTTATCATGAAACATGACTGAAAATTCGGTGCCACTGCCGTATATAGTGCGTTTGGTAAGTTCGTTGACTGTCTAGGAGCGGATGATGGGTTCTGCAAGCACTGCGGCAGCGGCGAGCAGCCGGAGTGGATACTTTTGTGTGACCAGTGCGACGCCGGATATCACGCGTCGTGTCTCAAGCCCATGTTGTTCCTCGTGCCGGAGGGCGATTGGTTCTGTCCACCGTGCAATCATGTAAGTAAATTGTGGACCAAAAGTGGTTAAACCCCTCAACTTCCACCGTCGCGATATCGCGTTGGTATCGCACACGCGATTTCATCGTGCTATTAGTTGAGGGGCTTAAAACAGTTAACTTTATGATCGTGTCCAAATTTTTTTTCTAGATTGTGCCAATTAGACGTCAGTTATGAACAGTCAAGGGTATAAATATATATACATTCCCAAAGTTTCGAAAATATGTGTACGCTCTTACACCTTATGCTGGCACCACACTTTGCTGTATTTGGCAAATATTCGTGTTGCATCTCTTTCCTGTGACATACAAAACGAAAGGGATGCAACACGAATATTTGCCAAATACAGCGAAGTGTGGTGCCAGCATTAGACAATAAAGTAGTGTTCATTGTTCATATATTTTTGAGTCATTTGTCTGGATCGATATTTTTGCCTTCGACTGAACCTTAAAGCCGTAACAGACTACCGCACACGTATCGATAGTGTGTAAGGTGGTTGCCGTACGTGCGTTAAGGACGCAGCTATAAGTTAGAGCGAGAAAGATATCTTGACCGCACCGGACGCGGTGCGGTGCGGTAGCCTGTTACTGCTTTTTTTTTTATAACGTCTACTTAAATCAGTTAGCAGAATGAGCATAATTCCTTCGAAACTTTTCCAATAAGGAAAAAATAAGCTGATATTGTCTATGCCTTTAAAAAACTAAAAACGCGGGTAGGTGAGTGATAGCGTCGTATTTAGTTTTCACGCTTGTGGGTGTGGCTAGACTTTCTTAAACTAGGTAATGTAAATATTTACTCGTTATATGTTTACTGTTGGCAATTAAGGTATATTTTGCGAAATTCATAGGATTTTCATGGAATTCTTGGAGAGAAAACTTTTGTGTGTTAAGTTAGTTGACTTACGATTGCATGTTTTTTTTTACACCAATATCACATTTCAATGAATGGTTTAATTTATCTACTAATCGACTTATAGAAGATTCTTTTCGTTTTGCAATGAAAGTACGCAAAACATGTTTTTGTGGCTTTATTCACGAACTGGAGGAAGAGGTATACAGATATTAACGTTTATTTGTGTTAATAATGTAATTTTATATTAGTTTTTATTACAAGCT
This sequence comes from Cydia strobilella, assembly GCF_947568885.1. Classification (NCBI taxonomy): domain Eukaryota; kingdom Metazoa; phylum Arthropoda; class Insecta; order Lepidoptera; family Tortricidae; genus Cydia; species Cydia strobilella. The sequence continues at coordinate 34,986,803 of NC_086041.1, forward strand.
TTTATTTAACTTGCAATGTACCTATGTAAGTGTGTATGTAACATGTTTGTAAGGGTCAAATCTTGCAAGTTATATTTGACCCACTTCCCGGTTTCCGATGAAGCTGAAAATTTTCATACATATGTAAATCGGGTGACAATGCAATATTGTGGTACCATCGAGCTGATCTGTGCTACACCATTTAATCATGGCAAATGCCATGAACAAATTGTCGCGGAAACAGGCGTGGCTCACTCCGCGATTTCGTCGCGTCACTACAAGTACATGCGGCCCACACCAATTTTGGTGTCTAGCCATAGTAAATTCCGCGCACCGCTACGGAACGTACGCCTGCTCGCGCTTGCGCCACATCTGTCGTAAGAGAGTGAACCTTCTGTACCTAGTACTACTATTTATTCTCATATTAAATCACATTTAAAATAAATTCACGATAGACCCGATTTTAAATGTGATTTAATATGTGTTCAAAACGCGAAAGTTTTAAATGTTATACAATTTATTATGTGCCAAAACCTTAAAAGGTTAAAGTTGACTCGATAGAAAAAATCACGAAAACATGACAAATTTTCATTTATTTTCTGTTTTGTGTCGTTACCCTGTCGTTAGCAGTATACTTGTATTATAAAATACTGATATAGCCGAGGATCTGACCTGCAAAATTTAAAACTGTTAAAACCCGCGCGAAGGTCATATCTTCCGTCGCAAGTTTCGCGCGGCGCGTCATATCTTTTGTTTCCTTCTAATTTCCTGGCTTTACGCACCCTCTTATGGATGATAATTTTGGATAAATAATTTTCATGCTTATATGATGTTACTATAAACGTTGTATTGACTTGTAAAAGAGCCAACTTTAAGCTTACCAACTTGCAGAATAAATTTTGGAATTTTGAATCAATTTTTAAACTAAAATGAGAAGTTTTAAATTTACCTCCGACGTTACGCGGACGGCGGCGAGGAACCGGCGGCGGGCAGCGGAGGAATTTAAAACTTATTTAACAGGATTAAGTCCCGTCGTTGTGAATAATAATGAGTAAAAATTGTAAAAGTTTAAATCAGTGTTAAAATGAGAAGATTTTAATTTTATACTTTGTTTCAGGCGATGCTAATATCGTCTCTAGAGAGCGAGCTAGTGAAATACGACGAGCTGGTGGTGAGCGTGGAGGCCGAACGGGCGCGGATTAAAGAACAAGAACTTTTGAAGAAACCGCCTTCCGTCAAGAGCGAGAAGGGAGAAGGTATGGTTTAGTACGAGTAGTAATTTAAGTAGCAGTAGTAAGTAGAGAGCGAGCTAGTGAAATACGACGAGCTGGTGGTGAGCGTGGAGGCCGAGCGGGCGCGGATTAAAGAACAAGAACTTTTGAAGAAACCGCCTTCCGTCAAGAGCGAGAAGGGAGAAGGTATGGTTTAGTACAAGTAGTAAATTAAGTAGCAGTAGTAAGTAGAGAGCGAGCTAGTGAAATACGACGAGCTGGTGGTGAGCGTGGAGGCCGAACGGGCGCGGAAAAGAACAAGAACTTTTGAAGAAACCGCCTTCCCTCAAGAGCGAGGGGAAAGAAGGTATTGTTTTTATTATTTTTAGACAATTTTTGAGTCTTGCCACAGTTTATATAATAGTTCTTACGAACAGATACTTATCTCTCAAAGAAAACGCAAATACCTACCGTTTTGATACCTACACAAAACTACAATGGAATGACCTTCAACGCGCCGCCCCCTGCACCGCGCGCGCCGACACAACGCTAGGGTTGCCGACGCTTCATTCAAATACTTAGGTGTCTTAGGTAGATATAGATATCTATAAATGTGTCGTAAAAAACATTACCTACTACATCTTTAAAACAATTTAATAGTACCTACGGAGCTTGTAACTATCGTAAAAATAATAACAGTAGGTGTAAGTACCTATATTGAGAATGTCTACTTACTTTTCCTCCTCCCTCGAAAGAGAAAAAAACTATGTTTTTTATTTGTTGTTTCTACATTCATCCACAGTACAAGCTGTGTTATTTGTTCATGACGAAGACATTTCTTTGGCATAGCGCGCGGTGACGTGCGTGCGTGAGCGCGTGTGGCAACCACCTGGGTGATAGTACCGCCGGCGGGAAGCGAGTCGTAGGTATAAATCCGAGCTCGCGCGGAGAGTTCCATAGGCCTTGTCGTGTTTTTTTCTACTGACTGATCCTAATGCTTTGTAATGTTATGTACGGCCGCGGACTGGACGCAAGCGACAAGCGGCGCGGCGAGCGGCAAATCAAGGCCGTTCATACATTTGGTCGAGCGCAAATGTATGAATGGCCTTGAATAGGCTAGTATTAGTATACATTTGTTTCAAATATATTTATAAATGTTCATTTAGTTTGATAGCCAACTGGTGTTTTTATTTGATAAAAAATTCCGGCGTGACGCTGTACGCGACGTACGAATGCTTACTATGGAAAAGCACTATAGTGGTCTCTCTCAAATGCCAGACGCGGCGCACGGCGGCGGAGTCTGACGTCATTATAATATTTTTTTTTTTTTTTTTATTGAGAAGCAAACAGTCTTAAAATAAACATAAGCAACTTAGGTAATAGCTACAAATTGATTTTTTATAGACCTATAGTTTCCTAATTCACATATCGAGGTACAATTAAAAAGTATTATGTAGTAAAAATTAAAAAGTAATGATAAATAGTGCAAACTTGTAGTACCCAGTAGTTGTACATAATCAAAAAAATAGTATACCTACTAATAACAATAGCATATAAATGTATAAAAAAGAGAAAAGACTTATACTTTTCACTTACCTAGACTTAAATTACTAAAATTACAAGTACTTGGTTGCTTGCAACATTTCACCCTTATTTTAATAAAGAATATACATATTTATTTGTTTAATTAGCGTAATAAAAATATAGATAAAATTGTAAAAGCTGCGCTAAATGGTCCACACGAACGACACACTCCGCGACGCTGATTTTCGGTGATTTGTTTAAATTCTTTTTGCCTTATTTTTCGACGCTATTATGTTGAAAAGAATAAGCAATTTTAAAATTGATGAATGTTGTTTTAGATTCGGACAGCGGAAGCGGCAGCGCGAGCGACTACTCATCATCATCATCGACGGGCGCCGTGTACCGCCTGCGCGCGCGCCGCCAGCTGCCGGTCAGCTATCGTGCGCAGGAGTACGACCGGCTCATCAGCTCCGCTATCAAGGCACGTTCACATCTAAATTTCATGTCGTTATTGGTTTTTTGGGGTTGAATATGAAAACGCGGCGCGGGCGTGACTCGCGCCCGATACAGCATGCGCGCGCGGAGGGTTTCTCATTCCTTCCGACGCCATAGATAATCCATAATCACAATCACAAAATAACGTTAGTTATTTTAAATTTTATGGATTATCTAATAATCGCTGATCGCAAATCGCTGCCTAACGTCCGACTGATGTGACATGAGACCCAGCGCGGCGCCGCGACAGAAGCGGGGCGCGACAGAAGCGGGGCGCGACAGAAGCGGGGCGCGACAGAAGCGGGGCGCGACAGAAGCGGGGCGCGACAGAAGCGGGGCGCGACAGAAGCGGGGCGCGACAGAATCGGGGCGCGACAGAAGCGGGGCGCGACAGAATCGGGGCGCGACAGAAGCGGGGCGCGACAGAATCGGGGCGCGACAGAAGCGGGGCGCGACAGAATCGGGGCGCGACAGAAGCGGGGCGCGACAGAAGCGGGGCGCGACAGAAGCGGGGCGCGACAGAAGCGGGGCGCGACAGAAGCGGGGCGCGACAGAAGCGGGGCGCGACAGAAGCGGGGCGCGACAGAATCGGGGCGCGACAGAAGCGGGGCGCGACAGAATCGGGGCGCGACAGAAGCGGGGCGCGACAGAATCGGGGCGCGACAGAAGCGGGGCGCGACAGAAGCGGGGCGCGACAGAATCGGGGCGCGACAGAAGCGGGGCGCGACAGAAGCGGGGCGCGACAGAATCGGGGTGCGACAGAAGCGGGGCGCGACAGAATCGGGGCGCGATAGAAGCGGGGCGCGACAGAATCGGGGCGCGACAGAAGCGGGGCGCGACAGAAGCGGGGCGCGACAGAATCGGGGCGCGACAGAAGCGGGGCGCGACAGAATCGGGGCGCGACAGAAGCGGGGCGCGACAGAATCGGGGCGATTTTATCTATGACACATTTCTAAAGAATTTCAGTATTTGCCTGTTGTTTGTATATTTTTTTATTATAGTTATTTTTCTGTGTAATTTGACATTTAGAGACTGGGATACATGTCCAACAAAGTATCTAATATTTGATTCCATATTTGTAATTGTATTTTGTAATTTTTGGTTATTTTTATTGCTTGTAAAAATTTGTCAATCTAAAGTGCCCCTGTGGCCTATTTCATGATCATGAATAAATGTTTGATGTCTAATATCTGCAGGAGGAATACGTGGAACCGACAACGAGTGCGGGCAACCAGGGGCGAGGCAAGGACATCTCGACCATCATAGAGGCCGCTGAGGAGGAGAAGCTGAAGGCCGAGCGAGAGGAGGCCATCGCATCGGTAAGCATATAACCTAATCATGGCGTCATTCATTTATTACGTAAGATGATTTATGGGGGGTCAAACATGTCTTATATTTTCTTACAAGGGGGTGGGAGGGGTCTTTATAGTTCTTACGTGAGATTACAGATACGAAAATTTTCAAATTTCTATTAAATTATGACGTTTACTTAACACTTGCATTGCACAGGCGCGGCTGTCAAAGTCGCTGCCAACTTAGCTTGGTCTGACTCTACTACTAGTATAATGTGGTATAAATAAGTTGTTACAGTAATATTCTATTTCCTACAGGGTAAACCAATAACGGAGATCCGCAAGAAAAAGAAGCAGCGACGGAAACAGCGCAAACTCAACTCCTTAGAGGTCGTGTCCGAGGACGACGACGAGACCGATGAGGACTTCAAGGACACCGGGTGAGTTTCCGGATAAACCGGGGGACCTTTCAGGGTAAACCAATGACCGAAATCCGCAAGAATAAACCGCGCAAACTCAACTCGCTAAAGGTCGTGTTCGAGGACAACCGATGAGGACTTCAAGGACACCGGGTAAGTTTCCGGATAAACCGGGGGACCTTTCAGGGTAAATCAATGACCGAAATCCGCAAGAATAAACCGCGCATACTCAACTCGCTAAAGGTCGTGTTCGAGGACGTCCGATGAGGACTTCAAGGACACCGGATGAGTTTCCGGATAAACCGGGGGACCTTTCAGGGTAAATCAATGACCGAAATCCGCAAGAATAAACCGCGCAAACTCAACTCGCTAAAGGTCGTGTTCGAGGACGACCGATGAGGACTTCAAGGACACCGGGTGAGTTTTTTTACCTTTCTGGGTAAACCAATGACCGAAATCCGCAAGAATAAACCGCGCATACTCAACTCGCTAAAGGTCGTGTTCGAGGACGTCCGATAAGGACTTCAAGGACACCGGGTGAGTTTGCTTACTTTCAACTTCAACGACACCGGGTAAATAATAGCTACCTTTCCCTAAATAGTAAATACCTTCCAGGGTAAACCAATAACCGAGATCCGCAAGAATAAACCGCTCAAACTCAACTCGCTAATGGTCGTGTTTGAGGACGACCGATGAGGACTTCAAGGACACCGAGTAAATTGCCTAGCTTTCCCTAAATACCTTCCAGGGTAAACCAATGACTGAGATCCGTAAGCAGAAACCGCGGAAACTCAACTCGCTGGAGGTCTAGTCATAAATACTACAAAATTTACTATGACAGTACTCCTCTATCCTATATATAGTTGGTCAAACCAAATTGGCAGTAAATAAGAACAAAGAAAACTATACTCATCTTTTTCTTTTGGATGCTAGTACTAGTGTAAGACAAAGATAGTATAATTCTCTCTGTCTATGTTTGAAATGAGACAATCCTTTGACAAACTATATTCTTTTTGTACACAACAAACGTGATTTTTTTGCCGTTTTTTGCGTAATGGTACCGGAACCGGAACTCACTTGGCCGGTTTTTTTTCATTTTACACAAAAGAAACGCTCTTGTCAGTGTTACTTGTTCACATTGTTGATTTGTATTCCAGCATGGATTCATCATCGGAAGACATGTCTTCGTCCGCCGACCGCGACAGCTCGGGGTCCCGCTCGTCCGACTCCTTGCCCATACGCCGCGCTCAACGCGCTGATAAGAAAGGTAACAATTCAAAATTCAAATTCAAAATTTATTTCAATTTTTTAACATGCAGATACGTCTGCGAGCGATACTCCAAATTTTATATTAATTTATATTAATTTTTATCAATTGGTTAAGAGCAACGCACGGATTGCGGAGGTTGCGGGTTCAAATCCTGCCGGAAGTGTAACTTTTTCCATTTTTTCCTTTAATATATATATATTTTTTATTTATTTATTATAAACTGATCGGCGATTGGCCCTAGTCACACCTGATGGAAAGTGAAGACAACACACAAAACATAAACACACAACAACAAACATAAACAAACATAGGTAAACATAGGTTAAATATAGATCTTATACAATAATTTATGTTTCACTATGTTTTGCCATTTGGCATACAAATATAATCAAGAACGCCAACATTAGTGACGTTTTCAACCAAAAGGTACCACATTATCGCTTGTCGATAAGGTTGAATTTTAATTTTTTTTTATACTACGTCGGTGGCAAACAAGCATACGGCCCGCCTGATGTTAAGCAGTCTCCGTAGCCTATGTACGCCTGCAACTCCAGAGGAGTTACATGCGCGTTGCCGACCCTAACACTCCTCTCCCTCGAGCTCTGGCAACCTTACTCACCGGCAGGAACACAACACTATGAGTAGGGTCTAGTGTTATTTGGCTGCGGTTTTCTGTAAGGTGGAGGTACCTCCCCAGTTGGGCTCTGCTCTAGATCTGAAATGACATCCGCTGTCCTGTGCCCTACCACACAAAGCGAGATGTCATTCGCAGTGCCCATACCTCTCTTTTGGACATAGTTTAAGGACATACCCGGGTCCGGACGTAGTTTATGGACATACCCGGGTCCGTAAAAATTGAAGCTATATGGAAATAGCGCCTTACTGACAAGCGACAATAAGTACTCTTTTGGTTGAAAATGGCACATTAAATAGGAGACATGCGGGTAGCAACCAATAGCTTTGGTTGTAACCCATTTCTCTTCTCTTTAACCGGATTACAAGAAATGATGTTAGTTGATTACTGCACGTCTCCTCTTATCTCCGTCTCAGTGAAAAAATCCAGTAGATTGTGGTTTACAAAGAGTGGCTTACAACTCTCTGGGCTTTTGATGTTGGCTAGAATACGTACGCATTTTTTTCTGAAGGATGAATAAATCTTCAATGTTTGTAGCATCACCCCAATGTATAATGCCGTATTTTAACCACAAGAAGGCATATGCGTAATAAGCATTGAGAGCTGTTCTTAGGTCGGTGCATTTCTTTAATTCTCCGATCTAAGAACAGCTCTCAATGCTTATTACGCATATGCCTTCTCGTTACATTACAATGCAACACGTAGTTTTAAAATTGCGAATTTATGTGAAACACTAGATGTGACGTCACGATCAAATTACATACTCTTTATAGTTTTATACGGGGTTTAAAATAGAAATTGTGTCTAAAAATAACTGCTGTCTACGTTTTTCTATTAATCTTCAGATGCTTTATTTCATGCATGGTGTAAAATAATTTATATTAAACACAGTGAAATACCCTATTGGGCTATCATATTTGTCAGCAATAACATTCAGAATACTGACTGACTTTAATTATTTATTTACACATACTACTGCAATGAACATTCGTAGACTTTATTTCGTTGCAGTCAGTGGCGTAACTGTGGGAGGGGGGGGGGGGGGGGGGGCAGAGGGGGGCAAGTGCCCCGGGCGCCATCCAAGGGGGGCGTCAAAATGGGCAAAAGGCAGCAGCAGAGAAACTTTTGTCAGTCGTCAGGGGGCGCAAATTTTGTGACTGCCCCGGGCGCCATATCCTCTAGCTACGTCCCTGGTTGCAGTGGGATACGTTTTTGTGAATATTACTATTACGATTTGCAGATCGTCCGAAACTCCGAGAATCTTCGCCGGAAGTGAAGAAGAAGAAGGGAGAGTTCGCCGGCAGCTCCAGCGAGTCCAGCGGCGCTAAGGAGTGGCCGCCGAAGAATAAGTGAGTTACATGTAGAACCTCCATTATCCGAACTTATTTGTGGTATTTTCTATAAAGAGGGACCTTATTGTCGATGGCGCTTACCGCATTATAAACAATGCTCCGATATATATACAATGATGATGGAATGAATTGTAATAAGCCTATATTTCTAAAGGCAAGTGTGGTGCCGACTTTAGGAAAACTTTGAAACTTGACCATTAACTAACTTGACTTGGTTGACTGGTAGAGAATGCCTAGAGGCATTTAGTCCGCCTTTTGTACTGTAAGGTTTTCTTTTTTGCAAAAAAGGTTAAATTAATTAATTAAAAGTAAATTAGGGAAAAATAAATGGACTCGCATCATTTGTTTCCTGATCCCTATGTTTAATCCTTCTATTGTATTTTTTACATATTTCTGTGTGGAGCAGAGCTACCAGATCTTGCTGCTCTAACTTATTATTGCCAATCGGCATTTAGGTACAGTTTTCCTAAAAATGTACACTCCCACAATGTTTCATACATTTAGATTTTACAATTCACATTAACTTGTTCCAGATCAAAATCCAAATCGCGATACAGACGCGAGAAACGCGAGAAGCGTGAGAGGCGCGACAAGTCCCGCCCCTCGAAGCCGAAGAAACCGCGAGGCCTACAGCAGTACGACGCCGACGGCAACGTCATCCGGCCTCGCGTCACTTACGGAGGCCTCAGCGACTCGCCCAACGACTGGTCGCCTAAACACAGGACGAGACAGAAGAAGATTAATTATACGGAGATGCCTAACACTGAATCTGAAGATGTAAGTATATGAACATAGTTTAGGTACTACTTTTGTAATATTCGGCCTCGCGTCACTTACGGAGGCCTCAGCGACTCGCCCAACGACTGGTCGCCTAAACAGAACGAGACAGAAGAAAAGATTGATTATACGGAGATGCCTAACACTGAATCTGAAGATGTAAGTATATGAACATAGTTTAGGTACTACTTTTGTAATAATCGGCCTCGCGTCACTTACGGAGGCCTCAGCGACTCTCCCAACGGCTGGTCACCGAAACATAGGACGAGAAGATTGATTATACGGAGATGCCTAACACTACATCTGATAGATTGATAGATAGCGTTTATTCGTGGCAAAAAAAAAGAAGAAAACAACAACAAACGTGCTCGAAAAACATACAAAAACCTAAAAAATACGCGTTTTCCCAGATATAAGACCTAGCATTTCGCCCCGAAAACCTCCATATAGCAAATTTAATCGAAATCGTTAGAGCCGTTTCCGAGATCCCCGAAATATTTAAATATGTATATATACAAGAAAAACCTTCGAAGGCCCAAGGTCCTACTTATAGGACTTCTTCAGTTCAATGAAATTTAAATCATATTCAAACGGAACAGAGTAGCTTTTGCTTTGTTTCATTCTATTTTCAAACAATGCAAAATCAACTCTTTTCCATACACAATAGGTTGAAATTTAAGTGGCAAATTTTGTATTTTTCATTTGTATGGCTGATGGGCCTTAGGAGTCCCCGGCGAGCTCGGCCGAATTGCACCTTCCCATACAAACGTAGTTACGCTGTCATTTTAAAACTGCGTGTTGGATTGTAATGAAACTTTGCACATACAATGACATGAGCTATATCTAGGTTTGAAATTAGTTTATATAGCTCCAGTTTATAAAACAAACGAAATAGAGCAAAAACAAGTTTTGTATGAAAAACTTAAAATCGCTGTATTTTTTTAACTATGATATCTGAAGCTATATAAACTAATTACAGACATAGATATACCTTATCCTATTGTAAGTACAAAGTTTCAGAGCAATTTACCTAGTTGTTTTAAATGGAAAGCGGAACTACGTTTGTATGGAGATTCGAGCTTGCCGGGGACCCTTAAGGTTGAAAGGTAAAGTAGATTTATGTAAAATTCAAACTTGTTGCCTGTTTACTTAACAAACTAATTTTGCATTAAACAGGAAATGCATAAAGGCAGCGGCAAGCACATGCCGGACAGCTCGGACGAGTTCAAGGTGACCTCCTCGTCCAGCTCCGACTCCGACCGCCCCGCCGACCCCAACCAGAGGACCCTGAGTGACCTCATCAAGACCGCAGTCGTGCCGCTTGAGAAACTACCTGATGACGTCACTAAAGCGAAGGAGGAGGAGCTGCAAGCGCATCTCAGTAAGTTATGTGTGTACGCCTTTTAACACTTTAACATTACTAGTTTCATAGAGTAACTTATACTAGAGCGGTACTGTCATAGTAAATTTTGTAACCCCAGTAAATTCACTGCCATCTGTCGACTCACTTTAAAACTAAAAATGAAGATTTATAAAAATACGATAAAATGTATTTAAATATGGATAAATGGTTTTTTTATTTGCATTAATTATTTTTAAGATTTTGACCCATGTTCTTTCACTGATATGCGTTAAAATTGTTAAATAACAAACGAAACCGTCAACGCCCTCTATACGAGTGTAGGCCAAAACTAGTGGCGCCATCTGATCGAGATTCAAATTTTCTTGATATTCGAGGCACGTTTTTTCCTTAGACTGTATCCATCTATTACGGAGTTATCTTTGGTCATAGTAAATTTTGTAACCCCAGTAAATTCACTGCCATCTGTCGACACACTTTAAAACTAAAAATGAAGATTTATAAAAATACGATAAAATGTATTTAAATATGGATAAATTATTATTTTTATTTGTATTAATTATTTTTAAGATTTTAACCCATGTTCTTTCACTGATACGTTAAAATTGTTAAATAACAAACGAAACCGTCAACGCCATCTATACGACAGTAGGCCAAAGCTAGTAGCGCCCTCTGAACGAGAATCAAATTTTCTTGATTTTCGAGTCACGTTTTTTCCTTAGACTGTATCCATCTATTACGGAGTTATATCTATCTTTGCTAGTTGAAATATTACCAAAACGGGGCTTTCAAATATTACGTAACGCAATTTTCGATGATTTTTTAACCCCAATTACCCCCCCGTGTAACGCGCAGTAACGTTTTAGTGTACCCCCCCCCCCCCCCACCCCTTGTTAAGGCCGTTCCATCGGTTTGCCGCTGTCTTTGTCACATTTCGCAAGAAAAAACTTGAACCTTCCTAGCTTAAAATAAAATTTGAAATAACGGGAAAGAGCATACGCGCCAAGTGTCAATTTTGATCGAATTTTGTCGGTTTTTATTTATTTTAAAAACATTACCTTACAATATCGAAATTCTAAAGCTATGAAATTACTATTTATGTTAAGATTGTTTTTTCTTCTTTTTTTGTTTATAGTATCACATGATAAATAACCGAGTAAAGTAGGATTAAAAGTCCGAGTTAGAGGTTACTTAGGGAATTAATTGTATCGAGCGAAGTGTCATAATTCGTGTATCGGAAGCTATGTTGTTAATGATAATATAGTCAAGAACTACATATATTTTTTCCACGTCTACGAATATCAACGCCTCTTAGAGAAACATGATCATATGAGGACATTTTTCGCCTTCTGGCTCAGGGAACCGCCTTAAGATGTTACGTTCGTGGTCACAGGCAGAATGGCGAGGAATTTTATCGACATCTTCTTGTTGCGTGAGTGTTGTGTGTAGGCAAAGTGACAACCCTAGCGTACAAGTTAATAATCAAGATCAAGTGCGAGACTTCATCGAACGCCATCTTGATAGTAGTCTCGTGATTAATTCCTTTGTTTTATGCTCATTAATATTGTTTAAAGTGTAATATCGATAGTTTTATTATACAATAATCTAATGCGGTAGTGTGCAGTGAATGGAGAATTAATCTCAAAGCGTGTTTAACCACCATTTTGGAGTCAACGGCCGGTAGTCCACGTGCTTCTCGTAAAATCCAGCTATCGGTTTTACGAGACAACTACAACAACCACCGAACAGCGTCGTGCTCTAAGAGCATTTATTTTATTCCTACCCTTTTACGTGACATTGGCTACGGGCAACACCGCCCTCAAGTCCATCAAGAAAAAGAAAAAGAAAGAAGATCAAGTGCGGGTAGTTTGCAAAACTCGCGCAGCAAGAATATGTTGATACAATTCCTCGCCAGTCTGCCTGTGACCACGAACGTAATGTCACGTTCGAAACGTCAGGGCATAAATAAACGTAAGTTTTTTTACGTGATTAAGTCCAGTGTTAGTGTAATTTTTTTAAAGTATCAGTCTATTAGGTTTGTTTTGAGGATCAAATGTCTGTATGGGACCCATTGTTTAAAAGCAATACTAAAATCACAAATGATGGTCAAAGTCTGGCACCTGCGCTCGCGCTTTACTGACGAAACGCTTCTAACAAATTGGCATTACATTGTGACGTCAGCATGTAGTAGTAGTAGCAGTAAATCACTTTATTGTACAAAACAAAAATTGTTAACATGAAATTCATATAGATTTAGGTACAAAGGCGAGCTTATCCCTATAAGGGATCTCTTCCAGCTAACCTTAGAGTAAATGAGTGGAAAATTCGAATTAGATAGATAGACAAACTTACAGAACGTACAATAATGCATGTATGCATGTAACGTCACTACTGCTTAGAAGCCGTGAAAAAAACAAGGAAATTGCGATTTTGTCGGTGAAATATTAATATATTTTTTAATAAAATGTAAGAAATCGAATGTTACAAATTGGTAATTTTTTATTTATTGAACTAGATTTAGTTATAAAATTCAACATGCGGAAATGACCCTATTAATTTTGTATGCTAGGTATTGATCAGTACGATTTCACTCACTATTATTTTAAGTCGCTTTCGGATTCTTCGGGAATCCTTCCTCAGGCACTGATCTAACTACTGATCTAAATATTTTGAAATATGTCTCACGATAGTTTAATTTAGTGTATGCTAGGTATTTAATTGTCCGTGATGCTGGCACCACACTTCGCCTTATTTGGCAAACATTCGTGTTGCATCTCTATCCTTTGACATACAAAACAAAAGGGAGGGAAGTGTGATGCCGGCATAAAGTATTGTGAGGGTGTGTGTGTGTGACGCGGTGGTGTGCGTGTTGCGTGTTGCAGACGCGCAGGCGCAGGCGAGCGCGAGCGCGACGGAGGGGAGGCCGCTGCGGGGCAAGGGCAGCCGCGGAGGGAGGGGGAGCAGGTATCTTATTGCTTCTATACTTTGTCAAACTACTCTCATTTCAAACATATATGGAGCATTTTCTATGAAAAGGGACCTTATTGCCGGCATAGAGTGACTTATACTAGAGCGGTACTGTCATAGTAAATTTTGTAACCCCAGTAAGTTCACTGCCATCTGTCGACACACTTTGAAACAAAAATGAAGATTTATAAAAATACGATAAATATGGATAAATGATTTTTTTTTATTTGCATTAATTATTTTTGATGATTTTGACCCACGTTCTTTCACTGATATGCGTTAAATTGTTAAATAACAAACGAAACCGTCAACGCCATCTATACGACTGTAGGCCAAAACTAGTAGCGCCCTCTGAACGAGAATCAAATTTTCTTGATTTTCTAGGCACGTTTTTTCCTTAGACTGTATCCATCTATTACCGAGTTATATCTATCTTTGTTGTCGGTAACGCTTACGCCGCACGGCGCCGCGCGGCATTGTATTTATATCGGAGCATCGTTTGTAATGGCGTAAGCGCCATCGACATTTTTACTCTTTGAGTACGGAACCCTAAAAATGTAATTGATTACAGGGGTCCGCGCGGCCGCGGAGGGGGCGGGGGCGGGGGCGGGGGCCGGGGCGGGGGCGGCGCGGGGGGAGCGGGGGCGGGGGGCGCCGACGACGCGCTCGCCAAGCTCGTCGGCGTCAAGATCAAAGGTAACCACACTAATATTCCCACACACACACACCATGTATGTATGTAAACACTTTATTGTACATAAGACATATTATAAACACAATAAAAGAACAAAAGTATATACTATAAAACTCCCGTGAGACTCAAACATATTAGATTATTTTAAACCGGGTCACTCACGTATTATTAAGTGGAATAGCTCGACATGTTTCGGTCCAATTTACGAGGAACGTCTTCACGGAGACACGACACGTCTTCACTGGTCGAGGGCGCGGCGTGTAAATTGGACCGAAACATGTCGAGCTATTCGACTTAATAATACGTGAGTGACCCGGTTTAAAATAATCTAAAAGTATATACAATGTACAAAGGCGGACTTATCCCTATAAGGGATCCACCGCCATCTACAACCAGAAAACTTACGAACGCTTACATATAAATGCATTCAGTGGACATATAGAAATGAACTTCCCATAAATATAACTGTAAACGAAATACTCTTGAATCCAATTCCATGTTGATTACATAATAGCAAAATTTCACAAATTTATATTATCACACATTAAATTGAAAAGTCTTTGCTAGAATATAATATCTCGGTGTTATCAACAAAATCAATAATACGCACTACATTCACTTCCACATTTTACTTGTTTTGCAACCTAACATCTAACACACATTTTTGTTTACAGATCTAAGCCAAGAACCGATCAAACCCAATCAGGTAATGAATAAATTATATCATTTGAATATTTCGCTAGCATAAAAATCATAAAAATCCTCACTAAATACATAGAAATAAAATTTGAGGCCTCACATTTTCCTAACTCATATTTTTTATATTTAAGATTGAAAGAGAAAAGAAACGCCAAGAGCGCGAAGCCAAACTAGCAGAGAAAGAAGCCAAACGGATGGAGAGAATACAAAAGAAGGAAGAGAAAGAGAAACTAAAAGAACTAAAGGCGAAAGAGCGAGAGGAAAAGAAACTAGCGAAGATAGCGCTGCAGGAGAGCAAGCGGGTGAAAAAGGTATTGTTACGTTCGTTACGTTAAATTTATTATAAACTGAAATAGATATCATAATTATAAGTACTATAGAAATAGTGACCAAACCAGTGCCTGCGACCGGATTCAAACCGGCGTCATCAGCTTTCGCGGTTAACCGATTAATTGGATGAATCCCATGACAATTATTTTCATTTATTCAATTCCCCGAAAACCTTGAAAATGACTGCCATGACGAATTTTTGGGTATTGCACCGACTACTGGATACTGGTTAGAGAACAGGCACACAACAATGTGTAAAGACATGCATTGTTGGCACCAGGGATGTTGCGAATATTCCCATCCGCATCTGCAACCGCGGAACTTCCGCATTATTTTCAACATCCGCATCCGCATTAAATCAATGCGGAGCTTAATGCGGATGCGGATGTGGAACAGGTAGGTACAGGAACGTCTTAACGGCGGCGTAAGTGCTAGGTAATTTCGTCATTAGCCAATAGGAATCTCGTTTCGTTTTTGTGATTCGTCGATCGAGCACTTTAGTCTATGACGGACGGCGACAAGAAGTGTATAATTTTTTTTTTTGGACTTTAGTATAGTAATGCGATTGTGGGGCACCTATATTCTTGTTCAAATACGAAGTTTTGTTTTTTTATGTGCCTTATCTCGACATCCGCATCCGCGGATATGAGTCTTTAAAAATCCGCATCCGCATCCGCGGATGTCAAAAAATCGGCATCCGCAACATCCCTGGTTGGCACCCTATTAAATTTGGAAGTCTTATCTGTATGATTTTTATACTTTAGTGTGTAATTTTTTTATAAATATTTTATTCTATTCAGCCTTTTTTTTTACTCCGAGATCTAATATATAGCCTCGGGCCTTTGTGGCAAGTTCATTGAATTATACCTTCAGTATCAAGTATAACATCACTCGATAGGTAATTAAATTATTACTTGTCATAGGAAAAGCCAGAATACCCAATATCCGGCCCAGTGGGTTACAACGTTAGACCAGACATGCGGATGATGTACCCGGGCATGAAGCATCCGGATTACCCAGGTCCCGGCCCGAGTCCGGGTTCCGACCAGCAGCAAAGGTTCCCTACACAGCCGAGGTTACAGGTAACGTGGACATTAATTTTTACTTTTTATCGTTCCATACTAAAAAGGTACAAAAGGTACCCTTATGATGCGACTGTCCGTTTGCAATATAACTGTAAAACTACCCACATTTTTTTATTATATTTATTATTATTATTTTATTGTCACAATTAGCAACAGAAAACACACATTTGGTTGGTATTAAAGTTTCAACTTTACCTTTACTTATTTGAAGTTGAATCTATGAATGAACTAGTATTTAAGTTTAAATTGTATAATTACCATTGTAAAAATCAAATTATAGTTTTAATTTTCTCAAATTATTTTTACGCCTATGTTACTAAAAACCTCCGTGCCCTTAAAACATTGGGACAACCGATACACCAACATTGGGATACAATGTTAGTTCATTTGTTAGCTGCAAAATTAGACACCACACCACGATAAACGCGCGTGTCCTAGACAAAGAGCCTATACATTTGAAACGAAACTCACCAGTTATTTTGCTATAATAATTTATTTCTCCAACATTAACTTATCAACACTATCAACAGTAATACCTTCTTATAACTACTCTTCACAATCCCACCACAACCTCGTCAGTCCACCATTAACTTTGGCTTAAAGGACTCGCATCCAGACCATAAATGTAAAAAAAAAAAAAATCTTTCTGTTCATACCCAGCCGTTTTACATTATTCTTAAGTACCCTCCTTTTATTTTTTTATTTTTAACCACAAAGAAGGAAGCACGATACCAGTGTTACCACATTAAATTTATCAATTACCTAAATAATCAAATAAATATTTAAAAATCATGACACTCGGCCATCCGGCATCGTGCTGCCTCCTGGCGCACGACATCGTTCTTTTTAAAAAATCATGACACATTATTGTACATTGTACTAAAACCCATTAAAAATGGTAATTTCAAGTTGATTGACTTGTTTTATTTAAACAGCGCAAATAGGCGCTAACAATAATGTTATGTTAATAGTGTTGTATGGGTGTTTGTTGACGCAGGTGCGGGCGGAGCTGCGGGGCGTGCCGGTGGCGGGCGCGCTGGCCGCCGACAGCCTGAGGGAGGGTAGGCCAACACGTCTCACATAAGCAACGCCATTATTCCATCCTACCTTTATTACCACTAATCACTACAATAGTATAAAGCAAAGTCGCTTCCTGCTGTCTGTTTGTCCCTATGTATGCTTATGTCTTTTAAACTACGCAATGGATTTTGATGCGGTTTTTTTTAATAGATAGAGTGATTGAAGAGGAAGATTTATATGTATAATACATCAGTATTGCACCCGTGCGAAGCCGGGGCGGGTCGCTAGTAATGACATAAATAATGACATCTCTGAAGTGTACATTATTGTGATTTATATTTCATTATTTAATTACTCTAAAATTAATTCGTACTAGCTTTTGCTGGCTATAATTCATTTAGATATATAGCTATTCCTGTTGCATCTCCTTAGCTCTACTTGCACCATCCCACTAACCCGGTTAAACCTGGAGTTATCATGGTTACCATTACAATTTGACACGGTTAACGGGTTAACCCCGGGTTAGTGCGATGGTGCAAGTGGCGAGGATGAAAGCAGGATTCACCGATTCATATTGAATTTTAAGTCTCAGTTGAAGCAGTAACTTTCTTTTAATTAAATTAAAACATCAAAATTGTTTGACAGGCACACTATCCGTAGCCGGCTCCCCGCAGCCTTTCAAGCCGGTCAGCGAAGAACCCAGCGTCATCACGCGCATGCCGCACATGATGAACCAATACAGGTACTTACACACATACACACACACACACACACACACACACACACACACACACACACACACACACACACAAGGAAAAACATATTCAATAATTATAAATTTATTTTTGATAGAAATCTGGTGTTCATGTGATTCGGTAGTGTTGATAATGATTTCGTATTTTCGCAGAGGTCCGATGATGTACCCGGGCGGGGGCGGCGGCGGGGTCGGGGGCGCGGGCGGGGGGTCGCCGTACGGTCCGCGGCCGCAGAGCATGATGTACGTGCCGCACCCCGGCCTGCCGCCGCGCCAGTACCCGCCGCACTACTACCGCCTCGCGCCCTACCGCCTGCCCGACGCGCAGCAGCCCCCCGGCCACGGCGTCTCGCACCTGGCTCTCGGGCCCCGGCTGCTGGGGACCGTCGGGCCCCCGTCGCACCACGGGCCGTCGGGCTCGCCCTACAGGTCGCCCGGACCTCACGGCCCCCCCGGGTCGACCCATGGGCCCCCGGGCCCTCACGGGCCGCCGGGATCGTCCCGTGGACCTCACGGGCCCCCCGGGTCGACCCATGGCCCGCCGGGATCGTCCCATGGACCTCACGGGCCCCCCGGGTCGACCCATGGCCCGCCGGGATCCTCCCATGGGCCTCACGGGCCCCCGGGCTCGTCGCACGGGCCGCCAAGAAATTCTCACGGACCCCCCGGATCGTCTCACGGGCCGCCCGGCGCCCACGGTCAACCCGGAGCGCCCCACGGCCCGCCCGGACCTCACGGCCCCCCGGGCTCGTCCCACGGGCCTCCCGGACATCCCAACGGCCCGCCGGGTGGCCACGGACCCCCGGGACCTCACGGCCCGCCCGGGTTCTCCCACCGACCGCCGGGACCGCACGGGCCGCCTCCCTCATCTCACGGACCCCCTCATGGGCCACCGAATTCCTCGCACGGACCTCCGGGCCCGCCGGGCTCCTCCCACGGGCCGCCGGGGCCCCGCGGCCCGCCCGGATCCCACCACGGGCCGGGGCCGCACCCCCCGGTGTCGGCGCACGGCCCCCCGCACGGGCCGCACCCGAGTGCGCTGCACGGGCTCCTGCGCGCCGGCCCGCCCGTGCAGCTGCAGGGCGCGCGCGGCCCGGTGAGGCTCGCCGGCCCGCACGGCCCGCCCGGCACGCCGTCCCCCGGCCCGCCTCCCCCCGCCTCCCCCGGCTCCCTCCCGCCCGGGCCCGGCTCCAACTCCACGACCCCGCCCGCCAAGGAGCCCCCGCTGAAGATCAAAGCCGAGGTGAAGACCGAACCCGAGTACCACTCGCCGGTGCAGTCTCCGCCGCGCGTGTCCCCCGAGCCGCCGCGCCACCCCAAGATGAAGGTCACGGACAATAAGGAGCGTCGCCCGCGCTACCCGCTCGGGCCGTACGCGCCGCAGTACGGCCCCTACGGCCCGTACGCGCCGCCCGCGGAACAGCCGCTGCTCCTCCGCGGCCCCTCCCCGCTGCAGCGCATGCATCAAAACCTCCACCAGTTTTTACCGGAGAAACCTGAGCCGGCGCGATCGCCGCGGGCCGAGGCGCCGCACTACCTCCCGATGCTGCGGCCGGGCGCTCCGCCGTACAACATTCCGTTGATGAGAGCGCCCAGTCCGGCCGCGCCGTACTACCCGGGGCCGGACATGCGGCAAGAGAAACCTCCGCCTACCCCGCCGCCGGACAAACCTTCACCTGCGGAAGTCCCCGCCCCGCCACCTCTGGCCTCCGTGCCCGCCGCCGCCCCCGTGCCCCTCTCCATGCCCGTAAGGGCCCCGGAGCCGATGGCTGTCCCCCCGGCGCCCATGGAGGAAGCCCCCGAGCCCCCCAAGGGCCCCGACTTCGTGAAGACCGAGCCCCCGTCCGAGCCGCAGGGCAGCGTGTTCGGCGGCCTCGTCAGCTACTTCTCGAGCCAACGCGAGGACGAGCTCGACGCGTAGCGACCTGTACATACTCTATAGTGATCTATTTATATATCGATTCGATATTACGTTTGCGTAATTAGCAGATTAAGTTGAGGACTTTTTGGTCTCGAATAAAATGTATTATTTCCGGTTATGTTTAAGTGAGATTTATTTATACAGAGTCGATAAGTACTTACATGTATCTCTAAATACGAATTTTATTATAGAATCAAATCGATTATTTCTTTTTGCAAAATAAATGTTTTCTCCTACAATGTCTCTCATTAATCCTAGTCATTATTTGCAATGCGATAATGCGTTAATTAAAAATCCTTATCCCGCATTTGGTCTCATTTACTTACATAGTTAATCGTTTAGTCATGAGAGACATAACTTCGAGTCGAGTGCAAAGAGTATAATAGTATATGTATAAGTAAGTCGAGTGCAACGATCGCACAAAGGTCATTGTGCGATGGTGTATTAAGCCTATAACGTGTGTCGCACCGCACAAAGGTCGCGGTGCGGTAGTCTGTTACGATTTAGGGTGCTTAGCCAACATGCCAATCGCTAACGCTCCGTAGCGTAGTATACCGTGTGGTCCGTACGTTACCCTTCATTCCAAAGAATATAATACTTTCAGTCACTGCCCCAAGAAAAATCGGGTTATTTCCATTATAAATAACACAGTTACCACGAAGATTTTACTACAGTGGTAATAACTTAGGGTGGTATTCCATCTGTCCAATAATTTCTTTGTCTAATGTGCATTGCATCTCACTCTCTCATTAAGTAAAATGTGAGACGCAATACAGATTATATTTCTCTCTCTCTCACTTACAACACGTAGCCGCGTCCTTATCAGTCTGTGGTGCGGAGCGAACGCACGCGACGCGCGTCCGACCGTCCATGATAACCTTAATCACAACGCTATATGTCATTGTGCTTAGTAGCGGTTTTGAAGGTATCTTAAACTATCCGCAAAACTCGGAGGCTCACGCAGCTGTCAACAGTGTCAACCAAATGTCAAAATAGAATAGACGCGAACATGGTAGAAGCAGCGTCGTTTCGAGAGAAATAGAAATAGTTTTAAGTAAATGAGTTTTATCATTATAGTATAATAATATTTAATAACACAAATCTAAAAATTAATTTACAAACCATTACACAGCCATGAATTTAGAGTTACTTGGTAAGTAAACTTAAATATGGTGTTCCGGTGTTTGTTTCCTACTTGTTATTGTTTTTAAATCACATTTAAATTTTATTCCAGAATCTTTTGGACAAAATTATCCCGAGGTAAGCACTTAAATAATATAATTAATAGATTTCCATCACTAGGTATAATTTATTTTGACAAAACCCAACTAGTATAATTATATTATGAATAAAAAGAAAGTTTGTCATGTTGACTTAAGATTAGAGATTGTTTCTTCTATATGCTCACAAGTCGCAGATAAAAATGAATGTAGTTCCTATGCTGGTACTTTCAGCCAACCTAATTCAATACAAAAACTAACCTTAATCTTGCCTTTATTATAGTAAACTTATTTAACTAAGATAATTGTATTTTTCAGGAGTTTGATGGGTCTCTTGACTCGATATCTCTGGCGGCGACCTGCGCGTTTAACCGTCGAGGTACCCTGTTGGCAGTGGGGTGCAACGATGGGAGGATATTTATTTGGGACTTCCTTACGCGAGGAATTGCAAAGTCAATATCCGCACATGTGTATCCCGTCTGCAGTCTTAGTTGGTCCAGAAATTGTAGGAAGGTTAGTTATTATTTAATTTTTCTTATTTAACCTCCTGAGACCCACAAGCATTTGTTTTGTTTTTGAATTTGGAACCCTTAGTTACTCAACAAAAGTTCAAAATAGATTTAGGAATATGTACAAAAATTTGTATGTAATTTGTATGTATTTGTATGAGGTTAATGCGCAACACAGGCTCTGTCAGGTGGATGCATAATTACATTGAAACACCTCCTTTTCCTGTCTTCCATCTCTTGCAGGACCGATTCAATATTGGTACCATCATTACAACCCTTTTTCAGTTCCTCAACCTCACTTTTCAATTCAGACACTAATTTCATCAATGCTGCAAATATTTCAGGGTAGGAGACTGCAACTAGATAACTCTTAACTCGGTAGCTAGCAACCTACTACACTTGACATATATTTGTCTTTCACAACCATGGCAAATTATTTTACGGTTTTTCTCATCAACAGCTAGAACCACACTACACTGGAAACAGGATGCGATTTCGAAAAGAACTTTAACAGACATATAGCTGCAGACTTTGTCACATGACAATCAATGATGCAGGCAGCTATAACAACTGAAATTGCCTCTTTCCAGTCAATGCTTACCTAATATATCATTGCTGAAGACTGGTCTACACGTTAATTTTCGGCTAGACCGCTTTCCCACATAGACGCTGTGTGAACGATTTTGAATGTTGCCATACAAATTTAATGCCGTCAGGCCTATGGAACTCTCCGCGCGAGCTCGGATTTATACCTACAAGTCGCGTCCCCTTCACGGTACCAACTACCAAGCCAGTTGGTTGCCACACGCGCTAACGCACGCACGTCACCGATTGTTTTAAAGATGTAGGGGTGTGATGCTTTTTGCACATTTATAGTTAGATATCTACCTAAGATACCTAAGTATTCAAAAGAAGCGGCAACCCTAGCATTGTGTCGGCGCGCGCAGTGCGGGGAGCGGCGCGTTGAAGCTCACTCCATTGTATTTTTGTGTAGGTATCAAAACGGTAGGTATTTGCGTTTTCTTTGAGAGATAAGCATCTTTTCGTAAGAACTATTATATAATCTGTGACGCCGGGTAAACCTAGCCGAATAGTAGCCGTGCTGGATTAACCAATAAGCAAATTAAGCAATTCTCTGGTGATGCCCTTGATAATTTAAAATAATTATGTTCTATTCCAGCTTCTGTCAGCCTCAACAGACCACAATGTTTGCATCTGGGACATCCTCACAGGCGAGTGCGAGCAGCGCTACCGCTTCCCAACCGCCATAGTGCGAGTCCAGTTCGATCCACGCAACGACAAGAGGTTCCTCGTGTGTCCCATGCGGCATGCGGCGCTGTTGGTCGACACGGACGGCGATCACAACATACTGCCCATTGATGAAGATGTAAGACATTTTACTTTACCGATGTGATTTGTTTGGGTCTCTATTGTTTGACATAATTATTGAAAGTCATAATGTAATGATTGTCATATTATCATTAGTCATAATTTGGTTTTTCTCCGAAACGCGTAACTTTTCAGGATTGCCATAAAACAAACCTAACCTATCTATAGGATAACCCGAGGAAAATCCTGAAAAGTTAACGGTTTCAGAATTATGACTAATGATAATATGACAATCATTACATTATGACTTTCAATAATTATGTCAAACAAAGGGATCCCGATTTGTGTATTATACGAATTTATAAACATTAATATTGTTGTCCTACTTCCCCAACTTTTGGTCTTTATCACATAGTTTAGTTTCATAGTACGTTTCGTTAGTTTTGGCCCGGCCGAAAGGTTAGGTCGTTTTTCCGCCGAAATTGAAACTACGGCGGAAACATGATTTTTTGGCTGAAACCGTAACTGTATCTTCGGTCGGACACTGTTTGGGGTCATCCATTAATTACATCACACGTTTAGGGGGGGAGGCGGTCAAGAAAATGTGACATGTTGTGACACTTGTGGCAAGGGGGAGGGGGAGTCACAAACTGTGACATCACATTAACTTATTTAAATTATTTTATTCGCTGTATAGTTTAATAACAAGTTTTTGGAAAGATAATCGTTTTTAATAGTTTAATTTTCTTTTCAAATCTGTTTTGGGTTATAAAATTACTAATATTCCTTTTGTCGAAAAATATTTTGATAAAATATTAATAATACTTAATTTGCCGATTTCATTGAAGAAATGTGACGTCACACCAGGGGGGAGGGGTTCGCCAAATGTGACCAAGTGTGACAAGGAAGGGGGGAGGGGTAGAAAAACCTCGAAATTCGTGTGACGTAATTAATGGGTGTACCCTTTTTTTTTTTTTTTTTTTTTTTTTCAATTTATTTACAGCCACTACAAGTAATACATATTATACTAATTACTACAATGTCTACAATATGTGTGGCCCGCACCGCTTACCACTAATTAACATGAATAATGTTCATTCAGAGTCAAACTAATCACCGTCAAGTCTTAAGGACTACCGGTGTCGACAACAACATAGAACGGTTGATTATGCATAAATATGTTGGGTAGGTACTTGGAATACAGTGTAAGAAACTAAAAGAAGTTAAAAGAAGTACTTAGTTTGTAGGGAGTGTTAAAACATCAATAATACGTTTTTTATAAACACTTACGGACGGCTAAGGAATGGAATGCGCTCCCGCCATCTGTATTCCCTGATCAATATAACCTCGGTCTCTTTAAAACAAGAGTGAATAGGCTGTTACTGAACCGGTGAGCTCCATCTTAGGCCCTGTCTTCACTTTCCATCAGGTGTGACTAGTGCCAATCGCCGATCAGTTTATAATAAAAAATAAAAATAAAAAAAAACTACAACCAAAAATATCTATGTGATTAAATTTTTTACTTTACTCTTAACTGTATTTGTCACTTTCAGGGTGATATAAATGTGATAGCATCATTCGACCGGCGCGGCGACTACGTATACACGGGCAACACAAAAGGCAAGATATTGATATTGGACTCACAGACGCTGGCAATAAAGGCGAGTTTCAAGATCACCGTCGGCACCTCCAGCACAACGGGGATTAAGAGCATAGAGTTCGCTAGGAGGGGAAAGTGAGTGGTTCTTATTGTAACTATAATTAAATAAATATACCATAGAAGACGCAAATGCATCTACTTCGCGTCAGGGACCGGCCCGCTATCCCTTGGTGAGTTAAGCCTTATGCAATAACATAGAGTAACTTATACTAGAGCGGTACTGTCATAGTAAATTTCGTAACCCCAGTAAATTCACTGCCATCTGTCGACACACTTTAAAACTAAAAATAAATATTTATAAGAAACGATAAAATGTATTTAAATATGGATAAATGATTCTTTTTATTTGCATTAATTATTTTTATGATTTTGACCCATGTTCTATCACTGATATGCGTTAAAATTGTTAAATAACAAACGAAACCGTCAACGCCATCTATACGACAGTAGGCCAAAGCTAGTAGCGCCCTCTGAACGAGAATCAAATTTTCTCGATTTTCGAGGCACGTTTTTTCCTTAAACTGTATCCATCTATTACGGAGTTATATCTATCTTTGGCAATAATAAGGCTTAACTCACCATACCCTTTGCCAGACGAAACCCTTTGTTTTGCTTTTAAAAACCCTTATATAAAGCTACCACATTTGAGTTATCGGTAGCCCAAATACCCTTACAAAACCCTTATCATCCGCTCACCAACACCTTGCATATTGCTTATAAGGGTTAGCCTTATAAAGGGCTTCCCTTTTAGCATATAAGCGTGCTAATTTAAGTCGTCTGCCTTGTTCATAAAGCACACATTACTTTGAATCCGAGCGATCGTCGGCGGCGACGGCGGCGTTCTTTGACTAGGCACGTATTTTCTTTCCTTTTCATACACTACCGTAGATATATACTAATCCTGTCTCTTTCACGCAAAGGGAAACCTTTATAAAAAGCGCTTAAAGATAAGGGTAACCCTTATTAAGAGCTAGCCTTATTTTTGGTTAGCTTTTCGGTAAGGGTTAGTCAAAGGGGGTATGAATGGGCTTGCAGTTCAGAAGGGAAAGTCTTTCAATGTGTTAGCCGTGTTTAAGTGACGCCCATTGAAAGGGTTTTATCGCGGAAAGGGTTGTCCGGTCCCTGCTTCGCGTGTCCGAACCCCGACCAAGCGTCGAGGTTGACCGTCGCGCTTTACAGTCCACGCGCGTCAGTTGTTGCAGCCGGACGTCCGTGAAAACTTAAAAAATGCTTCATTGCATGATAATTAACTGCAACAGCCCAAAAATTGCGAGCACCCAAAGGCAAGAACATACTTCCTATCACAGATAAGTGATTTTAAAATTATATAATGTGTAAATTTTGTATGAAAAAGTCGGCACGCTTGGTTTCAATACAAATCGTGGTATTTGCGTCATCTAGCGTATATATTAAATCTGTGGTAAAATCACAAGATGACAAATTTTCATTAATGGTATCAATCGATCAGGTTTATTTTTAGGATCAAATGTCTATATATGGGACCCATTGCATTAAAGCAATATAAAAGTGAAATTATAGTCAAAGTCCGACAGTCGTACTTCACTCGTGAAACGCTCCTAACAAAACGATGAGTGAACGTGACGTCAAGGTCACTGAGAGCCCATTTTGAATGTATGGACAAGAAAATTGTGTTTTTGTCGGTGAAATATTGCGTTTATATAGTTGCTATACAATCTTTTTTTGGATAAAATGTAAGGAATCGAATGGTACCCTTACTTTTTCCTTTTTGGCAATTAAAAAATTACAAAAATTTTGAAACTTTCAAGTACAAGTATTTTTGTATTATTTCCATATATGTTATTTTAATGTCTACATTATTGTGATAAATTGCTCATTTGCTTATCATATGCTAATAGATTTTGTTATAAAATTCAACATGTGTCATCATCCCTATTATGGCAACTTCCTATGGCTTAAGGTTCTAGCTATAGTACTTATGTTTAAATTAATAAATAAATAATGGATAAATATAATAATAAATAAATATTATAGGATAATTTTATACAGATCACATTAAATGAGACTAAATAACGACAAACGGTCTGGCCTAGTGGGTAGTGACCCTGCCTGTGAAGCCGATGGTCCTGGGTTCGAATCCCGGTAAGGGCATTTATTATTTGTGTGATGAGCACAGATATTTGTTCCTGAGTCATGGGTGTTTTCTATGTATTTAATAATTTATATCCATACTAATATTATAAATGCGAAAGTCTGTCTGTCTGTCTGTGTGTTCCCTCTTCACGCTTAAACCGCTGAACCGATTTAGATGAAATTTGGCATAGAGATAGGTTGAGTCCCTGAGAAGGACATAGGATAGTTTTTATCCCGAAAATCATCCCTTAAGAAAGTAAAAAGCGGGGTGGAATTGAGATAATTAACGAAGTGCCTGATAATTTGTGTGCATAATATGCTCAAATTTAGATTGCTATGAAAAATATTCCAGGCGCTATTCTTACTCTAGCTGCGGTTACTAAGTCCACGCAGACGAAGTCGCGGGCAAAAGTAGTAGTATTATATATATCGTTAAGTAGCTAGTATTATATATATCGTTGTCTGAGTACCCATAACACAAGCCTCCTTGGGCTTACCGTGGGACTTAGTCAATCTGTGTAAGAATGTCCTATAAAATTTATTTATTTTAAATAATAATAGCTTTTCGTATTTTCCGGTCCACATACAAGCGGTCGCAATGAAGCTCAATAGTGGTCACGTTTATTCATTTATAGTCTGCCTTTCGCACTCATGAAGTGTTCATATATGTGATGTGATGGTTTCCCTTTTGCACACTTTTATCTTATAATAATACAGTTGAGACTGTTGAGAGTTACCTTAGACATAGAGTAACTTATACTAGAGCGGTACTGTTATAGTAAATTTTGTAACCCCGGTAAATTCACTGCCATCTGTCGACACACTTTAAAACTAAAATCGAAGATTTGTAAAAATACGATAAAATGTATTTAAATACAGTTTTTTTTTTTGCATTAATTATTTTGATGATTTTGACCCATGTTCTTTCACTGATATGCGTTAAAACTGTTAAATAACAAACGAAACCGTCAACGCCATCTATACGACTGTAGGCCAAAACTAGTAGCGCCCTCTGAACGAGAATCAAATTTTCTTGATTTTCGAGGCACGTTTTTTCCTTAGACTGTATC
The DNA here is from genome assembly GCF_947568885.1 of Cydia strobilella. Lineage (NCBI taxonomy): Eukaryota > Metazoa > Arthropoda > Insecta > Lepidoptera > Tortricidae > Cydia > Cydia strobilella. The sequence continues at coordinate 35,014,486 of NC_086041.1, forward strand.
CATCTATTACGGAGTTATATCTATCTTTGCCTTAGATTAGACTTTCGATATTAAACTTGGTCGTATATTGTAGTTGCTTCCTGGTGAACACCTCGGACCGCGTGATCCGCGTGTACGACACGACCACGGTCGTCAAGAGCGGCGTCAACGGAGAGCCCGAGCCCATACAGAAATTACAGGATCTAGTCAACAAGTGAGTTTATTTATCGTTTACGTGGCAGGTGTTGATTGGTACTCTGCTACTACTTCAATCCATACTAATATGTGACGTTTTCAACCAAAAGGTACCACATTGTCGCTTGTTTATAAGGTTGATTTCTAATTGAAGCTATATGGAAATAGCGCCTTACTGACAAGCGGCAATAAGTACCCTTTTGGTTGAAAATGGCACATATTATAAATGCGAAAGTGTGTCCGTCTGTCTGTCTGTTACCTCTTCACGCTTAAACCGCTGAACCGATTTAGTTGAAATTTAGCATATAGATAGTTTGAGTTCCGGAGAAGGACATAGGATAGTTTTTATCCCGAAAATCATCTCTTAAGAGGGTGAAAAGCGGGAATTGAGATAATTAATGAGTTGCCTGATAATTTGTGTGTAATTTGTATTATGCTTAAATTGAATGAATGCTATAAGACTTTCTCCAGGCGCTAAACTTGCTCTAGCTGCTGTTACTGACTCCACGCAGACGTAGTCGCGGGCAAAAGCTAGTGCCCCTATAAAGTCAAACAACTCTTGATGAATTTGGTAGTAGTACAAAAAACAAGAAATGATGAGAGATTTTATTTTATTTATTTATTTATTTAAGAAACAAACAGTCTTTTATAGTTAGTTATACATAAAACTGGTTTTTTTTTTAAAGCTAGACTTACAGTTTCCTTAATGAAAATATTTTAACATCATGTTTAATAAAGTTTCTACAGAGTAAAACAGAGCTATCTGTGCAAACAATAACAAAAACAATAACAACAATAATGAAAATATAATGCAAGAGTATCAGGGTGTTAACAATTAAATTGTATATAAACTGAATACTAACTAATTTTCTTCTTTTTTTACCACTAAGTTTGTTCCCTACTGTCCCCAGGACGACATGGAAGAAATGCTGCTTCTCCGGCGACGGCGAGTACATCTGCGCGGGCTCAGCGCGCCAGCACGCGCTCTACATCTGGGAGAAGAGCATCGGCAACCTCGTCAAGATACTGCACGGGACCAAGGGCGAGCTGCTGCTCGATGTGGTCTGGCATCCCATCCGACCCATCATAGCTAGTATTAGTGCAGGTTAGTTAAGTAAACAGAGAAGGTCCCAATGTAGATCCCTGGGGTACACCAATTATAACCAACATTTATATTGATTTAAATCAAACAACATTAATATGGGTTCTGGGGTAGTTGGATATGAAAGTAAAACACACATCTTTAATATGACATCATGATGGTAAGGTTTAACGAGAGATGTCAAGGGATCAACACAGTCGAACGCCTCGGATAAATCATAACAATACCCAACCCCATCCCGTCATTCAAGTAATTTAGTTAATGGTAAGGGTATAAAGACTGATTTAAAATAATTTTCGGGCATTTAATTCAACTCGTTATAGCGAGCATCATTGCTGGTATGTATGTATGTAGTGCCAGGAGAGCAATCTCATCATGATAGTGCGATTTTAACCAACGTTCTATTGATTTAGTTCAAACAACATGAGGTTCTGAATTAGTTATATATAATGTAGAACATCCAAGGACAAGATAATATTGCGTAAAAATGTGTGAAGGCACATGTGATAACTATACATTTTAAATATAAATGCCATTTTATCGCTAAGATCGCAACATAGGTGTCCAAAGTCATAATCGTCAGGGGTAGTCGCTATGTTGGACAACCTTGCAAAAATCGACATAATTTGCACATATTACCAAAGATAGGTATAACTCCGTAATAGATGGATACAGTCTAAGGAAAAAACGTGCCTCGAAAATCAAGAAAATTTGATTCTCGTTCAGAGGGAACTACTAGTTTTGGCCTACAGTCGTATAGATGGCGTTGACGGTTTCGTTTGTTATTTAACAATTTTAACGCATATCAGTGAAAGAACATGGGTCAAAATCATAAAAATAATTAATGCAAATAAAAAAAATCATTTATCTATATTTAAATACATTCTATCGTAATATTGTCTTCGGTTACCGCGATAGTTACTCATGAAATAAAACTATGAAAACGGATTATATCGCGTATATTGAATTTATAATACATCCCGACGTTTCGAACTCTTTACAGCGTTCGTGGTCAACGGGTGACTGAGTCACCCATAGTTTTATTACATTCTATCGTATTTTTATAAATCTTCATTTTTAGTTTTAAAGTGTGTCGACAGATGGCAGTGAATTTACTGGGGTTACAAAATTTACTATGACAGTACCGCTCTAGTATAAGTTACTGTATGATATTACTCTCAATTCTTAATTTACTTACATTATTTGTATTTTTCAATTTCTCTGCTTAGCATTAAGGTTGACTTGTAGATAATGTCTTACGGCATTAAGTCTGCCTTTTGTACTGTAAGGTTTTAATTTTGTGTAATAAATAAACTAATAAAGGTTGTCTGGAAGAGATCGCTCTTTAGCGATAAGGCCGCCTGTTGTCACCTCTGTCTTCATGTATTATTTGTGTTTCCATGTACATTTTTTCTGAGGTTGTGCAATAAAGAGGATTTGTATTGTATTGTATAAAGCACGAGTATAAAGGCTAAATAAATAAATTAAACTAAATATTGTCTTCGGTTACCGCGATAGTTACTCATGAAATAAAACTGTGAAAACGGATATATATTGAATTTATAATACATCCCGACGTTTCGAACCCTTTACAGCGTTCGTGGTCAACGGGTGACACGCGGGTTTTCATAGTTTTATTCCATAAATTAAACTTGTTTCAGGTGTCGTATCGATCTGGGCGCAAAATCAGGTCGAGAACTGGTCGGCGTTCGCGCCCGACTTCAAAGAACTGGACGAGAACGTCGAATACGAGGAGAGGGAGAGCGAGTTCGATGTGGCCGACGAGGACCGCTCCGTCGACCAGGCCGGCGAGAGTAGAGACGATGAGGACTTTGAGGTGAGACCGGGCGTGGCTCACTCCGCGATGTCGTCGTGACGCTGCAAGTACATGCGGCCCACACCAATATTGGTGTCTAGCCATAGGAGTTGCCGCGCACCGGTAAGGAACGGACGCCTGCTCGCGCTTGCGCCACCTAGCAGTCATATCTGTCGTAATAGACGCATTTTGTTAGATAGTGAATCTTCTGTACCAAGTACTATTATTTATTCTGTGGTAAGACTTTGAGGTAGTCGTGGTTTAAAGAAAATTTCAAATACGAGAAGGAGTTTGATGCTGGAGTGCAGCGGAGTGGCCCCATACAGGGCAAAACATTTCGGATCCCCGAGAGACCTCCCCGAGGTCCTACTCAACATCAAAGGTTCGATAGGTTTCCTCGAGGAGCTGGGCTGGCAGGACTAGCCCACCCCCATACGCAAAATAGGCGCCAGTCGTCGAGTTGCGGAAAATCGCCTGAACTACAATACAATACAGGAGGTTGATTCCGTGGATGAGGAGTGAGGACCAAATCCATCGAGCAAGCGAGAGCCGGTATCATGACGAATTTGAGGTAACATATTTGTTTCATTTCATTTCATTTATTTATTGCAATCATGTTCATTTCATACAGGTGGTAAATAAAATATAGTCGGTACATGATACCCTGTTAGGGCACAGTAAAATTGTCTTAAAAACTAAATTAACAAAACAATTTTTTTATTTTATTTTATAAGTTACATATTACATTCTGATAGAAAATTACATAATTACTAAGATATTAATTATTCATTCTATATTATTTCGTTATTCGTTTATATTATTATCATTTAAATATTCGTTCAATGTGTAATAACATTTTTTTAATAAAAGAGATTTAATTAATTTAAACATTTTTTTATCATTTTCTACATTTTTTATAGCCTCCGGCAGTTTATTAAATATTTTTAGATTTAACTATACGAATGGGTCTACCGCGATTTAATTTCATTATTATCTGTGCAGGTGGACGTGACGACGTGCGAGGCCGTGGCGGCGTTCTGCAGCTCGGACGAGGAGGGCTCGGACGGCGGCATGCTGCACTTCCTGCCCATAGCGCCCGAGATTGAAGACCCGGAGGTATGCCACTGTGGGCCCTATCACACTCCTTCTTTTCTTGATGGACTTGAGGGCGGTGTTGCCCGTAGCCAATGTCACGTAAAAGGGTAGGAACAAAATGAATGCTCTTAGAGCACGACGCTGTTCGGTGGTTGTTGTAGTTGTCTCGTAAAACCGATAGCTGGATTTTACGAGAAGCACGTGGACTACCGGCCGTTGACTCCAAAATGGTGGTTAAACACGCTTTGAGATTAATTCTCCATTCACTGCACACTACCACATTAGATTATTGTATAATAGAGCTATCGATATTACACTTTAAACAATATTAATGAGCAAAAAACAAAGGAATTAATCACGAGGCTACTATCAAGATGGCGTTCGAACCGGAAGTCCCTATCACACTCGTTGAAAGCGAGGCGAGCTTTTAGACCGCGAGCCAGGCGCAAATTTCGTCGGTCATCGCCTCCCGTGCGAAAACTCGTATCGCGGTTAACGGCTATGTATGATGAACGCTCGTGAACGTCAGCTGCCGCTCCGTTGGTGGGTTGAGGAATGAAATCTTCAATCTCTTGCGGAATCTTCCGCAAAAAGAGGAGCGCGCGCTGCTGGTAGCCGAGGAGGATGATAGTAATACTTAATCCTTGGTTGTGCAGGACGGCTGGGCGGCCACGCAGGACACGGTCACACCGACGGAGACTCCCGAGAAGCTGGAGCCGACCGCCAAGAGGCCGAAGAGCAAGACCTATGATATTTCCCTCAAAATAGCGCCGCCCGGTAAGATCACAATCCTTTAGTTCTAAATAGCCTGGTTAAACCCCCCGGAATGCGAGACCTATTGCCCCCAGGGCACTTTTTAGGGTTCCGTACCCAAAGGGAAAAACGGGACCTAAGATTCCGCTGTCCGTCTGTCTGTCACCAGGCTGTATCTCATGAACCGTGATAGCTAGACAGTTGAAATTTTCACAGATGATGTATTTCTGTTGCCACTATAACAACAAATACTAAAAAGTACGGAACCCTCGGTGCGCGAGTCCGACTCGCACTTGGCCGGTTTTTTTTTCACTCAAGCCGCGTATTCGCGTCTAACGACAATCCCAGAGTAAACAAGTAGTACCTAAGTAAAGTCGCGATCAAAATTTTAAACTAATTTTATTACGTTTTGATCGGTATAAAACAAGTTATCTAATCATGGTTAACTTTTATTATTAAGAACTTTGTATTACATTTTATCAGTCAAAACCTTTGTGACAGAACTTATGACCTGACTAACTTGCCTGAGTAACATCACAATAACTGCTATAACTCGACCCAACCCGACTGACTCGATTCGCGTTTACGAATCGCCTCAAACAGGTCAAACCTAATACGCTTTCAATTTGGACCGTCATAGCAACTCGGTTTGATCAACCCGGGTTGAAACCGGTTTACACAGAAAGTCGAACCGTTCAAATTAAATAATCATTTATTTTCAGGCATGGCCCATAAAGGTGTTAGTAACAAAAGAAAAACTTAAATACTAATGTTAAAAAGTACAATTAATTAAAAGTTCAGCCTGGTTTGCAATATTTACGGGTTGGCACATCTCTAATGCAAATCGCAGTTTTAGCACGGCAGACAAACATCAGCTGTCTAAACGCCTATTGAAAAATACGAAAAATACTTTTCTATTGAAATACAAGCTTGCTTCCATACTTTTGGCGTGGGGTGTATGAGTGATGCAATTTTGTTAACCTGGGCTTAAATTTTTCAGAACAACCGCTGTCGTTCGGCGGCAAGAACAAGCAGGCGGCGGGCAGTAAAAAGGTGGCGGGGAGACCGAGAAAATAAACTAATATTATTATATATCTGTTTTATTTCTTTACAAAACATTTGTGGCTTTTTATCAGAATTTCAGATGGAAAGGACCTTAGTCAAGGGCCTCACACTCTTTGATAGAGAAAGATAGTCTTATTGCGATTCCTATAAGAGGAAAGAGAAAATTGTGCCATGCTTTGTCCTTATCACCGACCGGGTTTTGTTTCATGGTCGGGTTATGGCAGCATTGGTAGGAGGCGATGGCGAAATACCGAAATTTATAAGTGAATGAGAAAAAGGTTTATGCTGCCATACATTAACCTGTCAATACATGTCTTTCTCTTACCCCTGGTCGCTCGGTTTCATGTCTTTAACTACTATACTATGTCTGACCTTATTGCACATGAGGCGATCACATATAGGTTGAATAGCTTTGGCGAAGTTAAACTCCCCTGAGTAACACCGCAATTCAACCTATATGCATCAGATAACTTTCCTCTCCACCTAACACAGTTTGTTTGGTTGGCATACCAAAATTAAAAAAGTTGTATTATTTTAGACGGCAGATCTGTCTCACGACGCAACTTGTGCCACAACACTTCATACGAGACCATATCGAAAGCCTTCGTTAAATCTAAGAAACACACATAGACCGGCGTTTTTCTATCCGTGTAGAAAACGGCGCGCTTGAAGCGCAGCTCAGCGGTTTCCGTCGATAGCCCGGGTTTGAAACCGAACTGACTTCTGCAGGTGCTTAGTTAAAAGACCATCAAGCAAGCCGTCTAGCACTTTGGCAACAAAAACAATATAAATTTGTCAAGCATTTATGAGGAAAAGAAAAACATTGCAAAAATTGTATGATGGATGGGATAAATGCTAGAAATATGATGACGGATAAATAATAAAAAATGTAATTAGGACAGCATTTTATTTTTAACGTCATAAAGTATAACAATAACGAATATAGGTAAACAAATTGATCCAAGATCACCAGATTAACAAATTGTCAAGTACAAAAATAATAAATATTAGATTTAAGTACAAATCTCAGTATGCAATATATCACACCATAACCCGTTTTAAAAAATGTTCACGTTAAAGATACACATATTCAACTTTGGGAACAAATCAAATTATTTTTCTCAAAAATGGACGGCAAAGTCGACATTGCCGGTTAAAAAGTAGGTCGCGATGTGCGTAGTTTATGGTCAGTCAAAAAATTAAAAAGTTAATAACATTGCAGTCTCGATTTCGGGACTGCAATGTTGCATACAAATTCCATTATTTGTCGAGTTTCAAACTTTTTAAAAGTTGAAGTGGCCATATCAAATGAAGGCATAGGTTCATTAAACAGCCAAACAGATGATCAGTACTTATTATTATAATGTTGGTACCGCGACTATTTAGGTGTCTCAAATAGGTTGGCGTATTTTCAGCAGAAAAATGCACTTTCATTTTTAATTAAAAAAATAAAACGGCGGCAAAGCAAATCTTTTTACTTTTTTCTGTGAAAATATATACATAAAGAACGTTGCTTCTGTAAAATATTTCTATTATATTTGCATTTATTGCGCCATTTTTGAGAAAAGCACTATATATGACTCGGCTGGAAGGCTACTTGCAGGCTTCGGATTCAATTAAACGGACTCCCAAGGTCGTCCGTTTAAAACGAATCCTCAGCCAGCAAGTAGCTACTTCCGAGCCTCGACAATAATGTACTATTATTAAATATTTTGATTTGTTTTTTTAAGTAGTCACACTACTATATAGATTAGATTATTTATTTAATGAAAGACAATTACATAATAAGTTCGCATTTATGTCAAAGATATAAGAATTTCTAACATGATCGTCAAAATAAATTAAAAATGTAAATAATAACAATACTAATGAAATAGAATTATAGCTCCAATAAAGATTGTCGACACAAATCCAAAATTTTAATTTAATCATGATAATACAAGAACAATAAAAATAAAAACAATAAATAACAAGTCAATTAATCTCCAATGGGAACGGTCGTTACAGTGTCAAATAGAATAGGTATTAAATAATCCATACTAATATTATAAATGCGAAAGTCTGTCTGTATGTCTGTGTGTTCCCTCTTCACGCTTAAACCGCTGAACCGATTTAGATGAAATTTGGCATAGAGATAGGTTGAGTCCCTGAGAAGGACATAGGATAGTTTTTATCCCGAAAATCATGCCTTAAGAAAGTAAAAAGCGGGGTGGAATTGAGATAACTAACGAAGTGCCTGCTAATTTGTGTGCATAATATGCTCAAATTTAGATTGCTATGAGATTTTCTCCAGGCGCTATTCTTACTCTAGCTGCGGTTACTAAGTCCACGCAGACGAAGTCGCGGGCAAAAGCTAGTACAAAATATATATAAAAAAACATACTAAAATAGCATTTCCTAACAACGATCGTCTTAATGATAAATAAAACAATGTCAATAAGAAAAAATAAGAATAAAAATAAATGGGAATAAATTTCAACTTAATTGGAGAATAAAACCATTTCTGAATCAAAATGTCATTTCCATGAACTCATTTACTGATTTATATAAATTATAAATTGAAATAGATGTCATATATTAAAGAAAAAGTGACGAAGCCCTCCAGTGGTGAAGACCGGATTCGAACCGGTGTCTTTAACAAAGACAAAGGAAGCATATAGTAATAAGTAAATGTAGTAAGATGGCATATAGTCGAGAAATTGTGACGGGTACCGCCGTGGCAAGGCGGCCTAGGGGTTCATGGCGTTAGCCGCGATAGATAAAGACGCCGGTTCGAATCCGGCCTTCACCACTGGAGGGCTTCGTCAATTCTTCTTTAATATACAGGCTGACCTTAGCCATTGGACAAACTCTGAAATCCTACGTAGGGTTACTTCTCAGAAATGCTCTAATTTTAATATTTTTTAATTAGAACAAAAGAAACAAAAATTAATTCCAATGATCGACAACAAAAAGAAACGTGCTGTATTGCTGGCAGTGTTTTTGACAATTTGTTCGAAGATGTGTGGCAATGATGACATTTGTCATAAGTGAGAATTATGGATGGTATAGAAAGGATCGCAATCTCTTATGGCAGAATTGGTGTAAAAGTGACCGCGTTAAGCTTTAAATAATAGTTCCTAATCTCTCCGGTGGCGCTAGTTAGGCTCTGGGACATGAGTATAACATGAACCATATAAGGCAACAAATAACCCGACCAAATTACGTAGGTTGTTTTTGGTAGTATTTCGGTGTATGGTGGCGCCGCCTAATTACTGTTTTTTGATGGACACTTTTCATACATAGAGATTTGGCTCCTTTATACAGTCTCCATGGTGAGAATCTTATTAATGTCATAAATAAAAAAGATAATCAATAAATAAGGTTTCATACTATTTATTACCTCGGGAGCTATTAAAACATACAGGCTGCTCCAAAGTAAAAAATCGTAATTTGTTAATTTCTTCGTAACCACTACACCGTTTGTTATGATACTTGGTATACTGATTCTAAATACCCTAATGCATATGTACATTTACATACGGCTTTGTCCAATGGCTAAGGACACCCTGTAATAACATCTATTTTACATAGTATTTAGATTTTTTTTTACGATACAGGAGTCAGACGAGCAGAAGAATCACCTGATGGTACCTAAGCAATTTTCGTCGCCGATGGACGGAAGCCTTTAAGATGGGAGTACGCCCTTTTCTTGAAGGTTTGGTCGTATCAGTCCGGAAATATCGCGGGCGACAATGAGGGCTACCGTTTTTTTGCTCACCAGTTGGCGCCTCTGTTGATGGTGGTCCAAAAGACTAAAGAACAGCTGTCAGTCATTGAAGTGACAAGTGACATTTGACATTTCGAACTATGGAAACATGGAGACTATATAAAGGAGCCAAATCTCTATGTATGAAAAGTGTCCATCAAAAACAGTAATTAGGCGGCGCCACCATACACCGAAATACTACCACAAACAACCTACGTAATTTGGTCGGGTTATTTGTTGCCTTATATGGTTCATGTTATACTCATGTCCCAGAGCCTAACTAGCGCCACCGGAGAGATTAGGAACTATTATTTAAAGCTGACCATCCATGCCATCAGAGATTGGCATCCTTTCTATACCATCCATATCCAAAAGACTAAAGAACAGCTGTCAGTCATTGAAGTGACATTTGACATTTCGAACTATGGAAAAGACCACCATCTACACTAGCGCCCCTAGCGGCGAATTCATACGCGTTAGCCCTCATTCAGTTTAGCCGTATTTTCAATAGAGGGTGGATCGTTGTTCAGCGCGTGCTGTATGAAGTCGTGCAGGTTGTTTTTACGCACGTCCGTCGTGCAGAACATCGCGATCAACTGGTACAGTTGTCCTGGAATAATGACATTGTTATAGTGCGCGTTGGAGGGCTTGCCATCTTGTGGCCTGAATCGGAAACTTAAACTATGCAAATTCGTTTTCGGCCTTTAAGAAAAAAACCGGCCAAGTGCGAGTCGGACTCACACACGAAGGGTTCCGTACCATTAACTATAAAAACGGTCACCCATCCAAGTACTGACTCCGCCCGACGTTGCTTAACTTCGGTCAAAAATCACGTTTGTTGTATGGGAGCCCCACTTAAATCTCTATTTTATTCTGTTTTTAGTATTTGTTGTTATAGCGGCAACCGAAATACATCATCTGTGAAAATTTCAGCTGTCTAGCTATCACAGATCACGAGATACAGCCTGGTGACAGACGGACAGCGGAGTCTTAGTAATAGGGTCCCGTTTTTACCCTTTGGGTACGGAACCCTAAAAAGGATGGTGCTCGATTGACAATATCGTTTACTGCATCATCAACTATTTACATAAATAAATATTAGGGAACATCTCATCTACACACTATACATAGAAAACACCCATGACTCAGGAACAAATAATTGTGTTCATTACACAAATAAATGCCCTTACCGGGATTCGAACCCAGGACCATCGGCTTCACAGGCAGGGTCACTACCCACTAGGACAGACTGGTCGTCAAGGCTACATGACTTTACAACGAAATCAATGAAATGAATAAAAAACGCGTTAGTCGCGTTATTACTTTGTTGATATGAAGATTCAATAAGCAGTGTTTTATAATATTTTTATTGTGATTAAAAGATTGATTAATTGAACGATCCCTTACTTGTAGGCATGATTAATCCACTAATAAATCGGTTGATTACACCAACTCACCTACTGTAACCTTATGTTCCTTCAGCATATTATAAACGTTCACAAACTCGTCCCGGATCCCCTCATCGTTGAACGTGTAGTACGCCATAGGCCTCCGGGCCTCCGCGCACGCCATGAGCTGTACGAGGGTCTTGAGCTGCGGGAGGCCGCCGTAGGCCCCGCAGCCCCAGTTCCCGGTGGCGAGGCCGGGGTGCTGCAGACACGAGGGTTGCTGTTTGGAGTAAAAGCTGAAGCCGACCCAAGCCTGGAAAGAATTATATTAAGATGAGATTTTTCATAGACTGTGAATGACGGAAACGGAATGGGAGGAACGTTAAATGTATGGGAATAATTTCATTTAATTTATTACATTTCATTTATTTGTTGTAAGATCATGTACATAAAATCAAAAAGGTGTTAAACAATTAAATAATGTCAGTCCATGACGCCCTGCTAGGGCACACAACATACTTAAAACTAATTAAATTACGTAAAAACAAATTCGATTCAATTAAAACTAAATTAATTAATTTAAAACTAAATAAATTGAATTAAATTAGAAATAATGCAAATAAAAAATAATAAAATCAATTACATTAAAATTAAATGAATTTCAATTATTGAAATTCTTTATTTCGAACTTGACGTCCATAGGGTTAGGTCATATATCAATTATGTTATAACAAATATTATTTTCATATAATTTCATACAATCAATATAAATATATTTATATTATAATATAATATAGATAAGATACATGCGTAAGATGAGACAAGCGCTGGTGGCCTAGCGGTAAGAGCGTGCGACTTTCAATCCGAAGGTCGCGGGTTCAAACCCCGGCTCGTACCAATGAGTTTTTCGAAACTTATGTACGAAATATCATTTGATATTTACCAGTCGCTTTTCGGTGAAGGAACACATCGTGAGGAAACCGGACTAATCCCAATAAGGCCTAGTTCCCCTTCGGGTTGGAAGGTCAGATGGCAGTCGCTTTCGTGAAAACTAGTGCCTACGTCAATTCTTAGGATTAGATGCCAAGCGGACCCCAGGCTCCCATGAGCCGTGGCAAAATGCCGGGATAACGCGAGGAAGATCATGATGATTGAGTAAGATGCGTAAAATCTAAGATAATTTCGTGTTTAGAATTTGACAGGTAAACGAGATGGCGCTGTACAGCTCCATACATTTTGCGTATATTTTGCGGTAACTGATTGTCAAAAGTTGACGTTTGACAATGACTCTTTGAAAGAGAAAGATAGTCTTATTGCGATTGCAATGAGGAAAGAGAAAATAGTGTCTTTGTCTTTATCACTGACCGGGCATTTTTTCATGGTCGGGTTATGGCATCATAGCAAGGAGGCGATGGCAAAATACCGAAATTTATAAGGGTGAACGAGAAAAAGGATTATGCTGCCTTACATGAAACTGTCAAAAAGGTATTAAGAATGAATGTGGAGGGAGGTACAAGGAGAGGAAAACCGAGGAAAAGGTGGATGGACTGTGTGAAAGATGATATGAAACTAACGCAAGTGAATGATGAGATGACGGGTGACAGAGAGGTATGGAAGAAAAAGACATGCTGCGCCGACCCCAAGTGAATGGGACAAGGGCAAGCGAATGATGACATGAAACTGTCAATACATGAATATGTCTTTCTCTTACCCCTGGTCGCTCGGTTTCATGTCTATAACTACTTGTATATACTATGTCTATGCCGCAAAACAGATGGCGCAGTAAGTACAGCGCCATCTGTTTTCGATGTCTTACCTCTATTACAATTAATTTCTCTTTGGTATACAGCTATTATATACTGAAGGACATACCTTATTAAGCTCCCTATCTATTGCCGGTAAAGTATACTGCAGATATTTATCCCCCCTATAAGGTGTCGCGTCCATAGCCAGCACGGCGACGCGACGGCGACGAGACGAGTCCGACGGCGTGACGTCACGGTGGTCGCCCTCGAAGCGGAAGGTGCGGCTGTAGCCGGAGTGCTTGCTGTAGCGTTCGCAGCCTGAAATAAGATCAATAATATCTACAACCTCGTTCTTTTGTTTGCGAGTCGGACTCGCGCACGAAGGGTTCCGTACCATCACGAAAAAAAAAACAGCAAAAAAATCACGTTTGTTGTATGGGAGCCCCATTTAAATATTTATATTATTCTGTTTTTAGTATTTGTTGTTGCAGCGGCAACAGAAATACATCTGTGAAAATTTCAACTGTCTAGCTATCACGGTTCATGAGATACAGCCTGGTGACAGACGGACAGCGGAGTCTTAGTAATAGGGTCCCGTTTTCACCCTTTGGGTACGGTAGAATTAAGTATATTTTTATTTTAAACTATAAAAACCGGCCAAGCGCGAGTCGGACTCGCCCACTGAGGGTTCCGTACTTTTTTAGTATTTGTTGTTATAGCGGCAACAGAAATATCAAATGTACTTAGACGGTTAGACGAAAACAAAGAAAATACTTTTACGTCGATCGAATCGATCTATAAGCTTTTATCGCTGACTGCATTCTTCTTTTAAATAATAAGAAATATAACCAATGTTTTGAAACTATTTGCAGAAAAAAACCGGCCAAGTGCGAGTCGGACTCGTGCACCAAGGGTTCCGTACTTTTTAGTATTTGTTGTTATAGCGGCAACAGAAATACATCATCTGTGAAAATTTCAACTGCCTAGCTATCACGGTTCATGAGATACAGCCTGGTGACAGACGGACAGCGGAGTCTTAGTAATAGGGTCCCGTTTGTACCCTTTGGGTACGGAACCCTAAAAAGGTAGAATTAAGTATATTTTTATTTTAAACTATAAAAACCGGCCAAGCGCGAGTCGGACTCGCCCACCGAGGGTTCCGTACTTTTTTAGTATTTGTTGTTATAGCGGCAACAGAAATACCTTTGGGTACGGAACCCTAAAAAAAACAACACACCTATATTAAATCACATTTAGAAACGGGACAAATGACGGGGTAAATGTGATTTAATATGTGTTCAAACCGCGAAAGTTTTAAATGTTATCTCTTCTTCAGTCGGTCCCTCAATGCTGAGGATCGTGACATCATGTCCTTCTGTTGAAGATCAGGTTCCTCCATAGGCTTCTATTCTTCGCCAAGCGCATGGCCTCGTGCAGTTTTAATTGCATAAGTGCAGTGATAAATCTCTGCAGTGCAGTGATAAGTCTTTAAATGTTATTACACACCTATAATCATGACCGCTTCATGAGGTAGCAACGTCTCAGTAAACAGCATAGAAACTAATAACTCGGGGCAGATCACGAAGCGGATCTCTTCCTGCACACAACCCCGGCGCAGCACGCCTCCGCCGAGTCGTCTGAAATAACAATAGCACATTACTACAGAGGCCAGGAAGGAAGGGTTTGCCGGCCGAATAGAATATTTGCCGGCCGAATGAATTAGTTTTATCTTATTATTATTGTTTTTTTTTTTTTGACACAATTTTATTTTATTTAAAAGTTTATATAAGAAATTAAAACTAGGTATAAGTTCAAAATAAGTAGTTTAAGATCCAATATTATACACCCTAGCAGGGTATCATGTACCTACTTGACCAATATGTAAGACCAGTATGTACAAATGAACATGATTACAATGGAATAAATGATATGATATAGTTATGGAGTTCCGGATAGTTATGAGGCCGACAACCCGTTTTCACGCCGATGTATGTATAGTGATTTTCTTAAACGATTAATATAGGGTCCTGGATTTTCCCCAGGCTACCATCCCCCCACACAGTCCTACCGCTCTAATGGCCCTAGTGCCATAGAGCCCAAGTCAGGTTAAAAAAAATATGTTTTTTTTAATAGGCGTATTGGCAGAATGTCATAAACGAACCAAAAAGCAAATATTGCTTATAGTTTTTTTTTAATGGCTGAATGCCATGATGCTGTGCCACAATGTGAAATAGAAATTTAAAAAAAAAGCCACTTCCCGGCCTAGGCCTGCAACTTTGTATGAAATTTCATTACAGACCTCTCGTCTAGCCGCGCCTGAAACGTGATACTTCCCAGCCTAATATAAAGAACGTAATATCAATATTACATAGCATGTTTGAGAAAATAATATAATATACACGGTGTTTCATGACCCACTGAAAACCTAAAAACAGTTTATTCAGAATCAAAATATTTAAATCAGTACGGTTTCACTCATTATGATTTTTAGTCGCTTTCAAACGCGTGCACGACGTACAACCGCCGCGGACACTCGTGCCTGAGGAAGGATTCCCAAAGAATCCGAAACATGTCGCCAAAAGCGACTAAAAATCATAGTGAGTGAAACCTTACTGATCTAAATATTTTGAAATATGTCTCACGATTGTTTAAGTTCGATTGTTCAGAATCGATAGGAGAATCGATTGCGCTATATTTTAATGGGGGTAATTTTTTATTTTATTTTTTACATGCCCAGTCTACAAGTTTGTAATACAACAATATCAATAACTAGCATTTGACACGTTATTTGTCAATGAGCAACACCCTTAACTGGCCATTAGTAAACCTTATCTCGTTGCAGTAAGGTATGCAAATGGTCAGTTAACAGTGTTTACGATGGTTACTAGCAATTGTTTGACGTCACTAAAACGACGAAACATCCTGTGTAGAATTACCAGTCGAATAGAATTGTTAAGAAAACTAAACAACGAATATTTTTTTCAATATTTATCGGATCAAAATAAGTTCAAAATAAATAAAAAAACTGTTGGGGTGTCTCACAGGTTTTCAGTGGCTCAAGTAACACTGTGTGTATATTGGCAGTAAATAATAACAATAATAAATTATTTATTTCGAAGAACTGCGACTCCATAGATGTTAGTTATAAATGTACTAAAAAGCTACGTTAGTTTACATACAAATTTACACATTCTTAAATGGGGAGTTGGGGGCTGAGTGCTACATGTTTGATTTGTCCAATCTAGTAAAAAAGGATTGGGCAGTCATAATTTTCAGCAATCACATTTAAAAAAAATGCAAAAATGCATACAGTCGCCATCTGATATATCGGAGCGGCCGCGGTTCTCGAAAATATCTTAACACGATCTCTAACGCTTTGACAATAGAGGCGTGTTCAGATATTTGTGAGCACCTCGGCCGCTCCGATATATCTGATGGCGACTGTACATAGCCCATTTACTCCATAAACGTTTTCGGTTTAAAAATGTCACTTTTGAAACGGACCATCTATACCATTTTCATACTGGCGCAGTCGGCAGGATCGTACTCACTTTGGGGGGGACCAAGCGTTTCTGATCCCCCCTCCATTGTGAGGGTACTCTGGCGACAAGCCGGGGATGCCGGAGGGCGCCGTGGTGGAATGTTATCGATCCCAGTGCGCCCTCACGAACGGCTAAGAGGGTGAAACGCCGGAGTGGGTTTAGTGGGTAGGGCCAATTCTCCCCCCCTCTCGCCAAGAGAGGGAAAAGGAGCGGCGAGTCCCACACACCGTGCGTAAGTGCACTCCCACTCCGACAAAAAAAAAAAAGAAGTATCGTACTCACTTGTTAGCGAAGTCCATTTGTATTAAACCGTCAGCGTCTTCAATACCATTGGAAGAGTCGACATGTAGAGGTACAGAAAGAGAGGCGGATGACTTTGACCAATCGGGGCAGTGGTCAGATACTGACCGACGGGAGAATGTGACCGCACCCACTGGGACTGTTTTGGACAAAGAAAAAAATCATTACATGGGTCTTCACACTTTAGTCAAAGTCAAAGTCAATATAATCTTTATTCAAATAGGCCTAGCAACAAGCACTTTTAAATTGTCAAGTTTTAAATATTACCTCAATCTAAATATCAGAGCAATTTATTGATGCAGTTATTATTATTCTTAAAAACATTGAAATATTATAGATATGTCAAACTTAATAATAAGAATTCACAAAAGAATCGTCAAACACCAAAATTGTATAAAAAATACTAGTCTAGAAATTCTTAAATGCTGCTTACAACATTAAAATAATTTTACGTTTTATTAATTTTAAAACACGAGAAAATACAAATTTAGCTGATGTAATATTGATGTCACCGTCAACGCAAGCTCCTGATGACGCACCTCGGTACGGAGTAAAACATGGCGAGCGTTTTTCGACTTAAAATACGTGAGTGACCCGTTATTAATATATTTAATATGTCTGTGTCTCACGGAAGTTTTGTTATTAAAATTAGATGATGTAAAGTAATAATTACCTTCAGTGCAAATTCTTTTAAAGTAATTAAGGAGACACTTAAGTTTGCCCAGGACATGATCCGCTCCTGATGTTTCATAGAGGCTGCAACAAAAATATATACTTTATTTAGATTTAGATTTAGAATCCTAAATGTCTCTTTCTTCTATGTTGCTTTCTTTTTGTCTGTTACCGTCCGTGATTCTCACCTGATGGTCTCATCGGAAGATCAGCGCTGGAAGTCGCCAGCGTGCTGAGATGGGGCCATTTCGTGACACTTTATTTTCACTATGTTCTTTAAATGTATGTCTATTGTCTGTGTGACGAATAAAAAATATTCTATTCTATTCTAAATTAGTAAAGTGTAATCGCGTTTAGCAAGTAAGAATATCCTAATTAGTAACAAGGATGGTTTCCGACAAGCTGAATGATTTAGCATCCTAGTTAGGATAGATGTAATAATATTTAGTGCAGTCAGTCGCTTACGGCGGGCGGTCGTGTCTAAATTTAGAACTGTCGTGACTAAATTTAGAACAGTGTAATCGAGAGCGTCCTTCCTATCGTAAGCAGTATTTAGGATGACTAAATTTAGCAAAGTGTAATGAGCCCTTAACGCTAACTTTCTGTGGACATCTTGAAATAATGGAAAAAAATAAAACAGTATTGTCAGGTTACCCTATGATCCCCTTTACTTACGCCAGGCGTGGCTCACTCCGCGATTCCGTCGCGTCGCTACAAGTACATGCGGCCCACACCAATTCTGGTGTCTAGCCATAGTAGTTGCCGCGCACCGCTACGGAACAGACGCCTGCTCGCGCTTGCGCTCATATCTCTCGTAATAGACGCGTTTTGCCAGTGAACCTGTCATCATCATCATATATTTAAGAGTTATACTCTTGTCGGTGGAGCGATTTCCATAAGTGTCGGTCCTCTGCCTTCTCCTTGACAGCCTGATACGACACGACGTTGAGTTTTTCCTTTACTTGATCTATGTATGTTCTCCTTGGTCTGCCCCTCCGCCTCCTTGCCTCAACTCTCCCTTCAATTATGTTCTTGATAAATTCGTCGTGTCGTAGCAGGTGTCCAAGCATCTTTCCTCTTCTATTTTCCCTAATCTATTCTCTATTTTCTATTTTCAGTGAACCTGTACCTAGTACTATTATTTATACTGTGCTTACGTATTAAAATTGAAGCGTGGAATAAAAACGTATTCCGAAGTCTTTTCTTTGCCGTCTTCCTGTTTTAGCCTCGGGAATGAGCAGAAGAAAGCGTTTGCGAGCAAACTCGATATTTGCTGCTGCGTTAGTGATATAGACTGATTCTTGTTTTGTCTGCAAAATAAATGGATAATTAATTATTAAGGCATAAATATTTAAAAAAAAACCGGCCAAGTGTGAGTCGGACTCGCCCACAGAGGGTATCGTACTTTTTAGTATTTGTTGTTATAGCGGCAACAGAAATAAATCATCTGTGAAAATTTCAACTGTCTAGCTATCACGGTTCATGAGATACAGCCTGGTGACAGACAGACGGACAGTGGAGTCATAGTAATAGGGTCCCGTTTTTACCCTTTGGGTACGGAACCCCAAAAATCAATTTAGAATATTAATTATAAACTGAAATAGATGTCATATATTCAAGAAAAAGTGATGAAGCCCTCCAGCGGTGAAGGCCGGATTCGAACCGGCGTCTTTAGCAATCCGGTCTAACGCCTTGAACCTCTAGGCCACCCCGGCATGGCGGAACAGGTCCCAATTTCTCGACTATATGCCATCTTACTAAGACTAGGCGTCTTTGACCAATTCAAAGGCCACGTAGTACATACTTGCACCTATACGAATTCCTATTCGAATATTTAATAAAATAATTTGATTTATTCCCAACTTTCATCAATATTCAATTCTAAAATTTAAAATAATGTTTATTGACTGGCAAACTCCTGGGAGGTGAGGAGTTAATATTAATACTTACTTTAACACTGGTATCGGGGATTGAATCAGTTTAGGTAAGTCTAGGGCTAGCTTAGTCATCTGAGGCAGAGTGACATCAAAGAAGTGCTGGGATTCCTCTTTTTCTAAATGCTGAAAGTAATGTCAATGTTTATAAATTTTATAATATAGTTAATCATGTATGCTTCTCCAAATTTGTTATTTCATCATCATCATCATGTCAGCCGATAGACGTCCACTGCTGGACATAGGCCTCCCCCAAGGCTCGCCACTCCGACCGATCCTGTGCCGCTCGCAACCACCGAATTCCCGCGACCTTCACCAGGTCGTCGCTAAGTCGTAATTTGTTATTTGCTGTAGTTTTATTTAATAGGGTCACACGCTGTATGCAATTCCTATCAATTAATGAAAATGCGCCGTTTTCATTGTTTTAGAAAAGTATTTTTTTTGGGTTTCCCTCATCTGGCATAATATTGTTTGTCAGAAACACACTTCGCATAACACGGTATCGCAGAAAACTTTTAGTCGAATGATACTTTCGCATAAATATATACTTGCCATAATAGTCATTTTGATAATATTAATTTGGCAGAATTCTGTGTGTGGTTAGGGTTTTCTGCCAAATAATATTATGCGAAAAAAAAACTGTAATTTAATTATGCGAAAAGCAGTACTTATGCCAAACGATATTTCTATCAAGTAACATTATGCAATACAAAAATATGTCAAAAAACTTTCTGTAACGCAATAAGGAACCATTTTTTTTACATATTGACTACAATAAATCTAAAAATCTATTCTTTTTTCTTTAATTACATACCTACCTAGTTTTTTTGTTCTTTTTATTATTTATTTATTTTATTTATAATTTAATCCACAATTTATTTGTCTGTAAGATATATGTAGAGGGCCTACAACGAACACCGAAGTTCACAAATTAATAAATAAATATTACACATTTTTTACACAAATTGACCGCCCCACGGTAAGTTCAAATTCAAATTGCGGCATCTTTTTCTTTTACTCTACCTAACGCGTAATTAGGCTGACAGAGAAAGATGCCCGCAATTTGCGAACTTACGTAAGCCCTCAGACGGTATAAGTTTAAAAAATTATGAATATTTACTATGTCAACTCAATCATTTCTATTCTCCAAGAATAAATTAAATCTTTTTAAAAGCAGTATGCTAAAAGTATTTCTGCCAAACGATATTTCTATCAAGTAACATTATGCAATATAAAAATATGTCAAAAAACTTTCTGCAACACAATAGGGAACCATTTTTTTTACATATTGACTACAATAAATCTAAAAATCTATTCTTTTTTTTTAATTACATACCTACCTAGTTTTTTTGTTCTTTTTATTATTTATTTATTTTATTTATAATTTAATCCACAATTTATTTGTCTGTAAGATATATGTAGAGGGCCTACAAAGAACACCTAAGTTCACAAATTAATAAATAAATATTACACATTTTTTACACAAATTGACCGCCCCACGGTAAGTTCAAATTCAAATTGCGGCATCTTTTTCTTTTACTCCACCTAACGCGTAATTAGACTGACAGAGAAAGATGCCCGCAATTTGCGAACTTCGTAAGCCCTCAGACGGTATAAGTTTAAAAAATTATGAATATTTACTATGTCAACTCAATCATTTCTATTCTCCAAGAATAAATTAAATCTTTTTAAATTGCCGATTTTATAATTGGCGAGAGGTCGCACAGGATCGAGAAAAGTGCGCTCTGTCTTGTGTCGGAGAGGACAAGTCTCATTTTGGGTCGCTGAGCCAACGGAGTAAGTAAGTTTTTAAATTGAATCTGATATCAGTTCCCCTAATTCTAAAAATCACAATGACGATGATTATACACAGTAAGGCATTGTTACACAACTATATGAGATCTCCAATATAATATTTACCTCATTGAACAGCTTATGCAGTGCCTTGAACTTCCAAGTGTCCTTGAGCTGCGTGTTATAGCTTAAGATGGCATCTGCCAGCTCCTGGCTGTTCCGGATTGGCTGACTCAGGGCCTTCTGGATCGAATCCCAGCGTTTCTTCATGTGTGTTTCTCCCGAGCTCTATAATACATTGAACAATTTTCATTTCATTTCATTTATTTCATGCAAAAACCATGGTTATTAAAGGTGTTACATAGAGATTTTTGATACGTGGTCACCCTGCAAGGGCGTAGCACTGTCTTAAAAACCGGCCAGGTGCGAGTCGGACTCGTCCACCGAGGGTTCCGTACTTTTTAATATTTGTTGCTATAGCGGCAACAGAAATACATCATCTGTAAAAATTTCAACTGTCTAGCTATCACTGTTCATGAGATACAGCCTGGTGACAGACAGACGGACAGCGGAGTCTTAGTAATAGGGTCCCGTTTTTACCCTTTGGGTACGGAGTACTTTCAGTGGAAATAGGGTAGGGTTGAGTTTTTTAGGGTTCCATACCCAAAGGGTAAAAACGGGTCCCTATTACTAAGACTCCGCTCTGTCTGTCTGTCAGCCTGTCACCAGGCTGTATCTCATCAACCGTGATAGCTAGACAGTTGAAATTTTCACAGATGATGTATTTCTGTTGCCGCTATTACAAGAAATACTAAAAACAACTAAAAACAGAATAAAATAAATATTTAAGTGGGGCTCCCGTAACTTTTTCGTTTAATACCTTAGAATAGCAATCAAAGCATATTCTCCAAAGTTAAATCTGCATTGTATCTGTATTATACCAGGATGTGTGTCTTTAACTTGCAAACATTTGGACTGGAGTTAATACCTATACGTACACATAGACTTCTAAAAACGATTACTTACTACTTAAATCCTACCTGATCAGATAAAACACCTTAATCTGAGTAATAAATCCTAAAAATATCATCTGAATATTTGTTTACCAATTATTGTGGTGCAATACACCTACAGTACCGGCCAATAATATATCACCTCAGTGTTTTTGTATGAGCTTGTATAGAGTAAACAATATAGGTTAATTTGTAGATTGCATATTTTACTAGGCATTTTATACAAATATATAATGAATATTGCAATGAAATACTGTGAATTACAAATTACAATAGGATATTATATATTTCTAAAAAAAGTAAAAAATGAAGTTAACAATACATTTAAAAAAAAACCTCTGAAAAAACCATTACATGAGACCAATTCTTCTCATCGCCCGTACAAAGGAATACTACTAGACTACCTAAAGCAGTGAGGTGGAAGTCACTCACAAATATTGAAAAAAAAAAAAAAAGATTTACCGTAAAAACATGGAGGTGATATATTATTGGCCGGTACTGTAATATTACTTTTGCTAAATACAGTACAGTAAATTTAATTATAATATTCACAAAAAAATAATAAATCATTTAAATCAACTTACATCTTGAACCTGGTGTAAACTCTGACTCGAGCAGGGCAGTTTGACGAAATCATCATCCCATTTGTCTTCTCCGTTCCGAGGTTCCAGCGGCTGGTCACCTGACCCCAAACTTGGAATATGGTACAACACTGTGTGGTCTGCCGCCAGGACAACTAAAGGGAACTCCGGTGCTCCCCACGGGGACTCCGCCCCCCATATCTCGGTTAAAGGAACCCCTCGCCAATTATTACTCTCCATATCGGTGCTTATAATGAAAGCGCGAAACTGAAACTACAACTGCCACCGAAGGGTATTGTAATATATACTGCCACTAAGCATGTTCCGTTTTTATGACTGTTCCAATATTGCGAAATATTTGTAATGTTGACGAAAACTAGCTAACCTGTTTGGTGTTTAGATAACATTCTGGGAAAATGATGCGTTAATATTGAGTAATGTTATACGGGCGGCTAACGTCAGGATAACCTTATCTATAGCAGATTAAGCAGAATATTAACAGATATACGTCAATGCTATAGATACGTTATCCGCCCGTATTACATTACTCAATATTACCTATATACAACACAATAATATCAACGAAATTACTCAAAATAAAATAATGGCTTGTTAATTGGCTCGTCCTACGTATTTTGTTTACTAAACACTGCTCACGTGTGCATGAGTCACATTTGATTTGACTTTGACAGTACTGACTGACAGTGTAATCCAGACGGGACAATTTTACGCCCAATCTGATTGAATGGGGTTAGCCGGTCGAAATAATTAGCAGATGGCGCCAGCATAGCTTGCCCTGTCAATCCCTAGAATTGTGTCAAATTTTTGTTTTTTTAATGCCCTGGATGCCAAATCTCATAGAAAAAGGGGCAAGCTATGATGGCGCCATCTCTGCAAACCTTTGACAGTTGCCAACCCCATTGTCTGATCAAATCAAATCATCAGGTGGTGTGAACCCAAAATTGGCACGCCGATTCCAACGTTCAGTTGTGTGTTTAAGTTTATGAAGCGCGAAAATGGCCCCATACTCAACCGTTGGCAGCTAGGAGAATATAACCAAACGGAGCCGCCACGTCTGTAATTTGCTGTACGAAAAAGTCTGCCAATTTTTGCGGAGGAGGGGAACGTCAAATGTATACGTAACGTCAAAATAGCCATGTCAGATAAACATCAGTCCATACATTGTGTTTGACCATTGGCCAAGGGCCTGACCAAGGAATGCCTGTTAATGGCTACTCCGTTTGGTTATATCCTCCTAGGTTGGCAGAGACTGAAGAGAGAGAGAGAAGAGTAAAAACGGAACCCTATTACTGACTCCGCTGTCCGTCCGTCTGTCACCAGGCTGTATCTCATGAACCGTGATAGCTAGACAGTTGAAATTTTCACAGATGATGTATTTTTGTTGCCGCTATAACAACAAATACTAAAAAACAGAATAAAATAAATATTTAAGTGGGGCTCCCATACAACAAACGTGATTTTTTTTGAGCGAGTCTGACTCGCACTTGGCCGGTTTATTTTTAAATCTAAAATTGGTGATTAAATTGTGTAAGTTTGGACGCTAGATGAGATTGACCTCAATTTCTTTTCTGATCAAATTGGTCAATTTGGTCATCCCGTCTGGACGGGATCAGCAGAAATTGTGACGAAAAGGTAGATTTATAATTATAACGCTTCACACATACGCGGTAACTCATAGAAGCGCTGGTGGCCTAGCGGCAAGAGCGTCCGACTTTCAATCCGGAGGTCGCGGGTTCAAACCCCGGCTCGTACCAATGAGTTTTTCGGAACTTATGTACGAAATATCGTTCGATATTTACCATTTGCTTTTCGGTGAAGGAAAACATCGTGAGGAAACCGCACTATAATCCCATTAAGGCCTAGTTTCCCCACTGGGTTGGAAGGTCAGATGGCAGTCGCTTTCGTAAAAACTAGTGTCTAAGCCTAATTCTTGGGATTAGTTGTCAAGCGGACCCCAGATTTCCACGAGTCGTGCCAAAATGCCGGGATAACGCGAGGAAGAAGACACATACGCGGTAATACTTGCGTTTGACGGTTTGTTTATAATTTTTGGTTAAAATTTAAAAATGAAAATAATAAGTATATAATAATACACTTGAATTCATTTTCAAAATAATAAAAATACAGATATCATCATATCACATATATACACTTTACAATAATGTGGAGGCACTACTGTATGGAAACTTCAACATGAAGTTTTTTATAGTCTAAACATTATTTTTTCACCTCAGCAGCTCGAACAAGCCTACTTTCGTCACTTTCTGGAGTGAGGAAAGTGCGACTTTCCTCACTCCAGGGAGTGAAACAATGTAGCTTTTTAATTTAGTGAAGGCCATGAACTTCATACTTTTATTACATTTTTTTTTATGGTACGGTACGGTACGGTCCGGTCCGGTCTCGTATCGTATCGTATCTTATCGTATCGTACATATTATAATACTTTTTTTTTCTGTTTATTCTGTGTAATTCGAAATACATTTTAACCTTTAATATGTTCTCACTACTGAGGTGAAAAATTATGTGTGCAACACGAGAGCAAAGTTATTTTACATCTCGTGTTTATGAGTCCCTCGCTACGCTCAAGATTCTACCTTAGAATCTTTCGCTTTCTCGGGACTCAAAATAAACACTCGCAAGAAAAACCAACTTTCCTCTCTTGTTGCACAAATAACTATTTTCTATGTATACAGACTAAATGTCTGTTTGTTTTTTTATTCCGTAGACTAAAATGACGTTTCATGTGTAAGACATGACATTTCTTAGTACCACATGAAATGTCATTTTAGTCTACGGAATAAAGATATGTTTACACTTTTGCAATAGGGGGTATTACTGCAATGTTCTGCCATCAGAGTGCAGCACTAGCCCGTTTAGTAAACCATAGAGTAACTTATACATACTGTACCTTTAACAAATTTTTGACAAGTTTTCAGAGATAATAAAATATGACATTGATGCATCAAGGCGGTTTGTTTACAGAGGACCTACCGGGAAACGCGAATCCGAAATTTCGCTATCTGCCTCTTTATGCAAGAGTGACAGATGTTTGATAACGAAATTTCGATTTTCTTGTTTCGCAATAGACCCTCAGATTGTGGTAGTGGCGCCTCCTACGCAGATTTTCGCGTAATATTCCCTAAATTTCGACATTATATTTGATGTCGACTACAGGGGCCAATTTCTCGAACGACAATTGTCTAATATTATTATTGTGTTGTCATGGCAACCCATACGATTTGACCGTTTGTGAAATGGGCCCCAGGCCAATAACTTCCAAGATTAACAAAGCCAACTCTTAAATACGATGTAAATAAGTATATCAGAAACACACTATAACATAACTAAGCAGTATATACATCAAATAGCTTTTTAAATTAATTTTTAACAAGCAGAAACGTCTGCGATCGATGCTATTAAGCTTAGAATAAATTTAAAAGTGGAAAAATTACTGCCTTGGGTGAGACTTGAACTCTAACTAACGTAACTGGTGAATTTCCAATCTGACTTGGAACTCCGGTGGCCGTTTAAGAAGTGTAACACTCTCACGGTAGATGTCGCTAGGGTCCCCTAGACCCATATAGTGGGAAGATTTGCTGACTATGGATGAGGTGGCTCAGTTGGCAGAGCGCTGGAATATCGATCCAGAGGCCGTGAGTTCAAGTCTCACCCAGGGCAGTAATTTTTCCACTTTTAAATTTATTCTAAGCTTAATAGCATCGATCGCAGACGTTTCTGCTTGTTAAAAATTAATTTAAAATGGGTAGCACTCGTAACTGGTGAATTTCCAATATGACTTGGAACTCCGGTGGCCGTTTAAGAAGTGTAACATTCTCACGGTAGATGTCGCTAGGGTCCCCTAGACCCATATAGTGGGAAGATTTGCTGACTATGGATGAGGTCTTGGTGGCTCAGTTGGCAGAGCGCTGGAGTATCTATCCAGAGGCCGTGAGTTCAAGTCTCACCCAAGGCAGTAATTTTTCCACTTTTAAATTTAAATAGCTTTTTTACTAAAATAATCAGTTATTTTCTTAGCCATCTTTCTCTTCATCTCCGAACTGGGATCCGATTTACTTTCTTCCGATTTCTCACTCGTATCCATAGAATCATTTATACTTTTTACAGATTCGTATAGTATATTAGTGTGTGATTTAGATAGATTTAGCTTACCATTCGACTGGTCAAGCTTATTCATCTCTTCAAACAAATCTGTAGTTAGACTTTTACTGTTACTGGCGGCCATTTTGTTTGAACTGGGCGCCATTTTGTGAACCTCTGCGCTTGTTGATTTAGAGACGTCTTCACGGTTGTTTAATAGTTGTGTTTCTTGGGAGTCTGTGTCATCTTGAGAGAACATGTCAGGTGATTGTCTGAGGAGTTCCTTTTGTAACGACTCGGAGAGTTCTATTTCGTTCATGTCCAATGTGTCACACTGAAAAGTCAGATACGTATTTACTAGCATAATTAAAAGGTAAAGGACATACTTATGAATCAAATTAAACCTTGACTAATAATGAGAACTGGTTTGTCTCAATCCATACTAATATTATAAATGCGAAAGTCTCTCTGTCTGTCTGTCTTTCTGTCTGTGTGTTCCCTCTTCACGCTTATACCGCTGAACCGATTTAGATGAAATTTGGCAGAGACATAGGTTGAGTCCCTGAGAATGACATAGGACAGTTTTTATCCCGAAAATCATCCCTTAAGAAAGTAAAAAGCGGGGTGGAATTGAGATAATTAACGAAGTGCCTGCTAATTTGTGTGCATAATATGCTCAAATTTAGATTGCTATGAGATTTTCTCCAGGCGCTATTCTTACTCTAGCTGCGGTTACTAAGTCCACGCAGACGAAGTCGCGGGCAAAAGCTAGTGTAACAATAATGATTAATGACGTATATAAATGGTTCTGAGTAATGGGGTTGGCAACTGCCAAAGGTTTGCAGTGATGGCGCCATCATAGCTTGCCCCTTTTTCTATGAGATTTGGCTTAAAGGGCTGGCATCCAGGGCATTAAAAAAAACAAAAATTTGACACAGTTTTAGGGATTGTCAGGGTAAGCTATGCTGGCGCCATCTGCTAAACATTTCGACCTGCCAACCCCATTGTTATTCATTTTGAAATTTTTAAATATAACGGTCAGAATACATATCACTACATAGTATAAAACAAAGTCGCTTCCTGCTGTCTGTCTGTCCCTATGTATGCTTAGATCTTTAAAACTACGCGACGGATTTCGATGCGATTTATTTTAAGTGATTCAAGGGGAAGGTTTATATGTATTATACATCAGCATTGCACCCGTGCGAAGCCGGGGCGGGTCGCTAGTATAAATATATATGCAAGTTTTAGTACAGATGAACATTAATGAAAAAGCTCATCGCTTGCAAGGTGCATTTTGTTAGAACACAGTTTTTGCACCTTTAGCAAATTCAAGAAAATCAGAAAATAGCTTCGCACGGGTTATACATATCATAACTTATACTAGAAGCGGTACTGTCATAGTAAATGTTGTAACCCCAGTAAATTCACTGCCATCTGTCGACACACTTTGAAACAAAAATGAAGATTTATAAAAATACGATAAATATGGATAAATGATTTTTTTTATTGGCATTAATTATTTTTATGATTTTGACCCATGTTCTTTCACTGATATGCGTTAAAATTGTTAAATAACAAACGAAGCAGTCAACGCCATCTATACGACAGTAGGCCAAAGCTAATGGCGCCCTCTGAACGAGAATCAAATTTTCTTGATTTTCGAGGCACGTTCTATCCTTAGACTGTATCCATCTATTACGGAGTTATTCTATCTTTGTACATATAAAACCTTTATAAATAATATACCTAAACCTTCCTCATAATCACTCTATTGATAGGTGAAAACCGCATGAAAACCCGTTCAGTAGTTTTTAGGGTTCCGTACCCAAAGGGTAAAAACGGGACCCTATTACTAAGACTCCGCTGTCTGTCTGTTTGTCTGTCTGTCCGTCTGTCACCAGGCTCTATCTCATCAAAGGTAATCACGGTTTATATCCCGGTCAATATAAGTCTAGCAAAATATTTTAGTTTTTAGGGTTCCGTACCCAAAGGGTAAAAACGGGAGCCTATTACTAAGACTCCGCTGTCTGTCTGTCCGTCTGTCACCAGGCTGTATCTCATGAACCGTGATAGCTAGACAGTTGAAATTTTCACAAATGATGTATTTCTGTTGCCGCTATAACAACAAATACTTATTTTTTATTTATCGTATGGCATTACAGTTACTGGATTTAAATTAAATACTAATCTAAAGATTGAGGTTTGCACTCTTCAAATACTCGATGGCCCTTTCACTGAGGTTCGCGAGGTCTTCAATCCGTCCCTTGAATTTGGTGAGAGGGTATTCCAGAACAATGTGTTTGACCGTCTGCTCGGGGTCACCACACATGCACTGAGGGGAGTCACACCAGCCCCATTTATGCCAGTGGTAAGCACTTACTTACTGCTTACTGCTAGCCTTTCTCCGCAGACGTCTTGTCTGGTTGCCCTTGGCATAGGCCTCTCCCATATTCCTCCACGAGTCCCTGTCCAGAGCCTGTCTTCTCCAGAAGGCTCCAGTTTTTAGTATTTGTTGTGTACTGTACAGTGGTAAGCACAGTACACAACAAATACTAAAAACAGAATAAAATAAATATTTAAGTGGGGCTCCCATACAACAAACGTGATTTTTTCCCCCGTTTTTTGCGTAATGGTACGGAACGCTTCGTGCGCGAGTCCAACTCGCACTTGGCCGGTTTTTGAGTTTATAGCAAACATACATACACACAGACAGACACGGCGGGGGATTTTGTTTCATAAAGTGTAGTAACGTGATTTACCGATGATTGTAGAGATGGTACTTACAATATCCATATTCTCCACGTCCGTCTGTCTCGTGCTCGAGCTGTCCGCCGGACTCGCGTCGGTAGTCCCCGGTCCCGTGTCCGGGGGACTCGGCGCCGTGTCCGGTGTCGCGGGCTCCGGCGCCGGACAGGTCGGAGGCAGTTGTCCGTTGTTCAGCGCGTGCTGTATGAAGTCGTGCAGGTTGCCCTTACGAACGTCCGTCGTGCAAAACCGCGCGATCAACTGGTACAGTTGACCTGGAATGAGTTGGCGTGTTGTAAGTTTTAACATAAGGGGTCATCCATTAAGTACATCACACGTTTAGGGGGGGTCACGAAAATGTGACATATTGTGACAAGGGGGAGGGGGAATTCACAAACTTTATGACGTCACTTTAACTTACTTAAATTATTTTATTCGCTGTACAGTTAAATAACAAGTTTTTGGAACGATAATCGTTTTTAATCTATTAATTTTCTTTCCCAACCTGTTTTGGGTTATAAAATTACTAATATTTCTTTTGTCAAAAATATTTTGATAAAATATTAACCGATTTCATTGAATACTTAGTGTATGTAACTAATATAGCTTTTAAGTTAATGTAACTAACCATATATGGACTTATGGATCTGAAATAAAGATATATTTTTTAATTTATTGAAAAAATGTGACGTCACACCAGAGGGGGAGGGGTTTGCCAAATGTGACCAAGTATGACAAGGAGGGGGGGAGGGGTCAAAAAAACTCTAAATTAGTGTAACGTAATGTGATTTAATATGTGTTCAAACCGCGAAAGTTTAAAATGTTACTGTAACGTAATTAATGGATGAACCCTAAGGTTTATCGAATGAACAATTGTTTTAAAGATTACAATCACAAATTAAATTACCTATTTATTAATTAAAATAACATTTACGTTTTAATCTGTCATCCGGCTGAAGCATCTTGGTTATAATATATGTTATTAGTCGCCGCGATACGCGTGCCTAGTGCGGTTACCAATGTTTTTCAACTTTGATTATAATAGGTTTTTGCTTTTTTTTTTTATCATTACAAATATTTATTACAACTATTGCACTATGAACAGATATGTACAAATAGCGGTGGGGAATAAGTACTCAATAGCAATCTCTACCGGTCTATCATACGGCTAAACAGAGACAGGTTAAAAAAGTAAGAAATTTTCAAATTACAATAATTTGCTCAATTCAATTAATTTACTGGATCAATTGAATGGGGTATTTGACTACTAGTCAAATCAGTTTCTTTTTTCGAACTGTCAAAACGATTTTGCTACTATGGAATTTATATGAAACACTAGCATGTGACGTCACAATCAAATTACCTACTCTTTATAATTTTATACAGGTTTTAAAATAGAAATTGTGTCTAAAAATAACTGCTGTCCACGTTACTCCATTAATCTTCTGGTGCTTTATTTCATGCATGGTGTAAAATAATTTATTTTAAATACTGTCAAATACCCTATTGTTTGTTAATTTAAGGGATTAGTTGAATGAATGAATGGTACATTTATAAGTCAATTAGTAATTTAGTAAGATATGTAATATTTATATGTGGCAAAACTGTCAGATCAAACAAAACTCACCAACAGTGATATTATATCTTGCAAGCAAGTTATAAACGTTCACAAACTCGTCCCGAATCCCCTCATCGTTGAACGTGTAGTACGCCATAGGCCTCCGGGCCTCCGCGCACGCCATGAGCTGCAAGTAATAAACACTCTATCTATAATTTTTAGGGCTCTAGATATAAAATCATTGTCGGTTCACAATGTCAAAGTTAAAGTGACAAGATGGTTTAACTTATCTTTTTTTAATATTGTCTTCGGTTACCGCGATAGTTACTCATGAAATAAAACTATGAAAACGGATTATATCGCGTATATTGAATTTATAATATAGGTACATCCCGACGTTTCGAACTCTTTACAGCGTTCGTGGTCAACGGGTGACTGAGGAAAAATTACAAAGTGCAAAAATACCCACATACTAAAATAATGAACAATCATAGACTACAAACTTTAAGGCTGGTTGTACATGCAAAA
The DNA here is from genome assembly GCF_947568885.1 of Cydia strobilella. NCBI lineage: Eukaryota > Metazoa > Arthropoda > Insecta > Lepidoptera > Tortricidae > Cydia > Cydia strobilella. Next base: position 35,046,161 of record NC_086041.1, read on the forward strand.
TCGGTTCATAAGGCTAGTTATACACATTTTTTTTTTGTCGCGTATATATCTTTACTTGAAAATAATTGTAGTGTATAACTAGCCTTATGAACCGATTTTGCATGTACAACCAGCCTTAAAGTTTGTAGTCTATGATTGTTCATTATTTTAGTATGTGGGTATTTTTGCACTTTGTAATTTTTCCTCAGTCACCCGTTGGCCACGAACGCTGTAAAGGGTTCGAAACGTCGGGATGTATTATAAATTCAATATACGCGATATAATCCGTTTTCATAGTTTTATTTTATCTTTTTTTTTTTTTTAATTATGGCAATGGTCTTTAGGCGTCCCCCATAAGCGACGAAATATCGAAGCGAAAAGACACTGCACCAATGCTTGAATTGCGCATAGCCACTTGGAACATTGGTACAATGACTGGACGGAGTGCCGAACTTAGCTCAATTCTAGAACGACGTCGCATAAACATATGTTGTGTGCAAGAAACAAAATGGAAGGGTGCAAAATCGCGTCAAATCGGGAAAGGTTTTAAGCTGCTGTACAACGGAAAAGAGAACACCAGAAATGGCATTGGAATAATATTGGATCAATACCTTAGTAATAACGTTGTCGAAATAAGTAGAATAAGCGATCGCATCATGTCAGTTAAATTAGCCTTAGATAAACAACCGTGCCTAAATGTTGTCTCCGTCTACGCACCGCAAGTAAACTGTCCAGATACAGAGAAACTTAAGTTCTGGGAAGAACTACAAACACATTTAACAACTATACCCACAGGGGAACAAAAAATCATATGTGGAGACCTTAATGGTCATGTGGGAATGGACGGAGATGGCTATGAGGGTTATCATGGTGGCTTTGGATACGGAGAACAAAATAGGGAAGGGGAAACTATTCTAGAATTTGCAGCCTCTCATAACCTTGCAGTAGTAAACACATTCTTCCAGAAAAAGAATGAACATCTTATAACATATAAGAGTGGAAACTCTAAAACACAGATAGATTACTTTCTTATAGACAAAGGAGATTTAAAACGCATCAAGGACTGCAAGGTTATTCCAGGGGAACCACTTACCTCCCAACATCGACTCCTACTAACTGCCCTGAAACTGAAAAAATCCATTAAGACAAAATTACCTAAAGTCGAAAAGATCAAATGGCATGCACTAAAGGGTGAAAAGGGCAGTGCCGTCAGAAATCATGTTGTGGACTATCTATGCAAAAATCCCCCTCAAAATGAAAACCCATCGGTAACATGGAAAAACTTTGAAACTTTTTGCATAGCCACCGTTAAACACGAACTAGGGGTCAGCAAAGGAGCTCTGCACAGTGCAAAGGATGCCAAATGGTGGAACAACTGCACCAAAGATAGCGTTGCTAATAAGAAACGTCTGTTTAAAATCTGGCAAAATACAGGCTCCGATGAAGATAAGGAAAATTACAAACAAGCCAAAAAAGCTGCAAGAACAACGGTGGCCGTTGAGAGAGAAAAGGCTGATTCAGAGTTTTACAAACAACTAGATTTAACCACTAGTAATGATATATATAAAGTGGCTAGACGTAGACACAATGATACTAAGGACTTCAAAACTACCAAGTATATTAAAAACAGAGAAGGCACTCTACTCACAAACGACAAGGATATCTGCGATAGATGGTACGAGTACTACCAAAACTTGTTAAACGAAGAATTCCCTAGACATCAAGAAGCAGAATTACCGCCAACCGAAGGACCAATCAGTGAAATAACCCCGGCAGAAGTGAGGAAAGCAATCTCTAAAATGAAAAACCACAAAGCAACGGGTCCTGACGATGTACCCGCAGAGCTCTGGAAACTTCTAGGAAGCGATGGAGAGATTTGGCTCTCAAATCTATTCAATAGGATTTTAGACGACGGGGAAATGCCAGTTGCTTGGAGAAAAAGTATATTGGTCCCGTTTTACAAAAACAAGGGAGATGTTAGAGATTGCGGAAACTTTAGGGGTATTAAACTTACATCACACACTCTCAAGATCTGGGAGCGAGTCCTAAGTGAGCGCCTTCAGAGTTTAATTCATTGTACAGAAAATCAATTTGGGTTTATTGCTGGAAAAGGAACCACAGAAGCAATACATGCAATAAGGCTGTTAGTAGAAAAAGCTCGTGAAAATAAACAAACATTGTGGATGATCTTCATAGATTTAGAAAAAGCTTTTGACCGAGTACCCCGAACACTGATATGGCAGGCTTTAAGGTCGCAAAACGTTCCTGAACGATACATAAAGCTTATAACAGACATGTATCGCAACGTGCAGACAAGCGTTCGAAGCCCAGCAGGTATGTCAAAGAGCTTTGATATTGAAGTTGGGGTTCATCAGGGAAGCGCTCTTAGCCCTCTACTATTCAATACCATCATGAATTACCTCACCGAGAGAATCCAGAAACCCTTACCGTGGAACCTATTGTATGCTGACGACGTGGCTCTGATATCAGACAATAAACAAGAAGTACAGGATAGCTTAGATCAATGGAGGAGATCTCTGGAGCCAAACGGATTGCGCATAAGTAGAACCAAGACGGAGTATATGGTGCTCAACTTCGGCACTGACAAATCTAGCACGACACACACTGAGCTGAAGCTTGATGGAGAAATCCTACCAAGAGTAAAAAAGTTCAAATACCTAGGTTCTGTTATTGCTGAGGATGGCACGATTACAGCCGACATAACGCAACGAATAACATCTGGATGGAATAAATGGTGCGAACTAACAGGGGTCTTGTGTGACCCAAAAATGCCAATAAAAACAAAAGGCAAGATATATAAAACCGCCGTTAGGCCAGTTCTACTATACGGTAGTGAAACGTGGGCTACGAAGCAAATACATGAGCAAAAACTACACACTACTGAAATGCGTATGCTTCGTTGGGCAGGAGGAGTTACCCTTAGAGATAGAGTCCGAAATGAATATATCCGGGGCACCTTCAAGGTGGCACCAGTTACCGAGAAGATAAAGGAATCCAGACTAAGGTGGTTCGGACATGTGATGCGTCGACCCGAAAACCACGTTGTGAAAAAGTGCCTTTCCATGGCTGCAGCAAAGGGAGGAAGGGGCAGGCCAGTAACTGGCCTGGCTGACGAATGTCCGGAGAGACATGAAGGAGTTGGGCCTGTCCAGTGACGACGCATATCAGCGAACAAAGTGGCGCCTCAAGATTAGGAAAGCCGACCCCGCGTAACGGGATAAGGCGAGGACAAAGAAGAGGAGGAGGTCTTTAGACATTCCTGCCAGCTTCACGTCAATATCAACAGAAAAAAATATATAATGTGCAACTTATGCTGAGACGGAAAAACTGACAACGAAGGCTTAACCTACCCACATAATACAAACCTGCAATGCAAACACGCACACACTCCTTTTTGGCACATTCACACACACCACCCACACAAACACACGCTCACATCCAAACTTGAATAACATGTTTAGATCTTTTATTATTTAATAAGCAGGCAGGCAGTTATGGCAACTGATATGGCCTGTATCCAGTAATCATAAAGATATATATCATGAACGAGTATTAGATGTAGTGTTATGCTTGTCTAATTTATTTTTAAACTGGTTCACATTTTGTGCTGAAACTACGTCTTCCAGGAGTTTGTTCCAAGCCCTTACTACTCGGTTGCTCAGAAAATCTTTGTAAGGTAAGTGTCAGTAAGTGTTTTTAGTTTAGTTATTTAGTTATTCTGTATTCCTTAGCTTGTATTGTAGTAATTACTTTTAGTATTAAACAATGTATAATAATGTGGAAATAATTGTCAATCGCTCTCGCAGACTTCCAAGATACAGGCTCAGCCTAGTTTGGAGTCTGATGGATATATCTATGCACATGTAAACAACCTTTATGATAATAAACTATTTGTATTTGTAAAACAAGGGGGTTAATCAACTTTTTCCCCTGGACAGCTTGAAATATCCCGATTTTATGGTATATTTATCAAAGATGCATTTTTGTGTTAGTCATTTCCATAATGGCTTATCTAGCATGCTAGTAGAATGTGAAGCAACATTTCTTCTAATAAAGTGCGCCACTGTTGTCCGTGAGGAACTGAGTTGATCGAGAAAATGTTGATCCACTCAAAGGCGAACTTATCCCTATAAGGCTTCCAGCTAACCTGTATGAGGGTCTTGAGCTGCGGAGTGCCCCCGAAGGCCCCACAGCCCCAGTTGCCAGTAGCAATGCCGGGGTACTGGGTGCTTGTGGGCTGGTCTTCGGAATAGAAGGTAAATCCCACCCAGGCCTGAAATGATGTTGAAATATACTTAAAAATAGGCCTTTGCCCAGCAGTGGGACACACCCATTGCACAGATTATATAATAGTTCTTACGAACAGATACTTATCTCTCAAAGAAAACGCAAATACCTACCGACCGTTTTGATACCTACACAAAAATACAATGGAGTGACCTTCAACGCGCCGCTCCCCGCACCGCGCGCGCCGACACAACGCTAGGGTTGCCGACGCTTCATTCAAATACTTAGGTGTCTTAGGTAGATACTATAAATGTGTCATAAAAAACATTACCTACATATTTAAAACAATTTAATAGTACCTACGTAGCTTGTAACTATCGTAAAAATAATAACAGTAGGTGTAAGTACCTACATTGAGAATGTCTACGTACTTTTCCTCATTTGTCGGAAGAGTAAAAAACTATAATTTATTATTTGTTTTAGTATTTCGCTGCGAAGACATTACTTTCGTACGATCTCTGGCGTATCCGAGCGCGCGGTGACGTGCGTGAGTTAGCGCGTGTGGCAACCAACTGGCTTGGTACCGTGAAAGGGACGCGATTCGTAGGTATAAAACCGAGCTCGCGCGGAGAGTTCCATAGGCAACAAAAATAACAATAAAAAAAGTACCTTGTTGAGTTCTCTAACCATAGCCGGCGGTCTGTACTGCAGCGCCGCGCTGGCGTAAGGCAGCGCGTCCACCGCCAGCACGCACGCGCGACGCCGGCTCGACGAGTCTAGCGGGGTCGCGACGGAGTAGTCGCCGGACCATTGGAAACTGGACCCGTAGCCGGAGTACTTGCTGTAGCGTTCGCAGCCTGAAATACTCAAAATCATTAACAATAGTTAATGATTTCTCACTCTCACTCAAATCCTTATTTCAATACTACGGCATTTCTCGCGACCGCCAACTTCGCTCTTCTGGCAATATGTCTCTGTCCATCCCTTTTCACCGAACCGGGTTCATGTCGTATTCGTTCACTGTGCAGGTGGCGCGCCTTTGGAACGGACTTCCTTTTAACATAAAAAATGCGCCAAATAAGTTCGCGTTCAAAAAATCCTTACGTGCTTTCTATGCTAGCGGAAAGAAAGTTTCTTAGTGTATTTTTATTAGTTTCATAATGAGTCTCGTCGTTTTTTATATATATATATATTATATAGTATATATGTATATTATACTTGTATATATGTGATTATATGTTATTTTTATTTTATTTTTGCTGTTGTATTTGTAGCACCGCCCACAATTTCTCTGCTTAGCCTTAAGGTTGACTGGTAGAGAATGCCTTATGGCATTAAGTCCGCCTTTTGTACTGTAAGGTTTTCTTTTGTGCAATAAAGATTAAATAAATAAATAAATAAATAGGGTTCCGTACGCAAAGGGTAAAAACGGGACCCTATTACTAAGACTGCGATGTCCGTCTGTCTGTCTGTCACCAGGCTGTATCTCGTGAACCGTGGTAGCTAGACAGTTGAAATTTTCACATATGATGTATTTCTGTTGCCGCTATAACAACAAATACTAAAAAGTACGGAACCCGAGGTGTGCGAGTCCCGACTCGCACTTGGCCGGCTTTTTTTAATGTGATAGTCAGCAAACGAGCAGACGAGCCGCCTGATGGGAAGCGGTCATCGTCGCCCATGGACATAAGCAACATCACAGGATTGCCGACCCTTGAGAACCCTAAATACCCGCTTCTTGAAGACTCCCATGTCGTAGCGCAAAGGAAATCAGGAGGCAACTCATTTCACATTCTGCACTATTCTAAGTCAATAAATTGTATAATACAGACGTCAGTCACAATGAAAAAAATCTAAAACCCTTGACACTTGCCAAACTATTATATACTAAAATGACAGTTCAGTCGGACGAATTCGGACAATCAAACTGCATGTAATTTATTTACCTATGATCATGAGCGCTTCGTTCGGCCGCAGCACCTCGGTAAACAGCATGGATACCAATAACTCAGGACAGATGACGAAGCGAATCTCTTCCTGGACACAACCGTATCCCAACACGCCCCCGCCGAGGAATCTGTAAGTTAATAAAGTGTGTATAAATTCTAGTTCAAGTTCAAATATACTTTATTCATGTAGGCCTAGCAACAAGCACTTATGAATGGTGAATAATATCATAGAGTAACTTATACTAGAGCGGTACTGTCATAGTAAATTTTGTAACCCCAGTAAATTCACTGCCATCTGTCGACACACTTTAAAACTAAAAATGAAGATTTATAAAAATACGATAAAATGTATTTAAATATGGATAAATGATTTTTTTTATTTGCATTAATTATTTTTATGATTTTGACCCACGTTCTTTCACTGATATGCGTTAAAATTGTTAAATAACAAACGAAACCGTCAACGCCATCTATACGACTGTAGGCCAAAGCTAGTAGCGCCCTCTGAACGAGAATCAAATTTTCTTGATTTTCGAGGCACGTTTTTTCCTTAGACTGTATCCATCTATTACGGAGTTATATCTATCTTTGATAATATGTACATATATATTATCTTAAGGTAATTATCAGAGCAATTTATTGATGTTAATATTATTTCATAATAATATTGAATTATTATACAGATCAAATTTAATACTAAGAATTTCACAAAAAGATCGTCAAACATAAAAAATTGCATATTTTTTTTTATTTCACAGTGAAAGATTTCGGTCGTGCGACATAAAAAAAGATACAAAAGCTTTTCTGGCGCAGTCGGTAGGATTATTCACTTGTTAGCAAAGTCCAGCTGCACTAGACCGTCAGAATCTTCAATAATTCCACCGACAGCAACATGGTACTGCGGCGTGCGAGCAAATAGATTGGGGCCAGGCGACATAAAGAAAACAAAAAAAACTTGTCTGGCGCAGTCGGTGGGATCACTCGAGGGTTATGTTCACTCACTTGTTAGCGAAGTCCAACTGCACCAGACCGTCAGAATCTTCAATAGTTCCTAGTTCCACCGGCAGCAACATGTAATGGGACTGCGGGCAGGCGACATAAGCTTGTCTGGCGCAGTCGGTGGGATCACTCGAGGGTTATGTTCACTCACTTGTTAGCGAAGTCCAACTGCACCAGACCGTCAGAACCTCAATAGTTCCTAGTTCCACCGGCAGCAACATGTAATGGGACTGCGGCCAGGCGACATAAGCTTGTCTGGCGCAGTCGGTGGGATCACTCGAGGGTTATGTTCACTCACTTGTTAGCGAAGTCCAACTGCACCAGACCGTCAGAATCTTCAATAGTTCCTAGTTCCACCGGCAGCAACATGTAATGGGACTGCGGCCAGGCGACATAAGCTTGTCTGGCGCAGTCGGTGGGATCACTCGAGGGTTATGTTCACTCACTTGTTAGCGAAGTCCAACTGCACCAGACCGTCAGAATCTTCAATAGTTCCTAGTTCCACCGGCAGCAACATGTAATGGGACTGCGGCCAGGCGACATAAGCTTGTCTTGCGCAGTCGGTGGGATCACTCGAGGGTTATGTTCACTCACTTGTTAGCGAAGTCCAACTGCACCAGACCGTCAGAATCTTCAATAGTTCCACCGGCCGCTACGTGTAGAGGCACGGCAGCCAGGGAGGCAGTAGACTGTGGCCAGGCGGGGCAGCGCCGCGGCGGCACCGAGCGGCGCGAGAACGTCACTGCCCCGACTGGAACTGCTCTATACAGAACGAGAATTGAGTACAGTTTCTAGGCCCTAGAATCTAGGGCGTTATTAGAGCGTTTTCACATTCTCCGATCCGATATCGGCAGTGGCTCAACTAGGGGGGGCAAGTGCCCCGGGCGTCATCCAAGGGGGGGCGCCAAAATGGGCAAAAGGCTGGGAAACTATTGTCAGTCGTCAGGGGGCGCAAATTTGGTGACTGCCCTCTAGCCACGTCCCTGGTTATCGGATCCTACATTCGCGACCGCGGAAGTAGTCAGGCCGCGGGGGCGAAGGCGCCGGCTTTAGCGGTCACGTACACTACAACAAACTTCATGCATACACATACGCACACAAACAAATTTTATCGGTCCGACAGTTGACGGTGGACTCCGACATGGCTGAAATTATCGGAAGCGCCCTTCCGATATCGGATGAGAAAAACTGCTGCAGGAGAGTGCCATATGGCATCAAGTCGGCCTTTTTGCGTCTATCGTTGTTAGTAAAAATGATTTATAAAATAAATACAGAAAAACACATCTTACATTTTACTTCCATCCGAAATCCGATATCGGATCGGGCAATGTGAAAACTTACAATTAGGGTTTCTTCGGAATATAATATTATAGAATGCAGATTTTTAAGTACTGTTTCTTAGCAAAGTACAGATTTTGGAATCTAATTCGGTCTCTGTTGTTAGTTGTAGTAAGCGTCACAATGACGGGATTTTAATGCTTACTACAAAATTGATTAAAAAACCGGCCAAGTGCGAGTCGGACTCGCGCACCGAGCAACTGTCTAGCTATCACGGATCATGAGAAACAGCCCGGTGACAGACAGACAGACGGACAGCGGAGCCTTAGTAATAGGATCCCGTTTTTACCCTTTGGGTACGGAACCCTAAAAAAACAATGCTTTTTAGCTGATATAAAATAATATCACCTTTAGTGCAGACTCTTCTAAAGTAGTGGCACAAACACTTGAGCTTCTCCAAGATGGAATCTGATCCCGATGTTTCATAAAGTCTGTAACAAAAATAAATGTCAATAAATCATAAATTTATGTCTTTACAGTGTAATTGAGGATTCCGAGTTGAGTAGAAATGAGTGTTCAGCTTAAACGATAATTTATTACCGCTCTACATACTTATGTAAATGGTCCTTATACATATATATCCTATGAGCTACACCACACCATCCATCGCATGTTTAAAAAAAATAAAACTAAACATTTTTTAATTTTTTTTTTTACATTACTAACCCATATAACCATTCCGGTTGCAGCGATGCAGCAGTGTAGTGTATACTAGACATAGTTATGTATGTAGCTGATAGGATATATATAGAACCATTTACATAAGTATGTAGAGCCAGGGACCGGACAACCCTTTCCGCGATAAAACCCTTTCAATGGGCAACACTTAAACACGGCTAACACATTGAAAGACTTTCCCTTTTGAACTGCAAGCCCATTCATACCCTTACCTTTGACTAACCCTTACCGAAAAGCTAACCAAAAATAAGGCTAACTCTTAATAAGGGTTACCCTTATCTTTAAGCGCTTTCTATAAAGGTTTCCCTTTGCGTGAAAGAGACAGGATTAGTATATATCTACGGTAGTGTATGAAAAGGAAAGAAAATACGTGCCTAGTCAAAGAACGCCGCCGTTTCCGCCGACGATCGCTCGGATTCGAAGTAATGTGTGCTTTATGAACAAGGTAGACGACTTAAATTAGCACGCTTATATGCTAAAAGGGAAGCCCTTTATAAGGCTAACCCTTATAAGCAATATGCAAGGTGTTGGTGAGCGGATGATAAGGGTTTTGTAAGGGTATTTGGGCTACCGATTACTCAAATGTGGTAGCTTTATATAAGGGTTTTTAAAACCAAAACAAAGGGTTTCGTCTGGCAAAGGGTATGGTGAGTTAAGCCTTATGCAATACCCTTATAAAACCCCGATAAGGGATAGCGGGCCGGTCCCTGTGTAGAGCATACACTACAACAGTACTTTAATATTTGTCTTAATAAATATGCAATAAGAACAGAGGCATAAAAGAGAGGGAGAGGAGTGTTAGGGTCGGCAACGCGCATGTAACTCCTCTGGAGTTGCAGCCGTACATATGCTACGGAGACTGCTTAACATCAGGCGGGCCGTATGCTTGTTTGCCACCGACGTAGTATTAAAAAAAAGAGGCATAAAAATAGTTGTTTTTACTACATTTTATTTATAATATAACTTTACGACTTTTAATAAGCATGTGTCAATTTAATAAATGGCTATTCTGATTCTGACTCACGTATTAAAGTTGATGTGCGGGAAAGAAGCATATTCAGAACTCTTCTTGGTGCTGTTTCGCCGCGGAAACGTACAGAAGAATGCGTTTGCGAGCAAACTTGATATTTGCTGCTGCGACAGTGATATTGACCGGTTTTTGTGCTGTCTGTAAGGAGTAACGAAAATATTTTAGAGTTTTGAATGATTCACGGTTAGTTTCACTAGACTTATATTGACCGGGATATAGACCGATATCGGGAGCTCATAAATAATACAAAAGGTAATCACGGTCAATATAAGTCTAGCAAAATATTTTAGTTTTTAGGGTTCTGTACCCAAAGGGTAAAAACGGGAGCCTATTACTAAGACTCCGCTGTCTGTCTGTCCGTCTGTCACCAGGCTGTATTTCATGAACCGTGATAGCTAGACAATTGAAATTTTCACAGATGATGTATTTCTGTTGCCGCTATAACAACAAATATTATTTAGAAGCAGATATCGATTTCAAAATAAACATTCTAGTTATACCTAAAAGCATAGAGAAACTAATTAAAGAGTGCTCACTCCATACTTGTATGAACCAGTAACCAGTTATAACCAGTTGGTTATAAGTCCAAAAGCTTAACACAATGGATGACAAGTAAGGGGACTGAGGGTGAAGCGGGCGTGGGGGTGAATACCAAGTTTTACAACGGACGCATCCGCCCGCTCCCTCAGTCCCTCTCGTCAGTCGTCATGCTTTCATTAATTCTAGCTTTCCGACACTCTATGCCTACTTATTTCTCTATGCAAAAGATCTCATCGAAAATAACAAATATCCGAAAATAGCTTACCAGCTTGCTAATCAGCTTTTGTTATTTTTAGGATTACGTACCTCAGAAGGAAAAAACGGAACCCTTATAGGATCACTCGTGCGTCTGCCTGTCTGTCTGTCTGTCCATCTGTCACAGCCTATTTTCTCCGAAACTACTGGACCAATTAAGTTCAAATTTGGTATACAGACGTAAGTTTGTAACCCAAAGACGGACATGTAACGTAAACAAATGAATAACACTTACTTGAGCAATGGGTATAGGGGAGTGTATTAATTTATACAAGGTAGCACTTACTTGAGCAATGGCATAGGGGACTGTATTAATTTATACAAGGTAACACTTACTTCAGCAATGGTATAGGGGACAGTATTAATTTATACAAGGTAACACTTACTTGAGCAATGGTATAGGGGACAGTATTAATTTATACAAGGTAACACTTGAGCAATGGTATAGGGGAGTATATTAATTTATACATGGTAACACTTACTATAGCAATGGCATAGGGGACTGTATTAATTTATACAAGGTAACACTTGAGCAATGGTATAGGGGAGTATATTAATTTATACATGGTAACACTTACTTGAGAAATGGCATAGGGGACTGTATTAATTTATACAAGGTAACACTTACTTGAGCAATGGTATAGGGGACAGTATTAATTTATACAAGGTAACACTTACTTGAGCAATGGTATAGGGGACAGTATTAATTTATACAAGGTAACACTTACTTGAGCAATGGTATAGGGGACAGTATTAATTTATACAAGGTAACACTTACTTGAGCAATGGTATAGGGGATAGTATTAATTTATACAAGGTAACACTTACTTGAGCAATGGTATAGGGGACAGTATTAATTTATACAAGGTAACACTTACTTGAGCAATGGTATAGGGGACAGTATTAATTTATACAAGGTAACACTTACTTGAGCAATGGTATAGGGGACTGTATTAATTTATACAAGGTAACACTTACTTGAGCAATGGTATAGGGGACTGTATTAATTTAGGCAACTCAAGTGCAAGTTTGGCTATCTCGGGCAATGTGACATCAAAGAAGTACTGGGATTCCTCTTCTTCCAAATGCTGTGAATAAAAATATGGCAAACTATAATATGTGGTATTTTCTATAAAAAGGGACCTTATTGTCAATGGCGCTTACGCCATTATTAACGATGCTCCGATATAAATACAATGCCGCGCGACGCTGTGCGGCGTAAGCTCCAACGACAATAAGGTCCCTTTTCATAGAAAATGCCCCATATTTTTTTTAAACTGCTGGGAAAGTTTTCAATCTTGTTTTCTTGTTGATTCTTGTTTTGATCTATTTGTTTAAATTAAACTGTTATATTCTTTGTAGCTATAGTAAAAACTGCTTAGTTGGAAGCTAGCCAGATTGCACAACATATAATATATGGTCGGTAGGTAAGGCCCAGCCATATAAAAGAAATATCCAAAATTTGCCATTGAAATTTGAACCTAAACTGTAGGAAAATAAAGTTGAGTTTGCGTTGTTTGAAAATTGAACGAAACAAAGCAAAAGCGACTTCCAGAATCTATCGCGAAACAAGAAAATCGAAATTTCGCTATCTAACATCTCTGTCACTCTTGCATATTCGAGCGATCAAGAGGCAGATAGCGAAATTTCGGATTCTCGTTTCCCGGTAGGTCCTCCGCAAACAATCATGATGCATCAATGTCATATTTTATTATCTCTGAAAACTTGTAAAAAACCTGTTAAAGGTACAGTATGGTTTACTAAAAAGGCTAGTGCTGCACTCTGGTAGCAGAACATTGCAGTAATATCCCCTATTAAATATGATCTGAACAAGTACTAAAGGTAGGACCTTGGGCCTTAGGAGGATGGACTATAGATAACAAAGAATGCATGAAGTAAGATTGATCTGTGTAAGATTGTCCTAAAGTATTAAAATATTTATTAACTTGAACACTATTAAAAACTGTAATAGATGTCATATATTAAAGAAAAAGTGACGAAGCCCTCCAGTGGTGAAGGTCGGATTCGAACCGGCGTCTTTAGCTATCGCGGCTAACGCCATGCACCCCTAGGCCACCCCGCCACGGCGGTGCCCGTCCGAATTTCTCGACTATATGCCATCTTAGTAAGACTAGGCGTCTTTGAACACCATTGTTAACATAGTATACGCAACCTATGCAAATGAGCAAGGCTTCCGCTGCAACTATTTAATTAATTGTATAGCTTATTAAATTTTATTATTATTTCCTTTATTTATTTTGAGTCTTAGGTTAGGGTTTTATAACATGCATATAAAAGTAAAATACAAAAACACTTACAAAACATTACAAAAATATATAAACACATTATAAAAAACCTAACCTAGGGTGCCGCCGGCAGCGGGGCAGGGCCCAAGCTGCCGGTGGTCAGGGCCGCTGAGAGAGGAACCGGCGGATTATCCGTGCCGTGTCCAAGATCACCGCCTTCTGCATCTGACCCTTGATCCAACCACCTAGCGAGAGTCTCTCAAGGTGTTGGTCGAGACTCTTCGCTATGAGACCGTTCGCTTATTATTATTATTTAATAAGCAGGCAGGCAGTTATGGCAACTGATATGGCCTGTATCCAGTAATCATAAAGATATATATCATGAACGAGTATTAGATGTAGTGTTATGCTTGTCTAATTAATTTTTAAACTGATTTTTTTTAAATTTCAGTTTCCTTTAGTTTAGAATAGTTAAATTTAATATAGATAGGATTTACTAATTATTCCTAAGGCTTAGTATATTGTTTAGGTTAGATTTTAAGTAATAATTATGATTTTATTAATTAATTTAATTTTAATGTTAATTTTAACTGCTATAATTTTATAATTTTATTATTTAATGTAATGTCCCAATGTAATGTGATATGATCCTAAGTTGGTCGAAATAAATGATTTTATTATTATTATAATTATTTTAATGTAATGGGTTAATATCTAAATAAATAACATTTTTTTATTATTATTATTGTTGATATTACCTCATTAAACAGCTTATGTAGTGCTCTGAACTTCCAAGTGTTTTTGAACTGTGTGTTATAGCTTATTATAGCTTCGGCTAGCTCGTGGCTGTTCCGGATTGGCTTCCACAGGGCACTCTGGATTAAGCCCCAGCGTTTCTTCAAGTGTGTTTCACCGGAGCTCTACAATAAATAAAGAAAAACTTCATACCCTCCTGCAGATTGAAATGATACAGTCTAGGGATGGGCCGAATATGGACTTTGCCAAATACGAAAATTCGGCTAAACATTCGGTTCAACTCATACCGAACCGAATATTACCTAAAACTACCTAAAAAGCTGGGAACAAGTTCAAACAGGTCCGCAGTTTGCACTCATCACATGTTTTTGATCCGTCCCCTTCGGACCGACCAGGAAATTTTATAATTAAAAAGAAACAGCCGTCCCATGCCTGAGCCTCTACCCTACCGTGAACACCGAACATCGCAAGATGCGCCAGGCATCTTTCTGTCACCGTAATTTCGCCATAACTTGAGTAAAAGAGAAAGATGCCCACAAGGGAGGGAGGGGGTCAAGAGAATGTTGCATGTCGTGACAAGGGGCAGGGGGAGGCACAAACTTTGTGACATCACTTTAACTTCACCTGTAACCAAATATTGTTCTGGCAAATTTGGGCCAACTTGTTTCGCCAGACAGCCATTAAATAAAATATTGTGTGAATTGTGGGATATACCTCATTAAAAAATGTCACTGTACTTGACATCTGTAGATACACTTTATAAATAAACTTACATCTTCAACTGGATATAAACTCTGATTAGAGCACGGCATCCTGACGAAATCGTGGTCCCATTTGTCTTGTCCGTTCTGCGGTTTCGGCGGCCGGTCGCCCGGCACACAACCGCTGCTCGGAATATGGTACAACACTGTGTGGTTAAATGCCGGGGCCACTAAAGGGAACTCTGGAGCTCCCCATGGGGACTGCGCCCCCCATATCTCGGTTAAAGGAACGCCTCGCCAGTTATTATCACTTTCCATGTTGGTGGTCATAGCAAACGCGCGAAAATCATGCCTTGCCACTGTAAACGAAATGTTTTAATTGTTGGTCTTGTACTTAATGCAAAAGTATGAGTAAAATATTGAAAGCGAGCTAACCTTTGTAGCTTTTTGGTAATATTCTTGTAAAATGAAGCGTTAAATTAATTTTCATGAAAAGAAATAAATAAGATACGAGTAAAATAACATTCGATTTGACGTCTACGTCTACCTACGTCCGACGCATGTCCGACGTGACGTGCGGTCCTAGTCACAGATAAGATAATCGAAAAAAGACTGAAAAGTCTATATCCGTCTCTGTCATTGCAACAGGCATGTTAAGCGCTCCAGACTACGCGGCGCGAAGCCACGAACGCGAGTGTAGAGTCGATTTCGCTGATTAGCGAACTAGACTCCACAGCCACACTCGCGTTCGCGGCTTCGCGTACGAGTGTGGAGTGCCTTTAGGGTTTGAGATATCGCCGCAATGATCGTCAACAGTTTGACACAAGGTTTGACACTCATACTTGACGAGTCGAGAGCGCACGAGAGTCGAGTTGAGACAAGTCATAACGTAGTGGTATATTATATTCTCTTTGGAGACAAAAACAAGTTGACATTCCGTTTCCGTTTGTTTTGTTTTCATGGTTTTCATGTGTTTTGTATCCCAGTTTTCCTAGAATAATAACGCGAAATGTTGGAAGCAGAAACAACTAACGAACGGACCATACTGGATTACCTCAACGAGGATTGTTGGCGCGCCGTGTTACCCAATGTACCCGTCGAGGACATTGTAAGAAGCGAGCGCGTGAGCCGCCGGTGGCAGCGAGTACTGGTGTACTTGCAAGGGATCCGGTTTAGTTTTTCTTCAGTCGAGGTATTTGATTTTGCGGACCCTTCAAACGCCATTAATTTTAGTTTGCCGAAGCAAATGTACGAATCCTTCGAGAGTTGGACAACTAAACTAGGCAAATCAGTAGCTGGTATCTACTGCATGAATCATGAGAATTTAAAAAAAATTACAGAAAACTGTCCCAATGTTGAAGCTTTGACGCTGATCAACCTTGAAGAACCCAAAGCCACAAAAAAACAATTAAAAAAGAATTTTATCAAAGACTTGCAGTACGTAAAACAGCTTTGTGTCAGTACATGTGACCTCTCAGACCAATTTATCAGCCAGTCCATAGCAGAAAAAGCATTAGAAGAACTAGAATTCAATGACTGTTATGAAATGACCGGGGAATGTTTGACTTCTGCAAACTTATCTAACTTGAAATCCCTCGTGTTCAAGATGTGCCTCAAACTGCAAGCTCCGTACATAATTTTATCTATCAGCCAACTTGGTGAGCTGACGAAACTCGAACTAATTGATGTTCCTAAAAAAATATCAAAGAATATTCAGTTAGTATTGGACAAGATGCCTAAATTAGAATGGCTAGAAATAAGCACCCATCGTAGGAGAACGAATCCATGTTATCTAGTAAACTATGAGCCTCTGTGTCGCCTCCGTCACTTGAAACATCTGCGTATAAACCTCAAAGTATTGAACAAGTCTGTGGAAGCCATAACTCGATGTTGCAAGAAGCTGGAAACCTTGGAGTTTGGTGACTGTGAGTGTCTCAGCTCGGAGGGTTTGGAGGCGATTTGTCGAAATGCAGGAGACCACCTCACTGATCTTGGGCTGCAATTTTTCTGTTACCTAGTGGATGATGATGTGGTAAATTGTGTCCGCAGCTGTCCCGAGCTCACGTCGCTGACAATTGGTGGGTCATGTCAGTTAACCCCTGCTTTGCCAGCGCGTGCCTCAGCTGCTCGGCATGAAGTGAGTCCGGGAAATTTATTATGTCTGGACCTCAGTGAAACAGATCTGAGTAACCCAGATTACCAACGTAGCATTGGTATGGAGGAATTTGAAGAGATTGGGGAGAAGTATGAGGACCTGTCTGTGTTTTTAAGTTGAATTTTTTTATTCTGTTAAAGTTGAGTACAAATTTAAGTTATGTCACTTATTAATAAAGAACAAATAATAAATAGCGAAATTGTTATAAATCATAATTGGATTTTCAACATTCACTAAACCCAAAGAGGATATAATAGGATAGAGTGGTACTGTCATAGTAAACTTTGTAACCACAGTAAATTCACTGCCATCTATCGACACATGATTAAAACTAAAATTGAAGATGTATAAAAATACGATAAAGTGTATTTTAAATGATTTTTTTTTATTTGCATAATTATTTTTTTATGATTTTGACCCATGTTCTTCACTGATATGTGTTAAAATTGTTAAATAACAAACGAAACCATCAACGCCCTCTATACGAGAGTAGCCCAAAGGTAGTGGCGCCATCTGATCGAGAATAAAATTTTCGTGATTTTCGAGGCACGTTTTTTTCTT
Source organism: Cydia strobilella (assembly GCF_947568885.1). Taxonomy (NCBI): domain Eukaryota; kingdom Metazoa; phylum Arthropoda; class Insecta; order Lepidoptera; family Tortricidae; genus Cydia; species Cydia strobilella. Next base: position 35,063,596 of record NC_086041.1, read on the forward strand.
AGAATGTATCCATCAATTACGGAGTTATATCTATCTTTGGTTATAACAATAGTACATTTAGTGCGGAAAGTATGTCATTACTCCACGAGTACCGAGATATCTTGCCACGAGCCGTAGGCGAGTGGCAAGACTCGGGACGAGTGAAGAATGACATTTCCGCGCACGTGTATCGAACGACGTTTTTTGAATACAGTTGCGAAAAAATAAGAAAAACAACAAGTAAGGAATTCGAAACTTTTATATTATTAATTCTGTGACATCATTGACATTATGAAGGGGTGTTTTTTTAGCTGGGTGTTATTATTATTGAACCCACTTCAATGAAAGTTTTTTTTTTAAATGCATGTTCTATCAGACAGAAACAATTGTAAATATAAAACATTGTACTATTATTACCCAAATATCGTTAATTACGATTATTTGTGTATCGTACATTTATAAAAAACAATCGAATGTTGCCTTTGAAAATTTAAAACATTCTTGCAGTAAGAAAATACGCCTCTTCTTTGACACGCGTTCCGTTCCATTCAGACAACTTATTAAGAACGGTTTTTCAACATTAAAAAATAAACGTGTTATAATACTTATAATGATGAAGAGGTAAGTAATAAAACATGAAATATGCATATTTTTCGTATTCTTACATTAACAGTAGGTTTTTAGTGTTGATTACGACGTTTAAAGGAAACTAATATTAACACTCATCAAAACGTAGTCATGAATTGGAACAAGTAAAAATTTAAAAAAATTGGAAAAGTAAAAAGCACTAGTTCGCGAAAACCAACTTTCCGCACGCTAAACAGCCACGAAAAGTAGCACTTTTTGAGCAACTGTATTAAAAAGATTTTTATAACTCCGTATTAGATGGATGGGATGGATTACAGTCTAAGGAAAAAACGTGCCTCGCAAATCAAGGAAATTTGATTCTCTAACCAATATGAAATTGTTTAATCCTCTGCAATCCATATGGAAAGAATCATGCAGACTGCAACCCATCCCAACATGCAACTGGGGCCCCTTTTCTCGAAAGGTATTAAGTGCGCTTCAGACTACGCGGCGCGAAGCCGCGAACGCGTGTGGAGACGATTTCGCTGATTAGCGAACTAGACTCTACACTCGCATTCGCGGCTTTGCGCTGCGATTCGCGCACGAGTGTGGAGGGCCCTTTATTATTATTAGTCCACGAACTGTCAAATCGTATGGGTTTCCATAGCAACACACTAATAATATTAGTCTAATATCGTTGGAGAAATGGGCCCCTGAAGACATTTTGTAGATTTCTTCTAAATTCCTCTGACGAACATTGTGGTTCATAAAGAAATGGTGGTATGAATAGAATAGTTTATTTGTGTAAAAAAGGGTATAAATTGATGTTACATAATATTGTTTCCAATCCTTAATGGCGTACAAATATTCTTAAATTACTATATCTAATATTAAACCTCCATTAAAATTAAAAAATACAATTAATGATTAAAATATAGTTGACCAGGGTAAATGCGGTGGGTTTATTGCGTCTATTAGTTCTGTTTTTAAACAACGTGAATAAATTACGTGGGAAAATACTCAAATAAATACAATACAAATATCTTTATTCAGTAATTAAGGACAAATATTTCCTTACATTCCTTTCCCATATGTGCCATTTTCAACCCAAAAGGGTACTTATTGTCGCTTATCAGTAAGGCGCTATTTCCATATAGCTTCAATTAGAAATCAACCTTATCGACAAGCAACAATGTGGTACCTTTTGGTTGAAATCGTCACATATGTTCACAACTATATAGTTTAGTATAACCTTAGTCACTAAGAGCAAAGAGAAGATAAAATGTCGTAGTTATCGTGTAGGCACAGCACAGTTAAGTGACCATCCCCAGTCACTGGGTCGGATGCACCAAACTGTTTGTCATAAGAGTACGCAATATTTTATTATATGGAAAGATTCATAGTAAACCGCCGCGGCGAATAGTCCAAGGCTGAAATTATAAGTCAAAGTCAATTATAAGATTACGAGTGGGATTTGAACATTTTTTATTTGTTTTTCAAAGTGAAAAAAAAAAGATGAAGGAAAATACCATTCCCCCCCCTTATCTCCGAAGTTTACCAACGAAAACTTATGTAATTTTTACATAATAATAACATTATCATAAATATTTTACAGGAAAAATATAATCACACCTCTATCGTAAAAACTTTTTTTTTAATTATCTAAAAACATTTTCTAATTTAATTTGCAATTAATCTAATTTAATTAAGCCCATTTGCGTATACTTGGAATGTCTATGAGAATACACTAAAAATACCTTCTTTCAAATTACGCTTAGTATACTTCTGGTCAAGTCTGTCGTGATTCTACTTACATGAGAAAATTTAGTTTGTACGGAGCCCTCTGTGCGCGAGTTAAACGAACTCATCATTCCACGTAGACAAAGTCGTGGACGACTAGAAGCGATTGAAATCAGAAAACATCACAGAAAATAGGAAAGATGGTTTTAACTTATAATCACCGACATACCAAACAATGAAATTGTCGCAATCCAAGCTGTACCACGCGACCAAAACGTCGTAAGCGCCGTAAAATTCATGGCGCTATCTGCTAAACACTTCGATTGGCCAACCCCATTGCTATTCTAGTAGTCTCACCAAAGTACCTTTTCAGACAACAATACATTTCAGAATGACACACACAATCACACTATATAATTTCGATTTAAAATAATTATAACTAACTTAAATAAATAAAAATAAAATTAAAGTTAAATAAAATAAAATAATTTTATAATATAAAAAAAAAATTATCAATAAAGTTAAATTAACATGTCATATAATTAACATTTTGAAATCATTAAACATAAAACCGGCCAAGTGCGAGTTGGACTCACGCACGAAGGGTTCCGTACTATTATGCAACAAAATTTAGTTTGTGTGGGAGCCCCACTTAAATATTTATATTATTCTGTTTTAGTATTTGTTGTTATAGCGGCTGTCTGTCTGTCTAGCTATCACTATTTATGAGATGCAGCCTGGTGACAGACAGACAGCGAAGTCTTAGTATTAGGGCGTTTTTAAACTGGGTATCAAACCCTAAAAATTCAAGTTTCTTCCGTATCTTGGTGAAACTATGTTGCACCTTCTCTAACGGTTTCATTTCAACTGAAACCGTTTACGTAACATTTCACAAATTTTAAGTTAATGTCTAGATCTTCATAGTCCTGTTTTACACGTTCATATTCTTCGTCAATGTTGTCACCAATCCTGGATTCAATGAGGATAACACACAGAACATTCCCAGGCCTCACTTCATGCCTCGCAGCTGACATCCGGTCTGGCAGAGCTGGGCTTGTCCCACAATTCGTACATAGCCAACCCAAAGTCAGATGTGTGAGCTTTGGGCACCAGCGGACACAATGCGCCAAATCATTATCTGTTAGTACGCGGTAAAAATATAGCCCAAGTTCAGTGAGGCGCGCTCCTGCATTTTGACAGATAAACTTCAAGCCCTGAGAGTTAAGGGCAACACAGGACCACAGCACGAGTCTCACTAACTTCGTACAACACTCGGTTATGGCTGCCACAGCAACGTCTGTTACTTTGAGGTCTATACTCAGATTGCGCAAGTGACTGAGTCGACAGATAGGCTCATAGTTTTTTAAATAACACTGATCGGTAAATGTAGCATTGCTGTGTATTTCTAGCCATTCTAATTTGGGCATCTTGTCCAACACTAATTGAATTTCCTCTGCTATTTCTACAGGAACAGAAATTAGTTCAAGTCGTGTCAGCTCAGTAAGTTGGTTGACAGATGAAACTAAGTGAGAAGCTTGCAAACCACAGCATGAATCGAAGATTAGTGTCTTCATCTTTGATAAGTTTGCAGAAATCAACCATTGGCCAGTGACAATGCCACACGAATCAACATAAAATTCAAATGCTTCTAATGCATTGTCCGATATTGTCTGGCTGACAAAGTGGTCTGAGATATTGTGACATGTATCAAAGCAAAGTCGTTTCAATTTCTTGAAATCTTCATTCGAATCGTGCGGATGGTTTTTATCAGCTTCCGATTTGGTTTTGTTAAACTTGAAACACGTTAGAAATTCAAGATTAGGGCAGTTCTCTCTAACAGTTTTTAAATTATCTTCATTCATGCAGTAAGTAGCCGCAACCCTAGAGCCTAGTTTGGTAGTCCAACGTTCGAATGATTCGTACCTTGAATCTGGCAAAGTAAAACCACAGACTCTTGTAGGGCTAGCTCGACTACGCTCCTCTAATGATTGAAAGCTAAACCGGATCCCTTCTAAATACAACAGCACCATTCGCTGCCACTGGCGGCTGACGGTCTCGCTTCGTATAATGTCCTGAACGGGCACATAGCGCAGCACGACGCGCCAGCAGTCCTCGTTCAGGTAATCCAGTATCGTCCGTTCGTTATCTGCTTCTAACATTTTCACGTTCTCGTAATGAAACTGGTAGTAAACAATTTAAACAAAACACAACAACAAACAACTAAAGAAAAATAAGACGTGTAAAAGAACAAAGAACTATTCCATACAAAGAAAAGGACGCTAAAGTCATAGAGGTACAATAATAAAATAATATAGAGAGGAAATGGCCCCGCCCCCATTTGACCGAATGAGATGTTCTTATCGAACTTTCAGTAGGAGTAGCAGAGAAAGCGTTATTATTGTTTGTCCTTGTTACAGTTACATTTTTTTGAATTCCCAACCGTAAATTTGTATGGGTCCTCCACACTCGTGCGCGAATCGTGTAGTCTGGATTACCTTTAGGTTTATGGTGGGCGAATAATTTTTCACACATCGAATAGGGTCTGTTCGGAAAGAGAAGAGTCATGGAATGTATTTCCATACATTCCACGACTCTTCTCTTTCCGCACAGACTCTAGCCGTAAACCGTAACACACTACCGCACCGCGACCTTGGTGCATTGCGGCTTTGGTCGCGCCGCGATTCACGCACATAGGTTGGAGGGAGCTTAATGTGATAATCTTGCAAGTTCGCGCTTCGCGTTTCCTTTTACGCGGGCCGAAAAACCGACAAAAAGCGGGGAACAAGACGTGAAGGTGAACAATCCGTGTGGAGGACCCTAGTTTGCTTGAGAGCGAATAAAGCGTATGCTAGACGGTCGCTGACAAGCCTTCAGACCGTCTGACCTTGGTAATGTTTGTATGAAATTTTGTTGGAAACAACTGTGACAACCGTCTACACGGTCTGTCCAGACGAACTCCATACCAAGGCCACGCGGTCCGAAGGGCCTATCGGCGACCGTCTAGCAAGACTTAAAATGTGCTAACCGGATAGAGGAGAAAATTGTTCGAGTTCGGGATTTCCCCGCACGATTGACATTTATTTCAACTTGAAAAGTTTGACACTGACTTGACTGACAGTAACTTTAGCGTTCTTTTCATGTTCTTTTTCTTTAGTTACTTAAGTAGGTAACAAATAAAACAAAACACAACAACGAACAGAAACTACTAGTTTTATCTGTTTGTGCGCGACTTGTATCTTGATGGTCGCCGCACGCACACTCAAACAAAATCTCGACCCGCGTTTCTCAGTGCGCAGGTCGGCTCCATCTAGTGACAATATTCAATAATATTTGAAAAGCCCAAAAACTGTCGCGTGCTGTTACTTATGTGTGTTTACGTCGAAGACGATCGCAATATAGTTGTGATTTATAACTTTCTAAAATAATGCATTGAATTCGTGCTTTTATTGATGTTTGTATTTAATTTATAATGTTTTGAATTAATGGCACTTTAAATACCATTAATTAAGTCTTAATCCGTAGGATAAAAATTTCGTAATGGTCGATCGTGACAGTTGGCGCCATCTATTGATATCGATTTGAAAATAATTATAAGGCCTTCGGGATGGGAGGGCATGATATAGCACTTTCCGTAGACAACCCAGCCCAAAACCCGAACTGAGGGCCATGGATACTAAGGTGCTTTTCTAAAAGCGAGTCTATCTATCGAGTACCTTAGCCGCGATCGTGGCGATAGCGAGATAGGTCGATAATTAGTTTTGTCCGAAAGGTCACCCGTCCTGTTCTTCACAATCGGAACTACAATGGTCCTTTAGCTGCTCAGGTAGATAGGAGTGACAAAGACAAAGATTGAAAAACAAGGCGAGTAATACCCTCGGTAGATGAGCTCCCCGGCATACTTAGTGTTCGATGACTTCGATGCTGAGGCCGTCGTGGCCAGGCGACTTTCCTCTCTGCATTTTAGCAATTACTTACTGTTGCAACTGTTTTAGCGTAACTTACTTTCTATGCATCTCGCTCGTACTGGCATCCTATTAGTGCGAGCGAGATGTATAGAAAAGTTACGAAGATGTTAGCGAATATGTAGTGTCAAACTTGTGATAAGGCTACAGTTGCACTACATCAAATTAGTGGTTTTCGGGAGGAAATGCTTGAGTTACTTTGGACCCGGGTATGTCCTTAAACTGCGTTCGGACCCGGATATGTCCTTAAACTACGTCCAAAAGAGAGGTATGGGCACTGAATGACATCTCGCTTTGTGTGGTAGGGCACAGGACAGCGGATGTCATTCCAGATCTAGAGCAGAGCCCAACTGGGGAAGTACCTCCACCTTACAGAAAACCGCAGCCAAATAATACTAGACCCTACTCATAGTGTTGTGTTCCTGCCGGTAAGTAAAGGTGACTGTCCATTTTCAACCGCAGCTGCGTTACTGCTCCGACACTACTGCAGCGGCCTGAACGCGTCGGTGTTATTGTCAATTTCCATAGTAAAATGAATGACGATATCGACTGCACGTAATATGGTGATTTTAACGTTTTCCCGACCGCAGCTGCACTACTGCTCCGACACGTCGGTGTTATTGTCAATTTCCATAGTAAAATGAATGACAAGACCGACTGCACGTAGCATGGCCATTTTTGCGTATTTGGTGTATTATTGCAACTGCGGCTACAGACCGCACGTCAAATCTGTCACCTGCACTGAATTGTCTTTGATCACAGATATTAGTAGTTTTAAGCAAAGAGGATATAACCACTACGTTCTAAGGAGTTATTACACCCACGGATAAACAACCCCGATGGTACCGTCGCCATATATCGCAGATATATCGGGGCGGCCAAGGAGCTCACAAATATCTGAACACGCCTTTATTGTCAAGGCGCTAGAGTGCATGTTCAGATATATTTAGCACCTCGGTCGCTCCGACATATCTGATGGCGACTGTAGTATTACTGTAAACTTTTTTGCTAATCTATATTGAGCCATACGAGTATCACAGAGCCAGTTAGGAAACTAGAATGATAGGTCCGAAAAAGAGAGTGTCAAATTCGGAAGTTAACTATAGTCTGGCAAACCCTTCGAGCAACACCGGCTTCCGACACGTCGGAAGGGAGGAGCCCAAGCGATATCTTACCGTACAAATCGTTCTGCCATTTTTTGCGGGGGAAAACGTGCACACAGTCGCACTTCTCACTCACTACTTGCAAAATCCAATCTCTAATTAGGATTGTTCATTTTTTTTTAATGTTCTATTTCGAAAACCATTTCGAGATATTAGGTTTTTAAACAGTTTCCGACATTTGCTGCGATATAATAATCGAGGATTGAAGATATTTCAACAAATATACTGATGACCTTAGTTTGACCTTCTCGCGAGGCTGAATATAATAATGTCATCGTATAGTAAAAGTTATCGAACCATAGTAAATAAATCCGTCACCCACGTAATTGTCAAAGATGTCATTGTCATCAATTGTCATAATATAAAAATTCAGTTAAACCGCTAGTTTCTTACGATTTGATTTATAATTTTTAATACCTAAACAGTAGATTTTGATTGCTTAATATATCAAAAACCATGTTTCCACTTGTGGGAATGATTTACACAAATTATAGTCCGCGAAGACCTACGTGAAAGACAGTGTTGTCATGAAAATGTGGAATGGAATACTTCAAGTGTTACACACAATATTGCTGTGAGGATCACGTCGATGTAAGTATAAAATTAATATTATTTTACTACGAATATTTAAAAGTCCATTTTGGTGGTCGGGTCACTATTACCTATTTATTTTCTGTGATGATGTGGCCAGAATATCTAAAGACAAACCGTTTAACACAGCTTGTCCGCTACTAGCTCCGTTTTACTGATTTGAAGTTAAATTCAACAAACAGACATACATATATGTAACTTATAACCATCTTGCAAGCAATAAATCATATACATACAAAAATACATAGTTATATTCAAAATACGACATGAAACTGAAAAGATAATTTCTAATTTCCAGGTACCTACAAGTTGCAGTTCAAGGCTCAAGCTGCTGATATCACGGTCATGGCGGACAAAACTAAAGTTAATAAAGAGTTGTGAAAAATAAAACATGTCTTATTTTTTACTTTTTTATTAATTTACGAAAAACCTGTTTCCCAAAAAAGTGTATACATTATATGTTCAACATGTTCTGCACGTAAGGTTGACATTGAGGGCTTTGTTTAGTAGCATTCAGTTGAAGTTGATTTAGGTTCTACTCTTGTTGATCCAGAAAATAATTGTATAGTTTATTATTAAATCTATGCCCACGCCCAGGCACTATTCTTGCTATAACTTTACATTCTCCGCCTTCTCTAGAAATTTGTACATTATATACATCCAATAAAACTAAGGTATATAACTTAAGGCAGATTTGTGGAATCAGCTTTCACAAATTTAGCGTATTTTGAGATTATTGATTTAGGGATTCAAATAATACGACGATATTATTTATAGATTCATTAAATAAACTGTTCTTTTATTTTTTCGTAGTTTTGCGAGGATAGCTATAAGCTCGACAGGGCACGAGCGATAGAGAGGCAAATAGAATACCGAATATCCGGCAAAGTGGCCAAATACCGAATAGTTGCCGAATATTCCTGGCAACTGTAATTGTATTGTAATATATCATATTATATAATGTCGTTTATGGTGACAATTTCTCATTTTGTCATTGCAAAGCCATTCCTGAGCTAAATAAAAGAAGCAATCATTTATTTTTATTACAAGGGGCAAAGATGTTATTTAATACCTCATGGTAACATATTGATATCCAAACATACGAAACGATACAAAATTGAACCACGAGAGAAGCGAATGGTTTAAAATTTAGAATATTGACAGTTGCGGAGGTCTCAAGGCATGAGGGTTAAACAAACTGTGTTACAGTGCAACACGTAATTCTTCACACCAACACGAGGAAACCATTTATTATTCAAATTAATTTATTAAAAGTTCTTTCTATCGGCCAAGGCGAGGGAAATATCTTTCTTCATAAAGGATTTCTTGTCTCGCCCGTCAAGTTTTATATGGATGGTGCGGTCATATCATAGAGTGCCGTCGCCCATTCACACCTGCAACTGGACAATATGAAGTGTAAATTATAAATTATTTTATTCATCATACTTCACTGTTTGGTACCTAAGGAAAGTAAAATTGGCTTAATATGGTACTTAGAAAGATAAATCTGTAATATTTTGCTAACACCGAACGACTGCCTGCCCACCATTGGATAATTTTATTCTTACGTGTCGCATCGTCATCTCCAGAACCCACGAATCACTTTGCAGAAATCAATAAAAGGCCTGCTAAAAGAGCCTACCTGGCATGGTTTTGAGGGGACGTTTATTACAGACTTCTAAATCCAGCCGCACTTTTCTGACGGCCGAGTACCTATACGTGATGCAGGTGGATCAAGTGCGCACTCCCCCCGTATATATCACGAACTCCATGAGTCCCGTTTCCGTCGGATTGCTGTGTGCGGTGGTCACGCATTTAGGCAAGAGGATGGGGAAGAAAATTTCACATTGTGAACTTACCTTAATGTTAAGAATAATTTTTCCTCTGCATTAATTTTATTTGAGTAATTTGATTGTATTTCGTCAATTATTAAGTCTCATTCAATGTTGAATTATCTGAATAAAGGATCACCATTAAATATCAGATTTTTTATTAATATTGCGTAGCTGCCTTCGTCGGACTCTGACTATTGTAGAAAGGCAAACTGGTCTTCTTTTTCATGTAGCATGTAGCATTATCGTCACTCGCTTCTTCACGTAAAAATACAAAAGTAAATTAGTATTTTATTTGTACGTCTGACATTATATGACTTGACATTGACAAGCCATCAACGAACGCTGTCGCGACTGCACGCCGCAACAGCCGCAGTCGTGCTGCTACAGTAATGCGGCACCGCGTAACGTCGCAACTGCAGTGCAGCGGCAGTTACAAACGGACAGTCACCTTAAGGTTGCCAGAGCTCAACGAGGGAGAGGAGTGTTAGGGTCGGCAACGCGCGTGTAATATCTCCGGTGTTGCAGGCGTCCATAGGCTACGGTAACTGCTTACCATCAGGCGGGCCGTATGCTTGATTGCCACCGACGTGGTATAAAAAAAAATAGACTTTAGAGAACACCGATATCCAATCAATCCTCAATTTCTCATGGATCCCATCACATCAGAACAGCACCAGATTAATGTGGGACCACCTTGAAAGTACCTTCTTTCGAACAAAAAAGAATTACTCAAATCGAACCACGGGTGTCGGAGTAATACATAAAAAAAAACACCACAACCGAATACAGAACCTCCTCTTTCTATGAAATTGAAGTCGGTTAAAAACCGGACAAGTGCGAGTCGGCCTCGCTCACCGAGGGTTCGGTACAAAATTTAATTTTTAGTATTTGTTTGTTATAGCGGCAACAGGTATACATCTGTGAAAATTTAAACTGTCTAGCTATCACGGTTCATGAGATACAGACTGATGACAGACAGACGGACAGTGGTCTTAGTAATAGGGTCCCGTTTTTACCCTTTGGGTACGGAACCCTAAAAAAATTGGCCCATAGGTTGTTTTTTGAATCTTTGACGATGGAAATAAAACACTGTCCTAATATAATTAAAATTATTTATTATCCTTCATCATATTTCTAGCATACTAAACGTAATAAGTGTATAATAATAAATAATTGAATAGTAATTTAGTTTTGAAATATTTCAGCAATATACATATTAATAACTCGATATAAGGTTAAAACGTTCATTAACTAAATAAGACATGCAAAGTAGGCGAATTATTATTGTATTTATTTCCCTAGTGCGTTTCTATGAACGCAGTCCGTCATTAGCTAAGTACTGTTTAAAAGTTTCATTAAAAACTATCAATAATGTATAAATTAATTAATTTAAAAAGAACAATTTAACTAGCGACGCTCCAAAAAAGTGATCATAACTCTCTTATTTTACAATCTTTGGCGAACTATAACAATATATGAGAATAAACATTTTCAATAGCTAGTTCCCAGGTAGCATTTATACGTCATTATGACGTCAGCGACGTCTTTATGACGTCGTGATGACGTCATTGTTTCGTCATTAAGACGTCGCTGACGTCACTTTGCTACCTGGGTTATCAAATGCTCTGTATCTGCCCGCCGCGCGCGTGAGCGGCAGGCGGCCTACATGGCGGTCTTTTGACCATGGCTCGCAGTACTATTGCTCCTCGCTACTTCTGCGCTCCTGGAACTTCACATTGTGAGGCAGATATCTCAGTAATATCTACACACGACCTTATTGTCATGAAAAGTTTGTATAGATGTTTTTGAGCACTAATATTGACCGCGCGAGTGCGAGGAGTTGTAGTAAGCGAGCCATACTACTAGCTGTCAATAAAACTGACCATTGTTTTTCACGTTTAAGATCGGTTTTATTGTCAATCAGTTCAGGGCACTTTGTTATAGCTTATTTTAGCAGCGAGCCCTCGTCCCGTCAATTTGTGCTTCAATTTCATTTGTGCCTTAACAAAGAGAACTCGCATCTAAAAAATCTATGCGAAAGTGAGGTAACTGTATCTTCTATTTATGTCACATTATAGGAATGCTCAACTTTGGTTCGAGTCACAATTCCACTTACATTTAGTTTTGGTGAATCTTTGGTAAGTAACCGGTAAAGCGTGTACTGAACGACCATTGCCTACCAAATCTTATATTAAAATACATATAACAAGTAGGTATCGATATGATATCAACATTAAAATTAAAATTCTTTCGACAGCCATGAGGTACAAGCGGGTATCTGACGAGCCGTACATTTACTGACTCTTACACAGATCAAGTCGGTCATTCAGTGAACGAAACGTTAGGAAGTGTCATTTTCATAAATAGGTAGATACATAGAGTAGGTTCAATGGACGATCGTTTCAAGCGTATATCACAGATACCTTAACAGGCATCTCAATGCTAAGCTATATGTAAACAGCTAGTCTGTTTCCTATTCCGGGCCTTCACCGGGACTTCGGATCGTACACTTCCCAGGTAGCATGAGACGTCATTATGACTTTATAATGACGTCATTATTACGTCATTATGACGTCGTTGACGTCACTTTGCTACCTGTTGTCTGAAGCGGCAAGAATTGGAGTCAAATCCGGGTGTCAAACAATCACGGAGCCGCGGTGAAGGAATCGAATCCACCGTTTCCTTTCATTTCGATTCGATATCGCGCAAGCGATCAAGAGTAGGTTTGGTTGGTTATTCTTAAACTATTCCAACATAAGTTATCCAGAACAGTGCATGTCCACGCTACTTTAGATAATGGGCGACCGAAATTAAAATCCTAAAGCAATTTCTCATCCAAAAATCTGTACATCGAAACACCTAAATGTGTGATGTCGCCCGTGTAAAAATGCGCGCGTTCTAAAACGGTTAATGATTATGATCTCGACTTAGCATTTACACAACGTCACCCTGTCACCCGCCCGGGATTCCGGGGCAAAAGGCTAGTAAGCTCCTAAATTAGATATGACGTCATTATTATGTACACATCGAGTTTGAAGGCTGACGCATACCGAAGGCTATGTAGTCAATTTCCACGGCTGCAAGCGTTCTGGACTAGGAAAGGAATATTTTACGGACGGCGCGATTTTGTTCTACTGCTTTCTTTAGTCTGTTATTGGGGCAGTCGCGGTGCGGGTCTCTTGAGTACAAAGAGTAACACTTTACTGACCATTTGTAGAAGACCTGCCAATGCAATAGATAGCTGAAGATGGCTAATTAGTATTCTTTGTTGGTGACGAATATTTAAAGGTTTACAAATGACCTGTTTTCAGTTCTGAAAGAGCAGCCCAGATAGAAATTGTAATAGGGTGGTCTTACGATCTGTTTCTGGCATGATTAGCTGCCTCCCGTTCACTTTTGAAGGACTACAGGGGGCCTATCCAAGATTACAAACGCCCGAAAAGGCAAAATGTATCGGGACGACAGGTCCAACGAAGAGTTACGTGATCATTTCCATACATTATTGCACTTTCGATTGGCGGTTTCTATCAACGATTGACACCCAGGAAAGACCGGGAATACTTTTTTTAAGTACATACCTAGGTTTTATATCTTCTTGGTACTCCGCGTCGCGTTTGCCGATCTGCTCTTACATTCGATAGTAAAACGTCTATATAGAAGTTACTTCGTCTAAATACTCACTCGTCTTTAACTCGCTAAGGTAACTTTAAACTTCTAATTTAACCAAACGGTTACACCATTTCCACTCCTCCTTACCGTACAATACCATAAATAATCTCAATTCACCTTAATCTTAACGTATCTAAACTATGGATGAAATGATCTATAATAAAACAGTATTCTGGATAACTTATTAAAACATGAATACAATAAACTTATTATTGTTACAACATAGCCGGTTTCGGTACAATTGGGTAGACATTATCTGTAGGAAATAGTATGCTTAATTAACTAGGATAATTAATAGTAAAACGAAATGGCACGAGAGAAAGCACTAGAATAAGTATAAATTAAAATAAATAGTTCAACAAAAAAGAGTGCTTGAAGCTAAACTATGCTAAGCGATAGAAAAAATAAATAAAGTAAAGAGATATGACTAGATTGTTTTTTTTCTAGGATCTACAATTCATAAAAGCACTATGCGCCTCTCTCCATATTTTATTATATAAATAGATATATAATAATATGATTAATTATTCCAAATTCTAACGTTTGTTTTTTTTTTTTAATTTTCTGATTAAAATATTGGCATTCATCTTAATAACTAGCGTCGAACAGGGACCAGCGATATCGCGCGTCGCCAGGCCAGCGGCCTGGCGACCGTCCCTACGTACCTCTTCGGTACTGCCTTCTTATGTTCCATACTACGCGAGCGCTACGACCAATTTAAACATGCGAACGTTATAAATATTCTATAAAAATTTTAGGAGTTAAATAGTTAAGAAATTCGATTTTGTAATACTAAGTTGCCGTTAGGTTTCCGAAAGACGGTTCGATGCGCTTGATGTTGCAGATTTCTGGTATCGCGGTTTACCGTCTTCAGAAGTATGAGATGACAAGTGAATGAGGATACGTTAGAACGCAAGGCGGTTATTTGGAATGAAGTGTCCGGCCAGTTACTAGTAAAATAAAAGGCGAAGCGCAAGAATCACCCGAGAGGGGCTCACGTCCGATCTATACCTTCGAACAGGGGGCTTTCCGTGCAAACTACGAAGTTAATATCTAATGATTGACGTTTTATCTAATATTGTCTGTGGGTTAACAACAATTAAAATGAAATGGATAGCTTATATTGACTTTTAATACTTTCTTAAGCTCCCAGGTAGCAAAGTGACGTCAGCGACGTACAAATGACGTCATTTATGCGTCATAATGACGTAACGGACGTCATAATGACGTATAAATGCTACCTGTGAGTTTCGTTTTCAGCTCTTTATTGCCATCGCTCGTGGCCAAAGAGGGTGAATGAAACATCGGGAGGCATTTAAAATAAATATAGGTACGCGATACGCTCGTTCAATTATTTTATTTAAAGATTTTTGTTTTATCTAGTCAGTTCATAAATTAAACAGTTTATTTTCTCGCCTCGTACTCTCTGCACGTTTTACAAAACGTTTGAATATTGTCTACAGGACTGTACAGACTACAGTACCAAGCTTTCCATGAAGTTGAGAGTAGTCTGCATGGAAAGCAAGCCCCTGTGGATAGTCACGGTGATAGAAAAGTTCAGTCGGTGACTTATAATAAAACGTCCGACCGACGTCGCCAACCTTCACGCAACTACGGCACCCTCCCGGCGCGGCCGCGATGGGATGAGATGAGGTGGTTCCGGTGACTATGATGTTGATGACAATATAAAAAGTCGCGGCTAGTGGACCCGAGAGCGGGCTGGCCGAAGCATCGCAGTCTAGTTCAGAGTTCGGCAAAACCTGCCTACATGAAAACATTTAGATACATTTAAATAATTGCAAAGCATACCCTGTATCCTAGAATCACTTTTATGGGCGATCGTTTTATACATTCAGAGAGGTTCATTAATCTATTACAAACGTTAGCGTTACCGCAATATATCTTTAGGGATTTAATTTTAATCAGTATAAAGATATAAGTACAATATTATTAATAGCCCGGGGGGCTCGGGCCGCCCCGGGGGCATTACTCCTACATTACGCACGAGGTGATATTTATCGATAGTCGATATACTAAGTATACGTGTTCCGGTTTGGCATCGATTACTGGTATCCTAATAGCGCGAGGGCCGTCGCTCGTCGCGCCGCACTCACTCGGCCGACGGCCGGCCCTGAGGCCCGAACAGACCGGAGGCCCAGAGGCCGACTCACAAGTCGGCACGAAACTAGACCACGTCGATAAACAACATAATTCAACGAAAACACTACAAATTAGAAAAAAATGCGACGTGAACGAAAACAACGCTATAAAACAATTTAAAAAGCTCAACAACATATTGCACTCAAGTTTCAGGAAAAATAACTAGATACACTCGAAACGTCGGTACACAAATTCATGTTGTTTTTATACACACCGCTTACTTACAAATCATAAACGCCTAAAACTACAATACTATATCAATATAATATAATTATTTGTGTAAATATAAAATTCTATGTCTTGTGGTGAGTGTAATATTTGACTATAGCGCGGCAGACGACGGCGGGCGCTCCCGGGCCGGGCGGGCCGGACGGGCAGGACGGGCCGGGCGCAGCGCACCGAGCCGCTAGCCGACCGAGTCCGGCCCTCGGCTCTAGGCCGCGTCGGCGCTGTGCCGCCACACCGGCACTTAGTCCGCCCGCGCGCACACAATATAATCTAAGGTATCTCAGTATCATTATAATATTTATATTGGTACCTTTTTGATTATGAATCTATTTTTGTCTGTAGAAATTACACTAGTTTTGTAACCTGTTAGCTCGCGCACCTCCCACTGTTGGCTCCCGGACGCAGTCCTCACATTTATTGTATTAAACACCTTAACACGAATAGTATTATGTATATATTTGTATAGACACATACGAAATAAAGACGGGGAAGCACGCTCGTTGAGAATTGACATCGCGTGCGTGCCGCGCGTTCGCGCCGGCCAGTAGCGGCGGAGGCCACACGGCCAGCGGCGAGCGGCGGCGAGACGCGTCACATACAGACACGAACGGCGTGAGTACAGTCCATTATGTTGATTATACTTTTTATATCACAGCCCATTTGGAATTTACAACACATAATAACACGATCTTTTGAAACGAAGGCCTAAGTATTCGGTCTTATGTTGAAGTGCACTTTGATTTGTACACAGCGTTAAATACAAACATTTAATTTTTGTCAACAACATCGCCATTAGATTACGTTCACTAACAAGTAGTTTGTGAGGAGCTGGGCGTACCATGGACAGAGTTGCGTCGCACCGATACGAGTCATCGCGTATTGTCCGTGGCGTACCGGGCGTCGGGCGCTATCGGCCGATGCGGGACGGGACGCTCTCGCCGCGCGATGCATCATGAAAGTACAGATCATTGGAGTGGGACTGGTTATGTTACACAAGAGGACTGCCGTGTGGTACCCCAGCGTATTAGCTTATCAGACACACACATAATAAAATTTAACAAAATATAGGACATATATACTCCAATAGTGATCTATACCGAGCACTTACATTAATGCGATCAGTTCGGCGGAGGGAGACAACAGTGTCCGCGATGTGTCCGGGACGGGCGCTGCGGCCTCGGCCGGGGCTGCGGGGACCGGGCGGGCTAGGCGAGGCCGGGGCGGGGCCGAGGGGCCGGACGGCGAGGCCAGAGGCCGGGCCCGGCCGCCGCGCGAGGCCGCGGGGCGCGTCCCGGTCTACGTCTTGTTGCAATATACAATAATTAAAATACACTTTTTTCTTACATTTTCAACTTACTTAATAAATTCAGTTTGGCTTAGTTCAAGCAAATAACTAGTATAATAAATTTATGTTAAAAGTTTCAGTTAAACGTTAAGTACTTAGAAGTAGAAGTATGATTACGAATGACAAAATTTTTATAACGTGTCATTTTATAATAATAATAATTTAATCAAAGTTAATAAATTGTATATATAATAATAATATAATAGAGTAATTTAATGATTAATCGATAATGATAAGAATGAAGCATTCCTACGCGCTGATTTAATAAATTACTTTTAACTAATTTAGTATACTCGCCGAGTGGGCTCGCATAATCTTTAGGTAAGTATGTAGGTAATGATATTTACTATACAATAAAGATGTATTAATAAATTCCTTGGAATTGTTGATAATACATGATGATGCCCGCTGCGGGCGCGGGGCGCGCGCTGCCAGACTCCTGCAACAAGCAACACACGCTGTAACACGACGCAACCGCAGCACGCTAACATATCCAACACTCTTAGTGCGATATATTTACATGTACGACCTGAGTGAGTCCTCGAGCGGAGCGTGGAACAGCCAGGACGTGAATAGCTCTTATTAGACACGGCGTAGCTAGAGGATATGGCGCCCGGGGAAGTCACCAAATTTGCGCCCCTGACGACTGACAAAAGTTTCCCTGCTGCTGCATTTTGCCCATTTTGGCGCCCCCCCCCCCCCTTGGATGGCGCCTTATGCCCCCCCCTAGTTACGCCATTGATTTAGACACAAGCAAAAGTATGCGAGCGAACCGAGTACACGCTGCACAGAACACTTCGCCGCTTGCCGCTTGCCGCTACGCTGGCGCTGCCCGCCTCGCCAAACGCTTCGCTTGACGCTAGCTACAGTATGCGACTGTTTATATATTGTTTAAAAAACAGAAACCATCACTTTATTAAAATGGCTATACCTACATTTTAATTCAGATTTTGCACTGTTACAGGAATGGCATGGCATATAAAGAAGTGACATGTTATTTTAGTAACGTAAGATTAGTAAGTATCTACATATTCGCTAATCAGTGAAAAACACCGTGAAGAATCCTGCATACCATTGCAAAAAAAATCAAAGGTGTATGTGAAGTCACCAACCCGCTTGTGGGAACTATAGCATCCCTTTTGTGCGTGAGACGAGACCTGTGTGACGAGATATATTAAGCTGTTTTTATTTACTTACGGTGTTGACGCGAGCGCGCAAGGACGGCGTCTAAGGTTAGTAAGGCCGGTTGGCGTCCTTGGGCCGCTTGAGTTGGACCTTCAGCCGCTTCATGCCGATCTGGAAGCCGTTCATCGCCGCGATGGCGGCCTGCGCCGATGTGGGGTTGTCGAACGACACGAAACCTGGAATATTATGAATACTATTAAGGATTGCATAAAGACATTATAAGGGCGTAAACTGAGTGGCTCAAGCGGCGGCGACTAGCAGCTCCCCAGGTAGCATTTATACGTCATTGTGACGTCGCTGACGTCACTTTGCTACCTAGGTCGTTACGCGCGGTTCATGTTAAACAAATGCGAATATAATGCGAGTGTCCTCAGTGAACGCTGCTTGAATCACTTGCACGCTTGATGCAACGCTGCACGCCCCGCCGAACGCACCGCTGGTCGCTCGTCACTCGCCACTGAGACCACACACTAAGGCAGAAATGTTGACCGAATATACATATGCGTAAAAAAATCTGCAGGCTTCTGCAGGTGGGAAAAGTGAAACGTTAAACTGTGCCAAAATTATTACAGTATTTCGTAAAGCGGAAGAGCTAGGGTAGATGGGGTACGGAACCCTAAAAACAAAAAATCTGAAGATTACATAAAACAAAAATGACAAGGTGTAGAACCATAAAAATTAAAGTAACTTTAAGTACCTACTTACTATAAATTAGAGCGTGATCTGTTTAAACTCAAGCTCGTAAACGTCAAGTTTCCTCTATTCTACTCGTAATTCTGAATGTCACTATAGTCAATTTGATTGCGTTCAGGATTAGCCTATGCCCAACAGATAAAGAAGTGCATTGTACTTAATTGGTATCCTTTATTAATGAAAACTTAAATAACATAATAATTATAAACTAATAATATATTAAACCAAAACTACCATTAAAAAAAACTAACTAAAACTAAAAAACCAAACTTAAAAATAAATACTAAAAACTTACCACTAAACCTTTGGCAGGGTTCCCAACACGCAGGCAGCATTCCCGCGCTGTATTGCCTGTATTGCAATGGCAATCCTTTGTGCGAGAAAGCTGCCCGCGCGAGGGTTGCCCGTTGCCTCCCTCAGGCGTTTACTGAGCTCCTTGTGGAGAACGAGTGCACCCTTGCCTCAAGGTCCGAGTGATATAAATGATAAATGATCAGCATTTATACGTCATTATGACGTCATCAACGTCATTATGACGCCATAATTACGTCATTATGACGTCGCCGACGTGACTGCTACCTGGGTAATAAACTAACTAACCGAAACATTTGCTCTGGTTAGTGGCGCGGTCAATAAACACTTTGCTGCTGATGACGTTGCCGAATGGCAGGAACATCTGCATCAGCTCCGCGTCCCCGAACTCCTGGGGCAGGTGGTAGATGAAAAGGTTGCACCCCTCAGGGCCGGAGATCGAGCACCCTGGGAACATAAGAAAATCTTTAAAGAACTCACAAATCTGCCTCTGGACACAATTGTTCGGCTTAATTCTAATCATAGGATCTTTTCTCCATACATCCATCCATCCATCCATCCATCCATTCATCTTTGGCACGTAAAACAGTCCTGTATAAATCACAAACCAGGGGCCCGTTTATCAATAGCTTGTTGCTTGTAATACAAGTGGAAGTCCCTTTTTGACAGCTTTTGTTAGAAAGGGACTTTCACGTATTACAAGCTACAAGCTTTTAATAAACGGGCCCCAGCTCTTTCGAATGGGCTTATGTTGCATGTCTCATAAGTTAATGATAATAATATTGCAATTTTTGATCGAGATTTAGTTTCACCAATGAAGCCCTCTTGACTTGCCTAGTCTGACTGGCATTTTTGATTTTTAGAGAGCAAGATCAGGATCTAGCTGTGATTTTCAGTGAGTTAAAATCAATGATTAAAAATGATAGAGACAACGTCTTTAGAACTTTAAGCATGGGTCAATAAGTTTCGTGACACAACTTGCATTTTTTGTTGAAAGTTGACGAGAGAAACAAATATAATATATATGCATCATATTTAAAATATATATCCTTGAAAGTTTGAGTTTATAAAAAACAGTTGCATTGCACAATTTTTTGTTCATCAATGCTAAGCGATTTCGTAGATTTTTACAAATGATTGGATGCGTTTGTGGGTTCAAAAATAGTGTGTTTGTCGTGTTTGGTTGTAGGAAAACATCTACGTCGTGTTTCACCCAAAAAAGTAGATAGGTACTTCGATATTTAATAGCTCGTTGTTTGTAATATGATTATCGATATTTAACTTGGCCGTTTTAGTCAGAATACCTACCAGAGTACCGTTTTTATTTTGTTGTCGATTTGTTTTTCGTCAAGGATCGATACAATATGGTGGACAGATAGAGTTCCCCTTATATAATACAAAATAATACCTATGCGTAATTTCACCGTATATCCTAAAATCTCCCAGTCAACGTATGGTAATTTTATTAGTGCAAAATTGGGATATCGTTCCAGTTTCAAATCAGCCATATTTTACTCAAATCTAAATCGACAATATAATAAAAATTGGCCCAAATACAAACAAGATATTTGATAAAAACCGTCTATTTCTCAGTCTTTTAAAGATGTCTAAGCTCTGAAGAGACAAAAGAACTGTACACACACGAAGTTTGTAAAGTAAACAAGGAGCTAAACAGTCAAGACAACACAACATTTATACAGGTACACTTATAGAGGTACATCAGAGGTCCGAAACTTTGGCAACAAGTTGTTACTGTAACGTGCAGCATTTCAGAGCAATACGGACTACACAGACAATTATAATGCGTTACCGTGTTTCAGCTCGGAAATTATCAGTGAAAAGAAGAAAGATGGAATTATGAAAGTTTCCGATGCTAAAATACGGTTGTTCGGGCTAAGGGCGTACACTCAATGTGAACATTTGCGGTTTGCAAAAATTTAGTTTCGCGTTTTAAAATCTGTATGCTGTTTACAAGATTCTAACTGAAAGACTTATCTTCTTACAACACTCAGACGTATATTGTCAATCGAATGTACGCTCGTAGGGTGATGTTGTGTTATGATTACCAGGGCATCAGGCGGTTGAAGAAGTAAGCAAGAGGAATCGGAAGGATGTATGATCGGCCGACGCGATGAGGGGTCTATCTGGTTGATTTTTATTGTGAATAGAGATGCCACTTTTCGACGATGATTTTTGCAATTAAAATTATTGCTAAGGTTTTGTCAAATTGTAAAAAACAAGGAAGTGCAATAAGCCAAGTCCAGGCAGATACGTACGAGTTTTTTGTAGACGTCAGCTGCGTGAAATCTGCATTCGAATAATGTCGCCACGTCACATGTACGGTGATATTGTCAAATTATTTCAATGCAGATTTAACATAGCCGCACTCTTTACAAGTGGCACCTCTATTCCTATAGCTCAGGGCTCCGCTTACCTTCCCTCTGCGCGGGCGCTATGGTGGACATCGGCGGCGGGATCGGCTGCGGAAACTGCCCGTAAACCGCCGGGTAGGCTGTCGAACATTTCCACAATCAACACCTATCGGACATTCACATGCACTCCACCCCACATTTAATATCAAGCTAAATAAACATAATTGGAGTATCTTATTTTTGGCCGAATAAACATGTGAACGATGTTTTTTAAACATATGAAAGCACTTATAAAACATAACGATTTAAGTATATGAAGATATTTAACATCAAATTGAACAATGTTTGTAACGAAAATGTAAACGAGTTTTGTAAATAAATAAAATAATGATAATACGATTTCATAAGATACTAAATATATATGATTATGAGAGAATCTATATTTTTTGATTGTTCATTAATTATTTATAACTTAGCAAAATTTCATATACAATTTTGAAAAAAGAATGTACTTGTGTACGCAGAATACTTCTAGAAATAATATAAAATCTAAATATATATGTATATTTGCTACTAAATAAAAACTTTGATATGAGTAAATTGTTAATTAATTATATATTTCTACCCTTTAAATAATTGCATATTGGCAATACATCAAAGTTTTACACAATGACTGCAGTAACAACAGATTATTATGCCTATTATAACACCGACAACATTACAACTACAGTATGTGACATACGTTTCCGACAGCGTGATAGGTACAGCGCATATAACGTTACACCATCAACACTTATAACAGTTCATTATACTTTTATAATATCAACTGTCAATCGATCGATCTTTAATGCGGATGAATATCGTGGACTTGGCTGGTTGCACTAAAGTGCGTGTAAAAAGATCGATCAACTGATAGAAGCGATGTATACACAAGTTGTCTTTAAAAATATATTTACAATGACAATTTTATTTTTGAGTATTTTTTTACAAAATTTAAAGCAACTTGTGTGTTAGTAACATTTGTGTACAATAACAGTAATGGTAATAACATTTCGCCTTTGACATCTATGGTGCTGCGTGATTATTTCAAGTAAACATCGTTTAATATTTCCGATCCGTTCTATCGTACTAGTTATAATATGAGAGAGAGAGCCAACATAAGTAATTATTGTATTCATTTACTCGTATAGACGTTTAGTCGATGTTTACATTGAAAAATCACAGCTAATATGCCCTAAATCCACAGAGATGCGTGACACGAAATAAAATGTTGATTATTCTATACAGTCGCTTAATGTCATTTGTTTATAAAGAGCTATCATCATGGTCGCATTTTTATCACTTGTCATGTCATGCGTCACTTTAGCACCTACATTCTTGTTAGAACGTGACAGCCATAATGACAGATGATAAAAAACCGACCATCTTAGCCCTACTGAACTTGGTTTAAATCACTGAAGTCTGTATAAACAAGTGACCATGAAATAGATGTTCATGAAATATCTGCACACTAACAAACAAATCTGTTTACGATTCTAAAAGTGTGCAAATATTTTCATACACATCATTTCTTCGCTCAGCCAGAGTTCGGACAAATTATCGCAAAAATAAATATGGCACGGATCAGGATAAAACAATTTTGAACTGCAGTTTTGAGTAATCTGGAAATTTTATTTAAAAATATTGTACATAATACGAGGTTAACAAATCTTGTCCTATTTTGAGATATATATTTTTGATGGTTTTGCGATGATTTGTCCGACCTATGCTTATCACCCTCGATAAGTGAGAAAATGTGCCAATTTCAACCAAAAGACTTATTGTCGGTTGTCAATAAGACGCTATTTCCATAAAGCTTCAATGAGGGCTATCGTTTTTTTTTGCTCACCAGTTGGCGCCTCTGTTGATGGTGGTCCATCTTCTTCTTCTTCTTTTAAAATTATGGCTTCAGCCCAGTGGGACTATTTCGCCAGTATCAAGGTATTGAGAGGTTTACAAACGACAAAAATTGTACGGTTGTACAAGACAGTGTACGGTGATTTGTTAGCTCTTGTAAATCGATAGCTAGTCTTTACAAGAAGCACGTGGACTACCGGCCGTTGACTCCAAGATGGTGGTTAAACGCGCTTCAAAATTAATTCTCCATTCACTGCACACTACCACATTAGTTTACTGTATAATAAGCTATCGATATTACACTTTAAACAATATTAATAAGCAAAAAACAAAGTAATTAATCACGATGCTAACTATCAAGATGGCGCTCGAACCGGAAGTCCGATGGTGGTCCAAAAGACTAAAGAACAGCTGTCAGTCATTGAAGTGACAAGTGACATTTGACATTTCGAATTTTGCGAAGACCACCATCTACACTAATTCATATGCGTTAGCCCTCATTTGGAATCAACCTTACCGACAAGCGACAATTTAGTTGAAAACGTAACAAATACAACATTGGTAAAGCGAAGCGGTAAACGCCACTCACCGACGCCCGGGAACGGCTGCATGCCGGGATAGGCCGCGTGCTGCAGCGCCGCCTCGCCGTTGGGCAAGCCCTGCGCCGTCACGGGCACCGCTGCAACATTCGTCAGATCAGCGCACATCGGCGATATCACGCCTCGGTCCTCGCCAAGCAGTGGGACGCTCAGATAGGCTGATAAAGAAATATGCCGTGCTTTATGGTACGTCACTCTCAACTAAGTTTGGTGGGGTTGTTGATGGGACTGATGTGTGAAGAGTACTGTGATTAGCTAGTTTACGTAGCGAGGTTTAGACTGGCAAGAACTTGTATGCAGTTTTTTTTTTAATACTACGTCGGTGGCAAACAAGCATACGGCCCGCCTGATGTTAAGCAGTCTCCGTAGCCTATGTACGCCTGCAACTCCAGAGGAGATACATGCGCGTTGCCGACCCTAACACTCCTCTCCCTCGAGCTCTGGCAACCTTACTCCCCGGCAGGAACACAACACTATTAGTAGGGTCTAGTGTTATTTGGCTGCGGTTTTCATTACATTGCGGTATCTGATCAAACTTTTGAATGCAGTTTACCTCAGTAGTCGGCAATGTAACGTAAATTGCATGCAAGTTCTTGCTAGTCTAAACCTCGCTTAAGGAAGACGCTTTGAAATATAAAGACCCGCCCCGGTTTCGCACGGGTTACACAAAAAACAAATTATACACCTAAACCTTCCTAAAGAATTACTATTGATAGGTGAAAACCGAGTGAAAATCTGTTTAGTAGTATTTTGTACTCACGTCCGTGTAGCCCGTTGGCTGTCTGCGCCATGTTAAACCTTGGCACGGTTGGTCACGACAGCGTATTCATTAGTATTTGTACTCACGTCCAGTGAACATCTGGTGTATCCCGTTAGTGTAGACCGCGTCCTGCGGTGGCGGCTGCCTGTTGGCCGTCTGCGCCATGTTAAACCTTGGCACGGTTGGTCACGACAGCGTATTCATTAGTATTTGTACTCACGTCCAGTGAACGTCTCGTGTATCCCGTTAGTGTAGACCGCGTCCTGCGGCGGCGGCTGCCCGTTGACCGTCTGCGCCATGTTAACCTTGGCACGGTTGGTCACGCCAGCGTATTCATTAGTATTTTTACTCACGTCCAGTGAACGTCTGATGTATCCCGTTAGTGTAAACCGCGTCCTGCGGCGGCGGCTGCCCGTTGGCCGTCTGCGCCGCCATGTTGAACCCCGGCATGGTCGGCGACGGTAACGACGGCAGCGCACCGTTCAGCGGCTGCGCGCCCGTGCCTATCGCCAGGCCAGAGAAGTTGTCTGTAATCGTAATGTTACCGTCTTTATATACTTTAAAATTGTATGATGTCGTGGCGACTTGCATAGATGCAATTCGGAGGTGGAAATATGTAAAGTGCAAAATATAGGTCTGATTTTAAATAACACATAAATCGTCCAGCCAGCATTGTTTGACCCGGATATGCTATTTTCGCGTCACTATTTTTATTGAACGCAAATTTGTAAATGTAAATGTACTTAGTTGAGCTTTTTCTCTTCTATTTCATTATTTAACCCTTTAACGGGCAATTATGACGCCTAGTGAAATTAGGAAAAAGCAATTAGAGGATGAAAAGATGTTGCGTATACGGATAGAGTTAGACCAAGAAAAGTCTGCAGAGATTTTGACAGCACACGCAGTGCCAGTGTTATTTATACGTCACAATTTCATAGAAGTTTGACGTTTAAAATTACACCTGCACTGCGTGTGCTGTCAAAATCTCTGCAGACTTTCCTTGGTTTAACTCTAAAGTTCTGTGTATTTACCAGAAGATGGCGGTACCACGGAGTTGGCCATGCCGTTGAGCGCGTGCGACGCGAGCGCCGTCATCGGGCTGATGTAGCCTTGAGCTGTCGCTGCTACCATCAGAGCTGCTTGTTGCTGGAATACAATATACAATACAATACAATACAATACAATACAATACAATACAATACAATACAATACAATACAATACAATACAGATATGAAACATATTAAATGACAAATCGAAGTCGAAATAAAACCACTACGAGCGGCGAGAATGATGACAAAAATGAATGATGTTAAAATGATTACATCTAATGTTGTAAGTTCTGACATCAAGATCTGTACTTAACAGCTGTTATTATTTGTTGCTGATATGATATAATTACTCGTAGTGTGTGTCGCGCGTAAAACCCTGTTGATGACTTGGGCGTAGGCGCTGTAAGAGTATGGAAGAGTGAATTTGTGATGCGTCGACCTGATCGGAGGCAAACTGATCGTGATATTAAGTCTGTCTTGGTCAGGCTCGTAACATCGTTTAGCATAAAAATGTATAACAGCCTGAGCCGTGAAACAAAAGAGGAGGAGAGGAGGTCTTACGAGCTATTTGTTAAAAAGTTAAAAGCATTTTTGATTGACCAGATATTCTTTACTGTAAAAGAATTTTATAGTCAATTTAATATAAAATTATTCCCATAATATTAATGACATTTGTATTTTCAATATAACATTTTAAACTTTCGCGGTTTGAACACATATTAAATCACATTTACAAACGGGTCTATCGCGAATTTATTTTGTCCCTTTATTTACCGACGTTTCGACACAGATCGTCGAAACAGGTCGGCGTTTCGAAACGTCGGTAAATAAAGGTAACAAAATAAATTCGCGTCCGTCCACGAATCACAATGCTTTTTGAAAAAAGGTTTGATAAACTACGGAATTTTGTAAAAAGATAATACCTGCTCAGTGATGACCTGCGCGTACGTGCTGTAGGCGCCGAACTGGTTGAACACGAACGGGTTGAGCAGGCTCATGTTACCGGCCATCTGCTGCATGCGCCGCAGCTGCCGTTCCTTCTCCGTGTCTGCGAACTTCACCACCAGGCTCGAGGACGCGCCCTGAAACACGGAGAAGAAAAAACGTTTTGCCGGCTGTACCACAGAATAAATAATAGTACTATCGTACAAAAAGGACACCTCTTACAAAACCGAAGTTTTACAGCGGTTCAGGGTCGAACTATGCTATATGGCACTATCCTTTTCGGCTATTTAGGGTTGTCAAAATTCAGGTCATTATCTGTGGTCGTGCACGCAAAGGGAAGTCAAGTTGTGCCAACCCTAATAGTTTCTCGGAGCAATGCTGAGCCGAACGGAGCCTAGTTTGCCCAAAGCGAGGAGTTTCGTACCCCTGGCTGTACACACTTGTCGAGAGCTTGAGTCTCGGCACCGCTCCGACCCAATGACGAGACAAGTAAGAGCGAGACGAGAAGGAAGCAGCATGGGCACACTCGATCTTGGCCTGTCTCGGGGTGTCTCGATGTGTTCAGCCGGCATTAAAATGGTTCTGAGTATTTGCAGTAATTGCACTACTATATAATATACCTATAATTAAGTTAAGTACATATGTAACTAGAGACTGATGACCCCACAGTCAAACTCTTTATTGAGTTTTGCGGGGCTATGATTATTATTATGGCGGTCAGCAAAATATTATCGGCGCGTGTCGATAACTTAGTATAGGTTAGAGCACGCGCTGATTTGATTAAGATAATGTCTGTACCGCCGTAGATTAGAGATGTATAAAACACTTGATTATGATTTAATAAATCAGTCTAAGTCTACCCGTCAACGGTACCTTTTACTCACCCAACTACGTTCCTCTAAAATTATTATAGAATACTGTATGTGTATTTTTATTAAATAAATAATAATAAAATATAACAACGTTACGGCGCTTTCTTTTAATTCCATGGTGGATCGAAATAGTTCCTACGTGGCATTTGCAATGACAAAGCTCAACTACCACAAGCCGTGGCAAATTGCAAAAAGCCTGGACAACCAGTAAAAATTCGT
Source organism: Cydia strobilella (assembly GCF_947568885.1). Classification (NCBI taxonomy): domain Eukaryota; kingdom Metazoa; phylum Arthropoda; class Insecta; order Lepidoptera; family Tortricidae; genus Cydia; species Cydia strobilella. The sequence goes on from NC_086041.1 coordinate 35,091,738, forward strand.
TGCCAATAACAACTTTATTTCATTAGGTAGGTATATCAGAAAAAAATACAAAGCTTTTAGAGACATGGGACGGAAACTTCACAACAAAGTTTATTATAAACTAAACCGAACAAAAACTAAGTGCAAACAATACTAACCGAACACACACCATTTATCCAGACTAGACTAAACTTGGCGAAACAAGTAGTTTAGTAACACTAATGTAATTGGTTGATTTTCAAATTACAGTGGCCGTATGTGTTTTATTTGTATTTTATTTGCTATAGGGCAGTGTTTCTTAAAGTGGGGTCCACGGACCCTGTTTATTAAGTGTCCGCAGTAGGTCAGTTACCTACTGTAAATATACTTATTAGGAAATCTTTTAGGAAGGGTTTTTATTAGGGTTATTATTTTCCACCGGGGTCCGTGGAATTGTTTAAATTGTGAAAATGGTCCGTGACTGCAAAAAGTTTATGAAACCCGGCTATAGGTAGTGTTTTAAGAGGCCGGTGTTGATTTTAGTCGCAAAAAATGTAAAATTGATAGATTTCGTCGGTGAAATTGTACACCTTTTGTTACCTAATTGAAATAACAAGTACTGGTTTCTATTAGCAAGTCTTCTTATCTTGTCTTTTATCAGATCAATTTTTTGAAAATAAACTCACTAAATTAGTAATGTTTTTTTTTTCTGATGGACGTTTAGGTAAACGCGCGTAAAGCACTGATTTTGTCGCTCTTATTTGTAAATTTCGTAGTTTGGACAGCTAAAAATGGTAAATTTGTATTACACATATTCTGTACTTGACCTTTATCAAATTACATTTTTGGTATATGACTTAGAGTTCGTGGAAATGAAAGTTAAACGAATTCAATTTTCTCCAGAAATTACTTCAAAACAAGTGACAATTTCTCTGAAAATCGACTTAATTTCAACGAAATTTTGGTACTTAAACAGTCTACAACATTTGCTGAAACTATTCTTGTACATAAATTTGTATAATTTACCACCATAATTTTTTGATGAATTTTTAAAAACTGCCCCTTCTCTTCATATATTACCGGTGACGCACGCTCGCGACCTCATTATTAAAAGGCAAGATGAGAAGTGCTAATATTCCGCACCCAAAGGGTAAAAACGGGACCCTATTACTAAGACTCCGCTGTCCGTCTGTCTCTCTGTCACCGGCTGTCTCATGAACCGTGATAGCTAGACAGTTGAAATTTTCACAGATGTTGTATTTCTGTTGCCGCTATAACAACAAATACTAAAAAGTACGGAACCCTCGACATTTTGTCACGTGATGCGTTTAAACTTTAGTTACGGCTTTGGAGTACCTACCTATTTTTATAAGAAAAGAAAAAGCTTGAAAAAGTTTCCTGTCTATGTCTAATGAAATAATCGCCGGAAAGTGACTGTCGAGAGAAAATCCGTCGCGTCGCGTCCTGTTTTTTATTACCATGTCGGTACGGTAGCAAAGCAAACAATCATACGTAGTAACTACCTGTAAAAATAGTTGCTCTATTTAATAAATAAAATAAAAATAAAATAAATAAATAAAACTATTTATTAATCTGTGATACGGCCTTATGGTAAAAGGTACGGCGTATCCTGAAGCATGTCTATATAAATGCCAAATGCGAATTTTATTCACGATACATTTACGCCTCCAAGCTTTACGATTCCAAGAAATATTCGATTTAGTACGAAAACATAATCGGCTTTATGTACGTACATTTTCTCTTTGAAATATAATCTCAAGTTTTTCACAAGTAGAACGCGTAAAAACACGTCGCCCTTTTTTGAAAACGTAATCACTCACTGAATAAACGCACGAACCCTGAAAAAGTTTATTGTGCGAGTCTTTTAAAAGTATTCTTAACGTGAGTCGCGAGGGAAATATTAAGGAGCTTATAAATAAAACGGCACAATCGGCCCCCGGACTATTACGAGTGCAATTTCCTACGAACTACCGAAAGCCGGCGAACAATGCGGGGCTAAGCGTTCAACGTTGGCATGAACATTCATTATGTATTTGCCGGGACGGGCAAAAATCGTAGCGCTCCATAGGCCGGGCGCAACAGGTCGCCGCCCGCTCGAGCAACAAGTTATTTGGGCTCACATCCAAAAATGCATCGGCCGGCCTGCAAAGCTCAAGCCGTTTCCTTCCGTAATAGTTTCGCCATTACGGTTTTACCCTAATTGGCCTTGTCGAACGCATTAATTGCTCGTTAAAGTTGGATTTTACATAGCCTTTTTTAATGCAATCGTAATGAGGGTGCGTTATTATATGTTAATGGACCGCCTCATTAGTGTAATAGGATTATAAATTTATTGTAGCAATTCAGGAAATTTTAACCGTGGAAAGGTTTTAATGAATATTACTCGACGTTTTATGAGACGTTCGTGGTTTTGCTTTGTAGTTTTGATTGGAAATAATTGGTTCTGTTTTCATAATTATATATTTCGTTTGTGTCAAATTGGCTTGTTTTCAACGACGAAAATGTAAATTGTTAATGGTTTGTTACTGTTGTGAAGTAAAACGTTCGATTTAATTGAACTACCAAGTAGTGAAAACGCGTAGTTAGGCGAGTCAATTAGCTACGCTTGATATTTAATGAAGTTTATTAAGAATCGATTTTCTTATACGGAATCGTGGAGCAAAAGAACAAGACATCATACAGAATCCAAAGATGAGCCTAATGATTTTTGTTAATTATTGTTTATCATCAATAATGATGATTATTTTTCAGATCACAAGTAGAAAAAACCGGCCAAGTGCGAGTCGGACTCGCGCACGAAGGGTTCCGTACCATTACGGAAAAAAACAGCAAAAAAATCACGTTTGTTGCATGGGAGCCCCATTTAAATATTTATATTATTCTGTTTTTAGTATTTGTTGTTATAGCGGCAACAGAAATACATCATCTGTGAAAATTTCAACTGACTAGCTATCACGGTTCATGAGATACAGCCTGGTGACAGACAGACGGACAGACGGACGAACAGACGGACAGCGGAGTCTTAGTAATAGGATCCCGTTTTTACCCTTTGGGTACGGAACCCTAAAAAACATTTTTGCATACAATATGGTCACCCTACTCAATGTGACGTCTTGTCGCTTTCTATACAGCATACAGCGTATGTGAAAACTTATGTGAAAAAAACTGTTTTTTTTTTAACGATATGGTAATGCTGTTAAGCATACCCCCTGTGACCTAGAGAGGCGTCGGGGGTTATGTGGGACTCCCATCGTCCATTCCTTTCCCTTAGCGAGAAAAGGGGGAGAAGTCCTACCCACTAAACCCACATCGGATTTAATCATTATCATAATCATTTTATTCATAAAACCAATTTACATGTCAAAAAACTTAAAATTTCTATACAGTTAAAATATAAATTGAGATAAAACTTAAAATTAATATCTAAACAATAAATATATACAATTAGTTGTAACAAAAATAAAGAATAAAATAAAGTAACCCCGCTTTACCCGCATTGCCGTATGGGAGACGTCATGGGATCGCGAACATTCTGCCAGGGTCATGATTACTTAGTATAAGATTAATTTTACTTGAAAAATAAGAAAAATTAAACTAATTATCTTTTAATCAAATACTACTATATCATAATGTGAATCATTTACAGTCAGAATAAGTGGTTTTGGATGACGACTATATAAGCGAGGAGTATAAAAATATATGAGGAGTAAAATCAAACGTTACGTTAAATTTCAAGCGCAACTTATCTTGCGCATCCCCTAGCACCAAGGGCCTGACACTCTTTGATAGAGAAAGATAATCTTATTGCGATTCCTATGAGAGGAAAGAGAAAACAGAGCTTATCACCGGCCGGGTTCTTTTTATGGTCGGATTATGGCAGCATAGGTAGGAGGCGATGGCGAAATACCGAAATTTATAAGAGTGAAAGAGAAAAAGGATTATGCTGCCAAACATTAACCTGTCAATACATGAATATGTCTTTCTCTTACCCCTAGTCGCTCGGTTTCATGTCTATAACTACTATACTATGTCTATGCCTAGCACAGAGTATACACGACTATTCAACAAATAACAACTGTCAATTAATATTTGTTAAATTGTTATTTATGTATAAAATCCAATCGTCCGTCGAAGTTGCTGAAAGTTTCCAAAATCGCGACATTGGAGATATTCCCAGTCCACTATAACTTGGATCTTTTTAAATCAAGAGTGAATAGACATCTTTTAGGTAAGCATGATCCATCCTAGACTGCATCGGCACTTACCATCAGGTGAGATTGCGGTCAAGTGCTTGCCTTTTTGTAATAAAAAAATAAATAAAAAAAATCCGCAAAGTAACGCCTGATTCTTTTACAATCAAAGTTTAATCATTTTCTTTTGTGTACTCTGTGAACAATTTCTTACTAAAATATGGTCAATATGGCATAGTATAAGTTCCATATTTTACCACAACGGTGATAAACAATCTTACAGCCAGCGGTAACAGGAAAGCTAAGCTTTGCTGACTGTACAGTCGCCATCAGATGGTATATCTGAGCGGCCAAGGTGCTCACAAATATCTGAACACGCCTCTATTGTCAAGGCGCTAGGTGCGATGGCGACTGTACCTATTTAGTGTACCTCATTATTCTCCATCGTATTTTCACAGAAACGTACGAACTTGGTATTTCAATCAATCTCGGCACAGACTACATACTACAGGGTGGGCCAGTGACAAATGCATTAAAAAAAAAATATATATATTCAATTTTTATGTTTTCAAATAAAAATCACAATTACAATTTGGGACAAGTAAACAAATTTTACGCCTTAAAAATTAAACCTTCCTTTTCATTATTCAAAATTTCGGAAACTTCTTATATTTTTGAATGGGGATCAAATTTTCCATTTCCAAAACTACAGGTTATAGGTTTACCTGTCTTTTAGGAAACTAAATATTTTCTTTTATGCCGTTTAGTACAGCTTTGATGTCTACCGTTCTCCAACTCCCTCAATTGCTCAAAGGTTAACTGGAAGAGATCCCTGGAAGGGATAAGTTCGCCTTTGTACAAATGATGCGTTTTTCTCTTATTTTATGTTTCTTTTTGTACAATAAAGAGTTTTACTACTACTACTATTACATAGAAAACTTTTCTTTGTTTCCTAAATTTCAGAAATTTTCGAGGCGTTCAGCTTTTCGGAAACTTTTCGCACCTTGTACATCTGTAGGTAATCATCATATCAATAGGTTATACCGAAAGTAACGATAAATGCTGCTAGGTGAGTATACAAAGATTTTGTTTGTCTAAATCTAAACCACGACGTGTCACAACGCGCCTATATTTCTGCCCGTCGCGGGTATTAACCCGCAGTTTCCACGACGACCATTATAATACCTAGGTAACGCCTTCAATATATAAACTATATCTACATTAGGTATACAATAAACTTGAATTACTAGATAGACAGGATGCCCACATCTATTCTTATTATAGAGTACAACGCCGAGCACCCACACTATTCGCCCGGTCGCCCATTCTACGTCTGAGCCGTAATGAAATTTGTCGGTCCGACGGCCCCGAATATGTCGAAGACACTACCTGTACTCCTAAGCCCACAAGGACCTAACTAATGTGACACATGTACTAAGATACCGCCATGTCGAAGTACAGATTAGAGCTGTATTCAATGTGACGTCCGACTTAATGCTTCTTAGGTGCTTAGTATTTACGCCTAGTGGGAAATGTATAGAATTCGATTTCTGGACGCTTGTCTTGTTATCTACCTGCAAATTTGTCCATTAAACACGCGTATCCGTAGTGTCAATAGGTATATATCACTATTAACAGAGTATACCAGTTAATAAATAGTAAAACTGAACAAAAAAAATAGTGCGTGGAGTCCCTCCGCGCGAAAGAAGTGAAACTAGCATCAATTACCCTACTTTCGGGAAATTACCCTATTCAACTTACTGGTCGGGGCGACATATTCGTTCGTTCACTCGAAAAAGCCCTTTAATAAAGATTAAAAAAAAAAACACTTACTGGTCACAGTTTATTTTTATTTTTATGATGAATAGGCAGGCGTTTGACCACGATCCCACCTGATGGTAAGTGATGATGTGGTCTACGGTGGAGCACGCTTACCTATGCTATGAGATACCTATTAACTCTTGCCTTGAAGAGCCCCAAATTGTACTCATGCGGAAACACAGACTCGGGCAGGGCGTTCCACTCCTCTTTCACTCTTGTTTCGAAGTTTGATAATTTACGTTTACCTAAATGTCCATCAGAAAAAAATCATAACTAATTTAGTGAGTCTGTTTTCAAACAATTGATCTGTAAAACGACAAGATGAGAAGACGTGCTAATAGAAACCAGTACTTGTTATTTCTAATACGTATCAAAAGGTGTACAATTTCAGCGACTAAATCTATCAATTTTACGTTTTTGCGACTAAAATTGATAACGGGCTCTCACATTATTGTACTTTTTAGGGTTCCGTACTACTAAGACGTAATACTAAGACTCCGCTGTCTGTCTGTCCGTCTGTCCGTCTGTAACCAGGCTGTATCTCATGAACCGTGATAGCTAGACAGTTGAAATTTTCACAGATGATACACTGCTGCCGCTATAACAATAAATACTAAAAACAGAATAAAATAAATATTTAAGTGGGGCTCCCATACAACAAGCGTGATTTTTTTTGCTGTTTTTTTGCGTAATGGTATGGAACCCTTCGTGCGCGAGTCCGACTCGCACTTGGCCAGTTTTTGTTTGATCTCGTCCCAAATAAACCCACATTTCGATTATTCGAACTTTTGATTTTCCGAACTAGCCTCGGTCCCAATTAGTTTGGATAATCGAGGTTCTACTGTAAATAGATATCAAAGGTTTTCCTTTATAGGTACTATCAGTTTGAGGGTCTGCCATTTTGTGGCGAAAATTCACTCACGCTGATACCTATAGAAATGTGATAATTATGCCATACGGCAAGAAGCTAAGTAACAAAATATAAACGGAAATAAATGTCTTTGTCATATTAAGAAATAGTGACCAAGGCCTACAGTGCCCTGGGCTGGAATCGAACCAGAGTCCTCTGCTATCGCGGCAGGTCTGGTGCCTAAGCCCCTCGGCCAACTTATGTGCATTTTTACTGAGATCTGTGGCAGCTATTTAAGTAACGCTCACAATCCGTAAACAAGAAAATTCATGGCCGCTTTAACACCGAATTCATCAACTAACTAAGCCTCTTCTAAGGCTTTAGCATACATCAATACGTTTTAATTAACAGCAAAATCCCCCGGGTTGGCTCGAAGTCGTACAACAACAATTAGGGGCGTAATAACGTCGCGATAATTGGGCCCCGTGGGGACTTCTAGCTTTGCCTATTTCGTGTTGCGTAAATATGTATATACAAAACATTGACATAGTCAAGACCTTAGACAAAAGAGGTAAAGATAATGTGGGGACCTTTTAGCTTTGCCTATTTCGTGTTGCGTAAATACGTATATACTAAACATTGACATAGTCAAGACCTTAGACAAAAGAGGTAAAGATAATGTGGGGACCTTCTAGCTTTGCCTATTTCGTGTTGCGTAAATATGTATATATATACAAAACATTGACATAGTCAAGACCTTAGACAAAAGAGATAAAGATAATGTGGGGACCTTTTAGCTTTGCCTATTTCGTGTTGCGTAAATATGTATATACTAAACATTGACATAGTCAAGACCTTAGACAAAAGAGGTAAAGATAATGTGGGGACCTTTTAGCTTTGCCTATTTCGTGTTGCGTAAATACGTATATACTAAACATTGACATAGTCAAGACCTTAGACAAAAGAGGTAAAGATAATGTGGGGACCTTCTAGCTTTGCCTATTTCGTGTTGCGTAAATATGTATATATATACAAAACATTGACATAGTCAAGACCTTAGACAAAAGAGATAAAGATAATGTGGGGACCTTTTAGCTTTGCCTATTTCGTGTTGCGTAAATATGTATATACTAAACATTGACATAGTCAAGACCTTAGACAAAAGAGGTAAAGATAATGTGGGGACCTTTTAGCTTTGCCTATTTCGTGTTGCGTAAATATGTATATACTAAACATTGACATAGTCAAGACCTTAGACAAAAGAGGTAAAGATAATGTGGGGACTTCTAGCTTTGCCTATTTCGTGTTGCGTAAATATGTATGTACTAAACATTGACATAGTCAAGACCTTAGACTAAAGAGGTGAAGATAATGTAAATATAGGTATTATATAACAATGCAACGATTTTGTGAGGGCCCACAATATATATATCTGTGGGATCTGTACTTATACAGGGTCCGGGTGACAGTCGTCCGGTTTTTCAAGACAAAAGTAGAGGACCCGCGCGAAATCGCCTTTTCATACAAACGAAGTCCTCATTTTCCTCTCTGGGTATTAACATTATTGAAAATATTTTGACACAATTTGTTGTAAATAAACCACCCTACGTTTGATTATTTTAAAATTTTTAATAATTATATATAAGAGGTAGGAGCATTTAAAAATTTGTATGAAATCTGTTTTTCGCGCCTAATTTTTACAATAATCAAAGAATTGAAAAAAGTTAAACGTAGAGGCATAGGTTAATATACATCCACATATGTAAAAATATTTTCCATAATGTCAATATCCAGAGAGGAAAATGGGGACTACGTTTGTATGGAGAAACGGCCGTCCCCTTTCCTCTTAAGCTTATTTAGTATTCTATAATACTTGAGTACATTTTAGATTCCAATTACTCTCATTAGGTAACACTACGTACCTACATCCTGGCGATGTTTCTCTTCAAATTATAACGATGTTCCCACGAAAATTAAAACGATATTTAAATTTCCGAGACAGCCTTTATGTCTTGGTTCTAGATCCGGGCACACCTCCCAAAATCCCAAAACAACTGACCTCAAGTGTTGCTGAACTATGAAGTGCTTTTTTAGGGTTCCGTACCTCAAAAGGAAAAAACGGAACCCTTATAGGATCACTCGTGCGTCTGTCTGTCTGTCTGTCCGTCTATCACAGCCTATTTTCTCCGAAACTACGTGACCAATTAAGTTGAAATTTGGTATACATATATAAGCTTGTGACCCAAAGACGGACATGTATCGGAAATAAATGAATTTTAAACATGGGGGCCACTTTTAGGGGGTAAATGAGAAAATTAAAAAATATTTTTTTTCAAACTACCTATATATTGCGTTACACATCAAATGAAAGAGCTCATTATGAGAATCTCAAATATATATTTTTTATAATTTTAGGATAAACAGTTCAGAAGTTATTCAAGAAAATAGGCAAAAAATGACCATTCCCCCCCTTTATCTCCGAAACTACTGGGTCTAAAATTTTGAAAAAAATCCAAAAAATAGTTCTTTACCTATATATCACAGAAAAACCTATTAGAAATGTGCAGTCAAGCGTGAGTCGGACTTAATTACTTAGTGTTTGATCCGACCCCTACGGGTTTAAATTGTGTAATGTACGGAACCCTTGGAACGCGAGTCCGCCTCGCACTTGGCCGGTTTTTTAGTATATTACTTTATATAAGGACCTATCCTACGCCGAGTCAGACGACGCTACGGAACCGCGCTGTTACGTCGTCGCCCAAATCCAATGTTTAATTAGTATTTCATTACCAACCACACAAACCAACAACAACCAACAAACTGGTTACAGTTTGGCGATGCATAAATTTTGTTTGTAAGCATGTACCCTTTGTGGTATCCTGGTATTTTCTTTAATTTTGTAGTTTCACAGTGCCTTGGTTTTACTGTAATGCTGTTACATATTTGATCAATAAATAAATAAAATAAGTATTGAGGACGTAATACGGGGTAAGAAGTTTGATACTTGCGTCATGCGAAAGCAATAAGGCGTACATCAAATATATTCAATGAATACAGACCGTCTGAAGTACACAAGGAAAATAAAAATAACGCGCGTTGGCAAATAATCAAAAACAAGGTGTGTTTTTACGAAGCCTGTTCACATATTTATAACTTCATGTGCTCGAAAGGTAAATAATATTAAGAAGGCACCCACTGAAAGCTTATAAATATTAATGGAGTAATCCTCTGAATACGTGCTTGTATTGAGCGCGGTGTCATGACTATTTAGCGAGGGTATGGGGTAGTCGAATGAAACATGATTGTGACATATTTTGATGTTAAAGCGATGCGACTTCATACTACCAAAGATATTTGATAGTAGAATCTCTATGTATGAAAAGTGTCTATCAAAAAACAGTAATTAGGTGGCGCCACTGTACACCGAAATGAAATGTCATAGACCTAGTATTGTATAGATGCGCCCGTGCGACCGTGAGAGTTTTTCGTTGCATCACACTAATAAATAAGATCGCTCCATTTTAAGCCTTCTAATCGTTTTGCGCAATCGCAATACACAAGGGAACGATTAGCGAATCAACCACTAGTCAAGGCCGTATGTGGCTAAAAACTACATCGCTGCCACAACTAACTCGGCCTTTTTCAACCTCGCTACTATAGCTACAAAATAGGCTCTATCTTTCTTGTGTGTTAGTACAATTTCGCTTCAATTTCGGGATAATAAAAGGCCAGATATTCACGGTCAATTAGACAGCGCGCGTAGTTAGGCGCGTCTGTCAGTCGGTTCCATCTCAAGGGGTCAACACATCCCCGAATCTAATTTGCCACCGAGTGTAGACAAGGACGCGATGGAGAAACTTAGTTAAGTTTAAATTAAAAAGTGAAAGTGGTTCTTGAAAACGTAGGTTTTCAGGGAAAGTTTAGGTAGCCAAGGTTTTAGCTGTGGTGGGATAAAATACTGTGAAAAACCGATTTGTGGGATTGATGTTTGGTTGATGGGCCTTGGTCTTTGATTATTGTTGATACTTTATGTTGTATATTTTAAGTGCGTACAGCATCACATTATGATGCATGGTGTGGTACGTGATCATCACGAAGCCATCTTGGTTCAAAGAATCAAAATTTTCTTTATTAAAGTAGGCTTAGCAACAAGCACATGAAGAGGCATATATAAATAATAAGTACAAATATAATAATATCATTTTAAGCTAATTGTCAAAACGTTTTATGATTATTATACGTATTTAAATAAATATATTGAATTGTTATACAGATCTTAGAGTGCGCGAATCACGGCGCGCGCGAACGCGAGTGTGGTCTAAGAAAAAAAATGAAGAAAAATATGTGAAGAAAATTGGTATTAAGACGGTGAAATATTGTGTGTAAGTTAACTATATGTATACAGTTGCTATACAATTTTTTATTGAAATAAAAATAAAACATTGAGGTCTTATCCTGACGCATTTAATGGCCCTGATGAAATTAACTTCATATCACTAAAAACTTACCTCTTTGTACTACCTGAATTCCGTCTATTATTACTTTTATAATGTAAGGTTTTATTATATTCAGAAAGGAATTAAACACTAATTAGCAGCTACACTGACTATTCTGGTGACGTAATGTTCGATAGCGGCAAACGGGTCGGCGCACAGGGGCATTCTGGGCCGGGCGACGAAACCGAACGGACGTCTGATAGTAAAAATTGTTGAAGTACCTAATCTTAATCGTTGAGTTGTTGGTTTTGATTTGTTATTTTAAATAACGGTTTTGAAATATAATTACTTTTATAAACTACAAAGTGTTGGTTATTTCCGAGGTTGTTCACAATAATCAAAACTTTTAACATAAACGGAATATAGCATCATAACTATATGTAATTGACAAAGTCTACTTTAAAGTGCCCAGTCCAATTACACACATATACCATGTTATTTGTACCACATGAGAACCGAAAATGCCTTCTCACGTAAACGATGTAACCGCCATCTATTCACCCATTCACAAACACCATTGTGCTGCGGGGTGACACCCAGAGCCGTGCCATTGTATTACGAACGTACTTAACTGGACAGATCGAGATCAACAGTAAATAACTGTCCTGGAGACATAGGACTTCCGCCGGAGCGGTGCTTAGCGGCCATGAGCGGAAGCGGGCGCGGCGGCGGGAGCGGGAGCCGATATGGAGCGTAGGGCAGATATGGACCGCCGTGCAGGGTTGAACAGGGGTTTCAAATTATTTTTAACTTGCGGTTAGCATGGCATTAAGAAAGCCTTTTTTCTTCGTTCTTTCGCCTAGCCTTTTGTTAATTTGATAAATTAAAGTTTTTTCGGAGTTTTTTTGAATTTTTTGCCAAATCTATGCCTATTTAATACATTAGTTGAAGCCATTAGGTGCATGTGAATTAGACATATATTTGATGCTTTTATAATAAGTAATTGCAATCTCGAAAGAATGCCCGATTTGAGAGCTCCAAAAATTATGACGTGGTCTACACAACACAAAACACCAGAAACACCACCACAACCCCACACAACCGCACCACAACAGAAAACACCTACACAACAGAAAAGGCCTATTAGTGGTAAGCCTAAGAAGATATGGCTGGACTGCGTGGAAAAAGATCTTAGGAAGATGAAGAAATATACCAACTGGAGAAAGATTGCCAAAGATCGCGACAACTGGAGGAAGATAGTGGAAGAGGCCAAGACCAACGGTTGTAGCGCTATCGGAAGTAAGTATAATAAGTAATTTTAGCTTAATGCATAATTTAATTTAATACTTACATATTTTTAACAAGATTTGACTGAATTGGCTGATCCAACAACACTATACCTTGGTTATTAAATAGAATTAAATATGTATATATAATAACAATATAACAACTGCTCGTTGGCAACCCTGCGGGCCACAATGGCGGCTAATTCCTCTTGCAACAGACACGCGCCGCCGACTCGCACCTACCCACACTGCCTGTATTTGTCGTCTGACAATCATATGGCGATTGTATTGCTAATTCGTAGCTATGCTCGCTTATTACCTATGTCGGCACTCGTTTTCAATTGCCGTAACATATAAACATATGAAAATTATAATCCAAACGAGATTAAAATGAATACTACAAAAATACCTTCTAATTTCATAAACCATAAACCATCAGCATATCCGAAACAAAATCAGGACTGAAACCAAAAGCGTTTAATGCACTTCCATAAATCAGTGAAGTTATTCACATGTATAACAGCACACTTAGCTGACCTGTATAGCAGCCCCTATTTCCTTGTGATAAGGTTCACGACCGGTCACTGTTTGAGGGCCGTGGGGACCGTGGGGTTGGGCTATCTGCCGGACGTGTCGCGAGCTAATTCTCGTGATTTAACGCGCGGCTGACGGTGGCGTCGAGTTTTTGACAACCCTGTGATTATGTCCTTTAGAAAGGACGTATGTGCCTTGAATTAATGTGACGCTTATGACCTTTGAGTAAAGGTGAGATGTAGAATGTATGAAAGTGACTTCTTGGTTTAAGTGGTATTTTACAAATCATCTAAATCACCTTATGTTAAATATGATATTCTTCTTGAATAAATTTATTGCCGAATGTAAAATTAATTTATAATGTTATTATTCTGCTCTGCTGTCGCCGGCCCTAAATTCTGCTCAATAAAATCTGATCGACATAAATTAAAATTTTGATTACTGTACCAGAATACACTCCAAAAAACTATAATACCTATTCGTCTATTTCTTCTTTGGTCATTTCACACAGTAGGTAAGTACCTCTGTAATCGTGCGTAAGGGTAAGGAGTAAATTTCTCGAATAATATCGCTTAAGCTACGGAGCCATAAACTATCTGTATGCAAAAATATCGTATAAGTACGAACTAGGTACATTCGGTATAATAGAATAAACTAAACTTGTTTTTAGGGTTCCGTACCTCAAAAGGAAAAAACGGAACCCTTATAGGATCACTCGTGTGTCTGTCTGTCTGTCTGTCCGTCTGTCACAGCCTATTCTCTCCGAAACTACTGGACCAATTAAGGTGAAATTTGGTACACATATGTAAGTTTGTGACCCAAAGATGGACATGTAACGTAAATAAATTAATTTTAAACAGGGGGACCACTTTTAGGGGGTAAATGAGAAAATTAAAAAATAAAGTTTGTCAAACTATATCGTGTTATATATTAAATGAAAGAGCTCATTGTGAGAATCTCAAATATATTTTTTTTATAATTTTTAGATAACCAGTTTAGAAGTTATTCAAGAAAATAGGCAAAAAATGACCATTTCCCCCCTTTATCTCCGAAACTTCTGGATCAAAATTTTTGAAAAAAATACACAAAATAGATCTTTACCTATAGATCACCGGTAAACCTATTAGAAATGCGCAGTCAAGCGTGAGTCGGACTTAATTACTTAGTTTTTGATCCTACTCCTACGGGTTATTTAAAGACATTCACATAAAAAATACATTGTTTAAATTGTGTAATGTACGGAACCCTTGGAACGCGAGTCCGACTCGCACTTGGCCGGTTTTTTTTTTGGGTTCTGTCCTGCTGTCCTGTATAGTTTCGGTAAATTAATGTTGCCATATTGCATTTTTAATTTATTTTATATTTATATAAGTAAACATTTCAAAACCTGACCCAGTAGGTAACGCAAACAAGATTAAAAATTTCTCACATGAAACTATTAACGATATAAGTAATAAGCGTCATCATTAAATATTTTTAGCATTTAAAGAAAACTCAGTTTCAATAGGAATTGAAGACCTTAAAAGAATTAAAAAACTTAAAAGTTTCTAAGGGCCGATACAGACGAACTCTAACCCGACTGCAATTTGTATGGGAACTGCAGCTGCATGTCGACGTTGCAGTCCGCCTGTACCGGCCCTAAAACTTTTTTTTTTTACATAGACAGTTTGTTGGCGAATAGTGCGCTCTCATAACATAATTCAGGTGATCGCACTTAAACTATCGTGAGACATATTTCAAAATAATGTTTCGTGCCTGAGGAAGGATTCCCAAAGAATCCGAAACATGTCGCCAAAAGAGACTAAAATTAATAGTGAGTAAAAACCGTACTGATAAATATTTTGATAATTCAGGTGACAGACAAAATACGGTTATAAAAGTTGATTAGCCCATATATCCATCCAATCTTCATGTTCTAAAAGTCAGACACACACAAACACGTTCATAGTTCCACCTAAATCCTTGTAAAGAGAATGCTCAATCCCGAGCTTTTACTGCCCGGGTAAACTTTAAAAGATTCCAATTAAGCTAGGCAGCTTTGGCTTAACGAACAACGCCATAAGGGCCTTCGACACTGCTTGGAGGGCATTACCAGCAGACTGAATTGAAAGGTCATTTCCTTCACGTTTCTTAAGGGATATACACCCTTTGGGTTCGGAGGGTAGATTAGGGTCCAATAAAATGAGGGTTAAGACCGGGTTTTGTACTAGAATTAGAAGGATCCTTTTTACAGCCTTTGTATTAACTTCACTGGTGTGCAATTAAATATGTAAAGGAATTTTTCACCTCAGCAGCTCGAACAAGCCTACTTTCGTCACTCCCTGGAGTGAAGAAAGTGCGACTTTCCTCACTCCAGGGAGTGAAACAATGTAGCTTTTTAATTTAGTGAAGGCCATGAACTTCATACTTTTATTACATTTTTTTATGGTACGGTACGGTACGGTACGGTATGGTACGGTACGGTACGGTACGGTACGGTCCGGTCCGGTCCGGTCCGGTCCGGTGTCGTATCGTATCGTATCGTAACGTATCTTATCGTATCGTACATATTATAATACTTTTTTTTCTGTTTATTCTGTGTAATTCGAAATACATTTTAACCTTTAATATGTTCTCACTACTGAGGTGAAAAATTATGTGTGCAACACGAGAGCAAAGTTATTTTACATCTCGTGTTTTTGAGTCCCTCGCTACGCTCAAGATTCTACCTTAGAATCACTCGCTTCGCTCGTGATTCAATTATAGAATCTTTCGCTTTCTCGGGACTCAAAATAAACACTCGCAAGAAAAATCAACTTTCCTCTCTTGTTGCACAAATAACTATTGTAAGATATTCACCTAGTTCGGGTTGACTTTAAGTTTGTAAGCATGCCGAAAACAGTATAAATAAAGAACAAAGAAATATCCATTTTACACGAAGACCTTTTTGCGTCTTGTGAAATCTATTACCTGTTCAGTTCAGGCCGCGTAGCCAAAGCTCCGTAGCAAACGAATCGCAACTGTAACTGTTGCACTAATATAGAAAAGTGATAGAAACACAAAGCGTTTAATTGTCGCAGCGCAAGCGATTGTCACTTTGACTAGGCCGGCAATTGTTTTAAAAATAGTTTCCATCTAATTTATGCTGATTTCGCCAATGTCAATGTCACAAGCATACTTTTGACGTTGTTTGGTGATTGCTTTTAATATAGTTATAGCTGAACTTACATTTACATTTGTAAGTTCAGCTATACGTATCTATTTAGATACGATGGATTGCCGGGTGTTGCCTAAATAATAATTAAACGCGTTTCAAGATTATTACTTCGTTAGCTGCACATTTCCACGCTGGTACGCTGCATAATAAGCTATCAATATCACACTTTACTTAAACAACATTAACTGATTTTGCTTAAAAACCATAAAGTATTCTCGAGACGACTGCCATTTTGAAGTTTAATTTACTGTTAACTAATCTGTTTCGCGGTGACAGAACAGACAGAATAGAAATGTTTTATGAACATTTTAAAGCATTTTTCTCTCTAGAAACTTCTATCTCACACTAGTATTGAAAGAAACTCATGAAAACCTCGAGTATCAAAAAAAATCGTGAAAAGTCGGGTGACTGAGCCACCAACCGGTTAACCACGATCGCTGTAAAAGGTTCGAAACGTCGGGGTGTACTATAAATTCAATATACGCGATATAATCCGTTTTCATAGTTCTATTTCATGAGTAATTATCGCGGTAACCGAAGACAATATTAGCTATTAATTGTTTGTCTTTTTTTGTAATTTTTAGGGTTCCGTACCCAAAGGGTAAAAACGGGACCCTATTACTAAGACTCCGCTGTCCGTCACAGGATGTATCTCATGAACCGTGATGGCTAGACAGTTGTAAGTTTCACGGATGATGTATTTCTGTTGCCGTTATAACAACAAATACTAAAAAGTACGAAACCCTCGGTGCGCGAGTCCAAATCGCACTTGGCCGGTTTTTATGTATTTGTACGAAGGCATCGAACATAAATTAACTAATTATGGATTGTATTTTTTTCGATGGAGGAAAAACGTTAGACAGCACCCAGAACTAATAAAAGAGTCTCGTAGTCGTTTTTCTGTACGGTACCCAAAAAAAGCAAAGCAATTTAAATGAAAGAAACAATATGAAAAACACTGTTCTTTGTACAAAGTCAACATCGAGTTTTCTTTGACGATAGTAAACAGAATTCAATTCCGTTCTCCGATTTTAATGCACTTGAGCGTCTCAAATGCCGGTTTAAGTACTTTTCATTAAACTATTCTGACCTAAGGACCCGGGTCATTTAACATTCGCGCCCTTTGTTAGGTTCAAACCGCTCGGAATCGGCTCAGACAAAGATGCAGAGGTGAGGTGAGGTGAGGTACAGAGGTGGTGAGGTGAGGTGAGGTGGTGATGGAGAGAGAGGAGGAGATGATGGGATGGAGAGGTTTGGTGGTGCAGAGGTTTGGCTGCTAACTGCAAATTAAATTATTAAAAATACCACCCGTAATTTCTATGATAAAACATCTGCAACGTTTTCTTTATCTTTCTTATTTTCAGGGTTCCGTACAAAGGGTGAAAACGGGACCCTATTACTAAGTCTCCGCTGTTCGTCTGTCCGTCTGTCAAACAACTAAAACAACAAACACTAAAAACAGAATTAAATAAATATTAAAGTGGGGCACCCATACGTGATTTTTTCGACGTTTTTTGCGTAATGGTCCGACTCGCATTTGGCCGGTTTTTTCCGATAACTATTCGTCTATTCCTGCCTCAAAATACTTATTTATTTACTCTTAACTGTTCCGTATCATTCACACAATAGTCAAACCTCTATCCATTACGTTCTCTTCACCGGCGGTCCGATGTAATTTCTCCATCGCCCGATTACACCTAGTTATTTGTGTTTCAATTAAGTGGGCCAATTCTGCGGTCCGAATGATAAATTCGGCGAGTAAGCTGTAGTTATGAACCCGTAATTTACTGACTCACCTTTGCCAGTTATTGAAATAGTGTGGATTGTAAGATAATTTATAACAGTGGTTATTATGAGTCGGAGGTATTTTAGTGTGAATTAAATGTTACCCACTTTAAACTCAGCGTTTTGTACACATACCATGTCGTTACCGGTTAACGCGATTAAATTTCATTATTTTACCTTTTTTCCGACGTTTCAGCTAGGTTGCCTAGTTGGTAGTGACCCTGCCTGTGAAGCCGATGGTCCTGGGTTCGAATCCCGGTAAGGGCATTTATTTGTGTGATGAGCACAGATACTTGTTCCTGAGTCATGGGTGTTTTCTATGTATTTAAGTATTTATATATTATATATATCGTTGTCTGAGTACCCATAACACAAGCCTCCTTGGGCTTACCGTGGGACTTAGTCAATCTGTGTAAGAATGTCCTAGAATATTTATTTATTTATTTTATTTTATTTATATGAAAATAGTGTGAACAACCCTTAAGTCGTGATTACTATATTAACCCCAGATCCCGTAGATCACGTTCCACACAGTCGCACAGACTGACGCCGGACAATGGAAGTACGCCATCTGTTAGCATTATTGCAGTGAATTGAATGACTGTACTATGGTCAATTTATTGTAATTTGTGTCTAATATCGACGAAAATACAGTTGATATTCCTTTGGTACTTTCGTTCGCGTAGTATTTCGTAACTTACGTAGCATCGCCGTAGCACTAGCAAGCACCTACGCCGTAGAACATGGAATTAGTTTTTCATTTCTCATGCTCTGAAAGAGGGTCATTGTTGTTCTAAAAGGTGTGCAGAAAATGATACGTGTCTGCACTAGAGCATTTTACGATCGAAGTACGATTTTTTTTTTACAATAAGCAATTGAAATTTATGTTTAAATGGATTTGTTATACAATTTCCATTCTGAGATTTTACTCTCCATTCTATAAATAACGATACTTTTGCCTGAATTGAAAGTACCCTCAAGAAATACTATAAAAATTTATACTTAGTCATGTTAAAAAAAACACATGTATTTTACTTTCCTTGTATTTGAAATGAAAAGCAGAGTGTTTAACTCTGGTGAAAGGCATCATTTCAGCCTCGGATTATTGGCAAATACCTCGGCAGAAATGAGTGCCTTTCATCCCTTGGTTAACAATCTACTATTGTGTGCATTTCGTTGTATAGTATAAATAGCGCTTTGAACGCATATTAAATCACATTTATAATCGGGTCTATCGCGAATTTATTTTGTTACCTTTATTTACCGACGTTTCGACACAGGATTCACTGGTCGTGGTCGCGGCTAACTGACGTCCCAGCAAAATGTCAAAACAGAAATTTGTGTGAAACGTCGGTAAATAAAGGTAACAAAATAAATACGCGATAGACCCGATTATAAATGTGATTTAATACAGTATAAATAGGTTTAATGTGAAAATAACATATTGTTTTTTAAATTAGAAATGCAGTTTTTTTTTATTTAGCTGCCAAAAAGCTAGCTGAATAATATAATCTAATATTCAATAGCATACATATTTTCAAATTTTGAATTATACTTACAATTATATAATTTGTCACTAAATTTAAATTAAAGAATGCATTGAAAATGTAAAGCTGCAATACCAACATCCGCACCCGTCTACAAAAAAGAACATCATTAACTTTGTGCACGAAAACTATTCTTTATACCATCCTCCGGAGCTCTTTAAAGCCGAGACGGCGAACATTTATTTATTTCCAGTTTCGGACAATAACAAGCTTTTGTATTATTCATTGTCCAATTATAGTAAAAGGAGTCCGGGCCAGGTAAGAGCCGGTCGAGTGGTAGCCGGCAGGCCGGGCGATTGGCCGAGTCAAGAGCCGTACAGCAATTATTGTGAGACTGTTTTCATAAAGGAAAATACCTTATTATATTCTACTCGTAGTGTGCTCATATTAATGATGCGAATGCAGAATGGATCGATCTTTTCAATGTAAGGATGGAATTATATGGAATATAAAAACCGGCCAAGTGCGAGTCGGACTCGCGCACCGAGAGTTCCGTACTTCTTAGTATTTGTTGTTATAGCGGTAACAGAAATACATTATTTGTGAAAATTTCAACTGTCTAGCTATCACGGTCCATGAGATACAGCCTGGTGACAGACGGGCAGACAGACAGACAGCGAAGTCTTAGTTTCTCAAGTCAACTTTGTTTCTCATTTATTTTTTAGGTATTTAAAGGTTTATTTACAACCTTTTCATGAGAATAGTTAAGTCGTGTTTACGCATATGCAAATAAAAAAAAACCGGCCAAGTCCGAGTCGGACTCGCGCCCCGAGCGTTCCGTACTTTTTAGTATTTGTTGTTATAGCGGCAACAGAAATACATCATCTGTGAAAATCTCAACTCTCTAGCTATCACGGTTAATGAGATACAGCCTGTTGACAGACGGACAGACGGACAGCGGAGTCTTAGTAATAGGGTCCCGTTTTTACCCTTTGGGTACGGAACCCTAAAAACTACTGTTATTACTTGGGACATACTATTTTATTTATTTATATGGAACGAAATGACAAATTAAAATTAATTATAACATTTCGCCATCGTACGAAATTACCTGTGATTACGAAATTACGATGGAAATAAAACTAATTCTTAAGATTCGCGAACGGGCCACCGGAGCACTTTCGCGAAATTATAAAAGTTAAATACGCCGTCGGGCCAACTTTGTTCAGAACTAACTTATATTGACATGGATTAAAAAATTAGGCCACTCATAAAGTTATGGATTTCTGTGGTCCGAAATAAATGTTTTTTTTTTATTATTATTATTTGTATCTCATATAAACTCACGGGTATATACATCCCGGTCATTTGATAGGCGTGCGTGGGGATACAGATCCAACACGTAGAGGCCCTTTGGAGAAGTTTGCTGTTATGTAATACACCTGCTAGAACCCATTCACGGGTACAAATAGATACCCGTAAATCGGTTCCAACAGGCGTAGAGGCTATTATAAACACAGTGGAAAAGAGTGCCGGTTATGGTGTTGAAGTTTGGCTGGTCAAAAGATTGGGCTATTGCTGAGAGGTCCGGACACCTGCCATAACAATGTTGTACACGTTATCGAGGCAAGCGGTGACTCGCCGCTGACTAGATGGGCCCCTGAAACTGCCGTCGTGAAGACGACCAGGAGCAACACCGGTGTGAGCGGCTCAGGGGTGTCGAGAGGTGTGCGCCGCTTTCTACCCAGTGGCCAACCACCACCACCAGCCACTGTGCCAACTCGCGTCTTATGCATCTTTCACTTCCACCCCTGGAGCATATAGCTCTAGCGACTCCTCTCTGGGCAGCCAATGAAGGCAAGCCAGAGCTGAGAGTCCTGCGGGTCCCCTTGGGGTCCACTCCGATCGACGAAGACACGCCGGAGACGGAGACCCTGACCGACTCTCGGGAGCACTCGGGTCCGTGGGGTCGTTACTCCCCAACAGCTCGCCACAAGCTGCCCTGCGGGCTTATTATTATTATTATTATTTTTTAATCATACTGGAGACGTTTATGATTTTTAAACTACATTTTACATTAAATCATTGATAAAAATGAGTGAGAGTTTTGATAGTTACGAATTTTCTGCCAACAATTCTAGGTTCTTTAACATTAATTGATTTGTATAAATTAATATTTTTAACGTTTCTTCTAAAACAAATAATATATAATTAGTACTAAGAAAATATTGTGAAAAATACATAATTTTAAAAACTGATATCCATTATCTATTATGTTCTATTGACACAATTGTATTTACCTAAAAAAACTTGCATAACGTAACGTCATACTTCAAACATAATTGGAATTAACGAATGTATATGTACATACATATATATACATATACTAATACATATAGGTACGTAAACTGTCTGAATACAAAAAAGATTCATAACTATATATATACTAAAATTTAAAAAAATGCCTCCAGCGTAACTGGTCAAAATAGTTACATAAAAGGATAAAATCTTGTATCATTTGTTATTTTTGATGTGATTTCAAATGTATGAAGCACAGATAGTATTTTCCAATATAAATATATCTAAACCATTAATCCCTACTAACATTATACTTAATTGCGAAAGTAACTCTGTCGGTCTGTCTGTTACCTCTTCACACTTAAACCGCTGAATTAATTTAGATGAAATTTGGTATAGAGATAGTCTGAGACTCAAAAAGGCCATAGGTTATATTTATTTTTATCAATCGTTCCACGCAGAGCATGACCACAGAAACTACTTAATTTTTTATATTGTGTAGATTATTGGCAAGTCAAAGAAGAGTTGGTAGGTATAAAAGGCCTTCGCTTCAGCGGTATTGCGCGGCTTAGGCCCGGCCTCTGCCCGTGTATGCAATAAACTAAATTAATCCGGCCGGCCACCGTTTTATATTTATTGGCTGCGGCGTATCTATGCTATATTAGCGGTTATATGTGGTGGCAATGTGGTATTTTTTTTAATTGCTGTAGAATTTGATGTTATGGCATTGGAGTTTTTTTTCTTTATAAGACATACAATAAATAATTAAAAGCTATCAAAATGAACAAGTTTTTACGTGCAATAATACAAGCTCCCAAGTCGGGTTTCAACCAGGCGTCAGATAATGGCTATTTCAATTTTGATTCTTTGTATTAAAGACTAAAAATATTTTCTTTAAATAACTATGTATTACGAATATTACGATTGTTTATGAGACAGTGATCGATTTCTAACGATACGTAATTTAAGTAAAGCTGTTACTCCATTTTGTAGGAGGAAAGTTTTAGCCATTTTTATTAATCAAAAAAAAATATACGATCGACTATTTTCTTACATTTACTTGCATCTTAATCATGATTAGAAGCCCTAACTTTTTAATTTACTACAAATTTCGCTAAAATACGGCCTAAACTCCCGCCACGCCACAAATGATCTCGTAATTATTTTTTAACGCTAATACCTGTAGTAAAACGCTTGTCTGAATGAATTATGCCCAGCGGGCTTAGCACGGTTATTGTCATATTGCGCGTGAAATGGTTATTATCATATTGCGCGTGATAGGACTGCTGTCTTCTAACGTTATTGTAAAAAACTGTCATTTTGCGAGCATGGTACCGGGCTACGATAACAATATCCCGTCGATAATGCAAGTAATCGACAATCTTTTTTTTTCCTTTTCTTGATGGACTTGAGGGCGGTGTTGCCCGTAGCCAATGTCACGTAAAAGGGTAGGAACAAAATAAATGCTCTTAGAGCACGACGCTGTTCGGTGGTTGTTGTAGTTGTCTCGTAAAACCGATAGCTGGATTTTACGAGAAGCACGTGGACTACCGGCCGTTGACTCCAAAATGGTGGTTAAACACGCTTTGAGATTAATTCTCCATTCACTGCACACTACCACATTAGATTATTGTATAATAAAGCTATCGATATTACACTTTAAACAATATTAATGAGCAAAAAACAAAGGAATTAATCACGAGGCTACTATCAAGATGGCGTTCGAACCGGAAGTCTCTAATCGACAATCATTCGTTAGTGACCACGATTGTCTATGCCTAGAGTTTTTGAAAGATCCATTCAATAGGTGGCCTTATTCAATTGTCGGACATGTGTCAGATGAAGTTTGAACGCGAATAGCTAGATTTATTATTACACTTCGAAATTATAGGCCATAACACACCATCGTACCGCACCGTGACCTTGGAGCAATTCTAGAGGGCCCTTTACACTCATGCGCGAATCACGGCGCGAAGCCGCGAACGCGAGTGTGGAGTCTAGTTCGCTATTCAGCGAAATCGACTCCACATTGGCGTTCGCGGCTTCGCGCCGCGATTCGCGCACGAGTGTGGAGGGCCCTTAGGAATAGGGACACAAACAGTGTCCCATATTTCCATGTTTTTCTTTTTTTTTTCATGGAAATATGGGACACTTGGCAACACTGGTGCACGTGTGCGGCAGTCTGTAAGATAGGATCGCACCGTTTTGACGGTTCGGTGCGATAGTATTGAAGCCCACGCCAGTACTACCTATTCCTAGAACTGCACCAAGGTCATTGTGCGACGCCCCCATAAGTAAGAGCGAGAAAGAGATATCGCTTTCTCGCTCTTACTTATGGATGCGTCGTCAGGATCGTAGCAAGTGGAAATCCGTGGTCTCTGCCTACCCCTCCGGGAAATAGGCGTGATTATATGTATGTATGTAAGTTTGTTAAAAACTGTTCTATCACTAATCACTACTATAATTGCATGAAGTTGTCATGGCAACAATGAATGTGTAAAAGTAGATCCAAATTTAGATTAATTAGACACTGTTCATTTGTTATACTTATTTTTGGTAAACTTTAGTTAACAACATTGAAAGATGACACCACCTAACACTGACAGATTAACTACCTAATTAAGCTTAGAATAAATTTAAAAGTGGAAAAATTACTGCCTTGGGTGAGACTTGAACTCACGGCCTTTGGATCGATACTCCAGCGCTCTGCCAACTGAGCCACCAAGACCTCATCGATAGTCAGCAAATCTTCCCACTATATGGGTCTAGGGGACCCTAGCGACATCTACCGTAAGAGTGTTACACTTCTTAAACGGCCACCGGAGTTCCAAGTCATATTGGAAATTCACCAGTTACGATGTGCTACCATTTTTCCTTTAATTTAAAAATCTGGAGTAACGCTCGCATATGTTTCTGCTGCTGTGTGTGTGTGTGTGTGTGTGTGTGTGTGTGTGTGTGTGTGTGTGTGTGTGTGTGTGTGTGTGTGTGTGTGTGTGTGTGTGTGTGTGTGTGTGTGTGTGTGTGTGTGTGTGTGTGTGTGTGTGTGTGTGTGTGTGTGTGTGTGTGTGTGTGTGTGTGTGTGTGTGTGTGTGTGTGTGTGTGTGTGTGTGTGTGTGTGTGTGTGTGTGTGTGTGTGTGTGTGTGTGTGTGTGTTAAGATCATTTCTTACAGGTAGATGTTGCTGAATACTGAGAAACAAAAAAAAACCCCCTGACTTAAAAACGAGAGCTTTCTAAAAGTGACATTATTTTCTCATAATTTGCCAATGAACCGCCATACTAGCCTGCACCACTATACAACTCATGACCTCATCTAATCTATTTTGTTTCTGTTTCAGTCATAACATATTAGAGGACACTCAAATTATCGAGGACATGGAAGACTTATTTAGAAAAGGGATAGTCATAAAATTTAGCTATCGAACAAGAGAGTTATCTGCTTCGAAGAAAAGTTCTTACATTCCGCCTGGAACAAACCTCTCAGCAAGTGGCATGTCCATGCATTTCGAATAGTCAATAGTCAGTGTTTATTTGTAAAATATATGTAGGTGAATCTATTACTGTGTAAAGGATTTTTTTTTACAAACTTAAGTTGCAACGTTGCAATGTATGTATCAAGTCCTGCAAGATAAATTAGACCACACTTCCCTGTATTCGATTGAGCTAAAACTTCACATACACTCTTTAAGTTGGGTGATAACATAATACATTATATAAGTTGGGTGATAACGCAATATTATGGTACAGTCAGCTGCAGAGAAAAAGCACCCCCTGCATACAAATTTAAATTTGTATGAACGTGGGGTACCTTTTCCCTGCAGTACCATCGAATATCTGATGATAGACGCAGGAAGTGGTCATATAGGAGGTCATAGAAGGAGATAAAATAACGCAACCGAATTTGTGTCTGGATTTGTTAGAATTGTCTTGATAAGTATTAGCATAGAGTAACTTATACTAGAGCGGTACTGTCATAGTAAATTTTGTAACCCCAGTAAATTCACTGCCATCTGTCGACACACTTTAAAACTAAAAATGAAGATTTATAAAAATACGATAAAATGTATAGATGATATGAAAAGATGTTAGTAAAATGTAGTCAGTACATTGACACCCGGGTAGGGCACATAATGTTAGTACTTATGAGGTACCTACAGAGGGCTAAAGTTTTTGTGCTCACCAGTTGGCGCCACTGTAGATGTAAATTCTTCTATGCTTATTTTTATAAAATCATTACGTTCTAATATACACAAAGGTATTTTAACGTCTAAATGTGCCATTTTTTCAACTTGTTTAATTTTGCATATATTTTAGTTGGCAGTTTTTATAAACCACTAACATTGATTGAGCTATATCATGTTTACCATGGTTAATCAAAGACGAACAAAGATTTACCACAATTATGAATAAGGAAGGAGTTAAGTAAATTCCCGATAAAAAAGCTTGAAGCCCCTAAAACTTCTTTGCATTGGACATTTTGAAAGACCTCCATCTACACTCGCGCCCCTAGCGGCGGAATTAAACGCGGTAGCCCTCATTACCTACACTAGAGCGGTACTGTCATAGTAAATTTTGTAACCACAGTAAATTCACTGCCATCTATCGACACACTTTAAAACTAAAAATGAAGATTTATAAAAATACGATAAAATGTATTTAAATATGGATAAGTAAATGAGTTTTTTTATTTGCATTAATTATTATTATGATTTTGACCCATGTTCTTTCACTGATATGCGTTAAAATTGTTTTATTGACAAACGAAACCGTCAACGCCATCTATGCGACAGTAGGCCAAAGCTAGTAGCGCCCTATAAACGAGAATCAAATTTTCTTGATTTTCGAAGCATGTTTTTTCCTTAGACTGTATTCATCTATTACGGAGTTATATCTATCTTTGTTACCTACTTATACTTATATTATAATCTATTGCTTGTACCAATTATAATGCCTGCATATCTAATTGAATTTAACATTTTTATAATATGTCAAGAAGCTAATAATTATAACAATAATTTGGAACCCTTTTCAAACTTATTTATTGCTCATAGTATTACAAATTACAAGAATACAGACCCGGTAAGGGCACAGCAATTTTGTTTTGCTGCAACGCACACAGCAATCCTACGGTTTTTTTTGTTTTGTTTTTTATTTTTATTTTGTTTCTTTTATATGTGTGTATTGTGGCAAAAGAATAAATGATTTGTCTATCTATCTACATTTACTTAATAGGTTTGTGTAAATAAACTTCGTTTATTTTCTTGGCAATGGTTGTATTATTTACTCATTTATAATATTATCTCCAGCAGCACAGAGCCGACAATCCGACATTGTTACATATCTGTATCAGAGTTTACATTAGTAAACATAGAAGACTGACAACGCCGCGAGAATTGTCATTGTTGTAAATGGAATTTAAGTTACTTATAGCAAAGACATAATTATGTAACTCCGTATAAGCAAGATAAATAGTGTAAGGAAAAAATGTGCCTCGGAAAGCAAGAAAAAGTTATACTCGAATAGATGGCGCCACACCTTTAGCCTATACTCATCTCATCAAGGGGGGGCAATATTTCTCACTTATAAGATACTAGTTATAAGAAACATGTACCGTTTGTGCCCAAATAAACATTAAAACATTATGTCCTGTCTTTGTTTGTAACATGTATTTTTCTTTGTAGTGCACAATAAATATTTTATTATTATTATTCCACCTACCCAGGGTCTCAGCCAGGTATAAGTAAATTTCTGTCTCATTTACAGAGGGTTCCATTTATAGAGATGAGACTTGAGGTTATTTCAGTTATAGAGGCTTGTTTTGTCTCAGCACTAACAGAGATAATTCAGTGCTAAAGTATCGGGACCGCGCTATGAGTCGGCTATAATAGAGGTACTAAGTACCTAACAGTGACAGATTTATTACGTATAAAGCTAAAATAAAAAATAGGAATAAGCGAAACCTATTCACCTATGTCTAGTCCATTAAAGTTGCGGGGAATGCTGTTTTGTATGAAGATTGCCCGTCTTGAATGTTTACTAGTCTCTACTTGTATAGAAACATAGGTAAATAGTTTAGGTAGGTATTCGTGTGATAGTAAAACATAGGCAACATAAGTATGTATTTATTAAGCTCGCTAGCAACTCCCAAGCGCACACTCTTAGTAACAGCCGGTTTTGTGCATGATGCTTAGGAAGACCTTGAGGAGCGCCTTCCTTAATTTCTCCCTTGATCCAAGAGAAGTTTTCTGGAAGAAATAGAAGGAAATAAGTAAAAGTATGTTCATGTGGCAGCAACGGAGGAAATATTTTCACATGAGAACAGTATATTTGCACCCAAGATATACTAACTAATCGCCGGGAACAATCATTTGTCTTTATGTCTGTAAACAAGGCGCAGATTAGATTAGAACTGGGTGCCTTATTTAAACCTAATATTGCATTCCCAGATTATGTATCTCAGAGGTACCTAACTATCAAACAATAGGTACCTATCTCATTGCACAATACAGCCACACTCATACTCATTCAAAAGAGTAAAAGTTAACTAAGACAGACCTAGTGGAGCGTTACAGTTTTTTTTATGTCTAGTACTTAATTCGGTACTCAAAAGAACCTACCTTCTATTTACAGCTATTACAAATTGCTTCAATAGCTACTGGCTCACAGTAGTCTGACCAATGGACTAGTTGCCATCAGCTAGCAGGTGTTATTACACCTGTTAGAACCTAAAACAAAAAAGTATCTACCTAGATGTAAGTTTTTCAAGTAGATTTTCCCCCTTAGGTTAGGATTTGAATGTTGAGGTAAAAAGTAGCTTAGTAATGTAACCTAACCTAGGTTAATAGCATAAGTAAGAGATTGTGCAACAGATATCTTAACATACTAACTTTTACATTTATAATGTGAGGTAGTATTTAAGAGTTTAGGAGCATTGTTATCGAGACGTTTGTTTGACAGACATGTAAACTTTACGAGAAACACTGCAATTTGATAGCTTTACCTTTTGGTGTTGTAGTAATCCATCACCGTTTTGACTTTTGAGGCTCGGCGTTAAGTTCGGCACATAACTGTAAATATGCGAAATGCCCGAAATTCTTCGTCTGGCATATCAGACGGGTTGTAAGAGTGTCTTGATAAAGCTATGCACGAGATTTTTAGACGCTCTTTTTCTTTAACAGCAACCGCGAGTAGTAATAATAAAATTTGACTTTCCTGCAAAGAAAACATTGACAATATATATACAGCGGAACATTGTAACTAATAACTCAATATCATAGTAAAACTGATATTTACCCGTAATTTATACCTTAAAATTGGTTTATTCAATAATTTTGCTTTCACGACAAGGCTTATCGTCACCTAAGAAGCACGTAGATAGAATTAACGAAGTTGAACTGTCAAAATGGGACAATGTGTCAAATTATCCAACGACGGCAACGACTATGTTATGCAAATTGTCGTCTGTCAAGCTCCTGTCATCTACCGCTGTCATTCTGTCATCTACCGCTGTCATTCTGTCGTCTACCGCTGTCATTCTGTCATCTACCGCTGTCATTCTGTCATCTACCGCTGTCACTCTGTCATCTACCGCTGTCAGATGTGGATAACTATCACGATTTCGCCCTATCACGGCCTTGTCACGCTACCATGCTAAGCCCGCAGATTACCCCGTCCAAGTGAAGAAGGTCGCAACATTGTTCGGGCCCGGTGCGCGTGCGTCTTTTGTATCGGTATTATACTTGTGGAGCGCTTAAGCCTCGCCCATTTATCATTTTAGGAGAGGGTTCAATTTTTCAGCTCGATGTTATTCGTTTGAAACAAACGATATTTAAGGTATTAATAAATTAAATGGGGGTTAAAATATTGTTTTGTCGGAACGAGGAAAAATAAGGTGAAAGTAAAGGAATTTAGCCGGCATCCATATATATGAAATATTCTCGAATTTGCAACACGGAAGGAAATTACAACGATATCTTTTTGTTATTAATGACTGAATTTGATTTTTAGACATTTTTAGATTATCCGATTACTGAAGGTAAAAGAACAGTGTTATGAAGCAGCCACTTTCAGGAAGGGGTTTGATTTTTTTTTAAATAAATTGAGTAACTACAGGTTTTGTTTTCGTAGCAATACCGATTTCCTACAGTTAACAGAAAGTCCCCCGTTTCCGTTTCTACGTGGCAAAGGTGTATGTATTCAATCCTATAGTTAACAGAAAGTCCCCCAATAAAAAAATCTAACTTAAAATCATTAGTAAAATATATATTTTTTGGTCTGAAAATCTACGGAAGCATTTTCTGATCGCAATTCTTCATAGCCGCGCAATAGTCGCTAGAAGGGAATCACATTCGGAAATATGGCGCGGAACATGCTATCGCTCAGGCTTACATACAATATGGTATTACAGTTACCCGACTACATGGGTCAATGGTATTTTATACAATCATGATATAATAGAGCTTTTCAGTCGAGTACTCAGTAAGCTTCGTTGTGTTGTGTTGTTGTTCGTGTGTTTGTTCGTTAGTTGTAGGTACGAGATTAAAAAGCTTGATTATATCACTATTGTATACAATACTTTTTCTACGAATCATCTAAAATAATACTTTTTTTTTACTAAAAAACCTAAATAGGTAAATAATGAAAATTGGTATGGTAGTGGTATTGGTATTGGTTGGTATAGTTGGTTGGTGGTATTGGAATTGGTATGGGTGGTATTGGTATTGGTATTGGTGGTGGTTGGTGGTGGTATCTCAGTAGACAAAAATAGTCGCGCGCTTATGTCTTTTCTTTTTTTATTTAGTGATGTTGCGTTTCTTACAAGGCTCCGTTTAGCTTTATGTAAGAGTTAAGTCATGCTATTTTCTTTTAGTTCTGATCTGATTAGTAATATTTTTCGGCTATTCTGAAAAGAGACCCTAGTCACATCATTTTAACGGCCCGCCTACAAAGCAGGAGCTCCATCGGATCTTGGTAAGGGCATTTATTTCTATGTTTCTCACAAATATTTGTTCTATGTATACGTTTTTATATTACCATCATTCGCTTGCCCTTGTCCCATTCACTTGGGGTCGGCGCAGCATCTTTTTCTTCCATACCTCTCTGTCGCCCGTCATCTCATTATTCACTAGCGTTCGTTTCATATCATCTCTCACACAGTCCATCCACCTTATCCACGGTTTTCCTCTCCTCGTACCTCCCTCCACATTCATTCGTAATACCTTTCTCGTCACATGACTTTCATCCCTTTGCATCACATGCCCGTACCACGCTAGGCGATTTGCCCTTACTTTTTCGGTTATGGGTGCAACTTTCAGGCTTACTTTTATATACCTACTCATTCCTTATCCTATCCATTCTCGTCACGCCATACATTCATCTTATATACGTATATATATATATATACCTTATGTATTATATTGTATTGTGGGCAATAGATCTTATTGAGCTTGTGTAAGATTGGCCTTGTAATATATTTTTTTGTTTAGCTATTAACAAATCTGTCTTTGGTGTTCTATATGGTTAACAAACATGCGTAGTGAAACTGCAATATTTTATTAAAACAGATACTTATTTATCAAAATGTCCGGTGGTCCACTATCTTTTGAAAACAGAGCTAGAAGCCTTTTCCTTTAGAAGCATCCAATATGATAGCGACATCGGTATTATTTCACAAGCTGTCCCCGCAAACGCTCAAATTGGATTCCTTCAATGAACCAATCAATAACGAACATTTTATACTTCGTCGTAATATACTGCATCATAAAATTAACTTTGCGCAATCGGAACAGAGCTGAAATCGGTGTAACGCAAAATAAAGATACGACATTGTGAAATTTTTCTCAAGCTAAAATGGCGGTTTATGTTTGGGACTTTTGTTTTTTTACTAGTTTCTGCCGCGACTTTGACCGTGTAGACTTCACTTTACTTCCTTAAGGAAATAGTCCGGTTTAAAAAGTATTTCCTATAGTAAAACTACAACGGTAACATTCAAATAACTAACGCAGCGAACTAGACCGACTAGAGACGCAGAGAAATCTGACTAGAGCTCAAAATGTAAGGGAGTGCCGCAAGCAGGCGTGGCTCACTCCGATTTCGTCGCGTCGCTACAAGTAGGTACATGCGGCCCACACCAATTTTGGTGTCTAGCCATAGTGGTTGCCGCGCACCGCTACGGAACGGACGCCTGTTCGCGCTGGCGCCACCTAGCGGTCATATCTGTCGTAATAGACGCATTTTGTTAAAGAGTGAATCTTCTGCAACTCAAGCAAGCAAGCAACTTAACTGTACTTATATTGTATTGCCGCGCAAGAAGTTTGACTTACTTATAATTTTATTTTAGTCGCCTATGGCACTGAGAGCTCAGATCCATAACATACCTAGATCAAAGTAATAACCTGATAGTACAATCATAATAAGCCTCCTAGCATCCAATAAGTAGCTATTTTAGCTTACGGGCTGATTTTAGAGCTCCGCACAAAACTGTTCGCGGAGCTCTTATGAGATCGTCGGTCTTGCAAATCGGTTAAATACGGGTTTTCTTAAAGACCATTTGATGTAGGTACCTAAAATTTGGAACAGTTATAGCATGTACCATCACTAACATTGTGAATAAGTCAAAACCGCTTATTTCTGATTTCAGGGGGAAATTTAGGGGGTTGAGAGGGGCAGGCTGAATTTTATTTTTGATGTAGTTTTTTTTCACCAGAATTAGACAGAATTTGGTGAATAATATATACAGTTCTACAAAATCTTCCACGGAATTTGTAAAAAAGTATGATATTGTCGTAAGTTAACGGAAAATGAAATTTTTTGTTCCAAATTGGGACTTTATTCCGCCCCGCTCTTTAAACCAGGGACCGGCCCGCTATCCCTTATCGGGGTTTTATAAGGGTATTGCATAAGGCTTAACTCACCATACCCTTTGCCAGACGAAACCCTTTGTTTTGGTTTTAAAAACCCTTATATAAAGCTACCACATTTGAGCAATCGGTAGCCCAAATACCCTTACAAAACCCTTATCATCCGCTCACCAACACCTTGCATATTGCTTATAAGGGTTAGCCTTATAAAGGGCTTCCCTTTTAGCATATAAGCTTGCTAATTTAAGTCGTCTACCTTGTTCATAAAGCACACATTACTTCGAATCGGCGGCGACGGCGGCGTTCTTTGACTAGGCACGTATTTTCTTTCCTTTTCATACACTACCGTACATATATACTAATCCTGTCTCTTTCACGCAAAGGGAAACCTTTATAAAAAGCGCTTAAAGATAAGGGTAACCCTTATTAAGAGCTAGCCTTATTTTTGGTTAGCTTTTCGGTAAGGGTTAGTCAAAGGTAAGGGTATGAATGGGCTTGCAGTTCAAAAGGGAAAGTCTTTCAATGTGTTAGCCGTGTTTAAGTGTCGCCCATTGAAAGGGTTTTATCGCGGAAAGGGTTAAACTGGTCCCTGTTAAACTTACCAATTTTTATCAAAATTTGTCGAAAAAAAACTACAAATAAATTAAAATCGATCCTTCGACACGATTATATTCGATTATGCTCGCTCGATACAAGATTTAATGTAAAATGTCTGATACATCGGCACACACACACACACACACTGACACACTTAAACAACAAATTCCCCAAGTAGGTTACCTGGCCATGGTATTTCTTCATTAGCCCTTCCCGCCTTAACTTTTTCTGAACTTCCGAGTTTCCATCAACAAAATGAAGGTACGTGCTTAAAATCAAACTTGCCCGTAATGGATTTGAGATTTAACACTAATTTCGGCTCGTAAATTAAGATTGCTCGAGTCGCATAACTAAGAAATGTCATGTGACATCACTTTTCCACGTGTTTTGTATAACGAAACTTCCGTGAGACACAGACATATTAAATATATTAAACGAACCGAAAACGCGGTAAAACTTGGAGTATGAATTGATTCATGAATGAAAGATGCGCTTTTCGACCTAAAATACGTGAGTGACCCGTTATTAAATATATTTAATAAAAATGGCAATATATTGTATGATAATGGTTCCATCTATTTTTAATACTTTTAAACATTTTCTAAGGGTTCAATATGTTTTATTAATGCTTTAAATTTACTTTTATTACTAAAACTGCGGTCAGGTTTTTTATTTTCATACGCAAATAACTATAATGAAAAATAATATTTAATGTCATCCACAAATTGACGGTTCTGGCAGCGTAGTATCGTATGGGGGTTCATTAAGTAATTTAAGTATACATAAATGTTTTTATAGTGACAAACGAAACTGTTTACCTTCAGAGAATGTTGAGTTAATGACCAATGTTGTAATGTAATGTCATCACTATCACAAACCAAATAAAATGTCATGTGCAATCTGTTTCTGTATAGTTTTATACAAATCTCACGTCATCATCATCTTCCTCGCGTTATCCCGGCATTTTGCCACGGCTCATGGGAGCCTCGGGTCCGCTTGACAACTAATCCTAAGAATTGGCGTAGGCACTAGTTTTTACGAAAGCGATTTGCCATCTGACCTTCCAACCCAGAGGGGGAAACTAGGCCTTGTTAGGATTAGTCCGGTTTCCTCACGATGTTTTCCTTCACCGAAAAGCGACTGGTATAAATATCAAATGATATTCCGTACATAAGTTCCGAAAAACTCATTGGTACGAGCCGGGGGTTTGAACCCGCGACCTCCGGATTGAAAGTCGCACGCTCTTACCGCTAGGCCACCAGCGCTTATACAAATCTCACGTAATTTTCGATATACGTACGAACACGACTATCGATATCGATTTAAAAATGTTTCTAACACTAGCTAGATTGCGACAGTATTTTGTTTTGCCGCGAAAATTCCGGGCTCTGGTTATTAGTCTTCTTTATTTAAAATACTTCCCAGGTAGCAAAGTGACGTCAGCGACGTCTCAATGACGTCATTATGACGTCATAAAGACGTCGCTGACGTCATTATGACGTCATAAAGACGTCGATGACGTCATAATGACGTATAAATGCTGCCTGGGTTATAAAGGTAAGTATGTCGCAGTAGTCATAAATGTGGATTTGAAACTTAATCACCCCTTGGAACGCAAGTCAGACGCATCAAATACCTTATTAAGCCAACACGTTTAATTACCTAATCTTAATTGCTGACGTGGCCCTAATAAATTTCATATTAAAATCCTCGGAGCAACGGTAGACGGTAATATTATCTGTGAAATTATTAT
This sequence comes from Cydia strobilella, assembly GCF_947568885.1. NCBI lineage: Eukaryota > Metazoa > Arthropoda > Insecta > Lepidoptera > Tortricidae > Cydia > Cydia strobilella. Next base: position 35,126,808 of record NC_086041.1, read on the forward strand.
AAGAATAAATTACAACGGGAATACTTTAATTATATCAATTTGTAAACTTACCTATACTTTACTAACTCAAATATTCTTTTTGTCAGTATTAGAGATGTGTTTGTGGAAAGTGTCACAAAGTTGAAAAAGTTCTCGGAAATTTCATAGGAAATTAAGAAAACTTTCAATTCATTAAATCACATTTACAAACGGGTCTATCGCGAATTTATTTTGTTACCTTTATTTACCGACGTTTCGACACAGGTTTCACTGGTCGTGGTCGCGGCTAACTGACGTCCCAGCAAAATGTCAAAACAGAGATTTGTGTGACTACCCCACGAAAAGTGTATTTAAAGTTTGAGGTAGACATCACATTTTCAAACCCACTACACATAAATGTTAATTATTGTCAATAGTCCGACACGCAACTCTCACAACATCCGCGCACACATCCGAAGATAAATCCCTTGGCTTTAACTTCTGGATCACTGGTCCCCAAGTTGCCGATAAGTTAAAACCATCTTCCCTATAAAAAACGGAAAATTTCGATCCCCATACAAAAACATGAGAATATTCCGACATTTTTCAATATGAATACTTTTTAATTTTGGAAGCTTTCAAACGGCACATCAGTAGTCAATACTATAGTCAGAGTATTAGACAAAATTAAAGAGTAGTCGGACAAAACAGTGTCTCAGTTAAAGAGCGGTCATTTAACGCCACTACTGAAAAACTGCGCCAAACGACTAGCCATTAATTCCGGCCCCGCTGCACCGCGGAAAAAAAGGTAAAACAGCATTAAACGGAGCGTCGCTCTCTTACCTCATTAATTTTCATCTTTCCGCTACCTCACATAACTCGAGCGAGTCGAGCGAGTCCGGCCGATAAGGCGAAACACTAACCCGCTTTTATTAAATCTCGTCTGTCGCTGCCTGATAGGACGCCATGTTTATCCTCAAAACAACGCTTTTTACGCTCAGAGTATTCCTATTTTTTTGTTTCCATTTTAATTCCATTTCTGTAACGTTCGAAATGTTAACGGTTAATTTATTTGCCTCAGAACTTTGAATCGCGGATGTGATTTACCAAATTATGTCAGGTTACGTATGTAAGTAGGTATAAAGGCGTCGTGTCCGCTGTCTCGTCAAAATAGAGGGAAACTCGCTGAATCGAGGAAATTTAAATTTTAGGAGCGAGTATGCAAACTAAGAACAAATTTTAGAAAATTCCCGCTCCTTTGCCAAAGAAAAACCGAGGGCAGCAAAAAAACAAACTTTCTTACAGACTAATGAAATATGGAATTCTTATTCGTAATTTCACTACCCGCTCAAAGTAATAATGTAAATGTGATCTATGTGAAATTTCGCGACCAAGATTTGCCGCTGTGGAATAAAGTCTGCGAGTCGAGGAGGCCATACACTCGTGTTCAATTCCAGTCGGAGCGCCTTTAGCTGCATTCCATTAAGCATCGAGTGTTAAGGATTATTAGATGCAGCCTGCAGGCACTAGAGCGCGGCGCAGCGCGGGGCGGGCGGCGGGCACTCAGGCGTGCCAATGATTGGGTCTACCAAATGGCGCTCGCGTAGAGTCCGGACAAGAGCTCTTTGCGCCGCCGCTGCCCGCAAGCTTGTGCTTGTTATTCTATGCAAATCACCGGCCCCCGTTGCCCGACGCGGCTAAACTGGCATTTCGGAGATTCGAGTTTTTATGCAAACAAACCTAAGTTATTCAAGTACGCCCTTGCACGGCGCTCGCATACAGAAATGCCCTAAACGTTTATACGCTCCGTGTTTTGGTATTTTCGAGATTCCGACAATATTTGCTACACGTTTTGTTTTTTAATCGGTTGATTTGGCGTTTATCGGTTACCTGCTTTTGAAGCTAAAGAGCTCTGAGCAGAGATTGCATATTCAGCTCATAGATTGCTTTAAAATTACCCTTCCTTTTATAAGTTTATTACAGGTTTATTGAAGACGTTCAACTGCTGAGACTTTATTAAAATAATGCGAAGCGAACGTGACTTCACGTCGAAGAAGAAGCCAAATCTGTTCACGCAAAGTTGTTTGCTGAAGAAAACCGAGTGGATGTTTTTCTAAATTTATGCGTGCGAGGGCGCGGTCAATAAATACGTATAAAGGAGGAAATATGGAAGAAATGCGGGGGTAGTAAGAATTTAGAGGCGCATACAGTAACGAGGTGGCACATGCCGAGTTAGGTGCTCCGTATTTTTGTGCGTTAGAGTGTCTGGCACGCGGCCAGAGCCTTGATCCACAACTTTATCCCCTGAGTACCTAAATCAGTATTATTTTTGCTCGAGATCACGACAAACAAACGAACGTTAAGTCGCAAGTCGTAATTCTTTAAGTGTGTTTATTATGAGAATACTGCGGGAGTGTGTTTATTATTGATCAACAATTAATTAAATTAGGTACCTACTTAAGTACATCTAAGATGGCCCATTATTTACTTTTCTTATTTTTAATATGAACTTAAAGTCAGGTACAAACAACGGACCATAAAATTTTCCCCATTTCGTGAATTAAGTAAGCATAACGGCAGTGTTTTAGAAAAACAAACCGCTATTTCATCGGTCGTTTAAAAACAAAAGACAACCGCAAATGCAAGTCTCCGGAAAATCGACTGTAAACTTTCCAAAGCTCATATCTGCATTAAAAAGCGAAACCAACTCACCGCTCAAGGGATAAAGTTAAAAATAACACGAAGAGAATGCAGCCCGTATTTCAACAGAGCTAATCCATCTGCACTGCCATAGTCTATCCGATGTAACGAGTGAATAATTACACAATGATTCCTATTACAAATGCAAAAATGGGACCCGTGATGCATACGTAATGCTGGCGCGAGTGAGGAGAGACTTGATGGATTAACCGGTCCAGCGTTCAAAATGAGGTTTAATGCGAAAAGTTGGAACTTTTTTAACTTAGCGAGGTTCTCGATTCATATAAGCGGAAAGTCCACTTATCTAAATGGAGTGTATGATTAGCTTTACGTTTTAGTTTTTGACGTAGACATTATTAATAATCATGTTTTCAGATTTATTAGTGACTAAGGTGCTAACATATATTCTAAATAAGCCTATATTGTAAACACTTACATTTTCTAGTAGGTCATACAAGAATGATAGCGGAATTTAAGAAAAATCTCGAATTCTAGGCCGAATCACCAATCCATATGGACGCAGCAAGGGCATAACCTCAATAAGTCGCAACACAGGAAATAAAATGCGTCTGTACGGGACAGCCCGTGGAATGCTCCTTAACCAGAACCGAGGGCTAGCCAAGAAAATGCCAATGCCAATGTACGATTGTCATGGTAGGCCTACTTGGCTCCTTTAAGATGCCAAGATAAGGAGGGTATATTTGTATATTTGAAAGAATAATAAAAAATGGGCAATATTGTCCGTCGCCTGCAACCTTGAGACAAGCGCCGAGCGAGCGCCTCCGGCGAACAGCCTAATGGCTGCACAGACAGACATCTGCATACGGCCTCAACGTCTCACAACACAACCACCAATATCTGCCAATGTGTAAGGAAGGTTTAACAAAATAGGCAATCTCGGCCGTCGCCTATGACCTTGGGACAAGCGCCGAGCGAGCGCCTCCGGCAAGCAGCGGTAATGGCTGCACAAACAGACATCTGCATACCGCCTCGACGTCTCACAACTACCAATGTCTGCCAATGTGTAAGGAAGATTTAAAATAATAGGCAATCTCGGCCGTCGCCTATGACCTTGGGACAAGCGCCGAGCGAGCGCCTCCGGCAAGCAGCGGTAATGGCTGCACAAACAGACATCTGCATACCGCCTCGACGTCTCACAACTAGCAATGTCTGCCAATGTGCAAGGAAGATTTAAAAAATAGGCAATCTCGGCCGTCGCCTGTGACCTTGGGACAAGGGCCTAGCGAGCGCGGAGGGCAAGCAGCAGTAATGGCTGCACAAACAGACATCTGCATACGACCTCAACGTCTCACAACTACCAGTGTCTGCCAATGTGTAAGGAAGATTTAAAATAATAGGCAATCTCGGCCGTCGCCTGTGACCTTGGGACAAGGGCCAAACGAGCGCGGAGGGCAAGCAGCGGTAATGGCTGCACAAACAGACATCTGCATACGGCCTCAACGTCTCAGCTACCAATATCTGCCGGTGTCTGATACTAAGTACTTTTTATTTTTGATGTTCTTTTTCAATGTCATCCGATAGTTGCGAGTAGTGCGAAATCTGGTTTTTTTTATTCAATTATTATTTAATTTATTTATGCATGATTTTTCTTAATTTTTGTAATCATAAATTATATCGTTTGAACACCGGAAAAAATAAAAATACTTTTGTAAACCTTCACATTACAAAACATAAATTTTATTAAAAAGTATTTGGCGCGGATTCGACAGAGCGTGATGACGTCACACGTTGGACGGTCCAACTGACGTTTGGTACTAATGACACTTATGTGAACTGATCTGTCGAACGCGTGACGTCACGTGACGTTTCGCGCGTTTCGCTCGCTAGGTTTTCGCAATTTTTGTACTTTTTATTTATTATTTTTCGCAATTTAATGATAATTTAATAAAGGAAATGCATTTGTAACATGATATAACGGTAACAAACATCCGAATAAAAAGTATTTCGTTCAAATATAAACTTTCATGTCTTGCCATGATGACAATCGTTGATAGACAAAACCCAGGTAGCATTTATACATCATTATGACGTCGGCGACGTCATTATTACGTCATAATTACGTGATTATGACGTCGCTGACGTCACTTTGCTACCTAGGAAGCTGACTGAAACGTAAAATAATGTAATTAAATAGCCACGTGATGTGACTGCTAGTAACATCCATCCCGATACATTGTTTTTTCGATTGGCATTTGTCGATGTTTAAATATGATTGTCATTTTGGCAAGGCCGCCAGTTCTGACACGTCACCTGCTTTCAAAATCAGCCGAATTACTCCATTTTCAACAATAGCATTTTACTTAACAATGGCCTTTCAACCAGCGATCGTTTCAAATGTAAAAATCGGTGCGCAGTACTCGTACTATGTGTACGCGCGCGGCGCACGAGCGTAGGGTAATGTTATGCGGGGCTCCGGGCCTAATTAGCCTTTGTTATTTTATGCTAATCCGTTTCCACCTCGATTAGCGAGGCACGTTTAGCTGCTCTTTGGATCACTACCGCCCACTTCATGAATTTTGTGGAGCAGATATTTCCCAGATTTTTTTACGAAGCATCGAGTAGCGGGTATCCAAAATCTCCATGTAGTGATATTCGCTGAGATTTCGTTTGTGTAAACTAGTTCGACGAAAATATGATATTAGTACGTGTTTTCAAGCTGCGTTATGCTAAGAAACAATAGAATCACTTTATTTACCTATCCTCGTTCAGCGTGAAGTGATTCTATTTATTGGTTCTTAACAATCACATCCTAAGCATTCTCGGTCATCTCTGGTGGAAATGCAGCTTAAACGTATGTGTTGTGCTCGCTCGTTGCACGTGATAACAATTATAGAATAGAATAGAATAGTTTTTATTCGTAAACACACAGACAATAGACATATATTAAAAGAACATAGAGAAAATAAAGTGTCACGAAATGGCCCCATCTCAGCATGCTGCTGGCGACTTCCAGCGCTGATCTTCCGATGAGACCATCAGGTGAGAATCACGGAAGGTAACAGACAAAAAGAAAGCAACATAAAATAAAAAAACATAAATTATATACTTATTTCTGTGAGATTAATGGTTTGTTTTACTACTAAGAACAGATACCTAATACTTTTTGTTATTGCTTTATACTGTTCTTACGTTGAAACAAATCCAAAATATCAAAAATATAAAATTTTATCACCTTCAACTCGGGTAGTAAGGTAAAAAAGGGCTTTTCCCACGTCAAAGCTTCGTCTTACATGTCAGGCACGTCTCGTTATGGAAATGCTTTCAATAAGGGTTAGGGCGATAATTTTATGACGCCGATTGACGTGCGATTATGTAAAGTTGGCGGTTAACTGCAGCCGGGTCGTGAGGTGGCAGCTTTATTCTGTATTAAGTATATTTAATTTTATTAAGTTTAATGCTGAAAAGTGTGGCTTTTCAGCATTAAATTTAATGCTGAAAATTATTAAGTTTAATGCTGAAGAGTGTGGCTGAAGCGCTGGTGGCCTAGCGGTAAGAGCGTGCGACTTTCAATCCGGAGGTCCCGGGTTCAAACCCCCGGCTCGTACTAATGAGTTTTTCGGAACTTATGTACGAAATATCATTTGATATTTATACCAGTCGCTTTTCGGTGAAAGAAAACATCGTGAGGAAACCGGACTAATCCTAACAAGGCCTAGTTTCCCCCTCTGGGTTGGAAGGTCAGATGGCAATCGCTTTCGTAAAAACTAGTGCCTACGTCAATTCTTAGGATTAGTTGTCAAGCGGACCCCAGGCTCCCATGAGCCGTGGCAAAATGCCGGGATAACGCGAGGAAGATGAATGCTGAAAAGTGTGGCTGCGAGGTAGTGTGGCTGGCCTTGACATTGAGGCTTGTTTACATTGATTAAGTGTTTATTGCTAACTTGCGTTTAGTGGCAAAAATATAAACTCGCAATAAACACTAATTTTAAACAGCCCCAATTTGAAAGCCAGCCACACATACACGTGCATCCGAAGGCTGCAATTACTGCTTATCTATGCTATATAAGGACCAACTTATCTTCGATAATTATTTTATCGTATTATTTTGGTAGAAAGTTTCAGAGTAGTGTTATCGGACTTCCGGGTATCAAATTTCAATTATGGATATTTCTAAACGTAACCCGTCTTCATATTTGTCTTGAATATAGAAACACTTAAGTTCTAAAATACATATTGTAATAAAAACTATTTACCTACTTATAAAGTGAAAATTTTCGTACAATTAAGTAACCTAACAATTAAGTAAAACAATTAAGTAACCTAACCTAACAATATTGTAACAATATCTCCTAAACTGGTGTAATTAAAATGTAATTAAATTCGATTAAAATGAAACGTTTATCCATACTCAACAATTAATTATTTACTATTTGTATCACGCAAGAGTTTGATATAAACCCTAGTGCAGTAACAGTTTAGTCCACGTCGTCATGTGAGAAAACTTAATTACATGAGCTCTAGGGCAGTAAGTCACAGTCAGGTCGCCATTACACGCACCCGGGGCAAGTTATGACGTCACAAGCCCTTTCCGAGTATTCATAGAAGGCTGTCACGTAGTTTGTTGGGTATTTATCTGTGAGATGTTGCTTGGTTAAAATAGAGAATAGCTAGCCATACACGCACGGATTTTCCTGTCGGATCTGCCTGAAAGATGTGTCTGGCGGACACATCCGTCAATGTGTGGCGAGAAATAGACACAGATTTGTCCGCCAGATGCCCGTCCGCTGCCCATCTGTGTCTATTTCCCACACATTGACGGATGTGTCCGCCAGACACATCTTTCAGGCAGATCCGACGGGCAATCCGTGCGTGTATGGGTAGCTAATAGGTATGCAGTGAATGAAATAACATTTATTTTAATTACAGATTGAGTTTGTCCGAGTATATTATACACTATAAGGTTTTGGAATTGTAATATTTGAATTAACAAAATTTCTTGTTGAATTAAGGCATAAAATGTCACAGCGTAATTAGAACAAGCTCGCGCGTTAAACAAATATCGTTATAACCGTCGCGTCGTTTTCAAGCGGGGCGGTGAAATAAGTGATCTACTTTTATAGCTTTAAATTGGGTGAATAGGGGAGCATTGAAATGATTTTAAGCTTAAAAGTGCCTTAAGGGGCCCACTGACTATCAGTCCGCCGGACGATATCGGCCTGTCAGTTGTTCGGAACTGTCAAATTTTTGTTCTAAAGGGGCCCACTGACTATCAGTCCGCCGGACGATATCGGCCTGTCAGTTGTTCGGAACTGTCAAATTTTTGTTCTAACTGACAGGCCGATATCGTCCGGCGGACTAATAGTCAGTGGGCCCCTTTATAATTGGGTCAAGCAAGTTGATGTTAAGTCTGTCTTTTGTACGTTATGTTCTTATGTAGGTATACAATGAAGAGTCAAGAAATAAATGTTAATGTAGGATTGTCACTTAATTTTTATTTAAGAAGTTTTTTCTTAACTCATATATGGATTTCTCATACATCAAAATATTTATCAGTACGGTTTTTACTCACTATTATTTTTAGTCGCTCTTGGCGACATGTTTCGCTCGGGCACGCCCGCGCGGGCAGTGCACGACGTACAACCGCCGCGGACACTCGTGCCTGAGGATGGTTTCCCAAAGAATCCGAAATGTCGCCAAAAGCGACTAAAAATAATAGTGAGTAAAACCGTACTGATAAATATTTTGAAATATGTCTCACGATAGTTTAAGTGCGATTCTCATACATCATAATGATGTTAAGGAAAATTGCATGCATTTTTTTTATAAATAAATATTCATGCCATCTTTTATACGAAATGATAATATTATAAACGCGAAAGTAACTGTCTGTCTGTGTTACCTCTAGTTGTTGTTACCTCTAGAAGTTGCTAAACCGATTTAGATGAAATTTGGTATGGACATAGTTTGAGGCCCGGGAATGGACATAGTATAGTTTTTATCAATCATCATCATTCCACGCAGACGAAGTCGCGGGCAAAAGCTAGTCTGCAATAAAACTAACCCAAATTATGAAACAACTTGAAAATATCATAGATACAGAAACATCCTTAAACCACGGACAGCAGAGATAACTGTACGTGTACGGACGTGTATATGTCATTTAATATCGTCTTATTGCTACCGCCCGTTTTACGGACGCCAGTGTACGTCGGCAAATAATTGCAACTTGTGTACGCCTTTACGATTGGGTGTAGTTTTAAGTCCTCGCCAGTGTAATTGAGCTTTGTCCTTTGTCCAATTAATTGATAGGATGTGTTTAGTTTAATTGAGTATTTGTTTGGGCTATATTAATCCCCACAGAACCTCTAGTATATTCGATAGCGTGACGAGTTCGCGTTTGCGTTATGTCTATTTTTGTAGGGAACGTTTTGGAAACTCAAAATCCATCAAAATCCCATACATAATGACGCTTAACGCAAACGCGTACGTGACGTCCAAGGGCCTGACACTCTTTGATAGAGAAAGATAGTCTTATTGCGATTCCTATAAGAGGAAAGAGAAAATAGAGCCATGCTTTGTCCTTATCACCGACCGGGTGGCATCATAGGTAGGAGGCGATGGCGAAAGACCGAAATTTATAAGAGTGAAAGAGAAAAAATCGTATGCTGCCCAAATTTTATATGAATATTCTTTCTCTTACCCCCGGTCGCTCGGTAGCGCGTCTATAACTACTTGTATATACATATCATAATCATTTATTCATTACATTAATTACGCGACAACATAAAACTATAACCTTATAGAATAAATTACAACTAAATTAAAACTAAAATAGTCCCCCAGATCTGGCTAAATTCCCCTGCTGAATGGCAATTCCGATCCTTTGGCCAAGGAATGAGCCAGCCCTAAGATCTCTGGTGGTGTCAAGGAGCATCTTTAAAACTTTAAATAGGCCCCAAAGTCTCCACCGCAAACCTTCATCATCATTTATTCATTTCTCGAATGCGGTACAATAATTATTTAATAAAACAATTTTTTATTACGCATCCTGCCTGAATAAGGCATAGAAATAATAAGTATTAACTATAACTATGACTAGATTCTTATGACCTATAATGCAGCATGCAAAAATATTAAAGTTACGACCTTATACCACAGAATAAGTAATAGTATTATCATACAGAATGGCCACGCACCGCCCCGCCCCGACTCGAATTACCTCGCCCCGCGATATAAATCTGGCGGACTACTGGCGTACTCTCAGTACTATTTTTAAACAACTTACTCACACTATGACGCATGCGTCATGACGCGTGTACAGACGTGCCGTTCACACATAAAAACGCAAGTGATTTTTGATGTATAGCGCTGCGTGTCCGCCCTGTACTTATACTATATACATTATACTAAATTTAATAAATACACAATAACATCAACTTAGATTTTCCGCGTCTATTAAAAATGTTTATTCCTAATCTGTAATCCTTTCCCTTTTATCGCAAAAACTTACCAATTTCTAAAAATACACAATTCCCGAATCCGAAACGATAATTAAAATCCCTAAGCAAATCTGTACCAGTTAAAAGAAAACAATTTGCGCTGAAATCACGCAAACGGCACTATCCCGCCCTAAACCAGGGCTTTAACATTTAAAAGGCAGAGTGGACCTGTCCTTATACACCAAGAGCTAGCACTGGAAAATGGTATATAGTTTAGAGAGCAACAAAACCGCTCTATTTAGTTGTATGTCACAAAACTGGGGACATTATTGTATGAAATATTGTGACATATGTAAATAGTGTAAATAACTTGCCTGCATGTTGTGCATGATACTAAATATATGTACACCGTAAATATGGTAGACTGCGGAAAATGACTTAAATTATCACCATTAACATCTTTTATATTATTTCTACCTGTGCTCTGACAATAAATGATTTCATTTCATCTCATTTCATTGTTTTTTAGGGTTCCGTTCCGTTCTTTGGGTAAAGGGTAAAAACGGGACCCTATTACTAAGACTCCGCTGTCCGTCTGTCTGTCACCAGGCTGTACCTTATGAACCGTGATAGCTAGACAATTGAAATTTTCACAGATGATGTATTTCTGTTGCCGCTACAACAACAAATACTAAAAAGTACGGAACCCTCGGTGGGCGAGTCAGACTCGCACTTGTCCGGTTTTTTGTGTCTATTTTGTAACAGGTATATCCAGTAAAATAATTACGACTTTATGAGTTCTTTTATTAGTTTGCTTTATTTATAATCTCTGTTACTTGCAAATCAAGCAAAGCGGTTGGAAGCTGTTCATCGGTGGAGGTTAGGAAAGCAGACTATTAAGGGATTAAAAACTAACACAAACGGTGGCTAAATTCATTATCGACATAAATACAAATTGATTAACATAGTTGTCATTCATAAAAAAAAACCGGACAATTGCGAGTCGGACTCGCCCACCGAGGGTTCCGTACTTTTTCAGTATTTGTTGTTGTAGCGGCAACGGAAATACATCATCTGTGAAAATTTCAACTGTCTAGCTGTCACCGCTCATGAGATACAGCCTGGTGACAGACAGACGGACAGACGGATAGACGGACAGCGGAGTCTTAGTAATAGGGTCCCGTTTTTACCCTTTGGGTACGGAACCCTACAAATTGTCTTATTAGCTTCGACGTACGTTGGAACACACAACACAACAGCACAACAAGTTTATTGTTGTATGTAGATATATGGATACCTACATACAACAATAAACTGTTAAAACTATAATCCTTCTTTAAAGCATTGACGTAGTGTGATAAAAATTGAGCCTGGAGCTCTATAAATTGCACACCATCAATTGATGTTACATTACAAACGTTTGCGGGCCTGCCGCTCTAGCATCCACTGAGCAACAGCTGTCGGATTTATAGCAAACTGCACTACTCCTGTCTGATGCCCCAGGTATCGCTGGAGCGACATGGTGGAGGCGGATCTGCACGAACTCCGAGTCAACAGTTGTCGTGAAGTAGCTTAGGAACGAGAAAAGTGACGCTGTCTTGTGTCGGAGGCCAAGTTTCATTTTGGGCAAGAAGGGTTTCTTTGCTTAAATGTAAATTTGACGACCGGTCTGGCCTAGTGGGTAGTGACCCTGCCTGTGAAGCCGATGGCCCTGGGTTCGAATCCCGGTAAGGGCATTAATCTGTGTGATGAGCACAGATATTTGTTCCTGAGTCATGGGTGTTTTCTATGTATCTAAGTATTTATATATTATATATATCGTTGTCTGAGTACCCATAACACAAGCCTCATTGGGCTTACCGTGAGACTTAGTCAATCTGTGTAAGAATGTTCTATAATATTTATTTATTTATTTATTATTATTATGTAAATACCTTTTTCCGGGGCCAGCTCTTAACCTATCAAAACCCTCGGGCGAATAAAGCCCTCGAAAATCCCTAATAAGGTCCGTAAAAGGCTGGGGCCCAATTATTAAAGACAACATGCCCTGTGTGTTGTAGCGGCGCCATGAATACGGATTTGTGTTTTAAAATTAAGGAACGGGGATATTTACTTGGTATGTTTAATACTTGTGGCGCTTGACGAATAAGATACTTGACTATTAGTGAGTGTTCTTTTTCGAACTGTCAAAACGATTTGCCACTATAGAATTTATATAAAACACTAGGAAATGACGGTCAAGTTACCTATTCTTTATAGTTCTATACGATTTATAAAATATTAATTGTGTGAAAAATAACTGCATTCTACGTTTCTCTATTAATGTTCTGGTGCTTTTATTTCATGCATGGTGTGAAATAATTTATTTTACATACAGTCAATATCCCTATTTATAAATATATTTGACACGAATACGAGGTCAAATGTCAGGCGACTTCAATGCTAACAACTTACCGATTATATGTACTATCTTAGCTTATACCTAATTATTGTATTTTTATTATAATTTCATTTAATATTTTTGCACCTAGCTTCTAGGTAACTGTATCAAACACATAAAGTCACTTTAAGTATATCTAAAATATAATTCAAAAACTAAAATGCGTATAATATTTTATACTAGCTTTTGCCCGCGACTTCGTCTGCGTAGAATTAGTATTTTGGGTAGATTCTTTTTTATCCAATCTGCTGTTTATTGATTCCCTGTACCAACTTCCTTATATCCTTATTTTGAGAGACAATTCTAACTTCTAACGCCTTGATAAAACTTAAAGGCAATGATTCAATTTGAGCATAGTTACATAATTGTCAGGCGATGCATCAATTACCTCACTTTCGGGGTGAAAGTGAGATAACGATTGAGATGATTTCCGGGAAAAAAACTATTCTATGTCCTTCCCCGGGACTCAAACTATCTCTATGTCAAATTTCAACTGAATCGGTTCAGCGGTTTAAGCGTGTAGAGGTAACATACAGACAGACAGACAAACAGACAGACAGACTTTCGCATTTATAATATTATAGTATGGATAACTTTCTGTTGATTTCTTGAGTAGTTTTTAACTGAATAACCTACCTTAATTATTGCCAACAGAAGTTATTTATTTAGGGGTATTTTTGTTTCATTATCATGCAAACTATCTTTTTTTTTTAATTTAAATTATTCTATCCAGTTAAATCCCTCTTTTTCAGCGCAATTAGTATTTTACGCTTTTACGGCCAAGTCTAAAACCTAGTCTATAAGGTATGCAAACTAAAAACAACAGTCGTTATGGAAACTTCCAGGCACGTCGGTACTTAAGCTAAGTGAATTCGCAACAGGTATTTTTACTTAGTATTTCAATACTTTTATTTTTATGGAAAGCGAATGTAAACGGTGAGATAGCTCGCATGGGAGTGACCCTGCGCGAAACATCAGCAAATTTATTAAGACTTGTTTATAACGCCTATCTTCTAACAATATAAGCATAACATGTATGGTTTTTCTGGGTGTTTTCGTGTTAAGTTTTCGGGCAAGGGTACGGTAGTTAGCTAATACTAAAGGGTTAAATATTATTGAAAATCCTTTGTACTTAGGACCTTTTAGAATATTGTTGTTGAGTAGTTTATTTCGAATAGGCGTGAAAGTTTAGGTAATTTTGGGTCTGATCGGAACGTAACTTGAGTACGTACTTAGAACGAGGTTGTCGATATAATATGGTTTAATCATAGTTTGTAGAAAGGTTTCAGAGTGGAAAATGTTTTCTGACTCGAGTTGAACGTTCTGTATTTATATTTCATGTATCCTAAGTACCCCGCTTTTTATGTTTATTTTATTAAAAATTCGAGACGTCGTTAAAATATTGTTTTGATTAAATGTAAGATATTAGTTGACTTATCAAGTAAAATTCTCCAAATCACTATTTTGATTTTGATAAGATATGATTATCCTTCATATTGAGAACTGGAAACCTATCTTGAAATAATACTGCTACTAGCTTTTGCCCGCGACTTCGTCTGTGTGGACTTAGTAACCCCAGCTAGAGTTAGAATAGCGCCTGAAGAAAGTCTTATAGCAATTATTTAATTTGAGCATATTATGCACACAAATTAGCAGACACTTCATTAATTATCTCAATTCCACCCCGGTTTGTACTTTCTTAAGGGATGATTTTCGGGATAAAAACTATCCTATGTCCTTCTCAGGGACTTAACCTATCTGTATGCCAAATTTCATCTAAATCGAATCAGCGGTTTAAGCGTGAAGAGGGAACACACAGACAGACAGACTTTCGCATTTATAATATTAGTATGGATGGTATGAAGGGTACAGTTAGACCATGACAAGTCTGCAACGATTTTGATAGCGCACGCAGTGCAAGTGTTATTTATACGTCATAATTTCATAGATGTTTGACGTTTAAAATAACACTTTCACTGCGTGTGCTATTAAAATCGCTGCAGACTTATCTTGGTGTAACTCTAACGATATACAACTGATAATAAATCAAAATTAAACATGTGCTCGCCTTTTTTTAGGGTTCCGTACCCAAAGGGTAAAAACGGGATCCTACTACTAAGACCCCGCTTCCCGTCTGTCTGTCACCAGGCTGTATCTCATGAACCGTGATAGCTAGGCAGTTGAAAATTTCACATATGATGTATTTCTGTTGCCGCTATAACAACAAATACTAAAAACAGAATAAAACAAATATTTAAGTAGGGCTCCCGTACAACACACGTGATTTTTCTGCCGGTTTTTGCGTAATGGTACGGAAGCCTTCGTGCGCGAGCCCGACTCGCGCCTGGCCGGTTTTTTTTCTATCGAGACAACTGGTTTTGGTTGAAGTTTACCCTTGTAAATATAGTCTGGTTTCCGTGTGAATTTTTACATCTGCCCGTGATGAAAACGTGTAAAAATTCAATATAGCTACTATTATGTGTTAGCTCCCTCTTATGAGCGTGGGTTGTATAATATGTGGCTTTCCATCACAGAAAGGCGCTTTAGCCTCATATACAATAAAGACTATTGTATCAGAATTTCTGTTGGAATTTGAGATAAAATGGTCCTTATTGCACTTGAAGCATAAGGACCCTTCTGTGGTGGAAAGCCACGATAATCAATCAGGGCAAATACAAAATTAATTAATTTTCCTCTACAAGTAAGCCAAACGTCTATTCATACACTTGTTTCATACAAATCACGGAACCCTGTCGGTGCAGACAAAAACATCATTAGTGGGGAAGTTGGGGCAAAGCCGGCCTTTGTGCCGAAAGGAATTATCGGTGCCGAAACACCCCTCCTCGGAGCTGGATTAGTGCTCTGGCCTTATTGGTGACTGCTTCTGTCGTTTAGATTTGAAAGGTTTTTGATGGGCTAGCTTAGAAACTATTTTGACAAGCGGAGAAGTCTAAATGTTGATAAAAAGAGTTTAAGTTAATCGTGTATAAAACTGTCATTTACATGTAAAATTACTTACTATCTTCTGCCGATTTTCTTGTGCCGAAAGGAATTATCGGTGCTGAAACACCCCTCCTCGGAGCTGGATTAGTGCTCTGGCCTTATTGGTGACTGCTTCTGTCGTTTAGATTTGAAAGATTTTTGATGGGCTAGCTTAGAAACTATTTTGACAAGCGGAGAAGTCTAAATGTTGATAAAAAAAGTTCAAGTTAATCGTGTATAAAACTGTCATTTACATGTAAAATTACTTACTATCTTCTGCCGATTTTCTTGTGCCGAAAGGAATTATCGGTGCCGAAACACCCCTCCTCGGAGCTGGATTAGTACTCTGGCCTTATTGGTGACTGCTTCTGTCGTTTAGATTTGAAAGGTTTTTGATGGGCTTAGAAACTATTTTGACAAGCGGAGAAGTCTAAATGTTGATAAAAAAAGTTCAAGTTAATCGTGTATAAAACTGTCATTTACATGTAAAATTACTTACTATCTTCTGCCGATTTTCTTGTGCCGAAAGGATTTATCGGTGCCGAAACACCCCTCCTCGGAGCTGGATTAGTACTCTGGCCTTATTGGTGACTGCTTCTGTCGTTTAGATTTGAAAGGTTTTTGATGGGCTTAGAAACTTTTTGACAAGCGGAGAAGTCTAATAGTGTAGCAGTAGCAGTTCTTAATTCTGATATTCTGATATAGATATTCATTAGTTAAAATTGTGTTTATCTCAGTTAACATAATGTATAATTTATGAACCTCCAGGTCTTTTTTTGTTGTATTTTCTTTTGTTACGGTACATCTTTTGTATCACATTTTTGATATGTTTATATGACTGTTTGGTTTCTGAATAAACAAAAAAAAGTCTAAATGTTGATAAAAAAAGTTCAAGTTAATCGTGTATAAAACTGTCATTTACATATAAATTTATTACTTACTATCTTCTGCCCGCGACTTGGTCTGCGTGGATTGATGATGATGACTGATAGAAAATATCCTAGCCAGGCCTCAAACTCCCTACTAAATATCATCTAAATTGGTTCGGCGGTTTAAGCGTGAAGAGGTAACAGACAGACAGTTACTTTCGCATTTCGGATCGGACCGCGCGATCTCGCCAACTATTACATAAACCATAGAGGTTTACAATAGTGGCATGCTGGCAAAAGTTGTATGAACATTTAAAGTGAATAAATAAATTAATTTTTTTTTTCTAAATATTATATTATATATTTTTAACTTTTTGAATGCTTTACGGCCTTTACGTCATAAACACAAACGTCACACATACATCTAGCTCACGGGCGCAAGCGAGCTAATGTAAACCTTACTTGAAAGTGTGGGTTACTTTGACAGTGTACGCCATAACACTAACACGTGTTCATGGCGCCGTGGACACGACAAGTTACGACGCCTCTAGGTATTCTTGGCGCTCAAAAGGATACATTTGTATGTTATAAATATTAAATATTTAGATCAGTACGTTTTCACTCACTATTATTGTATATTAGTAGGGACATAACCAATTAAAATTCCAAATATAATACAAATATCCATCCTTAATACAATAAAAAGTAAATCCCCATCTGGCAACATTGAACCAAGCACAAACAGAAAAGAAGCAACATTTAAATTTGGAACTCATTCTTAGGCCGCGCACACACCCCTAATTACATCCCGTTCCGTTACACGCGCCTGTAATATTCCGCGATACACAAGCACGTATAAGCACCGAGTTAATCCGAACTATCGGTATTGCTATACGGAGTCTAATTAGAAGGCTGCTTTATAAAGCCTCCTCAAGGCCAAAATCCTTGATATTAATTCTAATAAAATGTAATTTGATGTAATCGTGCGCGGCAGGACAAAGGCAGAAGCCACTTCGCCCAACAAGGCGCGCACTTTGTTATGATAATGCTCGTGCAATCCCAGCTTAATGTACCTTCGATATTCTTCATGCAAATGCTTCTCGCCGCCATATTTAATTTGAAAGATACCCGCTCTAGTTCCAGTTGCCAGGTAAATAAAACGGGAATTTTTAGTTCTCATACATTTTAATTTATTACGGACATAATGGACGTGAAAAAAAAATCAAACATACCAGTGTTTTGTTCGTAATACGAACGCGCATTGTCATGTTTGTTGGAAAATGTAAACTGCATTTCTGCTAAATATTTAGATCAGTACGTTTTCACTCACTGTTATTGTTAGTCGCTTTTGGCGACATGTTTCGGATTCTTTGGGAATCCTTCCTCAGGCACGAGTGTTTGCGGCGGTTGTACGTCGTGCACTGACTGACAATAGTGAGTGAAACCGTACTGATCTTAATATTTTGAAATATGTCTCACGATAGTTTAAGTTCGATTATTGCATTTCTGCTTTCCAATTAATGAAATAAAAATCATCGGTGTAAATTATTAATTAATTGAATTACTTATATCATTAAATGAATCGCCTAGTTCATATTTACGATTCTCAAACAAAAATTAAAACAACTTGAACTTGAATAAAGTTTAAATAAAACATTTGTACATCACTTGTTCCTTCCTTAAGCATAGAGATTAAGTAAGCTTACTTATTTCTCTTATCATAATGTTGTGGGGATCGGTGCGAACACGTGTCGACAGTTCAAGGGATTTTTTGCAACCAAAGCTTAACCTACTTTCTTATGCCCACTACAATGTAACAAAATTAAAATTTCCACTGCTCCAAAATATGGCATGGACAATATGTCTGGGCCTATCTCTAGACCACTAATTAAAAAGTTAAGCGGGCCGGACAGTCGATTCGCGGTCTTTTTGCCGACCGATACATTCTGGCTAGTATTTACCGACTGCGATTTGTTAGCCGCTCTTTTATTTAGCCATCCGAATTAACCGGGAATTTGGGAAGATTTAAAAGGCTTTTTTGAGTGTTTGCGTACGCTATTTGGCCGTCCTAAGGAAAAAGGCAGGAAAATGAATGATTATGTGACTGGCTTAATTGCAGTGGTGGACCGAAATTATCGAGAATGATAAGTGGATTAGCATGTGTATGCATCGTTTGTAAAATGGAATGAATGGTGTTGAAAAAGTTATCGGCGCTTGTTTAAGTTAATTAGGCACCAGGCGGGCGCGACAGTTTGCTTACTCGTACAATTCGTACACGAGTTCCGAGGAAGTAAATTAACCATAGCTCTCTCAGCCCCCAAATCCACAGTTCCTGCGCGAACTGTACAAAGCAAACAAGCACTTTACATTGGCGATAAACCGATATTGCTGTAACAAATAACAAAATGTTCCAGCCCTGTTTGAAGTATCATATTAACATCACAATTTGCGACAATAAAAACATGTAAGCGCCGCGTACAAACGTTAAATATTTGCGCAGGCTCACCCTACAAACACGATTGAAATTAAATACTAGTTGGCAATGTTGGCAGCACCGATATTTGTCGTCCGTTATTTCATGCACTGTTTGAATAAACTTTTATGCTGGCAACACTCGACAGCTGTTACGTACGTCTATCATTTTAATGAATTATATTTTCATTTTGACGGCGACGTAAACGAAAGTTGCATCGGGACAAGTTGGGACACATATTGACTTTGAAAATGTCATGTCGTGGATATATGAGTGACCGAAAAAGCTTGGCAAGAACAAAACGGCGAATAACGATCTTGGAATAGTACGTTAATTTGTTAATGTTACTACCATACGAAGAAAACATTTTTACGGGTAAGTGTGGGCCACACACCCGTAAACGTGGCATACGGGTAAGTGTATGGTCTCGCAATAAACACTAACCAATGGGTTTACCTTGTAAGCGCTTGTAAGCGCTGGTGGCCTAGGAAGCGCTGGTGGCCTAGCGGTAAGAGCGTACGACTTGCAATTCGGAGGTCGCGGGTTCAAACCCCGGCTCGTACCAATGAGTTTTTTGGAACTTATGTACGAAATATCATTTGATATTTACCAGTCGCTTTTCGGTGAAGGAAAACATCGTGAGGAAACCGGATTAATCCCAACAAGGCCTAGTTTCCCCTCTGTGGGTTGGAAGGTCAGATGGCAGTCGCTTTCGTAAAAACTAGTGCCTACACCAATTCTTGGGATTAGTTGCCAAGCGGACCGGAGCGGTTTTTGCCCAGGCTCCCATGAGCCGTGGCAAAAATGCCGGGACAACGCGAGGAAGATGATGAATGGACGCCTTACCAACCTTTGCCTTACCTTTATTTGTGATACCATTCATATTAATTCAACTTCAATAAAATATAATAATAAATTATTGAATTATAGGAAAAACGGAAAAATGTCCACCTCCGGCAGGACTCGAACCTTCCATTGGAACACCGGTCCAATCGCTTATATTTTCCATTTTATTTAATTTTGTAATATTGTCTTCGGTTACCACGATAGTTACTCATGAAATAAAACAATGAATATAAATTCAATATACGCGATATAATCCGTTTTTATAGTTTTATTTCATAAAATTTTGTAGTAACGCTCGCAGACTTTTCTGCCTTATAAAAAATAGAATAACAAACTAATTTATTCGGTACAATGGTAGACCAAAATATATGTAGGTATAATTGAAAATAGATACTTACTTATAAAAGTTTTTTCTATAACAGACGAAACCGATATTAACGAAACCGAATATTCAGACAACAAAACAATACCGATGATTGGCTGCGAAACTCAAAACGAATTGAAAAATAATAAACAAGTCAATAAATTCTAAAAATCTATTAGACAACGGTCTTTGTTCGCAACAAGGCCCATTAATTGGAAAAGTTTTCAATTGTACAGCAATTAATGGGAAGATTTGAAAGCCATTGCTTTGCCGATTATATCGACACTCGAATCGGTCCGATTACGCGCAAACAAATGCAATTACGATGCTTAATTGGGTACGCTGGATGTCGGAAATAACATTTCGGAATTTGAAAATTATGTCTAATGTAAAATTAAAACCTGACCGATCGGCCGTCGAATGTATAAAACAGTCGCGTTGTATACTGATTTAAACTAACACGATTTTCACTCGTAATTTTAAAACTAACAAGGTTCTTAATCGCGTACAAACTTACGTTTATTTATGGCCTGACGTTTCGTTCGTTGTTTTGTTAGTCGCGTTGTAGTTAGGGTTTGCACGACGGACCTGAAATGTATGGGAAGATTCGCGGATCCGGATCCAAACCCGGATAATTTCATACATTTCAAATCAGGATTGCAAACCCTAACTTTTGTAACTAATCTATTTTCAAGTTTTGTTTAAGTATGTATATCTTTCGACTCGGAGGCGAATTCAAACTTATATTTCGACAACTAAATGATGTCATTTTGCCCGTGAGTCGCATTCGCGCCAATAACATGTACGGACAAGTTCGAACGCAATGCATGAACCAGGAATCACGGCCCGATTCGAACTTTAAGATACGTCAAATATTAGGTCTAGGAACAAGGGCCTGACTCTTTGATAGAAAAAGATAGTCTTATTGCGATTCCTATAATAAGGAAAAAGAAAATAGTGCCATGCGTTTTCCTTATCACCGACAGGGTGGCATCATAGGTAGGAGGCGATGGCGAAATACCGAAATTTATAAGATGGAAGAGAAAAAATCCTATGCAGCCCAAATTTTATATGAATATTCTTTCTCTTACCCCCGGTCGCTCGGTGGCGCGTCTATAACTACTTGTATATACTATGTCTATGTTTCTAGACCTAATATTTGACGTATCTTAAAGTTCGAATCGGGCCGTCAGTCAAAATAGGGTTCATCTTATCTTATATTATAAAAAAAACCATCTTAGCTAATACTTTGTCGAATTTACCAAGCAGACATCAACTTCACCTATAACTAATCAGAAGTTTCATACAAGCTCATTACTTAAGCTCCTTCTTCCTCTAACATTGCCTTTTAGAAAGAGACGTGTAAAGAACCATCGAAGCTATAGTTTGTAGGAACAAAGTTAATTATGCCTTAACGTCGGAGTTGGGAACTATCCTGGGATAGACATAGATACGTGAATAACTCCATGTATTGGTGTCGATTACAAATAGAACATGTTTTACTGCAATTTGACAGTTGACGAATAGATCAACGTTAATGGGTGAAAAGCCGGGAAATATAAGGAAACAAATTATTTAATTATTTTTGTTTTTAAGTGGATAAAATTATGATTACTTACTCAGACATTTTTAAATTGTAATTTTGAATTTATTTGATAATGTAATGTATATTATGTAATAAAATTGTATTTTTGAATTTATCAAATAATGTAAATTGTATGTACTGACGATCATAATATAAATTCGTGTAGATTAGTCTAAGATAATTTATATTGTAATTTTATATTATGAGAATAAATATCTAAATCTAAATCTAAATCTATTACAAAGATAAAAAAACTAGTGCGTCAAAATCGCGAAACAAGAAAATCGAAATTTCGTTATCTAACAACTCTGTCAGTCTTGCCTATTCGAGCGAAATTACGTATTCGCGTTTCCCGGTAGGTCCTCTGTAAGCAAACCGCCTTGATGCATCAATGTCATATTTTATTATCTCTGAAAACTAGTCAAAAACAGTATGTATAACAACTTATACAAGTTACTTGGTTTACTAAACGGGCTAGTGCTGCACTCTTTTGGCAGAACATTGCAGTAATACCCCCTATTACATTAGTAGGCACTCACCGGCATAGTTTGACTTCCGTGCAAACTGGTGATGGCCGCTTGCGCCTCTTGATGTGAGCTGAACTTTACGAACGCGCAGCCTGCAACAATAAAACATAACTTTATTACATTTCATACAATGTTACATACTAACACATAAGTAACTGATGAAATAAAACTATGAAAACGGATTATATCGCGTATATTGAATTTATAATACATCCCGACGTTTCGAACTCTTTACAGCGTCACCCGTTGACCACGAACGCTGTAAAGAGTTCGAAACGTCGGGATGTATTATAAATTCAATATACGCGATATAATCCGTTTTCATAGTTTTATTTCATGAGTAACTATCGCGGTAACCGAAGACAATATTACATAAGTACCTGATCAAAACATAGGTGGGTCGATTCTCATTTTGTTGTTTTTTTGTTAAATTTGGATTAAATTTACTGTATACGTAGATAGAGCTGAAAAAATCTTTCTCGGAGTTACGAAAACGTATGGAATTTTCATATTTTTTTGATCCAAATTGGGATGTTGACGATACCGTATTTATTCCGCCCAGTATAAGAAGCTCTTCACATTTATCAAAATCTGACAAAAAAAAATTATAACAAAATTTTAATCGGCCCACCTACACATACTACACAACTGATCATAAAATATGTAAATAAGATCTCTTTAGCAGAAAGTTACTCGTTTCTTTTTACAGTGTTTTTGTTTTGTTGTTCTAATTTTAAATGTGTTATAAATTTTTGCCTAGGTTTTTTTCATCACTATTATTATTACCCTCTATTGCTATAGCACAGAAACATCACCGTCACGCAAAATAAACTGCTTAATAAAAACACCTGTTTTACCCTACGTAAGAACAAGTCCCATTTGAACCAAAGAAAATATTTCGTAATCCGCCGAACCGTTCCGTTTTAGCATTATCCTCGTCCAGCTTAGTTTACAAACAAGTTCGGCTTACGCAACTTTCAGCCCATTCTAATAGAAACATCCTGAAATTACGGATAAACAATGTCCATAAAGAATATAAAGTTGAGGAAAATTCGATTTGTTTTTATAGTGGTAATATGACCTTTTTTGGGTAGTGTCGATGCGAGTAACTACATAGAAGCTGTTATCATAGGACATTATGGCAAAATTAAATGTCCTGAATATGAACTCGGTCAACCCATGATATAAATTATGAAGTATCATAAAAATATGTAATTGCGTGTTGAAGGCACATTTACAGTTATAACACCTTGTTTAATGATTGAAAATATATTAAAAATAGTTTGAATTATTATACAGAACGGCCATGCACCGCCCCGCCCCGACTCGAATTACCTCGCCCCGCGACAGCAGATTGACGGCCGTTTGCCGGCCGCTCAGTAATATTTTTAAGCAACTTACACTATGACGCATGACGCGTGTACAGACGTGCCGTTCACACATAGAAACGCAAGTGATTTTGATGTATAGGTACCGTGTCCGCCCTGTGGTTTGGTGTGTTTTATTTGCCTAAATGTAGAATCACAAACTAGATGTGTTTTTCATATAATATTATTATTTGTTACTAGGCAAACATGGCACATACTTAGTAGGTTCCCAGATATAGTGGCATACTAGAAAACTCGCTTTTATTTTTGATTATTTTCTTATAATGAACGTTGGCATAAGCAAACATTAATAACCTCACAAATTCGCAGGTTCAACACTAATATCCCAAAATTCCGGAAAAACATCGTCAAAAAATACCTTAAACAACAGCTCACAGCGGGATTATCGCTCAGTTTTTCAATAACAGGCTGTCAGAAGGCGGAGGATCAATCTTACCTCCCTTCCCACAGGTGCTACTGCGTAATGACGACTGATGGATCTCCCCGAGATAGGATTACCGCGGCAACTTGCCCTGAACTAAATCACTTACCGCCCAGCCTCTTTTAACGGCATTAGTGCCGACACCTCGCCCATATTTTATACGATGCAAAACCGAAACAGAATTCCGGAAGGAATACAATCTTCTTTTATATTCGCGACGTGAGGATACGGGTAGATTATGCTCGTTACTTTATATTAAATCAACGACGAATCAAAAAAAATTCAGAGGTAAAACTTTGCAAGAGAAATTGTGGCGACTATTTCGCCGAGCTCTCGACGCTGGAAGTACGATTATGCTTGACTGGCTTTTATTCGTATTATCCTTTGTTCGACTGGATAAAAGAGCACGGCCGAAACGTTTTCGGAAAAGCCGCCTCAAATAAATTAGGACGCACTTTTTAAGCTCCACACCATGTTTACATCTCCGGCGGCTGCGAAAATAGAGACAACGCAAAATAAGCAGAGGCTGAATATAATAAAAACAATTTGCGATCGCCGACAAGGGCGCTGTCGCTGTCGCATAAAAGAATAATAAGCGTGGATTGCGCGGAACACAATTTAAACGGCGACAATCGGTGTAGCGGCCGCGCGGACCCGCCGGCGCCGCGCGCGCTCATTACAATGGCTGGCGGAAAACCCATTATGAGGACGTCACTTGGCAAGTGCGAAAGAAGTCAAAACTTCGCCGGCAAACATGGCACTATTTACTGCTTCCACATTCGGCGACGTGTGCGAACTTAGATGCAATTTGTTAACCCTTTATCGGGCTGGCACGCAGGCGGCGGCTGCGTCGCGCTGCAGGTAACTTGGCCGCCCGCCAAAGATCTGTTTTCCTGTTGTTGGCGAGCAAACTCACAGATCAGTTTTTATCGCGCGAAAGGCCTTTATAGCCTGCCGATAGCGCCCGCGACCGAAATGTTTGCGTCGCCGACGATCGCAAATATTATTGGATAGTTTTATGTATCGGAAGCATTACACGTTAAAAAGTTTGGCACTCGACTGGCGACGGAACGTTACCTTTGCGAATTGTTTTATGTTTGGTCGTTTGATTCGCGAGCGTGCGTGAGTTTACCTGCCAAGTTAACAGGATAATTTGTCAAAGGTTTCTTTGAGGTCCATTTTTTTATGTGCGTCGCGAAGCACCTTTTATGTCTTTGACACACGACAGCTCGAGTAATCATACGTTCGCAGCATCTCGAGATGAGGGCTCCTGCGTCTCTGAAAGGATATTTGTTCTGTGAGGTATTTTCTGACGTGGAGTGGAGCCGACAAATCTAGTTTATTTGTAAACTATTTACCTACTTTGGTAATGAAATTCATACAACGCTGATAGACTGGCAATTTGGTAACTTAGTTATGCCTAGTTTCCAATTAACCCATTTATCTATGAAATTCAAAGTACGTTCATTTCAACTGCAAGTATAACGATGTCAGATGTAAAACTTTGTACTCCCGAGAACAAAACAAATACGTACTATTAAATGGCGTTATTTCACTGAAGGTTCGGGAGCGAGATCCAATATTATTACTGCTCTGGGCTCAGTTCGAATCTTTCATTTTAAACTTCCGCGTATGAAGTTGCTCAGAGGAAGTTGGTAATGCCGAGATGAATTCGCGAACAGTGTAAACAACATCCGATCTATATGGACCGCCCTAACGAGAGATTCTGATTGTCTTTGCTCTGAGATTTCATTCAGTTTGATTCGATTTAAGAAGCAGATAAAATTAGTCTCTGAATAGTTCGGCCGGAGTTTTAAACTGTTGATTATAATTTGGATAAAATGTTATGTGTTTGTTCAGGAATAGAGACCGCAATATTAGTTTACAAAATGAAGCGAATAAACTGTTTAAACATTGAATTGATGGAAATGTTAGCCTTGCTGTTGAGTCGCGTGGATTTGCCGACTTTAAATAATTTCACGGTTCAGACTCACTTGTTTTAGTCACTCGCGCGACATGTTTTGAAATTCGATAATTTGCCGACTTTTACATCGACTAACTAGAGAGTAGCGCCTGACAAACCTTGATTACGTTTTGCGTTTCGGAATTAAACTCTAAGTTATTAACCATTTAATATATTATTATCTATGTCGCTAATTCGTTTACAGAGCTTAATTCGTTTTAGGTCTAGGTATCTACTACTACCATTGGTAATCAATTAAGAATATATGTATTTTAAATTCTCAAATTCTGGAGTACTGTCTATATCGCTAACAAAAAGTATTTCCTGATTTCCATACGATTCCAACATTTACAAACCCATCCTGGGGTCTATTGGTCTAACTTTTCAATGGCATGTTCGAGGTAAACCCCTAAACAAACTCGCTTCCATTCCTCGCTGTCTACCTATATAAAACTGGAATCACTGTCACTATGTATTTTAACATACAAACTAAAAATATAGGTATACTACTAACTAAAATTTACTTGGATTCAAGTCATTTCACTAGTTTCAGAACTGCGCGAAAGCATTGTTCCAAAATTTTCAACAACCATCCGAAATCATCGATAAAATTGGATCCGCGAACACAAACACAAAGAGCGATAATACAAGGTGATTACGCAAACGAAAGGCGGAAATAAAGAGATGCCAATAATAGGGATGAACTGGAAACCGTACGCGGCAATTTTGGTAAGTTACGAGGGCGAGCGTCTACTCTATCGGTTTATAGCTCTGCAATCGTGCGTAACGCGACACGCCAACTCCGCCGACAAATGTTTTAAACGACTTCTACTCCATTGTTCCTCAGTTTCCAATTGGGCCCAGGACTTTCTAATGTAACTTGATTGTAAAACAAAAGACGCTCGCAAACTTGCCGCGACCGTCTTTTGTCGAGAAAAAGGTGAATTATTGTTATGTTTCATAGGCGCCGCTTAATGGAGCGGCGTTGGGCGTAAATCTCGCGGGAGGGGATTTAATTAGACATAGTCTTGTATACAGGTGCAGCGGGTAAAGAATTAACCTCTCCCGCGTAACTCGAGAGCCGTTTTGAGGTACTAAAAGATGGCTAATTGGAAAGGTAATATCCACGGGTAGCATTAACAATGCTCGGGAGACCTGCGCGGCGTAATCTCCGACAGGATCCTTATTAGGTATTTTAAGTGACGCGGATGTTAAATATTAACGTGGAGTATTAGAGGGTAATGAGAAGATAGTTGGTGCGTGCAAACAGCGCGATTACGCAACGGATCATGCGCGGGAACTCCTCTGTAATATGTAAAAGCATAACGCTTTCGTTAATAAATATAAAAGATCGTATTAGTTGTACGTAGAAAGTGAAATTCGCGTTAACTTAAGTCCATATGAAACGAAATGTCTAGCTAGTTCTACAAACTCAACGAAACTTATTATCTCCCATTGATTAAACTACTAAATTGCAACATAAATCGACCCCGATTTGTTTTCCTAAAACTTGTCCAATATATTTTTAACAACAATGTTTTGAACCGTCAAACAGCGCCGATAGGGTGTTTCTGAGCGAACAAATTCGCAACGATAAGGACGTCACAAGTTGGAGTATTTCATTGGAGTTGGTATCAGTTGCGAGCTCGCAGTCATTGTATGGAGTGCACGCTCAATTTGTGAAAAACCTATAAAAGTTCGCTTACAATTCTCCTTCTGAAAGTTTAAGCTCGGGGTCAGGTTGAATTATGCGGGGACTCACTATATTTGTAGATATCTTTGTGGATCGTGTCTTTGTATATTATGTTAGCAGAGATGAAATTCAGACTTTGCTTTTGGAACAGTTTGTATTAAATTAATAACCCTGAGACTGCTGCACTGTGATGTGATACTAGTAAGAAACACTAGTTTACGTAGTAAATATTATATACGTTAAATATTATATATAAAACGTTTCTATGGCTAATTAAAACCAATTGGTGATCATTCTGGGTAGTAATAATGATTACAATAGTCAGAATACTTAGATTACAGTGAGATTAATAGATATTTTGTAGCGAAGCCACTACAAATAACAAACGCTCTTTAATTCGTCGATCTATGAACACTTTCGTAACACGACAAGAATTATACAAATTTCATTCCAAACAAAATCTAAAATACCACAACTCGCTAAAATTGTAAAAAAAGATGGATATAATAAAACCTATAGACAACGATGCCTTCAGCTAGTGCCGAGATGGACAGATAGGGCGACAGAGGCGTCAGGCGATAGTCCGCACGCGATGTGGCGCCTGCGTTCCGCGATACTTGTCGCGTGACGATAAGATGGTTCTATCTTCTTTAAACACTCGTAATGTGAGTCTTGAAGGGGTGGACTAAGACTTATATTGCAACTATTCTAAAGTTAGAACATTATTGTCCGCTTAGCGTCTTAAAATTGATAGGCATATTTATAAAATAAATTTGGATATTTTTCTGTAGCTATCTATTTCGTTTAATAAAGTTTCTAGCTTTTGCCCTCGAATCCTGTGTGGTATAATCATGATGATTGTTAAAAACTATCCTATGACCTTCAAACTATCTCCATACCAAATTGTATCTAAATCGGTACAGCGATTTAAGCGTGAAGAGGTAACAGATAGACAGGCAGGGAGACAAACAGAGTTATATTCGCATGTAAAATATAACTACATTCTGCCCGCGACTTCATTTGTGTGGTATGATGATGATGATTGTTAAAAACTATTCTATGACCTTCCCCGGGCCTCAAGCTATCTCCATACCAAAGGGTTCGAAACGTCGGGATGTATTTTAAATTCAATACACGCGATATAATCCATTTTCATAGTTTTATTTCATGAGTAACTATAGCGGTAACTGAAGACAATATTTTTCCCCTCACTAGCTCGGAAAGTTGTCTTTTATCCTTCAATACAAGCGGGGAAAAACGCGTTTTATCCACTAGTGGGGAAAGTAATTTGACCTTGGATGGAGCGTGTTTAAGTAGCTTGACAGATAACAAAACGTAAATCGTTTATGACAATGATTCGTTCGATATTAATTATCATTAAATAAATGGTTTGAGAATCTAATGAAAAATACCAAATTTAGCTTTATTTAATGATTTTAAGTCATAAACCTTAAAATTCCATAAGAAACGTTTGTTTTTAATAATGATGTTAAATATAATTCTGAACGCACAAGTTGAGTCAATGCAATTTCAAAACGCATCGTTGACATTTCATACGTCAGAAATGTCAACATTGTCAACATTTTTTTTTACTAAAAAACTTTTTTCACCGACTCGCGTAAAAATACACAACATCCAGAGTTCTCTGTTATAATATCGTAAAGAAATGAGTGATTCCAGTGATGAAGATGATCTAACGCCTGTGGATGTTGCATTTTCCTCGCTATAGTGAGGTGAAAAGTTTTGTGTTATACACGGGCGCAAATGTATTTTACTTCTCGTGTGTTGAAACACTCGCTACGCTCAGGATTCTATTTAAGAACCACTCGCTTCGCTCGTGGTTCACCTATAGAATCCTTTCGCTTGCTCGTGTTTCAATTCTACACTCGCGGGTAAAATACAACTTTGCACCCTTGTATAACAAATAACTAATACAGATCCACTATAATTCTTGTCACGAATAATATATCCATATGAATGGAAACATGTCGCACCAATAAACGATCCCACACAACACAATCCGTCGACCACCATAGTCGTTTCACGAAAACCGAAGCATTAAAATATCCATAAACCGGCTCAATATTAAAAAGCGCGTTTTCACATTCGTATTCCGCCGCCATCGGGTCATATCTTGGTTATATCTCTTAAGGTCTCATAAGGGAGACGGTTGGATCCGGCGCGGTTGCAAAGTGGTTATAAACCGGCCCTTAAGACGCCACGGTAAACGTAAAGACACTTCGCGTACGTGAGCCGTTGCCTTCATATGCGTTAAAATATAATACTCAGCGTTATTGATACTGTTATGGTGATAATAGGGTTATTGATCTGGCGTTTACGGTACTTTTAAGGGCATGAGTAAGACTCTGTCGTTGCACTTTTTATTTTGTGGTTAACTGCTGATGGTCGTAAATGTTTCTCGCCGTATCTCGTGAAGTCATTTGAATGTCAGGCATTTGTTTCTGAGCCATTTTATTGAAAGCTTGTAACTTGGCCCTCGTGCACTCAAAATTAAGGAGAATGGTCACTTCGTATAAAAATGTATCCATTTTCATTCATGTTTATTATTGTTTATTTGGCGCAGTCGGTAGGACTACAAACTGATCATTCAATTTTTTCTCACAGGTATCGGTAGGTAGCTTACTGTACTAAGGTGAAAATGACACTGTAAACGCCATATTTTTATAACAAAAATTATGTTTATTGTGGCACTAACACACTACCATTTTAAAGGCTGCAGAGTTAGCTTGGTCCGCTTCTATTTTATGATAATTATGACTTACAAAAAAACCTACAATGTCTTTGTCAAATCATGTGTACGAGTAAATATACTGCATAGCATATCATAGTCATATCGGTATACGCAGTCCGAAGTAGGCCGCTTATCTGCGGTTCGCAGAAGTAGGCGCAATTAGCTCCGCGTCCTTATAATGGAGTCTATTGATTGGAGGATTAATCGGAGATGTTAGAAAAGAATGGGACGTCTACTTATACTGATAGTGGGTCAGTGTACAACAGCCAAGGCGAGGACGCTCAGATGTCATACAAATACTGAAAATAAAATAAAAACTGAGGTTTTTGTGGCGCGACTCGCCCAGAGACCCGTGACATAATCGTACCGTATGTTATCTATGATTTTCGGCGCCGCTTCTAGCCCTTTCACTGCCATTTATATAAAGAACAAAAACGTGGAATGGCACTAATGGCAGGAGTGCTTTCCCGATGCGGCTCGAGCCATCATAGTTGACCCTATATGTGGTATTTTCTATAAAAAGGGACCTTATTGTCGATGGCGCTTACGCCATTATTAACGATGCTCTGATATAATTACAATGCCGCGCGACGCTGTGCGGCGTAAGCGCCATCGACAATAAGGTCCCTTTTTATAGAAAATGCCCCATATGGATGATAGTATAGTGAGCTTAAATTCTGTTGACGAGGCCGCAAAACTTGCCGCTGAGATCACTAATATCCATAAACATAATTAGCTAAAGGAAAATATATATTTTTTATGATAAAGGAGGCAAACGAGCATGCGAATCGGCTGATAGTGAGTAATTAATGTTGCCCATGTACGCTGTACGCTCTTTTCTTGAAGGTTTGAAGAAATCATTCGTCCGAAAATAACGCGGGCTTAGTTCATTCCACAAAAAAATGTAGAGCGATGTATGAGCGAATAATGGGCTCAAACAAATCGTACAGATGTTTAGTTTTCTCGATGTAAGTAATGCACCCGAGAGCAATTAAATGAGTTACATTTTGTGGGGATTTTAATGCCTGCTAATATTTTAAGTGCGGAAATAAGTACTAAATCTACGAAAAAATAAAAAATCTAAATCTATCTATCTAAGTATCAAAGAATCCGAAACATGTCGCCAAAAGCGACTAAAAATAATAGTGAGTAAAAACCGTACTGATCTAAATAGTACTAAATATGTTACTACTTCACATATGAACCGATTAAGATGAAGTATGGTATGGAGATAGTTTGAGTCTCACTATCTAAATAAAGACTTCATTCTCATGCCTTATTTTATAACAAAACAAATACAATATTTTAAACGTCACACTGTAGTATCATTATCTAACTTTTCAGACTGTAACTAAGTCTTGAATGAATGAAATGAGCACGAAATTGCTAAATGTATCAAAACTATTGCAATACTCAAACTTACAGAACATTTACTCTTTTCAAGATTTGCTACGTTTCTTCTCAAACTCTCAAATTGAATATAAAAATGACAACACCCGAAGGCCGATTGTGTTTTTAGCATTTTGATGGCTTTTATCTTATTTTTTCGGGAGTTTTGGCCGGCTCCTTGACGCCATAATGTGTGTGTGTGTGTGTGTGTAACTTAAGATATATTTTATAATACGTATGCTAGTTTTGAAGTATTTATCTATGGGCCAATAGTTGCTGAAAAAAAAAAAGATTTTTCATTTCATTTTTATTTCATTTTGCTTAGCGTGAGCCTCTAACTGGCGCACGCGAAATGCAATCAAGCATCTCGTTCACACTTCGGTCAAACTTTAGAAAAGGTCCCTTCTGCGGACAAGACATTAGAAGCTAACGTCTCTCGAGTACATTTTTATCACGGTTTTATTATTTGGGTCTGTAAGGTTGCAGCTTAAAAATTTGGTTTTGATTATAAGCTAACTTTTCAATATCTACGGGAAAGACGCAAAAGACTAAACCATACAATAAAATATGTATGACCCACTTGGTATGCTTGATGACACTACTCAAGGTCGTATCAAAATAACATGAAACCATATCAAACGGTCAAAGTAAAATCGGCCGCTTTCGCTTGAATGTTGTTTTTTCCACGAGTCGCCTAAATGGAGATTCGGGTGCTCCTAAATATAGAACGTCGACCTCTCGACCTGCTGTGACTTTCGCTGGATGCCTTTCGGGTCCGTTTCAAAGTAACCCCTTATCTCCCTAATGCAATTGAGTAATGGTTTATCAGGGCTATTATTCTTGTGAATCCCAAGTAGATTTTGCCTGAGGTGTCCAGTATAGTGAGATCTTTAATTTGATATAAATTTTAATACTTTGGTTATATCGGCTTTCATGAGGCGATCGGTTGCCTGCGATTAGAAACTGGTCGGAATATGGGGTCGGATTTATTGTAGAAGGTGAATGGTGAAGAAGTGGATTGCTTTAACCCAAAGGTCGGGAAAGTCTTAAAGTATTGACTTTATGTAGGTACAGAGTTTAAAGTTGTGCAGTATATTTTTTTAGGATAACATTCCTAAAGACTTAAAGGGAATAACTAGCAAATTGACTTGCGGCTCGATATGATTTTGCAAAGTTAAAAATAAAAAAAGTTTCTCTGTGAAACTACACTTGCAACAGTGCCGAAGTATATTAAAATGAAATACATGGTAAACAGTATGATTTGACTATATACTGTAAATTTAAAATCATACACCAAGAAAATGTATCAAAGAAGAGAAAGTCGAATTTTAAGCCACAAACGCTAACGGATGTGCAAACTTTATTATAAATTTCAATTTCACCCTTACCCCTTTCTTCAACTCTAAAAACCGTTAAATCATTAGAATTCAAAAAATAACAGCCCCTAATCTGGCGTCAATCACTCAAATTAAATTTCCAAATTTGAGGAGAAATTTAATATCAGTTTCGAAACTTTGATTAAGGAACCCGTGATGGGTGTAATTTGGAGATGGGGCTAGTTTTTATCGGATGAATTATGGGTGGTTTCGCTGTTGCGTGCGGCGCCACCGAGCGACACTTGCCAAGTGGTTTTAAGCGACGAGTGAGGAGCGGCCACGTGTTTTTTTATTGACCCAGAGAGAACTGTTGGAGTAAGTTCAGACTTTGTAGCAAAAACAACTTGGTGGATGTGCTTGTTCTTGAAAGTTACTTAAGCTATACAATTTAGACGTATCATGCTTATTTAGTTTTATTTTGAATTAAACCTTGAACACATTTAACTGGCGAGTGACAGAAATGCCTAATAAAACAATATAAAATACCAAATACATATCACGCAGAATTGCAAACCTTAAGTGGCAGTGGGCGGGGCACATTGCTCGCAGAACTGATGGCCGGTGGGGCCGGAAGGTTCTGGAGTGGCGTCCGCGTACCGGAAGACGAACTGCCGGTAGGCCTCCAACGAGGTGGAGCGACGACCTGGTAAAGGTCGCGGGAATTCGGTGGATGCGAGCGGCACAGGATCTGTCGGAGTGGCGAGCCTTGGGAGAGGCCTATGTCCAGCAGTGGACGTCTATCGGCTGACATGATGATGATGATGATGATGATGATGATGATGAGATACCAAATATATAAAAATATTTTTTTAATGCCTAGAAACAATATGCCTAGTTCAAAAATGTGCATTATAACCTTTAAATACAACATTAGCCTAAAACTATATACCAAAGAAAACATTAAAACAAATCCCATAATAAACTAGCTTGAGCGCCCCCTCGCCAGTATTTATCGTCGGCAATTAACCAGTTAGCTGTTATCAGCTGCTATCCATCCTTTTTGATCGAAAAAGTCTTATTTCCTTACAAGTTTATATTAAGATACGACGTTTTAGTTTACGATGGTGCTATCGGTTGTCGGGTGTGCGGCGGCCGGGGATATCTTACCTATGCGTGCTTACGGCATTCTTGGGTTAATGTTGACGCTATTGCTAGTGTCAGAGATCAGGAAAAATGTTTTACAAATAAAAGTTTGAATGTTTGGATCCTACCGACTGCGCCAATGAGTAATCAAATATTCACGCGATCTGCGGTATGTTTTTAATTTTAATATGAAGTGACTCGTTTTTATTTTGAGTGCAGTTAAATGGATTATGATAGTAAAGTCTCGTGTTTAAATGATTTAGTAGTGGTTCTTTTAAAAAATAGCTTCAATACTTTATTTATAATTACATGCTTTAACAAAATTGGGTATATTATACAGATATCTCTATTAGTCACACAAAAACAATAAAATTCTGCCGAAGACTTACTAAATAACGGATATACCTAGAACTTTCTTAATCAAGAACTTTTAAAATATGTCTACAAAATTCGAATTGAAAAACAAAAGCGACCAAAAAGGAACCTGAGCACGATCGCTTCATCATAGCTTCAGGTAGTTGCCATCGACCCATCTAATCCCAGGAGAGGTTCAATCTTGTCTTCAATCGAATCTCCCTGATTACGTCAAGC
This sequence comes from Cydia strobilella, assembly GCF_947568885.1. Classification (NCBI taxonomy): domain Eukaryota; kingdom Metazoa; phylum Arthropoda; class Insecta; order Lepidoptera; family Tortricidae; genus Cydia; species Cydia strobilella. Next base: position 35,161,608 of record NC_086041.1, read on the forward strand.
GATATGCAGGGAGGCGGAGTTAATAACGCTTGAATGTCGATCAGGGTCGATGGAAAAATAGCGTGAGATGCGGAACATGGACCCGGTTAGTGTTACCGGGTATTGCGAGTGCGAGCGGTATGTTCGTGAATAAATTGTCTCTTAAATGGACAGTAATAAGTTTTTGGCAAAAATTTCATTTTTGGTACAAGCTTTTATCGCTGACTGTACTTTTCTTTCCACAGGCAACTAATACTCATCGAGACAATTCTAAAAACCTCAAACACAATTAGGTTGAGTTACAACTCAGAGTTCCTATGGCCACCTCCTGTCTCCATCATCACATCAGCTCGATGGTACCATGATATTGCATTGTCGTCCGGCTTACATATGTATGCAAATTTTCAGCTTCATCGGAAACCGGGAAGTGGGTCAAATTTAACTTGCAAGATTTGACCCTTACAAACATGTTATACATATTACATACATACTTACATAGGTACATTGCAAGTTAAATAAAAGCTTGTTATAAAAATAATAAACGGGTCGATTTTTATGTAAAATCTACTATAATTTTTGTGACTGTTATTGTAGAGTCATTTTGCTAAAACCGAGGCAATAGAACGCAATCTGCTTTCTGTGTTGCTGAGATTTTAGTCGAATGCTTTCCTTTTCCCAATAAAAAAAGATTATGAGTTCAGATACCGACTCCAAGTTAGCGCACAACAATAAAATTAATGAGTTAAGAAGTTAACGATTCAATAGTTATGGATTAGGAAGACTAGACATATAAATATGTATATAGAAATGAAATAAAGTCAACTTCAACTTTTTAGTATACAATATATCTTTTCCCCTCACTAGCTCGGAAAGCCGTCTTTTATCCTTTAAAACAAGCGGGGAAAAACGCATTTTATCCACTAGTGGGGAAAGTAATTTGACCTTGAATGGAGCGTGTTTAAGTAGCTTGACAGATAACAAAACGTAAAACGCTCATAATAATGGTTGGTTCGATATTAATTATCATTAAATAAATGGTTTGAGAATCTAATAAAAAACACCAGATTTAGCTTTATTTAATGATTTTAAGTCATAAACCTTAAAATTCCATAATAAACGTTTGTTTTTTAATAATTATGTTAAATATAATTCTGAACGCACAAGTTAAGTCCATGCAATTTCAAAACGCATCATTGACATTTCATACGTCAGAAATGTCAACATTGTCAACAAAATTTTTACTTAAAAACTTCTTACGTAAAAGTACAGAATTTCCAGTTTTTTTGTTATAATATCGTAAAAAAATGAGTGATTCCAGTTAATGAAGATGATCTAACGCCTGTGGATGTTGCACTTTCCTCGCTATAGTGAGGGGAAAAGTTTTGTGTTACACACGGGTGCAAATGTATTTTACTTCTCGTGTGTTAAAACACTCGCTACGCTCAGGATTCTATTTTAGAACCACTCGCTTCGCTCGTGGTTCAACTATAGAATCCTTTCGCTTGCTCGTGTTTCAATTCCACACTCGCGGGTAAAATACAACTTTGCACCCTTGTATAACAAATAACTATTAATAATCTAGTAATGTAAATTTTGGCTCCAGTAAAACGGGATATAAGTTTCATGCAAGTTGCATGTGTAACTTAATAACAATCTAGCAGCGTAGTAACGAGAAATTTACTATACATTAAAACGCTACAAATTACTATCATCACAACTGACACGTTTATATTCACATCACATCAGAACTTAGTCTAATTAATTATTTTATTACCTGGCAAAGAAATGTACTATTCACTTAATCAACGGAAGTGCTCGTGTCTCTAGAGATCGGTAATTAATTAACTTGTCTGGTATCGATTGGGACAATACTTTATTACTTTTATTACCTTCTGAGTGCGGTTTTTGCTGAAAGGACGCGGATGTCTTTTGCATCTTTTCTTTGCCTCTTGGAATTATACTCAGAGCTCTTTAGAATATCTCAAAAATAAAAGCAAAGCAAATGATAAAATTATAAGCTGACCACTATGCAACATTATACCTATATGAAGGGAAAATTATAAAATATTTAATAAACCAATTAGATTTGCTCCCTTTAAGTCTGAATTAGTAGGCTTTTTCTAGGCCATCAATAAAATTTACCACATTATTTTACCGCCGCATGAGTTTCTTTTGCAATGCAACTAAATTTAATCTATTTTTTATAATTAATCTATATTTCTCCGAAACCGCAGTTTTTTTCTACGTTAAAATTTTGCCAATTGTCTTGAAAACTGTGTTTTTATAGTGTAAACTTTAAATGAGTGAGAGTGAGTGAGTAAATTAACCTGAAACTTTCCAAAACATGTTATTTACACGTGACATACCGTCCACTTGGACGGCGATTTATTTGAAAACTTCCTTTAGATTAATGGAAGTCTTTTAAAATATATCAAAGTCTTGAAACTGAGTTGAGTTCGGTGGCCGGCGCTCGATCGCAGGCAATGAATTGGACAAACATTGCTCACGATCGTACGAGCACCTCCATGTTCACTATTTTCATTTTATTTTAAACCACTTGAACCTTTACCTGGTACCAGAGGTGTGAAAATATTTTATCTGAACGTGTAGGTATATTTTGACCACGAAAGCGGATAGCACCTCGCATCGCTCTTGCGTATTCGGACGATAGGTAGAGACAAATAAAAAAAACGAAATGGTTCGTGGAAGGCACTCTGGATGTCAATACTAAATCAGAATTGGGCAAGATCAGCGATAATAGGAAACGGAGTCGTTTTGATTAGTTCTCCAAAAAACTTAAGTCTTTTAAGAACATAATCTCATAGAACCTAGTCTATTTAAATACTCAAGTTTAAACATAATCGGTCGTTTTAGTACAGTTCCATTCCTTTTAAAGTACATAGTGCTTGCATTTCTCTAAGTCGGAGTCAGGACAGAGCGTTCGTGAAGTTTACCTGGCTGATAAAGCTTTTTCACTGCAAACATAAGTAAACTTGACAGACGATGAGTGTCACTTGTCTCAAACAAAAAACTTTTTCTTTTTCAATTGACATGGCTCTTCAAAAGTCAAATGTTGATACTTTAACCAACATTTAATCAGATGACGAGTTACAAACTAAAACTTATGTACATATTAAGCCATTACGCTGCAAAATGTGTCAAAATCAAATATTAACGTGACAGTATTTTAACTTATGTTACCGAGATAAGTAGTTCTTGGGTTTTATTCTCTCTTTCGGACCGCTTTCTAGGTCCTATTTTAGACTTCATACTCATACTCATTTCCCAGGTAGCAAAATGACGTCAAATGACGTCAGAGACGTCATAATGCCGTCGTTATGACGTCGCTGACGTCATTTTACGTCATTTTGCTACCTGGGTTATTCGTAAAGCCAATTTACATGTCAAAATAAAATTAGAATTACAGTTAAAATATAAATTGAAATCAAAATTAAAATTAAAATCGAACTTAAAATTAAATATACAATTATATTTATAAAACAATTGTGTCTGTTAAACATACTTTGTTTATTTAAAACAAGAATTGCATGCAAAGACACTTCAAACACACAAAGACACAAAGTTGTTATGCGGTACTAATACTAGTAATAAGACGACTCCCGATATAGTGCCTCCTCCGGCCAGTTGTTGAGAAAGGTGTCTAGGTCGTCCCGCCATCTCCGTCTGGGCCTGCCGGGTCCGCGCCCCTCTTCTGGCATCCATTTGGTGGCTATGCTAGCCCATCTGTCTGGATGCATGCGGCAGACGTGACCGGCCCAGTCCCATTTGAGCCTAGCAGTCTTGTCACCGACGTCAGCAATGCGGGTTTTTGCGCGCAGCGTGGTGTTCCGGATACGATCGGTCCTCTTCACACCTAAAATGGTGCGCTCAATAGCCCGTTGGCATAACTTCAACTTGGACTTCTGACTCTCTGTGAGTGACCATGTTTGGGCACCGTAGGTTAGGATTTTTATTTATTATTTATTTATTTGAAGACAACGCGTCTTGAAAGATGAAAAACATTGAGTTTTGTCTAGAAAGGACCCGAGCTTCTACTACAATTAACCTACAAATGAAAATAAAAAACTTCATCTTCAATATAATTTCAAGAGTACAAAACTGAGGCGAAATGAGGACTCCAACGAACACTACGTTAAATGCTACACCGTGTTGTTACTTATGTTAATTCCTGCGTACAACTTAACAAGCCAGCTCCATCTTTCAGCCGAGCAGTAATAAAAGTGCAGTGGTGTAAGTGGCGCGATCGCTGGCGGCCATTATTTTTACGGTCGGCGACCACTCAGCGAGATCGCGCCGAGCGTACACTGCTCAGCACTTTTGTATGAACAAATGATATGAAATGTGACAAATGGGTTTTAAATATTTTTACTTTTCTTTCCATTTTTGAAATATGTAAGTATTATCAACAGTCACACGAAAATACAGGACAATTCGAACGTTCAAAGATGTAATTCAGTTAACGTGCGTTTCGCTCGTAATTCTGTACATGTATTGAGGCGGGCGAGACGCACGATAACTTAATAACACGATTTAAATATCCTTCTAATGTCAGTGTACGTCTAAATTGGCCTGTCAGTTATGGACAACGGGATTAACTTTCCTCTAAGGTTCTTTCTAAATTTTCTGGACGCCCCTTTTTTCTATTTTTATTCCTATAGAAGTTTAGATTCTTCAACCGATCAAGCATCTACACGGACTGGATCAAGTTCTGATACTGGAATTCTGCTCTCACAACCTTGATGCTGGCAAAATTGTCCCAATGGACAGATGCCATAAGAACCAAGAACTGAACTGAACTGAAATAATCAAATAAACGTAAAATTATTTTTGATATTTAAGACGCCACTTTGCACCGTTCTTGTATAATATTAATTAAATCTATATAGTACAATTTAGGGCTACATAGGGCCTAGCCAAAATGTCAATCGTACATCGACAAACGCCAAACGAATAAAAAATGTACCGTAATAACAGATGCTACGATAACTCGTGACTATTTCCATACATAATTTAAATTTAGATTGGCGTTTTCTACCAACGATTGTCATATTGGCTAGGCTCCCAGGAAAATTTTACCGTATTCGTTTTATTTACCCGTAGGCAGTGTGCCCACAGCTCGATCCGCGGTAATTCCATATTACGGGCTTCTCTTTCTAATGATTGCCGCTCGGCGTCTCAGGTATGCCGCCATCTTGATTTTTTATTTTCCTTCGGCGCAGCGGCGAAGAATGAGTGATTATGTTTTTTTTTTCATATTTTCTTGGATTTCAGTATTGATTAGAATTTTATTGTTATTAACTGTACAAAAGACACGGGACATTGCACTTATCAATAAAATGTTAGATCTTGTTTTCATCAAATCATTTATTGCTAAAAAAGACAGAAGAGTGTGTGCAGTAAAAAATCCCCTTAGTATGTATGTATATTCAGAATAATTATTGCCGAAACAGTAATAATAATCTAATCTCTTCGCGAGTTGGCACATGCAGTGGCTGTTAACACCACACCTCTCGACACCCCTGAGCCGCTCACACCGGTGTTGCCCTTGGAGCCATCCTAGATGTCGCTTTTTGTGGGAGCCCATCTTGTGAGGGTGATTTACCGTCTGCCGGAAATAAAATTGCATATCATTTTATTAGCGTCCGGTTTTTTATCCCATAGCTCAGTACTTAGTCCATCGCTTTCACCCTATAACCTAGTTTATTTTAGATTCCACCAACTCTCAATAGTCCTTACACCCTAGCGAGTGCTGCCTCTGCGTGCGTCCCATGACACGGGCAAGGGCAGCATCCGCGTGTTGGCTTAGCTCCGCGCACGCCTCCCAAAGGTCCGGAACACCATTGTTCCGTGATGCGAAAGACTCTCTGTCTTGTGTAATTTCGATTTGACGAATAATATGTAATCAATAAACACGTGTGAGTATGAGTATGAATATTTTCCACGACCTGCCTTTCTGGTGTTGCAGGTGTCCATAAGCGACGGTAATAGTGCACCATTAGGCCATTCATCTGCACGTTTGCCTTATGTACCATAAAAAAGTGTTGTCAACGTTTTTTAAATCTGAATACGGCTCTTGCTGGATAAAGTGATTTGCCTGTATTGTGTTACGGCATCCATCTTGGTCGCCACCCGAGGCCAATTACAGCACACGCGTAACACGAGCCCCACTGCCGAGGTGACAGAGTAACGTTGACCACCGATGGCCTGTGTGGGTTTATAAATAAATAAAATAAACATAACAATCATTTATTGCAGACAATATTGATCCATACAATATTTACATTTGAAATTAAAATTATGTACAAGTAAACATGATAAAGATTCATGACATGACTAGGCTTGATGAACAAGCTACATCCATGAATTATTTGGATGGTGTCAATCGATCTTACGTTCTTACGTACCGTGAGATTCAAATGTTTCTAATAAAGGTGGTATAGTATGCGGTCTATCTACTGAGCTCGTTCACTTACCTGTACTGACAATGGCATTCTGTTAAACAAAAACCATTATTTCTTTTGTGCCTGAGCGCGTGGCCTTTGTGCCTGATCGCGTGGCTATTGTTTGTGAGCCTCTGGCACAAAGGCCACGCGCTCAGGCACAAAATAAATAATGGCTTTTGTTTAACATAATGCCATTGTTAGTACGTAAGTGAACGAGCTCAGTAGAGATAGCGTTAACTATACTTATTGTATAAATGTAGCGCGTGTAGGTACCGTGAGTAATAACGCCATATAAAAAATACTCGCATCCTGCGCCAAAATGTGTGGAAAGAACCAGAAAAAAATGCGTTTAACTATATTATAGGTAGTAGTGTAGATGTGGCGAGTATAATAAACTTAAAAGCGTACACTAATGGTAACACGAGTACAACATTAAAGCTTATTAGATATGTTAAAATTCTCTTAACGAATGTAATATCAGTACAAAAACTTGCAAATACAACATTAAAACGCATTACCAAAGCCTAAACTACGGACACTCGATGGACTTTTAAATTTAAAGAGGAAAATCAAAGAATCCTATCGCGCACCGTAAAAACCGGTAAAACTTTTACCTCTAAAAATGTCGAAATCGCATTTCAAAATTCATTGGTATTACGACGATATTTCTGCTACAATTCATGGATCCGGGAGTGCTGGGGACGTATTTTTTCAGAGAAAAATAAATGCGACCAAAGAAAATTGCGAGCTCCCCATGCCAGGCAATATTTTGTTCTACCTTTTGATGCGAGCTTAAAACGCGGCGCCCAGTCTTTATTGCGTCACTTCAGTTCCCACGACCATGCCTACTTATATCCGAAACGTATTTTGCGTACTCTATATGGAAAAATGTTTCTTTGCGGCGTTTGTTGTCGAATACCTTTAATAAGTTGTTGGAATGAGAGCGGTCGGATTGTTTTCGCTGCGAGCGGGCGCCGCGCAATTATTATTGCTCTCTGGAAATGTTTATTTTAGTTTTGTTTCTTAAATTGGATTGCATTGTTATATAGTGTTTGTTCTCTCGCGCAAATAAATTTAAAATTAATTGAGTGGAACGCTCTTAGTCCACTCGAGAAACAACTTATTTTGTCGTTGCGTTTAAGACGTTGTGGATATATTAATAGATTACCTTCGTGGCGTGGGGGATAAAGCCTATAGCTAAATCGAACTTTGCGCCTCTGGTGTTGCGGGTGTCCATGGGCGGCGGTAATCGCTTACTATCAGGTGATCCGTCTGCGTCTGTTCGTCTGTTCTATATCATTAAAAAAAACTGAAATTGCATCAGCAGATTGAGTTTATGTCTTGGCGTGCTTTTATATTCGATTATGGTAAAATGACAAAAAGAAGGGTTCTGTTTATAAGTAGCAATCTAAGTATGCAAGGTGGGTTTGTTTGGAGGTATTCCAGAAAAGTGTCGGTATTCTTTTAACACTTCTAATAAAGCTAAGAAGCCGATATTTGCCATGATAACGTTTGTTTATTTAGCTTTAAATTCAACGGTATATAATACAAATTTATGCAGGTTGTTAGGTAAAAAAGATAAAAAATGTTTTTATTGCACAGAACGAATACAATTATAGTACATAGTAAGTACATATCACAAGTTACAGAAAAGAGTTGGTGCATAACTGAATTGACATTTGGAGGTTCCAGGAGTCCCCGCACTAGGCTAGGCCTGTATCGCGGGAGACCAGATGTACATTTTTATGTCATGCGAGTTAACTAGAATAATATTTTTACAATTGAGGACAAAAATGAGATTCAGGTTTATATACCTGGAGTAAGAATTTTTACAATTGAGGACAAAAATGAGATTTAGGTTTATATACCTGGAGTAAGAATTTTTACAATTGAGGACAAAAATGAGATTCAGGTTTATATACCTGGAGTAAGAATTTTTACAATTGAGGACAAAAATGAGATTCAGGTTTATATACCTGGATTAAGATAAATACAATTTCTGTTATTAGTTATTACATTATTGCTATTAAATTTGTTTCTAGGTTCAACTTTAGTTTCAATTATATTCCAATGGTATATGGTATAAGGTAGTTGCCATACGTGTCACGTCTCCGACAAAGTAAACCATTTTGTGGAATGCCCCTTTGGCAATCTATTCCATCCTATCGCCGAATCATTGATCCAGTTTTGATATCAGTCTACTTGTCTAATCGGTTGACTAAGGCTACATTATTGACTTCCGAAGTAAAACAGATATTATATTAAAATAAACTTTAATTTTCTAACTTTTAAGTTGTTCTTTTGAATACGAAACAAAATAAAATCGTGTAAAGCAAAGAACAATAGCAAAAAGCAAACATGTCGCTAAAACGACGACGTACCTTTATTAGGTCGGCAATTTTTAATCCCCGTTTATACTGCCACGATTTAGACTAATGGATTTTTTTAATGACCGAATGAATATTTAAATTCAACGTTAATGAAAATGATATAAGTAACGGTTCAACCGCTCTTTGCGTTAAAATTGCGTTTTAAACCATTGTGACTCATTCACTCATCAATCGTAAATGAAGTTTTAATATGATGCGATGAATTAATTATACCATTTCAGTTTGACGATAATTTGATTAAATAGCTGTGAACAGCGTAGTTCCGTGTTTCTGATTCGATCAGTTCTACGAACACCTAATATACTACGCTCCAGAGCTCGCTGGCAAACCTTGAGATTCGATTTTAGGGCCTCAGTTAATGACCAAGTTTGAACTAGAACTAGAGTTGCAGATGTAGGCGTCAAGACCGCTAAGCTTAAGGGACTGGGCGGGACATGTCTGTCGCATGCACCCGGAAAGATGGGCCAAAATGGTCACTGAGTGGGACCCACGGAGCACCATAGACGGTGCAGGCCGGGGTTCAGGCAGACCAAAAAGGAGATGGCGGGACGACTTGGACGCATTCTACCCCAAATGGTGGGAAAATGGCGATGACAGGGTCGAGTGGAGAAAACGAGGGGAGGCCTTTGCCCAGCAGTGGGACACCATAATAGGCATATAAAAAAAATGAAAAAAAGCTGTGAACAGTGATGCCAATTCAAACAAGATAAGTATCTGGAGTATGGGGATGAAATTTACAAAAACATCAATGCAGTACACGTTATTATCGTATTGATCTTGTTTTGACACAAGCTTAACGATCATCTTGGTGACTGGTGCAGATATTTGTAGACGTGGAAAAAATATATGTAGTTCTTGACTATATTATATTATTTAATAACATAGCTTCCGATACACCATTTATGACACTTCGCTAGATACAATTAATTCCCAAAGTAACCTCTAACTCGGACTTTTAATCAAACTTTACTTGGTTATTTATTATGTGATACTATAAACAAAAAAAGAAGAAAAAACAATCTTAACTTAAATAGTAATTTAATAGCTTTCCAATTTCAATATTGTAAGGTAACGTTTATAAAATAAATAAAAATCGACAAAATTCGATCAAAATTGACACTTGGCGCGCATGATCTTTCCCGTTCTTTCTTGCGAAATGTGACAGTGACAGCGGCAAACCGATGGAACGGCCTTAAAATATTTTAGCTCCTCTATCATCAGACTGTGTATAGAGTATATTAAACAGCTCAGTCTTCGGTATTTTTCTCCGAGAATCTATTAGCGATGTACAAATTCAGTAAAGCGAGTATAAATAGGGTCCGTGTGAAACAATTGGCCCGGGGTGATTAATCTTCGGAACGCAACGCAATTAATAGTGGCCGCTGCGATGGATTTATAGTCCCGACTAGTGTTGTAGACTCGAGTTACTTTTTGAGACTCGAATCCTCTTATAAACTAAAATAGATGTCATATACTAAAAAAAAGTGAAGCAGAAGTGAGCAACCCCGGAGCCAAATAACACTAGACCCAAACCGCAGCCAAATAACACTAGACCCTACTAATAGTGTTGTGTTCCTGCCGGTGAGTAAGGTTGCCAGAGCTCGGGGGAGAGGAGTGTTAGGGTCGGCAACGCGCATGTATCTCCTCTGGAGTTGCAGGCGTGCATAGGCTACGGAGACTGCTTAACATCGGGCGGGCCGTATGCTTGTTTGCCACCGACGTAGTATAAAAAAAACCCCGGAGCATCTGGCCTCCCCCACTGGAGGGCTTGGTCACTTTTTCTTTAACATAACATCTATTTCAGTTTATAATTACCTCTATATAGTTGTTTGACTATTTAAAATCACAAATCAATTTAATAAAATCCTCTAAATTGTTCCTTAAGTTGCCTCGAGTCGTCTTGGTAAAAGTTGTCTATATTTTCAGACTTTTGTCACTACTTTTATTGATGACCTCCGTATTTTCAAGTGTTTTAAAATTATTAAGGAGTGCGGAGGAGAAAGTATGATATATTTGCACATAATTTTTTGTTTAAATAGTTATACAAAGTATATCGATAGCGACAATTTAAAATTAATTATAATTTGTATAAGAGTAAGTACCTACTAAAGACTCGAAAATTTACTCGACCCACGATTATAAACATTCGCAAGTCTTTTTTCACTGAGAAAACAGTACGAGTCTCACAAAAACTGACCCGAGTTGTTTATATTGAGACTCGACGAGTTGTCACCTACACTATTCCAAACTTCGAACGCCACTGATGCAGTTCACGGTAAGAAGGTTCTTTGAGAGATTAATGTTTTATAAAAGCCATGATGGTGTAATGAAGTATATTTTTCAAGAAGTAATAATGCCTATTATAGTGTGATAATATCCCGATTTGACGGTGCTAGATGTTAAATAAATATCTAATCAGGTATTATCACTAAATCATAAATTATCCTTGACGTAAACAAGATACATTAATATCGTTAGCTCTTTCATTACATAAGTATTAATAATCTATTTTAGGGTTCCGTACCCAAAGGGTAAAAACGGACCCTATTACTAAGATTCCTCTGTCCGTCTGTTTGCTGTCTGTCTGTCACCAGGCTGTATCTCATCAACCGTGATAGCTAGACAGTTGAAAATTTCACAGATGATGTATTTCTGTTGCCGCTATAACAACAAATACTAAAAAGTACGGAACCCTCAGTGGGCGAGTCCGACTCGCACTTGTCTGGTTTTTTATTTATTATTCTCGCAATTGCAAACATTGGCTCATATCACTTTTATATTAATTCTGTTAATATTGTTAAGTGTGTCTCTAGTCCTGTGTCTCATTCACATATATACCGACATTTAGCTGGTTATAATGATTAAATTATTCGTTCTGGAGTTTGCACTCTAACAAATCGATATAAGGTCGATTCTTCAATGACTCTCATATAGCTATATGGCTAGTAGATAGTCACGGCATCATTCGGCAGCTCGCTTAATGGCTAGCTGGACCAGCGGTATGAGGTCCCGACATGAGTGCAAGAGGTCGGGCGTTCGATCCCCGCCTCCCGGTATCTTTTTCCATTTATTTATTTTACCAGCCAGTGTTACAAATCAATTCCTTCTTTCTATTCAGCAACCCGGCAAAAGTTTCATCACGTCCCAATAGAGATGAAAGCGTAAGCCACCAAAGAATTGTGTCAATCAAAAATTAATCGTCGCCTTTGCAAATCTAATGAACATTCAGAATAATTAAACACGAAAGCGCCTTTGTCATAATCACCGGCGTCTTATGAATACAGATGACGAATACTTATTCTTTATTTGAGCTGAAGAGCTTTATTACATTAAGAATAAGCGACAAATTATTTGAGACATTGACGGGGGATAATAATTACTTTGCCGTCTGTGAATACTGATGATTTTGAGGTATTCTTCCTTTCTTAAGATGATGACTTCATTTAAAACTTTCGCGGTTTGAACACATATTAAATCACATTTACAAAAATCATAAACAAAGAAAAAAAAGAAGGAAGAAAAAGGAAGTGTCGGTAAAAAAAGGTAACAAAATAAATTCGCGATAGACCCGATTGTAAATGTGATTTAATATATGATTTACTCATGAAATAAATATTATATGATTTACTCTAAGAAAAAATATAAATCGAAATAAATATCAAAAATTACCAAAGACTCCAGTGTCCAGTGTGGTCGGGGGCGCATCAAGACTTCAGGAAATTGTCATATACTTGGAAATTTCGACCCATGCCACCGTGGCCGGATAGCCGAGTGGTTTAGGCACCTGTCCGGTAACCGAGGGACGCTGGCTCGTTTCCAGCTCTGGACACTGGAGGCTTTGGTCATTTTTACCTTCGTATATATGAATAGGTAAGTATGTTAAAATTCGCTTCAGTTTAACAATAAAGAAATTAGTAAGCTTATAGTGCTTACTCCATACATCAGTTTCCTTACTTAATAAATAAAACGTTGTATGGGAAGTATGGTAAACCGCATTATTAATACTTAAGTTTAAAACTCGCTTAAAAGTTAATCATTATTAATCTTAAATCTTATTACAAATAAGTTTTCGCAAAGCTGGCTTAAAACTTATTATAAATGGGTTTTTATCGATGTATGGAGTGAGCATTCTAACTACTAAAAAACCGGCCAAGTGCGAGTCGGACTCGCGCACCGAGGGTTCCGTACTTTTTAGTATTTTTTGTTATAGCGGCAACAGAAATACATCATCTGTGAAAATTTCAACTGTCTAGCTATCACGGTTGATGAGATACAGCCTGGTGACAGACAGACAGACGGACAGACGGACAGACGGGCAGACGGGCAGACGGTCAGACGGACAGACGGACAGCGGAGTCTTAGTAATAGGGTCCCGTTTTTACCCTTTAGGTACGGAACCCTCTGATTGAGTCGGAATGAGACGCCTCTTGTAATCGCTATGGAGCAGCGAAGGTGCTTAAAAATATCTCAACATGCACTTTACGTCTTGATATAAGCCATTTTCAGATATTTGCGAACACCCTGGCCGCTCCGATAAATCTGATAGCGCTATATCTGGATCAAGGTAAATCCATTGTCCTCGTCCTCATTTATGTCGGAAATATTCCAAAAATTTTAACAAAGGACACGAGCAGTCATCAGCCACAGCACGTAGCCATCCCGGAAAAACTCCGGGATTTCGATAACTGCCCAATTCACGAGGTTGCCGGTCGAATCCCGGGGTTATTGAGGAGTCTGAGCGTTTTTCCGGGCCTGGGACGTTTTGTTTGTGCCCCTGGAAGCCTGCTTCCGGCCTGCTAAGGGTAGGAAATGTGTTAGACGTTGTTATAGCATTGTAGATTGAGCAAAATCCCCGGGGATCGCCCATTGCTCTCGGATCGCGCGGGTTATTGAATGTTGCTGCGGATTTGAGATACAGTTTTAAGTTAGTACATTTTATGCGATCATCCATATTTCGAGATAAACTTACCTTATTTTATTTTGAGATTTTAATTGGTGTTGTGTAGTCAGATTTTCTTGGTAAGAATTCCAGTAAAAATAAGTGTTTTAAGCCTCTTTTTAATGAAAAGCTCTTAATGAGCATAGTTTTAAAAAATCTGATAATTTTTTTTTTTTTATACCACATCGGTGGCAATCAAGCATACGGCCCGCCTGATGGTAAGCAGTTACCGTAGCCTATGAACGCCTGCAACACCGTATGCAATTATTGCACGTTTCGAAAATTGCGGAGTAATATGGAGTTTATGCGTAACGACAAGTGTATACTTATGATTAGGTATGTTCGTGTACATGTCTATGTTAGTTTTGAAGAGTATTCCAGGCACTAATTGAAACCATCATACCTATATATACTCGTACTCTTATCAGTTGACTTATATTGATCGGGATATAGACCGTGATTACCTTTTGTATTATTTGTGAGCTCCCGATATTTCGACGCAGTTACATGCATCATGTTCACGGGTGACTGAAGATAGCGGGTGGGTGTCAAAGGTAATCACAGTCTATATCCCGGTCAATATAAGTCTAGTGAAACTAACCAATCCTGAAGAAAGGCCAGGTCAAGAGCACCCTAAACCGGCGAGCGTGTATGAGGAATGTTATGAAAGTGAAGGAAGCGAAAGAGGTATGTCAGGATCGTAGTAAGTGGAAATCCGTGGTCTCTGCCTACCCCTCCGGGAAATAGGCGTGATTATATGTATGTATGTATGTATGTATGAAACTAACCGTGAATCATTCAAAACTCTCTTATCAGTTGTTCCAAATAGTAATACGACTACATTTCATCACTTATTTTCATAAGACTTGGAACATTGAAATAGTACTGCCAAACTGCCAAACTTGATGGCAGTTAGTTTCGCTCTTGATATACGCTAGTGTCAATAATAAATATGCTTAATACTTTAACGGTATAGACTCACTTGTTTTCAGTCACTCACGCGACATGTTTTGGAGAGGCTAGGTCTCCTTTCTCAAGCATTAACACCAAGTATTTAATGTTGGTATGTCTCACAAACAGTTTAAAGTCGAATAAATATGCTGCACTATTTTAACTTAATAACTAAGCATTCAAAATTAATTTTAATTTATTATATTAAGCCTTGACGATCAGCAAAAACAGGTCAATAAAAGTTCTCAAGATTGCTAGATGCCGTTTCAATTTCAAGTACACTCAAAAGTAATCAAAATGGGTCACCTTCTATAAAAAAATCCAAAAATGTATCTCATCCCTCCCAATTGTAGATTAGGTAGAAATACAGAATACGCCAACTAGCAAAACAATTGTTATCCAACTATTTGTTCTCCCTGCAGTTTACAATGCCACATTTCGACGCGTACGTTGTAAAAATATTCCCGCCGCCGGGCGTTGCACCAAACATTAACCCGATTAGGCGTTCAAAGCACACTTAAACGGAAGTGTAAAGTTAATTACGTCAGATTCAAATGTGCCAGGCCAAAGTAAACGGGTGGGCGACGGCTATGTAAATTGACGGCCGCGAGCCGTCAAGCCATGAGCGGTTCGCGTTGGCGGTATTCTGGGGCCCATATATATTTTTTTTATTTTTATAAGACACACCAACAGTACATAAACAAAGCAAGTAAACTTACATAGGTACAGTATAATATTTATGCACCAATAACATGTGTGCAACAACATTCAAATAGTTCGAGGCTTTTACAATTTACACTACTTTACTAACTATAAATATACATTAATAGATTAAGTAATTAAAACATGCAAAAAACTCCCAGGTAGCAAAATGACGTCAAATGACGTCAGCGACGTCATAATGACGTAATAATGCCGTCATTATGACGTCGCTGACGTCATTTTACGTCATTTTGCTACCTGGGTTATAACTACTATAAACGCTACTTATTAAGTTTGTTTGAGCATTCTGCGCTTTAAATTTTGGATTGAATCACTAAATATGTCGTTTGTTTACGAGACAGATTGTTCCATGTTACTTGCATTCTATGGACTGGTAGTGCCTTGCCCAGTTTAGTCCTGGTAAAACAAGGGCGAAAAATATATCTCGCATGTACTTGTATATTGGGGAAAGGGCATTGCTATTTACAGCTGTAACCCCAAATTGCATTTTAGTTTTTGGAATTTTTGTATTATTTCTACTCGGAATCACGAGCTCCTTCTATCCTAATACGATAAAAAAGTGTTCCCAAAACTTCATAAATTTTTTTTTACTGAAAACCAGTAAAATGAAAAAAGCTCGTGACTTTGAGTAGTAATAATATAAAAATTCTCTTTTCTAACACAAACTTTTTGGTACAACTTTAAATAGTAATGCTCGAAAACGAGACGAATTATATCGAAGTGAGACCAATTTGTAAATATCGAATAGATATGTAGGGATTTATGATGGAGGTATGTTTTGAAAATAATTTAATTGTATTAAAGTTATGACCGATTTACATTATTATTAGTTAACTAGTTGGTTGGTTGCTCTATTTAAGTCAGTAAGGGCCACTTGCACCATCTCACTAACCTGAGGTTAAGCGGTTAAACCGTTAACCCAGTGTCAAATTGTACTGGAAACCATAGTAACTCAAGGTATAACCGGTTAACCCCGGGTTAATGGGATGGTGCAAGTGGTGCTAAAAGTTATATCTTAACGGTAATTCGTTTCACGTGGAAAGTTTTATGGAAGGAACATCAAAATACAACAGAACAAAATGATAACATTAGGTACTTATTTGTTCTGAAAAAATGTGTACAACATAATGAATTGGAATACTGTTTTCTAAAAAAAAGCGTTGATATCACAATCCAGCATGGATAAAAAAAAATTGAACTTAAATTAATTTGACTTTAGGTATTACAACGTCGTGTAACTTGTCCCAGTACCCTTTAAATATCCTGCGAATAAAATCAAATTTCGTTACCAAGACCTTCGCATCAAAATCTACTCTTTCCAAACACCTCCCTGACACAATCTCAACTTTAAAGGGTTGTTTGCTCGGGTCGAGATTATTTTTTCTTCACCGCAAACACATTATATCGTCGTAATGCGGTGCGACGTATTTATATTTCCCGGCGCTGTTTGTCCGCCGGGAGCCCTGTCCGTGTGTGGGTGCTAAAACCTACTACTTTATTTATGTGTTCGGTGGCCACAATCAAAATTATTTATGCCTTTTATATATGGAAATCTCGGCCTTTGTCCCGCACGCCGGTCGCCCGTGTTTTTCTCCCTAAATTGCTTTTATTCGACGACCGGCTTAATATTATTTTTGTAATTAAAAACTCGTCCTGAACGTTTTCATCGCAGTGGGAATGTTTCGCGCAATTTAAGCGGGAATCTTTTTTGATGGCGCGAAGATTTTTTGTTAATTTAGCGATTATTTATTCTTGGGGTGCGTTCGGAATTACGGACTCCTTGACAACGATGTGGGTAATGTGATGGCGGGAGGAGGTTTTTTTAGAATTTTAACATATTGCTTCCGTTTTCCTGCTTGGTTCTATTAAACACGACACCACTACATGCCGCTGAGTCTGTTATAAAATAGGTCGTTAAGACCACTGCACGCTGTAGATACTTATTAAAATAAAGGTCGTTTATATGTAGGTACATAGTTCTCTCAGACCTACATATTCATATGTGGCTTTCCATTAGATGAGGGTCATTATGCTTCACAGAATTTCTGTTGGAATTTCAGATATAAAGGACCTTATTGCACTTAAAGCATAAGTACCCTTCTGTGATGGAAAGCCGGTATCCTGCCTTTTCGCCGAAAATTGTATTGCCGAATTTCACTTGCCAACCAACTTTTCGCACAAGTTTCATTTGGCCGAATAACTTTTACCAAATAATTATTTCGCAACCATTTCATTTCCCAACCCCATAATTGGGAAATGAAAATGACGTACTAGGTTGGGTTAGCTTAGGTTGGATTATGTAAAGTTGGGAAATGAAATTCGGCCAAATGAGACTTCTGCGAAAAGTTGGTTGGTAAGTGAAATTCGGCAATACAATTTTCGGCGTAAAGGTAGAGAACCTGGAAAGCCACATATACTTATATTTAAGATGAAATATTTTCAATGGCTACTAATGTTCTTGATAAATTATTATCAGCGATCAGTAAATCCATGATAACCCCAAGTGCAGCCAAGCCACCAAGATGGCAAAGAAAGATAACAGAGAAAAATTTGCCGATAATAGTGATGGATTCATCCAAGTTCCAAGTTGTACGGAATCTCTGATGGGCAGTCTATAGTTGCATAAGTATACTGGGATAGTTAAGACGCAAGCGAAGGTTTAATCTTGAAGGATGATCCCAAATCAATGAAACGTGCTAGCTTCGGGAGGCTGTATTCGGTTCAGCACATATAAGTATATAAGTACACCCCAGGCCAAAAGTATAGAAACGTTGTTTTCTTTAATATCTCATGTTTGTTTAATATTTGTAAACTAAGACTTACATTAGGCAAACCCAAAAGATTAAAAATACACGCTTAATATCAAAACACCCTAAAATATTGTCAAAAAGCTAAAAATGCTAAAAAAATGCTAAAAAGCTTTGTTATGATCTGCAATAAACGGTTATTTAATTTAATTAAAAAAAATAAAGTAGGAAAAAGTTACATAATTATACCTACCCTTTAATTACATGACAAAATGTTGAATTGGCAACTATCACAGCCAGAGTAGTTTACTTTTAAAATGTTCTATTATTATTTTTACCAAATTGTCAATGAGTAGTATAAAATCCATCGCTTAAAAGATCACACTTTTCTATTGAAATACAAGCTTGTTTCCATACTTTTGGCCCGGGGTGTACTTACGTATATAAGTATTGGGGAACCGAAATTAACGTAGGGACCCAGCACGATTGCTTTCCCTCGTAAATAAATATATTTGTATTCATTTTGTTTGTAAAAAAAGAAAATTGAGTTGTTACTGTTTGAAGGATCGTAATGTATGCCGTTTAAAGAGGAAGGTTTTTTGTTTTCATCTCTTGGGGTATATCAGTCTTGAGCGGGACTAATTCTACCTTTCACGAAATGCTATTACACGTATAACTGTGTATATATTTTTGTTTATACAGTGCCGCTTTGATTGCTCAAGTGTGAAATCAGAAAGTATAGGAAATCATGCTGTTACATGGACCTAAGAGGAAGAGAAGGTAATTCACTAGACTTATATTGACCGGGATATAGACCGTGACAACAAGTGTGAATGCGACCGTTGGTAACGTTGAAAGTGAACGCAGCCGACGCGCAAGAATGAGGGTAGACAGAGCGCTGTCTACACAACTTTGACACCCACCCGCTATCTTCAGTCACCCGTGAACATGATGCATGTAACTGCGTCGAAATATCGGGAGCTCACAAACAATACAAAAGGTAATCACGGTCTATATCCCGGTCAATATAAGTCTAGTGAAACTAACAGTGAATCATTCAAAACTCTAAGAGAAGGTAATGTTTTGAAAATGGGGACACGTTTTTCACATTTGCCCAGATTTTTCGTATACGGCATAACTGTCAATTGATCTACAATTCCTGCATTATAAATATAAAATGTAGAACCTGACAAGATCCTATTTAGCCCGAAAATAGTGTTGCTACAAGCAGCTTACATATGCCAATGATTTGCGTTTATTATTAGAATGCTACGCAACATTTTGTCCTCTTATTGATGTAAATGTTTTATTGTATTCAAAATATTATTTTTTTGGTAAAATTGTTTATTATTGCGAAATCTCTTTGTTAACATCGATCGGTGACATTCGATGACCTTCAACGTCTGTTGTCAAAAAGTCTCCTTGCCAGTAATATAATTTTTCACCTAGAAAGCTCGAACAAGCCTACTTTCCTCACTCCAGGGAGTGACGAAAGTGCGACTTTCCTCACTCCAGGGAGCGAAACAAAGTAGCTTTTTAATTTAGTGAAGGCCATGAAGTGCCACTTCATACTTCTATTACAAATTCGTTTTTTTTTCTCTGTATTATTCTGTGTAATTCGAAATACATTTTAACCTTTAATATGTTGTCACTACTGAGGTGAAAAATTATATGTGCAACATGAGAGCAAAGTTATTTTACAACTCGTATTTTTGAGTCCCTGGCTACGCTCAAGATTCTAACTTAGAATCACTCGCTTTGCTCGTGATTCAATTATAGAATCTTTCGCTTTCTCGGGACTCAAAATAAACACTCGCAAGAAAAACCAACTTTCCTCCAGTGATATAATTTTTCACCTAGACAGCTCGAACTAGCCTACTTTCCTCACTCCAGGGAGCGAAACAAAGTAGCTTTTTAATTTCGTGAAGGCCATGAAGTGCCACTTCATACTTCTATTACAAATTCGTTTTTTTTTCTCTGTATTATTCTGTGTAATTCGAAATACATTTTAACCTTTAATATGTTGTCACTACTGAGGTGAAAAATTATATGTGCAACACGAGAACAAAGTTATTTTACAACTCGTATTTTGGAGTCCCTGGCTACGCTCAAGATTCTAACTTAGAATCACTCGCTTTGCTCGTGATTCAATTATAGAATCTTTCGCTTTCTCGGGACTCAAAATAAACACTCGCAAGAAAAACCAACTTTCCTTTCTTGTTGCACAAATAACTGAAAATCCGTAACATGGCGACGGCTAAATTAAATCTTTTCAGGTTATATAATAATATACTAAATTTACTTCCTCATATCGCCAAGCGACACTGTATATAAAGGTTGTCTCTGCATTGTCATAAAACAAACTATTATAACTAACCCCATTAGCGCGCCTACTATAAAAAGTAGTATTTACTGCGGTAAGGTGACATGATGTGTGGTGGCCTTTATGGGCCGTAAGGGCACAATGGTCGGACACGCCCGCGGCGCCTATTGTTGACTTGCGGGTTATATGATATATGGCTCTATGACGATCTAGTCAGTACTATGGGAAATTAATAAACTGCTTACATTTGGTTAACTGGGACAAGGGAAATAGGCAAGCTCCAAATATACTAAACCATAAGGTCAATAGATGCCATATAATAAAGAAAAAAGTGACGAAGCCCTCCAGTGGTGAAGGCCGGATTCGAACCGGCGTCTTTAGCTTTCGCGGCTAACGCCATGAACCCCTAGGCCACCTCGCCACGGCGGTACCCGTCTCAATTTATCGACTATATGCCATCTTAGTAAGACTAGGCGTCTTTGACCAGCTCTGCTCTAATTTGATTTGTTTCCAAACTTGTTCATAAGGTCAATAGTCATATTAAATATATTAATAACGGGTCACTCACGTGTTTTAAGTCGAAAACGCTCGACATGTTTCACTCCGTACCGAGGAGCGTCATCAGGAGCTTGCGTCGACGGTGACGGACCGGCGCAGACTTAAAACACGTGAGTGACCCGTTATTAATATATTTAATATGTCTGCGTCTCACGGAAGTTTTGTTATTAAAAAGGTCAATAGTCAATACAGATAAGTGCAGCTGCGGGATAAGTGTGATTGGCCTACACATTGGGGCATGTTTACACATTGATTAGTGTTTATTGCGAGTTCATACATTTGCTACACTTGATACTTGCGTTTAGTGGCAAATGTATGAACTCACTAAACACTAATCAATGTGTAAACAGGCCCTAATGTGAAGGCCAGTTTCACTTATCCCACAGACACTTATCCGTATCGACCCCACATAAGTATTCATTTGTTTATGTTAATTATACTCGTAGATGTAACAACACTCCCAAAAGTTTTTGAAACGGTATTTTCAAATATCATCTTTTAGGTAGCCACAAGCCTTTTTAAGTTCCCATGGAATAAGGAAAGTTGATTTGTTTAAGATCCTCTCATCCCAGGTAGCAAAATGACGTCAAATGACGTCAGCGACGTCGTAATGACGTAATAATGCCGTCATTATGACGTCGCTGACGTCATTTTACGTCATTTTGCTACCTGGGATGTATGTTTACTGCGTGGCAGTGACTAAAATAAAATACTTGGAGAAAATAAATAATTAATTAAGTGAATCCCTACTAAAAACTGTGGCTAAAGCCTTAACAAAAGCTCACATAACTTTGTAAAGGTATATTAATATCGTACATTGTTGCGCTGACTGTTGTGTAAATAGTCTACTTTACGGCCGGGCCGGCAATTGTGAGGCGTGTCGCGTTACTTAGCGCCTGGCGCCGTAACTTGCGTTTAGGGCACACCTTGCGCATTGTCCTGTATTCACGGTGCGTCGTCAATTCTGAATGTAAACGTTATAAACGGCCGTCTGTTTATGAAACCTTTTGGATGTGACTCAAAGGTCACATTCGGATGGCGACTACAGCGGCTTTACTGTTGCAACATTTCTGCTGCGGCCTTGACTATTTACTTGAAAAAGTCATAAATAAAATGAGTGACGGATTGAATGTCTTAATCGCGGCAGTAATGTGGCGGCGAACGTCATCCATTTTATCAAGGACATAGACATATACAGAATGTCATAATAATAGTGCAGCTGCTGTAGCCATCGGAATGTTACTTTAAGACTTTTTAATGAACTAAAAGCTTGTGCTGATGGGCTATCAAAATTTCATCTTGTTTCGCACTGATAGGTACTATTTTTCACCAAAAAATGACTTAAGACATCTGAAATCTATATAAGGAACCATCCAAAATCATCATTCGCTTGCCCTTATCCCATTCATTTGGGGTCGGCGCAGCATGTCTTTTTCTTCCATACCTCTCTCTCGCCCGTTATCTCATCACTCACTCGCATTCGTTTCATATCATGTGTCACACAGTCCATCCACCTTTTCCTCGGTTTTCCTCTCCCGATACTTCCCTCCACATTCATTCGTAATCCCTTTCTCGTCACATGCCTTCCAGGAACCATCCAAAAAGAAAGAAGAAAAAAACATTGTTAATTTAAATATAAAAAAAAACATCGTTACGACACAATAAGTTTAGTAAGATGACAACATTACATTGCAACGCGTTGATCGATAGAACACATAAAAAACTGTCCCCTGAACTAATGTCGTCGTTAAAAAAACAATGAGCAATACTTTATGGCACAAGAATAAATAAATAAGGGTCATCAGTCCAAGCCTGCAACGCGGAATTTCCCGCCTCATACAGGTAGCCGTAAAAAACGAAAGATTTGAGCGATGAGTCGGGACTGCCATGTTTTTTTGTCGGAAAAATATCGGCGAATGTCAACACGCTCTTCTATGGAGTTGGAGCGAGGGTTGTTTTTGATCATAATATAATTTGGAGATAAAATTGATGTTTGAGGACAATGTTTTTTTAATTTACTATTTTATTATCGTTTCATTTAGTTTCGTCGCGACTGTGACTGTTATTTAAGTTTCATAATTCAAAAACATCAGGAATTTATTGTAAACACTATGTTGAAGAATAA
Source organism: Cydia strobilella (assembly GCF_947568885.1). Lineage (NCBI taxonomy): Eukaryota > Metazoa > Arthropoda > Insecta > Lepidoptera > Tortricidae > Cydia > Cydia strobilella. The sequence goes on from NC_086041.1 coordinate 35,184,807, forward strand.
TTTGACATCTTGTCGATTGTTTGTGGTGCACTTGTAATGAATAGTTTGAACAAAACCTGGATCGATTCCTCTACTCGTGGGCTCTAATTACAACCCGACCCACTCGAAAACAGCGATTTAATCATGTTTCTTAATTCCGGCGTCCCCCAGCGGCCGGAAAGAAAAGAAAAAATCCTTCCCGGCCGCATGAATCACACAATGTTTACGTTTCCTACTTTCGATTTCGACCGTGCGGTTGACGTTTTTGGCTCCGACCCCAGGGACTCGAATATAAACAAATTCTGTACTCGGTAGGCCAATGTCTTGCTAACTTTCACTGTTGGAAGCCAGCCAACGTCGTTGCCAAATCGTTTTTGACTTTCATCGAAAACACTGAATAGATATAATTTATTTTATTATTTCAAATGGTTTTCGGCTGGCTCCGCGATCGGTATCGCACGAATGCACGACGACGGACTGAAAAAACATAAGATTACCTATCGGTTCGAAAAGGTGAACAAACTGTTAATCAGGTTGTTTACAATCTGCAGGTTCTCCGTGTAGGTATTGAGAAGGGATGTGTAAAAAAGATAAGTTTAAATTGAGTTTTGAAAGCCGGCGGGCGCCGGCGGCCGGCCGGAAACTAGGCTTTCGTGATCCTGTTCGGACAAGGATTTAAACTGACCAAATTTTAAATTGTCCTGACTCCCGGGCCACCCATGCCCTAGTAGGCCACCCAAAATTTGTAACGTGTTTAATAGTTATGGAAGTGTACGAGTAGTATAATATTATAGCTTTTCAGCAACAATGGAAGGCAAATAAATAATCCACTCATTCGCTAAGCTTTCAAAAAAGTTTCTATGAAGATTAAATAATTTTACGGTTTAGACTTGTTTTTAGTCAGTTAGTTAGTATGTTCCAAAACAGTTAATTTCGATTTCTATGAAGATATTAATCTAATATGCTTTAACTTATACTTATAATTTATAAACTTAGAAACTTACTTTTTAGGGTTCCGTACCCAAAGGGTAAAAACGGGACCCTATTACTAAGACTCCGCTGTCCGTCTGTCCGTCTGTCCATCTGTCCGTCTGTCTGTCACCAGGCTGTATCTCATGAACCGTGATAGCTAGACAGTTGAAATTTTCACAGATGATGTATTTCTGTTGCTGCTATAATAACAAATACTAAAAAGTACGGAACCCTCGGTGCGCGAGTCCGACTCGCACTTGGCCGGTTTTATAAAACTTCTATGAACTCGCATAGTCATGGCTTATACAGTTCTTTGTCCTATCACCTTGACTTTCATAAAGATCTTCAACCGAATTACAACTCCTAAGTAAACACGAAACAAGTTGTTCTTTTGAAATATGTTTTCAAAGTGCAAGAAGCGCTTTCACCGCAAAGTAAACTAAAATATTCACAACTAAGTGTCCGTGAGCCATCGTAATCTGTACTCGTGATCTTCTAACCGTTTTAAGTGAGTTCTGGAACAAAAGATACACGTTTTTCGAGAGTGCACGTCGGCATATTTATCAGAGTTAAAAATTCGTTAACGCGCTGACGACAAGTACAAAAAGCCCGTTGTAAGTGTGCACCAACTATTATTTTAAATTTATATCAGCGGGCTTAGCACGGTAGCATTTTTATCGCCTGTCACCATGGCTGTCACGTTATAACAAGTATGTAAGTGCGAAAGTGACAGGCATAGTGACAGGTGATAAAACTGCAACCATGCTGACACCGCAGTACAGCTGTTAACATTTTTCGACTTAAGGTCATTTCGATGTTTTACCAAAATTATCAAAGTTTGAGTGGGTTTACAAAGGTTGTGATAGAAGTAGTACGTTAGGGGAAGATGAATGAAATGCAAGAAGTTATATTCTATCTTATAAAATAAATTAGAGCGTCCATAGCAAACTGCCACTGCCTTCATTTCATTTCATTTCACATCATTTCATTTCATTTCATTTCATTTCATTTAATTTCATTTCATTTAATTTCATTTAATTTCATTTCGTTTCATTTCATTTCATTTCATTTCATTTCATTTCATTTCATTTCATTTTCATTTCATTTCATTTCCATAGCAAACTGCCAGTAGCTTTACCTAAATAACAAGAGTAAACCTTTATGCACTGACTAAGTAAGTACATAAAAAGATAAACAGGCTACTGATAAGGTACAACACTTCGTCTTTTACCCTCCAAAGTTAAAGGTGAATGCCATAATTGCCGACGCCTTTTAGTCGGCGGATCTCGCCGTACTCGCCTTCTAAGTGACTATGGCACATTGTTTTATAAACATTTGCAATTTCATGATGCGTAGTGGCGAGTACAGGCTTTAGTTTGCAAGCGACACATTTCTAGTTTCAAGGGCGTTGTAAGATTGTTCAGAAGTTTAACTAATATGGTCGACAGACCTATCTGTATACATACATCAGCGCTAGGCTTGCCCGTGGCAATATACTCGTAGGTACAAAAGTGATGCTGTTTTTTGCGTTAATTTCTAGATTTTGAATTTATTTGTATTTCTTTTGTAAGACTTGGAATGGATGATATTAGTTATTTAGCCACAATACGTATTTATATGACAGGGTATTAATAACAGTCAAAGATATAAAAAATAAAGATAGGTCTGTTCATAAAATGCACCCGATTTGTGCACCAATAAGCTGGCCCATTTCGTAGTACCCGTAAGGTCCGTCTTTACGAAGTCATTATAATTAATAGTCAATGAGAACAGCACGATGATGTGAGCTTGAAAATACAGAGCCTTGAATAACTTAGTAAATTAATATTCGCCAGTTACGGAAAGAAAGACCTAAGCCCTCCTACGTGTACACGTTCAATGCGGCTGGCCAACTTTATTGTCACGCGTGCAATAGATTATTTAAGAGCAAGTTCGGCCTGGCCAGTCACATTAGGGCTAACGCTAGACAATTTCCATAATAACAAAACTTCCGTGAGACACAGACATATTAAACATATTAATAACGGGTCACTCACTTACCGTCACCGTTGGGTCACCGTCGACGCAAGCTTCTGATGACGCTGCTCGGTACGGAGTGAAACATGTCGAGCGTTTTCGACTTAAAATACGCGAGTGACCCGTTATTAATATGTTTAATTTCCATAATGTTTATTTGGGGTTGCCGTCATCGAAAACGATGAGGAGGACTATATACCTATATAAATTAATATTATATTGTCTCTTATCTCCGATCACTATATAGTTAAGAATGCTGAAATTTATGCTTGGTTTTAAATTATATTCATATTTTTTTATCCCCAAAGAGTGCTCGGACATTTAACAAATTCACAGATATCGAAAGAAAGAAAGAAAGAAATACATTTATTCCATAAAGCACACATACACAGGACAATACAATGAAAGAAAAAAGATGTTTAAAAAGGGAATATAAAAATAATAGCAAAAACAAAAACAAAAAAAAAAAAAATTATATCGTTAATGAAGTTGACGAAATGTCAGTTACTGTGTAGACGATGGTACCTAGCACTAAAGTGACAGTAACACCAAACAGATTTAAATTTTCTCGAATAATTAATGACCAGCCAGAGGAAAGGCTCCTTTGTTTCGTTTGGAGCAGGAATTTCAAAAGTTGAAACTTTAACAATATAAAATGCTCGTTGAATATGAAACTACCGCAAAACTCCAAACATTAAGAGAATTAAAGCGAAACTAGTATAACATTCAAAACTTGTCATATGCTCCTAAATATTGAGCCAAGTCAAAGTTTAGGCGAGTATATCTCGGCGAAAAGTGGCCGAAGTCCGGACGCTTGCGGGCAATATCGCGCGTGCAAATCCTCACGTATATACCCAGCTTTATCTGCCACTTGAACTGTTTTATGGTATCCGCAACTAAAGTTGGCCGGTTCGAAACAGCGGGACATACGGGTAGAACCGACGACCAATGAAGATGTATTGGAAGGTGGTTCGGTGATTTTCAATAATCGGGGCACGTAGTTGTCAATTTTTCGTTCATTTAGTTTTACGTCCACGTTTGCGTTGGTCTTTTAGAAACTAACGGAACTATTGTTGCATCCGGGACATATTGTATTGGCCGGTTTTTAAAATGAGATTTAAGATGTATCTAATTTAATGCCTAGTTCTATCTAAGATAGTGTAGGTCAAGCAATTTTTTTATTGTAAGATGAACGTGAATAAGTTTTCGATTAATTCTTTGAAGACGAGCTGTCCTACCGACTGCGCCACTTATGTACAATTAACAAAGCCAAGTAGTTGAAGAATTATCAACATAAAAATGTTCAAGTTTTCAAATCAAGTGGAATATTTTTTTAAATAAACGAATTTTATATAAATACGTTATTAAATGATGATAACGGACATTGCGAAAACCATCTTAATTAACAAAACTTCCGCGAGACACAGACATATTAAATATAAATGACGGGTCACTCACGTATTTGGAGTAGAAAAACGTTCGACATGTTTCACTCCGTACTGAGTTAAAACATGTTGGTACGGAGTGAAACATGTCGAGCGTTTTTCGACTTAAAATACGTGAGTGACCCGTTATTAATATATTTAATACATCTTAATAAACACAAACTTTATTGAGTTTACTGTAGTACATTAACGATTGATTGATTAACGGAAGATCATGTTATTATATCGATTAACATTTAACATATAACTATTTTATTAACTTAAGTTGACAGTTTCGTAAAGATGGTCCTGTCTTCCGATACAATAATAATAATTATGTGAATAATAAAAAAAACCTAGTCCCACTGTAAGCTCAATAAGGCTTGTGTTGTGGGTACTGGACGACAATATATAATAACGACAATATCTGTGATAAACACAAATACCCTCACCGGAATTCGCTCACGGGACCTCATCTCAGGGTCACTACCGACTAGGCTAGAAGAACGTTAAATAATATGACGCTATATGCACCTCTCGGTGTCAACCGAAGACAGCTTTAAGTGTTTCGACGGAGTTAGTCAGGCAGTTGGCCGACAAGTCGGCCGACTCATCAGCCAAGCCCTGCGGCCCTATGCCCGCTATATTGGATACGTGACGTGGTCGCCACCGAGTGTTATTGCGGATTACGTTATAATCGACTCCCTCTAAAATTGAGACGCCCTCCTACGTGTCGTTATTAATGAACGCGAGGCAAATTCTGTTTTATACGGTTTTGATAATAAAACTTCTGTGAGACACAGCAGATATATTAAATTAGCGGGTGAGATGCCTGAAGAAACGATTCAAGGTCATATCAAAATACGATTAAAATCTTATCAATTGTTGATTTAAACTAGCACGATTTTCACTATAACTGAAACGGGGTTTAATCGCGTGCGTTACGTATATTAGTTACCCTGACGTTACGTTTGTGGCCACAGGCAGGCTGACAAAGAATTGTATCAAAATTCTTTAGCTGCGTTGGTTTTGCGAACTACCCGCACTTGATCTTGATTATTCACTTGTACGCTAGGGTTGTCACTTTATTAATATTAGGGGACATCTTACACAGATCAACCTAGCCCCAAACTAAGCAAAGCTTGTACTATGGGTGCTAGTGTATAGATAAATACATACTTATATACATAGAAAATATTTGTGTTCATCACACAAATAAATGCCCTTACCGGGATTCGAACCAAGGACCATCGGCTTCACAGGCAGGGTCACTACCCACTAGGCCAGACCGGTTGTCAAGGTCTTCACTTTGTCTACACATACACACAACAAGTACGAGTAGTTCGCAAAACGCGCGCAGCTAGAAGATGTTGATACAATTTCTCGCCAGTCTGCCTGTGTCTACGAATGTAACGTCACGTTCGAAACGTCAGGCCAAATAATAAACGTAAGTGCTTATCAAATTGTTAATAATGTTATTACAGAATCGGCCTCCATATGATACGTGAATATGAATAACAATTTGTGTGTTTCCATCAGAGAAGGGTATTTATGCTTGATATGCGATAAGGGCCATTCTATTAGAATTTCTGTTGGAATTTTAGACGAAAAACTCCTAATTGCACTTAAAGCATAAGGACCCTTCTGTAATGGAAAGCCACATTTGAATAAAGAAACATTGTAACATAGCAACATTGTACTGGGAGCTAGTTTTTACTTTAAAATAGTACAAGTTTATCGTAAATACGTCTTACAGTAAAACGTGAAGTTGGAGACGCGGGCGATCTTTCGTGTAATTGTGGAATTTGTGGAGTAAAAGTTAATTCTTGAAGAACACAATTACTTTGCAGCGAAAGACCATCTATGTAGATTAGTTCTCAATATTATTGCGTTGAGTTCCCCAAAGCAAATTTAATCGAGGTAGACCCGTTAATAATACCGTAGTATCTAAAGACGAAAGTATTCAACCAGTGTGTGTTGCCAGTGATGAACGTACGGCACAGAAACGTGATCGCTCATGAGAAGGCTCAAGGTCACTCAGAGAGCAATGGAGCGAGCTATGCTCGGTGTTTCCCCGCGCGATCGAATCAGAAATGAGATCCGCAGGAGAACTAAAGCTGTCGACATAGGTAAGAGAATTGCCGGACTTAGTGGCAGTGGGCGAGCCACATTGCTCGCAGAACCGATGGCCGATGGGGTAGAAAGGTTCTCTAGTGGCGACCACGTACCGGAAGACGCAGCGTGGAAAGGCCCCAGACTAGATGGACCGAAGATCTGGTTAAAGTCGCGGGAAACCGTTGGTTAAGGGCTGCGAATGACCGTTCGTTGTGGAGATCCTCGGGGGAGGCTTTTGTCCAGCAGTGGACGTAAAGACGTCGCCGCCTTTATGCCGAAAGCGGCTGAGATGATGATGATGATGATTATACCCGTTAATACTATCATTAAACTTATTCCTGAATATATTAAAATCGCGATATCACAAACCGAATCCAACAATATTCGGAAGCAAAGCCATCGTTTAAATAACTACTGCAACCAAATATTTGCGATCGGGAGATATTGGAAAACTGATGTTATACCGTCAATCGACCTCACAGATATATGCCGCACAAACTTTTGACTTCCAAATACGACTGGGCACGTTGTATGCAGAAGTAGGGTTGCGTTCTATTATAAAAATAAATAAATATTATATGACATTACTACATAATTTCATTAAGCTCAATAAGGCTTGTGTTGTGGGTACTTAGACAACGATATATATATATAATATATAAATATTTATAAATACTTAAATACATAGAAAACACCCATGACTCAGGAACAAATATTTGTACGCATCGCACTAATAAATGCATCAGGTTTATTGGCAGGGTCACTTCCCACTAGGCCAAAGAGGTCGTCAAATAATCGCACTTAAACTATCGTGAGACATATTTCAAAATATTTATCAGTACGGTTTTTACTCACTATTATTTTTAGTCGCTTTTGGCGACATGTTTCGGATTCTTTGGGAACCCATCCTCAGGCACGAGTGTCCGCGGCGGTTGTACGTCGTACACTGCCGCCGCGGACACTCGTGCCTGAGGATGGATTCCCAAAGAAACCGAAACATGTCGCCAAAAGCGACTAAAAATAATAGTGAGTAAAAACCGCACTGATAAATAGGTCGTCAAATAATTAAAATAAGTAATAATATGTATAGTAAATTAAATCAAGTTAAACGTTAAAGCCAAGCTGTGCCCTCATTTTCCTGAATTACATGACTAATAATAAGACCTACGTTGATTGTAAATATTAATGGATTTAAAGATTTGTATTTAAGTATATTATTGTTTCACAGCGGTCATGAAATCAAATTTACACAAACACTGTAAAACCATGATCAAAAGTTTTTTGCGCTTACAATTTCAATCATTTTAAAATAAACGAAAAAAGAAATTAATTTATTGTTAACTAAAAATAGATGTGATGCTTATAGTAAAGAGAAAAGTGACCAAGCCCTCCAGTGGCCAAGATCGGAATCGAACCGGCGCCTTCAGCTTACATCAAAAATCATTTGCGTTTCTATGTGTGAACGGCACGTCTGTATACGCGTCATGCGTTATTGTGTGTGTTGCTTAAAAACCGCACTGAGCGGCCGGCAAACGGCCGTCAATCTGCTTTCGCGGGGCGAGGTAATTCGAGTCGGGGCAGGGCGGTGCGTGGCCGTTCTGTATGATTATACTATTACTTATTCTGTGCTAACGCTTTGGACCTCTAGGCCACCCGGCCACGGCGGTACCACTGCCAAATTCTCGAAAATATTCTTTGAAAGGATTTGTCTTTCACCAAAAGAGCGAGCAGTAAGTGCTTGCATCTATACGAATCCCTATAAACACAAATCAAAATTATTTAATAAAAATAATTTGACTTATTCCCTAGTTTTATTTTATTTTATTTTGGTACATGGAAAACCAACAGCGCTATACAAGTCCAAAAACTATAATAGAATTAGAAAGCCAATTATAGGTGTTCACTTATAGAAACGGAATAAAATATAACAAGGTTATTGCCCAACTTAATTACACATGTACAAGTTCTTACAGCGCAAGAACAGAGGATCGATATGAATATGACCGATTATTACAAAAAATAAGTAGAAAAGAAGGTAGTTGTAGAGATGACTTCACTATGACGTCTCATTTTGGCTGATTCAAATTATCCTTAAGGTTATCAATCGCACAAGTTCCATACTTTTAAAATGCAGCGCCCTTTATTGAGAAATTTCAATATAATGAGATACTAAAACACTAACCTTTTATGCTTTAAAACCACTCTGACAGATGGCGATACATTAAGCAGCAGTTTTTGTTCCATCACAATTCAATAATATTTTTTTACCGTTTTGCTTACTTTGAGTATTCCCATTTGCAGTAGATTAAAGAAGTCGTGATACTAATACAAAATCACTTGAATTTAAATAAGGTGAAAACTATAGTATTATTCACACAGTTTTAGTACGGTGACAGCTATCGTCTCAATACAATTTTGCATTTTAAGGTTACAAAATGTATATGCCACTACCCAAGCTATGTAAAAATTATAATAAGTACAAGACTTCTCTGGTTAGCTATGTATATCGAACCTAATATCAATAAGTAGGTATATTTATATGTATATATATGTTTTTGACAATCAACTCTAAACCCATCTGTGTTTTTACTTGATATAACTAAACCTGCATTTAATCATTTATTATTTTACGATCTGAATTGAATTTATAAACATAACGTATATATTTTAATATTTCATAAAAATACCGCTGTTATTTGTGCAGAAATTTCAATAGGGATGTTTAAGGGTGTTTGTGTAGGGACATGAATCGCGAATATATCATGTTTTTACCATAGCAAGGAATATTAGAATGCTGAAAATCATATTTTGTGAGTGTAAATATGCGTAATAAATTAATTAAAAATAATTAAAAGTATTTAAAATAATGACCAGCATCACGTGACTGCAAACGCAAATCGGAGCGCGTGACGTCACGGTGTGAGAAACACGCACAGACAAGTTGTCAAACCTGGTGGTCCTCTGGCACTGATAGCAGTTTATCACATCGTTACGTCATCCAGATCAAGTGACAGTTTGGAGCGTTTTTGCGCGAAATTTAAACAACTAATTAAAGTCGACTTTTTACTAAAAATTAATGAATAAAATTTTTTTTTTTCAATAATTACGTATCTATCTATAAAATGAAACAAGAATATTATACCTACCTACTTAGGGCTCCCGATATATTTAAGTATTTTTATGCGAGATGTTACCTATACGATATCAATGGGGTTGGCAATGGTCAAAGGTTTTTATAAAGAAATAAGCCAGAATAAGTTTCTCTACTTTGTTCTATGAGATTTGGCTTATAAAATCCAGGCTATACATTTAAAAAAAAATACAAGAATTTGACACTATTCGTAGGATTGACAGGTAAAGCCTATGCTGGCGCCACCTGTAAGCTACTTCGGTCAGCCAATCCATTGTAACAAATATCTCGTCTTAACAATTCGATCCTCACAAAATAAAGGCATTGAACTAAATCTTAATTAGTCGGAAGCACGTCTTGACGAACAATCGCGTGTCCGGCGGCGCGAGGTGCCCGTACAGTTAGATCGGTAGATAACGACTGTTTTGTGCGGGGGTGGGACAGGACGCTTGCTTGTTGGTTTAAGGAGTCACAAGAACTTACCGGTCAATTCGAACAACGTGATAATTACTAGATACGAGAATAATACTAGATCTAATAGATACGTTATAGTTTAGTTCTCAACTAGTTATCTTTTGCAGTTCGATTCGAGAAACCATGAAACCAATTGTCATTTCACGCTACAATTATTGCGACGTTTTGGGATATCCATTAGATATCCATTGGATGTCTAAGTAATATCCTAAGCAAATCTTAAAAAAATTTAAGAGGACATTCGGAATCGCGGAAATGTCAAATTTAACATGACTTTCTTAAATATCTTGTTTCATATCTAGTGGATAATCTAGATCATTATTCGAATTGGCCCGCTATTTGCCGCCATACAATCTAAGTTACGGTGTTTTTCTTAATTATCTCACGCAGCGTACTACGTAGACAAACAACCGAACGCGAAGCGAAGCAATGCGGAGCGGGGTGAATCAATCCTTTGATACCTACAGGAGTGTCCAATGTGGGCCCGTCGCGCGCAATCAATTCAAATATCAATTAACGATTTTTTGCTTAAAAAAATGACTACGTGGCCTCATCGTGAAGTTTTTAGAACTATATCATGAAGTTGCATTTTTCAACCATCGCACGGCCATCTCGCTGGTCCAGCGCTGGGCCATCGTGTAGAGGAGCCATTACGGTACATTTATTTGATACCACCAGCGTGATAAAAAAAACGAAGCTCAGCGTAAACCGGCCCATCAGTTCATTCCTCGAATTGCCTCCCTATCATTACCATCCAAGCTGCTGACTCGGCCCACCTTTTATTTGAAGATTTAACTCACTCCTCATTAGAGCAACCATTTCGCGAAAACGAATTCCATATCCACCATCCCTGTCGCACTTGTATGTTTTGTAATACAGCCTTCTCTCTCGTTGCGTAGCGCACATTCATTTGTTAAATGCGTGAGCGTAACGTATAATTTGATCGAAAACAGACCCGCCAGCGTTTCGTTATAGTAGGAATGAGTGGCGATGAATGAATATTATAATGAGCTGGAAAACACTTTCGAGTAAACGAGGAGGATTTAAATAAAATTATGTGATAAATCTGTGCTGTGTTCTGAGGACGCAAACTAAAATGTTAAAATATTTAGACGACATCTGTGAATTAGAGTTTTGAATGATTCACGGTTAGTTTCACTAGACTTATATTGACCGGGATATAGACCGTGATTACCTTCGGGAGCTCACAAATAATACAAAAGGTAATCACGGTCTATATCCCGGTCAATATAAGTCTAGTGACATCTGTGAATATTCAAATCATTTATAATACTTAAGCAAATATGTGATGGATTATGGGCAGTGAGTAGTCTCTAATGCTGAGACGAATAGTTTAGGCAGTGCCCATATAAATACCTTGGGTTCAAAGTTGAATGTTACAAATCGTATCTTCATCTCAATCTCTTAATGTTTTCTAAGATGCTCGCACTAATTTATTTGCTCATTCTAACTTTCGACATGATGCACAGATATAAAGAAGTTTTGTTTTAAAAAATAAAATAAAAGAATGTTTCCTTTAAGTAAAATGTGCTTGAAGGTTTTAAGGCACTTTCCCTCCAGGGCCCATACATTTTTTCCACTATATAAGTAGAGAAATATCTTTTTTTGTTTAGCTATCAGATGGTAGATTTTAGCGCAAAGTTTGTTACGCAGCTTTTAATGTTACCCGTATAATGACTTGTAAAAAATACACTATTATAATAAATAATAAAAATCATTTATTTCGACGAACTTAGGATCATATCACATTACATTGGGACTTTACATTAAATAATAAAATTATAAAATTATAGCTTAAGTTAAAATTAACATTAAAATTAAATTAATTAATTAAATCATAATTATTACTTAAAATCTAACCTAAACAATAACGCCCGGTCGAGCCTTAGGAAGGCTTGGACACCAGCACGTGAATCATCTGACAGTGATTCAAGTAGCAGCAGTCAAACCTATCCGCAAACTATTAGTTTTCCTTCACAAAAATATGTGAATATTATAGATAAGTTTCTTATTCTACCATTATGTGACGTCACCAGACTGGAAAATGGTCGCGATAATTTTATATGACGCCTGTAAAGTGAGGTGTCGTAAACCGCTAAATTGACATTTTCGGCCGTCCGGGGCCCGTAAAAATATTAAGGCAGCCATTACTACTAAGTTGATTCAGTTTTAACACCTTTACAATATAAAATACAATGTTAGTTTTTGATGCAATGAAAAAGTTGCCGAGTCGCTTTCAGTTGGACACGAGTGCTGTAGCACCAGCAAACTCGACCTCGACCCAAAATGATCTCAACGCGTAATGCAGGTAGGAGATCCCGCCGGCCCTTCCACTAGCGCCGGATATAGTACATTATTGTCGAGGCTCGGAAGTAGCTACTTGCTGGCTGAGGATTCGTTTTAAACGGACGACCTTGGGAGTCCGTTTAATTGAATCCGAAGCCAGTAAGTAGCCTTCCAGCCGAGTCATATATATATAGTGCTTTTCTCAAAAATGGCGCAATAAATACAACTATAATAGAAATATTTTACAGAAGCAACGTCCTTATGTATATATTTTCACAGAAAAAAGTAGTAAGATTTGCTTTGCCGCCGTTTTATTTTATTAATTAAAAATAGAAGTGTATTTTTCTGCTGAAAATACGCCAACCTATTTGAGACACCTAAATAGTCGCGGTACCAACATTATAATAATAAGTACTGATCATCTGTTTGGCTGTTTAATGGACCTATGCCTTCATTTGATATGGCCACTTCAACTTTTAAAAAGTTTGGAACTCGACAAATAATGGAATTTGTATGCAACATTGCAGTCCCGAAATCGAGACTGCAATGTTTTTAACTTTTTAATTTTTTGACTGACCATAAACTACGCACTTCGCGATCTACTTTTTAACCGGCAACGTCGACTTTGCCGTCCATTTTTGAGAAAAATATCTTTATTTATCAATTAAAACAACACAACAACAGGCACATTGCAGTGAACCCCGCACTAGGCATGGCCTGTATCGCAGGGTTCAAGGTCATTACAGTTATATTACATAATTATATTAAACATAAATTTTATTCTTTTATTTTTGACATGTTTCCAGTAACTTAGTTAATATTTTAGTAATACATATTTTAATTTTTAAGTTTGTATTTTAATTTTAATAGATCTTTATGTTTCAAAGCTTTTATGAGCCATGTTGCTTGAATTAAATGAATACAATACAATAAAGATAAAAGAAAAAGAGGAATGTGAAGTGTGAACTTGTATGTGTGTAAGCTTCTTGTGAGGAAGGAGTGAGATGTGTGTGTTTGTGTGAAATCTAAGCAGGGAGCAATATGAAATCAAGCTCGACCTATCATAAATTGCATGGAGAAATTATGAATGGAGTTCATTCATAATTTCTCTATGCAATTACGAACCTCACTGTACAGTCGCCATCAGATATATCGGAGCGGCCAAAGCGCTCACAAATATCTGAACACGCCTCTATTGTCGGGGCGTTAGAGTGCGTTTCAGATATTTTTGAGCACCTCGGCCGCTCCGATATATCTGATGACTGCTGTACAAGACAACTTGTCGAGTTGACGTCTAACATAGAACTTATTGCATTCGCTATCGCTAGCTTCTCTTTTTTGTATCGAAATAAAAGTTAATATTGTATCTTGTAAATGTGATTCCAGCGGGCGCAGCATGGTTCCATTTTTATCGCCTGTCATTATACCCGTCACTTTCGCACTAACTTGTTAGAACGTGACAGGCATGGTGACAAGGGATAAAAATGCGACCGTGCTACGGCCGCAGGTTAACATTACTATTGACGACAAAGCAACCCGTTTTGTGCTTTTAAGTGTGATTTCAGCATTTTTACTAGGTATTTTAATCGTCGCTTGAAAGACAAGAGATCTTGGTATAGGGTAGTGTACATACATGTACTGGTAACCACAATCACATACCTGTAACAAAAAAAAATTGCATTAGACTAGTTTCGGTTTCCTCAATATGAGATGCAAATAGTGCGTGGACTATACGGGGTGGAATGAAAACAGGGGCTTTTCCCCCAAAAATATTGGATTGGTAGTTCATTGATGTGGCAATATAGAATAGGTACCTATAGTTTTCAATTTAATCTCAATCATTAAGGGACCCACTGACTATCAGTCCGCCGGACGATATCGGCCTGCCAGTAGTTCGGAACTGTCAAATTTTGTATGGTGCTGTATGTAGATTTTTACAATAAACGTTTTCTATTCTATTCTATTCTATTAAATTTTGGTTCTAACTGACAGGCCGATATCGTCCGGCGGACTGATAATCAGTGGGCCCCTTTACCTATTTCGTTCGCCAAATAAAAATGCAACATTATCCTCTTAAAGTTCTATTTCAGTATGTATTCTATAAAGTAACAGTGGTTTTTGTGACATAAGTGAAGTCTCATTCAGTCAGTGACATTCAGTCTCAGACAGAAAGGAAATTGACTGCTAATACCTAAAAATATTATTAATTAATGTTAATGTTAACTATACAGTTTTATTATCATTAAATTGGCCTCGCAAAAGTCGTGACTAATTAATTACTCATTTATTAAACCGGTCTTAGTCTTTTTTTATACCACGTCGGTGGTAAACAAGCATACGGCCCGCCTGATGGTAAGCAGTTACCGTAGCCCATGGACGCCTGCAGCACAGAGATATTACACGCGCGTTGTCGACCCTTTAAAAACCTGTACACTTCTTTTTTGCAGAACCCCATACTGTAGCCCCTCGGGAAAACCTCAGCAGGGAGCTCATTCCACAGCCGAAGTGTACGCGGGAGGAAATTCCTCTTAAACTGCACAGTACGCGACCATTTAGGTGCTAGGGTGTGAGGATGAACGCCCTGCCGATGGCGAGCGGTGCGGTGATAGAAAGCGACCGTTGGCATCATGTCAAACAGTTCTTCAGAGCACAGCCCATTGTACAGGCGGTAGAACACACACAAGGAGGCAAAGTCTCTCCTTAGACTTAAAGGTTCAATACTGAATATATATTATTTAAACACCAAATCTGTATAATCATCTGAACAAAAACTCTTTGTATTCAGCGCATCTCTATATTTCGTCACCTATAAGCACCTCATAAACTTGACCACCCAAATTACTCACTACTTATTTTAATTAACCAAAACCTTATTTCCATTTTAATCTATTTCAAATGTCAACTCTGAACCGTTGTAAATAAGGTCGCTTTTGTTAGTAATAATGAAAATATACGAGTTTGTCTCAGTATTTGTTATCCTCGCTACGTGCTAGAAATACATTCCGTATTTCTATGCAAAAAGCAAGTATTTGTCTCCTGTCGTAGTCTCTGAGGGGGGAAGGAGACCTACATCACTTCTGGTGGAACTCGCAAGTTAATGACGATAGGAAATAAAAAAGTGGACGTTTTCATGTTTGAATTTAATTGTTCCTGCTTTTACTTTTATTTGTTATAAATGTTATTATTTTTAATTTTTTTAAACTCCACAGAATATGTAGTGGCCTAAAAATACGTTGAAAAAAGTTTTTTCAATATTAGCACGAGCAATAAAACAACATTTTGTAAAACAAATGATTACTACTGCGGCATATTGTTAATAATTTTAACAAATAACTGCTTCGATCGATTGAGACGTGCTTGGTGCGCATCTCAGTCGGTCTTCAAGGTCGTATTAAAATAAGATCAAAATTGTAACAAGTTGTTAAATCTGATTCAGGCTCCGGATATCAAAAGCCGCGCCTTGCAGACGCGACACTCGTAATGCGCAGCATTTTGCTCTGAAACGCTTCGTCTAGAATAGGGATGGTAACGAAAGTCTTTTACATTTCTCTCAGATGCTGTGCGAATGGGCGAATACGGAAGTTTGATATGATAATCATTACCATATCAAACTTACACCAATTGTCAGATAATGAATGCTATTTAAAAACCGGCCAAGTGTGTCGGACTCGCGCACGAAGGGTTCCGTACCATAACGCAAAAAACGGCAAAAAAATCACGTTTGTTGTATGGGAGCCCCACTTAAATGTTCATTTTATTCTGGTTTTAGTATTTGATAGCGGCAACATAAATACATCATCTGTGAAAATTTCAACTGTCTAGCTATCACGGTTCATGAGATATTGCCTGGTGACAGACGGACAGATAGACAGCGGAGTCTCAGTAATAGGGTCCCGTTTTTACCCTTTGGGTACGGGTGCCTAAAAATGTGGTGTCATATGCCTAAATTGAAGAAAAAACATTTACTTATATTTATCATCGTATATTATGCTTGCCCTGTCCCATTTACTAGGCCGATGCAGCATGTTTATACTTCCCTAACACGTGTCTGTTACCTTGTCACTTACGTTCATTTAACAATAAACCCAAATATCCAGTTATCACACATAACTTAGTGATAAAAATGATTTCTATTGGTCAGTGAATGTGTTAAAAATGACGCGAATCATTCGCACATGCGAATGCGAATATTCGTAACGTAACATCCCTAGTCGATTACACTCCCAGCAGCTTATAACGGCGATATGAACATTTTTATCACCATATTAACTCGCTATATGCTCTTTATTAACGCTTTAATTTTGTCGGTCACCAGGCGTCTGTCTTGCTCTGTTTCTAAAAGAATAGTGAGACGGACACACTCAAGGGAGTCAAGGGTAAGGGTTAGTTTTGCAAAAGTATTGTGTAATGTTTCAACAAGAAAAAATAAGAGAAAAGTTAGCGAAGCCAGCAACAGGAGACAGATTCTGATGTACCGTCTGTTTGTTTTGTTGAAGGTGTTTTGTTTATCCGTCTGTCTGTGAAGTTCCTTTATCTCGGGAACGCGTGGAGTTATCAAGTTGAAATTAAAACCATATACTCAGGTCCACAGGTCCTAGAAGCTTTGAAAAAAACGACTTCTAAGTTTACATTAAAAAAGATACGGCCGTTTATGCCACATAAAACGTAAATTTCGACACTCCCAAGGGAATCAGAATTGATAGGGTACTTTCAGTTGACCCAGAACTATAAAATTTGGCGAGTTTTTTGTCTTACACTACGAATACAGGCATAAATCTGAAAACTGTAAATTTGTAAAAATAAAAATGATAAATTTGTTAAATTTGTACGGAACCCTCGGTGGGCGAGTCCGACTCGCACCTGGCCGATTTCGAAAATCTTATATGAACACATTCAGTGACAGTGCAAGTTACGCGCTACGAGCGTAGCCGATAACGTCTTTTACCCGTTCGTAGCGAAAAGCGCCTACGAACAGAGCACCCGTGAGAGGTGTGCCCTGTTTGTAGGCGTGTAATCTACGCGCGATTGAAGTAAAACTTCTTTGACGTTTATTGACTTTATTGCTATGTTGGCACTTTGACGTGTTTGACGTGTGTGTGTGTGTGTGTGTGTGTGTGTGTGTGTGTGTGTGTGTGTGTGTGTGTGTGTGTGTGTGTGTGTGTGTGTGTGTGTGTGTGTGTGTGTGTGTGTGTGTGTGTGTGTGTGTGTGTGTGTGTGTGTGTGTGTGTGTGTGTGTGTGTGTGTGTGTGTGTGTGTGTGTGTGTGTGTGTGTGTGTGTGTGTGTGTGTGTGTGTGTGTGTGTGTGTGTGTGTGTGTGCGTTACTTCCGTCAGAAAAAAAGTAACACTCTAGTCGCACCGCCTAAAGAAGTTTTACTTCAAAAACTAATGCATTCAATCGAGCAAACCTGCCCGAATTACCGAATGTTCCAAATGTAAAATGCCACAACAAGAACAAGAACCTCGAATTTATTCATCTCCAGTTAAATTTAACGCTGTTAAATAAACTTAGGTTATTTTGTTTCTCGTTTGCCGGGAGTCTGGTAGCAACTTGTACACTTCATAGTTGAGTAAAATTTAGGATAAACATTGTTTTATGAAATAACGAGCGGGAAATCTGCTCGCGCTCGGTTGGTGTCAGGTTTCCACTTAGAAAAATCCTCATTAATGTTATTACTTGTTTATAGTACACATTTTTTCAGTGTTCAAAGATCAAAGGAACATTGCCCGTAAGGTTTTCCCGAGGGGCATACTGTAGTATATGGGGTTCTTCAAAACAGGAGTGTACAGGTTTTTAAAGGGTCGGCAACGCGCATGTAATATATCTGGTGTTGCAGGCGTCCATAGGCTACGGTGACTGCTTACCATCAGGCGGGCCGTATGCTTGTTTGCCACCGTCGTAGTATAAAAAAAATGAGTGTCTCATTGTATGAAAAGATTTAGGTATATTCCCCAATATCTTCGTAGACATATTGTATGCAGATTTATTTACGGGGTAATTTCGAAAGTGGGATAATTCTGAAAATGGTCTATATCTACTAAACTAAAAGCACTATCTGCTATAGCTGTTTGCGCCCCTTTTCATTCATTATCATTCACATTCATCCATCTCGCTCACTCTTACTTTCATAAATATATTCGACCTCATTTTCATATCACCTACTTAAAACGCTTATAGAAAAGCAGAATTTAAATATCTGTCATTGGTAAAAAAATGTCAATCAAATAAGATCAATACGCATTTCGTGGATAATTTATAGAGGACAGAAGAAAACGAACCCACCAAATTAAAATACCTAACGGCGGCCGCAACAAACGAAATTATACCCAGCAGGTAAGGTCGGCCACAACAGTTCATTTATTCATACATAGCCATAGCCCCACAAAAAAAAAATACCATAGAAGACGCAAACGCATCTACTTCGCGTGTCCGAACCCCGACCAAGCGTCGAGGTTGACCGTCGCTCTTTACAGTCCACGCGCGTCAGTTGTTGCAGCCGGACGTCCGTGAAAACTTAAAAGATAATTCGTTGCATGATAATTAGCTGCAACAGCCCAAAAATTGCGAGCACCCAAAGGCAAGAACATATTTTCTATCACAGATAAGTAATTTTAAAATTATATTATGCGTAAATTTTGTATGAAAAAATCGGCACGCTTGGTTTCAATACAAATCGTGGTATTTGCGTCATCTAGCGTATATATTAAATCTGTGCATAGCCCCTTTATCTTCCAGGCTGCGCTCACCGCTGGTCCTTCAGACTCGCGTCTCCAATAGCAACAGTAAGCGAGATGCCTTGGCACAAAATAAGTAATAGTACTACCGTGCAGAAAAGACACTCACAGACCCAAAGTTTGACAGCGATTCAGGGTCGAATCATGCTGTCCCTTTCTAATGTATGGCACTATTTCTTTCGGCTTTAGGGTTGTCAAAATTCAAGTCGCTATCTTATCTGTGGTCGGGCACGCAAAGGGACGTCAAGTTGTGCCAACCCTAATAATTGCTGCCGAACTGAGCCGAGTTTTCCCGAAAGGAGGAGTGTCTCACTGGTTTTGGTAAGTAAGCGTTACTTTAAGAATTTGCCATGATCAAAATTACCTCTCTTTCGAAGTTACCTCAATATATGTTATTGTTCACCGAACGGTAGCTTTTATCTAAATATGGAATGATATTTTATACAATTATGTAGGTACTAACAATCAAATTAAAAACCTCTAAACAGGATTATACAAAATCGATGCAGCGCTCGTCAACATTCTCGGCCGTTTAATTTTAAACGCAAAATGCTCCGTCGAGATGCAAATGAACAAACTTGGCGAACAATTAGGGCCGTCTTAGAGACACTTGGCCCATATTCTCGCGAGCCCAATCTGGGATTTGCACTTTATAATTTCTGTTTTGAAAGTTGGAAATGTTAATGTTGGGGTATGCGGTAGATTAACGGCGACAGTTTAAATAGCGCAACCTATTTTTTGTGATGTTGTACAAAATTTTAATAGCTACTATATGTGAGAATATGATCTTGTACAGATTAGTCAGTTGTATTTCTAAAGAAATTATACAAGCACTAAAACTATGGTCCAAACTTAACTAATATCTTCGTTCAAGTATCATCATCATTCGCTTGCCCTTATCCCATTCATTTGGTGTCGGCGCAGCATGTCTTTTTCTTCCACACCTCTCTTTCGCCCGTAATCTCATCATTCACTCGCATTCGTTTCATTTCATCTCTCACACAGTCCATCCACCTTTTCCTCGGTTTTCCTCTCCCGATACCTCCCTACACGTTCATTCGTAATAACTTTCTCGTCCCATGCTTTCATCTCTCCGCATTACATCAAATCAGCCAAAATCAAAAAATCTGAAAATCAGGGAATCATCTTCGTTCAAGTGTAACTATTAGTATTTGTATTTTTAAATATTTTTATAAATGGAAGAAAAACTTCAGAAAAAAACTAAAAAGAACATTGGCATTGATACCTTATCACTTATTGAAGGTTGGGAACCATAGTTAGGTGATTATTATTCACAACGACGGGACTTAATTAAAGGGATTAAGTAAAAATCGTGAAAGTTTAAATCAGCATAGTTAGGTGGTTTTACGGAATCTTTTTTCTCATAAGAATTTCAGTCGGTTCAAATACGACTAGGATATAAAGAAGTCCTTTTGATAATTGATGCTCTTTAAAAAAAGTTTCACTTTAACAAATGGTGCCTTTTAATGTTTCTATAAAAATATCGAAATGTCTATAGGTGCGCTAAAATATTTGTATGTAGGAAATAGAGAGATCTCTTTCCAGGTGTGCCTGGGGACCAAAGTTCAATGAGTGTTGGTTAGGAGTTATATACTGCAACTGACATTCAGAACTAGGGCTCCCGGTATCCGTGCTACACGCCAACCCGTGCGTCCGTGTTTTTAGCCCCGTCAGTGCTAAGCGTCCGAACTACACGAACCCGTCGAAGTCCGTGCCCGTGTACTGCGTTCGGGAACGTACCTGCGTTCGGCTCCGGAGCCACGCTCCTCGCGATTCTGTTTTTTTTTGTTTTGCTTGTTATTGTTAATGTGCTATTGTTCGATATTAAACTTGTGATTCTTCGCTCTTATAAAGAACGCGTCCGATCGTCACTATACCTCGAGAAGGGGCCAGACCCGTGTGTAATTAATATCCGTGCATCCGAACACACGGATAACACGGGTACACGGACCTTAATTACACGGACCCTAATTACGCGTTCCGAACGGGCCACAAATCCGGTGCCGTGTAACACGAGAACGGGGCCCCGGCGACGGGTACACGAAACCCGGACGCGACCGCGAGCCCTATTCAGAACTCGGTTCTGTCAGAATACTGTGGCACAGTGACAGTGACAGTGACTGAAGAGATGCCTCAAGACGACTTATCCAGGATATCAGAATGATTATCACGAATAATACCCTATTTGGATTCCCAATTCGGAAATGGGTATTATTCAAACCATAGAGTAACTTATACTAGAGCGGTACTGTCATAGTAAATTTTGTAACCCCAGTAAATTCACTGCCATCTGTCGACACACTTTAAAACTAAAAATGAAGATTTATAAAAATACGATAGAATGTATTTAAATATAGATAAATGATTTTTTTTATTTGCATTAATTATTTTTATGATTTTGACCCATGTTCTTTCACTGATATGCGTTAAAATTGTTAAATAACAAACGAAACCGTCAACGCCATCTATACGACTGTAGGCCAAAACTAGTAGCTCCCTCTGAACGAGAATCAAATTTTCTTGACTTTCGAGGCACGTTTTTTCCTTAGACTGTATCCATCTATTACGGAGTTATATCTATCTTTGTTCAAACCAACAAATCAAATCATTTCAGCCGTCCTCGAGATAAACAGATCACAAATAAAAGGATCCTTAAGAATTAAGCGCTTTCTTAAAGTCGGTTAAAAAACTAAAATAATGGAATAGTTAAATCTCTTTCAAGCATACTACCGTTATAGTTACTCGGAATTGCGTAATTAGATTCCATAACGATGTCTCTAGCTCTATTTTAAGCGCGCGATTAAAACATAATCGGACTTAGCCCGTTTTTAGAGCGAGCTGCCGACGAGACTATTAAGTTAAAGGCTAATTAAACTCATGTGAAACTTGCCTGGAGACGTAGACGGCGCAAGTCACAGGCGGAAGCGGAAAAGAAACAAGAAACCTTTTCATCTTCACCACTTAGATGGTTGGCAGTCCTCAACTGTGCGTTTCTCCAGAAACTTCCTGCCTCGCACAGCTCAATTGTGGAGTGAACTGCCGCCCGCGCTAATTCCGGACCGATACGACTTTCAAACTAAATCTCAAAGGCCGGACACGCACTTGCAACCCTCGTGGTGGGCGGCGGTAATTGCTTATCATCAGGTAATTTGTCTGGTCGTTTGCCTACTATATCATAAAAAACCAACTCTCAATTTTAATTATTAACTGAAATACGTAGATTTTTCAGTACTAAATAAAAAGTGACCAAGGCCTCCAGTGCCTGAAGCCGGATTCGAACCTGCGTCTTTACCTTCAGCTTTCACAGTTATAACGTCAGCCACTAGGCTACCTGGTCACGTGGGAACCTGGGCACCCATCCCAATTTCTCGAGTATATTTATGAAATTTTTGCTTCAAATCATTTGATTTGTTCCTTGTAGCGTTTCAAAATTTTTAATTTGTCTGCTTTATTTCAAAACTATCAAGGATTTAACATGTCGATACAACGTTAATATTTAAAAAGGCCCTTCTATTTCATAAATCAGAGAGTATTGGAGATTTATTAGAATTTACACACTCGGTCGGCAAAAAGCTCCAAATCAGAGTGGTATCCTTAGTAAGGTGCGCTCGGACCTGCTTGGTTGATAAAAAACAGGTACCTTCATTACAAAGAGCGTTGACTAGATTACATACCTCTTAAGTTTTCTCCGACGTAGCGTGCGAGGCTATTGAGCGACTGAACAGTCTTCATCAGGGATATAATTACCTTTTCAACTCCCTCCGTCTTAATCTCCGGTGACTATCAGACGCTCGAGGCTTGCACTGAATCAGTACAGTTTCATTGTCCCTGCAGGCAAATTGGCCTGTTAACATCGATTGCGTCCGAACCGAACTTACCATGCCGACGGCTAGCGCCTCGCGCTTATTGGGTTAGCTTCGGCAGCTCCTACGCTTCAACTAGCCATGTGTATAAATATGTGTTTATTCTCAGGTATGTAGACTATGTACGAATAGCTTTGTCTCAGATTCCAGCTAAATTGTAATAAAACATTCCCCGACGCAGCACTCACAAATGGAATGGTAAATCAAGACGCAATTACGTACGCAAATTGAAATATTCCCCAATTTGCTTCAAAATCAGCGGCAACAAATTGTGACGGCGCTCGCTATCAAAAGGAGCTCAAATATTAGCAGAGTCATGTGTCGGAAGGCGTATCACGGCCGCCGTCGTATTATGAGACATGCTTTCTTCGCTATCTTCTTCCAATTTGAACGCTCCATTGATTGCAGATGCTCGGCGCGCTCGTTTGCCGCGAGAGGACGCGCCCATCCAAAAATGCCCGAGAACGTGACGCTATTTTTCTACGACGACGAAAATATCGAAAAAAGTTATCGCATCAAAAGCGCGGCGTTCGCAAAGGTCTCATTAAAAGTGCTTTGTGAAGAATTCGCTTCAATTTATAAGGCAGCCGGCGGTAGATCGGTCGGAAAGTAAATAAGGGCATTCCCTATTGATTTAAAGGAGCTCACTTACATTAAGGGCGGCTCTTATTAATGCAAGAGGGCAATCCGTTGATGGAAGAGTTCCTTTGTTGTACCGGTTATGAACAAACTGTCTTTTTGGGTATCGCATGAATGATTAAATTATTTGACGGAAACGGCTTTTACTCAAGCATAATTTTATTAGGCCGCCCCTGATCCGAGCGGAGCGTGCCAGGGTGGGCCTTATTGTTATACATTTAAAGGTGACTCGTCGAGATGATCGATCTTGTTGAGGGGAGAAAGAATCTCAAAGATTCCGTTTCTCGATTCAAATCGTGACTAAACTTGAGCGCTGTTTACCTGCTCCGTCAAACTCTGCCAATGACGTATCTGGATTTACTTTTAAAACATGTCATTATTTTTTTATTACGGCGCGTGAGCAAAAATGTACTTATTTCTCGCTCCGTTGGTCTGAAAATGTGACATCAGCGAGTGTGAAGGCGTACGTCGCTACACCGCGAGTACGGGAGGCTATACGGGGATATTTACGAGGTGATGCCGCACTCAATATCTCGGCCTCTTCGCTTTACGGTCACTGATTTTTATTCGAGTTGCGCGAATAAAACAACGGCGCGCCTACAGTGCGAGCAACTATCGGCAGTGTGCTCCGCTTGCGGCTCGGGACGTTCCAGGATCCGAGCAGATTTAAAAACGCTTTGCTGGCGTTTAAGAAAAACAACCTAGTTCCGAGAACTGAAATAATAGAGTGGTCTATTGCAGCGTTTTTGTCTATAGAGCAAGAGGTATAAAGGAAATCTGAGGAAGGACAAAATGCTTTTACAAAAAAGTTTTGTTCATTAGACGATTTAAAGCATCCACCGTTATTAGGTCCTCGTATATTTCTCTGGAACAGAATTTACAATAGAAAGGACTATGAACTTGAAGGTGAGGTTTTTTTATATCAGTAAACTTAATGTTGACGTTACTAAAGAGTATGCCGTTATAGAAGTGTTCCTAAGATATTAGGGACATTTTAGCAATGCAAAGTTTTTTTGTGCGAACAACGCATCTCCGTGGCCTTCAAGCTAAAACCAATAGGACTTCATTGGTCACAAGAGGAGCGGAGCGAGGAATCGCTCAGATTCATTGCACGCCCTCTTTATTACTCCACACGCACGTTAGTGTGCGTTTAAAATACCAATAAAACCGTACGATATAAACTCCCGGCTAGATTGACTGTGTTTTTCTGGATTCAGAGCGCCGGGTGCTTCGAATAGCTAAACAAAACGCTTATTTCTGTCTGGGTTACAGCCACAGAATAAGTAATAGTACCTATATTATCATACAGAACGGCCACGCACCGCCCCGCCCCGACTTGAATTACCTCGCCCCGCGACAGCAGATTGACGGCCGTTTGCCGGCCGCTCAGTACTAAATTTAAGCAACTTACTCACACAATGACGCATGCCGCGTATACAGATGTGCCGTTCACACATAGAAACGCAAGTGATTTTTGATTTATAGCGTGTCCGCCCTGGGCTATAGCTGTTTTGTCACGCGATAGAAGGCCTAGTTAAATGACCTTGCCGACGAAGTCCCGCGTTCGAATCCTGGTAAGGGACATTTATTTGTCTGTTTATCTCAAATATTTATCTGTGAGTTATGGATGTCTTCTATGTATGTATGTATAAATAAATGACTATATATTATACATATCGTCATCTCATATCATATCACAACTATCACAAGTCTTATTGAGCTTATTGTGGGACTAGGTTGATCTGTGTAAAATTGTGGTATAGTTTTCTCTTGTTGGAGGCCTACCGGCAGTTCGTCTTCCGGTACGCGGACGCCACTCCAGAACCTTCCGGTCCCACCGGCCATCAGTTCTGCAAGCAATGTGCCCCGCCCACTGCCACTTAAGATCCTGACCTGGAAAGGCCTGGTGAAGGTCGCGGGAATTCGGTGGATGCGAGCGGCACAGGATCGGTCGGAGTGGCGAGGCTTGAGGGAGGCCTATGTCCAGCAGTGGACGTCTATCGGCTGACATGATGATTTATGATTTCTTCTTTTCCTATTGACCTTCCTTTTTTCACGTCATGTATAGACAGCGATGTATAAAGATCTACAAAATTACACATACAATAACATATAGCTGTTAGATAAATATATAACAATGTTTCGCTAATTTTATTTGATTATTACCAAGCTCGCGCTCAAACCGCGCTCCACGCCCGCGTTTCGCGCTGTGCGGTCGCGGCGTCGGGTGTCAAAGCGCGTAATGGCGTAACCAAAGAACCCTGACAGCCGCTTCATTACGCGATGAAAAGTTAATTATCAAGGTTACGTTGATTTTTAACGCGTTCTGTTCACATTTAGGTTAAGGTTTCAAAGGAGCGAACTTTATGTGAGAATTTTGACAGTTCAATGCAATATGCGCCAGCTCTGATGTAAGTACATACCCATTGAAGTTATACAGTGGGTGCCGACTGCCGACTTAGATATAAAACGTTAATAAAGTTCAGGTTTTCAGACGAAAGGAGATGAAGGCACGTGACGGCTTCTTCATACCTACAAACGTTCCCCACTCTGGATATTAACACCATAGAAAATATTTTACGCAATTTGATGAAACTGTGCCCTTTAGTTTGATCTGAGTTTTAAGATTATGGACAATAAGAAAGAAGACAACTCACAATATAAACTAAAATTAAATTAACAATATCCACTGGTTCCAACTCAGCTAATTTTAATTTTAAATACAGATTTCATTTTTTATTGGAGAGTAGTTAACAAATATTTTATGAATAATATACAAAATAGTTTTCCTGTTCACATTATTTGCTTAGGGCTTAATACTATTCTGAAATCCCAACAAGCAATTTTATACACAGTCTATAAATTTTTATAACAAAACTTCCGTGAGACACTGTCATATTAATTATAATATCTGGGAGACCGAGATTCGCTCGGAAAACATATAAAAACTCAAAAATGCGCGTTTTCCCAGAGATAAGACCTAGCTAGATCGATTTTTAGCCCCCGAAAACCCCCATATAACAAATTTCATCGAAATCGTTAGAGCCGTTTCCAGGATCCCCGAAATATATATACATATACACTAGAATTACTCGTTTAAAGGTATAAGATTGAACGGGGTTACTCGTGTATATGGGACATACGTGTATACGGGACATACGTGTATACGGGACATACGTGTATACGGGAGGTGGGGCAGTGGCCTAATCAGGCACTGATCCTCGCTTCACAGGTTTAGGTACTAATATAGTTATTTAAGTATTTTTTGTTCCTAACAAACTATGGACATAATATTGTCTTCGGTTACCGCGATAGTTACTCATGAAATAAAACTATCAAAACGGATTATATCGCGTATATTGAATTTATAATACATCCCGACGTTTCGAACTCTTTACAGCGTTCGTGGTCAACGGATAATCCGATAATCCGTTTTCATAGTTTTATTTCATAAATTGAACTTAAATTAATTTGACTTTACGTATTACAACGTCGTGTAACTTGTCCCACTACCCTTTAAATATCCTGCGAATAAAATCAAATTTCGTTACCAAGACCTTTGCATCAAAATCTACTCTTTCCAAACACCTCCCTGACACCCGTTGACCACAAACTATGGACACTTATTCGTCTGAAATAAATGCATTTTTTTTATATACAGGAGTGAATCAACTATTTCTTGTTGTTATTGTGTCCCGTCAGCCAGGGGACAATATTAGCACAGTCTGTTAGACGGAATGTTGTATAACGATCCACAAACTGGTTATTAGTGGTAGCTCAGTGGAAAGGCCTTATATCTATATCACAAAAATGCATGTTTGGTTATTTAAATAACCATAAAATCGGGGTTTTAAGAGTGACCCAAGAGAACGTAACCATGGCAACGAGTGACAAGAAAAAGTTGATTCACCCGTCGATGATTGCTCGACATGTTTCGCTCCATAACAAGGAGATTTTTTTTTTGAGTGCCCCGATTTAATATATTTAATATGTCACCGTCTATAAAATTGAAGTTGCCACATTAAATGTTTGCTAAAATTTTAGGCGTGCCATAGTTAATTGATATTTCGCCGACAAAATTTGCTTAAATAATATTTCGACATAATTTCGCCTGAGCGTACAATTATTATTAAAATTTAGAAAATTATTTCGCATGATTACACAGCTGATGTACTAGTTGTACTACTAGTAAAACACATTACTAATTTCAAATTACAATTTATTAATTTAATACTACCATAGACGGTGCAGGCCGGGGTTCAGGCAGACCAAAAAGGAGATGGCGGGACGACTTGGACGCATTCTACCCCAAATGGTGGGAAAATGCCGATGACAGGGTCGAGTGGAGAAAACGAGGGGAGGCCTTTGCCCAGCAGTGGGACACCAAAGTAGGCTAATAAAAAAAAAACTTTTAAATAAAGTGAGTAATAAACGACTTAATATTGTTCGCTAAAGTTATCCGTGTTGGATGAAAAACTATTTAGTTTTTGTAAAAAAAAGTTGCAAAACAAAAAACATTTACCTATCTAGAGTCGGGCCAAGATAACTCTGCATGGCATTTGGATTGACAAAGTGTGGCAATGCCATCGTTAACGTCAAATTTCTATGAAAATATTTGTAATAACGCTTTTATTGAAATCAGTGCAAAGTTAGCTTAGACGGGCTCTAATAACTTAGCTTTAACTCGCTTACAAACATTTTCTCTTCTCAATTCAACGTTTGAATATCCATTTGTACCCTTTTTAACTAGGTCGAACTGCGAATTCATCAGAAAATAACAAATTTATCAAACAGCAATGTTTATGAAAACAATAAAGTCACAACAGACCGTACCACAGGACCATATCTCACCCCTAATCGCCCAATCTAATCTGGAAATTCTCAACAATCACCTGAGTTTCGCAACTTTATTCTCCCCCCACCCCCCTCGTTGAGCCTCATTCGTGCGTGAAAAGGTCGAGCGATACTCTACTCCAGAGAGTAAGGTTCGGTTCCGGGAATTTTCAACCGAGAGACGTTCATAAAGATGGGAACTAAACTGTTTTATATTAAGTTAAAGGGTTGAGCTTGTTTGTTGATGTGGAGTTTAAAGCCATGAGCGCACCCTCCTTGTCATTGCTTCACTTGTTTTGTGATATTTGTGCCAAATGGAGGCGCGGCTGAAAAGTTAGACTTTACTAGTTGTTAGGAGTAATTTGTATTTTCTTTTCTGTAGGTATTACACTTCTAGAAACGGAAACTAATACAAGACATAACACTTTAAACTCTCGCGTTTTGTACACATAGTTAATGTCATTGCCGGGTCTAACGCGATTAAATTTCATCATTTTACCTTGTTTCAGACGGTTCAACTAGGTTGCACTAGCCTGACGGAAGACTGACGTCCCAGCAAAATGTCAATTGCTATATTGGTAACAAACACTAAATTTGTCTACCCCGAACCTTTATATAAACTAATGTCGGGTAGTTTAGTGTCGTTTACCAATATCTCAATTGACATTTTGCTGGGACGTCAGTCTTCCGTGGCCACAGCTAGTGCAACCTAGTTAAAACGTGGGAAAAAAGGTAAAATAATGTTTAATCGCGTTAGACCCGGTAATGACATTAATTATGTAATACAAGACACAGTTATACGTTACTTGAATGTTTATGTCAAATTTCATTAAAAATTTCGTTTTAAAATGAGTGTAATTTCGATTGTATAGCGGGGGCTAGGTTAAATACCACTAAGCTCAAGAACAATAAATTCGCACCACAAAATACTTTCATAATCGCAAAAAGCTTTCGTATTCGCGATAACGGAAATAATGTAACTGTGAAATTCATTGAATAACCGTGTGCCGCGTGTGTAACATGTCGAGCGGTCAAGATGGCGCCGGATCCGAATGGAATTGTCCACCTGATTCACAAAACCGTCTGCTTTGGTAAAAACGACCAGGCATAGATATAGATAACTTAAATACATAGAAAACATGTATAACTCAGGAACAAATATTATGCCCTTACCAGGATTTGAATCCGGGATCTCTTGCTTCGTAGGGAGGGTCACAACCGACTACGATGCCGTTTATTATGGGACCAACCCAGACATTGCGAAAAAAATAAGCTGTGCTTTGCTGATCTCATGTACTACACAGTATCACTTACCTACATATTCACCTCGTTAAATTCGACTGAGGGTTGAATACCACCCTGTATTTGTGACTTAAGTAGAGGTCAATTTAAACTAGAGAACGAAGGAGCTTGTGGTGGATGTTTTGAAAATACGTCGGCAGAATCTATTTTTGCGGCAACGGCAGAAGCGTTCGTCACGTACGTTTAAAAGGTTGTTGGAATGGTAGAGTAATTATGTAAATCCCTACAAAATAATAGAAATATATATACTGAAACGTTTATCCGATATGATCCCGTCATCCGCTTCTCGTATCTTAGTCTCTCGTCTAGTAATTAGTAGCAGTGGTATTAATGTATATATGTATATATATAACGATGTATATATTTATATTAGTAGTACTCTATGTTATTATGTCACGTCGTCCACAACGTGTCCCGTCCCGAACCATGCTGTACCGCACACTCCGCTGGCTCCACAGAAAACCAGCGCCGTTGGCAACGCTAGTCGTGCCAGGTGCATTGCTGAGTGGAGTGCATTTCGGCTTCACATCTCTATTTCTACTGTTTCGTTTATCTTTGTCTTGTATTTGCTATATATGTGTTGTATTGATGTGTTGTCTGAATAAATGTAGGTAATGGAATGTAAATTAAACAATAATGCCAATGCCTATTGGTCAATGGTATAATTAACTTAAATCGATTTGCATCTCAAGATTAGATCATGTTAGTATAATTGTATGAGCAGAATAAGATGCATCTTGCATCACAATTTAATGACAAATGTAATTTAAATATTATATTAAAAGGTAGGTAGTGTAATGTTTTAGGCTATGTGTACCTAATGTTTTTGCTTTAGTGCGACGTGCGACTAAGAGCGAGAATTTTTTTCTTTGTGGCCCAAAAATACAATGGAAAATATTTTTCACTGCTACATATTATTGATAATTTTCACAAGCATGTGCGTTTCTGTATCAAAGCTTAAAAGATATTCCTTTTTTTAGTTACATAGATGTAGTTTTAATACAATTATAAATGCCAATTAGGAAAAGAAGTTTAAGTCTATAAGTAAGAAAAAACATCCTGAAAACCACTCTGTAATGTAATAAAAATTGAATTAACGCCTACAAAATCACTATCATTCATTTCAACTGTTCCAAGTTTATGTACTTTTCGCCAGCTTGATAATAAGTGCTGGAACGAGAACTTCGCTTTTAACCGAATAGTGCTTTGACCATTTTACTTTTCTTTATTATACGTATTCCATAAAGACTAATCTAACCTCAAATCTTATAGCATAGGCATTAAGCATAGCATTTCTAATATATGCAGCGTCACCCATTATTGTACATACTTATGACACTAAATACTCGAAACGAGTCTTTACACCCAAAAACAAGTCTCCTGTTATTTATTCCGCGAACATATTTCAATAGGGCTTATCATTACACACGCGCGACAACGCGTATTACCCGTCATGACGTACAGTACTCGTCACGTAATAGAATGCACGCGACTCCCGCGGGCCCTAGCCAATTTACATCGATAAAGGTAACAGTGACACGTACTCGGTATTTTACGCGTACTTGCGTGGGAAGTATTTTTTTTGGTGGCAACAGAGTGTAGTATTCAATATTTATTTTATTCTGTTTTTAGTATTTGTTGTTATAGCGGCAACAGAAATACATCATCAAAAGACGTGTATCCTCCTTAGTTTGACGTCGAATGTGGTATTTTCTATAAAAAGGGACCTTATTGTCGATGGCGCTTACGCCATTATTAACGATGCTTCGATATGAATACAATGCCGCGCGACGCTGTGCGGCGTAAGCGCCATCGACAATAAGGTCCCTTTTCATAGAAAATGCCACAAATATATATATCTACGCTAAAGTTTTCTAGTGTCGTTGGATGTTATAAAAAATTATGACTAGCAAAAACAAATCAAATTATGTTATAAAAATAATTTAATTAGTGTTATTTGATGTAAAAACACTACTATGTAAAGAGAAAATATTAAAAGATTACATACACTTCGAAAGATTCGACCCATGCTGCCGTGGCCCGGGTGGCCGAGTGGTCTAGGCATCTGCCACGAATGCAGAGGACGCTGGGTCGATTCCAGCCCTGGGTATATAACATCTATTTCAGTTTATTTATTATAAAAAACAATTTAAAAATGCATTTTAATTTTTACAGGTAATCTTATTTATTTACTTTAAACTTTATTGCACAGAAAAATCGTACAACAGGCAGACTTAATGCCATTATAGGCATTCTCTACCAGTCAACCATAGGGCTAAACAGAAAAACGTCAAGGTGAGAAAAAAAACAAAAAAAAAAACGTAACTTTTGAGCGAAGTACCTCCCGCGTACGCTTCGGCAGTGGAATGAGCTCCCTGCCGAGGTTTTCCCGAGGGGCTACAGTATGGGGTTCTTCAAAAAAGGAGTGTACAGGTTTTTAAAGGGTCGGCAACGCGCGTGTAATATCTCCGGTGTTGCAGGCGTCCATAGGCTACGGTAACTGCTTACCATCAGGCGGGCCGTATGCTTGATTGCCACCGACGTGGTATAAAAAAAAAAGAAGTGAGTATTGTGTAAGTTTTGTTACCAAATACTTTTTAACCAGTATACAATTCATAACGCCCACCCCTATTTATTTTACGCTTACGCGTTCTCGATATTACGCAGGTGAGCAGATGAAATTTGTCGAAGGGCGAACGGAGACGAGCTAAAAGATATTTTGTTACACTCGGTGTTTCATTTTTGTTGCAAATACGTACCACCTGGCCAGAATTGTGAACAAGCACTGCCGGGAATGTTCGCGGTTTGCGTCGTGTTGAAAATATTAGTGTTGTGTACGGAATGAAATAAAGGAAAATGGAAGCTTGCGGAACTGGGTTTCGTTGAGTTACACGTTAATTTAGAGTGACGAAGAGTCTTGTTGGGAGTTGACGATGTAACAAGCTTATAATAAGTATAAAACACGTGTAGAATTTACTTGAATGCGCAAGCAGTTTAGGGATAAGCTTGAGGAATTTGTGTAATATAGATCCCATCAAAAACATTTTATATGTAAAAATATGCAAGTCTCGCAACTTCTACTACAAAAAAGTTTTGTCAGGTGCCAGGGGGTGTTAAAACCGTAACAATATAAGATACCTTTATCTTTTTAATACTTATAATGTTTGGCAATCAGCATTATATCCTCATGGGGCAAAGTAAACTGATGTAAATTTTAGCAGTGACGTCAGCGACGTCATTATGACGTAATAATGACGCAATAAAGACGTAAGAATGACGTCATAATGACGTAATAATCACGTCATTATGAAGTTATAATGACGTCGCCGTCGTCATAATGACGTATAAATGCTACCTGGGGAGTAGTTTCCTTATGTTGGCTGGTAGAATTGACTTTTAAATGATGATTTTGGATGATTAATATATAATGACGTTCATTTGGATTTGATTTGAATTGATTTTGTTTGATATCTTACAGTTAATAGTTTACTCGGGTTGGTGTGGTGAAAAATTTTTGTGTTTCACTCGGGGGCAAAATTTGTTTAACCCTCGTGCCTTGAAACCCTCGCAACGCTCAAGATTCCACTTTTCGAACCACTCGCTACGCTCGTGGCTCAATTTTGGTATCTTTCGCTTGCTCGGGTATCAATTTTAGCACGAGCGGTTAAACAACAACCTTGTCCCCCTGTGAAACAAATAACTATTGCACGGTAATTCAGAACAAACGGTACTTTTATCGGAACTATGGATTTTATTATAACAACTAATGTATGTACGAGTAAAAACCTCTGACAAAAATCTTTGCCTTTATAACAAAAAAATATATCAAACAGAGTCCATACAATTTTGTTAATAAATCTTAAAACTAATGTTTACACTACATACTACAATCGGAAACGGCGGGCTGCTGGGTTGCTGACGCGAAACAATTTGTGCGTGACATAGGCCGTCGACTTAGACAAAAGGGAGAGGACCCCCGCTCTGAATCGTTCCTGGTGCAGAGGCTGTCCATAGCCATCCAGCGGGGCAATGCCGTGAGCATTATGGGCACTTTTGCACCGGGAGCGATAATGAACGGGGTTGACTAATAGTTACCTCATGTAATTATGTAATTATTTGTAATATCACATTTAGAAACGGGTCTATCGCGAATTTATTTTGTTACCTTTATTTACCGACGTTTCGACACAGGTTTCACTGGTCGTGGTCGCGGCTAACTAAACACACACACACACACAGGGTAACAAAATAAATTCGCGATAGACCCGTTTCTAAATGTGATTTAATATTTGTAAGGAATATATAAAACTGTATATTTTTATTTTTTTATTTATTATAAACTGATCGGCGATTGGCCCTAGTCACACCTGATGGAAAGTGAAGACAGGGCCTAAGATGGAGCTCACCGGTTCAGTAACAGCCTATTCACTCTTGTTTTAAAGAGACCGAGGTCATATTGATCAGGGAATACAGATGGCGGGAGCGCATTCCATTCCTTAGCCGTCCGTACCAAAAAGGAGGAGGCAAAACGTTTCGTCCGAACGAATGGAATGTGGACCACGAACGGGTGCATACGCTCCCCGCTATATTTACTGGATATCAAAATTACTACAATTAAAATTAAAAAGCAGTACAAAAACAGCAAAAAGCCTGTCAAAAACGTCTGTGAGAGTGAATTCAGTTAATGAATTCTCGACGCGAGTATCATTCCGCAGTAAGATTCGATCCCAGCGCGCTGGCGTTGTTCGTTAAGCGTAGAATCTAAGACACTGCCGTTCGGCACGTGTAACTTCACAGAGTACGACAGTAAAATTCAATTCACTGCCATCCACGAAAAAGAAACATTTGAGAAGCTGTGGTGAAAGACGGATGTGAAGTTAATACGTTTAGCACAAACGGAATAGGAGAAACTGCGAAATCTCTTGGGCAGTGATGAAATTTGGTATATATGTTAATTAAATGTCCCTTTTTCATGTCCCGTCCATGTCCAGGAACCGCAGCCATCTTGGAAAATGTGTGCCTTCATGGAAAAAATCGCATTTTTCTCTGAATTTACGTATTCTATGGAAATATGGTGTAAGGCAACATTAAAGCTTATTAAATTCTACACAAAAAAGTCCTACATACCTTTGCGGATAAATAAAATATTCTTGTAGAAAATACTTGCTGAATCCAGATTGAGCGCTTGACTCATTGTCATTTTGTTATGTTTATTGTGGACTTTATGGAATTCGGCTCAAGAAATAAGATAGCTAAAAATAACTTAAAGTTACATAAATGCACTATCCCCAATGACAATACTATCCACCTTTCCAAACTCATAACAGTCATAAATCTCCCAGAGGCTTCGGTCTCCTTATGAAAAAGCCATTGCATTGTCGCGGCCAGAATGGCGGACAAATATTCGAACATCGCCGAATAAAATCTATTCCTTGGAAAGCGAAAGTAAGATTGATCATGGAAGTTGAATAAAGTTAGTTGAGTCTACACATCCCCCCTCTGAGGGAGGGGAGGAAGGCGAACGGTGACAAAGGAAACATATTTTTATTGAGTACTGACAGGGAATACTAACTGTTACGACCTAAAATGTATTACAATCCGTGATTTGAGTGTCCGTCGGATTTAGGAATATTTCGGCTCACTCTTGGGACTTAAACACGATTTCATAAGAACCCGACATGATGTAAGTGTATTGTAGATCCCTTCTAAAGGTCACGGTGTCTATTCTAGGTTACGGAAAATCAAACCAAATGAACAAGAATCTCTTATTATGTTTCTTTTGTAGATATTGTAAATTGCTTGCCAAATTGAAAAGGTTAGGTACAAACAGCAACAACCTTATCCCTGATAAGGTCCACCAATGGACAATTAACAGTGTGGGCGATGGTACCTATACATTGTCTGCTCTTACGAATTTTTTTAATTATTTGTGCCATTTTCAACCAAAAGGGTACTTATTGTCGCTTGTCAGTAAGGCGCTATTTCCATATAGCTTCAATTAGAAATCAACCTTATCAACAAGCGACAATGTGGTACCATTTGGTTGAAAACGTCACATTTCGTTATACCTGTCGCTTCGAATAATGATCCTTTTTATAAAGCGTAGCTGACGCGAAAAATTGTTTGTACTTAGACGTATTTTGGAAGTTAGCATGTTAATTTATTTAGAAATGTAACATTTAAGTAATAAAAATAATGGTAAACCCATCGAAACAGGCTTGAAAGAAATTTCATGGGGATCATCATTCAATGCGATAGGTATAACCGAGCATTGATTCTTGAGTGATACGAAAAATATTTCCTACGTGTAGCGGTAGCTAAGTTGATTTATCTATCGTCTAATAATACGGCTAATAAAACTACCCAATTAACATTTATCGTTGCATTTTATTTATGAGCCTCCTCTGCGCCAAATTAATCCGCGCAATAGACCACAAACAAAAAGCGTTGTAACCATCTCCGCATTCAGATACCGCTCATCGGGCGCTAAGTGGGTTAGGCGGCCCCCAACTTTGCCTACCTTCCATTTAAAAGGACGTACGTATACAAAAATGGAAAGGCACTTAGGATGTTACAGAAAAGCGGCAACTCCGGCCCAATCACGCACGGGAGCCCGTAGATTGATATTTGATCCCCGAAGTCTGCCGCGGGGAAAGGAATGTCGCATAAGCGTAGTTACATACGCTCGGATAGAGGGTTTTATCATTGTAAATAGAGAAACGGAGGTTGCCATGGAAACGGGCTACGTTTGCACTGTTCGTGTACGGTTATCGGGGGTATCTTACACAGGTTTGCACTACTTACACGTGTAGGGTATACTCGTATTATTTGGTGACACGCCTAAATCGGTGATACAAGTTTTGAAGCATGACAGGAAAGCTAATGAATTAAGGCCTTTTAAATGGGCCTGACGGCAAAGCCGCCGAAGCCGTGAAGCCGTGAGGTCCCATTTAAAAGGCCCTCATTCATTATTATTTACAACGACGGGACTTAATCGCGTAAAATAGTATTAAATTTACCTCCGACGTTTCGAGGACGGCGTTGTCCCCGTGGTCTCGGAGAAGACTGGCTAAAGTTGACATCAACATCTAGGCGCGCGAGTTTTTCGAACTACCCGCACTTGGTCTTGTTTATTAACTTGAACGTTTTGCGCACTAGGGATGCTACCGGGTCGACACACAACACTCACAATATTTGATTTTTCAACTTTCGATATTTGGTTTCGCTTACACTTACTAATGACTGGTTTCCATGTGGATGAGATCTTAAAACCTTCGTCTCGATTGAAATTTCTATGTTTCTTGATTTCAATGGCTTCACGGATTTTTCTACTATAAAACCCACGATCTGTAGAAAGTATTCTAGGGTTGTGAAGCTCAATCCAGTGGTTTGGCCCTGACTCTAGTAAATGCTCAGCAACGGCAGACTTGTTCACCTGACGGTTCTTGACAGCTGCGATATGTTCCTTAACTCGCTCCGCAATGGTACGTTTCGTTTCCCCGATGTAGGAACTACCACAACTGCAATCGATCTTATAAACCGCGGGGCGCGCGGACGCGATTAAGTCCCGTCGTTGTAAATAATAATGAGTAAAAATCGTGAAAGTTTAAATCAGGCCCTAATTCACTAGCTTTCCTGGGTGTCTAATTCAAAACTTGTATCACCGAATTAGGCATCTCACCAAATAATGAGAGTTTACCCTATATATATGTTACATTCTAAACGGTGCTCGTAAAACAGGTACAACCTAGGTGACAGCGTTATTGAAATTGTGCTAATAGGTGTAAATATTTACGCCAGTTTTGTTTACAAGACCTAAAGAAGGTAAAAAAGGAGACCGACTTTAATATTATACACGTGTCATACCTACACGTGTTTACTTGTTATCACTAGCTTTTTTCCGTATGGTTCTATAAAAGTATATTATTTGATCACAAGAAAACGTACGAAAACTGAGGTGGTATGGACATATTATGAGGCGTGGCGATGACCATGTCGTGAAAAAGGCACTGGCCCTTCAGGAAACCAAAAGAGGGCCAGGGCGCCGGCCTGCTACTTGGTGGTCCACCGTGTCAAAGGATTTAGAACGAGCCCAATTAAATCCACAGACAACCCAGGACAGACGGTCCTGGCGCATGAGAACGAGGAGAGCCGACCCCAAATAATGGGATAAAGGCAAAGACGAAGAAGAAGAAGAAGAAGAAGAAAACGTACGTAATAGGTATCTATTTTTAAAAAGTTTTCAAGAACTTGCGGAATGCGTTGTAAAAACGTATTTTAGAAAATAGGTATTAAATGCAACCAGAATATTAATTCCACGAGCGGAGTACACACACAGAATATAAGCTTGTATATTTTCTTACCAGAGCTAAGTCCTGGCGCAGACGAAAGTTGGCTAAAAAGGGAAGCTCATTTATTAACAAGCAAATAACTAAAAATTGTGCTCAGTCCCGCGGGTTTAACGTTTGCTGCCATGATACAAGCATCTGGCGGAAAATAAATAAAGCGGATAAATACTGCAACTTTGCCATTGAAAACTTCTCCTTACTTTGGGCACGGTAAAAATTAAAAAAAAAAATGTTTGAAAGAGGACGCTATATTAAAAAAAAACGTATTAAAAAATAATTTACATAGAATATCTTCGATGAAGTAATTTTACGCTTTAGGAAAAATTGAGAAATTTAAATTAATTGAATTATTACCTATATTATTAATCAACTTTTATATTCAATATTTTTTGTAAATAACTGACATGTAATATTAATATTATACAATAAATGATTATGATTATGATTACTGTCGCTATAAAGTTTGAAGTAATAAAACATGATTTTAATTACAAATGCATATTGATGTTACCTAGAAATCAGTGTAATTTAAACTACCAATCCGTTTGCCCATTCGTGCTAAAAAATCGAAATTCACAAACCAGCGGCGCTCAACAACATTTAATAACGTATTCAATCGTGCAAAAACAGTTGCATTTAATCGTGGCATAAAGTTGCGATGTACCCGTGCAAATTGAACGGGGAAATATACTCCTTAAATTATTGGGGCAGAGCAAACAGCGGGGCCAAATATTGGCGTGGCAAACGTGGCCCAGCGCTATTCATTAACTCATCCCGGGACGAACAAAAATACAATCTTAATTCGCGGCCATGGCCGACAGGGAACCGCGGGATGCTGGATGTGATGTCACATTTTTTTTTAAATAATAGTGGTTATCTAACAACACAGTTGTTAGATAACTGTACACACTATGGGCCAGTTGCACCATCCACATTTGACAGACTGATCAACAGCAATTGGCTGTGAACTATGAAACTTCCCATAGAATAAAATTTTGCGAACGCTTTAACGGTGACAGACGGTTTGGTGCAACCGACCCTATGTGTCAAAAGTACCTCTATATCATTCTTTATTATCTTAATAAAAACTGACGACTATACATCCCGATAATTACTATTTGAAGCAATAGCGCAACTGAAAAGTTGAGTGATATCCCACTGGTGACATCGTAAATTTTGACGATAATTTGACTTAAGAAGAGAAGAGTAACTACGTACAATCTTACTACTTATACCGAAAGAAATTTTACGCAGATCAATTTGGATTGCAAGTCAAGAAGTATCGAAGCGATTTGATAAGGGGCCCACTGACTATCAGTCCGCCGGACGATATCGTCCTGTCAGTTAGAACAAAAATTTGACAGTTCCGAACAACTGACAGGCGGATATCGTCCGGCGGACTGAGAGTCAGTGGGCCCCTTAAGTAAGAAAATAAATACTGCTAGAAGAAAATTCCTTTGCTTCTTGTAGTCAGATTCAAAGGACCATTTATTTTAATAAGATGAAAGAAAATGGAAGTGAAGTGAAGTATAAATTAGTATAAATTTTAAATTGCAACTCGATAGGGTGGTCTAAAAACTCGCATACGATAGTTATCTAAAGTCGGTCGGTCTATTCGAGTCAATAAGATCTTATTGTCTAGAAACCAGACCGAAATAAAAGTGAAAAAGTTCAAACCAACCTTTGATCCTAACCGTGCATCGTAACATCTAATTTATGAGTCTCTAAAAATGTGTCCAATGCGTTACATGCAATACACACCAACCCAAGAGTCAAAATTTATTGGACCATATATTTTTTATGTCACACCGAAGAGCGGGAATTTGATAAAAACAAATGAACACTCTAGTTGATGACAAACACCGTGCATTCGTCGCGTCCCGCCCGCCGCCGCCGCCCGCCGCGTGACAAAATGCAGCGAACTTCAAAACAATGCTTTGTGAGGTTTTACTTTTATTAACATTACCGTTTCGAGTATTTCCTTTGCCAATTTGAAGTCGGGGACGGAAAAAAACTGGGCTAAAAAAGAATGTCCATTCAGATTCCAGCTTAGCTTTTTACTGTTTAGAAACATTTCTCTCCCCAATCAACAAACATAGTTCATCTTCGCTCTACAAAGTCAAAGCAGCCAGACAAAATGACAAAACTAGACGCGTGTCATTAAAAGTTATAATGGCGTTTCCAGTTGTCTATTCCCAGCGGACGGGTCACTGTTTATGTCCGAGTCCGACACTCGAACGGCGCGCACCGCCTACCAATTTCAATATTGACCGTTGCTTTTATTAAAACTTTTAAATGCGTTAAACGCTTGTGTAAATTTTTTTTCGGCGCTTTTGTTTTTATTAGGCACCTATCGTAAACATGAAGACCGTAATAAAATTATTAAAAGGGAAGCATGATATTCCGGTGGGTCCACGCCCGCGGGAAGGTTTTCTACGTTGTCGGCTAATATGTATATTGGGGGCGCGCCTATGTAAGATTGGATGAGTTTGTGAATTTGGAAAAAGGTCTAATAATGTTGTACCTAACATAATATACTCAGTGATCAAACTCAGGATTTGTTCTCTATATTAGAAAATAATGTTATTTGCAAGCAGAGATTACTCAAACTTTTAAAAAGATGGCAATCTAATCAATACGAGTAGATTACTTTATTGCGCGGGGAAATGATTGACGAGCCCGAGGGTCTACCTCGAACCACGTTAGACGTGTTGCCTCCCTGTCAGACTTACGTAGAAATTTACAAGTGCGACAGAGTGGTAACACGTCGAACGTGGTTCGCGGTAGGCCCTCCGATCCTTTATCAGTGACAACTTAAATTGCTTATAAACCGCATCATAAAACCATTTAACGCATCACTGGTAACTAAACTTTGCAATAGATATCCCCAACTCTCTGTAAACACCATTACTCCAAGCGAAGGTTACTATGCCCCCATTTCCACTCAAAGGGTTGGAAATCGTTCCGAAAGATATTAATAACGTTAAGATGATTCAACTGTGACGTCCCCTAGGCGGGTAATCTAGATAATAATGCTCGCGGGACAGCGAAGTTATAATTACTTATCGCCCGTGGGAAAGGCTCGAAAAGGTTAATTAAACATCGGGAATAAAGTGTCGCTTTGTCCGTCAAGTGTAGCGCTGATTTTGCGGTGCGGTCGGCGGGCGGCAATTGGAAAATGCGGTGAGTGCGGTTGAACGGAGAGGATGCATCTACGCCACAATGCGTTAGGCAAAAGGGTTGGTGCATATCAAACTTTGGAAGCTGGGAAATTATGCTGTGTCTAACTTTGACAGTACTTTGGCGATTCAAACATTGGCACCACGATCTGCCGGGGTGACCGGAGAGACAAATTGATACGCGCGTCGCGTTTTGTACAGTCGCCATCAGATATATCGGAGCGCCCGAGGTGCTCACAAATATCTGAACACGCCTCTATTGTCAAGGCGTGCGTGTTTAGATATTTAGAGCACCTCGGGCACTCTGATATATCTGATGGCGACTGTACAATAGACCAATGCAAATGTACATTTTGATGTCAAAATGATGTTTTGTAATAATTCGCCTGTGCGTCTCGCTCTCGCCATTAAAATGTATGAACAAGTATAACTAAGTGGCATAGTTTAAGGATACGTTATAAAATCTGTCGCTCCGCTCACCATGCCATATCGCGGTAGCAGTATGTAATCACCTTAAAGTAACTTTAATATTTAATTCGTATGAAAGTGTAAGTACCACTAAACCACGTAATATTGTAATATAT
The DNA here is from genome assembly GCF_947568885.1 of Cydia strobilella. NCBI lineage: Eukaryota > Metazoa > Arthropoda > Insecta > Lepidoptera > Tortricidae > Cydia > Cydia strobilella. The sequence goes on from NC_086041.1 coordinate 35,226,726, forward strand.
CGTTATGCTTATGGAAAGTTTTACAGTCGTGTCATCTTTTCACTGTTTGCTTTAATCATTTTAAAATTAAATAGGTACAGTCAAGGGCATAAATATACACGGTGTTACTTGAGCCACTGAAAACCTGAGACACCCCAACAGTTTTTTTTTAACTCATCTTGAGTAATTGATTCATTAATCCGATAAATATTTAAAAAAATATTAGTTGTTTAGTTTTCTTAACAATTCTATTCGACTGGTAATTCTACACACGATGCTTCGTCGTTTTAGTGACATCAAACAATTGCTTGTTACCATCGTAAACACTGTTAACTGACCATTTTCGACGAGATATTTGCAAATTAAACTGTTTTTACAAAATTATCTTATGTAACTTTTACACATGAATGATGACATTTTTATTACCTACTTTATCTGTACTTTTTTTTGTTTTTTGTTTGAATTGTATTTTTGGAATTTTATTTCTTGACATGTCCCGCTATTATTTATGTGCTAATACATAGTTTGTAAGATTTTTCTAACACAATATCATATTGTTATAGAAATAAATAAATGAATGAATGATTTGCATACCTTACTGCGACGAGATAAGGTTTCGCAATGGCCAGTTAAGGGTGTTGCTTATTGACAAATAACGTGTCAAATGCTAGTTATTGATATTGTTGCATTACAAACCTGTAGAATGGGCATGTAAAAATAAAAATAAAATTACCCCCATTAAAACATAGCGCGATCGATTCTCCTATCGATTCTGAACAAACTGTTTTTAGGTTATCAGTGGGTCATGAAACACCGTGTATATACATTCCTAAAGTTTCAAAAATATGTGTACGCCCTTACACCTTAGAGAATAAAGTCGTGTTCAAATATTTTTGAGCCATTTGTCTGGATCGATATTTTTGCCTTCGACTGTACCTACGTCAACAGGGAATAAAGGATGACTTACAGTATAATGGTCATGCAGACACTTAGTTTTGTATGGAAAGCATCAACTGTCATAGAAAACGAAGTGTCGGACTCGCGTGTCATAATTAAATTTATTTTGAAAATTTTTTTAAAACAATCTCAGTTAAATTTAGTCACCCCGAGATCAAAGGATCTCCCTCCAATCCCGAACTAAATCTTAATTAGCTACAACCGCAAACCAGAACGTAAGTTCTGAATCAAAAGTCACCGCCGCGCACCGAAACCCACGAAAATAAACACCGCTTAATTACTATTGGGACGATCGGGTGACCGGCACGCACTGTTTTTATTTGTCCGATGATACACGAGAAATGAGTATTTGAGCGCAGTGTTTGCTGTGACGGACTGTATGGGCACGTTTGTTTTGGGATATTGTTGGAATGCTTATAGGTTTTTGGATATAATATGTATGATTTCATTTACGCATTCAGGCTTCATTCGTTTTGTTGATTAAATAAATTTCGACTAGATTTTTTTTTTCTACATTCAATTCCCGTACCAAGCGAGCGCTCAAGCTTATTCAGCCTATTTAAATGCGAAAAACTTCTGTTAGAATTTTAACTGTGTAATTTTTTACTTTATCTAATATTTGTCATTGCCGCATGTTAATAGTTGGTGTTCTGGTCATAATTTGCAAGGTTTTTCTATTTGTATCAAAAATCCATCCCTGCTTATACCTAACTAATCTACTAGTGGTTCTGAGCTGTATGTAGAGCTCGCGAAGCCCCATGGCTTCGCCAGTTTGATATAATCATTCCCTAAAACTGAATTGACTAAAAACATATATAATTATCGAATCGTAAACAACATCCGGCCATACGAAAGGACATTTGGTCAAGCTAAAACAGAAACCTTCACCTTCGCACGGTGAAATAAAAAGAATAAATCAGAAATATTACTAATTTGTTTAAAACAAAAACACAATGACATTCCACTTATCTTGTGTCGATCGGTCGTAAAACTCGTCATACCTGCAAAACAACAAAACACGAATGAGTACACGCGACTAATTTGTCGGGTTAGTCGTTGCGTCGTTAGTCACTAATGGGGAATGATTATGTGCCGTGTCGTCGCCCCGCCAATGACCAAACGGGCAAAACACGGTCAGTTCCCTGAAGGACATAGGCCGGTTTAGACTGAAGGCGATGTGTGTTTCAAGTAATAAACCTTTTTTAAATGTCCGTAATTCGGCCATATTCGTTTCTTTTTATTGTGGCGCTTTTTTGTTGTAATTTGTATGAATGTTATTTTGAAGTTAGCGGGTTGATGACATTGTCAATGGTGTTGTAATAACGATATAATCTTGAAGACTGGTCAAGGATAAAATCTGTGTATAAGAAATAGATATTTGATGATGATGACGCCGGCGGCCTGCTGAACGGATTACCGGGAACTGGCTACCGCAGACACCTCTCGACAACCTCACAGCCGCTCTTAAATGTTGCTCTATTGTCGTACTGTACGTGCGGCACACTAAGTCACCATCTATCTTTCACAATTAAAGAAATATGGAAAGACAGACAGGCACCTACGCCTCATATCATAATTTCAAGGTTTATTGATAAGAAGATCAAACTCGTATAGAAAATAAGTTCCCAACAGACACTCGGCGTCACACTGTCTACATTCTACAAGCTAATCTCGATAAATTTTGCCGTTATCTAAATCTGCTCGAGAGAATCGGGCCCAGCCCAGGTATTACTTTTATTGAAGTTGCATTTACTGTAAACGATCGTCCTTAAACTTTGGCTCTTGATTCAATTAGTGTAGTTTTCTAGTTAGAGCTCAGATTAATGAAGGAGTTATAATTTGATTAGGTTAATTTGTCGCTTGATATGTACCTACGATAAAGTTATAATATACTTTTTAGGAATAATATTTTTGTGTGGTACCTAATCATAAAAAGTCTTTCTTTCCATCCCTCGACAACAATATACTATTCCTGGCCAGCTTTTGTACTTTACTATGCGATACAGTTTAAACTGGGGGCATAGTTATTAACAAAACCGCTACACACAGGTATACATATAAAAGTGAGTACAGTGAGACAATCCTCCCTGAATCGCGACACGATTCGATGGAGCCCTGCCTAGTATCAAATTACATGTGATGCTCGGAGCGAATTTGTAACCCTTGCGTAAGGGCCCGCTTTGAAGAAAGCGAACTGGAATAATACATTATAGTTTACAAAAATTAAGGTACGAGGGAAGGAGTTGGAAGCTACATGGAAAAATAAAAGTGAAGTAGACTGAAGGGAATGTTTTTTAGGGTATGCATCTCATTACATAGTGTTTTGAATGAGATCTTGAAATAATTCTAGATATACCTTTATCGATATATTATCTGGTTGGGATGGACGACATCCGGAAGATTGCGGGTCACTTCTGGATGAGATTAGCTCAGGACCGGGACAAGTGGCATACTGGAAGAGAGGCCTAGGCTCAGCAGTGGGCGATAAAGGGCTGATAAATGAAGCAAGGTCCAATATACCTATTGCAGATAATTTTGTCTAGTATCGTATTCGATTCAACAAAGTGTGTAGCATAACAAAGGTGTGTTACGATTTATTTGGTCACGTTGGCCGTCAGATAGATATACAGCTATAGGATGCTAACTGTACGTGATGGCTATATCAAACCATCATAGAGCGTATGAAAAACTGTAAATGTAGGATTACAATCAGTTTTTTTTACACTATGAAATACTTAGGTATGTATGAAAATACTTAGGTATGACCCTAGGGTTTAAAAACATTAAGGCATGCTAGTTGCAAAGAATTGGCTTTAGGCCTTCTTATCTGTTATTTTTTATCAAATTTCAAGGCAAAAACCGTAACAAAATACTACTTAAACCTTTTTTCGTAGTAAAAACAATCGCTCCGCATGTTCAATACGGACCCTTACTAGCAAGTAACTCAATGCATATATCTCTAGAGATAACCGCGCACTTAGTCTTTTCCCGAAACACCAGTAAAGTGGGGCCCTTTAGATTTATCACCTGGAGGCGGTATAATGTGCACACTATTTATTTAACACCGCCCGGCGGCGGTTTATTAGTTTTTCAAACTTTAGTTAAGTTGAGAAAGTTTTAGATTTGTGTTAGTGGGTTATTTGGGCTTTTGTTAGGGTTGTATTTATTATTGTTAAGCGGGAAATATTAGTGGTCATTTTACCATACAAACGTTCTCGGTATTCTCCTCTCTTTTTCATATGTTACCAGTACCTGTCTGTACTTTTGCTTTCTTTGACATTCTTCTTTGTATAAGAACTAGGTTACTTCAAACAGCGCTTAAAACGGCCAAATAAATGTTCCGTAAACAGACGCCTAGCATACAACATCGGCAATAATAAAAGCAAAAATCAAAACGGTCAGACACACATAAATTCTTCCTCATTCCGTTTCCAAAATTTCGTTACGATTGGTTAAGTTTTGGAGGAGGAAAATGTCGAGAACGACACCTCGATTTCTGAGATTTTTACGTCGGATTTTTGGACGGAGCTGCATTTGTCCTTATTGCACATTTTTGAGGTTCCGCCCGCGCCTGCGAGACAGCAACAATAATTCAAATTTCTTTAATATGAAAATGGGCTCAACTAATATTTCCTCTTAAGAACTTATGAAGTTTCAAAGGGATTATATGTGATAGGTAGGTATAAAACCTGTTATACACAATCGGGTCAATGCTGGTCAATCAGGAGCAATGAAAATCAGCGGCATTATGCTAAGAGGAGATCCTAATTTAGCGCCATTTAGCGTCCAATTTTTTTTGTTTTATATGTATGTTCATTATGTCCACATTATGTCCAACACATTTAAACTCAGGATGCTGCAGGAAGCATGGCTATTCTTTGTGGAGATTCTTGTTTCAATCGTCAATCTCAATCGTCTGACATAATGATATGAACCACTTGATATAACTGATTTTTTTACCGTTTTCCGCAGTATAATCACGTAATTAGTCAACGGCCTAAATTTTGGGAAGCGCCTAACTTAATTAGTTTTACGACTTAATAATGTAACGGCTTCGCCATAAGGGGGTTAGTGTTATCGTCGCAGCAAATGGTATGGAGACTTCGTGTTATTTATGTTTAAGTTACTTTAGCGGTTAAACAGATATGTATCATAAGTTAGATACTTATTTGGCTTTTGGGTTATTTAGTGCCATAATTTAGGTATCTTAACAATGTCATTACTATTTTCAATATTGTATATTTCTGTCTTTTATGGTTACGGTCTGGTCCATTTTTAAGGTATCCAGAAAAATACCGTGGATAGGTATGAAAAAAAAAACCGGCCAAGTGCGAGTCAGACTCGCGCACGAAGGGTTCCGTACCATTACGCAAAATACGGCAAAAAAATCACGTTTGTTGTATGGGAGCCCCACTTAAATATTTATTATAATCTGTTTTTAGTATTTGTTGTTATAGCGGTAACAGAAATACATCATCTGTGAAAATTTCAACTGTCTACCTATCACGGTTCATGAGATACAGCCTGGTGACAGACGGACAGACAGACAGACAGACAGACAGACAGACAGACAGCGGAGTCTTAGTAATAGGGTCCCGTTTTTACCCTTTGGGTTCTGAACCCTAAAAAACTGTCAAAAAAAGTCACTCATTGTACTTACACGCACATACACACACACCTTGGTGTGGCAAAAAAGATGATTTAGTTATTTAAAGGTGTCATAACACACTCAAAACATTAAATAACGTCTATCAGATCATAAATGTGTTTCGCTCTGGTATAATTTCCCTCAACCACAAATGCTTTCAACTCATTTTAAAAAAGCTTAGCTACAAGCAAAAAATCACATTTAACTCAACCGATTTTCTTTCAAAAGAATTCTATAATAAATCAGGAGAACTCAAGACTTCTCGAGACGAGAATGGAATCTGCAAACAGGTTCAGACTTTCGTCTCTCAAATTGAACAGAGTGCTTCAAATTTACAAGGAAAAAAGTATATTTCATTCGTGCGATGTTAAAAGCAAGTTCGGTGTGACGGTCCGCACATATTTTGAGCAATTTGAAAGCACAATATGCGAAAATCAAGGTGCTATTTACTCGTATCGCGCAAGGCTCGTTTCGCCATGCTAGAGCATCTAGGTTACTAATTATTATGTGCAGAATCAGGATTTCTTCTACAGTTTTATTACGTATTAATAACCATGTATAATGTTGTTTGTACAGTCAAGGGCATAAATATTCCCAGTTTCAAAAATATGTGTACGCTCTTACACCTTAGACAATAAAGTCGTGTTCACATATTTTCGAGCCATTTGTCTGGATCGATATTTTTGCCTTCGACTGTACTTAACTGTGTTATTAACAAAGAGGATATAATAAGATAGAGCGGTACTGTTATAGTAGATTTTGTAACCACAGTAAATTCACTGCCATCTATCGACACACTTTAAAATTGGATTTAAATATGGATAAATGATTTTTTTTATTTGCATTAATTATCTTTATGATTTTGACCCATGTTCTTTCACTGAAATGCGTTAAAATTGTTAAATAACAAACGAAACCGTCAACGCCATCTATACGACAGTAGGCCAAAGCTAGTAGCGCCCTCTGATCGAGAATCAAATTTTCTTGATTTTCGAGGCACGTTTTTTCCTTAGACTGTATCCATCTATTACGGAGTTATATCTATCTTTGGTAATTAAGAAAAAAAAAATTGAGCATAACGTTCTGTAAAATTACAATCGACATATTACGTATCTAATACAAAACAAAAGAAAGCTCGGTTACAACACAAAAGTGCTGTCTTCTTTTCATACTTATTAAGTACAGTCGAATTCCAAAAATATATTTGCACGTCTCTAAGACACTGGGAAAAGTCGCATATATTTGGAACGTTGTTTATGAACTCGATGATGTTTCGAAAGATGTTTATGAACTCGACAGTACTACATCTCAAATCACATGAATTTATTGTAAGTCATTGTGTGAGTAAGTTAAAGAAGAAGAAAAAGAATAAAGAATAAAGATCATTTATTTTCAGCTAAAGGTTACAGACATTCCAGGGGTCTCCGCACTAGGCAGTGCCTGTATCGCGGGGAACCAATTATAATTTAAATATCAGACTTTGTTACAATTAAAAACTATCATTTAGTAAGAAACTACTAACTACAAACTAAGGCTTAATCTAGACACAACATTGAAACTAAATTTTGTTAAATATGGCTTCTGTCTCTTCATAATTTTGTGAGTGCAGCAGTTTGAAAAGCAGTTTTTTCGCTTCCATTTGTGTGCAATCCCTGAGGTTACATAGTTTATTTATAGCATTGTATGTAGACGCCCTGATGCGTTCCCCAAAACGTTTGCCAAAAGCTGAATTTACTCTTGGAAAGCTCTGTTAGTTGCTTAAAAACAGTACTGAGCGGTCGGCAAAAGGTCGCCAATCTGCTCGCGGGGCGAGGTAATTCGAGTCGGGGCGGGGCGGTGCGTGGCCGTTCTGTATGATAATACTCTTACTTAGTCTGTGCCATCATCATACGTGTGTATAGAACTGATCCGTCGCTATCGAGCCGGCTCAGACAACTTTAAATATCCCCCGAGAAGCTCATGGCTTTGAGTTGAGGCTTATTCCGAATTTAATAACAGTTTATGAATTTTATCTGAACTTGATTTAAACTCGTGAGACATATTAACTTAACTAACTTAGCGGTTACACTCACGTGTTTTTAGTCACTCGCGCCACATGTTTCGGAGAGTCTAGGTCTCCATTTTCAAGCACTAACAGTGCCTGAGTAAGTAGCGGTCTCGACGGATGGGCGTCACGTACGCGCCGCGTCTAAAAACACGCTAAGTTAGTTAAGTTGATAATTTGTTATGGATGTAATTTGTCTCCATAATAAACCCATTTTTTAACGTCTTGTCTGTGTAGGATAACTTGATAAGGATATCTTGACCGAAACCTTTTTTCCATTTCGCGAACGTTTTATCTACTCTATACAGGTATCCACGATTTTTGACCACCACACACATATGTATGAAATGATAATCGTTCGTTTCATTCGTCTCTCTTTAAATTGTGAGATCTATACCAGTATACGTCTCTTTGTTGCGATTTGAACAAATAAAAGACAGAGGCCGTGAGTTCAAGTCTCACCCAAGGCAGTAATTTTTCCACTTTTAAATTTATTCTAAGCTTAATAGCATCGATCGCAGACGTTTCTGCTTGTTAAAAATTAATTTAAATAAAAGACATCCACTGGGCTATGTCACCCCTAAAATAAAATTGGTGCATTGTCATCTCACGCTACAATCCATTACATATCCATTGGATGTCTAAGTAACATCTAAAGCAAATCTTAAAGAGTTCGTTCAAGAGGACATCCGGAATCGCGAAAATTACAAATTTGACATGACTTTCTTAAATATCTCGTTATCGTTTCTGTTTCATATCTAGTTGATATCTTGATTATTATAACATTTAAAACTTTCGCGGCTTAAACACATATTAAATCACATTTAGAAACGGGTCTATTAGCCGCGACCACGACCAGTGAAACCTGTGTCGAAACGTCGGTAAATAAAGGTAACAAAATAAATTCGCGATAGACCCCGTTTCTAAATGTGATTTAATATCTTGATTATTGTTCGAATTGGCCTATTAGTCATCCCAGTACTAAATTACCAGTTACTAAGGCTCAGGGCTTAAAGCTCGTTAAAAATTAAAATAAGCTACGTGCCTTGAATAAAATTCCCAAATTATTATTTCTTTCCCATAGTTCTTTATTAAATATTTTCTTTAGGAATTCTTCAAAGGCAGCAATTTCAGTTAGGCACTGACGTGAAATATGTGCATTTCATTATGTTTATTAATAAATTCAGTTTGTGTTCAGACTGAAGAAAATATTTGGAAGAATAATCAATAGGTATTTTATCTTTGAAGTGGAATTGATAATGCTCGATTTGACATACAAATATGGGCATGTTTTTATTTATGAATTTGACATACATGAATTGATGCTTACATAACTTTATAGGTTATAAATACGGCTATTTATATGTTACAAACTCATCATTAAATAATAAATTATGTACATGCTGCTATGGCGCAACGACCGGTAGCGGATCCTGGCCCCCGACACCAAAGACCGCCATGCTACTCTGTCCAAAGCCGTTTCTGTCCAGTCGACGGCGCCGAGTTCGTTGAGGTCTTTCTGCACTTCTCTCCAGCGGTACCTAGGGCATCCAGACGGTCTTTGGCCACTTGGTACTCCAGAGTACGCCCTCCAGACTGCGCGATCTTCCCCCATCCGGACTATTTACGTGCCCGAGCCATCGGAGTCTGGCGGCTTTCTTTTCTACAATGATGATTCGTTTCTCTAATTCATAACCTGTTATTAAAATCAGAATATGACTGATTGGTGCATGCGAAATGGAGCGAAAGTCGTGCGTGAGATGAGAGATGTAAATAAGATCATCAAAGTCGTATCAAAACCAGTTCAAAATATTAAAAAGTTGTTCCGAATCGGGCATCTTGAACAATTTTGTACACAATTAAACAAGCATCCCGCCATTCACAAAGCCCAACATTGTAAAACAAAATCGAATCCGTTTATTATCCGATAAATTGTTCCCCGTATTATTTGTACCGAAACAAATTAGTGTACAATTACTGGAATTGTTCGAATTGTTCCATCGTATTGTACTTCCATATTACATTTAAACTATCGCATAAAATTTCGTTTGAATTTGGTTGTTATACGTTTGAATATTCTGTTTTGAGTTAATATCTAATTGGAAAATAATTGTTTGGAGGTTATGTTTGTTGTTCATATGGAATGATGAATTGTTTGATGAATGAAATTAGTAAATCAAATTAGTTGTATTTATTTCATTGAATTATATATTCAGGTAGTTTTCATACTTGCTGTGTATAGTAGAAACTAGCTACTATGCAATCAAAAGCAAAGAAAACGGGTGAATGTCATACATAAAGTTACATTCAGATTTTTCTCGTGTGGATTTCATTTATAAACTCAAGTAAAAAGTGAATAAACGCTCCAGTGACCGCTAGAACCACATTTGTGACGGGTACTGCCGTGGCCGGGTGGATTAGTAGTTCAGGGCATTAGCGCGTAAGCTGAAAGCGTCGGTTCGATTCCGACGGGCTTGGTCACTATTTCTTTAGTATATGATCTATTCCAGTTCATAATTTACTTTGAATTGAAATTTTTTTGAAATATATTTTTTTATTTTTCCCATATATTTTAAGAGGCTGGTGTCGATTTTGGAGCAAAAATGTAAAATTGATTTAGTCGTTGAAATTATACACGTTTTGTTACGTAATATCTAAATAACAAGTATTGGTTTCTATTAGCGCGTCTTCTCATCTTGCCTTTTAATAATGAGGTCGAGAGCGTGCGTCACCGGTAATATATGAAGAGAAGGGGCAGTTTTTAAAAATTCATCAAAAAATTATGGTGGTAAATACAAATTGATGTATAAGAATAGTTTCAGCAAATGTTGTAGATTGTTTAAGTATCAAAATTACGATGAAATTAAGTCGATTTTCAGAGAAATTGTCACTTGTTTTGAAGTAATTACTGGAAAAAATTTAATTCGTTTTACTTTCTTTTCCTCGAAATATAACAAAAATGTAATCTGATAAAGGTCAAGTACAGAATATGTGTAATACAAATTTACCATTTTTAGCAATTTTTAACAAAAGGTTTACAATTTCACCGACTAAATCTATCAATTTTACATTTTTGCGACTAAAATCGACACCGGCCTCTTAAATTTCCAATTTATTGTGATAAATTGCTAATTTTCTATCTAATTAACTAGATCTAGTTATAGAATTCGACGTGTCAACAACCCTATATTTTTTTTGTCTCCTACTGGGATTTGTTTTATTATGGAGTTACAAAGGTGCAACGGTTTCTCGTAGCACTTATTCAGCGCTACGCTAGCATGCTGCCAGATGAATCTTCTACGATGCTTTCTGGAGGCATATTCTGGTACGTTTCTCTCGCAATACAAGTGTGGGTGAGACATACGGCCCATTCGAACAATGAACTAGATATCCACTAGATATGAAACAGAAACGATAACGAGATATTTAAGAAAGTCTTGTCAAATTTGACATTTCCGCGATTTCGAATGTCCTCTTGAACGATCTCTTTAAGATTTGCTTAAGATATTACTTAGACTTAGACATCCAATGGATATCTAATGGATATCCCAAAACGTCACAGTAATTGTAGCGTGAAATGACAATTGGTTTCTCGAATCTAATTGCAAAAGATAACTAGTTGAGAACTAAAAACGTATCTATTAGATCTCGTATTATCAAGTTGTTCGAATTGATAGCATTGATTTTTTTGATTTGCATATATACCCCGTATATATAATTATACATTTGAAAAACTCATTCAAATTAATACCGTACCTACACTTATTTAAATAAGTTACACATGAGTTCAAGGATATGCTTAGAGCAGCACATATTCCGTATGTAAATAAAAACAAGGGAATTGAAGTCAAACATTCATTTTACGTTCCTTTTCAAGTAAGTACGTAACAAAGTTAACACGGAGCTGGAATTCGGGATGAAGTTGGAAAAAAACAAACACACAGACGGCGGTTCTCAGGTATTTTGGGTGACAAAGATCTGAGTTCGAAGTTACTTGTACGTCGCGCTTGAGTCATGGGGGAGAGCGGGTAAAATTTACCTATTTAATAGGCATTATTAATAACATAAATATTGATATAAGAAATTGGTCGATAAGCAAATTTAGCATATAAGTACTGTAGAGTATATTTTATAACTGTATTTGCATGCAACAAATGATCTGATTCTGATAACGGTGTGCAGTTTAAGAGGAATTCCCTTCCCGGCTGCGGAATGAGCTCCCTGCCGTGGTTTTCTCGCGGGACTACGGTATGGGGTTCTTCAAAATAAGAGTGTACAGGTTTTTAATGGGTCGGCAACACGCATGTAACACCACTGGAGTTGAAAAAATAATCAACGCATATCAAATATATTTTGCATTTAGATTTGCATAACATATATCTGATGTTACATTTGAAATAGCTTTACCTTTTCTCGGTTTATGTTTGAAAGGGGCGTAGCTAGAGGATATGGCGCCCGGGCAGTCACCAAATTTGCGCCCCCTGACGACTGACAAAAGTTTCCCTGCTGCTGCCTTTTGCCCATTTTGCCCTCTTGGATGGCGCCCGGGGCACTTGCCCCCCCCCCCCCCCCCCAGCTACGTCACTGGTTATAACAGATACTTTTTTAAATACTCGTCTCAAATCAACAGGTGAGATAACATAACAGTAAAAAAGCAGCATAGATTTTTATACTTTCATCTGTGGGAGACCTGAATCGGGCATCAGGTTTTGCGCAATAAAATATTTAATTCTAAAATGAAGTATATGACACAAACATACCCACAACTTAATACATAGGTATATAACTGCTTATTGCTGTATTAAATGCTAAGATCATAAATCTTAAATTACACATTACCACAGAATTAATAATAGTACAAGGTACAGAGGATCCGATTCACTCTCTAACAAAACGCATTTATTACGACAGATATGACCGCTAGGTGGCGCAAGCGCCAGGCGCCCGTTCCGTAGCGGTGCGCGGCAACTGCTATGGCTAGACACCAAAATCGGTGTGGGCCGCATGTACTTGTAGCGACGCGACAAAATCGCGGAGTGAGCCACCTGACATTACCGTATTCTGGTAATAATGGAACTCTGTCTTCCCACCTAGGTCAATCCCAATTTAATAGTTTATTATGGTTTTGCTGATTGGCGCACATCTCACGCCCAACTTTCACTTCATTCCACATGCACCAATAAGTGCGAGCGATCTTCAAGGTCATATAAAAAGAAGATCATTACAGTATAAGACTATAAGTTGTTAAATCTGAAAGACCGGTAGATTTTATAAAACATCAACCAAAACAGAAACTCGTGGCTCACCTATTACATTTGTCAAAAGCCAAACCACTTTCAGAGTCTCCTATACAGAAATCGGACCACGAATTTATTTTATTCGATTCCACATCCCGCTGCCACTCGCAACTCGGCGATTTCTTTTAAGAGTGTCATTTTATTAAGCCGTCCGATAGAATCTGGGCCGGCTGACATGTGTCGCGAACGTGCCGAATGTTGCCAGAGCATTGTTCCCCCGTCCAACCCGAAAAGGCTTAAATGACAACTTTATCTGTATAAAACTCGACTTTTTATATTCGTGTCGTTGTCGCTCAGCTTTCTCACTTTGTCTTTAAACCGAATCGATTCGCGCGCCTCAGCATGTGTTAAAAGCTTGTCAATTATTGAGTGTTCTTTAAGTTATGTCTACTTTTAACAAATTTGGTTTTACGATGGTGTTTATTACTCCAGTTTTGTTCAGTTAATAGCTTTTGCCCGCGACTTCGTCTGCGTGGAATTAGTGACAGCAGCTAAAGTGAGTGTAGCGCCTGGATAAAGTCTAATGGCAGTCATTCAATTTGAGCATATGCTTAGTTGCTTACATCAATTAACGGGCAACTCATTAATTATCTTAATTCCACCCCCCGTTTCACCCTCTTTAGGGATGATTTCCGACATAAAAACTATCATATGTCCTTCCCCGGGACTTAAATTATCTCTATGCCAAATTTCAACTAAATCGGTTCAGCAGCGTGAAGAGGTAACACACAGACAGACAGACAGACAGACTTTCGGATTTATAATATTAAGTATGGATTCGTAATTTTACATATTTTAAATTAGAAATACCTGTGAGAAAAAGAATCAATAAATTCAGACGAAGAAACCGAAAAATTGTTATGAGGTTTTGACAGCAACTTTCGCTCTCTACTCCTAGGACTCCACTCTCTCACATCGGCAAACGCTAAACAAAATAAAAACCGGCCAAGTGCGAGTAGGACTCGCGCACCGAGGGTTCCGTACTTTTTAGTATTTGTTGTTATAGCGGCAACAGAAATACATCATCTGTGAAAATTTCAACTGTCTAGCTATCACGGTTCATGAGATACAGCCTGGTGACAGACAGACGGACAGACGGACAGCGGAGTCTTAGTAATAGGGTCCCGTTTTCACCCTTTGGGTACGGAACCCTAAAAAATGTATCAGGGTAGCATCCTGAGTCACGTGACTATTACAATTCATTATTTGAGTTTCGATTGGCATTTTCTATCAGCGATCATCTGAGTGTCCAGAGAGGAAAGCGCTGAGCTGTTTTGAAACCATATTTAACATAACAGATTACCCAGGATGAAACCTTCCGCACCATAACCCACGATCCGCGCTCACCCATAACTGTCGAACCAGTTTTTTACTGATAAAAAGGCCAATTTCGCCTCACAGATAAATAAGGCCTGATTTACAGCGAACACCTGGGGTAATAGAAACCCGTGGGCCCGCGGGATGCATACCAACAAGGCATTGATTCTTTAAGGCTTTAAAGTTGAATACGATGTTGTTAACTTGTGAAGCTTGTTGTGGAAGATATGGCAGGTTTAGTGTCGAAGCAGTGATTTCTTAGGACTTATCTTATCTTATCTTATCTTATCTTATCTTATCTTATCTTATCCGCTGTAACAACAAATACTATAAACAGAATAATATAAATATTTAAATGGGGCTCCCATACAACAAAAGTGATTTTTTTGACTGTTTTTTTTTCCGTAATGGTACGGAACCCTTCGTGCGCGAGTCCGACTCGCACTTGGCCGGTTTTTATTTTTAAATTATGGCCTCAGTCCAGTGGGACTATTTCGCCAGTATCAATGTCTTAGGAGCTTTTAATACGACTAAAATTGTACGGTTAGTACGAGACAGTGTACGGTGATTTTATTAGAAAGTGATAGCTGGACTTTACAAGAAGCAAGTGGACTACCGGCCGTTGACTCCAAAATGCTGGTTAAACGCACTTCAAGATTAATTCTCCATTCACTGCACGCTACCACATTAGTTTTCTGTGTATAGCTATCGATATTACACTTTAAACAATCTTAATGAGCAAAAAACAGCAATTACTCACGAGGCTAGCTATCAAGATGGCGCTCGAAACGGAAAACCTCAGGTCCTAAAATTAACCCAAAATTTCCACCGCAACATTACCTAACACTTGGCACTTTATTAAAAAGGGCCCGTTAGAAATAATAGACACCACGCACCTAGTTCCAGCTCCGTATTAACCTCGTAAAAGGAAAGTGCCCCCGTAAAACCAAAAAGGTACGTAACATAAAACCGAATGGTAAATCTGTATTAAGAGAGTGGAGGAATGGGATAGCACGCTGTGATTATGGGTTACTTAAAGGCTGCTTGTTTTAGTCTTAGTTATGGTTTTTATTAGTTAATATGGGCGGTTATGGCGGACGGTCATGTTTAAATAAGGTAGACGCCTGAGTACGATGTAGGTAATGCATAATTGTTTTGCATCTTATTTTCTCGGAAACGTTCGTATTTGTTTAATTTTTAGGATTACGTAACCCAAAGGGTAAAAACGGGACCCTATTACTAAGACTCCGCTGTCCGTCTGTCCGTCTGTCTGTCTGTCACCAGGCTGTATCTCATACCGTGATACAGTTGAAATTTTCACAGATGCTGTATTTCTGTTGCCGCTATAACAACAAATACTAAAAAGTACGGAACTCTCGGTGCGCGAGTTCGACTCGCATTTGGCCGGTTTTTTAACAAGCAGAAACGTCTGCTAACGATGCTATCAAGCTTAGATTAAATTTAAAAGTGGAAAAATTACTGCCTTGGGTGAGACTTGAACTCACGGCCTTAGGAAAATTAAATTAGTATGGGTAGCACATCGTAACTGGTGAATTTCCAATATGACTTGGAACTCGTAGCCGTTTAAGAAGTGTAATGCCGTAAACGAGGGTAGTTTCTCTCCCCCCCCCTGTCGCCACCGGCGCCCGCGCCGAGTCACCGGGCGCGGAGGGCTGCGGCCCACAGTCTCCGCCGGTCCGTCACCGTCAAATGTACTAATCATCTATTCAGTATTACAATATCAAGCACTGGGACGTAGTTTGCGATCCTATTTAATATGTGGTTGGCAACGCGCTTGTGACATCCCTGGAATTGCAAGGCTCCATAGGCTACGGTTACAGCTTAGTATCATGGGGGACGAATGCTTGTTTACAACCGATGTAGTATAAAAAAATATATTATTAATACGCGCGATGACATTCGTCGGTAACAACGACATATACAATCGGGTGAATTCGATTCTAAGTATGTACTTACAATTGTACACTTTTTTTTTTTTTTTTAGTACTAACAAACTATGGACACTTATTCGTCTAAAATAAATGCATTTTTTTTTATTTTTTTTTATAAATGCATACTGTACTGATCAAAATTACACAAATCGCCACAGCGATTTCACATCACGCGATTTTTTTCATATCACAAGATATCGGTCATTAACATGCCACCAAAACCATAAACAGAACTGATATTAGCTCTTAAAATAAATGCCAGTAACACGTTTAAGCTCCGTTAAACACTATTTTAATTCGCATTGACACCAACACAATAGTCTTACTGAGACAGGGTCCCATTTACCCTCAGACATCTACTTGTAAGATTAAAACAATGAACATACATCGTGTACCATTCAGAGCGCACAAACACCGCGCCCTTCAGTAAACACTGCGCCCCGTTTTGTACCTAGTCATTAAAGGGAGTGATGAGATCAACTGTAGTGTTTAGCGAAACATTTAAAGCGTTTACACTTGGGTAAATGAAGACTTGAAGTAGCAGTGGGGACTTACGAATGAAGTTATTTGAGCGTGGGCACCGTCATTACTCAACTTCGAGTTCAATCATTAATTTAACTAAAAAAGTTTTGAGACACATTTTTACACAGTTAAGGATTTGCCACGACAAAACGTTGAGTTTGCCACCTTAAAGGATTTGCCACACTGGATGCGTTCTGCGGTCAGCGGTCAGGTCAAACCCGCATTATGTATGAACAACATTAACAGCAACCTTTGAAGTTGAAGTTTGACCTGACCGAGGCCCGCAGTACGCATCCAGTGTGGCAAATCCTTTAAAGTGGCAAACTCAACGTTTTGTCGTATCAGGCTGTCAAGGAGAAGGCAGAGGACCGATATACATGGAACTCCACCGACAAGCGAGAACTCTTAAATATAATATATTATAATGATAATGAAAGGTTTTTTTTAATACCACGTCGGTGGCAAACAAGCATACGGCCCACCTGGTAAGCAGTTACCGTAGCCTATGGACGCCTGCAACACCAGAGATATTACATGCACGTTGCCGACCCTTTAAAAACCTGTACACTCCTTTTTTGAAGAACCCCATACTGTAGCCCCTCGGGAAAAATCATACCAAGCCGTTGTTCCATTATCATCATTATTTATTGTGAATTTACTGTTCATATTCATATTTCTGTTGCCGCTAGAACAACAAATACTAAAAAGTACGGAACCCTCGGTGCGCGAGTCCGACTCGCACTTGGCCGGTTTTTATTCTACCAATTTCTTTGCAAAAAGCTTTGAGAGATAAAGTCGGGAAAAACAGTTGTAGCTATTTTTTCGGAACTCAATTATCATCACAGTTCCGTGGTCACTCACTCACTGTAATAATGTGTAATCCGTTGTTTGAAATATAAAAAAAACTTAATTGGTTAGTTAGTTCAGTTCAAATGAAATATACAAATATCCACATTAATAACAATATGAGTCGCGATTACGATAAAACTAGAGCTGCGTAATTCTAGCTGCTTTGTTAACAACTATACTATTAAATAAAACTATGAAAACGGATTATATCGCGTATATTGAATTTATAATACATCCCGACGTTTCGAACCCTTTACAGCGTTCGTGACCAGCCTTAAAGTTTATAGTCTATGATTGTTCATTATTTTAGTATGTGGGTATTTTTGCACTTTGTAATTTTTCCTCAGTCACCCGTTGACCACGAACGCTGTAAAGGGTTCGAAACGTCGGGATGTATTATAAATTCAATATACGCGATATAATCCGTTTTCAGTTTTATTTCATGAGTAACTATCGCGGTAACCGAAGACAATATTAACTATACTATTACTTATATACTTATCTGGGATTCAATAAGTATGAAAAGTAACTGTCTATTTTTAATTTGTTCTTCTTAGTAACAAGACTAAGTAAGCATCTAAAAAGAACTCCAGTCTTCACACATTAATAACAATCTTCTAAAACAACAAACTTAATTTGAAAAGTATAAAGAAGACCCCACAAAAACCTAATGCACTGCACATCATTATCAACTTAAGCAGCACCAACTTAAATGCTCACCCGACATTAACAACCTTGGAGAAAAAATACATAAAAAGTACTTCCAAGATACAGCAATCAGGGGGAAATATAGTACGGGCCCACGTACGAATCAGAGGAATAAAGTTTTGATGTAAAAAGTTCGTATTATTTGGCGCCGGCGCGATTCGACAGCAGACCACATTCTCGAATGTATATTTTAGCTAAGAGATATGTGAATACGCTCGCTTGCCCCTAGAGCCTCACCACATATTATGAGCAAGCAAAAGATATTCACATTGAATTGATGTGATGTTGGATTTGGTTTTCTGATTCTGAATGAGGGAGCCGGTAAGGGGAATACGTTTGGCCGTGACGCGTCATTACCGGTACGCGCTTTATGTGATATTCTATCACGCGTGAGAGAAATTCTGTTTTCTGTATATTTTATCACTACAAAATTCCGAATCAACGTGAAAAGTAGACGAGATGACTTTATACAAATTAAACTGCTTTCGAAATATAGGTAATTGAAGTGATGATGAAACTAGGTTAATTACATTCTTAACAAGTTTCTTCGTCAACTTATTGTAACTTAATATAAAGTTTCTATGATATCATGTGAGTAAAAAGTTCGTTATAGCTTTAAGAGTATTTCGAGGCAATTTTACTCAAAGTACCATTAAAAACTTGGGACTACCTTTATTGGGACGTAAATCTTCTTCATTAAGTAACTAAGCTTAATATTTGGTACAAGTATGTTACTAAATTAGATATAAGCAGGAAAAAGTGCTAAGACATGATATTTACTTTCAACTATTTCGTATGCGTTTATATAGTTTCATATTTTCCGTTGACGAATGTCAGACTGTCAACATCACCAGCAGATGCTGGAGATGCCTCGTAGAGAAGCGAAACACGTGTCGAGTTGTACTTTAGGGCGAGAACATAAATTGCATGTACTTAACGAGAAAAAAGTATAACGGGTTAGCTTGGTTAGCAGCTTCTTATTTCACAGATTAGCAAAGTAATATTTTAGTTTTAATTAATACGATTTTATTAACTATTTCTCTTTAATCCAATCTTTTTACATTACTTCTGTTTTTATTCTTTTACAAAATGAAAAGTTCATCAAACCATTATTACAAAATGAAATAAAACTATGAAAACCCGTTGACCACGAACGCTGTAAAGGGTTCGAAACGTCGGGATGTATTATAAATTCAATATACGCGATATAATCCGTTTTCATAGTTTTATTTCATGAGTAACTATCGCGGTAACCGAAGACAATATCATTATTACAAAATTCAAAACAAAAAGCACTATTATCAATTTTAAAAAATTTAAACAATAAACCTAAACAATACGCCGGCGAGTGAAACGACATAACCCACGTATCCAATAATACCGATACTTACAAACAAAAGCCCAGTTTTCGGGCGCACATCAGGAGCCATTGTGTAAAAGTCCCCACTAATGGATTACCATTGATGTCATTGCTATCGGTTATAGAACTGTTGCCTCGTCTGCACCAGTTAAAAAAATTTGGCAGTTTCATACATTTTAGCTGGTCCATTTTCTAGGAGAGTAAATTTTCGCGATTTCGTAGTTGGTCCCATAGTAAAAGTTGCTCAGTATAATCCCAAAGCCTCCTTGGGAATGCACATATTTTTTGGCCATCCTGTATAGGTTACCCCTCGTTTGACCTCAATAGGTGCATTGAAACCGCGAAAAATAAATTTACCCCCATAGAAAATGGACCAGCCAAAATGTATGAAACAGCCAAATTTTTTTTCGCGATTTCTGGGTTGGTCCCATAGTAAAAGTTGCTCAGTATAATCCCAAAATCTCCCTGGCAATGGGAATGCACATATTTTTTGGTCATCCTGTATAATGGACAAAATCATCCACTACTTTATATACTTATGGTAATTGTAACTTAATATAATATTAGTATTATATATTGTACTATAAGTCACTAGAAACCGCCGCAAAAACGGCGCTCCCATACAATAAAAATTACACTTTAATTTTAGAACGACGTACTTAGTTTTGTATGTAAAACTGTACTCATGGTAATTTCTTTGTGTATATTTCTAGCAACGAATACTATACCAGGCATAGATATTTCTTGCTTGAATGTTCGTGTTGTGTGGATGTCATGTTCTCACAAGTGTTGTTAGGTGAAATGTCAAATTTAAAGTAGTTTCAAAATGTTATTATAAAATGAGAGCGTGACTCCGACAGTATGGCGGCGACTGTATTTTTTCCATTTAGTTTTTTTATTTTGTAATGACAGTAAAATTTGACAAATTAGAAATTTTTAATTAGAGATAGAATTTTTTATTTTTACTGACAAATTTTACCGATTAATTTTTTGTTTGTTTTTGTTGATATTTGTTATATTTGGACTGAAATTGAAATAAACGAAACGGCGATAAATTGATATACTGTTTAAAATACATACCATAACATAAAGAGTACCATTTTACATGAATAGACGAAAATAACAAAAATAGCCCAAAAATCGTGAATTTTTTACATAATTACGTGTAAAATATTATGTATGAAATTAAACCCTTTGCTACTGATCTTAAATCTTCTCGAAGTTATACTTAAATTAGATTCCCCGAGGCAAACATTTTCTAGGTGATGGCAACGCCCAGCCATAGATGCAACTGGATGGCGCCGCGGGAATTGTTCGGAATTGAGGTTATGTGGTTACTGCACGTCGTTTGATCTGTCGTCGCGTCGGGCATTTTCATTAGCACAGGTATTTCATATTGTGAACGAGTGATTGACAAGGCAAAGCCAAAAAGCTATATGGGGGATGGTAATTTGTATGAGGGTTTTACATTAGGGGAAAGCTAAATTAAACTATTTTGCTAGGTAAAGGTATTTTGGTAGGTAGGTATGTATTAACAGAAAATATGAAAAACTTCAATATTGGAAACGCGTTTACCAAAAAAGATTTGTACTGTCACGAAAATATTTGTTGGTACTCTAGCAAAAAAGCAACTTAAATGGCAAAAACAGGAATGGCGTTTCCCGTTCCCGACTAGGCCACCCGGCCACCGGAGGGCTTGGTCACTTTTTATTTTGTATATGACATGTATTTCAGTTTTTAATTTATATAATTATAGTAGTGTATTAATAAACATAAATCAATATATTTAAATAATATAGTAGTAGTAACCATTGTTTTCCACCACTGCTTACGGAAAGCAGCTCTACGGGAGGAATCGCGACGTATCGTTAAGGGGCTACCTGAGATTTTCATCGATTTTTGACAAGTTTTGAATCGTATCTCCTACTTTTGCACTACATATAGAATTATAAGACAAGCGGCTATCGGTTCTTCAATCTTTTATCTCCATTTTTGTCAACCGGATTGTGAAAAAAATGAATACTTATTTACTTATGATTGTTTTAAAAATTGTCTAAAAAAAACACTTTTTTTGTATCTCGATTGCTGTGAAAGATCTTAATTATACGAAATCTACATATTTGGGTTCGTCTTAGACGTCTCTAAAAATTTGTCTAAGGTTTTAATTTTAAACTAATTAACACAAAAGTTATGGCCAGAAAACCAGTTTTTTGGCCTAAAATTGTTCAACTTTGATGCCAAATATTTCGAAAACAATGAACTTTGAAGTAAATATGGGATACTATATTGCTAAAATCCGTTGCTGTTAATATGATAAGCTACAAAAGACATTAGAAAACTAAGGGATTCAAATCGAAGGTCATTGGGGCATGGGATCCCCTTAAGCGAGTCGCTCAAAAGATTCCATAATGGCCACGACCACTCTATAAAGAGTGCAACAAAGAAGAAGAACCATTGTTTTATAAAAAAAAAAAAAAAAATATAATCAAATATGCGTGCAATATACAAAACGTGTGCGCAAAAACGATACAATAAAAAACACATTACACAAATCGCAACCATTAAAACAACAACGAAGCGATCACCAACAATGTCATATCCAGCCCCGTTTAATTTCATAACACGCGACCCGTTTGTATGTATGTATATTACGTATTTGTATGTATGTATGAACGAGTCATTAGTGGAAAAGCACTCCGGGTATTGTGGGTCGATCGGCGCGGTTTGATGGCGCATAAATTCCATTTTAGACTTTTAATGAACACTTTAATAAATGGATTTAGTGGTAAAGTGATATTGTTCAGTGACAGGAGTGACGTCAGTTGTCATAGGACGAAAGTACATTGTGTATTAAGGGCGGTATCAAGAATTTACGAACGTGTGAATTGAAGCCCGAACCCAAAGGCGAGGGCTTAATTAACCCGAGTCCGAAATTCCTGTTCCGTGGCACACAATGTTTTTCATCACTTTGAGAAAAAAAAAACTTCTGCCTTGTTTCGGACGTACATCCCGCCGTGGGTTGAAATTTAGGATTTACGGACCGCATCGCCTACGTGTACCACCTTTAACGAGCATATTTATTTATCTTAATAGTATATTTATTTATCCTTTTAGCGGCCCGATTCGAACAATGCTTATAAGATGTCACAACGATACAATACTGATCTGTCAAGAAGTGACATTTCTTCAAACAAAAACGTCACTTTCGACACTGATAGATCATGAGATCAGTATCGTATCGCTGCGACAATCTTATAAAGATTTTTCGAATCGGGCTGTAAGTCTGCTATTGTATTGGCTCTTTAAAACATGAACTTAATGTGGACTAACTCGTACTTATGTTGATTGTAGGGATGTACTGATCAGTGCTCAAGCATACCAAAGGTTAAAACCGTTTATTGGTACTTTTACTGTTATATTTTGTGTATGATAAACTGGGATAAATATCCAAGGATCACGTCAGCAGGAAGGACCAAAATACACGGATTCGACACTGTATTAATATGGAAAACTTGCCGCGACGCACGGCGCGAAAATTTAAAATATTGCTTTGCCGCCGTAAGTTAATAAAGTATTTTTTTTTTATATTCCAACGCAAATCTCAGGGCCTACCGTGAAAATAAATCGAAATATTGCATATTTGAGCGAAAGGTAGGATAGATAACAAAATTTAGATGTTAACCACACCAATAATTTTCGATAAACTCATTGGTACGAGCCACGGTTTGACAAAAATTTGTTATTTTAGAGGTGGCAGTCAAAGGAAAATAATTAATATTTGGACGCGTCACTTTTAGTTTTCTAACGAAAGTGTCTTCCAAGTTTGAATGTTATCCGAGCGCTGCTAATTGGGAAAAGTTCACAAAAAGACCGAAACGAATGAAGGAATGAATGAACGAACGGATGAACGAGTGAGCGATCACAAGGAGTCTTGTAATTACTCAAAAATTCTTACGAAGTGTTTACTCTTGATCTGAAGATTGGAACGAGATTGGGTCTTGGGATAAATTGTTTGATTTTATTACGTTTTAGACAGTATTATTACCTACTTATCATTAAGTTAATTTGGATACGTACTTTGTTCTTCGTTTAACTTTCATAATGTACTTTTATAATAATCTTGTATCAAAAATTAGAAAGAGTTGACAGTTGCATTCCAGATAAGATTCAAAGAATTTGAATTTGAATCAAATATTATTTTTTTTACTGCTGAACCTTCCTCTTCTAGATATCAGTATATTTACCAAAATACTGCACTTGCAATACTGCAATTGAACGGTAATTTGTGCTTTACATGCCCAGGCCTCTGTCATTAAAATTAATCTTGATATAAACAGATATGCATTGTAAACATAAGAACAAAATGTAAAAAAGACAATACTTATACGAGCACAATTGCGAAACATGACAAACAGGACGGTATTCATATTTCTCTTAGTATTCCTAAAACCTAAACATGACCTAATGCCATTTATTAAGATTAAATCGGGCTCTTATCTCCAAGGTGATAACATATAACATAAGTTACATTTATTATCCTTTGAAAAGCGAAACGACATAAGTGCATCAGGAAACGCGCAGTTATAACAATTTTCATTCGCATCACATTTTTGTCCTCTTAAGACAAAAACGTCGCAAATTATTAGCAACTCTTTGTTACATAGGACTTTTTTTAAGTAAACAAAACCGTTATCCCTTACAAAATCACTGTTACAACTGTACTTGTGTTACTGTAGGCAGTTCAGTTACAATAATGGCATATAAAACCTTATTTGCAGACTTGGGTGACCGGCCTCGGCATAAACAACCATTGTGTGCTTATTTTATACCAAACAGTCTCGTATTATGGGGGTAATACGTCGTAATTTTACATGACAAACAGCTTCGTGAACGTAAATTAAGAATTTTGTAGTGTGAATGGATGAAACACTGTTAACTTTTCACGGTTAAATTAATGAAAAATTTTTGGCATGATTTGGCATGTAGAAAGCCTTGGCCAATTAAAACCGCCTGATATCAAACTTTGAATCATAATGGAATCATAACAATTAGCTGTCATTTGCGCGGACGTCTCGCTTGCACCAATACATGTACGGACAAGTCTAGTGTACGTTCGAATTGGCTTGTTCGGTTTAAATAAAATTGAAATTCAACCTCTGAGAGGTGGATGAGAAAAAGTCTTATACCGAATATCGGACTAAACCGCGGGCAAAGCTGGTGTTACACTCATGGACAAAATAGAAATGAAAAAAAAGTTTAATTACTCATTTTGAAATTACTTTCGGTGCTGTTATCCAGTAATTAAACCTTATGTTTGAAAGGTCATCGCTCTAGTCAAGTAGGTAATAAGTAAATATTGAAATAAGCGACATGCTGTTATTGGAGCATATGCGTATAAAAATAAGGTTCAAAATGGCATTAAAACCTAAAAATCGTTAAAAATCACATAGCGACTTTTGTACGCGCAGCGACGATATTATGTTTGAAAGACACTTCGTAAACAAATTGTATTGAAATGCGAAATGAACAATACAAATACATTTCTTATACATAGTTACGGAAATGTGTACAAAACACACGCTAATTCACGTAATAATCGATATTTACAGTTTTATTACCGATTTCAACGGTAACATTCGACGTTGACGCGATGTTGAATGGGAAATGGAATACCGGTAAATATCGGTAAATTAATTTGGTTTACAATTAGCAGTCGGAGCTTCGGAATCGAAAAATAATTAATTTTACTTCACAAAATTAATTATAATAAAGAATGATTTATTTATTTTGAAATCAAAGTTTCTGATCTGTAAAGGAGGTTTTGTCACGATTAATTAACATTTTATACGTGTGTGGTGGTTAAAATTTTTAATAATGGGTTCATAACGAAATTGTGTTGAAAAAAGTCGGTTAGGATCTAATCATACACACAGACAAGCGGTTAAGGTCAAGTAAGTTATTTATCATGCAAAATTACATGCCTTACTAACTAAATCTTTTAATTACGTACCAAAATCTACAATATTTTATATAATTTTACTTGTTACGGAAGGCCAAGGAATGCCAATCATACTTATAGTTAATTTATAAAATGCTAACTTCAAAATGCGTTTTACACACACACACACACACACACACACACACACCCACACACCCACACACACATTACGTATACCTATACCTTGTCTTAATTTTGGCTTGCTAGTTACATTAGTATTATTGTGATTAACTCATTAGTAATTTCATTAATACGGGCATACAGGGCTCTTAGGGTCCAGTACAATAATGCGTTCCGGGTGCTGATGGGGCTGCCTCGGTTCTGTAGCGCATCGGGGATGTTCGCGACGGCTCGCGTGGAATGTTTCTATACTACCATGCATGCACGCGCAGCATCCCTGGTGCGCCGGGTGCGTGGCAGTCCCAGCAGCATCCTACGAATGATAGCGGACAGGGTAGACTGTCCCTACTTGTCGCACTGTGAGGGATTGCATTCCCCCATCTGCATGATATTATTTTAAATCTAAGCTCGTTGTACATACTAACCCCTTAGTTTGTAAGTTCTACTAATAAAAATATGTGTCCATGTGTTACACGAAATAAAAATATTCATTCATTCATTCATTCATTAAATTTCCTGGCATTTCGCACAAATCATGTCACTGATATTTCGTATCTGAATTGGTTACCTACGTGACAGGCTACACATAGTATAGGAACCGGTACAACCTTCATTTTAAATGGATACATGTACATAATTGTCTTTTAGTTTTAAGACCAGATAATTTTTGTTTCTTCCTAAGTTATTGGGCGGTGAAAAGAGCGTTTGAGGGAAAACCGACAGCACGCCGCCCGGTCGGGCGACCTGGGGTACCGATGGGCGGATGTGGTGGACGCTGATCTGAGGTCCAAGACTGGCGAGAAACGGCACAGGACCGGGATCAGTGGCGAACTGACGTGTTGGAGGCCATGACACACTTTGGGTCGCTGCGCCAGAGGAGTAAGTAAGTAAGTAAATTATCGTGTACAATAAATGATTTTTACTTTACTTTTACTTTTTATACCTAATGTAAAAACTCTTGTTGGTTCGCAGGTGTTGCTTTATTTATTACAGATATTATTAAGTAGCGTAAAAATGCTAAAAGAATACTTATAGGTAGGCACACCAATCTGATATGACGACCCTCGGTGAAATAGGACCTTAATATTGTGCGTGCCTGAAAAAAGCCATTTTTCAAGGAGCCACTACGCTTTTTATAAATTCCCTTGCATCCTGACGTTATTAAAAACATAAAGAACCTTAACGAAACCGTTTTGACTATTGCATTCTATATAAAAACGAGACGTGCCTTTTAAAATAAATATTATACCTACACGCCGGGAAAGCATTAAAAAAGCGTCCGAACACATGTTCAAAGCTAAAAAAAATGAATTTAAAAATTATGTGAAAAGCACAGCGCAAGACTTTTATTAAAGTTTTTTGAAAAACGTCAAAAAAGCTACAAGGCTGACAAACAGTCGCATAATAAAACGGTAAAAACGCCGCCCTTACAGCGGAGACGTATACTTGCTCTCATTAAGGTACTAATTACGCCCCCAGAGCCCGACGCCCGGCGCGCCCCACAGCGCCGCGGAAATTCAAATTTAAATCTCGTACGTTCCGAGCTCACAAATTGCGATTTTTCACCAATAAAAAAAGGCAGCCGATTCGAATTTTTAAACGGTTATTGTTTCCTTTTTATGTTAATGGCCAGTATTGAAATTTCGCAACGGATGTTCCGAAACGGCCGTAGATCGTTTAACTTCGGCTGCGCGGGACAAGATTGAGTTGCCGTTTTATTGTTGTTACTCCCTTTGTTGCTTC
Organism: Cydia strobilella; assembly: GCF_947568885.1. NCBI lineage: Eukaryota > Metazoa > Arthropoda > Insecta > Lepidoptera > Tortricidae > Cydia > Cydia strobilella. Next base: position 35,254,220 of record NC_086041.1, read on the forward strand.
TGTAACGACCGTCGATTGTTTTTCTTTTTCAACTCCAGCTCTTATCTTATGAAAAGAGTGCGATTTTTCATCAGGCCGCCTTTAATAAAAACATAATAATCCTCCATGAAACACTTCATTAAAATATTCAGAGGCTCAGGAGTGATTATCAGGCCGGATAACGTTTAGGATGGAAACACCATATTACGAAGTATTTTTTGCTTCATCTTTGACCGCGGGGGTGGACGACCCTCGCTCACTTTTCATAATTACTGTCCCCGCTGTCATCAAACTGGTGGTCACCACTTGTATTTTGGATCCTATTGTTATACCGTAAGGTTGGTAATGGCTCGGAATGTGATTGAGGTAAAGGTACGGGAGGTTGTCACTTGTTAGCGTGCGTAAGTAATAAACTGTTGTGAGCCTCACGCTCGGTTCGGTTTTCGAACGGTCCCTATTTACCCGTATATTGCCTGAATGGACAAGTTGTTGAGGCCAAATATAAAACTCGCTCAAAGTTTACGAGATAATATTCAAGTTATTTTATGAAAATGTCTATAAATTCAATAAGAAATATTTATTGTTGGGTGGAAAACGTGTGATGAAAGTGAAATAGATCGCTTTAAAAATCAATCTTATTTAGAAGTCTAACTCTGCATCTTATCGTACATATGTGTCGTTTTCAAGCAAAAGGTACCACATTGTCAATTGCCATAATTAAGGACGTTCTGACAAGTTTTTCGTATAAAGATACAAGCAATTTTCTTCCCTATGGTAAGCGACAATGTGGTACCTTTTGCTTGAAAACGTCACATATTATTACACATATTTTGATGATCGGATTCCGTAGCAAGAGATGGCAAGATGAGCTCAATTGGAAAGTTTAAATATGCCGCCTGATTTACACATAACTTCATTAATAAAGAATACATTTTGAGAAATAAAATATACTGGTTTAGACGAAATGGGTTAAGCGTGATTTGCAAAGAGCGGTCGTATAGAGAGCGCTCCGTACTTGGCTTGTCAAACGTTTTACCATGGGTATTAAATTAAAAAATTAAAATTCATTTATTTCGAGTATCTGATGTGACTCATAAGTACATAATACAAACATTAAACAAAACACAAACATTAAACAAAACACAAACATTAACCAAAACACAAACATTAAACAAAAAAACTACATTAAGGTAGGTAACTGTGGTAAACACATTGACACCCTTCATCTATTTCTCTTGTATACCTGTTTACCTGTTTATAAAAAAAAACCGGCCAAGTGCGAGTCGGACTCGCGCACCGAGGGTTCCGTACTTTTTAGTATTTGTTGTTATAGCGGCAACAGAAATACATCATCTGTGAAAATTTCAAATGTCTAGCTATCACGGTTCATTAGTTATAGCCTGGTGCCAGACAGACAGACGGACAGACGGACAGTGGAGTCTTAGTAATAGGGTCCCGTTTTTACCCTTTCGGTACGGAACCCTAAAAAACATAGAAAATAATTGAATTTCTTTTTGTGGCCTAGTTATTGAGAAAAACCTGACACGAGCATATAAATAATGTTAACTAAGCTAATAAACCACTAAGGTAGGTATATATTTTATTAGCCATTTTTAAAACTTTGCCTAGATAACGAAACTTCGCTTACATATTTCAATTTCCATCGGCGCGTTGTTTACCCCTGTTCATTTGTATACAAACTCCGAGATAATCCGGAAAGTTTGCCTAAACAAAATATCTTCAAAATTTAATATCCTGAAACTTGATTTAAACAGCAATACATTAACGACGGCCCAACAAAATACATCCGACGGATGGCTTTAGATAAAGCGAGGTATTCGCGGGCCGTATGAAAGGAGTCGGCGGCAGTCGGCATAGGTGAGAATCGGCGCGTGAACAGCGAGTGGATCCAGCTGCTATTCTCAAAGGAAATGCGAGTCTATCGCTCAGTTTCAGCATGATCTTTGACTTTGTGTAGTTATTATGAAGGTCCAGGTTAGTTACATTGGTTGGAAGAGTTTGAGGGTCCAGCAATGAGAATATTCGGCCAGGAAACTGGGGGACATTAAAATGTTACGCGCGCTCGCTTGCCACGCCAAGCGTGATGCGCGCTCGGCCATATTTTTTTTTAAATATTTTTTTTTCATAAAACAGACGCTTGTCGCTTTGTGTTATTTTTGTACATTATAAGGAATTAATGGACTGCGTTTGTTTTGAATTCAAATTTGGAACAAAACACGTGTTTAATTTATGTTGTCAGAGGGATGACTGGCGGAAATGTAACGAGTAACATGTTACAATTGTCATTGTGGCAAAAAGCGTGAGTCGACGAAAATGGGCCCGTTGTTCAAATTAGGGATCCGACGTATATAGAGTTAATGGGACTTGAAATGTTCTTTGACATAGGTAAATAGGGGTCTATTAGATTACGACCCTCTAAAAGATTTACAAACATTATTAAATTGGAAATTGTTTAAAGAACTTTTTAGTTTTTCATATGTCTTGTTACTTACACGCATATAATATATGACTGATGATCCTTGTGACCACTTTCTTACCTGAAACAATGATAATAAAATATTATTTATTATGAATAACATTATGTAACTAATACCAACTTATAAATCTGTATAGAAGTGCAAATTATTAGATCGAAATCATGACGTCGTTGTAATTTCGTAACGCCAAATCTATATTTGTGAAAGACAAAATCGTTTTGTAATTTAATTGAACTGCACTTAGTCGCTTTGCTGTATTCAAAGATAATTACGCAATCAAAAAATAACAAACAAATAAACACTGATTTAAACTTTCACGATTTTATTCACAACGATGGGACTTAATGGCGTAAAATAAGTTTTAAATGTACCTCCAACGTTTCGAGGACGGCGTTGTTCACGTCACGTTCTTGTCACTTTGACCCAGGATGTTCTTTCACCGACATGACTGTGTTAAAATTGTTAAATACCAAACGGTTTCGTCAACGCCATCTACACAAGTATAGGCCAAAGGTGCACCATCTATTCGAGCATACATTTTTCTTGATTTTCCGAAGCACGTTTCTTTCTTAGACTTTACTTATACGGAGTTACATATATCTTTTTTATAAATGAAACCAAACCTATTATCGCAAAATATTCTGCTTTGGCTTTTACACAAACGCAAAGCTTTAATCGTTAAAATATCAAAAATATGCACATTATAAAAGAACGTATTTTTAGGCCACCGTGTAATGTGTCCCAAACGGCTCTCTATCGTTTCCTATATAATTGTAAGTTATAATGTATTGTTTGTCCACATTTTCGTTAGTCATAATTTGGTTTTTCTCAGAAACGCGTACTATTCCAGGATTGCCATAAAACAAACTTAACCTAACCTAACCTATCTACAGGATAACCTGAGGAAAATCCTGCAAAGTTAACGTTTTCAGAATTATGACTAATGATAATATGACAATCATTACATTATGACTTTCAATAATTATGTGAAACAAAGGGACCCCGTCCCAAACACACTAAACGAGCGTCACAGTCATACACAAAGTTAATTAACATACAAAGTTAATAAGTTAGTTAGTATATGGTATGTTTGTATTATATACAAACATACAAGAATAATTCCTGCTAAAAGAAAACAGTAAGGGTATCTTCACAACCCCAACATATAAATTACACTACGCATATCAACGGCGATCAGCATCCACTGCCCTAATTTATCTTTTAATAAATATGTAAAAGGCTCTCATCTTTTGGGTTGTTGTTGCGACCACTTGCCGAGCGAAAGCGAGTCGAACACGAAGTCGAGCCGGGGTTTATCTACCTTTGTCCCTACCACATGTAGCTACAACGATAGAGATAGACGATGTTAAAATCGCGAATATTCATTCAGTTTTATTTAGATATAAATTAATTATTGGGAACAGAAATAGATATCACCACTAGACCCGGCCATGGCGGTACCCGTCCCAAATTCTCTGGTGTATGCTATCTTTGAAAGGCTAGGCGCCTTTTTTTTTTTTTTTAATAAATATTATATGACATTCTTACACAGATTGAGTAAGTCCCACGGTAAGCCCAAGGAGGCTTGTGTTATGGGTACTCAGACAACGATATATATAATATATAAATACTTAAATACATAGAAAACATCCATGACTCAGGAACAAATATCTGTGCTCATCACACAAATAAATGCCCTTACCGGGATTCGAACCCAGGACCATCGGCTTCACAGGCAGAGTCACTTCCCACTAGGCCAGACCGGTCGTTAAACGCCTTTGACCAACTCTAAGGGCGATCAGTACGTGCTTGCACCTCCTGTACGAACCCTTTACTGGATTACGGTAAAGATGGTGCTGCCATCTATCCAACGGGAACAAATCAAAATATTTCATAATAATATTCCCTAGTTTAATTATTAGGATACAACTTTTTTCGAGTCAATCTTCATAAATATTCGAAAATGCTTTACTTACTACTCAATAGACTGCAATCTTTTAAGAGCAGATAATCGTTATTTTTTACCAAGTAAAAGACACGTGATAAAGAAGAGAAGATTTAAAAGTTACTTCAGTAGCATGCCAGCGTATGACGACCGGTCTGGCCTAGTGGGTAGTGACCCTGCCTGCGAAGCCGATGGTCCTGGGTTCGAATCCCGGTAAGGGCATTTATTTGTGTAATGAGCACAGATATTCATTCCTCAGTCATGAGTGTTTTTATATATTATATATATCGTTGTCTGAGTACCCATAACACAAGCCTCCTTGGGCTCACCGTGGGACTTAGTCAATCGGTGTAAGAATGTCCTATATATATATATATATATATATATATATATTTTTTTAATACTATCAGAGCGTATCGTTGTCATCTGAAAATCGTTTATTGATAACCGCCAATTTTTATTTTTTTATTTTAACCATTTAATCCAGATAACATTGATCCATAATTAAAACATACAAAACATTTACAATAAAAAATAAAAATAAAAATAAAACTAAAAATAATCGAAAAGCCAATGAATCGGGATTTATAATTGCGATTGCGAGTGGGATGACAATTTGGGCAACTTGTTTTCTATAAACGATTGTCACGGGCCCTGCATGGGGGCCTAACTGAGATGACAATTGTACAACGACAATCGCCAAACGAAAATAAAACATGGATCGGAATGACAGATGTTGCGAAAAGTCACGTGGTCCCCATGAACACTTGACTCCCCCAACAGGGGAAGAGAACCAGTCAAGAATTATACTGACCGAATAATACAGTGAATTCCGGACATGATTCCGCCCGCGCCCAGGGGCACGAATTAGTGAGCTACGTGATCAAACTTGCCGATTTTTTTACGGAATATTACTTGGGCGTGTTTTTACAACGGGTCCGTGACGACTTCGTAATGATATTTTTATGCGATATGATAATTGCATCTGTACTTTAATAACTAAGACGAAATTTGCTGAAAAGAAAATATAAATTTTGTATAACAAAACTTCCGTGAGACATAGACATATTAAATATATTAATAACGGGTCACTCACGTGTTTTAAGTCGAAAACGCTCGACATGTTTCACTCCGTACCGAGGAGCGTCATCAGGAGCTTGCGTCGACAGTGACGGACCGGCGCAGACTGCGGGCCGCAGCCCTCCGCGCCCGATGACTCGGCGCAAGCTCCTGATGACGCTCCTCGGTACGGAGTGAAACATGTCGAGCGTTTTCGACTTAAAACACGTGAGTGACCCGTTATTAATATATTTAATAAATTTTGTATTGTTAATATCTCTAAAACTAAGTCAAATCCTGACATTTTTTTCTTTAGGACTAATGACTCCCTTTATACATAGCAACGAATTTCCCTATATTTTACATTAAGAATTATAAAACACGTTTAAATAGGTATTTCGTATTCAGTGAACAATTCACGACGTCGCAATTGTATCTGTACGTTTATTTATTTATTTAATCCATAAAGGTATGACATCTCGCTTTGTGTGGTAGGGCACAGGACAGCGGATGTCTAGAGCAGAGCCCAACTGGGGAGATACCTCCACCTTACAGAAAACCGCAGCCAAATAACACTAGACCCTACTAATAGTGTTGTGTTCCTGCCGGTGAGTAAGGTTGCCAGAGCTCGAGGGAGAGGAGTGTTAGGGTCGGCAACGCGCATGTAACTCCTCTGGAGTTGCAGGCGTACATAGACTACGGAGACTGCTTAACAGCAGGCGGGCCGTATGCTTGTTTGCCACCGACGTAGTATTAAAAAAAGGTAGGTTCAAAATAAAGTGGTACCTATGCGAAATTTTAAATCTCATCTTTTCATATTGATATTTTTGTATCTCGTTCGCACATATATTGATTTGTAAAGCTTTTTTAAATGTTTGAATACTAATCATGATTTTTATCATCTATTGCAACAACCGCGGATTACCGCGGCATTATGCCTATCCTATTTTAGCGTCCAATGTTTTGTATGTCTGTATGTCTTCTTTTCCTTATGTAATATGTTGTGGTGTTAAATAAATGCATTTTCTTTCTTTCAACAATAGCAACAATATATGTGTAGTCTATAGCATTTCCCTCGAATGTATGTATGTACAGTCAAGGGCATAAATATATATACATTCCCAAAGTTTCAAAAATATGTGTACGCTCTTACACCTTAGACAATAAAGTCGTGTTCACATATTTTTAAGCCATTTTTCTGGATCGATATTTTTGCCTTCGACTGTGCGCTGAGAGTAAGACGCTCAAAACTCGCTCAGTATACAGACAGTAGGTATCTAAATATACTTTTTTAATACAGTTGCTCAAAAAGAGCTACTTTACGTAGCTGTTTAGCGTGCGGAAAGTTGGTTTTCGCGAACTAGTGCTTTTTACTTTTCCAATTTTTTTAAATTTATTCTTATTCCAATTCATGACTACTTATTGATGAGTGTTAATATTAGTTTCCTTTAAACTTCTTAATTAACATAAAAACCTACTGTTAATGTAAAAATACGAAAAATATATATATATTTCATATTTTATTACTTGTCTCTTCATCATTATAACATGTCTACTTTGTTTATATCGAATATTGAAAAACCGTTCTTAATAAGTTGTCTGAATAGAACGGAACGCCGTGGGAACGCCTGTCAAAGAAGAGGCGTTTTTTCTTTCTGCTTTAAGTTTCCAAAGGCAACATTCGGTATTGATTTTGTGTTCGATACACAAATAATCGTAATTAACGATATTTCGGTAATAAAAGTACAATATTTTATATTTACAATTGTTTCTGTCTTATAGAACATGCATTAAAAAAAAAAACTTTCATTGAAGTGGGTTCAATTATAATAACACCCAGCTAAAAAAACACCTCTTCATAATGTCAATGTCAGTGATGTCACAGAATTAATAATGTAAGTTTCGAATTCCTTACTTGTTGTTTTTCATATTTTTTCGCAACTGTATTAAAAAACGTCGTTCGATACACGTGCGGAAATGTCATTCTTCACTCGTCCCGAGTCTTGCCACTCGCCTGCGGCTCGTGGCAAGATATCTCGGTACTCGTGAAGTAATGACATACTTTCCGCACTAGCATCGAAATGTACTATTATCTGGCCAAAGCATCGTATGGCACCTTTGTACGTACGTATAAAATCAGACACTCGAACGTGACCTTTACAAACTGTTTCAAATGCTAACAGCACGAACTTAAACGGCAGTTTTATACAAATATAATTGGAGTTCCTGGCACCCCCAGTTGATATTTTCAAAAGGGCTTATTTCTCTACGGAAACCATACAAAAATAAGCACTTTTGAAAAGACACCAGTTGGAGATTTATCGGCGCTGATAGTCTCTGTTTGGTTGTTCGCGTTCGCTGTTTGGACAGTTAGTAGTCTTCGGAACTTTGGACCCGTGGCTCTGTTCTATTTTGAAAAAGGCGTAACTTCTACAGCTGTCATGCGGTTTCAACCTTATAATAACGTGAATGAGTTTAATTAAAGGGAATGGAAATTGAAATTGAACTAAGCGCTTTTTAGAGAGTCATCCTCCGGCGATATTACTTAACCCCCCCCCCCCCCCCCCAGTTCACTGGCTACGCCCTTGTGTCTGTCTGTGGTATCTTAGCTCTTAAACGGATGGTCCGATATCGATGCGGCCAGTTCTTAAACCAATCCAGCAGTTTGAAGAGTATCAGCTCTTTTAGAAAATGATGTAAGGCATTTTGGTATAAAATGGTTTAAAAGGTTCTCTGCCTTTTCGCCGAAAATTGTATTGCCGAATATCACTTACCAACCAACTTTTCGCAGAAGTCTCCAACCTAGACCTAGTACGACATTTTCATTTCCCAACTATGGGGTTGGGAAATGAAATGGTTGCGAAATAATTATTTGGTAAAAGTTATTCGGCCAAATGAGACTTCTGCGAAAAGTTGGTTGGCAAGTGAAATTCGGCAATACAATTTTCGGCGAAAAGGCAGGATCCCGGTTTAAAATCGTAGGGGTTAATAAATAGGTATTGTACATTGAACTAGTCTATTAACTCACAGGTGAACAATTTTCACCCTATAGTCGGGAGCGCGGTGACGCCGCTGCACATCGGTCAAACGTCATTAGTGATGACCACGATTAATAGCACCGGTAGTATAACTATAACTAGCTACGTATCTTGCAGTGTGTTATGATCAAGCCCATTATCTACGTATCCTATATTCGCCTTTAGTCAATCATAATTCCACTAGGTATTAATTGTATGTTCAGTAATTCAGCATTGTGGAGTTGGACTGATATAAATATCATCAGTTTACAATTTATGACTGTGTGACTACTTAAAAAACTACAAAATAATTTTATTTGTGCCCTAGTTGGATTGAGGATTTGGAAATGTTAATAAAGTAAATAAACAAAAAAATAAAAATTATTTATTTCAGAAAACATAGGTTCCATAATATGGTTAGTAACTATTTACTTAAGAACTATGTTAGAATATTATTAAAAGGCAGGGAAAACTAAAATTAAATTAAAATTACATTAAATTAAATCAAATTAGTTCAAATTAATATAAATTCATTCAGGGATAAGTTCGCCTTTATACATTGTATATTTTCTGTTTAATTGTATATCTTAACCTGTTTTATGTGCAATAAAGTGTTTACATACATACATACATACAAATTCATAAATATAAAAATGATGGCGTAGTTATATTCGATATTTTTTTTACTTGAAAGCAATTATCAAGAGGCTTTCTTAATGAATTTAATAGATAGGTGTAGGTAATACTTACTTCTTGTTGAAAATATAATTTTATTATATGTTACCTGGGCGCAGTTATGCACCAACGGTGAATTCAGGGTTCCCTACGACGGGAGTTTCACCAACCCTAACTTTCAATTAATTAAATATATTAATAACGGGTCACTCATGTGTTTTAAGTCGAAAACGCTCGACATGTTTCACTCCGTACCGAGGAGCGTCATCAGGAGCTTATAAATGTATGTATGTATGTATGTATGTATGTAGGTTTAATATGTCTGTGTCTCACGGAAGTTTTGTTTTCAATTAATTGCAAAATTGATAACAGAATTCGGTTATAATCTAGCTGTCAACGTATAGTCATACTTGTTATGAACAAAATGCTGCACTTCATGATAAAAGCAAGCCGCTTTGCACAGTGCTAGTAGGGACCAAACTGAGTGATTTGACCCGCAGCAGCGCAAGTTTCACCCCTTAGGAACAGAGATGGCGCCACTTCTTTAAAAAATATTTCAAAAAATTCTACAAGCTAAACCAATGAACCGATTTAAATGTTTAATATCTCAAATGAAAGCTCATTATATACATTACTTGTAAAAAAATACTTAAAAAATATATACTGATTACTTTCGACAAAAAACGGCATCTTAAGTTTTTTTTTTACTCGATTGATAGTTTTTACTTGGTTTCTCAAAAAAAATGTATGAAACATGAATAGCTTAATGCATGTATATATTACTGAATCAATAACAAGTATTATAAAAAAAACCCGACATCGATACCTCTCATACTTCACGAAATATAAAAGTTTGAATGTGAGTGTAAATTTCTTCAAAATATATTTCAAAAAAATCTACAAGCTTAACTATTTGACCGATTTCAATGTTTAATATCTCAAATAAAAGCTCATTATATACATTACTTATAAAAAAATACTCATAAAACATATACTGAACCCTTTTGGCAAAAAACGGCATCTTAAGTTTTTTTTCTTACTCGATTGATAGTTTTTACTTGATTTCTTTAAAAAAATATTATGGAACATGAATAGTTTAATAAATATATATATAGTACTGAGTATATAAATCTATTACAAAAAAACCCGACACCGATACCTTTCATTCTTCACGAAATTGCACGTTCTTACAAATAAATCCTTTAAAAAAAATCTTCAACCGCATTAAGTGCACTGATTTTAATATGAAATGTGTCATATGAAAAGAAATCACCCAATTTATTTTAATAAATAAAAAAATAAAAACATAAAAACTGAATAAAGTTTTTTCCTGGTGCTGAATTACAAAAAAATATAACAAATCTAAAATTAGGAATTATTTTTATTTAAAGTGACTACATTTGTAAACAAAAAACTTAAATGTCCTCTTCGGGTTCACCGGTAGATGTAGAACTGAAAAAAAAAGTCGTTTTGAGAAGTACTCGTACCATTTAAATACTACAAAATCACCGATCATACATGAAAAGGTTGCTGTAGATTTACTGTTGAATTATTTTTGTGCCTAGTTGATTACCATTAAACCTATAATTTTGTGCCAGACCTATAATCAGTGGTCAGCATGCAAAATAACTCTGGATTGAAAATTACATTAACTTACTTTTGATTTGTACAGCCACCTTTGCATGATTTACACTGGGCTGTGCATGGTAAGCTGACGCGACGACACTCACAACGCATAGTTTCGCAGCCAGATTTGCAGCCACAATGGTCCAAGAGGCTTAATTGCGACCAAATCGCTGTAACTGCCGACCATTCCGGAGTCCAACTCTCTTTTTCCTCAGTCCATCCCCAAGAAGATGGACATGGTATGGAAACTTCTGGTTTCATAGCGTTTCCCCATATATGGCCCGCTTGGTAAGCCGCTCGAAGTGCATGTTTATAGAGAGCAGCTGATGTAGGTGGCAGGCTTGTCACAAGCTTGTTTTTTGAAGCAAACAAATATTTGTGAACTTCATTTACGTTTATGTGTTCCGTTTGGCCAAACAATAACACAAATCTAGGGTAACTTTATACTAAAATTAAAATATGTAGTTACACACCTGACAACTGACAAAATCAAAAACTTAAAAGTTGACATACTCCTATTTTCCCGTCTTTTTATAGTGGCCAGAGAAAGGCAGCTTGATCTGAACGAATTCTTCCAGTACGAAAACCAAATTTGTCCACCTTCGTTGTCAGTCAATGGAGGGCGTCGTTCAGGGAACAAATCTGATTTAGCCGAGAAATTAGAACCTGCCAACCCTGCCACCTACATCAGCTGCTCTCTATAAACATGCACTTCGAGCAGCTTATCAAGAGGGTCATATATGGGGAAACGCTCTGAAACCAGAAGTTTCCATACCATGTACATCTTTTCGGGGATGGACTGAGGAAAAAGAGAGTTGGACTCCGGAATGATCGGCAGTTACAGCGATTTGGTCTCAATTAAGCCTCTTGGACCATTGTGGCTGCAAATCTGGCTGCGAAACTATGCATTGTGGGTGTCGTCGCGTCAGCTGGCCATGCACAGCCCAGTGTAAATCATGCAAATGTGGCTGTACAAATCAAAAGTAAGTTAATGTAATTTTCAATCCAGGGTTATTTTGCATGCTGACCACTAATTATAGGTCTGGCACAAAATTATAGGTTTAATGGTTATCAACTAGGCACAAAAATAATTCAACAGTAATCTACAGCAACCAGTTCATGTATGATCAGTGATTTTGTAGTATTGGAATGGTACGAGTACTTCAAAACGACTATTCTTTTTCAGTTTTACATCTACCGGTGAACCATATAATTTGACATCACCTAATAATAATTAGTTGCCCGTTTATTTTTGTATTTAATACACTGACAATTATCTGAAAATTATCTGATTCAATTCGGCTTATATGTATAAAAACTACTAGATTGACCTACTTTTATATTATACACAAAGATTTAAGATTAGATCCTAAGTATGCATGTAATATTGGTATGCCCCCACGGGGTCCATGTGGAACTACCAAGAATTTGTAATACCTATAAAACCATGGTTGCAATAAATAAATATGAAATATGAACCCGAAGAGGACATTTAAGTTTTTTGTTTACAAATGTAGTCACTTTAAATAAAAATAATTCCTAATTTTAGATTTGTTATATTTTTTTTTTGTAATTTACCACCAGGAAAAAACTTTATTCAGTTTTTATTTATATTTTTTTTATTTATTAAAATAAATTGGGTGATTTCTTTTCATATGACACATTTCATATTAAAATCAGTGCACTTACTGCGGTTGAAGATTTTTTTTAAAGGATTTATTTGTAAGAACGTGCATAATTGAACTTAAATATTTCGTGAAGAATGAAAGGTATCGGTGTCGGGTTTTTTTGTAATACTTTTATATACTCAGTACTATATATATATCTATTAAACTATTCATGTTCCATTTTTTTTTTAAAGAAATCAAGTAAAAACTATCAATCGAGTAAGAAAAAAAACTTAAGATGCCGTTTTTTGCCAAAAGGGTTCAGTATATGTTTTATGAGTATTTTTTTATAAGTAATGTATATAATGAGCTTTTATTTGAGATATTAAACATTGAAATCGGTCAAATAGTTAAGCTTGTAGAATTTTTTGAAATATATTTTGAAGAAATTTACACTCACATTCAAACTTTTATATTTCGTGAAGTATGAGAGGTATCGGTGTCGGGTTTTTTTTATAATACTTGTTATTGATTCAGTAATATATACATGCATTAAGCTATTCATGTTTCATACATTTTTTTTGAGAAACCAAGTAAAAACTATCAATCGAGTAAAAAAATTTTTTTGTCGTTTTTTGTCGAAAGTAATCAGTATATATTTTTTGAGTATTTTTTTAAAAGTAATGTATATAATGAGCTTTCATTTGAGATATTAAACATTTAAATCGGTTCATTGGTTTAGCTTGTAGAATTTTTTGAAATATTTTTTAAAGAAGTGGCGCCATCTCTGTTCCTAAGGAGTGAAACTTGCGCTGCTGCGGGTCAAATCACTCAGTTTGGTCCCTACTAGCACTGTGCAAAGCGGCTTGCTTTTATCATGAAGTGCAGCATCCGGGCAAAAAATGGCCATAACAAGTATGACTAGTACCTATACTACAGTTCATGATTCGAATCGTTGAAGTTACTAGGAGAAAGAGCTCAAAATTGCTAATTAATCTTTTTGGCAACCGTATTGTGCTCTAAAAAAGCGCTACGATTTTTCAAAAACTGCTGGGTGAACCTAATGCACCTTAGGGGCCCACCCATTACCAGTCCGCCGAACGATATCGGCCTGTCAGTTGTTCGTGTCAAAGTTTGTTCTAACTGACATGCTGATATCGTCGGACTGATAACGGGAAGAATGAGTGAAAGAAGGCTAACAAAGAAAGTGTATAAGGGAGAGGTAGAAACGGAAGTTGGAAGGAAAAGACCTCGGCGGACTATCTCTGATCAGATCGGGGAAATCCTGAAGAAAGGCCAGGTCAAGAGCACCCTAAACCGGCGAGCGTGTATGAGGAATGTTATGAAAGTGAAGGAAGCGAAAGAGGTATGCCAAGATCGTAGCAAGTGGAAATTCGTGATCTCTGCCTACCCCTCCGGGAAATAGGCGTGATTATATGTATGTATGTGATAATGGGTGGGCCCCTTAAGACAACGTATTTTATAAATAAAAAAGCTATAAATATAAAATTAGGGATATTGGCCTCGATTGAACCGCCCCGAGCGAACTACTCGAGCAAGCAAACAGAGCGGACCAAGAATTTCGTTATTAATTCGAGATTCAGACTTCGGGATCTTTAGGAACAAATAAGAGGAGAAAGTTTTAGTCGCACTGGAAATAAAATTTTGCCTAAATAAATCTTTGCGTTATTATTAGGATTTGTTTGCATATAAATGTATACTGCCGTCATAATAAAACAATTACGATTACATTACATACACACATATTACATTATGAATTTGGTATATGAATCTAGAGTACCTACATTATTCAATTAGTTTTGCAGGTATTTTAAAATTAAGGATTTATACTTAAAGCTACTAATAAAGTTACAACTAACTAAATATTACAACTAAATAGCCTCTGATGAGCAAAGATTAGCAGGTTAAAATTATCAAGGCCAGGACATGTAACTTTTATAATACCTTCTATGTAAAACCCTTTCTATGTCATCATTCGCTTGCCCTTGTCCCATTCACTTGGGGTCGGAGTAGCATGTCTTTTTCTTCCATACCTCTCTGTCACCCGTCATCTCATCATTCACTTGCGTTAGTTTCATATCATCTTTCACACAGTCCATCCACCTTTTCCTCGGTTTTCCTCTCCTCGTACCTCCCTCCAATGTAAAACCCTTTCTATGTGCAAATTATAAATGATTATGATTATATATGATCAATTGTTTTTATCTTTGTTTTACAATTATGAATAACTGAAATAAATGTGCTTGTGTAACAGAATTTAAAAGTGGAAAAATTACTGCCTTGGGTGAGACTTGAACTCATGGCCTCTGGATCGATACTCCAGCGCTCTGCCAACTGACCCAACTAGACCTCATCCATAGGTGAGATGGAAAAATTACTGCCTTGGGTGAGACTTGAACTCACGGTCTCTGGATCGATACTCCAGCGCTCTGCCTACTGAGCCACAGTTGGCAGAGCGCTGGAGTATCGATCAAGAGGCCGTGAGTTCAAGTCTCACCCAAGGCAGTAATTTTTCCACTTTTTGTATCCTAAGCTTAAGAGCATCGTTCGCAGACGTTTCTGGTTGTTAAAAAATAATTTAGATTTTTTGGTGTTGCAGGTGTCCATGGACACTTTTGCGTCCTATACCATAAAAAAACCAATCACCTTTCTTTAGGTAAGATTGCATATTACTTCTTACCCTATAAGGTCAAGCCTAAACCATCCGCCTCCCGCACTACTTCGCGAAACTTTTTTAATTAAATGCAGAAAATATTTCCCCCTATATTTATTAGCATAAAAAGCCCCCGGGTCGCTATCACTGTTTACGTGACCCGACTTTATTAAATCCCTATTTGGTACTCGCTTCACCTGATTTTTATTTGACGCTGTCGGGACTTAATGAATTCTATACTTTAAGTATAGCTGTGCGACAGTGTTTGACGTTATTATATTTGTTTTAATTTTTTACTCTCGTTTTATCACTCACTTTTTCCAAGCAATTTATGTACTACTTGGTGTAAGTAAAACGTACTGTCTAAAGTACGTCTTTTTCATGTATACAAAGTAACAATTATCGATCAAGCCAGAGCTTTTATCCCTATTCGGGGTTAACTCTCCTGATACTCTTTCGCAACTCTTGGCGATTTTGTGTCATTTCCGACGTTGTGGACGGCCTTTGCCTCTTTTGCATTATTTTATGGTCAGCACCTCTAGAGTAACGTGGTTCTCACTTCGGCGTATCACGTGTCCAAACCAGCGTAGCCGGTTCTCTTGTATTTTTTGGAGTTTCTCGGCTAATCTTAAATACCCCCGGATGGCCCAGATGTTTCTATTTTGGATCCTGTCTAGTCTGGTTACACTACTAGCTCATTGCCCATCGATTCAATTTAGTAAAATACCAAGTATGGTGAGAGAAGATTTTGCATCATTCTTACTGATTGCAAAACACTGCCACCACGTAGAACAGCCGAAAGCGACATACGCAAACTCGATATTTACCGTATTTTCACGCAAAATATTCCTTTGACCTGATTTTCTACTGTCACATACGGTTTCTGAGTGGGGTGGTAACGTCCGATGAATTTTGAATATTTAATGAATGATTTATCAACTACAACAATATACAAAACATAGAGCTGAAGCAAAGAGGAAGAAGGAGAGACCAAGAGGTTACATGGATCAAGTAGAGGAAAAACTCAACGTCGTGTCGTATCAGGCTGTCGAGGATAAGGCAGAGGACCGGCACCGAAAAGAGGTAGTCTTAAATATATTATACAGGGTTGCAAAAAAATTGGCAATGCCAGGGAGGTTTTGGGATTATACTGAGCAACTTTTACTATGGGACCAACTACGAAATCGCGAAAATTTACTCTCCTAGAAAATGGACCAGCTAAAATGTATGAAACAGACAAAAAATTTTCGCGATTTCGGGTTTGGTCCCATAGTAAAACTTGCTTACTATAATCCCAAAACCTCATTGGCAACTTTACTGGAATGCACTTATTTTTTAGCCACCGTGTACAATGATGAGTGAATGATAACCCTTGAATTATAAGCTCTGTGACACCTTATCAATTATAAGCAAGTTCAAGGCCGATTAACGTATTCGCTGTTTGTCATTGGAACTCACCTCACCTACTCAGAGTCGGGAACTGGCGCTGAATTAATGATTAATAGCGAAAGGATTAATCAGGATCCGACGAGATTAACTTGAGCACTGTTAACATGAATTACTAGATGGGTGTGGATTTGTAGGAGTTTGCAATCGGTTTGGGGAAACGAGAACAGTTTATATGATACTGAACCATGGTTATTGATATAGCTGAATTTCTAGATTTTTTTATGACATAGGAGTTTTAAGCCTATCAGCCTATTATAAACTTAATATAAATAATAAAATAAATGATCCCAAATCACTATGGAAAAATTTAAAATCGACTTTACTGCCCAAGAAAAATACAGAACTGCCTACCTCATTTAGCGACCCAGAAATAATCAACTCACATTTTCTGACACTACCGGGCACAACAGACATTAGCATATCTGACCTCACTTACTTTGAATATCATAGATTTAATGAATCTGTGTTTCAGTTGCACCCAACAAGCTCTGATCAAATAATTAAAATTGTTAAGAACCTCAAGTCAAATGCTGAGGGCTGTGATGGCATTAATTTAAACATGCTATTATTGACTTTTCCTTATACTGCAGACATAATTACCAAAATAATAAACACCTCTTTTTTGACATGTACATTCCCTAACATCTGGAAATTAGCTATTGTTCGCCCACTACCTAAAATATCAAACCCATCTGAACTGAAAGATTTAAGGCCGATTATATATTACACTATATTTACCTATATATATTGCACAATACCAGATCGGTATTTGCCATCATTAATCAAAACATCAAACGTCTAATAAACAGCATGGCTGCGAATTTACTCAAATTTAATAGTCCATCGATATCAATACATCGGTGTTTGGAGCGCGCCTCAATGGGGGGTGACTTGCCGCGAGTTTGAGTTTTCATCGTGACTCGACGTTTACGGTACGACGCCCTTATAGACTGAGAGCTAAACGAAGTTTATTTAAGGAGTAAGAGTAGCTAATCATTTTAATTATCAGCATCGGGGAGGTTTGGGTGCAGGAATGTTTTACAATATTGAGCTAAAAATCGGTAAAAAGTACAAAAACAGATACTATTTCAACATTTCATAGCTCACTTGGAGCTTACTACCTATTTTTAAACCAGAGTTTGGTAACTATTATACAATGAAAATAGTTATAAGTCATTCCCATCGAGGTATGCTTCAGTCAGTCAGTTTCCGCACAGTCGCAGTCGCACCCATAATAACTAGTGCAATTCCAAAAATTGGCGTCTTCGAATTTGATTGTCGAGCAGACCACAGTCATGCTTCACTGGTGAGCCGAGATACAAAGCCGGGATAACGCTCTAGCAATGTGGTACTCCATGATAAAATAAATAACAACAAACAACCTTCCTAGCATTATCTAAAACATCGTAAGCGTTTTTAAGTGACACTATAGTGAAATACTTCGGTGAATGTGCTTTCATGAATAGCGAGATGAAATAACGCATGGACAAATTATGAATGGAAGTGACCATGCAGTATTGCAGTGGCGTGTACCTTCGATATGTTTTAAAATCCGTCAAACGATTTTTCGCGTTAGATTAAGTTTTAAGTATTATGTGTAAGGGCTACGGCTATTAAACGGCTGCAGATTCGACTGTTTGCTTCAAAGGAAAGAATTTAATTAAATGTTAGCTTCTTTTGTCTGTACTTGATGACGTAGGGGATCCCCCGTCACCTCCCGGTCTACGCGCCCTTACGCTTCCTCGCCGCCCAGAATTAATCGCTACTTCGGACCGTGTGAAAGGGCTCTGACAATTACGTTTGTGCTCAAGGAAGCAGTACTTAATTTGAATTATTTCTTGCAAAGCTGTAGGCAAGTTACTTGCTAAGAGCAAAACGCGCACTTAGGCATGGGTTGATGAATGTTAGAGAAATGTTGAGCTTTGTAACAAGTCCTGGTTTATTGTTAGGCCGTCTGACACATGTGACGTGGTGTGGGAAGGTCTTATTCTCGAGCATGGGTGACGTATTGTGGGATTTGTGGGTAGACTGCCAGATGAATAGACGATGTACCAAAGTTTGCTTGGAGCGCATGGATTGTAAAGGCTAGGTCTCCCGCTATGATTATTACGTTATTCTATTTAGAGGAAAGGAAACTACGTGGCCGCGTCCTCATACAAACGTAGTCCCGTGTGTATAAATGTATAATTTTCATTTGTTTTATCATTTCAAAATAGAACGAGTAAACGTTTTACATTTAAGAATAATATACTTGTTGGTTTTATTTTATTTGTATTACAATTTTTAGCTAAAATAAAAACTAATTACAGACAGAGATAATTAATATATGTTACTTCAATGTGCATGCCAAATTACATGTTATTTCGGCTTGTCGTTTTAAAATCAGAGTATAACTTCGATTCCATACGAGCGGCTTCATGGTGGAGGGTTCGTGAGACGTAACTTATTTTCCGTATTTTACGCACATATTTCACTATCAAATATACATGACCTATATTAATGATAGCTATCTGATAATAAACATATAATTTATGAACACGTTTTTAAAAGGCAATAACAATAAAAATTAATAGCACAGGTGGAGTTCGATAGAGATTTATACAGGTTTTTCGGCCAATTTAGATAATGACATAATTTGGGTCAAAGTATTAATGGTGAACTCAGATATTGTCCATTAGGATAATTAAGAAACGGCCGGGTTGGCTCCCGAAGTATTAAGTCAAAGTAATTAAATCATAATTTAAGTTTAAAGTTAGAATGTAGCGTGAGCTGAATCTGTAATTAAGAATTAATTATTCAAAATATTTAGATCAGTACGGTTTCACTCACTATTATTTTTAGTCGCTTTTGGCGACATGTTTAGGATTCTTTGGGATTAATTATTGTATAAGTACAGCATGTTTTTTTAGTGCTATGAAACGGTTTTGGAAGAAATTTTTAATTAAACCTGAATTAAAACAGCGTTGACAAATTAGGATATTTTATTTAGCGGAAATGTATTGAGTAATCATCATTTGTGGCAACTATGACGTCGCGTCAGTAACGCTGCGTCTTACGTAGGCGAACACGAAGCGAAACGGCGCGGCGCGGCGCGGCGGGTCCTAGGCGTTCGCGTTCGCAACGAGATCGCCCACGTAGGACACTTCTATAGGTATCAAAGGATTGATTCAACCCGCTCCGCGACGCGTCGCGCCGCGCCGCTTCGCGTTCGCGTGTTGTTCGCGTACGTAGTACGCTGCGTTAGTTCGACGTTTCAAATAAAAACATAGTAAGTAGTGATGATACAATACGCGCAGAATTATTTTGTAAGGCAAAATAAAAGTCGTAAATTAAAAATAAAACGTAACTTAGTTAATTAAGGCCTATATTAACTGTCCGTGGAATATGAATATGTGGTTGTATAAAAAATACGACTGTATAATTTTTTTTACCTAAAGGTACTCGTATCGTAGCAAGCAAATTAGGAAAAGCGAATTATAAAATTACATATGTATCTTTACGTCCACATTACAACTCTATTTATCGTAATTACTGCTTTACCGTAGTCAGAAAAAAAACAAGGCGTAAGGGAGTTAGGTCACAATCCAAGCAAAGTCTGTGCTCAAGCTTAATACTAGACGGTATAATTAGGTGTTTTATAAAAAAAAGCTCAGAACAATAGGAGCTTTCAGTGGCTGTAGCGCTGTTAAGAACTCAGTCCAAAGTGAGTCCTCAGACGAAGCGATTTATCGTGTCACCGTGGTAATAGCTGTAATGATCCGATCCCCGTGGAAGGATTACTGGCGTAATAACGCCGGGAACGACACCGAGACAATAGTGGTAATTTCTTTTATCAAATGCTTTAAACAAAGACAAGTTTGTAAAAATACTGTCAATCTGTGCACAGCACATCGTTGTTGGAGATAGCGTAAAGTCAGCGAGCCCTCAGTTTCATGTCCGGAAGTTATTTGTTGATTTGAGCAAATCACTTTTAAGTAGGTCAAACTGAAGCTGACATGTTCACCTAGTGTCCAAAGCCTCAATAAAAACCAGATAAAAAAAGTAGGTCCAATCAATTTAGAAATTTTAAAGAAGAAATATGTCAAAATGAGAAAAAAACCTTTTATGTAATTCCAAGATTTGTGCTGTAGGAAAAATTGTTCAATCAAACATACATATTCACATAGAGTTTAGCTAGACTTTGTTATGTGTAGTGTTTACTTTGTTTTATAGGCTTTTATTTAACACCAAAACGCCATTTAGTGAGCCCACTAAGTTAAAATAATTGTAATTGTATATAAGTTATTATCCATAATACATGGAACAGAGAGCTTACTAATGTAACGCAACCAACAAAAACACTGATCACTCGACTTTATATACAAATGAACAGTATTTATTATTAACTGTCTCTGTTTGCAAGATGTTTTGGGACATTTCTGCCAGTGATGACGCGGTAATGGGATAAAGGTTGTGTGGATGACTCCAAACGCGTATTGTTTGTGTTTAATGTCTTTTAGACGCCGTAATTCGCCGTTAAGGTTTTCAGAGACATTTTAAGTGTCACCAGTGAGTTTGTTAAAATATCGTTATAATTTGAGATGAGATAAAACCAGGCTTATTATTTGTGTTCTCAGTTAAATTTGTATATCATAAACAGATAACCGAATAATTCGTAATCATGTAAATATTTCGCACACATAACCGGAGATCATTTCGTACTTACATTTTGAAATCAAAATGGATGTCTGTTTATTATCATTTGTCCGTGAGTCTCGCTCGCGCTAGTGCAGTACTGTTAACGAACAAGTACGAGCGAAATACACGCGCAAATAATAACAAAATGACATAATTTAGATATCAAAATGTACGTTTGAATTGACCTCTTGGTCTTTTTAACGTAATCGTAGTTCTAAGAGTTTTGAATGTTTCACGGTTAGTTTCACTAGACTTATATTGACCGGGATATAGACCGTAATTACCTTTTACGGCCTTACGGTCTATATCCCGGTCAATATAAGTCTAGTAATCGTAGTTCTAAGACTTTTGAATGATTCACGGTTAGTTTCACTAGACTTATATTGACCGGGATATAGACCGTGATTACCTTTTACGGCCTTACGGTCTATATCCCGGTCAATATAAGTCTAGTAATCGTAGTTCTAAGACTTTTGAATGATTCACGGTTAGTTTCACTAGACTTATATTGACCGGGATATAGACCGTGATTACCTTTTACGGCCTTACGGTCTATATCCCGGTCAATATAAGTCTAGTAATCGTAGTTCTAAGAGTTTTGAATGATTTACGGTTAGTTTCACTAGACTTATATTGACCGGGATATAGACCGTGATTACCTTTTACGGCCTTACGGTCTATATCCCGGTCAATATAAGTCTAGTAATCGTAGTTCTAAGACTTTTGAATGATTCACGGTTAGTTTCACTAGACTTATATTGACCGGGATATAGACCGTGATTACCTTTTACGGCCTTACGGTCTATATCCCGGTCAATATAAGTCTAGTAATCGTAGTTCTAAGACTTTTGAATGATTCACGGTTAGTTTCACTAGACTTATATTGACCGGGATATAGACCGTGATTACCTTTTACGGCCTTACGGTCTATATCCCGGTCAATATAAGTCTAGTAATCGTAGTTCGTCAAATTTAGCTTTTACGAACACTGACCTTTATAATTTTAAAACTAACACGGGACTTAATCGCGTACAAACTTACGTTTATTTATGGCCTGACGTTTCGAACGTGACGTTACGTTCGTGGTCACAGGCAGACTGGCGAGGAATTGTATCAACATCTTCTTGCCGCGCGGGTTTTGCGAACTACCCGCACTTGATCTTGATTATTAACTTGTACGTGACAACCCTAGCGTACAAGTTAATAATCAAGATGAAGAAAATGTTGATACAATTCCTCGCCAGTCTGCCTGTGGCCACGAACGTGACGTCACGTTCGAAACGTCAGGCCATAAATAAACATGAGTTTGTACGCGATTAAGTCACGTGTTAGTTTTAAAATTATGAGTGAAAATCGTGTTAGTTTAAATCAGTATACTTTGACCTTTCCTTTGCCTTTAAACATTTGTATGGAAGTTTTTTACTCGTAACTATTATAATAGTTATAATAATCAAAAAATCTAAAGAAGTCAAACAAAGGGCATAGATATAATTTCTTCATAATGTCAATATCTAGGGAGGAAAATAGGGACTAAGTTTGTATGGAGGAGAGATCGCCCAATAGCCACTTAAATTTTCTGAGCTAGAACATTATACTTAATTTATCAAGATTATTTTCATTCCAAAAAAACTAATAACAAAAGCAAGTGTCACTACAAACCTTCACCCCCACTAATTTTATCGTCCCATTTGCCAAGTCGCAATATAACCTTAATTAAATTCGTATTTCATATCTCGGGGGTACAAAGCATAGAAATTCTTTTTTCCACATAGTTAAACACTTCCCCGCCCCGGGGCAAATGTTTCATGTAACGAGGAGGCCGTAGAGATAGCCGGGTAACCGGGTAGTAGAGATGGCCAGAGGACAATTTTTTTTAGTTATTCGAAAATAAATCTTTAAGTACCTTACACATTTTGGAAAATGTATTAAACCAGGTAATATGCAGGGTATTATTTGAATTATGATTTGAATATTTTTGTTTCTAAACGATTTAAGACTAAATAAATCAAACATATTTTTTTAAATGATAATTGTTTTTAATGTTTATTTTTTCATAGTTTGACCACTTCAAGTTCGTAATTTTTTTTTCTTAGTATATGACATTTATTTCAGTTTATAATTTATATAGTAATGTTTCTACTTGAAATAGAAGCAAATTCAAGTATTTTCTGAAAATATTTTAATTTGTTCTAATACTTCTAACAGTATTATACTTATTATACGAACGTGAAGTAAAATAAAAAATGGCGAATAACAAATTAAAAAGGTTAATTCATGAGCGCATTGTAATATACCTATTACTTGAATAATAAACCATATTTATCTTATCTTTTATCATCGTTCTTATTATTGATTAAAAATATTTTTCATTAGTCAAAAATAAATGTTTATATTCATTATTCGTAATGTTCAACATTCTGCCCATCCCTGGCCGGTATGGCCGGGCACAAACAGAAATCTTTAATAACATCACCGGGCCTTATAAAGTGGACATGCCTCGGAGTTCATTGTTTAAGTGAAGCTAAGTTGCTTTTTTCATAAGATTGTTACTTAAAGGAGAGGATTTCAATTAAATTGGATCGCCTGAGGGGGTTCGAGGCACAGGTAAGGCTTAGCAAAAAATGCATCGCATTGAAGGAGTTTTATTTAATGAACTTCGTAGTAAGGTTTTCTATTCCATTGTGTTTGTTATTCTTGTTTTTATAACCAAAAACACCGGTGATTTTTTTACCTTGCTCTTAATTTTTTGTAAAGAAACAGTTTTAAAGGGCCATATTTGGCTTTCCATCAGAGAAGGGTCTTTATATTCAATGTATACATACCTACGGACCCTTCTCTGATAATCCACATATTATTTAAAGTTGGACACTTTTTTTCTTATATTAGGATCGAAAGAGCTTGAGATTCTGAGTAGAAATAACATAAAACATCACAAATTTTAAAAACCGGCCAAGTGCAAGTCGGACTTGCGCACGAAGGGTTCCGTACCATTACGCAAAAATCGCCAAAAAAATCACGTTTGTTATATGGGAGCCCCACTTAATTTTTTTTAGTGCTGTTTTTAGTATTTGATGTTATAGCGACAACAGAAATACATCATCTGTGAAAATTTTACCTGTCTAGCTATCACGATTCGTGAGATACATGGTGACAGACAGACAGACATCACAGACAGACAGACAGACCGACAGACAGACAGATAGACAGACAGCGGAGTCTTAGTAATAGGGTCCCGTTTTTACCCTTTGGGTACGGAACCCTAAAAAAGTGCAGTGTACAATTTAAAATAAAATGGCCCTTAACCCGTGCAGCGCCCTAGTATCACACATGTGATACTAACTCCATACTAATTTGATATTGGGGCGCTCCACGGGTTAAAGTCCACAACTTCGTAAGATCGTTTCTTTGACTTCCTCTTCCTGTTACGAAACGGGCCGGACACGGTCCTGACACGTGCTCGGGTCTCGTGTCGCGACGCGTGCCGTTTCGCAACGTGTCAGCTGAACTTGTAACACGTTTGTTGCGGGTTAAGGGACCCGGGGGTATATCATTCAAATTTTTGGTATGAGCATTGCTCGTTTCATTCGATATTCTGTTTCCTTATCATTCTATAATCTATATTCGTCACAGGTTCTTTAAATTTGTCTTGTTCGTTTTTAGGGTTCCGTACCAAACGGGACCCTATTACTAAGACTCCGCTGTCCATCTGACCTTCTGTCCGTCCGTCTGACCGTCTGTCTGTCACCAGGCTGTATCTCAGGAACCGTGATAGCTAGACAGTTGAAATTTTCACAGATGATGTATTTCTGTTGCCGCTATAACAACAAATACTAAAAAGTACGGAACCCTCGGTGCGCGAGTCCTACTCGCACTTGGATGGTTTTTTGTTATTATTTTCTTTGGCCATAGCCTGTAAATTGTCTCTCTTAATATTTCTTATTCGTTTTTCGTCACGGTCTGCCTTGGTCTCATTCGTTGTTTGTCTTAGTAAAACGAAAAAAAAACGGGACTTAAGGGGCCCACTGACTATCAGTCCGCCGGACGATATCGGCCTGTCAGTTAGAACAAAAATTTGACAGTTCCGAACAACTGACAGGCCGATATCGTCTGGTGGACTGATAGTCAGTGGGCCCATAAGAAAGACTGTGAACAAAAACAAAAAAGGTAATGACAAAAAGCAAACAAGATGAATAAAGAATGAATACAGAATGATACAAAATAAGAAATAAACGAAATACCGTTCATTTACACTTACCTTATACGCGATGTTTTTTAAACACTTAGCATAATTTTGTAAGGTAAATACATGTCATACTGAGCAACTTTTACTATACGGCCAACCTCTAAATCGCGAAAAAATATTAGCCCTCCCATAGAAAACGTCGATAATTAATGCTTCCTATATGTATAAAAGCTTGCACCTTTTCTGAGTTCTCTTTAAACTGCAATACTAAACCTACGAGATATTTCAAGAAGCAAAGGTCAAAGACAACCGAGACCTAAAGGTAACATCCAAGTTGACACAATCTAAAGTCACCACGTGTGAACGTGCCTCGTGAGCCGCAAAATTGACACCTCCAGAGGTGACAGGAATGACGGGAGGTGACAGAGATATAGACCACCATCTGCAGACTGCGCATTAATGAGCCACTATGAAGATCGCAAGCGCCTAGGACATGGAGTCACCTGAAGTCTCAAACCTATAACTACTTTATTTCAGATAACATTATACTAGAAGATCACAGAATTAGTGATTCTAAAACTTTTCTACGAAGTTGTAACGGTACAGTAAACGAATACTTACAAAAGCAAATCTGAGACAGTGTCAATAAAGACACGTGACAACGAGGGTGGTTGACCTCGGCCTCTGTGTGTATTTTATACAGAAACTTTGTTTGTTTATTGTAAAGTACAATTAGAATATAGATTTTTTTACAAATTACAATGTGAGTCGCAAAAATGGTTGGTGTATAAATTGGGTGAAAATATTTTCTTCATCAAAATTTTTGAATAAGAACTAGGTTTGAAGAGTTTAATCGACAAATGTTTCTTATTGAATAACATCCTAAGTATTGCAGTGTATGTAAAGAACTATTTTTCCCTGTGTCTTATCCTGTCTAGAATGGAGTATACATACATATTATTATAATCACGCCTATTTCCCGGAGGGGTAGGCAGAGACCACGGGTTTCCACTTGCTACGATCCTGACATACCTCTTTCGCTTCCTTCACTTTCATAACATTCCTCATACACGCTCGCCGGTTTAGGGTGATATTGACCTGGCCTTTCTTCAAGATTTCTCTCCCTTATACACTCTCTTTGTTAGCCTTCTTTCACTCATTCTTTCCACGTGTCCAAACCATCTCAACAGTACAGAATGGAGTATAACTCTATTTAAAGGTAATAATGAATTTGCGACTTTGGCCGACATTTAAATAGAAAATGGAAAACATCCCGTATCCCGTCTAGTCGAATGATCTGTGGGCAGAGCTGACGGGAGCCAAGGTGACGGTGTAACCGCACGCCGCAGAGCGCCGGAATTCCTCGCGGCGCGCGGATGAAATTGCGATATTTCGCCGTAGCTACAGGGAACGTGTGCAAACAATTCTTAACTAATTATTTTTAGGTACTATTTAAACCATCAGCAAAAAAACACTAACCTCACCTAATCTTAAAACGAATTACACAGCAAAACAGCTGACTGCATTCTGCTGTGAAAATCAGGACTTTTTGAACAATTTTTTTGAGAGACGATTAAAAATCCTTACTATAAATGAAATATTATAAATGCGAAAGTGTGTCTGTCTGTCTGTTGCCTCTTCACGCTTAAACCGCTGAACCGATTTAGTTGAAATTATAGTATAGATAGTTTATGAGTCCTGGGAAAGGACATAGGGTAGTTTTTATCCCAGAAGTCATCCTTTATTAAAGGGGTGAAAAGAGGGGGTGGAAGTTTGTATGGGGAATCGATAAAAAGCAGATTGGGTAAAAAATCTGCTACGCAAATAACTAACTCCACGCAGACGAAGTCGCGGGCAAAAACTAGTCAATTAAACTTTTTTCCAAAAGTCGACGTTTACAATAAACTCATAAGTATAAGGTATCTGCGAAACATGCCTATTAAATTTAACCCGTTGCACGTCCAAAACATAACCCCTCGGCACTCATAGTTTCGCCCGGTCCTGATTAATGTTGCGGGCGATTGGGCTGTCACGCCGCGGCCGGCCGTGACGGGCAAAAACTGGTATTTTTACCGGTTAAACCGGTAAATGCTTCGTAAGTTGAAGCTGTAATTGATTTGAGAGCTTTTTTCGGAGGAGTTTTGCGGTTGTAGAATATTTAACAGCTTTAAATGATTCACGGTTAGTTTCACTAGACCACGGTCGGTCACGGGTAATCACGGTCTATATCCCGGTCAATATAAGTCTAGTAGAATATTTTACTAGACTTATATTGACCCGGATATAGACCGTGATTACCTTTTGATCACGGTCAATATAAGTCTAGTGAAACTAACCGTGAATCATCATAAGTAAGTAACCGTGAGTAATCATGTAGATTAGTCTAGCATAATTTATAATGTAATTTCATATTATGAGAATAAATATCTAATCTAATCTAATCATTCAAAACTCTAATAGTAGAATATTTGTTTGTAATTTTCTGGTAATTACCTATATTTTCATGCCAGTTGCTGGTGATGTCTGAAATGGAAATAGTTTTGTATGGTTTTTTTCTAAATTAAGTAAACCGCGTGTATGCATACTTGTATAGATTTTTGTAATATTGCGTAGGTCAACTATCTTCAAAATTATCTAGGCAAGAAAATTTAGAAACAATCTCTTAAATCTTTGATCTCTGGTTGACGCCAAACGCTACGTACAGCGTCATATTTCATATTTTTAACATTTGTGAATGAAATTCATTTGTGAAAAGCTGTGGCAAAATACTATCTTCTGCCCGCGACCTCGATTGCGAGGAATGATGAATTGATGATGATTGATAAAAACAATATGTCCTCCCTCGGGCCTCAAACTACGAGTATCTCCATACCAAATTTCATCTAAATCGGTTCATCGGTTTAAGCGTGAAGAGGTAACAGACAGAGACATAGTTACTTTCGCAATTATAACAGATATTAGTAAAGATAATTTATAACAAAACTTCTGCGAGACACAGACATATTAAATATATGAATAACGGGTCACTCATGTATTGTAAAATGCGCGAGTGACCCGTTATTAATATATTTAAGATCATTTGTGACGCTTTCAACCAAAAGGTACCACATTGTCGCTTGTTGATAAGGTTGATTTCTAATTGAAGCTATATGGAAATAGCGCCTTACTGACAAGCTACAATAAGTACCCTTTTGGTTGAAAATGGCACATTTATATTCATCATTTAAATGTTGATAAAATACCTCAAATTTATTGTGTTAACGGAGGGCTGCGGCCCGCAGTCTGCGCCGGTCCGGCACCGTCGACGCAAGCTCCTGATGACGCTCCTCGGTACGGAGTGAAACATGTCGAGCGTTTTCGACTTAAAATACGTGAGTGACCCGTTATTAATATATTTAATATGTCTGTGTCTCACGGAAGTTTTGTTACAAACGCGACACTCTACAACATATGGCGTCAACCTGAGACCAAATATAAATAGACAGGTTAAGCAAACTTAAACCATCGTCCATACAATTTACTGACGTTATGTACCTTATTGTAACGACATAAGGTCCATCGATGGTCAGTTACGAGCGTTAGGCAGTGGTTACAGTGCAAGCAGAACGGACAGTTTCCCGATAGTGCGGTGTACTGATTAACGCCCGTCAGGTGTCACTTCGCTTTAAATTAGGCACGAATCGAAACATTTCTAAACCCTGACCCAAACCGCTTGATGTAGAAAAAACCGGCCAAGTACGAGTCGGTCTCGCATTCCAAGGGTTCCGTACATTACACAATTTAAACAATGTATTTTTTTATGTGAAACGTGAGTGAAAATTGCCTTTAAAAACCCATAGGGGTCGGATCCAAAAGTTAGTAATTAAGTCCGACTCACGCTTGACTGCACATTTCTAATAGGTTTTCCTGTGATCTTAGTAAAGAACTATTTTGTGTATTTTTTTCAAAATTTTTGATCCAGTAGTTTCGGAGATAAAAGGGGGGGGGGGGGGGGGAATGGTCATTTTTTGCCTATTTTCTTGAATAACTTCTAAATTGATTATCTTAAAATAATGAAAAAAATATATTTGAGATCCTCACAATGAGCTCTTTCATTTGATATGTAAAACAATATAAATTAAGACCAAATTTCAACTTAATTGGTCCAGTAGTTTCGGAGAAAATAGGCTGTGACGGACAGACAGACAGACGCACGAGTGATCCTATAAGGGTTCTGTTTTTTGCTTTTGAGGTACGGAACCCTAAAAACGAGCTTCTATGTTTACTTATTTACTAACTACGGTGACGTCGACCCAAAGTAAGTCCTGGCCTCCGACACTAGATCACGCCATACCTCTCTGGTCTTGCGATAGCTTTTGCCAGTCGCCATGGCTGAGGTTGAGCAAGTCTTGAGCAACTACGTCGCCACTCTGCCGTGTCAGACGTATCTCTGCTATCTCAAAAGACATAGTTTTGAGTAAATCGACTTTAAAGTTTTTGGTGAGCGTGAAAACTAATAAACTCATA
This sequence comes from Cydia strobilella, assembly GCF_947568885.1. NCBI lineage: Eukaryota > Metazoa > Arthropoda > Insecta > Lepidoptera > Tortricidae > Cydia > Cydia strobilella. Next base: position 35,284,115 of record NC_086041.1, read on the forward strand.
TATTTCGTGAGTTTATTGAGTTAAGTCATTTTTAATATGTGTTTTGTGTTTCAATAGACGTGAAGAATAATATTTCTTTACTTTTTTTTTGTAAAAGTACATAGTTTTTGAAATAAACGCATAAACATAGTTTGGCGTAACCACTGTTTCATACATTTGGTGGTTGCGCGTAACTATGTAAACTTAAAGTTAGACGAGTTCGTTGTATGAGCGCTCATACTATTTCGCGTGGCCACGGCTCGCGGGCTTATTGCGGTTTTCGTTTATCTAAAGTTAGAAGACTACATTGTATCAACTTCTAGTAAAACGTGTAACCAGGGCATGGGGAATATTGAGGTGGTCACGCGTAGTTCTTTTATCTTAAGTTGTAAGAGTTCGTTGTATTAGTGCTCCTAGTAAAACGCGTAACCAGACTACACAAGATAATCCATTTTAGATTGTGCTAACTCACATTACATACAAGGAGCCCGATTTCCATCAGTCCTTACATCATTGGTTATAAAGTAGATCAATCGTATGGTGGAAAGAGCCTTATGTTTAATAGCGTTTGTATGTATTGCATGTATGTATGTATGTATGTATGTATGTATGTCTGTATGTATGTATGTGTGTGTGTGTGTGTGTGTGTTTGTTTGTATGTACTTTATTTAATATTTAATCCCAGTAAGTGTAAAAGGCGGAATTAACGGCAGAAGGTCAGTAACTCCAAAAATTTTAACCGCCTTAAAAAAAAGGTTCTCAGTTTGACCCGTATGTTTGTCCGAGATTATCTCGCGTTTGGCTGAACCGAGTTTGACGCGGTATTCAGAAAAATGTTTGTTACATTTTGGAGAAGGTTTTAGTATACATAGATCTGAGCTGATGCTGAACCCTGGCTGTACCTAGTGGAACTCAGGTTTGGTGCAACATAGGCACACGCTGTTTTGGTCATCCAACACGTCTTAATGAGTAGTTGGGGGAGCAGTACCCAAGATAAAGCTGATGCTGAACCCTGGCTGTAACTAGTGGAACTCAGGTTCGGTGCAACGTAAACAAACGCTGTTTTGGTCATCCGACACGCCTTGATGAGCACTTGGGAGAGCAGTACCCAAGATAGAGCTGATGCTGAACCCCGGCTGTACCTATTGGAACTCAGGTTTGGTGTAACATAGGCAAACGCTGTTTTTGGTCATCCGACACGCCTTGATGAGCACTTGGGAGAGCTGTACCTAATAGTGGAACTTAGGTTTGGTGCAACGTAGGCAAACGCTGTTTTGGTCATCCGACACGCCTTGATGAGCACTTGGGAGAGCAGTACCCAAGATAGAGCTGATGCTGAACCCCGGCTGTACCTAGTGGAACTCAGGTTTGGTGTAACATAGGCACACGCTGTTTTGGTCATCCAACACGTCTTAATGAGCACTTGGGAGAGCAGTACCCAAGATAAAGCTGATACTGAACCCTGGTAGTACCTAGTGGAACTCAGGTTTGGTGCAACGTAGGCAAACGCTGTTTTGGTCATCCGACACGCCTTGATGAGCACTTGGGAGAGCAGTACCCAAGATAGAGCTGATGATGAACCCCGGCTGTACCTAGTGGAACTCAGGTTTTGGTTCAGGTTTGGTGTAAAATTATTGTGGGTATTAGAAGATATATGGTAAAAATATTAAGGTCAGTTACTCCAAAAATTTTATTCAGAATCAGAATCATTTACTATACGTTTCTATGTATTTCAAAATAAGACACTCCAGCGATCCAAATATATGTTTAAACTAATATTTTGCCTCTACTGACACTGTTTGAAACTTTTTCTTGCTTTTAGTAATAAAAATGAAAAGAAGAGTAAAAAAATATGTTTTATAAATTATGTTCATAACTTTACTTACTTTTTATGCATTTATTAGTTATCTTCTACAGAAGAAAGAAACTACTACAGAAGTATGTAACAAGATAGTACTCGTGCATTACTTATATTATATTGTCAGTTATTTCAATAAATTTTGTGTTTGTCATTTTTTATTTACGTTAAGATTTTTGTAAGTAGGTACCTGTCGGGGCTTCTAACCTCCGTGGCGACCTGACATAGACCGACTGACTGACTGGCTGACTGACATACATATTTGGAATATTGGAACATTTGGAACGACCGACATTTAAATTCAAAATTAGACATGACAATCACAAGACCAGTTGACGACTAGTTCATGACAGACAGCGGACGACGATAAACAGTTCAGTACCTATGTAGGTTATCTTAAGATTTAAAAAAAAACGAAATAGTTTAGTTTTTCACAGGGTTTTCAGCAATGATTACAAAGTGAGATTAGCTAAGATAATTAGTCGCACAACCTTTGTTTTCTACCACATTTCTATCACTACACATTCGTAACAAGGCTTTACTTCGTAAAAAACTCATTTCAAAGACTAATTTATCATATTTTGAACAAACAACATAAAAAAACACCGGAACGCTAACTTAACCGGGTCAATATTACGTACGTAATGAAATGTAAATGTGACGTTTTCAATCAAAAGGTTTCACATTGTCGCTTACCATAAGGACGAAAATTGCTTGTATCTTTATACGAAAAACCTGTCAGAATGTCCTTATGATAAGCGACAATGTGGTACCTTTTGTTTGAAAACGACACAAATAAACAAATACACGTGGTAAGGAGCGACGAGCCGCTCCCTCCGCGCCCCGCCCCCCGCCTCACCGCGAGCCGCCTATCGCCGTACTACCTGCGTGTGGTTACGCGAAACTATGATAACTCGAGATAGTAGATATCCAGTTTGCCGTAAAAAAACGGCGAAGAGTTACGCATAATTATTCTAACTTGAGTTAGAAGAGATACGCATAACTCAATGTCCAAAAATTCGAAAACGTCTATCTTAAAACATGAAATATCTCAGTAACTAAAGACATTTTATGAAATTTTGTTTAAGTATTATATAAAGCATAGTGTCTAGTTTCATTTTGCACTGGTTAGGCGTATCTCTGCTATCTAAAGATAGCAGAGATACGTCTGACACGGCAGCACTGGTACCTAGGGCGTTTCCTATGACGACGATGATGATGAGCTTCTAAGATACGCCTAATAATACCTAGGTACATCTTCATTTAGGAGATTTATGAGGTAGCAACTTGTATTTTGGGATGCGCAATGGACGTAGGTATTACAATGATCTTAATGACAAAGACAAAAAAACTGTTATTGATACACAAGCAATTATTAAATTCGGCGGCACCCATCGAATATAATATTGGAAAGGCACATCATGGCCAATTAAAGGTCAAACATGACATGTGCTTGATGTGATGTGATCTCATTTTGACATCGTGTACGAGCGATATCCAGTTAAACTGATGTTAATTAATATGAGATTATAATCAAATCAAATTATAGAGTTCAATGCGATTCTAGATTAGAATACATGAACAAATGAATATCTACCGTTTCGCAGTAGCCCAAATAGCGAAGAGTTTAACCAAATTTTCATTTCAATTTTACAAACAATTTAATTTACGAACGTCCATCACTCCCACGAAAATAAATGCCATGTTTACAATTTTACACCTTCTTTCATTGCGACAAGGTGGGAAATGACATGACACCTGTACGTCACGTTGTCACCGCGTGATGTCCTTGCGTCATGTCAGGACACGTGACGTGACGTGGACGCGTGCAAACCTTTTTCAGTTTTCTCGGGAAATTGTATGTGCAGGCGTGATTCGAATATTGTAAGTATTAATTTAATTTTAGAAGCTATGTCAAACTGAAATAGATTTGAATAATGAAAAGTGACCTAGGCTTCCATTGCCCGAGGTTGGCAGGCCAATTCGAACGTACACTGGCATCAGAATGATATCTGTGGATTATAACCGGCATCGTTAGCTTGCGCGGCTAACGTTACAACGTCTAGGCCATCCGGTCCGGCACCATCCGTCCCAATGTGGTCCCAATCTTTGAAAAACTTGTCGCCTTTAACAACACAGGCAAGGCCCTATCATGGACAAAGTAAAGGAAAGCAGGCTTAGATGGTACGGCCACATTATGAGACGAGATGATCATTTCTCAGTTAAATCCGTCCTAAATATCCCCACTAAATCCTTGGGAAGAGGAAGACCTCCCGACACATGGTGGTCCAATATCAAGCGGGAGATGAAAGCCCAGAACCTTACCCCTATGACAACCCAGGATACGCCGCCGTACAAGGAGGCCCGACCCCAGATAGAACTGGGACTAAGGGAAGGAGGAAGAAGAAGAACAACACAGGCAAGCAGTATGCGATTGCTCTTCCTATCCCAATCACTAAAACCGAAATACATATAAGGACAAGATGGTTTTAAGATGTGGTGTGGTGACTTGGAAAGATGATTAACATTCTTTGGACCGCTGGAAGAACAAACTAGTCCATGAAGAAGGACCTACAAATCTACATTATCTATCAGACTGGCCTGTCCTTACATCATGCACTGCTGTGACAGGCATGTAATTAAGACTAGGATAGGATAGGGACTTCGTTTATGCAGTGTATTTCTATTGTTTTAATTTTAATTTTCAATCTTAATTTTCAATCTTAATTTTCAATTTTAATTTTCAATCTTAATTTTCAATTTTAATTTTCAATTGTAATTTATAATTTTCAGTTTTTACTTTAATTTTTTGTGGCCAATGAATAAGATTAATTTTAAGTGATAATTGTATATATTTGTTGTATAATAGGTAATATTGTAATAACTGGTTATGAGCCTTGCAGCTTGAAATAAATGTTTTTTTTTTAAATCTAAGCGCCTTTTAAGCATGAAGATTTTTAAACAGGACTAGTTTAGAAGCATCACACAAGGCCAAACGCACCAAAGGATACCAAAATCCATCAAAAGGGCTTGTATTAGTCTGTCAAGATAGGTGTTTGACACACATTTCGACAGGATAGAATGCGTCCGCCCATCATATATTTCTCAAACTCGCCCATAATTTGTACCTTTGAAATATAGGTACGACGGTCTAGTAATCCTCGGGCCCGGCACATTTATTATTGTCCTTTGTGATGGAAAACGAATGAGGATAACCCGAAACTGTGTTAGTTGGACACACGGTTGGTTAGAATAGTACATATTGTGAAAAGTGTCGGAATCGGATGTGTGCATTGCCCGGTAGTGGGACACTCTTATAGACTAGTAAAAAAAAGCCGAACAAGTGCGAGTAGGACTCGCGCACCGAGGGTTCCGTACTTTTTAGTATTTGTTGTTGTAGCGGCAACAGCAAAATTTCAACTGTCGAGCTATCACGGTTCATGAGATACAGCCTGGTGACAGACAGACGGACAGCGGAGTCTTAGTAATAGGGTCCCGTTTTTACCCTTTGGGTACGGAACCCTAAAAATGGTATGAGCATGTTTCGTGAGCGAATTTTAAGCGCTCTATATTTTTTTAATCCTTTAATGAGGCAACTACGCTTACGCTATAATACAAGTATGGCGTAAGGATTAGAGGCACTTTCTACTGTGATCGTAATTTTTCCCTTAACAAAAGGGAAAATTAAAGTATGGATATATTAAAAATCTCTTCATACGCCGTCATATCTCCCTCGCCGTGTGTCATATGTAAAGTCGAATATGTGGAGTGGCGAAATTGAAATCGCATCGGCGGGGACAGGGGTCGCTAGGGCTGATTCACAGTTCCTTCGGTACTGAGTGCGGATTAGGGCTGTAGAGATGTACTTAGCGCGGGAACTAAATATTTAGCTTTATTTTACAATTATGATAAAATAAATAAATGCTCCCAGCTCACGGAAACATTAAGAAATTTGTATGTATAAGTATATAAACTTTTTTGAATGTGTACAAATTATGGATTTAATACCTCTACGCATTTTCTAGCAAACAGTCATAAGCCAAGAAACTTAAAGTACCTATTTTAGAAATTTTTGAAGGTTATTGGTATATATATATATATTGATTCCACGACAGTGGCTAACCAGCACAAGGTAAGCATGATTTTAGGCAGATACCGCAGCCTATGGACGCTTGCTAGTACCTGCTTTATGCCTACATTTGGGTCCTGGGTGCTTCATCAAGAGCATAAGCTTACGAATTGAAGATATCACAAATCCGCAAAGGCATATTTTATAAATATATATATATTAAATTTTTCTTTCCTAGAAATGATTGCGGACAAGTTTTGTCCTTATAAATTGCGCTGCGGACTTCATACGCCCTGCAGCACTGTGGTAAACACATTGAGAAAAGATGACGGGTGTCAATGTTTTTACCACGGTTGTACCTACCCTAATTGTAATTTTTTTGTTTAATGTTATTAGTTTAATGTTTGTGTTTGTTTAATGTTTGTATTATGTACTTATGAGTCACAGATACTCGAAATAAATTAATTTTAATTTTAATTAAATTAATTTTTTATGAAACAAATTAAAATATATATATTTGTTGCCATTTTGATACCATGTGCAATGTTTCCTCGTATATAAATATTTCCGGGGACAGCCAAGTTTCTGCGGTACATCCCTAGGGTTCCCCGTGTTTCGCTGACGCCGCATATCGGTCCTGTTTCTCTTTATAATGCTCTGTTTTGTATTTATGATACAGGCTGTGAATACTTCGATTATTTTTTCGTATTCGGGTTTTCTGGAGGGCTAGTGAGGTTTGGCAATGGAAAAAAAATGATCCCTGGAGTGAAAGTGCTTTAAAACCTTAAGTTAGCTCATTTTACTTAAAGGAAACATTCTTTTATTTTTTTAAAGAAACAATTCCGCATTCAAAGTTTTTTAATTTTTATTTTTCAATATCGCTTGTTTAAAAATATTATTGAGTACAAAATATTCCATTTTATGGATAATTTGTAAGACAGACGAGTGTAAGACCTAATGTTTCTTGGAGAAATGTTATCATTAACATTAACTGTATCGACTAGTAGAATAAAATAATGTGTTAAATGTTGTGGAATTTTTAGTCGGTTCGATTCCCGGTCGAGACAAGCGAATTTAAAAAACTTTGAATGCAGTTTTGTTTCTTTTTTTTAATTAAAAGAATGTTTCATTTAAGTAAAAAGAGCTAACTTAAGATTTTGAGACACTTTCCCTCCAGGGTCCATAATTTTTTTCCACATATCAGGATATCTTTTATTATGCTTCTTTTATCTTCTTCTTTTTACCTACAAAATAGAGGTCGAGAAGTGAAAAGGTAGTGATATTTTATGTGCATGAGCTACTCTTACTCATACTCATATTATTTATTATATTTCTAATATAACAGGTCAAATCAGGATACAATTTATTTATTAACTGCAACCCAACTATGGGTAAGCAAAAATTAAGGACCTAAATACCTACCTACCTGTACGAACCAATTCAATTCATATTCAATATTAACGCCAGAGAATAGGCCTAGTTTTCCCCCGCAATGTATCAAAGCCAAATCCTGTAATTTAAGAGCTCGAAGCCTCTTAGTGCCATAATTCGCGAAGGTGCGATGTGCGGCACTTAATCAAAGGCACATTCGTTGTAAATAATATATGGGCGCAATTGGTAACGCATTGGACCGGCAATCCAAGGATGTGGGTTCGAGTCCCATGTTGACCAGAGTTGATCATCGTTGATTTTTTCATTGTGATTGACTTTTAAATTTTAATTTTAATTTTGTATATGGGATTCGTCGTAGCGATTTCGTGAAGCGAGGGATCTACTTTGGTAATTTGGCTTAGGCATTAGTGATTAAGAAAGATCTTCTTAACTAGAGTGCCCGTTTTGGATTAGAAACTGCTAGTCAAATGAAAGATAAAACGATAAATTACATGAAACTAAGTATTCGTTTTGATGATGGTTTGTGATAAATAAATAAATAAATATTATAGGACATTCTTACACAGATTGACCAAGTCCCACAGTAAGCTCAAGAAGGCTTGTGTTGTGGGTACTCAGACAACGATATATATAATATACAAATACATAAATATATAGAAAACACCCAAGACTCAGGAACAAATATCTGTGCTCATCACACAAGTAAATGCCCTTACCGGGATTCGAATCCAGGACCATCGGCTTCACAGGCAAGGTCACTACCCACTAGGCCAGACTAGTAGTAATAGTAGTAGTCGTCAATAGGCGTGTGATGTCAGTGATTTCGCGATTGCGTCCACGACATCTTAACTGTTCAATTTTATCGCTAAATCATCTGAAAAGAAACTTTTTTAGGGTTCTGTACCAAAAGAGTAAATACGGGACCCTATTACTAAGACTCCGCTGTCTGTCTGTCTGTCTGTCACCAAGCTGTATCTCATGAACCGTGATAGCTAGATAGTTGAAATTTTCACAGATGATGTATTTCTGTAGCCGCTATAACAACAAATACTAAAAACAGAATAAAATAAATATTTAAGTGGGGCTCCCATACATTAAAATGTGAATTTTGCGGTTTTTTTGCGCAATGGTACGGAACCCTTCGTGCGCGAGTCCGACTCGCACTTGGGCGGTTTTTTAATAGTTACTCGTATCAGACACATCAACAGATTTAGGATAAGGCATTATCTTTATTCCAGGTTATTATCACCTCGTTTTACGGAAGTCTAACTAGACCACTCAAACCCCGACACTGCAAATACTACCTTATTTTCTTGTATTAGAGATTAAAATACCCTAAAACTAGCGCGCACTTCTATACATAAAAGCTAAACTCAACCTTATTTATGTTATGTTTAAGATAAAAATTTGAGTGAGCTAAACCACGAACGCTGAAACAGATCACCTCCCACTAACGAGTCATAAACACTTTTAAATTTGCAGTAACCTTGTTATGCTCACCTCACTATACTATCTATAATATTACGTTAAAACTATGCGGTTATATAATGTAATACTAGTACGATAAACTCATTTTATACAATGGCCATAAAACACTCATAAACAGCTGTCATTGGAGCTTGGTTTATGTCTGTATAGTGTAAAGAAAAAAGTTCTCAAAATTAGTAGTGTTCATTATGAACAACTGGTCCGCGAGCCAGGCGAAAATTTCGTCAATCATCGCCTTCCTCGCGAAAACTCGTATAGTGGTTAACGGCTATTTAAGATGCACCCTAGTGGAAGTCAGCTGCCGCTCCGTTGGTGGGTTGAGGAATGGCAGCCACCGAAACACGTAAAAAAAAAAAATGTTTTTAGTCATCGCCTTCCTCTTGATACTTTGTCAGATGGTAGTTTAGGTGCTATTGATAGTAAAACCAATCGTCAGCCGGTTGTATCGCGGTGGAAACATCGTCAGCTGGTCACATGAACTTGTAAAAAAAAAAAATGTTTTTAGTCATCGCCTTCCTCTTGATACTTTGTCAGATGGTAGTTTAGGTGCTATTGATAGTAAAACCAATCGTCAGCCGGTTGTATCGCGGTGGAAACACCGTCAGCTGGTCACATGAACTTGTAAAAAAAAAAAATGTTTTCAGTCATCGCCTTCCTCTTGATACTTTGTCAGATGGTAGTTTAGGTGCTATTGATAGTAAAACCAATCGTCAGCCGGTTGTATCGCGGTGGAAACACCGTCAGCTGGTCACATGAACTTGTAAAAAAAAAAAATGTTTTCAGTCATCGCCTTCCTCTTGATACTTTGTCAGATGGTAGTTTTGGTGCTATTGTTAGTAAAAACAATCGTCAGCCGGTTGTATCGCGGTGGAAACACCGTCAGCTGGTCACATGAAATTTTAAAAAAAAAGTTTCAGTCATCGCCTCCCCTTTGATACTTTGTCAGATGATAGTTTAGGATCTGTTGTGAATAAAAATAATCGTCAGCCGGCTGTATCGCGGTGGAAACACCGTCAGCTGGTCACATGAACTTGTAAAAAAAAATATGTTTTTAGTCATCGCCTTCCTCTTGATACTTTGTCAGATGGTAGTTTAGGTGCTATTGATAGTAAAACCAATCGTCAGCCGGTTGTATCGCGGTGGAAACATCGTCAGCTGGTCACATGAACTTGTAAAAAAAAAAACTTTTTTCAGTCATCGCCTTCCTCTTGATACTTTGTCAGGTGGTAGTTTTGGTGCTATTGTTAGTAAAAACAATCGTCAGCCGGTTGTATCGCGGTGGAAACATCGTCAGCTGGTCACATGAACTTGTAAAAAAAAAAACTGTTTTCAGTCATCGCCTTCCTCTTGATACTTTGTCAGGTGGTAGTTTTGGTGCTATTGTTAGTAAAAACAATCGTCAGCCGGTTGTATCGCGGTGGAAACATCGTCAGCTGGTCACATGAACTTGTAAAAAAAAAAACTGTTTTCAGTCATCGCCTTCCTCTTGATACTTTGTCAGATGGTAGTTTAGGTGCTATTGTTAGTAAAAACAATCGTCAGCCGGTTGTATCGCGGTGGAAACACCGTCAGCTGGTCACATGAACATATAAAAAAAATTGTTTTCAGTCATGGCCTCCCGTCCCGTTGTTTGATACTTTGTCAGATGCTGCTGTGTTGCTGCTGCACAAAAAACTGTTTTAGGTGCAGAGCAGGCATGAGTTTCAATAAAATTTTAGTTAATTTACTTTCATATATTTAGTGATAGCATATCAGTAGTGTGTTAGTGCCGGTTCTAGACCAAAACTTTTCCGCTAGGGGACGACACTAAATCTAATAAAAAATACTGCAAAAATGGAAAATATATCCACCTGGTGCATCAAAACATTCAAAGTATTTAAGATGCACCCTAGTGGAAGTCAGCTGCCGCTCCGTTGGTGGGTTGAGGACTCCCGGTTGATACTTTGTCAGGTGGTAGTTTAGGTGTTTAGGTGGTCAGTGAACTTGTTGGTTGATGTTAAAATAAATGTATTTTCTTTGTTTCTTTCTTTCTTTCTTAAAAAAAAAATTGTTTTCAGTCATTGCCTCCCGTTTGATACTTTGTCAGATGATAGTTTAGGTGCTGTTGTGAATAAAAATAATCGTTAGCTGGCTGTATCGCGGTGGAAACACCGTCAGCTGGTCACATGAATTTGTAAAATGCTAATTTACTCATTGTTATCCTTATACATAGTAATTTATTAATCTCATGAAAAAGATCGTTAACTATTTATAAGCATTTGGGTATACATATTTTCATTCCTTTTGCTTGATACCCTCTAGCCACAAAGACGATAAAGAAATTAAAAGTAAAAAACGTTGAAACTTCATTCCCCTCCAATTCATTTCTATCCATTCCTTCCAATATTTTCGGAGAAAGAAATGAATCAAAGGACCACGGTGGGTACGTATTTTACCGGTCAACTAATTAATCTAATTCTGGTTGTTTAAATAAATTTAAATGAGTACTAAAATAAATAGATTAGCAACTAAAACGGAGCTAAGTTATACATATAAATATGAGTAGTGTTTTAATGCTGTTACAGCTTTTGTTTGTTTTCAGAAAGGTAACAAGTATTTATTTGGCAACTGAATTATTATAGGTACTCGTATTGGAGACCATTTATGAAGCACATTTTAAAAATAAATCGTCTATCTATTAATTCAAAAATGAAGTTGTTTTAAGTCATGGGTAAATGTTGTTGTTGTTGTTGTTGTTTGTTGTTGTTGTCCTATGGTACCCCATCGGTACAAAGGGCCTTCGTGAGACGTCGCCATCCGCTCCTGTCCTGCGCCTCGCGCTTCGCGTCCCTCCAACTCAGTCCTGCTGCCCGCAGCTCAGCGTCGATTGTGCGCTGCCACGTGCAGGGGTCGGAAACCGGTATTTGCTCCATACAAAAATACCGGTATTATTACGTTCTTTTTCGTTCTTTTGTTTATAATTTCATTTTTAATGGGACATTTTAATAATGCAAAATTGTTTCCTAAATACATGATTCAGTCCTACGTAATGAGCATAAAACAATTCAAAATATTGGGCTATTTCGGGGTTTAAAAAAAATACCGGTTCCGAGCCCTGGCCACGTGTGCGCCGGCCGGCCCTGTCGCTTGCTCCCGTGTGGCTTCCACTTGTAAGCAATCCTGGCCGTGTTGTCATCTGGTCTTCGGAGGGTGTGCCCTATCCACTTCCACTTCCGTTTCGCGATTTCTTGTTTGACCGGGACTTGGTGGCATCGATTCCATAGATCCTTGTTGCTGGAAATGGGAATCCTTGTCGAAGGAATGGATCTTAAGCACTTGGTAAATGAGAAAATTAAAAAATAAAGTTTTTCAAACTATATCGTGTTATATATCAAATGAAAGAACTCATTGTGAGAATCTCAAATATTTTTTGAAGTGAAACTTCTTATGGCACTTCCAACTGACAGCGTTAAACGTTTAACGCTACCATACATAATAATTTAATTTATACCATACATAATATACATACATATACCAGGCGAACATAACTATGAACATACAAATACAAGAGTGTGACCAGTAAGTTGAATAGGGTAATTTCCCGAAAGTAGGGTAATTGATGCTCTTCTTAATAAATCAAGAATAAATCGCTACCATAGATAATTTAATTTTATACTCTATTATTAACTCACTAAAGTTAACTTTCGCTCGACCAGCACGGTGTCTTATCTCCCTCTCTCTCTGTGTATACTTGTTTGATACATACATGTACCAGGCTAACATAACTATAAAGGAGGTTTAAGAATTATATAACTGGAGAGGTGACAGATAAAAATGCCAATAGATAATTTATACCAACGAGTAAAGTAAGTATAATAGGTAAAGAGAGCACTTGAAGCATTTTATGGAAACTGATTTGAAAGCGCCATCTTTGATTTTATTCTGAAACTAAGTATATATGTGTGCGTGTACAACTACATATGCATACATACGTGTACTTTCGTCCCACATAATATTAGGTCTACTTGGCCAGTTTACAAGTACCATTTTTTGTTTGTAACAAAAAACTTTTATTGATTGCAAGATATCAAACAAAAAAAATTACTTGTAAACCGCCCAAGTAGTCCTAATATTATGTAAAAAAGATTTAAAAGAGTTGAATGAATATAACAAAACCATAATAGTAAAGGAAGTATTTTTATTGCTTTTCAATTTGGTATACAAAGATAGTACCTAATAAGAGCAGGTGTACCAGGTTGTCCCATAATGACCTGGACTGACCCATTTCTGCGCGACATGTCATGACATGTTATGCACTATTGGATAGCAATGTCCAAAATTGAGTACCGAAGTGTCATAAAATTCCTGTTTAAAGAAGGATTATCTCCCGCTCAAATCAAAGATCGTTTAGATGGCGTATTCGGCGAGTCTTCTCCTTCTTATAGCACCGTAAAAAACTGGGTAAACGAGTTTCGATTTGGTCGGGAAGCTGTCGAAGATCTGGGACATGATGGAAGACCAGTGGAGGTCCTCACTTCTGAAAATATCAACAGCGTCCAAGAGGAAGTTTTAAGTGATCGCCGCCTAAAGATCAGAGAAATAGCAGCAAGACTAGGGCTTTCTAAGAGCACCGTCCACCGCATAATTCACGATCATCTTCACATGAGTAAGGTCAGTGCAAGGTGGGTACCTAAACTTCTATCAGCTGTTCAGAAAGAAGAACGCGTGAAATGTGCCTCAAAATTTTTGGAGCTCTGTGGCGAAAACCCTAAAAGCATAATTAAACGGCTGGTAACTGGAGACGAAACAATGGTGCTTTATTATGATCCCGAGAGCAAACGCGAGTCGATTGAGTGGCGTTTTAAAAACGAAAAGCCCTCTATTAAAGCGAAGGTGCACCAGTCCACCAAAAAGCTGATGTGCACAATCTTTTGGGATGGCCATGGTATCCTGATTGTCGATTTTAAAGAACGTAATACCGTTATAAATGGCTCTTATAAATTTTTCAATATATTTGTACATTCTTATACGATGGCCCAGCGTAGGCCAGTCCAAGGGACGCAGCTATGCGGTGGAATGAGATATCAATATCACTTGCTCGCTCTCGCTCTAACGCATAAATGCGTCCCTTGGACTCCCTCGTGACCTTGTAGATACTACTACTTTCCGAATCAGAAAATAGATATTTTGTCAGCGCATAAGGTGGTAAAGATTGACAACTAACTGAACTAACGGATTAGCGTCTTTAACATTTCATACAAGTTATATGGGTCGAAATGGAAGTTTAATTTACGATTACTCCTGAGATATTAATTTAAATTGTATGGTGTAAGGGACCTTTGTAATCTGTATGAAATGCTTAATATAACTGACGTATTTAATTTGGTAATTATTATTAATACTGTATCCGTGTAAATAGCTTTGCAAATACCACATACTATGAAATCTTTTTGTAGTAAAGATAAGAATGGGTATAGTAAGTTATCCTTAAAAGATAGACATACACCATCGCGGACTTTTTTGTAGAGCAATGAAAGAGAGATCTTTCCACCATACATTGTTTTGTTATATCTCAAACGGGTTGGGCAGCGTTTTCGATTAAATGTGTTAGCCAGCGTGATTTTTTTCTGACTTGATTACCAAATATCGTCATATTACAACCAATTTACACAAAACCTTAACAAATTATACGACTTAACCTTCCTCAAGAATCACTCTATTCATAGGTGAAAACCGCATAAAAATCCGTTCAGTAGTTTTCACTGAAATTATTACGATATACTTACTGCTCGCTTAATACTTTGATAAAATACAAGCCTATAGTTGCAACCGCTGTGTGGCGCTGTCTTCGTGCACGGTCCCAATAACCATTATTCGATAAATTGTCCTTGAAATGAATAATGTGCTGATTTTATAACGTTTTCAAGGCAAAATCATATTTTTCTGCCTTAATTTTGATTTGAATTCTTTTTGCATACCTACCTACATCAAGCCTTTTAAGGCCATCCCGCCGATTCGTCGCCGCCGCCGACTAATTTTGACCGGCGGCGCTCATATCTAATCAGTAGGCCGAGCACATGACTGACGCGACAGTATCTCGCCGCGAAATAGACTACCCGTCTTTTACTAACTGTATGAATTAAAGAGGGACGAGTAGTCTATGTCGCGGCGAGATACTCTCGCGCCAATCATGTGCTAGCCCGGCTGATCACGTCTATTTTTGCATTAGCATATTATTACACTGTCATCGGACATAAAGAAGTAATTTAAATTTCAACTGAATCAGATCACGGTTGTTCCTAAAGGTAGGTATTTTAGTTTTTCGTAAATAACTCGTAACATCATATAGCAAATTTATATACAATTTTCCATAAAAAGTTTCTGAACACTCACTTGGATCAAATATCTGGACCCAAAGAGGGAACAGTGGCTTGGTAGAAAATAGGTGGCTGACCGAGCCAATTTTGATTCACAACAGCACCTAAGCTATAATCTGACAAAGTATCAAACGGGAGGCGATGACTGAAATTTTTTTTTTTTGACAAGTTCATGTGACCAGCTGACGGTGTTTCCACCGCGATACAACCGGCTGACGATTGTTTTTATTCACAACAGCACCTAAACTATCATCTGACAAAGTATCGAACGGGAGGCGATGACTAAAAACAATTTTTTTTTTACAAGTTCATGTGACCAGCTGACGGTGTTTCCACCGCGATACAACCGGCTGACGATTATTTTTAATCACAACAGAAGCTAAACTATCATCAGTAGGGTGCATCTTAAATAGGCGTTAACCACTATACGAGTTTTCGCGAGGAAGGTGATTGATCACGGAAACTGTTCGTGGCTCGCGGTCTATAATGAATTAATGCCTCAACTTAATAGTTAATAACCACCAGGTGGGGTTCGTTCACCAGACTTAGTTAATTCGGTCGTTAATTATATTAAATAGTCAGTTTAAATTTAAGGAACGTAAGGACATTGTATCCATGTCTGTTGAACGGACTATAGAACTAAGTGCAGTAGAATGGGAGCAATTTTAAGATAAAGCGGATGATACCTGTATTATTGTACAAGCGGATAATTTCAACAATTTAAAGTACAAACTCTGTCACGTGACAAGTTTAATCGAAAAATGGTTCTCTGCAAATGGCATGTTAATTAATCTTGACAAGACAAATATTGTTCATTTTCGACTATAAAATACAAATACAAATAAACTGAATATTGTAGTAAATGACACCTAAATCCCACAAGTAGACACTGTGAAATACCTAGGATACCAAATCGACTCAGGACTAACGTGGGCCCCGCACATACAATCCACTTGCGACAGACTTGCCTCAGCCTGTTTTGCGCTGTCCCGAATAGCACCCAGTTTATCTATTGAGAACTTAAAGACCGCCTACTATGGATATTTCCGCGCAATACTTTCTCAAGGGTATCTTTGGGGTACAGCTGCTGATCGAGATAGACTGCTTAGAATGCAGAAACGCGCCCTTCGTATTATTGATGGCAAACCCGTTGACTATCCTGCACAATCTCTGTTTAAAAAACACAAGATATTAACGCTACCGTGTATATATATACTGACCGCATGTACGTATGTCAGAACAAATATGCACTTGTATAAATCCAGTGGATCTACCCGCAGTGGCCCAGCCCGCAGGTTGCCTATTCTTCTCGCCCCTAAATGCAGGCTCGCGAAGTCACGAAAGTCACTAAATATTATGGGACCAAAGCTTTATAACTCAGTACCGACCGATATAAAAGAATCGAAAAGTGACACAATATTTAACAAAAAGCTAAAATCGTTACTTGTAGAAAAGGCTTACTACTCGATCGACGAATTCATGATGTCTATGCGAAATGATCATTGATTCCATATCGTAACTTCCTCTAAACATTTATATTAACCTATTATTGTGTATAATAATTTTATCTTTATTTTATTCTTAAGAATTTGTGACTTGTAAAATGTACTTTATTTTACCAATAAAGATCTGTATATCTGTAAAGATGTAACACTTTAAACTCTCACGTTTTGTACACATAATTAATGTCATTACCGGGTCTAACGCGATTAAATTTAATTATTTTCCCTTTTATTTCGACGTTTCAACTAGGTTTACAGTTAAAGATAAAGATGTGTTTATTTGTACAAATGTAGTGATGAACATAGGTGGACGGTAATTTTGGATGCGTACATTTCACTTAAAGAAGCATGCAAATTTTTCTTACTAGCTACGTACTATAACTAATAAGTTATACAATAATAACATCATCGGGATACAGATCATACATGATTTCATTTCTACCTACGGTTTTACAATATTACTATTACATAAAATTATTTATTCAATTACAGATGTGAAATATTCATTAATTTTATAATAGCATTTATATAAGTAATTTCTTACTAGAAGGTGATATTTTAAGTAGGACAGATTCCATTATGCTTTCAAATATTTCAAAATTGCTCCAATTCTACTGCATCGTTCAACAGGCATGGATACAATGTCCTTACGTTCCTTAAATTTTAAATGACTATTTAATATCAGTTTAATGTCAGCGATGCGCACAGGGCCGCAAGAGAGAAATTTCACGAGTGGACACTCTGTGGTAGACCGGAAGTGGGCAGGTTATTTAATGAGATGTGTGAAACGCGAAGAATATTCAAATCTCGCTTAAAATGGTGCCAGGACCATCAAACCCAAATAAAAATAAATATTCTAGCTTCACAGCACTCCAAAAAGGACTTCCGGTCATTTTGGAACGCCACAAACAACATGAAGTTTCGACCTTCGTGCCCTGTGAGTGTTAATGGCAAAACTGACACCAAAGACATAGCTAACACTTTTAAAGATCATTTCGTTGTCAAATCACCTCTTGTGCGGTCGCAGGATGAGATGAACGGTGCTGAGGTCAACGTGAAACCTGGACCGGGATACTCTGCTAAGGATGTAGCAGAGGCTATTAAATCTATCACCCGAGGCAAATCCCCAGGACACGATGGCCTCAGCATCGAACACCTTCAAAATGCGGGTCCCCATATCTCGAGAGTGTTAGCTTTGTTTTATACGCTGTGTGTAAGGCACTGTTATCTGCCCGAGGATATGATGAAAACTGTAGTTATTCCTGTACCCAAAAATAAAACTGGAGATTTGTCCGACACCAATAACTACAGGCCTATATCCCTTGCGACTATTATTGCTAAGGTATTTGATAGTGTGCTTAATGTACAATTAAATAAGTACGTGAGCCTTAACCCCAACCAGTTTGGTTTTCGACCAGGGTTATCAACGGAAAGTGCAATACTGTGCCTTAAGCACACTGTCAATTACTATTTAAACAGAAAGACGCCAGTTTATGCGTGCTTCTTAGACCTGTCTAAGGCTTTTGACCTGGTTTCCTACAATATCCTATGGAAAAAACTAGAAGCCATTAAATTACCTAATGAGACCATACAAATCCTGAGGTACTGGTATGGAAATCAGGTCAATAGCGTTAGATGGTCAAGTACCTTATCGGACCCGTATCGGTTGGAGTGTGGGGTGAGACAGGGGGGGTTTGACCTCGCCCACACTTTTTAACCTTTACGTAAATGAGCTTCTCGAGGCGCTCGGCAAAACTCATGTCGGCTGCCATATCGACACAGTTTGTCTGAATAATTTGAGTTATGCAGACGATATGGTTTTGTTGAGCGCGTCGGCTTGTGGTTTGCGAAAACTTTTATGTATTTGCGAGACCTACGCCATCCATCATGGGCTAAAATATAATGTGGGTAAAACGCAATACATGGTGTTTGAACCTACTGGGTATCGGATACCCAAGGTACCTCCCATCAACCTGAGTGGTACTCCACTGGAAAGGGTGAGGGCTTTTAAATATTTAGGCCATGTTGTCACCTCAGACCTAAAAGACAACATGGATATCGAGCATGAACGGAGGGCCCTGTCGGTGAGGGCAAACATGATTGCGCGTAAGTTTGCGCGATGTACTAGGGAGGTGAAATTAACTCTCTTTAGAGCATATTGCACTTCCCTCTATACGTGCAGCTTATGGACATACTACACGCAGCGGGCCTATGGGGCTCTCCGGGTCCAATATAACAACGCGTTCTGGGTCCTGGTGGGGCTGCCTCGCTTCTGCAGCGCGTCAGGGATGTTTGCTGAAGCACGCATAGATTGCTTTTATACGACTATGCGCAAACGATGCACATCCCTGGTGCGCCGGGTGCGGGCCAGCCCCAACCCCATCCTGCGGTTGATAGCCGAGAGGTTTGACTGCCCATATATGAGGCACTGTGAGGACATGCATGTTTCTAGAAGTACTTATTATGTATAAGCTACTTGGGTATGTACTTCTAGAAACATAAGTCAGTTCATTTCAATATTGTTTATTTTTTATTATTTATTGTAATGTTAATTTTTGTGATAATAATTATTCTGTATATATAGTGATAGATGTAAGCATTAACATAGCTATAAGTACTTACTAACACAAGCTATATGAGTCTGTAAAGTTACTCGAAATAAAAATGATTTATTATTTATTATTTAATATAATTAACGACCGAATTAACTAGGTCTGGTGAACGAACTTCCCACCTGGTGGTTATTAAGTTGAGGCATTAATTCATTATTAGTTCAGTAATACATAAAATATCAATATCAAAATCATTCAATAAAGTTCTATCTGTAAATATTTTCCTCTAATACATTGAATGTTTTAATGCACCAGGTGGATATACTTTCCATTTTTGCAGTATTTTTCATTAGATTAGTGTTGTCCCCTAGCAGAAAAGTTTTGGTCTAGAACCGGCACAAACACACTACTGATATGCTATCACTTTTTACAAGTTCATGTGACCAGCTGACGGTGTTTCCACCGCGATACAACCGGCTGACGATTGTTTTTACTAACAATAGCACCAAAACTACCATCTGACAAAGTATCAAGAGGAAGGCGATGACTGAAAACAGTTTTTTTTTTTACAAGTTCATGTGACCAGCTGACGATGTTTCCACCGCGATACAACCGGCTGACGATTGTTTTTACTAACAATAGCACCAAAACTACCATCTGACAAAGTATCAAGAGGAAGGCGATGACTGAAAACATTTTTTTTTTTTACAAGTTCATGTGACCAGCTGACGGTGTTTCCACCGCGATACAACCGGCTGACGATTGGTTTTACTATCAATAGCACCTAAACTACCATCTGACAAAGTATCAAGAGGAAGGCGATGACTGAAAACATTTTTTTTTTTTACAAGTTCATGTGACCAGCTGACGGTGTTTCCACCGCGATACAACCGGCTGACGATTGGTTTTACTATCAATAGCACCTAAACTACCATCTGACAAAGTATCAAGAGGAAGGCGATGACTAAAATCATTTTTTTTTTTTACAAGTTCATGTGACCAGCTGACGATGTTTCCACCGCGATACAACCGGCTGACGATTGGTTTTACTATCAATAGCACCTAAACTACCATCTGACAAAGTATCAAGAGGAAGGCGATGACTAAAAACATTTTTTTTTTTTACGTGTTTCGGTGGCTGCCATTCCTCAACCCACCAACGGAGCGGCAGCTGACTTCCACTAGGGTGCATCTTAAATAGCCGTTAACCACTATACGAGTTTTCGCGAGGAAGGCGATGATTGACGAAATTTTCGCCTGGCTCGCGGTCTAAACTCACTAGATCAAAACGTCATGAGATGAGGAAATTTAATGTAAATAAATAAGTGTAAGGGAGGCTGGTTTAGTTTAAATAAAACTTTTTTAGGGTTCCGTACCCAAAGGGTAAAAACGGGATTCTATTACTAAGACTCCGCTGTTCGTCTGTCTGTCACCAGGCTGTATCTCACGAAGCGTGATAGCTAGACAGTTGAAATTTTCACAGATGATGTATTTCTGTTGCCGCTATAACAACAAATACTAAAAAGTACGGAACCCTCGGTGGGCGAGTCCGACTCGCACTTGGCCAGTTTTTTTCCTTTGCGGTCTACGCGCAAAAATTTACGCGTTGGGCAACAAAAAGTTTGAACCACTATATATTGTCCAGTAAAATTATTTTGTGGAAGCTATGGTAATAACAAAAACAACTCATTCTGTCTCCCAGTAGCGTCCGTGCAGAACGTGACTGCCATACAAGACTCATCCACAGTTAATACAGTGAACCAGCTTATATTCGACCTCCACATACCAATCATTACTAAGAATCCACGGGTCAAATTACAATGGATAATTTGAATGAGTTGAGGTTTGAGAATATGTTGTTCGCACCTCATCTTGGTGAACACTGGCGAGGGGCGGTTAAAGTTATGGAGATAATCCATTTGGGTCATAGAAAGAATGAGAAACAGAAATGGCCTGCCTTTTTCTTGAAGTTGCACACTCAGCATCAAAAGTAACTACCTAGCGGATCAGACTGCGCATAAAAAATATCTACCATTCTCTGATAACAATAAAAAGGTTTTGGCAAAAATTTAATTTTTGGTACAAGCTTTTATCGCTGACTGTATTTCTCTTTCCACAGGTAACTACCTAATTAATACTCATCGAGACAACCCCAAACACAATTCGTTTACGTTGTTCTATCCTCCTGTCGCCATCATTAGATCAGCTCCAGTCATCATAATATTGCATTGTCATACAATTTACATAAGTATGCAAAATTTCAGCTCAATCGTAAATCGGGAAGTGGTAATAGTTAACGCTATCTCTACTGACTTCGTTCACTTACCTGTACTAACAATGGCATTCTGTTAAACGAGAGCCATTATTTCTTTTGTGTGAGCGCGTGGCCTTTGTGCCTGAGCGCGTGGCCATTATGTGTGAGCCTCAGGCACAAAAAGGCCACGCGCTCACACAAAAGAAATAATGGCTTTTGTTTAACAGAATGCCATTGTTAGTACGTAAGTGAACGAGCTCAGTAGAGATAGCGTTAACTATATTTAGCTTCCAAGATTTGACCCACATGAACATAATAAAGGGGCCCACTGACTATCATTCCGCCGGACGATATCGGCATGTCAGTTGTTCGGAACTAAATTAAATGGCCTCTGTTGTCAGACATTTTTCAAGAACCCATAATGTATGTATACAGGTCACTGTCCCCGATATTGTGCGGTCCGTGTGGTTATTTGCGCAGGACTTGGCTAGTTGAGATTGTTTCCACCTTGTAAATAAGGCATCGAAGCCGGGAAGTGGATTAGTGCAAGTTCGGTTCACTAAATAGTTACAAACTTTCATGCCACAGACAAAACATCACATCTTACTTTGTTTACTATGGTGGTTACGTGGTTTCAGATTAAAGGAGTTTACGTGTACATTGTACATTAATAAAGTACTTTGTAAGCTGCACGGTACTCTGTTATTTGTACAAAAGCGGTGAAATTTTATCGGCTTTAAGTTATATCGGAAAGGCAGTGTTAACAGTTACTACCAACGCATATTTTTATTATTTATCTCCACGGGACTTAATCGCGTAAAATAGTTTCAAATTTACCTCCGACGTTTCGAGGACGGCGTTGTCCCCGTGGTCTCGGAGAAGTCTGTCTTTTAATTTGAAACTATTTTACGCGGTTAAGTCCCGTGGAGATAAATAATAATGAGTAAAAATCGTGAAAGTTTAAATCAGTGTTGTGTAACGCATATTTTAGTAAAAAATTAACCAAGTAAGTAATTTCAGTATTTCTGCACATTGTTTTTCTTTGATTGTAACATAATATCCACTTAAAATACTCATAACCAGTACCTTGAGCAATTTTTGGCCAATTATTAAATTGTCAGTTAATAGTGTAGACCATCATCCAAACCATACAACTAATAAGAAAAACAAGTAACTATCAAAAAAAAAAATTTGTGATACACTTTCATTGCTGACTGTACTTCTTCTCATTTGAATGTCTATCAAGTACTTCTAGAGACCTTTCTCAAGAAGTACTTGACCATGAAATAAAACTATGAAAACGGATTATATCGCGTATATTGAATTTATAATACATCCCAACGTTTCGAACTCTTTACAGCGTTCGTGGTCAACGGGTGACTCACGGGTTTTCATAGTTTTATTTCATGAGTAACTATCGCGGTAACTGAAGACAATATTAAGTACTTGACCACTTGAGTACTTTTCCTTTTTTTTTCTTTTTTTTCTTTCTTTAATGAGCCTAAACTTGATGTGTTTGTGTTTTTCCATCGAGGAGTTCTTTTGGCTACCTACCGGCTGCATCATCAGAACACCTCCATGTTAGCATATTATGCATTGTCACCGGAATTACGATAGTACTCCAAATTTCAACTGAATCAGATCGGGAAGTGTTTTAATTTTTAGTTACAAGATTTGAAGCACTATACATATATACAATGGTAACGCAGTGAAGCTAAATAAAAGTGTGTAATAATAAAGCCCACCACTCAGTACCCAATACTCAGCTAGTGTTGTTATTACACCCAGATGACAGGTGTCACTCAACCTCTTTATAAGCCTACTAGCACGTCATGACATCTCGCTTTGTGTGGTAGGGCACAGGACAGCGGATGTCATTCCAGATCTAGAGCAGAGCCCAACTAGGGAGGTACCTCTACCTTACAGAAAACCGCAGCCAAATAACACTAGACCCTACTAATAGTGTTGTGTTCCTGCCGGTGAGTAAGGTTGCCAGAGCTCGAGGGAGAGGAGTGTTAGGGTCGGCAACGCGCATGTAACTCCTCTGGAGTTGCAGGCGTACATAGGCTATGGAGAATGCTTAACATCAGGCGGGCCGTATGCTTGTTTGCCACCGACGTAGTATTAAAAAAAAAGTCATATTATACTCTTGTCTCTAAACGTCTTGGGGCAGACTAAGGTCTGATTGAGCATGTGAGGAAACATAATATTATGTACATCATCATCATCTTAGCGTTGCCCTGGCCTTTTGACAAGGTCTGGAGTCCGCTTTTGGCAAACTAATTCCAAGAATTGGCGTAGTCACTACTTTTTACGAAAACGACTGCCATCTGACCTCTCCACAATATCCTGACCTTCGCTCCTTCGCCGAAATGCGACTGATTAATATCAAATTATATGTCGTATCGTATGTATCGTGTGTATTGGAAGTCACACAATCTTACCACTAGGCTACCAATGCTTTTACGGAAACATATGTACGTATATCCCTGATTGTTTACACTTGTTTCGAAGTTTCGAGCTAGATAATAAATCCATCTTCTTAGTGTTAGTTCATATTCCTTGCCAATAGCATCTAGCGGCTAAGTGAGAACTAAATTGGCGATATTTTACGATCCAGTCATTACCCGGGCCCGTAAAGAATCCGGTTTGCGGCGCTTTTACGGCTGCTCCGTGCCTCCGTGACCCGCCCTTATTACGACAAACTAAACGACGTTGCTGGCTGTCATTCAAAAAAGTACCCTATTATAAGGTCGAAATAGTTATAAATGCAAGTGATATATCTGAGGTTCTGATACGTAGCTGACATTAAAAAAAGTACTCTGTTACAATGTCAAAATAGTGGTAAATATGCACGTGATATTAGTGTCTGGGGTTTTTGATTGTCGCGTCGTGAAATAATGCTTTATAGGTTTTTGGTAGAGTTAATACTGCTTTGAAAATATATTTTGTATAATAGCATACCTAATGAAACATTGTAAAATACTTTTTAACCTTTTGGACGCCAATGACCGATATATATTTTCTTTGTGTACCCCGTGTGGATGTATGTACGAGTAAGCAACCGGCCCGTGCATACATATACATGGATGAATGAATATAGATACACTTCAACTTACTGATAAGTTTGTTAATTAATGATAACTTTTTTTTCCGCTTACTACTCCTACACTAGCTACTTTAGATTAGAAATTATTTAATTAAGGTAGGGCACTCAAGGTCTATTAACACATTGCTTATTATTACATCATTTTTGTATATGACTGTTTGTTGCCTAAATAAAAAAAAAATTAAAAAAAAATATACGCACCGTAGGTTCAACGCCAAAGACCGATTAATCGACCACAGAACAACATAGAGCTACTAATGCATAAAGTTCAATTTCAGTTTTGACGCTTCGGTGAGGTGGCGTCTGGATGACAGCTTTTGTGTTTGACAAAAAGGTCAAAAAGGTTAAAGTATTATAAAAAACTGACAATCAAGCACGGACAAGATGTGGATAACTATCAAATACGTAGTGACCTCGTCGGTGACATGTCTACTTTCGTTAAGATGTTAGAAAATTAAAGATACTTTTTGACGCGTAGTTTGATCAACTACTTTTTCCCCTCACTAGCTCGGAAAGCCGTCTTTTATCCTTTAAAACCAGCGGGGAAAAACGCATTTTATCCACTAGTGGGGAAAGTAATTTGACCTTGGATGGAGCGTGTTTAAGTAGCTTGACAGATAACAAAACGTAAAACGCTCATAATAATGGTTCGTTCGATATTAATTATCATTAAATAAATGGTTTGAGAATTTAATAAAAAATACCAACTTTAGCTTTATTTACTGATTTTAAGTCATAAACCTTAAATTCCATAAGAAACGTTTGTTTTCTAATAATGATGTTAAATAACGAGCAAATTCTGAACGCACAAGTTGAGTCGACGCAATTTCAAAACGCATCATTGACATTTCATACGTCAGAAATGTCAACATTGTCAACAAAAATTTTACTTTAAAACTTCTCACGTAAAAATACAGAATTTCCAGAGTTTATTGTTATAATATCGTAAAAAAATTAGTGATTCCAGTGATGAAGATGATCTAACGCCTGTGGATGTTGCACTTTCCTCGCTATAGTGAGGTGAAAAGTTTTGTGTTACACACGGGTGCAAATGTATTTTACTTCTCGTGTGTTGAAACACTCGCTACGCTCAGGATTCTATTTTAGAAGGTAAAATACAACTTTGCACCCTTGTATAACAAATAACTATTGCAGCCGACTGTGCCTCGCCATTTTAAAAGGTCAACGTTTGAATCTAAATCACGAGTCCCTAAGTGTATGGAGTTTTTATCGTCATCTGGACTTAGAGGTTCGGTAGTGCGAAGTGCTGTAGCACTGAAGGCACCGGCGATAATTTACTTCGGCACGTATGTAGGGAGTTAAAACACTGCTGGGGTCAATATATCGAAATCGGAGCTGAAACCTAACTGGGTGACTTTTAGAAAAGAAGTACAGAACACCTAGTGCGTTCGCGTTTGCTTTGTGTCTATTTTTCGCCACTTGCACCAATCCACTAACCCGGGGTTAACCGGTTAAACCTGGAATTACCATGGTTACCTGTACAATTTGACACTGGGTTAACGATTTAATCGCTTAACCCCGGGTTATTGGGATGGTGCAAGTGGTGTTAGTTACTAGGGTTACTGAAAAGAATGAATACTTTTTTGTAAAGCTGTCATGACACAGTAAGATAATGGACACTTAAATTGAGGGATAAAATACATCAAATATTTAAGTTTAAGCAATGTTATGTATTGTAAGTATGTGAACAATAGCTATTTATGCAACAAGTGCGGAAATCATCTCACGGCCTCTGGATGAGTTCAAGTCTCACCCAAGGCAGTAATTTTTCCACTTAAATTTATTCTAAGTTTATATTATATATATAATCATATTTAACTTTATTTCGGAACGTTCAAAATTCCATACAATATTGTCAGTTATTGGTGTGTGTTAAGTGTATTGTCGCACAACAAACTCCAAAGTAACTTATTTTCAATGGCTGTTCCGACTGTTAATAACAAATCAATGGCTGATTTTATAGTTCGAATGAGCTCCTAGCTCTTAACCAAGAGTCCGATTCAGATTAAACAACTTGTAACGGTTTTGATCTCATTTTGATACGACTTTAAAGATCGCTCCCTAGTGAGATGCGCGCCAATAACCAAGATGATCGCCACGGTCGAATCAAAACCTGTTCAGAACCTTGACAAGTTAGTTTTGCTGGGCATTTTCCGTAACTCGACATCCAATGTGTCTATTTTGCGTGAAACGAGGTAGCGCTACTCTAACCACCCCAGCTCCTCCACGAAGCCTAGCAAAGTCTTCAGGTTGCTAGTTGCCTCCTTTAGTGTGCATGGATTCCCTAGGTATTTGCTGCTTGAAAAGTTGTTAAAATGTAGTTAAATCTGGTTGGAACCAGTTGCAGTGCAGCGAATAGGCAGCCGATACTTTATTCATAGCGAGTTCACCGCCTCGCTCGTGCATATTCATTCGCTGCATGTCAAGAGGCTAAACGGTGGCTGTGCTGCGTTTTCTTTTAAAACGTAATTAGACTAAAATTAGAATTTTTATTGAGAATATTTTGAAGATAATAGGTTTTGCTCTAGTTAAATGATTGTAGTTTTAATTTTCAATAACATTTTGCAACTAATGTTTTAAGAAAAATATTCCTAAAAGTTTTTTGTCATCGTATTTTGAGCCTTGTAGCAACATTGCTACAGGGCTCAAAATAAATAATCTCAATAAGGAAATAAAAAACCAATGTAATGTAATGTAAATGTAATGTTTTATAAATAAATAAATGTATATAAATGCAATCTCAGAGCAATGTAGCCTGAAAATATTAATTTGTCATCAATTTGATTATTAAGGCGATTGCACGTCAGCATTAAAACGCCAAAGTACGTTATAAAAAATTAATTGAAATGACTGAAATCTTATCACAGCCGCCGTCGGCAATTAAACGGAATTAACAATTTTCTTCGTGATCCGCTACATCTGTACGACACTTAATACATTTACTACGACCGTTACGGGGAAGGGTTGTAACTTAAAATTTGATTAAAAGGTTTTTTCTTTGTTTTTTTTTTACCACGTCGGTGGCAATTAAGCATACGGCCCGCCTGATGGTAAGCAGTTACCGTAGCCTATGGACGCCTGCAACACCAGAGATATTACATATGGCGCTGCAACCGCAATAATGCTTATTTTACTCATCACCCCATCACGTGTCGGAGTCGATTTTTTTTTACATTGTCG
The DNA here is from genome assembly GCF_947568885.1 of Cydia strobilella. Lineage (NCBI taxonomy): Eukaryota > Metazoa > Arthropoda > Insecta > Lepidoptera > Tortricidae > Cydia > Cydia strobilella. Next base: position 35,311,875 of record NC_086041.1, read on the forward strand.
ATTTTCTCATATAAGACGCAAGATAAGTTCTAAACATTTAGAAAAAATATTAAGTGTCTATCACGAAATGGCTACGAACAGGAGAGAGATGGCAAAGGTGGTCGCCGACGTCCGTTAGGGCATGGCAAACAAAGAAGAAGATCACGAATTGTATCGTGATAAATGATTACTTTCCTCGACTAGTACAGAATTAACACTGTCACATCACAGTCTGTCAAAAACAAATGCTACATAAAAGCCACTACCCACCGATGTTTGATTATAAATAGATAATATCTGAAATGATTTTAAGAACACAACAATAGTTATTTGTGCAACAAGAGAGGAAAGTTGGTTTTTCTTGCGTGTGTTTATTTTGAGTCCCGAGAAAGCGAAAGATTCTATAATTGAATCACGAGCGAAGCGAGTGATTCTAAGGTAGAATCTTGAGCGTAGCGAGGGACTCAATAACACGAGATGTAAAAAAACTTTGCTCTCGTGTTGCACACATAATTTTTCACCTCAGTAGTGAGAACATATTGAAGGTTAAAATGTATTTCGAATTACACAGAATAAACAGAAAAAAAAAGTATTATAATATATACGATACGATACGATACGAGACGAGAGACCGGACCGGACCGGACCGGACCGTACCGTACCGTACCGTACCGTACCGTACCGTACCGTACCGTACCGTAGTATTATATTATATATTTTTAATTTAGCGAAGGCTATGAACTGCCAATTCATATTTCTATTACAAATTCGTTTTTTTTTCGTTCTTCTGTGTTATTCTGTGTAATTCGAAATACATTTTAACCATTAATATGTTCTCACTACTCCAGGCAGTGAAACAAAGTAGCTTTTTAATTTAGTGAAGGCCATGAACTGCCACTTCATACTTCTATTACAAATTCGTTTTTTTTCGTTTCTCTGTAATATTCTGTGTAATTGGAAATACATTTTAACCTACAATATGTTCTCACTACTGAGGTGAAAATGTATATGTGTCACGCGAGAGCAAATTTATTTTACATCTCGTGTTTGAGTCAAATCAACACTCGTAAGAAAAACCAACTTTGCTCTCTTTTTGCACAAATAACTATTAAAGCCATGGTACGATTTATTTCTGTATTTCTTAATTTTAAAAAGCCAACATAGTAGCGAATTTTAAAAAGCCAACATAGTAGTGAATTAACCTCCGAGTTCGTTACAAATATAGGAAACGAAAAAGACGAAATAAAGTCCAATTTGTCCCCTAAAACAGAAAGGCACGTGGCAACCTCCGCACCGGAAAGTTTCCATAATGACATTCGCGAAGTTTCGGGAGCGCCCTTCCGTGGAGATGTTATAATAATCACCTAATTAGATTCACTTCAAAAACATTTTTATGTAGGAAAATACTCCTTGTAGTCGCAGTTGGAATTGAATAAAACCGGCCAAGTGCGAGTCGGACTCGCGCATTAAGGGTTACCTTACGTACCTTTACGCAAAAACGGTAAAAAAATCACGTTTGTTGTATGGGAGCCCCATTTAAATATTTTATTCTGTTTTTAGTATTTGTTGTTACAGCGGCATCATATCACGGTTCATAAGATATAGCCTGGTGACAGACGGAAAGACAGACAGACGGACGGCCAGCGAAGTTTTAGTAATATGGTCCCGTTTTTACCCTTTGGGTCCGGAGCCCTAAAAACTACGAGGGAGGTTGGAACACGTCGAAATTATTTTTAAATAATCTGTTACAGCGTTAATATTAATTCGTTATTATTTTTTTGGAATACAGTAATATATTTACACTCCCTTTGAAAATAAAAATGTTATCTACATGTACTCTTTCTTCAATATTGTTTTACTAATAATCTTCGTATTTCTGAAATTACTTACAAATTAATTTTTTACGTAAACTACGTTTCATCTACATGTTTGTGCTAAACATTCAATTGTTTACTTAGTAACACTACTCAGAAAACTTTAATAGCTATGAAACGAGTAGTAAGTTTCTTTGTTTTACTTTTTCATTCTTTTAAATAAATAAAAAAACATACACGAATATCAAAACTTCCGCGAGACACAGATATATTAAATATATTAACAACGGGTCACTCACGTATCCACCATCACCGGCGCCCGCGCCGAGTCATCGGGCGCGGAGGGCTGCGGCCCGCAGTCTGCGCCGGTCCGTAACCGTCAACGCAAACTCCTGATGACACTTCTCGGTACGGAGTGAAACATGTCGAGCGTTTTTCGACTTAAAATACGTGAGTGACCCGTTATTAATATATATATTAATAAACAAATATTTTACAAAACAACGCGGGTTCAGAATTAAAGAAAAAAAACAAGAATTTTGAATGCATAACATTCTACAATAATATACTTATATAACCTAATATAACCAAGTTCCTAATATAACCAAATTCTCAGTAACGGTATTATGGTGGTTGTCGTCGTAAAATCTTAACGGTTACATAAAAGGTGCTTACGCGACTAGAAGAGACCGCGTTACGCCATCTCGTGGCAAAATGGCGTAAGTTGTAAACTTTTAAAATGTGTGTTGGGTCTTTTTCTTGGTTAAACAATGTACTTTACGCCCGTAGTAAAAATGTTTCTGTTCTGTTAATGAAGATTGCACTTACGTCACCTTTTTATAATTAGTATAGTATATTAAGTTTAGTAAGAAATGTGAACCGCTTATGTTTAATTCGACATTCATTTAGCTTAGTCAAACAAATAAGTACAGGAAGTACTCCGTTTTTATTATTTATTTTAAACTGTATTGCACATCAAGAAAAAGTACAAAAGGCGGACTAATGCCCCATGGCATTCTCTACCAGTCAATCATAGGGCCAAACAGAAAAATGTCAAGGTGGGCGCATTGAGAGGCGTTTAAAAGCAAATAAGTAATACAGAAGGTTTACTAATGTATTGCCAAAAATCGTTTCCCAAAGTATTACTTCCCAAACTATTTTACGCAAAATATCATTTGGCAAAATTTCATTTCGCATTTTTTTTTTCGTTGGAAAAATGCTTTATGCATACCCACACCCTCGGGGGAGAAAGTGCGGGTTATGTGGGACTCGGCAAAAGGCGCCACTACCCACTAAAAAACCAACGGTATGCCTGCGGGCCGCCAATGGGGCGTGGCCACGGGTTCTCTAATCCAACCTAACCTAACCCAACCTAGTACGTCATTTTCATTTCGCAAGTATGGGGTTGGGAAATGAAATGGTTGCGAAGTCAAAAACTTGCTAAAATTTCATTTGGGAAATGAAACTGATGCCATAAGTTTGTTGGGAAGTGAAATTTGGCGAAAAATATTTTGGCTAAACGGCGGTATCCCAATACAGAATAGATATCTTGTCTAGATATTTAGATATTTTATTTTGTTTCTCTCCGAATTTTTTTTCTTAGATTAGTTCATAGGCTCGTATTAGTTAGTAGTAAGTTTAGGTGTTACCTACCAGTCATATGTATATCCAAACTAATAAGAATGACTTCATTTTAAAACTTTAAGACAGTTACGTCATTCCAGAATGGCGTCGTAAAAGCCTTAACACGCGGTATACTTTACTTCAGTATTAAAGGCGGTTTGAGCGATGTATTAAATTAAAGTTGGCTGTCGCGTCTGTACGTCTGTGCTTGAGCAGGGTTGCCCAAAATAAAATAAACCGGACAAGTGCGAGTCGGACTCGCCTACCGAGGGTTCCGTACTTTTTAGTATTCGTTGTTATAGCGGCAACCAGATATACATCATCTGTGAAATTTTCAACTGTCTAGCTATCACGGTTGATGAGATACAGACAGACAGACAGATAGACGGACAGACGGACAGACGGACAGACGGACAGACGGACAGACGGACAGAGGAGTCCCTTTGGGTACGGGACCCTAAAAAGCATTCTTCTAATTTCACCCGCACTTCTTGCTGTGACTCATGATACAATATGTGTAGAGTCGTAATTAGAAGGCAGTTGTAATTTCTCAAATCTAAAATAAATGACAAAATCCGTAATCATGTGCGAAATAAATTACATAAATATTATTTACAGTACATATGGTGCTACTTTCTCGCACTAGTGCGTAAATAGCACTTTTCGTGCATATGTCGAAAGTTTAAAGGGTCATATGTACTGTAAAACGTTGTTCGATACACGTGCGAATAGGTAATTCGCAACTCGTGTCGATTTAAAACACTCCCTGCGGTCGTGTTTTAATTTATCGCCACTCGTTTCGAATTTCCTCTTTTGCGCACTTGTATCGTAAATAACTATATCATTATAAGACAATGTTTAGACAAGAGTGTGGATTAATAATAAGACATTACATATAATGGAAGCCGGCGGTGGGTGTTCTCATGTTTTTTTTACACCACGTCTGTGGCAAACAAGCATACGGCCCTAAAAATAAGCGGTTACCGTAGCTTATGGACGCCTGCACCTCCAGGGGTGTTCCATACACGTTGCCGACCCTTGGGTTAAGGTGGCAGATCCTGACTCTTCGAGGCTTCATGGTTCAAGTTATTAAAATTTGTTATTTATTTAAACTTACCGAATAGGATAGTTGACACATGTTGAATTTTATAACTAAATAAATAGATAGAAAATGAGCAATTTATCACAATAAAATGGAAACTTAAAAATATATGGGAATATTAAAAAATTACAAGACCTCAAAATTTCGAAAAATCACTTTTTTTAGGAAATAAATAACGGTACCATTCGATTCCTTTCATTTAATTAAAAAAATATTGAATAGCAACAATATAGCAACATTTTACCGACAAAATCGCAATATCCTTGTTTTCCATATATCGGAACGGGTTCTAAGCAAAGCGGCTTCTAAGCAAAGTGACACAGTGACGACACGATTTGTTGCTATTTGTGTTACAGCGTTTGCTCAGTAAAGTGGCGATGCCAGACATTGACCATCATTTGTGACTTTTGTATTGCTTTAAGACAATGGGTCCCATACAGACATTTGATCCTCAAAACAAACCTGGCCCCAATTTCACCACGGTGACAGGTGCGACAATTGTAAAACATCAATGTTGCTGACGTCACAGGCATCCATGGGCTACGGTTACCGCTTACCATCGGGCGGGCTGTATTCCTGTTTGCCACCATCATTGTAATATTTAAAAAAACTTTATTATATCGGCAAAAAACAGGTACGTTTATGAAGATGATGATGACAATTGTCACAAGATTTATAAGAATTTTCGGTAATTCTTGACAGGAAATAAGTTCTGTGTCGGAATTTTGCGACAATTGTCGTGTTTCTTGTGACAATTGTCATTAGCATCGCAAAATAAGTACTTATTTATTGGCGATATAATGGAGTTTTGTTTTTATTAAAATGTTGGTAGCAAACAAGCAACCCAGCCCGTTCGATGGTAAGCGGTTTCCGTAGCCTATGGAGGCATGTGACGTCAGTAATAGTGATTTCGACAATTGTCGCACCTGTCACCGTGGTGAAATTGGGGCCTGATCGACCGATACCATTAAAAAAATTGTCAACTACCCTTTTGTGTCAACCCTGACGTATGTATTTGAATGCAAACATGTTGTTAGGTACGTCGAAGTGAAGCCAACTTGTGCTACAATTATAATAAGGGCTTTTGCACACGCCGCGACTGAAACGACGATTACTAAACGACGACTAAATATTACAATCCAGTCGCAAGACATTATTAGTCATTCGGAAATTAAAAAATAATAAGTCCAAGTACAACCGGGAATGGTTATAAAATAAGTTATTACAAAATGTAATATTATGTTTTGAGTTAATTTGATTTTATGATTTTAGTACGAACAGCTTTTAAAGTGTCAATTTAATGGCTGCTACGGACTTTACGACTAGGTTGTTTAGTTTCAGTATTAACAACAATAAAATTTGGTAAGTATTAGTAAAAAGGAATGGAAAGATTTGCAAGGTTCTGGTAGGCTTCCGTAGCTCAATTGGTTAAGAGCCGCACGGATTGCGGAGGTTGCGGGTTCAAATCCTGCCGGAAGTGTAACTTTTTCCATTTTTTCCTTTAATATAACAATTTGGAGTATCGCTCGTAGACGTATCTGCATGTTAAAAAATTGAATAAAATTTGGGTGTTGGTGCGTTCTAAAATCTAATTAGATACAACATTTTACAGAGAAAAACGAGTAAGTACTCATTATTTACTTAATTTACCCGTATTTACTCGTTTATACCCAAGCTGGTGGGTATAAACTATTTACAGTGCTGACACTGCTGAAAGGTTATAAAAATTTAAAATAAAGGTATATTTTGTACTGGATTTAGTAGTCCAATCCAATAGTAAGAAAAAAATATATAAAAAAATGTAATACTAGGATAATGCTTGGCAGAGGGAACAGTCTGAAAATCAACGCTAGGCGTCACCAGCTGACCTAGCATATGTTGAAACTGGTATCCTTTTACCAAACACTAAAAAATCTATAGTTTAAGTTACCTACACCATAATGTTTCTATGTTTCTGTTTTTTTTCCATCGGTGTACCATTTTAAATTGTGTCTGGTATTGGTCTCGGTATTAAACGTATTTTTATTTATTTTATTTTTAATAAAAAAATCAGAAACCACCGACGTGTGGATCATTTAATTGGTCTTTAAAAATAACTTCAATGTTATTAAGCACTGTTTTTGATAAATTTAATACTTTTAGGAAAACAACCGTTTCCAAAGGCCAAAATAATAATTATCTCTCTAAAACTTTCTATATGGAACACGTCTCTTCTTTACCTTGATTTTTATGTGCTAAATTAACAGATTAAGTGCCGGGAACCCGCGGGTTCTCAGTTCGTAGTTGCTTTCCTCTACAAAGCGGGCAAATCGCTGGGATCGGCTACGAGCGTAGCGCTAACGGAAACGTTAGCAGTGAATGTGTTAAGGGATAAGGTTTATTTTTAGGGTCGTCGTCAGGGCCTGACTTAGAGTTCTGACCGCCCTAGGCTGACTATGTATAGGTATATCCGCCCCCCGTTTGTCTTAACTCAGAGCCGCTGCCGCGCGTCTTGGTCCTTGCGCCCTAGGCCTTATTAGCCTGTGGGTAAATCAGGCTCTGGTCGTCGTCATCGAAAGCGAGGAGGACTGGACTGACCTTTACTCGCGCCGTCGGGTCCGCGCAGTATGGAGCACTCCTCTATAGTCCCGAATGGCGTGAACAGTTGCCGCACATCCTCCTCAGTCTGTTGTTTGCTCAGCATGCCCACGAACAGCTTTCGATCTGCGAAAAACAATAACGATAAATACAACAAATAGGCACAATAAACCAAATTTTTAACATGCAGATACGTCTGCGAGCGATACTCCACGCCACCCCAAAGGCGTAAACATAAGGGAAGGAATAGTAAGATATGCAAGGTTCTAGTAGGCTTGCGTAGCTCAATTGGTTAAGAGCAACGCACGGATTGCGGAGGTTGCGGGTTCAAGTCCTGCCGGAAGCGTAACTTTTTAAATTTTTTTCCTTTAATATAAAAATAGGCACAATATTAATATTATATTATTAGGTACTTCTGGCCGAAGGGTGTCGTGTTTCGGAGGTTCCGCGGCAAACTGCCGAATCCGACACAAGAGCAGCCGATTTAACGGAGCCACGCCGTTTTTTCGCTTAAATAGTGTTTAGTTTTGAGTTTATATAATACATATATGTATGTTTGTAAGGTATTTGTAATATGGGCTTTGTTGCCTGATTTAAATTTTAAATAAATAAATAATTATGTAGGAACAAAGGCTCAATATTATTATGTAGGTACGAAGGTTAGACTGATTTTTTTTAATAGACCGTTTAAGTGTCCCACTGCTGGGCAAAGGCCCCTCCCCTTGATCTCCACAACTCCCGCTGTTGTGCTTTTTCCGGCCAGTTACCGATGAAGGTGTCTAAGTCGTCCCGCCATCTCCGTCTGGGCCTGCCACGTCCGCGCTTCTTTTGCGGCATCCACTTTGTGACTATACTAGCCCACCTATCTGGATGCATGCGGCAGACGTGACCCGCCTAGTCCCACTTCAGCCTAGCGGTCTTCTCCCCCACGTCAGCTATGCCTGTTTTGGAGTGCAATGTAGTGTTTCGGATGCGATACATCCTAGTGACACCTAAAATACTGCGCTCCATTGCTCGCTGGCAAACCTTCAATTTGGACTTCTGACTCTCGGTGAGTGACCATGTTTGGGCACCGTTGGTTAGGACAGGCAGAATACACATGTCAACGAGTTTACGCTTAAGTGACATTGGAAGGTCGCCCTTCATTAGCTTCTTCATGGACCAGTAGCTCTTCCAGGCGTTTTGAACACGGCGCTCAACTTCCTTGTCTTGCCTGTCGCTGAAAGAGACTAAACTGGCCCAAGTATATATACTCGCTGACATATTGTATAATCTGCCCGTCAACTTCGACGGTACGTTTCGGGCTATTAGTCATCACCTGAGTCTTTGCACGATTCATTTGAAGTCCAACTTGAAGGCTTGCGTTGCTCAGATCTTGGAGCATTTGCTGAAGTTCTGTGGCAGAGGAGGCAAAAAGAACTATGTCGTCGGCAAAACGATTTTAAATTTAAAAAAATATTTCAAGTTGTACACTAAACTTTTTTTTGAATTTGGAAGTTTTTATGTTATTTCGACTCAGAATCACGAGCTCTTTCGATCCCGATAAGAAAAATAAGTGTTTCAATTTTTTTATTTCTATTCCGTTACGATAAAAAAAAAACTATATTTGGGGACAATCTTACACAGAACAGAACGACCTACAGTACTCCTTAAAAATAGCTACAAATCCGTCTACAAATAATATACTTGGCATTTAGCGTTTGTTTGTAATATAGGATTAGAAACTGGAGAATATTTCAATTTTAATAACAAAACTTCCGTGAGACACAGACATATTTAAATATATTAATAACGTTATTTAATAGAATATTACAATTTTAATTTCTGAAATAGTTTTAGTTTATTTACATAAAGTAGCTAACAAAATTAGGGAATCCAACCTCAAGGAGGTATCAACTGTTTGAACCAGGTGCATAGTTTTGTAGTTATTGTAGAGTTAGAGTCCATTGTGACATTGAACTAACAACCACTTCGTATGGCTATTTATTTATTCCGTGATAATTTTACGTCTCAGGCGTTCACGTGTCGGATCCGAATCGCACACGGATCTTGGCGTATTTGAAGTCTGTTACACAAAGATCATAGATAAAATATAAATACAATATAGGTACATTTTTTCCTTCATATGTCCGTTTGTTTATCTATTCTATATTTAGTTGACTTCTTTGTTATGTTCAGTCTAAGGGTCTATTGCGATTTGTAGATCTCTTTGTATCTTTCACAGTAACATTATGCTTCACGTATTCTAAAATATGTTTTATACTCTATGCAATGACCCTCAAACCTTTAAGACGTTCATGAGATAAGGGCGTGCGCACACGGCGCTTCTCCTTAAAAACCGCCAGTCTGCAACTGTAAATAATCCCAATTCTAACAAGAAAATGGCTTCAAATAACTTATGAGTTTGTTTAATAACATACTGCCAAAAATCAGCTAATTGGCATAAATAAAATAAATCATTAAAATTCCTCTGGCATCAAAGACAAATACCAATCATTTCTATTCGGTAGCCATTTCCTTTTCAAAGCCCGAAGAACACTTATAAGGCTTGCAAAGAACATCAAAACACCCTGCTTATCGGTGTTATTCGGGCATTATTTTTTCATAAACGAGAAATAGGCACCGTAACCGCGCACACAGCTGCCGACAATTTCACGGATGACTGGCGCCTAATTAGCGACCAATTACAATAAAATGGCGACGTAAAAACGCGTGTGCGCGGTTTACGGGCGTTTCCTGCGCCGTATGCGCGCGCACTAAGTTTACTGTTGTCAATGTTAGAAGGAGAAAGTCTAATCATATTAGCAAGTACTGGCCACTAAAAAAAACTGTTTAGTGGCCAGTATGATGCGTTTTTTTGCGACGAAAGTTGGCCCCGACGCTACAGCTGTCGTCAACAAACAACAGCTCTATGTACACAGATTACACACAGTTTTAGTTAAAAAAAAAACAACGAACAAAATCCAAACCCAGGTCAACACATAATTAGCACATTACACTAACGTTGCAGTGATTTCATGAATGAGGAGGGTTCCGCAGTTCGGGCAGGGTAACACATAGGGTAAAACCGATTAATGCACTACGGAATCCTCTTTTAGCTTTTAAGGGAGTTGTTATTTCCAAGACTTCTGTTCGAGCTGCGGTTAAAACCCAATTTTATCACTGTCCAAAATTTTGGGCGCTCTTTACAGAAATCGACGTTAAAAAAAATCAATGGTATAACATAAACCACACTAATTACTTTTCGAAAATGAATACGAAAACAAATCTCTGACAGCACGACGATAACTAAGTGCACAGTGAGTGTTTATTTCCAAGTCGAACCCAGTTTTCGAACACGCCTTATGATAAACTACGTCCTAGTGCCGTGCCTTTTTGTACAGTCGCCATCAGATATATTGGAGCAGGCAAGGTGCTCACATATATCTGAACACGCCTCCATTGTCAAGGCGTTAGAGGGCGTGTTCAAAATATTTGAAACAAAACTATCGTGAGACATACATATTTCAAAATATTTAGATCGCTACGGTTTCACTCAATAGTATTTTTAGTCGCTCTTGGCGACATGTTTCGGACTCGTCGGGAGTCCTTCCTCAGGCACGACGAAATACTAGTGAGTGAAACCGTAGTGATCTAAATATTTTGAATGAATCATAGTTTTTGACTTTAAATAAAACAAATCAGGCTATTATAATTATTACGGCCCGGCCACGCCATCGCGCGGCGGGGGCAGCGGCGAGCGGCGGCCATAGGTGGGAACGAAAGGTCCGATCTCTGTGTCTCGCTTCAACCTATGGCCGCCGCTCACCGCTGCCGCCGTCGCGAGATGTCGTGGCCGGGCCGTAAGCGCAACCGTATCTTTCCTGGGCTATCACAAGGCGGTTCATTAGATTCGACATGGACACTCCGCGCGCTATAAGACAGACAGTGACAACAGTACAGCCTAGAGCACGCACATTAAACGCTACCTGCGATCGCCTACGCGCGCCTCCTTGCAGCGCCCCCTGGAACACAAGAACATGCTACACATGGGCACGGAATAAATAATAGTACTAGTACAGAAGTTTCACTCTAACAAAATGATATAACGATATGACCGCAAGGTGCAAGCGCGAGCAGGCGTCCGTTCCTTAGCGCTGCGGTGCGCGGTACTAGACACCAAAATTGGTGTGGGCCGCATATACTTGTAGCGACGCGACGAAATCGCGGAGTGAGCCACGCCTGACATGGGTCATCATAATGGGTAGATTGTAACGACTCCTGGATGGCTATATGAGATTAAGAATCAGCATATGTAACTGTACGAATAATAGTAAAACAATCAGGCTATTAAAATTATTTACGCAACCGTATCTTTACTGAGCTATCACATGGCGTAGATACGTTTGCTCAGGAACATTGCTCTCAATAATCAACACAAATTAGTCACCGTGGTCGAAACCGGCCAGGACAGTATGATAAGGCTGATGATATATTATAAATAAGTTTTTGGCAAAAATTTCATTCACTAATACTCATCGAATCAATTCTAAAAATCACAAACACAATTAGGTTTCGTTGTTTTATCACAGAGTTCCTATGGCCACCTCCTGTCTCCATCATCAGATCAGCTCGATAGTACCATAATATTGCATTGTCACCCGACTTACATATTTATGCAAATCTTCAGCTTCATCGGAAACTGGGAAGTGGGTCAAATTTAAATTGCAAGATTTAACCCTTACAAACATAGTTACATATTACATACATACTTACTTACAAGTTAATAAAAAGCTTGTAAAAATCGCGTAGAATAGTAGATTGTTAACCAAGGGATGAAAGGCACTCATTTCTGCCGAGGTATTTTGGTGCTCGAACGCAGTGAGAGCGCCAATAGTCCGAGGCAGAAATGATGCCTTTCACCCGAGTTAAACACTCTACTTTTCATTTCGAATACGAGGAAAGTAAAATGCATGTGTTTTTTTTAAAACATGACAAGTATACATTTTTATAGTATTTCTTGAGGGTACTTTCAATTAACAATTCAGGCAAAAGTATCGTTATTTATGGAATGGAGAGTCAAATATTAGAATGGAAATTGTATAACAAATCCATTTAAACTCAAATTTCAATTGCGTATCGTAAAAAAATTAAAAAAATCGTACTTCGAACGTAAAATGCTCTAGTGCAGACACGTATCATTTTCTGCACACCTTTAAGAACAACAATGACCCTCTTTCAGAGCATGAGAAATGAAAAATATTAAAAATTGGCAATATTATGTTGGCTAGGCCTACCAGTACAGGAATGAATTCAACCAGGGCGTAATATAGGTATTCTCTTAAATCTGTCGAGTACTAATAAATCTAGTTCTAGCTAGTACTGTTATCCCAGAAAGGGTTTCAATCTGTGCACCAGCAAAATATAACAAATTCGTATTAAAGTGTAATAATATTGTCTAATCAATCACGCATTGTGCCCCGATTTATGGGGTCCGAGTTATTGATGGATTCCATGCGTTCGCTACAGTTTGAACGCTTTGGAACCCGGTCCGTAAATCATCATCATCTTCCTCGCGTTGTCCCGGCATTTTGCCACGGCTCATAGGAGCCTGGGGTCGGCTTGGCAGATAATCCCAGGAATTGGCGTGGGCACTAGTTTTTACGAAAGCGACTGCCATCTGACCTTCCAACTCAGGGGATAATTCAATGAATACCTATATTAGGTAATCCGTATTTTTTTACATTTAGATTTTTATTCTAGAAAGTTTCTAGACTAGTATTTTTTTAAATGTGTGTTTTTTAAGTGAAATTCATAATACTTAACAATAATGTTAAGTTTGACATATCTATAATAATTAAATGTTTTTAAGAATAATAATAACTGCATCAATAAATTGTTCTGATATTTAGATTAAGGTAATATTTGTTAAACTTGACAATTTAAAAGTGCTTATTGCTAGGCTTATTTGAATAAAGAATATTTTGACTTTGACTTTGGAATTATTGTAACCATCTTGCTAGTACTACTTTTTAGTATAAAATAAGTATTTTGTTTGAGATTAAAGTGTTAAATACTAAATTTAAAAACACAAACATATTGGTTTATATATACCCTAGCGTTTTTGGAAGAGCGGGGTTTTCTGCCACAAGCATATCTAATGTTTAAAAGAAGATCCCATCCCATGCTGTAAACTACTTGTAAAGAACCAATAAACATTTTTTAATACAGTTGCTCAAAAAGTGCTACTTTTCGTGGCTGTTTAGCGTGCGGAAAGTTGGTTTTCGCGAACTAGTGCTTTTTACTTTTCCAATTTTTTAAAATTTTTACTTGTTCCAATTCATGACTACTTATTGATGAATGTTAATATTAGTTTCCTTTAAACGTCGTAATCAACATAAAAACCTACTGTTAATGTAAGAATACGAAAAATATGCATATTTCATATTTTATTACTTACCTCTTCATCATTATGAGTAATATAACACGTTTATTTTTTATTGTTGAAAAACCGTTCTTAATAAGTTGTCTGAATGGAACGGAACGCCTGTCAAAGAAGAGGCGTATTTTCTTACTGCAAGAATGTTTTAAGTTTCCAAAGGCAACATTCGATATTGTTTTTATAAATATACGATACACAAATAATCGTAAATAACGATATTTAGGTAATAATAGTACAATGTTTTAATATTTTGTGTCTTTTCAATTGTTTATGTCTTATAGAACATGCATTTGAAAAAAAAACTTTCATTGAAGTGGGTTCAATAATAATAACAAAATCTATTCTAGTCGAATAAAAGCTAGAAAAACACCTCTTCATAATGTCAATGTCAATGATGTCACAGAATATAAAAGTTTCGAATTCCATTCCTTACTTGTTGCTTTTCTTATTTTTTCGCAACTGTATTAAAAAACGTCGTTCGATACACGTGCGGATATGTCATATCTCGGTACTCGTGAGGTAATGACATACTTTCCGCACTAGCATCGAAATGTACTATTTTTTTAACAAGTTTTAAAATCTAAATTGGGATCCAAGTAATGTAGTTATCAAGTAACGTTCGATTGCTTATTAACAACCCGATTACACCAGCGTATTCATAAAGGCGTGTTAATATGGCTAACGCGGCCATTACCGTTTGACCGAAACGCCGGTAATGGTACCAAGTACAGTAATTGCGTGCGTTTAGCAAATAACTGGTGTTTATTATCGACTGGATAGGACATACGGTTGGCCTGAAGCAAAGGGGGTGCAAAAAAAGACTTAGATTTTTTTTAGTAGGTACAATAACATGTCTGTTCTGGTGGTTTGATCACGATCATCGCGGTCAACCTAACACACTCCTCGCTTCGCTCGTCGTCGCACCTATCTTGTCTCTGTTACTTAAATTTACCTGTTCCAAATGATTGATTTTAATTTGTCAAGTAGTGGTTTCAACTTGCGGGTCAAATATCTCGGCCGTTTTTAATTTTAGAGAAAAGTTTTTCCTACAAAACATGCTTATTTTAGCGTATTCTCTACGATAAAACAATAAAAAATAGGTGTCATAATAACATCACTCCGATGAAAATTGCCGGCACTTCTTTGCTTTAGTCCAATTGGAAATACATATCAGTACACATTAATACTTATTTTGGTGTAGCAATATATTACTAAAAGCAACAAAGTTTCATTTTAATTTTACCAATTTTTTTTTTCAATTAAAAATAATTAAGATATTGAATCATAATTCATAACTATACTTAAATATAAATGATCATGACAATACTACAATCATTTTAAAACAAAACGAATTAACATCAAAATGTTTTCCCCTTTACCCAAAATACACAAACGCGTCAAGCGTTTGTTAAAATTATCAACAATATCCCGCAGTATAGGCCACCCCACACAGCGTCTGCGCAACTGCGCAGCGACGCCATTTTCCATACCGCTGATATGACATCGACGCTCATAAGACGCTAGTATACCGCTACCTCTAGCTAACCTAACCTAACTACTTAACTGATTACTTAATTTTAGTGTACCTATTTGGCGAACATTAGATTAAGGTATTTATAATGTTATAATTTTTGGTAAATTTTCAATAAAAAAAAAAAAGCCTCCCTATAACTTTTCTAGGTTTCTTCTTTCAAACTGTACGTGTATAAGCTACACTTTCTTATTTAAAATTGTTCGGAGTAATTGGCACCTGAATTCCGAGTGCGATTGCATAGTGAAGCACCTCTCAGCAAAAACTGCTTAGCCGTAGGCTTAACGAGTTGCGGTTTGGGTGCGGTTGCGGCGCGGTACCGAGGCGTTAAGCTGGGTCGGTGTCGGTCGGTTTACTTTTTAAATGCGTGGTAACGTAAGTATAGAAAATAAATAGCAGGTTGAAATAGTTTACAATACGAAATTTTAGGATTATAATAGTTTTTTTAAATATAATATTATATTCTCGCGCGATGCACGCCAATTACTAAAATGATCGTCAAGGTCGTATCAAAACCATAACAAATTGTTTAATCTGAATAAGGAACTAGTTTTTGCTACAACTATTGCTATTTTTTATTAACTACCTATAACTATAGGTAGTTAATAAAAATATTCTGTGCATAGGTAACATAATGTTAACATTAGTGTACTTTCAGTAAGTTCGTGTTAATTTGTATGAAAATTGCATACCTTTATTAGAAAGTGTTAGCGACGCTCTAACACGACAGTAGATGATTCTAAGTTAATTTAAATCGAATAGTTTAAGATTGTATTCTTAATAAAGATTTTATCGTTTAGGTAGGCAAATTCGCTCTAGATTGTTATTAGTTCGTAAGTAACATGTATATACGCGTTATTTTATAGCCTAGGATTAGTTATGTATCTAGGTTTCATTCGATTTCATAAGAAAAGGTCAAATTATTTCCCTTGAATTCCTAATCCCATAGTAAAAAGAGTGAGATAAAGCATTAGAAAGAGATTAAAATGTAGATTCGTTAATTGGCTCACGAATTATAGCCAATCATAAGAAAATGTAGACAAGGATAGGTAAGAATGAGCAGGACGCACGATCAACTTCTCATTGGTCACACAAAATCCGCCGAGCATTTCGATATCGCTCAGATTTTACTATGGAGTTAGTACGTTCGATCAAATATCACGTAAATTATAAATATCCGACCATAATAATGTATGTAGAAATCATAGAGAATAATATCGTTTATCGATCAGTGCAGGTACTATTGTCATAGGCCTAGCCAAAGTATTGTATTCGGCCAGCGAAAGGGCAAAAAACCCGCGCTATTGTCCTCGACGCGAGCGGACAATAGCCCGTATTGTGTGAGTATTACCGAGCAGAACAGAAGAGATTCGCTAATCGAGTAGCCTAATGGTTTAGATGTTAGGATACATAAGTTTTAATTCGATAATTACGTGATTAATTAAGTAAACATAATGTAAGCGATAACGAGATAACTAAAATCGAGGCGATGGCGGCCGGATAGCGTCATTAGCCAATCAGAGCCCTTCGAATCGAACGAATGGAAATCGATCTTATCTCCTTATCGTAGGAGCTTTCCTTTTCTTAAATTTTCGTATAAATACAGGGAAGGACGACTGGGTAGGCACAGTATCGGAAAAGCAGCTTCTACTATCAAAAAGTCCTCAAGAAAACCTGAAGAAGTTTAAAGTGCCCAGTCGTTCTACTCTCAGTTACCGTGTTAGGAGTATTTTTATACCTTGTACCGCGATTAATAAAAGTCAGTTTTTACAAGTGTCGTAATTAGTTTAATTCGAATTCGTGGATAGTTATCCTGGTCCTTCGAGGGTGAGTCGGCGTGGGAACGGACACGTCTCGGCAGTACGAGTGGCGGCGGCAGGGCGTGCCAGCGACCAGACTCTACAACTGAGCTCCGGAGGCTATAGTGCGTCGCGGACTGCATTAGAAAGCTTTAGTAGAAAGCACAAAATTATCTCAAATGAAAAAAAAAAACAACCGATATTCATAACAATTTTCCCTGCTGTTAAAATCACTAATTCCGATGTGTACCCAGCTTTATTAGCAAGCTGGAAATTATCTGAATTTAGGTGGTCATTAGAAGAGTCGCGCGGGAGAGATATCCGGCCGGCCGTATAAATCTGAATTTAATGACCAGACCAGTTCTAATATTTACGAACAATGTTTCGGGTTCGGGTTCGGGACACGTACCTCGTGTCCCCGCCTTTAAGTTAGGCTTGTGTTTTTACTTGAATTTGTAATTGGAATATGCTGTTTTTTGCTTTTTAAATCTATTTAACGGTACTCTGGAATGGGTTTGTATGATTTGAATGTTCTTCGTAATTTTAAAGGATTATTTTTACGAGTGCATTCATATTCATATTCATATATTTATTCATAATAATTCGTATTACATGTCACAATATTATAAGTTATTTACAAAATATGATTTGTGACTTCATATTACTGTATGGTGCTAGTGCAATTGTAAATATTATATTTTGCGGTCACAAGACTAAGAAGTTTCGCGGGAGGTGATCCATTTTAGGCATAAGTTCGCTTTTGTACATTTTTTAGGGTTCCGTACCTCAAAAGGAAAAAACGGAACCCTTATAGGATCACTCGTGCGTCTGTCTGTCTGTCTGTCTGTCCGTCTGTCACAGCTTATTTTCTCCGAAACTACTGGACCAATTAAGTTGAAATTTGGTACACATATGTAAGTTTGTGACCCAAAGAAGTACATGTAACGTAAACAAATTAATTTTAAACACGGGGGCCACTTTTGAGGGGTAATTGAGAAAATTAAAAAATAAAGTTTGTCGAACTATATCATGTTACATATCAAATGAAAGAGCTCATTGTGGGAATCTCAAATATATATTTTTTATAATTTTAAGATAAATAGTTTAGAAGTTATCAAGAAAATAGGCAAAAAATGACCCCTTTATCTCCGAAACTACTGGGTCAAAAATTTTGAAAAAAAAATTACACAAAATAGATCTTTACCTATAGATCACCGGAAAACCTATTATAATTGTGCAGTCAAGCGTGAATCGGACTTAATTACTTAGTTTTTGATCCGACCTCTACAGGTTTTTTAAAGACATTTCACATAAAAAATACATTGTTTAAATTGTGTAATGTACGGAACCGTTGGAACGCGAGTCCGACTCGCACTTGGCCGGTTTTTTACCATGTTTTGTCTATTTTGTGTAAAATTGTTTATAAAGTGACATATATCCCAGGTAGCATTTATACGTCATTATGACGTCAGCGACGTCATTATGACGTAATAATACCGTAATTTTTATGTCATTATGACGTCGCTGACGTCACTTTGATGATTAAAGCATGTATCTGACATAGGAGAAATACCTCGAATTTTTTTATTTAAAAATATCTTTAAGTCCAGAATCCACCTGAACGGAAGTTTACAAGGGGATTAATTATGCCGTAAACATTTTATATTAAAAATTGCTTTTAAACGTAGTTTAAGGGTGCTTACAAAAAACGATAAAGTTGAACTACGGACTGGGGAGGGCTCTTAATAATGATTTTATGCGAAGCGGAAAATAATGACTTTCGTTATTACGATCGAGATCATTACCCGACCAATGTTTAAAATAAGGTAAGAATAGTCTATATATCTATATAGATATACACAATACGCACTCGACTAAATTTTTTACAGGATGAGAAGAGAGGAGAACATTGTTCTCATATGAAATGAAACTATGGAAACGGATTATATCGCGTATAATGAATTTAAAATACATCCCGAACCTTTTGCTTACAACTGTTTTTGCTTACTTTGCAGCTTTTTAGGGTTCCGTACCCAAAGGGTAAAAACGGGACCCTATTACTAAGACTCTGCTGACCATCTGTCACCAGGCTGTATCTCATGAACCGTGATAGCTAGACAGTTGAAATTTTCACAGATTATGTATTTCTGTTGCCGCTACAACAACAAATACTAAAAACAGAATAATATAAATATTTAAATGGGGCTCCCATACAACAAACGTGATTTTTTGCTGTTTTTTTCCGTAATGGTATGGGACCCTTCGTGCGCGAGTCCGACTCGCACTTGGCCGGTTTTTTCATTATACACGATATAATCCGTCTCCATAGTTTTATTTCATGAGTAACTATCGCGGTAACCGAAAACAATATTAGTGTTCTCATATCCCAGGTAGCAAAATGACGTAAAATGACGTCAGCGACGTCATAATGACGGCATTATTACGTCATTACGACGTCGCTGACGTCATTTGACGTCATTTTGCTACCTGGGATGTTGAGCTCAATAATTAAATACAGATAATTTAAGAGTAGACCAGAGCTACAAAATCAGAATATAACTTTAAATAAAATATATGTGAATCTCGTGTATAGTTATTACATTAAATGCAAGCGCCACGGGAAAATGCTTCCGAGAATTAAAATAAGTCCCAAAAATTCAACACGAATGCGTTTAAACTACTAAAAACTCAACTGTAGTTGAGAACTGACAAAATTCAACTAAAAACACTCCATTCCTTAGCATGCTATAATAACACAATTACAGCCAGTAGCTTAACAACCGAGCGGAGCGAAAATTTCAATGTACAGTTGATTCCATTAATTAGGCATGCTGTGTTCGCCCCATCGCGCCAACTTGAATAGCCAATTACATTGGTAATTGGGCCGGGGCAGGTGTCTCCTCACAAAGCAGGCTCGGAGCAGGCACTTTTCATATTTCCACGTTGTTGTACTGTAAGTTGTTTTGATTGTTGAGTGGACATTTGTATGGACTGGTTAAGAATGCAATGTTTTTAAAAACTGTTAATACGTCGAGGTGAATATAATTTATTTAATTTTTCTTCTATTAAAATTCTGATTCCCTGTATTCCCTGATCAATATGACCTCGGTCTCTTTAAAACAAGAGTGAATAGGCTGTTACTGAACCGGTGAGCTCCATCTTAGGCCCTGTCTTCACTTTACATCAGGTGTGACTAGGGCCAATCGCCGATCAGTTTATAATATATAAAAAATAGTTCAATTTAACTAAACTATTTTCATTCCAAAATCAGTATTTAAGCTTCTACATAAAACAGCTATTATATTGCAAACAAAAACTTTGAACTATCACTATAGTTACACCACGAACCAAAATGAAACAACATAACGCATCATTATTTATACAACTGACAGCTGATAGTCAATTTAAAGGGATTACGCGCTCATCAAAGCTTTATCAGATACAATACATAACGAGATGGGTCTGAAAGTGGGTCAGTTGTGTTAGCCGTGGGTCAACTACCGACCCACCTACCCAAGTCGAATGAGAATAGTTATTGTGTCGTTGAAGTTCAAGTTGTAGATTAACTTTATCTTTTGTTTTTTACGACTGCGTAGTAAAATAGTGTAATGTGTTCTAGGTTTATGTATGTTCCTTTATTCCAATGTAAGTTTGGAATTTCTCAACTAAGTATCTTGTAATAAAACTATGAAAACGGATTATATCGCGTATATTGAATTTATAATACATCCCAAAATTTATAATACATAAATCTTCTCGGGTCCGTGGTGTAGGGTTGGAGCCGGCATAGTTTATTTTTATCGCGTATTACTTGAAAAATAATTATAGTGTATAACTAGCCTTATGAACCGATTTTGCATGTACAACCAGCCTTAAAGTTTGTAGTCTATGATTGTTCATTATTTTAGTATGTGGGTATTTTTGCATTTTGTAATTTTTCCTCAGTCACCCGTTGACCACGAACGCTGTAAAGAGTTCGAAACGTCGGGATGTATTATAAATTCAATATACGCGATATAATCCGTTTTCATAGTTTTATTTCATGAGTAACTATCGCGGTAACCGAAGACAATATTAAGTATCTTGTAATTTAGTATTACAATTTAAAGGAAAATTGATTTTATTTAAAAGCACGCAAGCCTATCCTAATATTATAAATGCGAAAGTAGTTCATGAAATAAAACTATGAAAACGGATTATATCGCGTATATTGAATTTATAATACATCCCGACGTTTCGAACCCTTTACAGCCGTAAACCCGCGTTTATGTCACCCGTTGACCACGAACGCTGTAAAGGGTTCGAAACGTCGGGATGTATTATAAATTCAATATACGCGATATAATCCGTTTTCATAGTTTTATTTCATGAGTAACTATCGGGGTAACCGAAGACAATATTGCGAAAGTAATTCTTTCTGCCTCTCTGTCTGTTACCTCTTCACGTTTAAATCGCTGAACCATTTTAGATGAAATTTGATATAGAGACAGTTTTAGACCCGGGAACGGATAAAGGATAGTTTTTAATAATAATCATCATCATTCTGCACAGATGAAGTCGAGGTTATGTTAGTAGTATAATTATATTGAGGTGATTTCGAAATCGACCGAATCCTTTTCGGCCTTAGCTCCATATTAAGAACAATGATTTCGTGATGATTTCAGTCTATAAATGTAATATTTTTTGAGAAGCATAATATTAGTTTACAATCTAAAACAGAAATCACAATCCGTTAGCTTTTAGAACGTTAACTTTATAAGTCATAAGTGTGTCAGGAATTATGCAAAATTGAACTAGCAATTTGAAATAAAGTTCAAAATCAGGTGAGAAAAATATTTCCTTTTCCTTATTCTTAAATATTCCTTCTGCCTTTAGGCCGCCGGACGATATCAGCCTGTCAGTTAGAACAAAAATTTGACAGTTCCGAACAACTGACAGGCCGATATCGTCCGGCGGACTGGTAATCAGTGGGCCCCTTTAAAATAGGTACCTTTTGGTTTTCGCAACGCTCCCTAATAATTGTTACTCCCAAGATTGGGTTTGAATTGAATAAATAATAACACGTCAAATCTGGCCAATTGTGACGTTGCGCGTTGGAATAGGGTTTGGGTCAATGATTGTGGACGGCGTATTTTGTGGATGTACATTTACACAGGCCAATTCGAGTTTTGGTTATTCACTTCTGACACTGATATATCAGTATCATATTGGAAACAGATCGAAAAACTAAAAATTGGCCGACAACTTTACGTTTGCAAAATGTATAGAGGTTAAAACTAGTAAGTTTGTGTTACAACAATTGGGGATATTACTGAAATCTTCTGCCACCAGAGTGCAGCACTAGCCTTTTTAGTAAACCATAGAGTATCTTATACATACTGTACCTTTAACAGGTTTTTTAAAAGTTTTCAGAGGACCTATGGGGAAACGCGAATCCGAAATTTCGCTATCTGCCTCGTTAGCGCTCGTATATGCAAGAGTGACAGAGATGTTAGATAATGAAATTTCGATTTACTTATTTCGCGACAGACCCTCTGTGGTAGTGGCGCCCGCTATGCAGTTTCGCGTAATGGCCCAGGTAGCAAAGTGACGTCAGCGACGTCATAATGACGTCATTTATACGTCATAATGACGTAACAGACGTCATAATGACGTATATATGCTACCTGGGGGGTATTCCCAATTTAGATAAAATCCCAACGAAGTTGCAGGTAACATCTACTTTAGAATATAAAAGGCAAATAGACACGTGTTACAAATATATACAAGTAAATCTTTTTTTTTTTATTATAAACTGATGGCGATGATCAGTCACACCTGATGGAAAGTGAAGACAGGGCCTAAGATGGAGCTCACCGGTTCAGTAACAGCCTATTCACTCTTGTTTTAAAGAGACCGAGGTCATATTGATCAGGGAATACAGATGGCGGGAGCGCATTCCATTCCTTAGCCGTCCGTACCAAAAAGGAGGAGGCAAAACGTTTCGTCCGAACGAATGGAATGTGGACCACGAACGGGTGCATACGCTCCCCGCGCCTGGATGTCCGATGATGGAAAGGGGAAGGTGGGATCAGGTCGTGCAGTTCCTGTGCGCACTCCCCGAAATGTATCCGAAATCTTTTGCAAAAGAACTAACATCCCATATTTGAAATTCTCCATATTCGTATTATGCGTCAGCTATTATGCCTTGCAATATTAACCCTTTTCTAAATACAAGGATGAAATGATTTACCTACAAGGGAAGGTCGAGGTTGCCACGTGTAAGCGGTGTTCACATTTCACAATGTATTACTAACGTATTGCCGACCGGTCTGGCCTAGTGGGTAGTGACCCTGCCTGTGAAGCCGATGGTCCTGGGTTCGAATCCCGGTAAGGGCATTTATTTGTGTGATGAGCACAGATATTTGTTCCTGAGTCTTGGGTGTTTTATATGTATTTATGTATTTGTATATTATATATATCGTTGTCTGAGTACCCACAACACAAGCCTTCTTGAGCTTACTGTGGGACTTAGTCAATCTGTGTAAGAATGTCCTATAATATTTATTTATATTTATTTATTTATTAAGGGTCTCCAGCAAGCTCGGTTCTCCATACAAACGTAGTTCTGCTCTCATTTTAAAACGACTAGCTAGATTGCTCTTAAACTTTGTACTTACAATAGGATCAGGTATATCTATATCTGTAATTAGTTTATGTAGCTTCAGATAACATAGTTAAAAAAATAAAGCGAATTTAAGTTTTTAATACAAAACTTGTTTTTGCTCTATTTCGTTTGTTTTATAAACTGGAGCTATATAAACTAATTTCAGACCTAGATATAACTCATGTCATTGTATGTACAAAGTTTCATTACAATCCAACACGTAGTTTTAAAATGAGAGCGGAACTACGTTTGTATGGGAAGGTGAAATTCGGCCGACCTTGCCCGGATCTCTTAAGGGCCCTCTGGTGTTGCGGGTGTCCATGGGCAACGGTAATTGCTTACCATCAGGCAATTCGTCTGCTCGTATGCCTCCTATTTCATACCGACCTACATATACCTTATCCTATTGGAAATACAAAGTTTCAGAGCAATCTAGCTAGTAATTTTAAAATGAGAACTACGTTTGTATCGAGAACCGAGCTTGCCGGGGACTTAAAATGGGAGTACGCTCTTTTTTTGAAGGTTTGTAAGGTTTGACCTACACATCTTTTACAAAATGTACCTAATCAAAAATTTAAACTCAAAACTCATTTAACTAAAAACATATTATTTCCAAAATATTCTCTTTTTAATACATAAACGAAAACGATTTTTAAAATTACCAACAATATGCCACAATAAAAAAAAATACTGATTTAAACTAACACGATTTTCACTCATAATTTTAAAACGAACACGTGACTTAATCGCGTACTACGTTTATTTATGGCCTGACGTGGCGGCAAGAAGATGTTGATACAATTCCTCGCCAGTCTGCCTGTGACCACGAACGACGTCACGTTCGAAACGTCAGGCCATAAACATAGAGTAACTTATACTAGAGCGGTACTGTCATAGTAAATTTTGTAACCCCAGTAAATTCACTGCCATCTGTCGACACACTTTAAAACTAAAAATAAATATTATAAAAATACGATAAAATGTATTTAAATATGGATAAATGTTTTTTTTTTTATTTGCATTAATTATTTTTATGATTTTGACCCATGTTCTTTCACTGATATGCGTTAAAATTATAAATAACAAACGAAACCGTCAACGCCCTCTATACGAGTGTAGGCCAAAACTAGTGGCGCCCTCTGATCGAGAATCAAATTTTCGTGATTTTCGAGGCACGTTTTTTCCTTAGACTGTATCCATCTATTACGGAGTTATATCTATCTTTGCCATAAATAAACGTAAGTTTGTGCGCGATTAAGTCCCGGGTTAGTTTAAAAATTATAAAAAAAATGTCAACGTATTTTCGGTTCCGTCTGTAACACCATAATATCGCTCCCATCGGTTCTCTAAGGCTTAGTTATAATCTCGAGTAGAATAACGTAATTGATTTATTTCGAATTTACCGTATTTCACGAACGTTACGAACCATAGACATAGTATAATACAAGTAGTAGACGCGCCATCGAGCGACCGGGGGTAAGAGAAAGAATATTCATATAAAATTTGGGCAGCATATATTTTTTCTCTTTCACTCTTATAAATTTCAGTATTTCGCCATCGCCTCCTACCTATGATGCCACCCGGTCGGTGATAAGGACAAAGCATGGCACTATTTTCTCTTTCCTCTTATAGGAATCGCAATAAGACTATCTTTCTCTATCAAAGAGTGTCAGGCCCTTGTTACGAACCAATTAAGTCCAACAGTTCAATGACGGTCAAATTTCGTTTTATATTGAACTGCTTAAAAATAACTTTCTATAAATATGATTACGTCACGTCCACGTGTGTGTTATGTTTAAATAATAAAGGATGATTGTTTTTTCAATTAACTGTTAATTAATTAATTTTTTTAAAGCAGAAACGTCTGCGAACGATGTTATTAAGCTAAGAATAAATTTAAAAGTGGAAAAATTACTGCCTTGGATCTTGGGTCTGCTCAGTTGGCAGATCGCTGAAGTATCGATCCAAAGGCCGTAAGTTCAAGTCTCACCCAAGGCAGTAATTTTTCCACTTTTAAATTTATTCTAAGCTTAACCAAAGATATATATAACTCCGTAATAGATGAAAATATTTTCATAGAAAATAATTTAATTTGTTCTTAGAGTCCGTAATAGATAGATACAGTCTAAGGAAAAAACTTACCTCGAAAATCAAGAACATTTGATTCTAGATGAGATGGCGCCACTACCTTTGGCCTACTCTCGTATAGATGGCATTGACGGTTTCGTTTGTTATTTAACAATTTTAACGCATATCAAGAAAGAACATGGGTCAAAATAATATAAAAATAATTGATGCAAATAAAATAAAAAAAATATCTATAAGTATATAAATACATTTTTCAACACACTTGCTCAAAACGACGTTTTTATTCCACCGATTTTTGGCTCATAATCCTAGATATTAAACACGCGTGCTCTTTCAGTGTATCATTTCACTAGTGCTTTTTCATTATATTATCCGACTGAGTTAAGAAGGTAACTGATTGCTAATAATATGCATGGAAAGGGAGCCTTCTTTAATTGGTCGGACTGGCGGGTACCGGCGCGCCCGACCGCCTGCGCGGTGCGCGGCCCGGCCGGCCCGCCCGCCGTGCCGCCCGCGGCCGGGGCGAGGGGCGGCCGGCAGTATGACAGATGCAACACACAATACTAACTGTTTTAACTATTAAAATTTGATTAATATGAGTTTCTTTTTTTCTCGCAAGTGTATTGAAAAAGTCGTATGAAACGCGTGTGCATTGGTCATTACACACATCGGCTTTCTTATTGCGCGCTCGCTTACAGCTCGCGCGCACAAAATCGCCTCGTGTGTAATGACCAACTTAGCACACTTGTATCATAATGTACTATTATGGTATTTTTATACATCTTCATTTTAAGTTTTAATCGTGTGTCTATCGACACAGTGGCAGATGGTAGTGAATTTACTGTGGCTACAAAATTTACTATAACAGTCCGCCGCTCCATCCTATTATATCCTCTTTGGCTTACTGTTAATAATTAAAACGGCATAACCATAATACTCTCATAATAAAGGGTTCGAAACGTTGGGAGGTATTATAAACTCAATATACGCGATATAATCCGTTTTCATAGTTTTATTTCATGAGTAACTATCGCGGTAACCGAAGACAATAATACTCTGTAAAACCATTTAGGACGAAAGGTCCGACACAGGCTGTAATACGTACTTTTTAGTTCCGCATCGACCAATCCTATTGCATAACGAACATGGACAATGACAGACCGAGAACGCACCTCTCCAATCCGACCATTCATTAGACTCAGTGTATGGAACGACCTCCGTAAATGCACTGTCAACACCAATTTAAAGTGTTTATAGAACCTTGTGCATATAATCCGTTTTCATAGTTTTATTTCATGAGTAACTATCGCGGTAACCGAAGACAATACTCTGTAAAACCATTCAGGACGAAAGGTCCGACACAGGCTGTAATACGTACTTTTTAGGTCCGCATCGACCAATCCTTTTACATAACGAACATGGACAATGACAGACCGAGAACGCACCTCTCCAATCCGACCATTCATTAGACTCAGTGTATGGAACGACCTCCGTAAATGCACTGTCAACACCAATTTAAAGTGTTTATAGAACCTTGTGCAAATAACTACGTAGCGCCGCGTTTCGCTAGAGAATTAAGTTATTTGCTGAGCGAGCCGTGGCGTTGCCTAAATTTCGGGTCCGTTAACGTTATATGAGTGTGACTTTAGGGACTGGGGTACCTATAAGTTGGAGTGGGGTGAATTAGACTAACCGGTCAATTCTAACAAAGTGATAATTGCTAGATACGAGAACAATACGAAGTCTAATAGATACGTTATAGTTTAGTTCTCGACTAGTTATCTTTTGCAGTTCGATTCGAGAAACCAATTGCCATTTCACGCTACAATTATTGTGACGTTTTGGGATATCCATTAGATATCCATTGGATGTCTAAGTAATGTTTTAAGCAAATCTTAAAGAGATCGTTCAAGGGGACATGGCTTACCTACTTAAATATCTCGTTATCGTTTCTGTTTCATATCTAGTGGGTATATATAGTTGATATCTAGATCATTGTTCGAATTGGCCCGTAAGTTTATCATAATTGCATAATTTGAGTCTCGTACCTTACTTAAGCAACTCAGCAAGCTTCATTGCTTAAACACGGTACTCGACTTAAAAGCTCTGTATTATATCACGATTGTATAAAATACTATTATCATAAATTCAGCTAGCAAATGTTAAGGCAATTTAAACTTTAAAAACTTTAGTATAATATTACTTATTTAATTTTCAGATGCGGTTTACAGGTTTCATAGAGCAAATAATTAATTGAGGTCAGTTCATATTGAGTTAAGTACAATTAATTGAAATGTAATAGCGTATATGCTAACCCATATTGAATTAATTTTCAAATAGATTGGCCGCTATTGAATGAATATTTTAATTGTGTGATGCCTAAATCAAATTCACAACACCGTTTTCATTAATTTTGTGGGAACGGAATAAGATGAAAGAAATAGATTTAGTTTAAATATGGTTTTGAATTGATAACGACCAAAATATTAGTATTTTTATGATGCATCGTTTATATCGATAACGTAAATTTCCAAGTTGTTTATCACACAACCAGATAATATTCTTTTATGAAAACAACTGTTAAGTAGACTTTTTAAAATGCAAGCAAACATTCAATACGTGGTAAAGAGTAAACAACAAATAATAACAAATAAATGTCAGCTTTGGTCACTTTGCCCGGTTGGCCAATACTGTATGCTCTTAGTTCTGCTAAGACACTCAAGTACCTAATAATTCAAATCGCAATCTTCTTATAATGAAAATCGGTTGACAACATAGGATCGAAATCGATGCTTGGAGAAAGATGCTAAGAATCCCATGGACCGCAATGAGAACAAATGAGTTCATTCTCAGAGAACTAAAAGTCATCAAGCGTCTCTCAGCAATCTACCAGAAGAGGGCTCTCAGATTTTTTGGGCACAAAATGCGATCGCCACACCACAGCCGAACGTTACATCATACTGGGGCAAGTTGAAGGCAAGCGCGCTAAAGGAAGAGCCCCTGCAAGATGGTCGGATTCCATTAGACAAGCATGTGGTTCCATGCAGAGGACAGCCCATATTTTTTTTTTTTTTTTATTTTATTTTTTTGGGAAACATATAGCACACATAATAATACAATAAGGTAAAGACATATAGCCCTTTATCGCGTTAAATGAAGGGACATAGTTGTTGGTCACGATCCTCAGTCATGAGGGAACGAAGAAGAAGAAGACGATTAACCAAATACTTAAAAAACGTTAGAAAAGTAATTTAATTATTCCAACGGGCTACAGCCACGGCCACAAACAGTGACGGATAGCCTTGTAGTGTCGCGGGTACGCGGCCGGTGTCTCGCTTACACAAGGCAGAACAGTCTGCACATGGCTCTAAATAGTTTACTAGAAGATTCATAAAATATTTTAAGTTATTTAAAAAAACCGGGTAAATGCGAGAGGACTCGCCCACCGAGGGTTCCGTACTTTTTAGTATTTGTTGTATAGTGTTTGTTGAAATACATCATCTGTGAAAATTTCAACAGACAGATGAACAGACAGACGGACAGACGGACAGTGGAGTCTTAGTAACAGGGTCCCGTTTTTACCCTTTGGGGACGGAACCCTAAAAAATATTGTGCGGTACACGTGATAACCAATGTGAAACTGTAAGAAATTAAGTTAAGTAATAGACTTAATTTTTTTCAATTTTCTGATCGTACTCGTAACTACCAGGATGGTAGGTATGTACAGTAATCTCTTTAACTAAAAAAAACGACTCCATAAGGTATAGCGTATTCTTCATTTTCGAGATAGATGTAGGAGTGTAGAGAGTGTGTGATGTGACGTATGTGTAATGTTCCTATTACATGTTCATATAATCTTTCTGTTCTTTATATCCTGCTACCCTAAGGTTATCTCGCAAGATCGCTTACAGCGATAAGACCGTCTGTTGCTACCTTTATTTACATTGTAAATCTGTTTTTAAATTTTGTTTAGATTAGGTGCTTATAACAGCGTGGCGCCCAATATCACATGGTTAAGAGCATTTTTTGTTCTGCAGTCGTATTGGCTTCGAATCTTGCTCGTGGCATTTTTTTTTCTAATTAACATAGCATACTAATGTAGTGCTATACTACTTAAGCATTTCAGTAAATATCGTAGGAAGTTTTATATTAACATTTGTCAGTCATCGATTGACATATATTAGTTGTTGGGAATAAATTATTTGTCCAAAAAGCATACTTATATTTAAAATAGATTCTTTGTCCATATCGCTTTAAGTATCATAACTAGGAATCTCAAAATCACTGTTCACCTACAACATCGACGCCAATAACAAATCATCTCACTGTCCCGTCATTAATAAATGACACTTCCAGTCATTAAGCAGCGCAGACGGTAGCCACGTAAATTAATCAGCCGGGACAGGGGACGGGATAAGAGGTATGCTCCAAAAGTTTCACTCCTTAATGATGGCTTAATGAAAATTGCACGAGGAACGATGACAGTTAATCACCGGCAGAAATATAGCTTTAAAACCCTTGGTGTGATTGGATGGGTGCGTTTGTCGCGTTTCGTTTTGTTTAATGGTGGGATGACTGAAAATATTTAGTAAAATGTCACTTTGTCATTGTAAACTTTAACCCCCTTCTTCTTCTATCTAGCGTTATCCCGGCCTTTGCCAGGGTCCGCTTTCCTACTTGCCATTCTCCACTTTGCTCGATCCTGCCCCCCCTTAACCTCCTTATTCATATATATTAAATTATGTTTTATCACTTTCTTACAAATACTTAAGTCAAAATGGCAGATGAAGGCAAACGATTTATATCTAATTCAGGCCAGTAACGCGTAAGAATAACAACAGAAGAGGATAGGGGACGACCGATTCTTCATAAAGCCTGACCAGGAATATATGATCACGCGCCATGTTGCGGAATTTCAACTGGAACTAATTTTTTCATACTATGCTGAACATATACATATACATATATATACATGAGAATAACAGCGCCCTCTTGACAATGATCATATATTACTGGTCAGGCTTTACAAACGTAGTCCTCATTTTTCTCCCTGGATCAAAATCCAGGGACACAATTAATAAAGAAACACAGAAATAAATATACCATAGAAGACGCAAATGCATCTACTTCGCGTCCGAACCCCGACCAAGCGTCGAGGTTGACCGTCGCTCTTTACAGTCCACGCGCGTCAGTTGTTGCAGCCGGACGTCCGTAAAAAATTTAAAAATGCTTCGTTGCATGATAATTAACTGCAACAGCCCAAAAATTGCGAGCACCAAAAGGCAATAGCATATTTCCTATCACAAAAATGCGTAAAATTTGTATGAAAAAGTTGGCACGCTTAGTTTCAATACAAATCGTGGTATTTGCGTCATCTAGCGTATATATTAAATCTGTGCGCAAGACCCTAATCACAACAATAAAAGCTTGTAACTAGATGTTGTAACGTTATTGCTATGTTGAACCACTGATAGTTTAATAGTAATTCATTATGAAAAACATTTTTATGCAATTTGATGTATTTTAATGATAGCTATGCCCGGCCGTTCGTTTTTTTTTCGGATTTTTGCTTTATTATAAGAGTATGGGGCTTTTAAAAAATTGTATGAAACCAGTTTTACGCTCCTAATAATAAAAAAATAGAAAAAAAACAAACGCTAAATAGCTATGATTAAAATACATGAAATTTAGTCAAATATTTTCATTAATGTTAATATCGAAAGAGGAAAATGGGGAATACGTTTATATGAAAAACCGGTTTCGAGGCGGTCGTCCCCTATCGTCTTAATGTTAAAGAAGCTTTCCGCGTTAACATTAAGACGAAAGGGGACATTTTGTAAACATTTTATTATTACTACTGAGAAGCCATACCAAACAATTAAATTGTCGCAATCGCAAACTGTACCACGTGACCAAAGCGTCGTAAGCACAAATAAAAATATTTTCAAAAAATACTTGTTCTAATACATATATAATCCTGTTCCATATTTACGATTCACCAAATTCCTCATTCAAACCCTTATAATTAATTCAGCTGTCTGAGTTGCGTGAAAGTAAACAGCTTAAAGTGGCCAGAGAAGTTTAGATTGTAATCAATTAAAATCTTGGAGACAAAGCGCTGTATTAATCTACGGTTTACTGTTTAAACTGTTGCTATTGTTGTCTAAGTTTGTAGTGTAAGGTAATCTTCAGCGAAATAGAGGTATTAGTCTAGCGGGGATCCTGCCGTTTTCCCAAAAAGAATTTGGTCAAATTTCATTACCCAAACAAATTTTAGCAAATGTTTTATTTGTCAATGCTATCTTTGGCAAGTTTACAATACGCATATTTTCATTTGGTCAAATTTTCTTTAAGCAGAATATTACTACGAAAATTAACATTTAAGCATTTGGTCATTTGGTCATTTGCTAAATGTTTTATTAAGGCAAAAAAAAATTACACAATAAACATTTAGTCAAATTACTTGTTATGACCCCACAGAAAATGAACAGCTTTTAAAGTAGGTTTAGGTTAGGTTAAAACTCCGACCCTACAAAAAACGAACGGCTTTTAAAGTAGGTTTAGGTTAGGTTAGAACTGCGACCCCACAGAAAACGAACGGCTTTTAAAGTAGGTTTAGGTTTGGTTAGAACTGCGACCCCACAGAAAACGAACGGCTTTTAAAGTAGGTTTAGGTTAGGTTAGAACTGTGACCCCACACAAAACGAACGGCTTTTAAAGTAGGTTTAGGTTAGGTTAGAACTGTGACCCCACACAAAACGAACGGCTTTTAAAGTAGGTTTAGGTTAGGTTAGAACTGCTATCTCACAGAAATCGAGTATAGTAAACATTACACATAAACAAATTGTTTCATTGCACACCCATTTACCTGTTTAGAATTTGCCCCAAGTGGAAAAAACACCCTTGCAAAAAAACCCCTTCATAATTGGACCTTAGGCTTGAGATTGCTGCCTTCTCAAAATATGTTTTGCCAACTGAAACATTTTACTTAATGTAAATTGGTGAAAACACTACTTGGTAAGTGGTTCATTGCCTTAACATTCTTAAACTAAATAAAACGTTTGCGTAACATTTTTTTGGGAAAAATAATATTGGCAAATCTTTATTTGGCAAATGAAATTTTGGGAAACATTTTTTGGGATCTGAAATTTTGGCAATTTCTTTTTGGTAAATCATTAGTAATCCTAGTCTAGCGATATGATTGAAAGGAATGAAAATCGAGGTAAAGCACTAGTTAAGTGTGGTGGGAATACAAGCGACGAGAACGCAGGGGAAAAAGGTGTGATAGATTCATAAGACGACATCTATATACTATTTGATAGATATTTAGATCACAACGGTTACACACTAGTATTTTTAGTCGCTATGCGCGCGAGGCGGGCACTCGAGCCTGAGGAAGGACTCCCGACGGGTACGAAACATGTCGTCAATATCAATAGCGACTAAAAGTACTAAGTGTAACCGTTGTGATCTAAATATTTTGAAATATGTCTCACGATAGTTTAATTTCGATTATTTGATAGATGTCAACTGTCAGATAAGTAATAAGTCTTGCGCCGCAATCATAATTATTTCGAATTTTAGATAGAGAACGCAAGTTAAATTATTTTTCAATTTATTTGAAGTCATTATTTACGAATAGTGAGATAATTGTGATAAATTTCATAGTTATAACGACTGCTCATTGCCGTAATGTAAATACAACATAATCGACGTACTGCTCTAAAGTAAGGGCTCTATTAAGGGGCCCACTCACTATCAGTCCGCCGGACGATATCGGCCTGTCAGTTAGAGCAAAAATTTGACAGTTCCGAACAACTGACAGGCCGACATCGTCCGGCGGACTGATAGTCAGTGGGCCCCTTTAGACGATTACGTTAACAGTTTGTACAAAAAGCCGAGTTTGACTTATTCAAAGCTACACGATCTTTTATATCTGAAAGGTAAAATAAATACACAATAAATAAAGAAGTGTATAGGCCCACGGGTACCTAACCTTAACAGACGGACCGACACCATAAGTGAAGAAACCACCAAAGAAATTTATCCCGCAGATATTTTTTATGCAAGATCTTGTAACTAGATGTTGTTACGTTACTGCTATGTTGAGCTACTGATTGTTGATCATATTTTGGTTTACTCTAAGAACAAATTAAATTATTTTCTATGAAAATATTTTAATTTGTGTTTTTTGAATAACTGAATAATGTCATATACAAAGGAAAAAATGACCAAAGCCTCCAGTGTCCAGAGCTGGAAAAAACCAGCGTCCCCAGGTGCCTGAACCGTTCGGCTATCCGGTCACGGTGGCATGGGTCGGAGCTCCCAGCTCTGGGCACAGGAGGTTTTGGTCATTTTTTCCTTCGTATATGACATTTATTTCAGTTTATATTTTGGTTTATTTTACAAACAAAACCAAAAACATATTTACATACAGTCCAACGGCCCTTGCGTAAGTAACTAGGTCCAAGCCATTCGTCACGGTGTTTGTCTGTCTTTGTTGACCGGCGGTTGTAGGCCGGTGGGTAAATAACACTGTTTACTTGCGGCCGGACAGATTGGCGCTGGCTTGAGGGACAATTAGCATTTCCCTTGCGTCTGGGATCATTTTCATATTTTGTTTTTGGTTAACATGAAGGACATTTCAAAGAAGTTAACATTTTGACGATGTAATGAAACGGTAGAAGCCTTTAGGTATATTCACATTGCGATTCCGCTGCTCATGTCATGTCAGGTGTCACTGTAAATATCCTTGATATATTGCGTTAATGTCAATGCCGTATTACTGTAACGATTAGAACGTTCAATCCGTCACTCATTTTATTAATGAGCTTGACAGTGACATCGCCCGTTTTCGTCTGCTGCTGTAGCAGTTTGCAGCAGTAATACTACATCGGCAAGTTTGCTGTATTGCAGTCAGAATGGACTTATACTATGGGGAAACTCAGTGGAGGTTGACAGAGCTTTTAAAATCCAGAAAAAGTGCGTTAGAGTCATCAGCAGGGCACAGTGGTATGACAGTTGAGTTCCACTTTTTAAAAAACTAAAAATTTTGCCTTTGCCTTGTTTGTACTTAAGGGAAATATGCGTTTTTGTTAAATCGCATTACACATATTTTAAAACGCGAGGCGAAACTTTCAATAGACAGACAAGGCTGGCTGTCATGAATCTCTTGTACCATCCTCGATGCCATAAAGATATATACAGGAGAAATGTCGCTAACATTTGTATAGTGGTCTACAATGGACTCCCGGAGGACATAAAGATGCTCGAGGGCAATTTTTTTAAGCGTCGCCTGACGAACTGGCTTCTAGACCAGTGCTACTATAGCGTAAAGGAGTACCTCGACCGCGGTTCAGTTCTAGGATAAGAATTAATTTTCGTGCCTCTAGGTTAGAATTAGTTTTGAATGTATTATTATTTGTACAAAATGGACATTTTAATTATTAATTTGTATTAAGCTTCATTGATATGTTATTTATTTTTATTATTTTTAAGATTGATTTGATTTGCACGCTTGCATGCAGGCAAGATACACAGTACATTTATAAATATGTAACATCCCATTACTGTATCTAAGCAAATAAATATTTCTGATTTCTGAATGTAGCATTAGCAGGCTTTTTTAATGCTGTCTATCCTAGTCTGAAAAAATATAACCTACTAAAAATAAAATCAATTTAGAACTTAATTACTCAAACGTAAATTGTCCAATAAGCCTTCACTAGTTAGTAAAGTTCTGCTATTAAGCTGTAAATCATCCATAGATAGATTTCAATGGCTGCCTGCTTCACTCGGTGTAACACGATATTAACGCGGCTCAACTATAAACTTACATTCAAGACCTTACATACTTGTGTTACAGTTCAAATTCCAATGAGTCTCGACTCATTGATACGAGATTTTGTAGTTAATTTCATCGAATATCTCTAGTGGGAAGTGTTCAATTGAATACTTAATTGATCCTCTTAAATCTGATCGCATATCCCTCTTCGATTGAGTGTGAATTGCTGCGGAAGCGAGTGATACGTAGTACATTTATATGGCATTATTGACACGATAAACTGCAAATATTCATTGAATTCGTATAAATTTTTAATCCTCATAGCATAATTATTTCTGACTCTGTTTTTTAATTGTGAGGTAATTTAAGTATCATGTAATGTATTTTAACCTCACCTACTTACAATAACACTAATATATATTTTGTAGTACATTTCAGTAATGTTTTTTGGAAAGCTAATGCATAATGCACGCTTTATTATACAAGATACTGAAATCAGTAAATTCCGTGAGTATATTTATTTTCAATAATATTTTAACTTTAAGATACTTAAAAAAATATGAATTGAGGTAGAAATCGATATATGATGTCAATCAATCAAATGAGATGTCTTTATAATGGCTCAAAAATTTTCGCCTTTATTCAACTTAAAATCCGGTGCAGTAAATTCACTAGTTTATAAAATTATATTTCTCAGAAGTTATCTGACTGAAACTCTTGCTACAAAACGCAGCTCGATTATTCGCGTCCTTAACTCTTAAAAGCTTTCTTGTCTCAAATCGAGCCTGCACCGTGATTCAATCCACCTAGCTTATGCCACGTCCCTGGGGACGCTACCTTTTTGAGCACAGAACCAGGGATGTTTCGGATGCCGATTTTTTCACATCCTCGGATGTGGAAGCGAATGCGGATTTTTAAAGGCTCACATCCGCGGATGCGGATGCGGATGTCGAGATTGGCACATAAAAAACGTCAAATACACTTTAGTAATTTTTATTAAAAAAAAGAAACTTTTAGTATTTGAACAAGAATATAGGTGCCCCACAATCGCATTACTATACTAAAGTCCAAATAAAACAAACTTTTCACTTCTTGTCGCTGTCCGTCATAGGCTAAAGTGCTCGATCGACGAATCACAAAAACAAAACGAGATTCCTATTGGCAAATGACGAAATTACCTAGCACTTATGCCGCCGCTAAGACGTTCCTGTACCTACCTGTTCCACATCCGCATCCGCATTAAGCTCCGCATCGATTTAATGCGGATGCGGGTGTTGAAAATAATGCGGAAACTCCGCAGTTGCGGATGCGGATGCGAATATTCGCAACATTCCTGTACAGAACTATGACGCTTTAAATTGAAACGGGACACCGGGGTAAAGAGAGTAAATGGGGAAAGTTGTGAGTTAAGGAGTATTTGAATAACTTTGGACGTAAAGATAGCGATAACAATCATACTGGAATTATGGACGTATTAAATAAAAATATAAATTGCTATGCTTACTTCACGCTTGACATTTTCAAATTTTGAACCGGTTTATGGAACTCATTAAATTAGTTCACGTCGTGTTTGGAATAAATTTTATTGTCATGATGTACAGTGCACCTGACTGTTTTGAACCGACTTTAATTTCCAGCCCAGGTAGCAAAGTGAGTGATGACGTAATAATGACGTCACCGACGTCATAATGACGTTATAACTGCGTCATAATGACGTCGCTGACGTCATAATGACGTATAAATGCTCTTAGGGAGGAAGTACACGTTACTTTAAAGTAGTTGTTTTTTTTAATAATTAATTTTGTAATAAGCAGTCGTACTAAGATTCGAATGTAAACTCCATACACGTCATCACACAACCATTTAAACACAAGGGATCTTAGCCACATACGCAATCTGAACGCTACCCATTAAATTTAATAATGAATCTCCGTATCACCGGGTGCTCTTAATGGCAAAGTTAATTCGAGAGAGCCGCAAGCAACTTGTAATAATGGGCGGATGGAACCCTGTTCGATTACGCCGGCCCATTGATTGTTTGATGACGTCGATAGGATCCGTATCTTTGTCCGTTGTTTTAATTACTTTATTTGTGACACGGTGGTATTGTCTCCGCGCCTGTGTGGTGTTTAATGGAATCCAGATTGTCTATTTCAAAACATTTGTACTTATTGCTGCTGGCGTATTAAAATTGAGGATTAATTAGTGATTTGGCAAGATATTTTTTGCCTGTCCTTTTTTGTCCCATAGCTTGGAACTTTTTATTTTTGAGGGGGCGTGTTGGAATTGGAATTAACAAAACTAAATCTATCTTACTCTTATACAAGTATAATGTATAAAAATTAAAAAATAACAAATATGCAAACTTGGTACCAACATACGACTTTGTACCGGTCGCTATAGAAACGGCGGGGCCTTGGTGTGCGGAGGCCAAAACATTTATAACTTTGGGGCGACGTTTGAGGGATAGGGGCTGCGACCCCCGTTCCGGCTCTTACCTGGTCCAGCAAATATCGCTAGCCGTGCAACGCGGCAATGCCGCTAGCATTTTTGGCACGTTTAGACCAGGTGACAGTCGGAACGGGACATAGGCCTTTTATATACCTACCTATACATTGCCTGTTAGTTTGCTAAAATTATAATTAATTTTATTTTTAAAAATAAATAAATAAATAAATAAATATGGGACATTCTTACACAGATTGACTAAGTCCCACAGTAAGCTCAAGAAGGCTTGTGCTTAGACAACGATATATATAATATACAAATACATAAATACATAGAAAACACCCAAGACTCAGGAACAAATATCTGTGCTCATCACACAAATAAATGCCCTTACCGGGATTCGAACCCAGGACCATCGGCCTCACAGGCAGGGTCACTACCCACTAGGCCAGACCGGTCGTCAAATTTTTAGGTTTACTTCTAGTTTTAATTTTATAATATTTGATCCTTAATGTCCTTTAGTAGTTTTGATTAATAAATATATAGTATATTGTTATACTTTCTCTTCCACACATGTACTACAACTATTGAATAAAAAACAACAGCCCATAGTGTCTAATCTTAAGGACTTCGCTTGTACTTTAGTCCCTTGGTAGCATTGAATAGTACACCTTGCTTGCCATACAGTATTGTGATAATAAATTCCAACCCTTATAAATCGCTATGTGCTTTTTAATTAATAGCTCAAATCCAATATGAGTAAATTTTCTTGGTGTCTTTAATATACTATCTTTTATCAAAGGTAGCTCATAAAATGTGTTATGAAAGTGAATGTTTTCTGGTGTAAATAATACTGACTACGACAAAACATTCACTATCACTTCGAAAAGTTTCCAGAATTGCGAAATTTCTACATAGACAAATTTCCAAAGCTTCTTTCATTTTCTATGGGGAATTTTCCCATGTAAAAAATGAAAGTATCCTTTATTTTCTGTAAAATCTTAATGAAATTTCCCACTGTTTGGAATAATTCCTCTCATCTCCAGTATCTCCACTCGTCTCCGCCTCAGTGGAAAGGCAGCCTAACATCGATATCCCAATAAACGAAAAGAAAGCGTTATTTTAGAAACGTCGTAATGGAACATCACTACGAAAATATTGACCTCATATTACCTGTGCAATAGAAATTGAAACATTCCCGATATAAATATGTTCGAAGGCGGTAAAATGTCAAACCGTTTGATAAAGGTCATCTGCCATCATTTATTATTAGTGGCCAGGACGCCGGCCGAGCAGATCGTGAATTTATTATGCGACCCCTGAATTAATGATTCAAGTGTCCACTTTATTGCGTTATTCCTTTTAAAGACGTTAATCGAATAGGTGTAGATAAAATGTTTTTTTTTTTAATGACGTATAAAAAATATTTTACAGTTCTTAGGGTGCTACTTTCTCGCACTAGTGCGTCAATTAGCACTTTTCGTGCATATGTCGAAAGTTTAAAGGGCCATATGTACTGTAAAACGTTGTACGATACACGTGTGAATAGGTAATTCGCAACTCGTGTCGATTTAAAACACTCCCTGCGGTCGTGTTTTAATTTATCGCCACTCGTTTCGAATTTCCTCTTTTCCGCACTTGTATCGTAAATAACTATTATTGACTCCAGGTTAGTGCTATGGCTATTACAGCATAAAAAAACCGGCCAAGTGCGAGTCGGACTCGCGCACCGAGGTTTCCGTACTTTTTAGTATTTGTTGTTATAGCAGCAACAGAAATACATCATCTGTGAACATTTCAACTGTCTAGCTATCACGGTTCATGAGATACAGCCTGGTGACAGACAGACAGACGGATAGATGGACAGACGGACAGCGGAGTCTTAGTAATAGGGTCCCGTTTTTACCCTTTGGCTACGGAACCCTAAAAAATGAATTGCGACTAAAAATTCTGCTTGGGATGATGGTAATATGCAAATTGTTACTGTTACTAGTAACTGCTATAGTTATTGGCCACTACATAGGAATATGGCCACTCTTAACAATAAGTTCTATTGGCTTGTTTCTGTTTGATTTGTTAGGAGTGGCCAATTACTATATAGGTAGTGGCCAGTAACTATAGCAGTCACCTTAGCTGTTTCAGAATACACTAGGTAGAAAATAATTTTTTGTTATTTAGATAGTTTTTGTATTATGAAATATTAATAAGAAAAAGGTCAGGGGAGTTTTCTAATAAAATTAGCCTACCCTTACCTTTCACTTAATATAGTCATTAGAATGCTTTAGGAAATAATAGCATCTGTGCCAACAACATTTTGTTAATACATAAATGCGTATCTACATACGTAAAACTCAAAATCGTAACTTAAAAGAATACGCGATATAATTTAGAAGAGAAAAACCAAAACAAACGCTTGACGCCAAAACCAAGCCACCGTTTCATAGGAGCCAAATCTCTATGTATGAAAAGTGTCCATCAAAAAACAGTAATTAGGCGGCGCCACCATACACCGAAATACCACCAAAAACAACCCACGTAATTTGGTCGGGTTATTTGTTGCCTTATATGGTTCATGTTATACCCATGTCCTAGAGCCTAACTAGCGCCACCGGAGAGATTAGGAACTATTATTTAAAGCTGAAAGCGGTCACTTTTGCAACAATTCTGCCATAAGAGATTGGCATCCTTTCTATACCATCCATACACCGTTTATCAAAGGCTGACAAATCACTGACATAAGGCTTGACAGTCAACACTGATACCTGACAGTTTATACTATTATTAATATT
Source organism: Cydia strobilella (assembly GCF_947568885.1). Lineage (NCBI taxonomy): Eukaryota > Metazoa > Arthropoda > Insecta > Lepidoptera > Tortricidae > Cydia > Cydia strobilella. The sequence continues at coordinate 35,352,476 of NC_086041.1, forward strand.
TTCCGACGTCCTCCCTTCGAACATTGTGCGCTCTAAACCTATAATAGCCCAAGATTTATCGACGCCATTAACATGGAAATAATAATTCCACACTTTATCGTCTATAAAAGCATTTTAATATCAGCTCGTTTGATTTATCTCGCAAAATTCACTTACCATCGGATTATTGTTTAGCTAAACATCTGAGTTTAATGTGGCAGTTATCATCAAATTGGTCATAATTCGAAATTATAACGCCGACTGGCAACCACTGCTGCCGGCAGTAAACGTGCGGGACGCGATCAAACTTTGTTTATGTGCGATTGTAGTGAGATATTACTGAGCTATAGAACAGAATAGATAACAGTAGTAGCCTTACCTCGAGTTTGACACTGACTTATGTCTGCATAACTTACTTCATCTGGTCTCATCTCATCATATGAGCGAAATGCATAGAAAGTAATCGAATTTAAACTGTTGTGAGACATACTAATATTAAATCATTTTACGGTTTAGACTCACTTGTTTTAGTCACTCGCGCGACATGTTTCGGAGAGCCAAGGTCTCCTTTCTCAAGCACTAATAGTGCGAGCAGCGTTCACGACGACCGTGTGTTGCGAAAGGAGACCTAGGCTCTCCGAAACATGTCGCGCGAGTGACTAAAACAAGTGAGTCTAAACCGTAAAATGATTTAACATAGAAAGTAAGTTACGCACACGCTGGCAAATATGTCAGTCAAACTCGTCGTACGGCTTGGTGGGCCACTTACCCCGCCGGAGACCCCCTAAGGCGCATATGAAGGGTATGATGGAAATATTTGCAGGTAAGTTTCGGTAGCAGGCTCGTTTTCGTAGGCAGAGCCAGGGTCACTACTGGATATACTAGGCTTTGAATTGAATTTATTTGGATAAAATCCAAGCAACAAAACTAAACTGACAGACGCAAATTGCGAAATTAACACGATAAACACTGCACATCAGAAGAGCACGCATCTTAAAAACCAGCGAACCTTCCGTGAGGGCGCCACATAACTCAAACCGAGATGGTTCGTGCCACGCCCCCATCAGCCTCATGGACATTCCTTATCATTTATTAACCGGCCATAAGTGCTAAAATGTGTACATTCATACCGTCTACGTGTTTATGAATTAATAATTCAATGTATCTGGGCCCGGAGGCTCCTTGAGCATGCGATGGCCGATATATTTATTGTGCAATTGGGTCGGTCAAATTATTTATTGGAACGGAAATTTGAATGCGGTCGGGTTTTTTCATTTGCCGGAGGTTTTGGAGCGTGGGTGATGTTTTGTATTTCATCTTCAATGTTATGGCGATTGGCGTAGGAATATTTTTTATTCAAACAGCTTTTTGGCGAATAGACCTGTAAGTAGTTTTGGAACTTTATTTTCTATTATTAGTTTTAATTATTTACTAGTCGGTAGTGACTGTTCTGAGTTTGAGGGTTCGCATTCCGGTAAGGTAAAAGATTTGTTCCCGACTTATGGATGTTATCTATTTAAGTATTTATTTATAGGTATTTATCTATTATATGTATCGTCGTCTAGTACTTACAACACAAGCTTTATTAAGCTAACTGCGGGACTAGGTGAGTTTGTGAATTATTGTCCCAATAATATTTATATATTTATGATTTATTTAAATTTCGATTTCTTATGCTTCAGATTAAATGTAGAGCATCCACATACTATAGTTTTATAACAAATCACTACATAGTATAAAACAAAGTCGCTTCCTGCTGTCTGTCTGTCCCTATGTATGCTTAAATCTTTAAAACTACGCAACGGATTTTGATGCGTTTTTCTATAATAGATAGAGTGCCAAAAGGAAGGTTTATACTTATAATACACCAGCATTGCACCCGAGTGAAGCCGGGGCGGGTCGCTAGTTTAAAATAATAAGAACCAAAAGAACTTTATTATTTAAGAAAAATATTTATCTGACGCTAAACAGCCCACGCACTCTCAACCCACGTTTACTAATAAAGCCGGTAAAGCTACCAAAGTTAGAACGCACTAAGAACCCTCACCAAATCAAATTACGCTAACATTCCGTGCCTAAGCTGTTTCCACGTGGTTAACAAGACCTCGTTCAGATAAAATATAATTGGGGCGAGGAGGGTCAAAATCGGTAAAGGCCGAAACGGCCCAGGGGCCGAATTCGAACCTTACAAATCTGTACAGGATTACCACAATACACAATAATCGGGATTTAAATAAATATTATAGAACATGCTCACATAGATTGACTAAGTCCCACGGTAAGCCCAAGAAGGCTTGTGTTAATGGGTACTCAGACAACGATATAATATACAAATACATAAATACATAGAAAACACCCAAGACTCAGGAACATATATCTGAGTTCATCACACAAATAAATGCCCTTACCGGGATTCGAACCCAGGACCATCAGCTTCACAGGCAGGGTCACTACCCACTAGGCCAGACTGGTCGTCAAGAGGCATAAATGGCATTATAAATGACGAAATAACTAAATCTAAAATAAAAATAAATCTAAACATGGCCCTTACCTTGTACCGAAAAATAAATACTGAATTAATTCGCTTTTGGCCCTTCAGATTCTAAGGCATCTATGAAAGGTCCTTGAAGAGACCCAGAGAGCCAGAACCCAGTCTACAAAGGGTCTTGATTCGATTTAACTTACTGCACCAATATATAAAAGTTCGAGCGAGATGGGATGTGAGTAACATCAAATCAAGTAATTTTTTTATAATCCTTAATCCTTATTCAACACATGTACTGAGAGTTTTGAATGATTTACGGTTAGTTTCACTAGATTTATATTGACCGGGATATCGAAATATCGGGAGCTCACAAATAATACAAAAGGTAATCACGGTCTATATCCCGGTCAATATAAGTCTACATGTACTGACCCTTCGTTTTTGAAGTTGCGAGTTTGCGGATTAAGTAATAGCGAATAAGTGCAAAAAGCAGCAGATTAAGATCACATCTTATAGAAGCTTTATAGAGGCGGTTTTAATTTTTAATTAAAGTGGTATTAAGAGGCTTTCATCACGCCAATGACAAAATATACCAACCATGATATTTCATTATGAAATAAAACCTGGATGAAACATGTAGCTTATAGTGTCTATATTACAAGCTTTGCTCGATGAGCATTGATCCATGTGTGTATCTAAGATTGCTAGACAATATACACGGTTAGGGAGGTTTTGGGATCATACTGAGCAACTATGAGACCAACCACGAAATCGCGAAAAAAATTTTTACCCTCCCATAGAAAATGGACTAGCCAAAATGTATGAAACAGCCAAAATTTTTTCGTTATTTCGGGGTTGGTCGAATAGTAAAAGTTGCTCAGTATAATCCCAAAACCTCCATGGTAACGAGAATGCACTTACTCAATTTTTTAACATGCAGACACGTCTGCGAGCGATACTCCAAATTTTATATTAAAGGAAAAAATTGAAAAAGTTAAGGGGCCCACAGACTATCAGTGCGCCGGACGATATCGGCCTGTCATTTGTTCGGAGCTGTCAAATTTTTGTTCTACGTGACAGGCCGATATCGTCCGGCGGACTGATAGTCAGTGGGCCCTTTTACACTTCCGGCAGGATTTGAACCCGCAACCTCCGCAATCCGTGCGTTGCTGTTAACCAATTGAGCTACGGAAGCCTACCATAACCTTGCAAATCTTTCCATTCCTTCCCTTATGTATACACGCCTTTGGGGTGGCGTAAAGCGACATCTACCGTAAGACGATTACATCTTTTTTTTTTTTATAAACTGAAATATTTGTCGTATACTAAGAAAAAGTGACCAAGGCCTTCAGTGCCCCAGGCTGGAATCGAGCCAGCGTCCTCTGCTATCGCGGCAGGTGCCTGTGCCATTCGGCCATTTGCCATTGTGCCATTTGTGCCGCGATAGCAGAGGACGCTGGTTCGATTCCAGCCTGGGGCACTGGAGGCCTTGCTCACTTTTTCTTAGTATATATATGACATTTATTTCAGTAGAGAATGCACTTATTTTTTAGCCAGCCTCTATAAGAATCATTTGTTTATGGATACGTATAAAATGTCGTCTTCATCGAGCATTTTGTTTCATTAGCCATCCAACATGTTTTTCGTAGTTATATTAATAGTTTTTCACTTTAATCAATTTAAGTAAAGAAAATTATCTTGACTAAAGGCAAACAAATAAAGTTTATAGCTAGTTTTCGGTTAAATTAAAATTTTACAGTCACATAAAATTTTCACTGCGTCTATTAAGACGACCGAGTTTCCGAATCTCTCTACCCGTTTCCTATATTCACTTGAAACCTACATGAAATATAACTTGCTTAGTATATGAAACAGTTCACAAACTTCCGCCCATACACAAAATGATACTCAGCCCCGAACTATCCCTGGGGAACTCGAAAAATACATCACCGCGAAACAAACATTGCCCGCAAAGTCTCCCATCGAACTTGTATTTGAAGTTCGGCAGAGGACAGGGTTATTTTCTACCAATGGCCGCCGCAGCGTCAACACAAGGTGTCACTTTCGAAGTTACTTTAAAAATATTTACGAGTTTCTTTGGAGTTCTCGTTCGAATTTATAGTTTGCTAAAGTTTGGCATTAGATATTATATTCGGCATTTGTCGTGGATTTATATGTGTTTTATAAAGTGCAGTCGTAATGGACTCGGTTCGGAGGTGAGGTCGTCTGAGGTTGTTTGTGGAGAATATTGAATGTACTTATATTGACCGGGATATAGACCGGGATAACGTTTTGTATTGTTTATGAGCTCCCGATATTTTGACGCAGTTACATGCATCTTGTTCACGGGTGACTGAATACAAAAGCTAATCCCGGTCAATATAAGTCTAGTGAAACTAACCGTGAATCATTCAAAACTCTTAATATTAACTGTGTCCGAAAGAATGATTTAAATCTTGTGTAAGCTAGCAGCTAGAAGAACATTTTGACTGATAAATTTAAACCAAAACTATTAAATTACACAAGATACAAAACATACTATGTTTTCTTTGGTATTTTTGGTATTTTCCTTAGTGGTTGGTTCATAGTTTTATTTCATGAGTAACTATCGCGGTAACCGAAGACAATATTTCCTTTGTATTGTTAATTTTATTTAGTTGGTATGGACATATTACGTAGTTTCGTTACTTTTATAGGCCGAAATAAATATATATTTTTTCAAACTAAATTGGCTTAGTACCGTAAAAACGGAACGAAAATAATATAAAAGTCTAAATTGAACTGTAACAACCTAATTTGAGTGGGACTATTATTTCAATCAAAACAAAAGCAATATTGGTATTGTATTACTTTCGGACATGGGTCCAATGACCTATGGGACTTATGGAGGTATTCTAGACTATATTATATATGCATTCCTGCTATACTTGGTCAAGCAAATTTTGTCAGTAGAAAAGCGGCAAATTAGAAAAATCGGGGGGTAGCAACACTACGTTTGAATGGTTCGAAAATCGCGTGACATTCATATTTTATCTGTGGAACTGTTTTGTTTACATTTCATCGTTGTTCGATGTACAGTCAAGGGCATAAATATATATACATTTCCAAAGTTTCCTCTTACATCTTAGACTACCTCTCTACTCTTTGCACTACCTGTTGTTTGTATGAGTTCTACATTTCCTGCTACCCAAAGGTTGTCTGGAAGAGATCGCTTTTTAGCGATAAGACCGCCTGTTGTTACCTGGTTCTATTTTTTCTTTAAATATTTCTTTGTAGTTTTACATGTATGTAAAATGTATAATTTTGGTGCAATAAAGAATATTTACTTACTTACTTACTTACTTAGACAATAAAGCCGTGTTCACATATTTTTGAGCCATTTGTCTGGATCGATAATTTTGCCTTCGACTGTAGGTACATTGCTCCTTTTTGTTCATTTTCTAGGGATACAATACTTTAGTTTGCTTTACGTTGTTACTGACATATCCAGCTTGACAGACTATAGCAGCAATGTTGAGAATACATTTAATGTTTCAAACAAAATGGTCTTATTTTAAACTTGAATATAAACTACGCAACGAAAAATAGGGTCACGAACTGCGATCGTATTTAAAAACTCTATAATCAAATAGACGAATGAAGAGGTTTTGAATATGGTAGGAGAAAGGCGAAGCTTATTAAATAACATAAGGAATAGGAGAGGCAAGATGTTAGGACACCTAATACGAAACGACAACTTTTTCCTTAACATCCTGGAAGGAAAAATTGAAAAGACGAGAGGCAGTGGAAAGCCTAGAATCACATACCTGAGCCAAGTAAAAGAGAATGCATCGTACGAGCAAATCAAAAGACTGGCTCAGGAAAGAAAGGACTGGCAATTACTCCACCGACAAGAGCAAAGCTCTTAAGTGATGATGATGATGATGATGATAATCAAATAATAATACATATTGCTACATTTTAAAACTATAATTGCACAATAAAACATATTGCAACAAAACACATGTTGTGGCACATCCGTACTGTGGCAGCCATCGATGGCAGATAGCGTCCGGTGTTTTATTATCTGTGCTGTCTCGGCTGACGTTGACAAACGAGCGGCAGCGAGTTGCGGGCGGCGGAGGGCGCTAGTGAGCGCTAGTTGACGCTAGCAGACGCTAGTACAAGCGAGTAGCGTCTATTGAACTTTTTCTTTTAGCATTACCTTTTTTTTATCTTTATTAAAGGGCTTATTCGAGTGAACGAATATAGCATTACCTTACGCATGCCAAGTGAAGGTAATCTTACGTACAAGACTGCGCCATTCATTTGATTTGTGTCCTACCTATGTATTACCCAAGGGCCTGACACTCTTGAATAGAGAAAGATAGTCTTATTGCGATTCCTATATGGAAAGAGAAAATAGTGTCATGCTTTGTCCTTATCACCGACCGGGTGGCATCATAGGTAGGCGATGGCGAAATAGCGAGATTTATAAGTGAAAGAGAAAAAGTCCTATGCTGCCCAAATTTTATATGAATGTTCCTTCTCTTACCCCCGGTCGCTCGGTGGCGCGTCTATAACTACTTGTATATTATTAATAAATATGAATATGAATATGAATATGAATATGAATATGAATATGAATATGAATATGAATATGAATATGAATATGAATATGAATATGAATATGAATATGAATATATACTATGTCTATGGTATTACCTGTAGCTAAATTTCGTTTTCATTATAATTGATTGTTTTACAAAATGATTTCCAAAAATATTCTTTAACACAAATCCTTCTTCTTTACCACTATAATGAAACATTTAAATAATTATGTTGAATTCACTTTTAGTTCCTTTCTCCTTAACTAGCGCTAATCACATGCAGTTTGAGCATTACACATATTTACGAGTACGGTAATTACGGTACGAGTAAAGCAGTACCTCATACTTAACCTACTAATTTGTAGGAACTGCAAACGTAACTTTGTTATCGCATATATTTATATAGGATTACAAACTTACTTGTGCAATTATTAAATCTTTAAAATGTGACTGATATTGCAGTATTTTTAAGTTTTTAGTGGCTTAATACGCTAAAAACTAATTACGTTTCAAATTTGGAGCTTGTGGGTCTGCTAGAAGTACCTTAGAATTATGATGATCGTGAGTGAGTGTGTCAGTGACAAAACTAAGGAACTTTGCCATGCAATAATTGTTAAACTATTGTATGCCAGACTAGACTAGACAGTCGCGTTCGCAGCTTCGAGCCGCGTTGCGCGCACGAGTGTGGAGGGTACCCGCATCATAATTATCACGTGATCTTGTGGCAGGGGGGGGGGGGGGGGGTGTAGTTCAGAAATCATGTGATCATATTTAGTCTATTTTTGCCAAAAATGATCATATGATTTCTGGACGACTCCAAAACATGAAAACGACCCACCTTATATACTGATTGAAACTAATTATAACGATTTTCACTCATAATTTTAAAACTAATACTGGACTTAATCGCGCACAAACTTACGTTTATTTATGGCCTGACGTTTCGAACGTGACGTTACGTTCGTGGTCACAGGCAGACTGGCCATAAATAAACGTAAGTTTGTACGCGATCAAGCCCCGTGTTAGTTTTAAAATTATGACCCATCTAATGTTCCAAAATTGCACCTAAATATACCAAAAACTTACAACTTTGTCGAAAAACATTACTTAAGTCCCCCTTATCCGCCATCTTCAACATTCCGAAACGATGTTATGTTTGTCAGCGATAACGTATATCGATCGAAAAACGATTTGTTACAAAAAAACATTCTGCAATTTATGACTTTATTAGACAGGAATAAAGTCTCAATTCTTTTAATAATTTTAAGAAATGTAACGTTCCGCCTTTGACTTGAGCCGATCGGTTATTACGGACATGCAATTTTGTTATTAACACTCCTTTTCGGTTTTCAACGAGCCGTGAATTTGGTTCAGATTAGTTGCATGGGATATTATTGTTCAAACAATTTTTACAATTTTTTTATATTAAAGGAAAAAATGGAAAAAGTTACACTCCCGGCAGGATTTGAACCCGCAACCTGCGCAATCCGTGCGTTGCTCTTAACCAATTGAGCTACGGAAGCCTACCAGAACCTTGCAAATCTTTCCATTCCTTCCCTTATGTATACACGCCTTAGGGGTCCTGCTGGAAGTGTAACTTTTTCCATTTTTTCCTTTAATATAAAATTTGGAGTATCGCTCGTAGACGTATCTGCATGTTAAAAAAAAAATTTTTACAATGAATTATTTTATGTAAAATGTGAGTGTAATGTCTAAATAACCCGTAGGGGTCGGATCAATAACTAGGTAATTAAGTCCGACTCACGCTTGACTGCACATTTCTAATAGGTTTTGCTGTCATCTATAGGTAAAGAACTATTTTGTGTATTTATTTCAAAATGTTAGATATAACTAAAATAGGTATTTTGGTACTTATTCATATATGACTATTATTAATACATACAAGCAGGGGCCATGTACCAGTATAAAGTTATATTATATAATTATCATGTTTGGCTCGTCCCGAGCAGCCTCGCAGCATTGTATTCATAGCGCTACGAAACTTTACTACGAGCCACTACGCCGTAGCGCCGCTACGCCAGAGGTATACAATTTAGCAACAGTCTTGCTATTGTTATTTTGTCAGAAACTAACTACGTTAACTATAAACAATTACAGTACAAAAGTGACGTTTGTAATAGTTTGATTTAAAGTTTGTAAAACTTAGTTTACAAACTAACTTTTGATTTAAAGTTTGTAAAAGTTAGTTTGTAAACTAACTTTATTATACTACAGTGTAATATGTAGATTTTAAGGTAATTGGTTTCAACATAGATAAACATTCCAACATAATAAATAATTCATTTTGACTATTTACTGACTAAAACGTTTTTTTTTCTTATAAAACCCATTACTGCTCTGGAGTTCGATTCTAATTTAAAAAAAATGGTTTTGAACTAGTTTGATATGATTTCGACAATCGGTCTTGGTGATTGACGAGCAACTCACGCACGACTTTCACTTCATTTTGTATGCATCAATAAATACTTAAAAATAAGTACTTAAATATACCAAATGTAAAATAATCTCATTATGTATTGACCTATAACTGTGTGATATGAATAATAAATTTCATTTTATTTCATTTCAATTAATTTAATTTAATTTCATTTTAATTAATTTCATTTAATTTCAATTCATTTCAATTAATTTAATTTAATTTCAATTCATTTCATTTCGTTTCGTTTTATTTCAATACGCGTGAGCGATCTTCAAGGTCGTATCAAAATAAGATCAAAACCGTAACAAGTTTTTAATTCTGAATCTGGCTCCAGGCCTATTGACAATAACATTACCTTTGATTGAGTCCACCAGAATCTAAGCTGTACCTTTCAAATGTTTACAAACACTATGAAATATAATTATGTACCTATATAAATTGTTAGAAAAGTTACAAAGAAAAAAGTTCAAATTGCGGCCATACGTTAATGGTTGGTTCATTAGCTAAAGTATTATTTGTACGGGAAAAATATTTTTTTGATATAAGCTGACATCGTGTGGTGCTCTAAAGTAAATAAATATTTACCTAACTTTTAGAAAATACCTTTCTACTTATAAAAAAATTCAAAGCAATCGGTACAATTATAACGTAATATTTACACATAATTATATCAAATGTATAATTAGCCTCCACTTTGATGTGTCGACTCAGACATACGATAAAATAATATCGTTAAAAAGGGTTCGACCTAGCTGATGGAATGTTTAAACGGGAACCTTTTGATGTCCGGTGGAAAAATTAAGCTCACTGATTGGATAAATTTATTGAATTTGCGATAAATTACTTGTATTAAAAGTACAGATTGATATACAAAAGGAAAAAGCTATAAAGAAAAAATTACATGGTACGTACATATCGCCCAGAGTAATGGAAACTTAAGTTTAAGTTTACTAGCTATAATTATTTATAATTATAAATAAAGGATAGATAGATGGATGGATGAATTCGGTGGATGCGAGCGGCACAGGATCGGTCGGAGTGGCGAGCCTTGGGGGAGGCCTATGTCCAGCAGTGGACATCTATCGCAAAATTGCAAACCTTAAGTGGCAGTGGGCGGGGCACATTGCTCGCGGAACTGATGGCCGGTGGGGCCGGAAGGTTCTGGAGTGGCGTCCGCGTACCGGAAGACGAACCGGTAGGCCTCCAACGAGATGGAGCGACGACCTGGTGAATGTCGCGGGAATTCGGTGGATGCGAGCGGCACAGGATCGGTCGGAGTGGCGAGCCTTGGGAGAGGCCTATGTCCAGCAGTGGACGTCTATCGGCTGACATGATGATGATGATGATGATGATGATAAATAAAGGAAGATGAGGAGGATAAATAAACTGGCCCATGAACCAATAACAATAAGTGACATACCATCGGGAAGGTTTTTTTATATACTTTATTTATAATCCATATTTTTGTTATAGACTTGTCAAATGTCTGTTAAAAAAATATGACAAAAAAATAAGATAAACTAAAATAGGTATCGTGACACAAAATAATCGACAATAACAAAACCTTCATGATCTGCGACACATGAACTTAGTATCGAAAAAAAAACTATACGTTTCAACACACTAGTTTTTGCGGCGATACTTTTTTCACGCAAAGATTTGGGGCTATTTTTTTTTTTTTTTTTTTTTTATAAACTGATCGGCGATTAGCCCTAGTCACACCTGATGGAAAGTGAAGACAGGGCCTAAGATGGAGCTCACCGGTTCAGTAACAGCCTATTCACTCTTGTTTTAAAGAGACCGAGGTCATATTGATCAGGGAATACAGATGGCGGGAGCGCATTCCATTCCTTAGCCGTCCGTACCAAAAAGGTACCTGCCATAGTAAAAGTTTTACAACTTAGAATAACCGGTGACATGCCGCTAGCTCTTATTGGTCAAATCGGCCAATTAACCCACCCGGGTGGGTGCACCCTCCTTACTCAGTAAAATCTTATAATCTACAAAAAAAAGTGTTTAATAACTTACGTTTTAGCATAGAGTAACTTATACTAGAGCGGTACTGTCATAGTAAATTTTGTAACCCCAGTAAATTCACTGCCATCTGTCGACACACTTTAAAACTAAAAATAAATATTTATAAAAATACGATAAAATGTATTTAAATATGGATAAATGATTTTTTTATTTGCAATAATTATTTTTATATGATTTTGACCACCATGTTCTTTCACTGGTATGCGTTAAAATTATAAATAACAAACGAAACAGTCAACGCCCTCTATACGAGTGTAGGCCAAAACTAGTGGCGCCATCTGATCGAGAATCAAATTTTCGTGATTTTCGAGGCACGTTTTTTCCTTAGACTGTATCCATCTATTACGGAGTTATATCTATCTTTGGTTTTAGTAATGGTTTTAGATGGAATTTGAAATTTGCTGCTTGAAATTAAGATAAACAATAGAAAGTTTTACAATGTTACGTTTGTAATACCTAGTGGTTAAACAACACTAGGCAAGCGTAGCTAGTTACATGTTACTTTAGGCATTTCTATAAGCGATAATTATTTATTGCTTACTAGCGACCTGCCCCGGTTTCGCACGGGTAACACAAAACCTTTACAAATTACACACTAAAACCTTCCTCAAGAATTACTCTATTGACAGGTGAAAACCGCATCAAAATCCGTTGCGTGGTTTTAAAGATTTAAGCTTAAGGGGCCCACTGAGTATCATTTCGCCGGACGATATCGGCCTGTCAGTTAGAACAAAAATTTGACAGTTCCGAACAACTGACAGGCCTATATCGTCCGGCGGACTGATAGTCAGTGGGCCCCTTTACATAGAAACAGAAAGCAGAAAGCGACTTTGTTTTAAGGGGCCCACAGACTATCAGTCCGCCGGACGATATCGGCCTGTCAGTTGTTCGGAACTGTCAAATTTTTGTTCTAACTGACAGGCCGATATCGTCCGGCGAACTGATAGTCTGTGGGCCCCTTTATACTATGTAGTGATAGTTGCCTGAAAACTCTCTGATATGAACCCATAATGATGCCTACAACGGCAGTGCGATACAACCTCCTCAAAATGGCAAACTAAAATCACTCTTCCTACTGTCATCGCGGCACTGAATTTAAATAACAATTTAGCGAGGCAATAAAGTCGAGACGTGCACTAACTGCTAATTGTTCCCAGCTATTTAATAACTGTTCTTTCGTTCTGAAAGGGCGTAAGTGCGGTAGCGAAGGCATTTAAATACTTGTAATTATGGAGGAATAACAATATTCGTATTAAATGTTTTGATTATGGATCGTTTTAACACATTCGCGGACACGAATGCTATAGCATTCGCGTAGTTTCTTGTTTCCTTTGGCCTGTGACACATGAGGTAACCGCCCGTGAACGTGTTAAGATTGCATTGCATGGTTAATAACTTTCGGGCTGATTCGAACTTTAAGACGTCAAAAATTTGCTAAAAATACGGTATTGATCGTATATATGTGTCAAAAGTGACGTTTTTGTTTGAAGAAACGTCACTTTTGACACTGACATATCCGTTCCATGTCAATCAATCAATTTTTCAGGTAGTATGGCTCCATCGATACTGTCGATGATTTCGCCAACGTCAAAGTGGGATCCACGTGGGATCGAATTAATATTTCTTGATTAAAACATATCGGCCATCGGCCATAGCCAGTGTACGGTAAACAATAAAATTATGGGCTTCTTGGGCTCTAGCCAGACATGGTTAGAGGAAGAAATACCAAATGCTCTTAGAGCACGACGTTGTTCGGTGGTTGTATGGTGGTATCTTTAGCAATGTTTGACGTATCTTGAAGTTTGAATCAGCAGGTAAGCGCGGTAGGAATTAAAATACTTGTAATTACGGTGAAATTAAATTAATATTAAATGCTTTAATTATTGATGAGTCTCTAAAGATTGCGTTGCATGATTAGTCTCTTTATATAAAATACTATATTATGTAACTAATAAAAAATAAGGAATACGAAAATATAAAATGACAATACGAATGGTACAAAACATTTCATTTTTGACAACCGGATTGGATATTTTAACACTAGAATCTTATTATTTCAAACATATTCTACAATCTAACATTATTTGATGTAAGTAATATAGAAAGAAAACAAAATGTTCTCTAATGTCATTACGAGTATCAAGTCTCATTGACTTGATCCCTACAGTTTTGATATTTTATTTGCAGTGTGACTATTATAAAATCAAAATAAAATTGCTAAAATCTAAATGCGTTTCAAAACAAATATATTAGGATGTTACAACAATACCATATCCGGACAGAAACCACATGCATTCGAATCAGCCGTCGCTCTCGCACTTTGAAGAGAATACGTTAATTCGTTGTGTCTCTCTCTACACGTCGTTACAATCTAAAGCCGTGGTTTTGTACAGTCGCTGCAGAATTAGTTCAAATAATAAAATATATGTGAATACATTAAGTTTATATAACCTTTTATTTCGATAAAATCTAACAAAACTCGCGCGCCTAGAAGATGTTGATGTCAACGTGAGCCAGTCTTCTCCGAGACCATGGGGACAACGCCGTCCTCGAAACGTCGGAGGTAAATTTAAAACTTATTTACGCGATTAAGTCCCGTCGTTGTGAATAATAATGAAAATCTTGCAAGTTGAATTGAGCAGAAAAACATTAAGAAACTTCAGTAACGATCAAGCTGTTTTTAGATTTTTATGTTTGAGACTGAAGATGACCATAGGAATACTATAATGAAACCTGATAAATACTTCTAATGCCGGATGTACACACTCAGGTTTCGGACGCAGAACGCAGCGCGCGGGTATCGTGACATTCGTGATCGCTGTTTATGCACTGTTAGTGCTTTTTCATCATAATTGCTCGAAAAAGACCTTATTTAATGCAAGTGTACTGAAGAGTAAAGGCCTATATTGTACCCTCGGGAGTTATGGATTGTGAAAAAAAAGCTACAACTCCCTAAGGGAGTTTTAGATTTCTTTTTTAATTATGTCATACGAACCAAGTAGGATGTAAGTAAATTGCTTTGTTTAAAGTCAAGGTATAAAGGAGTTTTACTTTTAAAATGCTGACGTTTATAATTTAATATTTTTGTCTCTGTTTCAAAATATTTAATTTGATTAATTTACTAAAAATACATGAGTTAAACAGTAAAATACATGAGTTAAACAGTAAAATACACGAGGTAAACAGTAAAATACATGTGTTAAACAGTAAAATACATTAGTTAAACAGTAAAATACGTGAGTTATACAGTAAAATACATGAGTTATACAGTAAAATACATGAGTTAAACAGTAAAATACATAAATTAAACAGTAAAATACATGAGTTAAATTGTACAATACATGAGTTAAACAGTAAAATTAACTTAATGTAAGTAAGACTCACGACATTTTGTTCGTTCATCTTAGGTTTCTATTAATTCTATATTGCATCACATAGTAATTTTTAGTTATTCCTATAAAAGTAGGCTCCATTGCTATACCCTCAGCGCCCAGAAGCCAGACAACCTTTTGCTTAGCTCCTTTCCCTACCGACTTTACCAGTCTGGTGTAAAATTAATTTTGTTGTGTTTCACGAAGCAGATTTCATTTCTATCATGCCGTTGTATAATGTTTTGCTCAAATAGATTCATTAGAATCTGGCTAGCCCTTGTGTATTCATAATGTGAAAGAAAATGTGGGAGGGATTTCTGTATACGTTTAGAAACTTATTAAGAATATTTAGCATAACTAACCAGCATTGTACTTAGTTAATATATTTATTTTATTATGATTCTTAAACAAAAAACTTTTGTTACTCATAATATATACTAAAGCTTACCTTTTGATTATGAATAATTGAAGGCATGTTAACAAAAACAACATAACTAACAATTTTTGCGGATTTGAGTTTTTGGTATCATAGCATTCGTCTAAGCAGGATCTACACGTAGAGCAAAAGATAGTGTCCAAAAATGACCCCAATTGTCCAAAATCAGTAAATCCACTAGTTAATTAAGATAAATCTGTACCTCTCTGATAGAATACAAAACATAATTTCTATAGAAACTTGTTTATTTTCTTACAAAAAGAACATAACTAACAAAATTTGTATATGTATTTATATTGTTTATTTATGTAGTTTATAAAGGTATTATAGTATATAAATATTACTAGTTTGTATATTGGCGTTAGTATTAGATTTTATATTTAGAATATATTTTTTTTTCGCATCGCACTGCACCCACCTTAACAATTTCTGTTTGGCCCAGTGGTTGACTGGTAGAGAATGCCTCAAGGCATTAAGTCCGCCTTTTGTACTTGTTCTTGTGCAATAAAGTTTAAAATAAATAAATAAATAAATAAAATTTTACAAAAACAACATGTGACGAACTTATTTTTTATTTTTTTTCCAAAAATACTGGTCTTTGAAATTTGTAATCGTATATTTCGGAACTATTGGCCACTTACTAATATCACCTATACAATGTTTATGTCCAATAACTAATATATAAGAAGATATTTAGTTTTTTTCGTTTCCTGTAAATTCATGTCTAGTGTAGTTATGTTGTTTTTGTAAACATGCCTTCAACTAGTTTCTGGCCGTAATTTCGTCTGCGTATAATGATGATTTCCGTGATATTATATTTCCCAGCACTAATTATCTACATACCAATTATTATTATTACGAGCCTATTGTGTCCCACTGCTGGGCAAAGGCCTCCCCCCTCTTCTTCCACTCCTCCCGGTTTTGAGCTACATCTGGCCAGTCGCTCAAAAAGGAGTCCAAGTTATCCCGCCATCGCCGACGAGGTCTGCCGGATCCCCGGTTTGACTCATGGGGCACCCACTCTGTGGTTATTTTGGCCCACAAGTCATTCGGCATGCGGCAGACATGACCAGCCCAGTCCCACTTTAACTTGTCCGCTTTCCGAGCTACATCTATTATTTTTATTATTTTTATTTATTATTTTATTTGGGTTTTAGAGTTAGCAGTTTTTACCAAATATCATATAAATCTGTTAAGTTTATGCGTGATAAATAATATAAGTAGGGATTTATAATGTAGTAGTAAATCAGGATTTTAGGTTTGACTGGGGTATGTAGAAAAAATATTTTGTAAAAACTCAATAACATTGCTATTACGTAATAAGTTTTACAAAAAAATACGCATGGGTATTTTACAATTAGGCCGAGCAACAAGAACGTATAGAGGGAAATGCTTGGAACACAATTTTTGACTCCATAACTTTGTTAGGTGAACATATCAAGTCTCAAAAACATAAGATATCTAAAAACTTGATAAAACAAAACTTGTAACAAATTTTATTATTTATTAATCATCTTTCATTTTATATAAGCAGTCATTTCGCTAAGACGCATAGTTTACGAGATATAATCGAAAAACTAAAAATATGACCTTCAAAACTCCCTCTCCCCCGGATCAAGGCCTACGGCCGGGGACTTGTGATATGTTCACCTCCTAACTAGTCCAAATGAAGTTGCAGTCAAAAATTGTGTTCGAAGTTCCTAGCATTTCCCTCTATAACTTTTTTTGAGCATTCGTTGCCTGGCCTAGTTTCTTAGTCACTCGGATTTTTCATTTAAAATAAGAATATAAAGACTCATTTTGCGTACCAATTGTATAAGGTAAATACTTACACGTGTCACATAGTAATTAAGTTCACATCTTTCCAAATTGCCTAATTTTCTAATTGGTCTCATATGCTTTCTATTAATCTATGTGTTATTATAAAAGTTGTTAAAACTGTTTTACCTATCAGCCATTAACTGCAACATCGATCAGTTCCCATATAAGTTGCAGTTGGGTTAAACGCATCTCCCAACATACCACCGGCTCAAAACCGCACGTCCGATCGTCGCGAAAATTGTACAGTCGCCATCAGATATATCGGAGCGGCCGAGGTGTTCACAATATCTGAGCACGCACTCTAACGCCCTGACAATAGAGGCGTGTTTAGATATTTGTGAGCGCTTCGGCCGCTCCGATATATCTGATGGCGACTGTAAACAACAGAATTCAAACACTACAGCGCTGCAATTAACTCTATTTTACTCACAAACATCGCTATTTTACTAATAAATCGCTAATTTCAATTGTTTGTACTGGTATGGCTACGCGGCCGGTGAATTTGAATCATGTTTGATGGAGATGGTATGCTGATGGATTGATTGCAAATTGTTGTTGCGCATATGTTTATTGTACGGTGAAATTGCAAGCGCTCATCAGACGGGTTAGGGGAAGCCCCAACAGTCTTCTGCAGGTCGTGGCCGGGAGGCAGGACAGCGCCGTGCTCGGCAGGTTCAACGAGCTGCATGCTCCGAGTGTGCGTGAGCCTCGGTGAACCGCGCGCCACGGCTCTGTTACGCAGGGCTTTTAGCTTAGACCTTTGTTGTTGTTATTAAGTAATACTAACTCATTTTAGTTGTAGTATCTTAGTTTTTTAGTATTTAGTATTAATAATTTTAGTTTTAATTTTTAGTTAAGAACTTACTAACAATGCTATGGACCTATGAGTTGTCTGAAAATAAACGCATTTTACTTTATTTTATTTATTTAATTAGTCTAAAGAAAGAGACAAGTTTTTTGAAACACTTGTCAACTTCACTTGTATCTAAATAATGCAGTAATCCATACTAATAATTATAAATGCGAAAGTCTGCCTGTCTGTGTGTTAACTCTTCACGCTTAAACCGCTGAACCGATTTAGTTGAAATTTGGGATAGAGATAGTTTGAGTCCAGGGGAAGGACATAGGATAGTTTTCATGTCGGAAATGTTTTTATGTCACCCTAAAGAGGGTGAAACGGGGGTGAAATTGATATAATTAATGAGTTGCCTGTTAATTGATGTAAGCAACTAAGCATAATATGCTCAAATTGAATGACTGCCATTAGACTTTATCCAAGCGCTACACTCACTTCAGCTGCTGTTAAGAGGCCGGTGTCGATTTGAGTCGCAAAAATTTAAAATTGATAGATTTAGTCCGTGAAATTTTACACCTTTTGTTACCTAATTGAAATAACAAGTACTGGTTTCTATTAGCACGTCTTCTTATCTTACCTTTTATCAGATCAGTTTTTTGAAAACAGACTCACTAAATTAGTAATGTTTGCTTTTCTGATGGACGTTTAGGTAAACGCGCGTAAAGCACTGATTTTGTCGCTCTTATTTGTAAATTTCGTAAAGTTTGGACGGCTAAACATGGTAATTTTGTATTACACATATCCTGTACTTGAGGTTTATCAGACTACATTTCTGTTATTATGACTTTGAAGTAGTGTAAATGAAAGTTAGACGAAATCAATTTTCTCCAGAAATTACTTCAAAACAAGTGACAATTTCTCTGAAAATCGACTTAATTTCAACGTAATTTTGATACTTAAATAATCTACAACATTTGCTGAAACTATACTTATACATCAATTTGTATATTTTACCACCATGATTTTTTGATGATTTTTTAAAAACTACCCCTTCTCTTCATGCATTACCGGTGACGCACGCTCGCGACCTCATTATTAAAAGGCAAGATGAGAAGACGTGCTAATAGAAATCAATACTTGTTATTTAGATATTACGTAACAAAACGTGTATGATTTCAACGACTAAATCTATCAATTTTACATTTTTGCTCCAAAATCGACTACGGCCTCTTAATTCCAAGGTTCATGTAGTAGTCGGATCGTAATGAATTTTTGCATCTATAACCATGCAATATTTTAGTAGCATCTTCTGTAACTACTATGGTTTTGCCGTCGAGTTTGGGATCACTGGATTCGTTATGACAATATCTTAGAGCCATACATTGAAAAAAAAAAAAAAAAAATTGTCGTACTCATTGACTGATTCAAAAATAACTTAACTAAGTATGTAACAGAGTAATAAATAAACAAATTTGAATAATCTCTTAAAACTGACTTAGTTGTTACAAAACGACATGTGGGCTGGTTTAACAAATTATTCACAAGTCTCAATTTTTGTATAATAATAAAAAAAGAGATTCCTCAGATCCATACATTGTTAGTTACAAGACACTTAAAAAACTACATTTTAGTAACTACCTAATATTAACAGGTTACATAAAAATATTTATATGTAGTAACAAAATATTATTAACAAGTATTAGCATGTAAAAATTTGTTTTTAATAAATACATATACTTTTAGAACATAATATCATTCATCCCATTCATTATGAGAAGTAATATCTATTAATACGAGTAAATAATCTCGTTATATTAAGTTAATTGTTTTTTTTTTTTTTTTTTTTTTTTTTTTTTTTTTTTTTTTTTTTTTTTTCCTAAATTTAATTCCATCGAAAGTCGAGGGCGTCACGAATTCTGCCCCTTCAATATTAATAAAGATGATAATCAAATTGCTGTTGACACACATTTTAGTGTAAACATGGAGCTGTGAGGAAAATTAACATTGTTGATACGATCGCAACGACATGGTGGTTTGTGGTGTGGAAAACTCTATTTTAAACATGTATTGTGTTTTTTGGTCACTAAAAAAGGGTTCATTAGAAAAAATAGGATTGAGAAACACCAATTGGGGCATTTTCTGTGAAAAGGGACCTTATTGTCGATGGCGCTTACGCCGCACAGCGCCGCGCGGCATTGTATTTATATCGGAGCATCTTTAATAATGGCGTAAGCGCCATCGACATTAAGGTCCCTTTTTATAGAAAATACCACAATTAAGCCCCATTTAGACGGACAAGGTATTTGGTAAACCGACTGAATTCATTATACTCTGTTCTTGTATATTTAATATTGTATTTAACTGACTAAGTACGGTGCAATTTTAGTGCACTCATAATCAATTAAATATATCAAACATCAATGGATTTAATATCATAATCTGATTCACTCTGTTATCCGATTGGTCACCCATTGGTTGGATTGGTGGTTGGGTGGCTCGGTCTACCCCACAGAAATAAATATACCATAGAAGACGCAAATGCATCTACTTCGCGTGTCCGAACCCCGACCAAGAGTCGAGGTTGACCGTCGCTCTTGACAGTCCACGCCGCCGGTTGTCGCAGCCGGACGTCCGTGAAAACTTAAAAAATGCTTAGTTGCATGATAATTAACTGCAACAGCCCAAAAATTGCCAGCACCCAAAAGCAAGAATATATGTAAAATTATATTATG
The DNA here is from genome assembly GCF_947568885.1 of Cydia strobilella. Taxonomy (NCBI): domain Eukaryota; kingdom Metazoa; phylum Arthropoda; class Insecta; order Lepidoptera; family Tortricidae; genus Cydia; species Cydia strobilella. The sequence continues at coordinate 35,373,162 of NC_086041.1, forward strand.
CTTAAATTTTGTATGAAAAAGTCGGCACGCTTGGTTTCAATCGTGGTATTTGCGTCATCTAGCGTATATATTAAATCTGTGGTCTACCCTATATTTTGTTAAGGATCTTGTCATCTTGTGGGCCTGCAGCAAGATTGTTTAACGCGTAAGCGTTATAGATGGAGATAGAACTCCTATAAATTTCGATGTTCGCGGTAGCCCCTCCTGGGACTTCAGAATACTACTAGCTATATGCATATCTATACTTTAGAGAACCTTAATGGCAACCAATAGGGTATGTTTTAATGATAAAACTTCCATGATATAAAGACATAGTCCAACAACTTATGCCCCCGTTGAAGGTCCCCGTTATTGAGTGGAACATGTCGAGCAATGTGGTATTTTCTATAAAAAGGGACCTTATTGTCGATGGCGCTTACGCCATTATTAACGATGCTCCGATTTAAATACAATGCCGCGCGACGCCGCGCGCCGTAAGCGCCATCGACAATAAGGTCCCTTTTCATAGAAAATGCCCCATATTCAACTAAAAAAATACGTGAGTGAGCCGTTTTAATATATTTAATAAGGTATGTATATGTATACATACCTGGCGAAGATTTACATACTTATCTGTAACTCTGCTTTCAATTCAACGTAATAAAAAGTTATTACGAATAACCCTCCAGCCACTACCAGGTTTATTATTAAATCATAATTCTCGGCCATAAAACTCCCCGTTTACACTTACAATGTCGTCAAAAGCCTAAAACCGCATATCTCATTCAAATATACCATAAATCCAGACAACATGGTCGTAATACGCATATTTCCGATTTGATACATGATAGAGAGGTTGATTCTGATTAACCAATTTGTTATGGTTTTGATCACGACTCACAATACTCACGGGCACCAGTCCAGTAAGCGCGAGATGTATAATAAGGTAAATACGGGCACTCGTGCCTGAGGAAGGATTCCCAACGAATCCGAAACGTCGCCAAAAGCGATTAAAAACAATAGTGAGTGAAACCGTACTGATCTAAATATTTTGAAATATGTCTCACGATAGTTTAATTTCAAGGTAAATACGGTTAAGTGTGGCTGCGGGGTAAGTGTGTATCTGAACATCATACTGGGGCTACATTTTGATTAGTGTTTAGTAGCCACTAAACGCAAGTAGCAAATATATAAATTCGCAATAAACACTAATCAATGTGTAAACTGGCCCTAAATTGAAGGCCATCTACACTTAACACGCAGCCGCAATTACCCGATTTGACCTTATTGATTGAAACTTACGATTTTACGCATTATTATTTACTTATAAATATAATAAGCGTAAACGAATATCAGCGGTTGAAAAATGGAAATCGTTAGCTTTGTACTCTAGTGTGCAAAACGTTCAAGTGGATAAATAAGATCAAATGCGGGTAGTTAGAAAAACCCGCGCAGCCTGAGGATGTTGACGTCCACTCCAGGCAGTCTTTCTTCGAGATCACGATAATATTGTCGTCTTCCAACCGTCTGAGGTAATTTTTTAAAGATTAATCATACGCGATTAGTTAAGTCCCGTTGAAATAAATAGTTATATGACTATTAACATACTCGTGCATCGATGCATTTCCCTCGCACCAATCAACGTTAATTTATAGTCAAGATCAAAACCGTATCAAACTGTAAAATCAGAACATGCCTCAGAAGTTAACGACTCATCAAATGCCAGTGTTGTGACTTATTAATGTGAGTAACGACGGGCTATCGATGAATAATAAGTGAGGCGATGTAGAATGTCGATGATGCGGCATGTGCGTGCTGGCTGATTGGACGCTCAATCTGAATGTAATCGGTTGGATTCTTAGGTAATATTAATGTAGGTACATATATATTATTGATGATTTAAGCGCGACCTTTAATAATTTATTTGTTTTTCATTTACACTGTGGCCCAAGAAAATTTAGTTTTTGTTCAATTTTTTTACACGTCTTTCGCGTCAATTTCAATTTAAATATCATTAAAAATTTAATCTAATAATTATTTAACTGAAAATCTTTTAATATATCAACTTTAAAATATTTTCCTTTGGCTTTGATACACTAATGCAAACAAAGGTTTAACTAATGCAAATATACACAGGAAACTAATCTTTGTCGTAATAAAAAAGTATTAGGCCACCTTGAACTCGATCGCAGTCCATCTCGCTCGCACTTATGTATTGGTGCGATAGAGGGAATGTGATCGAGTTCACGCACAAACATCAATATCAAAATAATAATAATAATAAATCTTTATAATTATTAATATCAAATGCCTACTCGCGGTACCTACAGCTACTTATACACATTTATGGAATTTTAATCATTCCATGTAAAATACAATTTATAACATTCTCTGATGATTACTTATTTCTGTTTGCTTTTCAAAAAAAAATGCCGAAATAAAATGAAATTATAATAATATTATTTTTATTTATAACTTTTAAATGTTATTATACAAAACGAGGGGCTAATAAAAAAAAGTGCACAACATAACAAATAAGGTACAAATGGCGGACTAAATGCCTAAAGGCATTCTATACCAGTCAACCATCAGGCTAAACAGAAATAGTAGTAGGTGCAGGCATTAAACAAAAAAAAAGGAGAATAGGTAACTTAAAACAAAAAATATAGCGATAAATTATACACAATAACGAAAATAAACTTACATATACAAGTAAATACTATAATTAAGAGGCCCCGGCAAGCTCGGCCGAATTTCACCTTCCCATATTAAAACTACTAAAACTAAACTTCGTTCTCATTTTAAAACTACGTGTTGGATTGTAATGAAACTGCACATACAATGATATGAGGTATATCTAGGTTGGAAATTAGCTTGTATAGCTATAGTATATAAAACAATCGAAATAGAGCAAAAACAAGTTTTGTATAAAAAACTTAAATTAGCTGTATTTTTTTACTAATCTGAAGCTACATAAACTAATTTCAGACCTAGATATACCTTATCCTATTGTAAGTACTAGAGCAATCTAGTTAGTCGTTTTAATATGAGAGCCGGGGACTCTTAAATAAACTTACATGTATATTACTTTAAGTATCGCCGTTAATGAACTGTCGCCTGCGGTATTTCCGGACCGATATGACCTTCAAACCTTCAAGAAAAGAGCGTACTCCTATCTTAAATGCCGGCAACGCACTTACAACCCCTCTGGTGTTGCGGGTGTCCATGGGCGGCGGTAATCGCTTACCATCAGGTGATCCGTCTGCTCGTTTGCCTTCTATTTCATAAAAAAAGTACCCAGTGGCAATAATACTACGCCTTTGATATTGAGTTTTTTTTTTAATAATTTTAACATGTAAATGAGGTCCAGTTATCAAAACACGAGCAACTCGAAGCTAAGATTTAATTACTTAGGGTTAGCACTTGCTAACGTATTATCATAAAAAAATAGTATTATTTATTACAGAGCAAATAAGAATGGATTTATTGCTACTTTTTATTTTAAAATATGCTTGAAACCAAAGAAATTTTCTTCACGAATCCCAAACACGTCTAAATGAGTACATCAGTTAAAAAAACAGGAAACTCGGCGGAAATTACTGTTACTATAACAACGCTAAGGAAGAAATTTATGGCTGAGCACCTAAGAGGAAGCTTGAAAACGCTCGCCCAAAAGAAAATAACTAAAGGCAAAAAGGGAAAGGTAAAAAAATGACTGAATTATTCTTTTTATCACAATTGCTCGAAAAAGATCTTATTTCATGCAGGTGTACTGAAGGACTAAGGTCTATGTTGTTCCCGCGGGAGTCATATATTTGTAAAAAAAAACCTATAACTATAGTTTGTTTTATTTTGTTTTATTATGTAACTAATTCATACAAACCAAGTAGCGTAAATGAGTTTTAGTTTTAAAATACTGACGTTTATAATTTAATATAATTTAATAGCAGTTTAAAATAATTTTACATAATTTTTAATTGTGGCTGAATGTCGAATAGGTCTGTGCCTTCGATGCGTAATCTGTCAAGAAATGACAATATGGCGAACGAATGTTTGATATGTCACCGTATTTAATAATTTTTTCGCTTAAAATTGAGTTTCTTCTTCACAAGTGTGATGAAAAGCATTGTGTTTAACTTCGGGGGCAAGAATATTGCAAACTAGGGTCTTTAATTTCCTCCAGCCTGCGGCTGTCGGGAATTACCACCCTCGTTTCGTAAATTTAACTTACACCCCTCGTTGCACAATGTACTAACCGATTAACTGTCTCAATACCAGGGGAGTGTCACTTCGTAATTTAGGTACATTTGGCTGGCGCGCCTCCCGGGCAGGCGTATGGCAATGGGCTGCCGCTCGACTCGCACAAAATTGAAAATACATAATGAATAAATCTATAGCTATTGTTCTGTTTACGGATGTGTGAATAAACGGAAGAACAAGGAAGCAGAAATAACATTTTTTTTAAATTCTGGACTATATTGACCGACATATTTTCAAAGGAATAAGTACTTCTGTGGCATACCTACTTCCCTGAGAATCAGACATACTTCCCCGGATAAAAAAAAAATATGTTTACAGAATCAACGTTTGTAATTCCTTCATATTTATCTTAAAAATAATAAATCAGTAGGTATAGGTACAAAAACTTGTCAAGTAACAACCCCGTGCCGACACTCGCAGCTCGATTATAAAACTGCGGCACGCAAAGAAGATTCACGGTTCGTGCGCGGTTATAAGTTTCAATTTTGCTTGCAGGCGGCGAGTATAGGTATAATTTTATACCTAAATCAAACTTTTGTGAAGGAGTGAATTTTCTGTACGGTAGTACTATTCGTTATTCTGTGTCAATACATCGAGCCAAATGAAACTTTAATTACCATTGTAGCGCGCGTACATTAAAAGATGATTACAACTTTAAATTACAGATCGTAAATGTCCCATATTTTCCGATAACATTGTCAGAGTATACAAACATTAAGAAAAAAACGGGCTCGTTACAACACTAACATAGTTATTACACGAAACACTTATTTTAATTACACGCCCACGTGCCTATTCGGTCACGCGAGTTTCGGACAATCGATATCCAAACTATGCGTAACAGGGTCCCATCACTACCATATTCCGTGTTTAAGTTTGTGTGATTTCCCCGGGGGGTCGGGATGGCATTCGAAAATCGTCACCGGCTGTGAATTATTGAAATCGATCGATTGCATTTTAATAATGAATACTTGCCGTTACCGTTCAGTTTAACGACGGCGTTATTGAGTTCTAATTATGAAAATGTTGATTTAAAATGATATCTGCAGTAGAACTAGGGTCACCGACATATCTCGCAGAATTGCAAACCTTAAGTGGCAGTGGGCGGGGCACATTGCTCGCGGAACTGATGGCCGGTGGGGCCGGAAGGTTCTGGAGTGGCGTCCGCGTACCGGAAGACGAACTGCCGGTAGGCCTCCAACGAGGTGGAGCGACGACCTGGTGAAGGTCGCGGGAATTCGGTGGATGCGAGCGGCACAGGATCGGTCGGAGTGGCGAGCCTTGGGGGAGGCCTATGTCCAGCAGTGGACGTCTATCGGCTGACATGATGATGATAATGGATGATGATTTAAAATTATAACCAAATTTATTACAAGTTCCAAAGCCGAATTAGGCTAATTCTGCATGGCATTTGCAATGACAAAGTATGGCGATGTCTTCATATATCAAATTTACTATGAAAATATTACGTTTATGACACACTCAATTTGTTCTGGTGCAGTTAGCTTACATGAACTCAAAATTTGCACATTTCAATACGTGAGCTATAATTTGAAAGTCAAGTAATTTAATATACAGAAAGCGCTGGTGTTTTCGTACCTAATATTAAGGTAGATAAAAATATTAAAAATGTATTAAACATTTTAATATCACTAAAATATTTTTTATCAGTCAACTATAGGTACATACATATTCATGGATCTCGATTTTGGGTTTTTGAAACATTTAACAACAACATATTTATGGCATTAAAAATATAGCATGAATTGCGCAGTACCTATTGCACATTTATACTTCCTCTCTAAAATTCTCTCAGCTCTTTCCAATCACAGAAAAAAGCTTAAAAATTCATGAAAATATTTCAAAGGCAACGATAAATAACTCAAAATGTCCAGGCGCACTCATTGTGGGGAAGCTTAAGGTTAAAAATGGAAACGAATTGAAAACGGAACGAATAAAATGGAACCGGCGATTAAAGAGACCGGAGCTGGCTTCAAATGAAAAAAAAAAACCGGTCAAGTGCGAGTCGGACTCGCGCACGAAGGGTTCCGTACCATTACGAAAAAAAATAGCAAAAAAATCACGTTTGTTGTATGGGAGTCCTATTTAAATATTTATATTATTCTGCTTTTAGTATTTGTTGTTATAGCGGCAACAGAAATACATCATCTATGAAAATTTCAACTGTCTAGCTATCACGGTTCATGAGATACAGCCTGGTGACAGACGGACAGACGAAGACGGACAGCGGAGACTTAGTAATAGGGTCCCGTTTTTACCCTTTGGGTACGGAACCCTAAAAAATGGCGGAATAAGCCGTTTACTGACGAGATATGATTCATGCTATAGTTCATTTTTTTAGCATTAGAAAAAAACTACACGATTTTGACGTCTCTCTTTATCGATAAACGCTTTTGAAAAATAAGTCACAGTAAATATGCAACAATTATAAAACATATATAATCATTTTAATTCTTAGGAGTTTTAAGTTTTGATTTTTTTTTATGTATTGTACTTTATAAATGTGTGTTGACTTTATATTTAATTGAATTTGTTTTTCTGTAACGTTGACATTTATGTTAGTTATTTATTTATTTATTTAATCTTTATTGCACAAAAGAAATACTTATAGTACAAAAGGTGGACTTAATGCCAAAAGCATTCTCTACCAGTCAACCTTAAATGTTATAAAAAGAAAATACAGCTTAACCAAAATTTCCACTCGTTCTGTATGTAAAACTTCTATTCCATTTTTTAACAAGCACTGCAGTAACGTCTGCGAATGATACTATTAAGCATATAATAAATTTAAAAGTAAAAATTACTGCCCTGGGTGAGACTTGAACTCACGGCCTCTGGATCGATACTTCAGCGCTCTGCAAACTGAGCCACCAAGACCTCATCCGTAGTCAGCAAATCTTCCCACTATATGGGTCTAGGAGACCCTAGCGACATCTACCGTAAGAGCGTTACACTTCTTAAACGGCTACCAAAGTTCCAATTCATATTGGAAATTCTTCCGACTACCGATTGGCCCATAATATGTATTTAACACTGATTTAAACTTTCACGATTTTTACTCATTATTATTTACAACGACGGGACTTAATCGCGTAAAATAAGTTTTAAATCCCGCGATTTTACGCGATTAAGTCCCGTCGTTGTAAATAATAATATGTATTTATATATCAAAATGTACTTTCGAATAGGCCCCTTGGCCTCCAGAGTAAACAAAGAGTGGAGCGGGGTACCCAGCCGGTTGCCCATTCGGCTGAAAAGTAATTGCTTTGACGTGCGAGTAAGTCGTTCGTAATAACTGTCTGGGTATCACGTAAATATGTGCAGTTTCGTAATGGGTATCGACGTATCATCACTGGTACATATTAGCAAAGATAGATATAACTCCGCAATAGATGGATACAGTCTAAGGAAAAAACGTGCCTCGAAAATCAAGAAAATTTGATTCTCGTTCAGAGGGCGCTACTAGTTTTGGCCTACAGTCGTATAGATGGCGTTGACGGTTTCGTTTGTTATTTAACAATTTTAACGCATATCAGTGAAAGAACATGGGTCAAAATCATAAAAATAATTAATGCAAATAAAAAAAATTCTATCGTATTTTTATAAATCTTCATTTTTAATTTTAAAGTATGTCGACAGATGGCAGTGAATTTACTGGGGTTACAAAATTTACTATGACAGTACCGCTCTAGTATAAGTTACTCTATGATATTAGCTTTCTTTGGGTGGCGTGTTGATTTACGTATGTCAGAAAATTGTGGTTATAAGTACAGTCAAGGGCTCCCAAAGTTTCAAAAATATGTGTACGCCCTTACACCTTAGACAATAAAGTCGTGTTCACATAGTTTTGAGCCATTGTCTGCATCGATATTTTTGCCTTCGACTGTACAATCAGCAAAGAAGCGTATCAGACTATGCGTCAAAAGTATCAACCAATTTCAATTTCAATTATTTATTCATAAAATTTTACATACCACCAGTTAATTTTAACAAATTTAATTATACATAAATATATTGGCTGAACACATACGCTAATCCACACGCGTGCACTCGCGCGCGCACACACACACACACACACACACACACACACACCCACAAATTTAATTAATTTCATTGTAATTTAATTTTAATTTTACCATTGTCTGAAAGCTTAGCAGAAATAGATATCTATTATCTTTTTTATGCCACGTCGGTGGCAAAAAAGCATACGGCCCGCCTGATGTTAAGCAGTCACCGTAGCCTATAGCATGATGAAATGATGCAGATTGCTGATACTTTTGAACGTCGAGATATATCTCTGTTTGGAAATGTATTAAAGGGTAGCAGATACTATTGGTGCGTTGTTTCATACGCTACTATTGATACTGAGTGTAGCTAGCTTTTGTTTTCTAGAAAAATCTCCGCAGAAGTAAGCAAAAATATTTGACATAAAATTGAAATAATTCCAACTAGCCCGATTATTATATAAATATGTATATAAATATGTATAGTATCTATCTATGTATGTTTATTTGTATTAAGTATATGTGTAAGTTTATCAATATAGTTTATATTCATTTAGTCTTGGTTATAAATTAATTTAATTTAAAAGTCACTGCACCTACTTAATCTTTCTGGTTTAACCCATTGGTTGACTGGTAGAGAATGCCTTAAGGCATTAAGTCCGCCTTTTGTACCTTCATGTATTGTGCAATAAAGCTTAAATAAATTAATAAATTATTAACTGAGACTCATTATTTACTTCGAAATTTTACTTCAAAAAGTGCCTCATTTGGAATCCCATGCATAACAGAACTATAGAAATTTAGTTTTTAAAATTAAAACAAAATACCAACTTACTTTTTAGTGAAGATAATATTGCAAAATAACATTCATGAACTTAATTTAGATAAATGCAGTGAAAGACAAACAAAATCTTTGCTTGATGAGCACATTTAAATAACTTATACAAAGGAACATTTCGAAATGGACATATTTCACCCGAATCCCTGCTTTACCCTAAACATTAAAAGGCAAAATGCGATGTAACAGAAAGCGAACCCTTTCTGCATGGATATCCTAAAGACCCTGGACGGTTTCTTTGAAAATATGTCGGTTGCCAAATTATTTGTAAGGGTACAGCGTAATTCTAATTAATTTATTAGGATGTACCCTACCTTAATAATTTCATTCGAACATGCCTTTTAGTAAATGTTACATGAAATGAAGTTATAATCTCTTGAGAGCGGTTTACGTTCGTGCTGGTAGTATTTATGCCTCCATAAAAGTTTTATATTAACTGAGAACTTCGTTAATTTTTATACGGTGTTAGACTGAAAAAAAAAAATACAAGAGCAATATAACACTTTAAATTCTCGCGTTTTGTACACATAATTAATGTCATTACCGGGTCTAACGCGATTAAATTTCATTATTTTACCTTTTTTCGACGTTTCAGCTAGGTTGCATGCAGCTAGCTGTCACGGAAGACTGACGTCCTAGCAAAATGTCAATAAAAAAATAAATAAAAAAAATTAGTTTATTTACCAAAAAATTATACATTGTTTTATTAACCTATGATCTCCACACTAGGCTAGGCCTGTCTTGTGGAGTCAGTTGAGACAATTCCAATTTTTTATTAAAATCTTCCTACGCTGAAGTTTTGACATTTTGCTAATACTAGGTGATACATATAGCTTAAAGTATTATATAAAAATAAAAACTTTTATTTTTATATAATACTTTAAGCTATATGTATCACCTAGTATTGAGAGTGAAATTAGCTACAGCTACCTAGTTGAAACGTCGGAAAAAGGTAAAATCATGAAATTTAATCGCGTTAGACTCGGTAATGACATTAATTATGAATACAAAAGCACTTGTATTTTTTATTTGTTGTAAAAAAAAACGTAATATTTAGACAGGTACGATATTTGTTATGGTACCAGTAAGTACTAGTTACTGGTACCATAACAAATGCTAACATTCTATATAAGATGATAACAGACGTTTCAGCACAATGAAAATGAACACCGTTTTTTCCTCAATTTTTCATACATTAGTTTACGTATTTCGCTTCTAGTAACAAGCTATTTATCGACTTTTGATATACATTTGTATTTGCAAAAAAATACATCGTTAAATACTCATTTTTGATTACATTTATAAGAATTATTCTTGATTTTTTAGTGTGCACGGCGTGTTACAAGTTTTGTATGATTCACGGTTAGTTTCACTAGACAACTTAACTAGACTAGACTAATAATACAAAAGGTAATCACGGTCTATATCCCGGTCTATATAAGTAGTGTTACAAGTTTTTCAAGCCAAAAAAACATTAAAATCCAGCAATTACAAAGGAAAGTTAAAACCTAAAGCGGGGCGGGACAAGAAAGCTATATGGAATGCTGCCAGCTTGGGCGGCCCACCGGTTGCCAGCAGTGGGACGGGTCAGGCTTGGTACTGGCTTAAAAATCCGCACTAGAGGCCCATTGGCGAAGTTGGAAACTTCAATTACAATTCAATTCCTTCAATTTTAATTGTGCTTTTTTATTCCTAGCAAAGGAATTTTGTATTAACTATAAGTGGAAACTCTTTTGGCATTTTTTCTAATTATATATTTTACCTATTGTATTATTATGTGCTGTATGTTTCCCTAATAAATAAATTAAATTAAATTTCCAGTACCGGACATCGAAAGTACGCATTTTTTTTTTCGTTCGCATGTGATGATTCTTGCAAGAAATTGCATTCATTAGAGGCTTTTTGGCCAGGCTAACAGAATTTTCTAGTGCTTTGTTATCGACTTTAAAAATCGATTATCTTACCTACATTCGATAATACGTACTTAGTAAGTATTGTTTATTGTTGTATAGTATAGGTACATGTTACGATTCTAAAAGTACACGCAATCTGTTTTGACCTATTTCTTAGCTAAAAATAATGTTTAGTATTTGTACTACAAATTAAAATAACTACATCACATTTTACATTATGATTTACAATTTGACATTAAGTTTAAATGTCACGTGTCATAATGGGACGAATAATTCATAAAAATAAAGGTATGGCAATACGTAATGTATAATATTCATTATCCTACTTATATGTTCTGAGAATTACTTCAGTAAAATCACTTTCTTTGTATTATGTCTTAGAAATAATTGTAATATAATATATAATATCAAATATGTATTTAGATTTTAAAAGCACTAACCGTATTTTTACTAGATTCAGCTTAGTTAAGCTACCGACGCCATTACATGCGCACGCGATCTCTCATTTTCCCACGCTGTCAAATGCTAGGGATCGACACCTGCGCTAGTGTTGTAAGTTTCGATTTTCCGGTTAACACTAGTAATGCTACATTATTGCATCAGGCAATTGTTATGATAGCTGTACCTGTACTATACTGTATTATAAATAAATAAATAAAATAATAATAAGTAGATAAAAAATGACATTTACCTCCTCTATTTTCGCTGTCCGCCGGCTTCACCTGTATTGCTCGGTTCATCTGAAAAAAAAAAGAATATAAAAAAAAAATATTGGAAATTCTTACACAAATTGACTACGCCCAGCAAACTCAAGATAGCTTGTGTTGTGGGTTGTGGGTAGTACTAATCAGACAACGATAAATAAAATATATAAATACTTAAATACATAGAAAACACCCATGACTCCGAAAGAAATATCTGTGCTCATCACACAAATAAATGTCCTTACCGGGATTCGAACCCAGGACCACAGGGCGGACACGCTATACATCAAAAATCACGCGTTTCTATGTGTGAACGGCACGTCTATACACGCGTCATGCGTCATAGTGTAAGTTGCTTAAAAATACTACTGAGTGGCCGGCAAACGGCCGTCAATCTGCTGTCGCGGGGCGAGGTAATTCGAGTCAGGGCGGGGCGGTGCGTGGCCGTTCTGTATAATAATACTATTACTTATTCTGTGCCCAGGACCATCGGCTTCATAGGCAGGGTTACTAGCCACTAGACCAGTCCGGTAGCAGAAATATCGGGAGCTCATGGAAATTTAGAAATATTAGGTTAATGTGATATTTGTAGAAACTGGTTGCGACTGTCTTGAGAAGCCACAGTACTGGCAGTAGACGAAACTTTGTCTAAGTCATATTTGTGTTGCAACGATTCTACGAGTTGTTTGCTTAGTTTTAGGTACCTATGTCAGCCGATCAAAACAGACCTGATGTGAACATTGAATAAATTTCTAGTATTACACTTTCTTGGTACCTACATTTCAGCTATAGATCTCTGCTAAATTAATCCGTATTTTTGACATTTAGATTTTTATCCTAGAAAGTTTCTAGACTAGTATTTTTTTATACAATTTTGGTGTTTGACGATCCTTTTGTGAAATTCTTATTATTAAGTTTGACATATCTATAATAACTGCATCAATAAATTGCTCTGATATTTAGATTAAGGTAATATTTGTAAAACTTGACAATTTAAAAAGTGCTTGTTGCTAGGCCTATTTGAATAAAGAATATTTTGACTTTGACTTTGACTTTGACTTAAATAGTGATAGGTTTTGCCTTAAATAGTGACAAGAATTGGTAAATACGTGGTAAATACCCAGTTTTAAATTGTAGTTATACCTAATATAAGTGACTTGAAATAAGAATTCTAATATATCACCATAAAATGATTCACAGCAGCAACACCAACACACAAATTGCGTTAAACATGAATAATGCAGGCTAATCATTTGCATTGTCAACTCGGAGACAAATTTGGCATCAATGAATGGCGAAATTGCATTTGTTGCGTAAAATAACCGATGGTTTGGGTACGCAAACGGTTTCCTAAACGCATATTTTCCTTGCCGCTAATCTTCTTTTTGCATTTTAGTCAATATCACCATCACCATCAGGCGGGCCGTATGCTTGATTGCCACCGACGTGGTATAAAAAAATATAAGTGTAAGGCCTGAGTGGACGCTCGAAGCGGAGCGTTCGGCGGGGCGTGCAGCGTGGCGTCGGGCTCACAAGTGATTTGAGCAGCGTGCACTAAGGCCGCTTCTATACGTTTGCATTTGTTTAACATGCACGCCGCACGCCCCGCCCCGCTGCACGCTCAACACGAGCGTTCACTCAGGCACACTTAGGCTGCCTTTCTACTGGGGCGGAGATAAGAGTAGAAGCGCGATATTCAACCAACAGCATTGAATTGGTTAATTTATTTTTACTTTTTAGAAAATTAGTTTTGAACAAGTAGTAGTAGATTTTATTTCATCTAAACGACTAAATAGAGCCTCTTCAAGTAGTTAAACAATAAAATAAAGTGAATTTAAACTAAATTGTTTATCAAAAAGTAAGATATGTTAACTTAAGTAGATTTACCCAGTTAGCAAAGTGACGTCAGCGACGTCATAATGACGTCATTTATACGTTATAATGACGTAACGGACGTCATAATGACGGATAAATGCTACCTGGGTATGAAGCATAAAATCCGGTCTTGTCCCGTGTCTTGTCTTTTTCTAGTATATAAATGAGTTTTTAGCAAAACTTTTTTATTGGTACAAGCTTTTATCGTTCTTTCCACAGGCAACTAATACTCATCGATTCTAACAACCCCAAACACAATTAGGTTGCGTTGTATTGAATTCCTCCTGTCTCCATCATCAGATCAGCTCGATGGTACCAAAATATTGGTAAAAAACTCACTAATTACCACCACAAGTTCTTAGCCATAGTGAAACGTATTATTAACTGCCTAAGGTTGATTTTTGTTTAATTATTTTCTAGTACTTGGTGAGTTTTGGTTGTCACCTGACGATATGTGACATTTTCAACTAAAAGGTACCACATTGTCGCTTGTCAATAAGGTTGATTTCAAATTGAAGCTACATGGAAATAGCTCCTTATTGACAACCGACAATAAGTACCCTTTTGATTGAGAATAATAATAATGTATTCAAATTTTCAGTTTAATCGAAAACATTGGAGTGGGTTAAATTTAACTTGCAAGATTTGATTACAGGCACACAGAAAATGGGATAGATCAAACTAAATAAAATTAAATACAAGTAAAAGATGTAGGTTACATTTCTATCCAACTCTTCTTCTTCTTCTTCTTTTAAAATTATGGCTTTAGCCTAGTGGGACTATTTCGCCAGTATCAAGGTATTAAGAGGTTTAAAAACTACAAAAATTGTACGGTTGTACAAGACAGTGTACGGTGATTTGTTAGCTCTTGTAAATCGATAGCTAGACTTTACAAGAAGCACGTGGACTACCGGCCGTTGACTCCAAGATGGTGGTTAAACGCGCTTCAAAATTAATTCTCCATTCACTGCACACTACCATATTAGTTTACTGTATAATAAGCTATCGATATTACACTTTAAACAATATTAATGAGCGAAAAACAAAGTAATTAATCACGATGCTAACTATCAAGATGGCGCTCGAACCGGAAGTCCTCTATCCAACTCTTTGCTACAGCCGAACAAAAAAGAATTATATGACTTTGGCACATCTCAAATCGTAGTCCAACAACATATTCGCGGCATACACGAGCGACCGGAAATTGCGCCGCGATATTTGACTTCAAGAACATTAGTATTGCCCTTATCGGTGTTATTGTAATAGTAATCGCTACCCTTTGTGGCTGGGGAAATGGGAAAAATTAACTGCCTTCTTCAAAATGGCAACAATATGCAGGTTTTATGAATGGTAAGGCGAGAAGTAAAACGGTCAAGTGCGAGTCGGACTCGCCCACCGAGGGTTCCGTACTTTTTAGTATTTGTTGTTGTAGCGGCAACAGAAATACATCATCTGTGAAAATTTCAACTGTCTAGCTATCACGGTTCATGAGATACAGCCTGGTGACAGACAGACGGACAGCGGAGTCTTAGCAATAGGGTCCCGTTTTTACCCTTTGGGTACGGAACCCTAAACATGGTGTTATTGCCACAAATTAAGTACCTAACTGTAATTGTTGTGAAATAAAACTATGAAAACGGATTTAATCGCGTATATTGAATTTACTATACTATCAAAAGTAAGTGTCAAAGGTGTAGGTTTAGAGCCGGCGTAGCTTTGTCGCGTATATCTTTACTTGAAAATAGTTGTATAACTAGCCTTATGAACCGATTTTACATGTACAACCAGCCTTAAAGTTAATAGTTTATTATGATTCTTTACTTTTGTATGTGGGTATTTTTGCACATTGTAGCTTTTCTTCAGTCACCCGTTGACCACGAACGATGTAAAGGGTTCGAAACGTCGGGATGTATTATAAATTCAATATACGCGATATAATCCGTTTTCATAGTTTTATTTCATGAGTAACTGTCGCGGTAACCGAAGACAATATTAGGTACTAAGGCTAGTTTAGCTAAAACTAAATCGTTCCGCCATTTTGAAAATACTAATAAAATCGTATATTCACTGTAAGAGGCTTAAAACAAAACACTCGCTCAAAACGTTTACACTTGTACAGCTTTCACTTGTCTAGTTAAGCTTCCATAAAAGCCTCTTATTTTTAAATCTAATAAAGCTTCGCTGAAAACCATTTCGCACCTAAAGCTTTTTGCTTGTTATTTAAGAGGGAAAAATGGTGATGTAATTCGAATGCATTTAGAGATTTTTGTGATGATTCAACTGTGAATCATTTTACTAGCGAAGTGCTCTAATTGTGTATGTGGCATATCTCTAAAGGCCGGGGGACTAAACCGTCTGTCGACAAAATTGTAGATTATTAAAATTTGCTCGTATGAATGGTTGGCAGTCTATAGAGTACTCATATTTTTCTGACAACTGCCGCCGCCATATCATGTCAGAAACACACACATAGAGGCACCTTCAAAGTGAGACCTAGATAAACTACAGAAGAGCCGTCTGCGGCGGTAAGGACACGTTATGAGGCGACCATCCGACCACATGACCAGAAAGTGCTAGATATCGAAACTAAACCCCGAGGACGAGGGAGACCCCGAATCACATGGATGTCCGTAGTAGATAAGAACCTCAAAGAAGCCCAAGTCAAGAAAGAGACGACCCAGGACCGAGGCGCCTGGAGACGCATGATACGGAGGGCCGACCCAAAATAAAATGGGAAAGGGCCAGGCAAAGACCAACTGGGGAAGTACCTCCACCTTACAGAAAACCGCAGCCAAATAACACTAGACCCTACTCATAGTGTTGTGTTCCTGCCGGTAAGTAAGGTTGCCAGAGCTCAACGAGGGAGAGGAGTATTAGGGTCGGCAACGCGCGTGTAATATCTCCGGTGTTGCAGGCGTCCATAGGCTACGGTAACTGCTTACCATCAGGCGGGCCGTATGCTTGATTGCCACCGACGTGGTATAAAAAGAAGAACTGCCGCCGCCATAACTAATGTTGATCAACCAAGTGGAGGGTTAGGTCGCTATTTCTTTAGTATATAACATCTATTTCAGTTTCGTTCGCTTGCAGGAGAGGGATCTCAATCCCCGCTCCGGGTCGTTCCTGGCGCAGAGGTCTATCGCATATATTCATGCCAATTCAGTAACAGGTGGCTAACTTTGTATTCAATGCGGTCAATAATGTTATTTTTCGTGAAAACAATCCACATTTTCAAATCCAATAGGAATGCATTATGCAGATAACAGCCAATGCGAGTGCATTATACATAAGACGCGGCTGTTTTCAGCATAACACTATCCAAATATATAAAGTAATCATTTTAAGGCCACAAGTGCTGCACCTAGTTTAAGGTGTCTGGAATATCTATATAAATGTATTGAAATATAGATTATACTAATTTAAACTAACACGATTTTCACTCATAATTTTAAAACTAACACGAGACTTATCGCGTACAAACTTACGTTTATTTATGGCCTGACGTTTCGAACGTGACGTTACGTTCGTGGTCACAGGCAGACTGGCGAGAATTGCATCCCACAAAGTTATACTAATACTTGATGTTTATACATTTTCATATTTTAATAAGCTTCAAATAAAGCGCTCGGAATGAGTAGCTCAAACCAAACATAATGTTTAATATAAACTTTTGCTCTGAGCTTTGAAATGTTTTGCGGTGCATTTTATATAACGGGGTTATACCTTCAGATGAAAAGGTAGCTTAAATAAAGTAAATATATGACTTATTGCAGAAGTTGTTCTTATCTAAAAATAGCATTTATAATTATTTGTCTGCGTTAGGCTTTATAATTATAAATTAAGCTATAAAAAACACAAACACATAAAAAAAAAATACGACATTCTTACACAGATTGACTAAGTCCCACGGTAAGCCCAAGGAGGCTTGTGTTATGGGTACTCAGACAACGATATATATAATATATAAATACTTAAATACATAGAAAACACCCATGACTCAGGAACATATATCTGTGCTCATCACACAAATAAATGCCCTTACCGGGATTCGAACCCAGGACCATCGGCTTCACAGGCAGGGTCACTACCCACTAGGCCAAGCCGGTCGTCAAACAAACAAGTTTCATATAATTCTCGTCCAGTAGTTACATAAATATCTGTTTTGACATTTGCTGGGACTTCAGTTAGCCACGACTACGACCGAACCTGTGTCGAAACGTCGGTTAATTATGGTAACGAAATAAATTCGCAATAGACCCGGTTATAAATATAATTTAATATGTGTTCAATACGCGAAAGTTTTAAATGTAACATATAAATATGATTTATAGAATATCTAGAAACATACGACTTGTGTTTTAATTTACTACTTTTACGCAACTCTTTACACTGTGAATTAAATGTTTATCCATTTCTTGGTAAAATTATTATGGTAATATTTTACTTGGCCGAAGTTGGGATCAAAGGACGAAGATATGTTTCCCTACAGTACATAAAAAATAATAACTGTTGAACATTAGAAACTAATTTAAACTAACACGATTTCACTCATAATACGGCCAGCAAGATGTTGAATACAATTCCTCGCGTCTGCCTGTGACCACGAACGTAACGTCACGTTCGAAACGTCAGGCCATAAATAAACGTAAATTTTTACGCGTTTAAGTCCCGAGTTAGTATAAAATTATTACAAATTAAATCAAAATGAACGCTATTAAATATTAATAATTGAAAATCAAATTAGTTTGCCACTCATGTATGTATAATATACTTTATTGTACATAGAAATAAAAACACGAAAAACACAGTCACAGAGTAAATTAAATACAACAAAGGCGAACTTATCCCTGCTTTGCCACTCATGTGAATTAAACGCAAACTTGTCATCAGTTTCCGAAGTATAAAGAGAGCTTTTAGAAGTTGGTGTGGTGAAGATTTAATTACTTTTTTTTTTATGAAATAGGAGGCAAACGAGCAGACGGATCACCTGATGGTAAGCGATTACCGCCGCCCATGGACACCCGCAACACCAGAGGGGTTGTAAGTGCGTTGCCGGCCTTTAAGATGGGAATACGCTCTTTTCTTGAAGGTTTGAAGGTCATATCGGTCCGGAAATACCGCAGGCGACAGTTCATTCCACAGTTTAGCTGTGCGAGGCAGGAAGTTTCTAGAGAAACGCACAGTTGAGGACTGCCAACCATCTAAGTGGTGAGGACTTATTAGAAATGTGCTTAAAATGTTTTTATATAGCCTCATATCTTACTCTATCTATTACCACAAATATAATACCATATACGTACACAATTAACGTATCAAACTTGGTAGTTTGAGATAAATTGATCATAGACTATTCCACTTACCAGTCGCCATAGCAACATTTCAATATACCTCTACAATACTGTTACCGAGCGGTAATCGCATTGATGTACATTTCAGCCACAATCCTCTTCAAACACATTGAATATAGATACACTTTAATCCCCCTGAAAGGTCTTGTATCTGAAATGATTGTTATATAACGCGCAATATGACAATAAAATGCATTTGATCGCTTATTTACTGGCGCTGGAACGAGACAACACTTGCAGTGGGCGTAACCCAGTTTGTAGGCTGGCTGCAACACGGGTATATGCCTACTTGGTTATTATAATAATGGCCTTATTATTCTCTCCGTCTTGATAAATACGTATACGAAGTCATTTTGTGAATTGTTACGGAGATATTAGAGTAATCAACGCGCTGGATTTATGTGAATTGGAATAATACGTATATGAAAGTGAAGGTGCAATTTATGCGTTAGATACAGATATAAGAAACTTGGGTACCTTAGATA
Organism: Cydia strobilella; assembly: GCF_947568885.1. NCBI lineage: Eukaryota > Metazoa > Arthropoda > Insecta > Lepidoptera > Tortricidae > Cydia > Cydia strobilella. The sequence continues at coordinate 35,392,589 of NC_086041.1, forward strand.
AACTAGAAGATGACAAGGGCTTATTTATAGGTCAGGCTACGGTTATTGAAGAAATATTCAAATTATTGCCATACTAGCTATTGAGATCCTACCGACTGTGCCAACTAAAAAAACCGGCCAAGTGCGAGTCGGACTCGCGCACCGAGGGTTCCGTACTTTTTAGTATTTGTTGTTATAGCGGCAACAGAAATACATCATCTGTGAAAACTTCAACTGTCTAGCTATCACGGTTCATGAGATACAGCCTGGTGACAGACAGACAGACGGACAGACGGACAGATGGACAGCGGAGTCTTAGTAATAGGGTCCCGTTTTTACCCTTTGGGTACGGAACCCTAAAAAGTAATCTTAACATCTTTTATATGCTGACGTCTATTGTTCTGTATTAGTTTCATAAATTATACCAGTTATGAAAACATAAGTAATTTCTAAAATTATTAAACTTACTTTAAAAATATTAAAAAAATCATATCAATTATACACTATTATTTTTAGTCGCTTTTGGCGATATATTTCGGATTCTTCGGGAATCCTTCCTCAGGCACGAGTGTCCGCGGCGGTTGTACGTCGTGCATTGCCCGCGCCGAAAGCGACTAAAAATAATAGTGAGCGAAACCGTACTGATCTAAATATTTTGTAATAGGTCTCACGATAGTTTAATTTCGATCATATCATTTAATGAATATAATAAAGAACCATTAATAAATTGATCCCTTCCTCTAACATAATGAAATGGCCGAACCTCCTAACCTCAAATCATGCCAAGGGAGCAATAATAAAAAACTTTCTTCATAAAACACCGGCCATAGGATCGTAAAGACGGATCAATGGCATTTGATGAACATTCCTTGCGTAATGAAAACGGACAATGTAGATGGTATCTGGGCTATTAGAATTATGGATGTATATGTGAATTATGTAAGACGTGGGAAGGTCATAAAACAGTGACTTCTAAAGGGCCTTTATTTTTGCGTATGTCTCTTTAATACCTAGTTTTTAAGGTTCCGTACCTCAAAAGGAAAAACGGAACCCTTATAGGATCACTCGTGTGTCTGTCTGTCTGTCTGTCCGTCTGTCACAGCCTATTTTCTCCGAAACTACTGGACCAATTAAGTTGAAATTTGGTACACATATGTAAGTTTGTGACCCAAAGATGGACATGTAACGTAAACATATTAATTTTAAACACGGGGGCCACTTTTGGGGGGTAAATGAGAAAATTAAAAAATAAAGTTTATCAAATATAAATAAATAAAATAAATAATCGTGTTACATATCAAATGAAAGAGCTCTTTATGAGAATCTCAAATATATATTTTTTATAATTTTAAGATAAACAGTTTAGAAGTTATTCAAGAAAATAGGCAAAAAATGACCATTCCCCCCCTTTATCTCCGAAACTACTGGATCAAAAATTTTGAAAAAAATACACAAAATAGATCTTTACCTATAGATCACCGGAAAACCTATTAGAAATGTGCAGTCAAGCGTGAGTCGGACTTAATTTAGTTTTTGATCCGACCCCTACGGGTTTTTTAAAGACGTCACATAAAAATACATTGTTTAAATTGTGTAATGTAAGTACGAAACCCTTGGAACGCGAGTCCGACTCGCTCTTGGCCGGTTTTATTAAGTGGACGTTGTATTACATGAGTATTACTTTCTTTTTAGCTGATTTTTTTAAATATAATGATAAATAGTCTAAGACAACACTTTTTGACTGCATCATAATTTTCGTAGTGTTTTTCCACATTCTTTTTCCTCGCGTTATCCCGGCATTTTTGCCACGGCTCAGTCCCATGAGCCGGACCCCATGCTCCAGCCTGGGGTCCGCTTTGACAACTACTTCCATAAATTGACGTAGGCACTAATTTTACGAAAGCGACTGCCAGTTGACTTTCCAACCCAGAGGGGAAACTAGGCTTTATTGGGATAAGTTCGGTTTCCTCACGATGTTTTCCTTATTCTTCTTCTTTGTTTGCCATGCCCTAACGGACGTCGGCGACCACCTTTGCCATCTCTCTCCTGTTCTTAGCCATTTCTGCCAGCATGGCTGCGTTATCGACGTTCGTCCATTTTTTTATGTTGTCAAGCCAGGTGACCCTCCTTCTTCCCCTTCCCCTCTTGCCATCAATTTTTCCTTCTAATATTAGTTGTAGTATATTATATTTGTCATTTCTGTATATGTGTCCAAAATATGATATTTTCCTTCTTTTTACCGTAATCAAAACTTCTAACTTTTTATCCATTCTATTAAGTACTTCCACATTCGTAACTCTATCGGTCCAGGAGATTTTTTCCTTATTAACACGATTATTTAGTGCATGTTGTATTAAATAATATGTGTGTCAGTATGGTGTCAGTGTAACATTACCTTAGGTACCTTCTTCCCATTGGTTTATTTTTTCATGAACATAATGAGAGATATTATTTTGTTTTGATAACTTCATTATGTAACATTTTACAAAGTATTGTCTTCGGTTACCGCGATAGTTACTCATGAAATAAAACTATGAAAACGGATTATATCGCGTATATTGAATTTATAATACATCCCGACGTTTCGAACTCTTTACAGCGTTCGTGGTCAACGGGTGACACGCTGTAAAGAGTTCGAAACGTCGGGATGTATTATAAATTTAATATACGCGATATAATCCGTTTTCATAGTTTTATTTCATTTTACAAAGTAATTTTAAGTGAATAATTTTGCTTACGCGAACAAAGTGGACACTTTTTCTGTTTTGGTATACTAAACCAATTATCTTAAATAGTTAAGTGTAGTTATTGACTATTGAAAGTTTAAAAATATAAAATATCATCCTAGTTTTTCAAATAGCTTACGCTGAAATTTTTACTTCTGATATTTAAACATTTCAATAAATAAAATACAGACGATACAGAAAATAAGACTTTTAACATTGTCATGTAATGTAACTTAATAAATTAATAAGTAGGTACTAAGAATAATAATATTTCGTAAAATTAAAAGTATTACGTGAAACTAGCAATGTCCTAATTTACTCATATTAGAAATGTATTATTACTTTAATTCACGAAACCCTATATAAATTACTTAATTTAACGCTAAAATTATTAGGAAACTAATTACATTCAAATAAATGCCTCATACGAGTTCTAGTCTATGGGTTCTATAAACAAAATGTTAATTAACACGAAAGACTAACATACCAATAATAAAACTAAATGTTATAATTTAACCAAAAGCCAAGCGCACGCGACGTCGCCAATTACGAACCATGTAGATGCTTATCTTACATACATACAAATAATTTATCATCGCGCGCATTAACGGCCGTCAACTGTTTGTATGATAATGTGAAAAGTACAAATAGGATGGCTTTATGACATGTAAGTGTGGTGTAGCAAATTGTAGGTGCTATTTTAATGTGTTTAGTTGGATTAATATTGACTTAGAACGCGATGGTCTGGGATGATTGTAGTACAATTTGGAAAAAATGGAGAATTACAGAAAACAGAGAAGATTGAATAAGGTAATGTTTTAAACTAGACTGAAACTGTAAAGAATAAAGAAACTTAATAGTCGTATTCGGTGCGTCATCATCAAATAAACCATCTTGACAGACATATTTTGATTAAAAAATGGACTCAAATCATTTCATCCATTTGGGAGCAACGATGTGACTGACAGAGCACAGATATAACACATTCATTTTTTTGAGTCAGATATAAAATAGTTATTTACGATACAAGTGCGAATTACCTACGATACAAGTCGCACGTGTATTATACAACGTTTAACAGTACATATGGCACACAAGCCTCCTTGGGCTTACCGTGGGACTTAGTCAATCTGTGTAAGAATGTCTATAATATTTATTATTATTATTTATTTTTTATACGGCCCATTAAATTTTCGACGTAGTTACGTAATGTGCTTATTATACCACATGGTGTCGTAATGGAGCACCATATGTACTGTAAAATAATATATGTGTGTCACAGTCTCAAATAATGTTATAACTATGATGCACTTTCATAGCTCTAAATTGTAATCTGTTAATGTGATGACTATAAATGTTTTCTTACAACTCATTTCTAATCATATCTTCTACTACTATTACAAATAACAAACAAAGGCTAACAAAGAGAGTGTGTAAGGGACAAGTAGAAGCGGGAGTTGGTAGGGGCAGACCTCGGCGGACTTTCTCTGATCAGATCGGGGAAATCCTGAAGAAAGGCCAGGTCAAGAGCACCCTAAACCGGCGAGCGTGTATGAGGAATGTTATGGAAGTGAAGGAAGCGAAAGATGTATGACAGGATCGTAGCAAGTGGAAATCCGTGGTCTCTGCCTACCCCTCCGGGAAATTGCAATAATTCTATATAATGCCTATGTCCGTAGCAAGCTTGAGTACAGTTCCATCGCATGGGACCCTCGGGAAGCAAAGTATAACATCATGGTCGAGCGCGTCCAACGTAAATTTACTAGACATCTTTACAAAAGGTATTATGGATACTACCCGTACTTATTTCCGTCATCCTTTGTACTGGGAATGGTAGGGTTGGAGTCTCTCGAGCTAAGGCGTAAGCAAACGCTTGCCTTACACTACTGTCTACTTCTAAGAAATCAAATTGACAACCCATCTGTTCTGGAGCGTATGCGTATTTTTACCCCAGACAACTACATAGCTGCAGTAGGGCGTAGCGCACGTAGAGCCAGAAACCTTTTCGCATATCCAAATGTCCGCACCTATCACGGTTCAAACGCACCCTCGTACCGAGCAATAGAATTACTAAATAACTTCTTAGCTTCAATCCAAAACGCAGACATATTCGCAGACAAGTGGCCGTCCTTACAAAGTAGTGTCAGGATTTTTTTAAACTCTACCTATGTAACTTTGTAGTATGTATGTTTAATTTAAGTTCCTAGAGATACTCGTAGTTCGAAAAATGTATACATGTTTATGATACTGACTATGTATTAACAGTATAAGTGTCTTGGCGTAGGTCGCTGTAAACTTATACTTGTGTTTGTTTGAATAAAGAATAAAGAATCAAGTGGAAATCCGTGGTCTCTGCCTACCCCTCCGGGAAATAGGCGTGATTATATATATGTATGTATGTACTATTACAAATAACATTTCCACGTCACCACCATCATAAATTCTAGTTTACTTAAAACTAGAAAATAACACGTCACTCGACCGCAAAACAAATAGTGAAGGAAAACAAACATGGATTTCTCATCGCCGTAAAAGGTGCCATATTACATCGTGTCGGCTGTCAGGGCTGTCAGCTTGGATAAACTGTGAGCCCACGTGGCCGGCTGTCTACACTTCGATATGCTGTCACCCGAATGTCGCTTGGTGACAATTATGTCAACAAGTGCTCGAACCGCTTTATTTTCCCGATGGATTTGGAGTATTTGTAAGTGCTTGTGGTGCGCTAGTAATGATATGAGTTTTAATTTAAATGTCAGGGGACAAACAGTATTCCATTTCATTTTTATTACTACTGGGCAATATTTTTTTTTAAATCTAAGAAACGAAGTATCTGTTAAGCAAGAATCTAGGAAGACAGAAATTCCACAAAATTGAAAGCCAGAACAAAACGCACTTGATAATGAAGTTCCAATTCCTTTACTGCACAATTGTATTCCATAAAAAAGGGGTTCCCTGACAGAGCGCGGGTGATTTATGGAACCCGTGTCCGTAGCGTAAGTGTGCGGTCTGCATGGACCCCCGGGAAACGTAGAGGTTATGTAAGTGTCTGGTTATTTACAAGCATTGCGAAGGTGCTTCTTAAATTTAATCGTTCTTTCGGTTTTTCGTTTAAGAAATGAGAGCTTTTCTTAAGAACGGTACGATGAAATAAAACCATGAAAACGGATTATATCGCGTATATTAAATTTATAATGCATCCCGACATTTCAAACCCTTTACAGCGTTCGTGGTCAACGGGTGACTGAGGAAAAATTACAAAGTGCAAAAATACCCACATACTGAAAATAATGAACAATCATAGACTATAAACTTTAAGGCTGGTTGTACATGCAAAATCGGTTCATAAGGCTAGTTATACACTACAATTATTTTCAAGTAAAAAAAAAATATATATATATATATATTACTTTGTAATTTTTCCTCAGTCACCCGTTGACCACGAACGCTGTAAAGGGTTCGAAACGTCGGGATGTATTATAAATTCAATATACGCGATATAATCCGTTTTCATAGTTTTATTTCATGAGTAACTATCGCGGTAACCGAAGACAATTTAAGGGTACGATGGTTGAAAAAGAAAAAACATAAATAAACCAGGCCAAGTAAATAAGTCAAAAATAAATTAGTCAGGCCATAAATAAACGTAAGTTTGTACGCGATTAAGTCCCGTTAGTTTGAAAAAAAAAAAAAAAAACTTTTTCATCAGAATTTTATTACAATTAATTTTTATCCGTATGTTTGATGAACGTTGTTGTTAAATATTGTTAACTATAAAAGTAAGCAACTAAATGATTAAATAATTGTGAAATTTTTGAAGTATCACATTAGAATCATTTTTTACCAATAAATGATTACAAATGGCTTAAAAGTCATTGGTTTCCAAGGCAAAAATCGAAAATACCAATTATACAAATTATACCAATTAAAAAACATCACAAAATGATCCAAAAACTCGTTTGAAATGTTCATTTTCAATAACAATACAAAAAATGATACCACCAGGACAGGGTACAACATAAATACAGGTACCAGCAGGACATCCCACAACATAAAAATAGGTACCACCAGGACAAGGCACAGCATAAAAACAGGTACCAGCAGGACAAGGCACAACATAAAAACAGGTACCACCAGGAATAGGCACAGCATAAAAACAGGTACCAGCAGGACAAGCACAACATAAAAACAGGTACCACCAGGACAAGGCACAGCATAAAAACAGGTACCACCAGGACAAGGCACAGCATAAAAACAGGTACCACCAGGACAAGGCACAGCATAAAAACAGGTACCAGCAGGACAAGGCACAACATAAAAAAAAAACACTTTAACCCTTGATATCTTGGAAAACATTTATTCTGACCCTCAGTTGTCGGAGGCTAATTTGTTGCAAATTAACTCTAGGATTACATCTTCTAAGAAATACGTCCAATTACATCAACCCTGTACAAATGTAAATATAATTCTGCGAAAAAGTAATTTTATGCTTTACAGACTATGGAATCTGAAACTCAAGTTTATTTTATATCTCATCATCCAGATGAGAAAATTATTATCTTTTTGATAATTATACACAGGTTTTATTACTGAAATTCCAAGAACATATAAAATTTTAATTACAAACTTAACTACATTAACTAGGTATTTTACGAGGCATTCTTTAATGAAGTGGGTTTGAAAATTGCCCTTAATGATAGCGCGGCACGAAATGAAATGTCTAATTAATTTTTACACTCGTTTCAAATGTGATGAAGTTTTCATTGAAACACTACAATTTAATAGTCAAAAACATTTCAGTTAAGTGGTAAGTTCATGATAGCTAAGCACTTGTTAATTAATTTAATAATTGAAGTTTTATAATCTTCGAAGGCCCCAAAAATATGAGCCACAAATAAGATCTTGTCAGATATATTTGCTGCCTTTATTGTGTAACATATTGCAGGTGACTGTAATCTAATAATAATACATATTTCTGAATAAGTAAGAAGCTTAATGTGATTGCGAACAACGAGTGTAATACTTTTAAAATCTTCTCGAGGCCGAGGTGTAGGGCCGGCGTAGCTTTATTTGACGTTCATAAACACATTGTAAATATTGTAATATGCCTACTTCAATAATAAAGTATCTTTATCTTATAATTTGTTCTAATGATCCTAAAGTCCTTAAAATTTAGTGCATCGATTTAACGTTTAGGCAGTATGTTTAAATAAATAATTATAAGCACATCCTGAACACTTTTCCTTTCGTTAGTTTCAATTCTCATGATGAATCGATATTTTTAAATTAAATTATGGTTCATCAACTTCAAAGAGAGCAATTAATGTATTTGTACGAGTACTAGATTTTGATCTAGCCTACGAGATACAGGCTACTTACGCTACTTTCTTGCAATTAATGTTTAAGATAAGGGATAAGACTTGAATCAAATACCTACAAAACTTAGGAATATTGATTTATTTGCTTATATTAGAAAATATTTCACAAGTTAGAGGCAAAGATAGATATAACTCCGTAATAGATGGATACAGTCTAAGGAAAAAACGTGCCTCGAAAATCAAGAAAATTTGATTCTCGTTCAGAGGGCGGGTACTAGCTTTAGCCTACTGTCATATAGATGGCGTTGACGGTTTCGTTTGTTATTTAACAATTTTAACGCATATAAGTGATAGAACATGGGTCAAAATCATAAAAATAATTAATGCAAATAAAAAAAATCATTTATCCATATTTAAATAGATTTTATCGTATTTTTATAAATATTCGTTTTTAGTTTTAAAGTGTGTCGACAGATGGCAGTGAATTTACTGGGATTACAAAATTTACTATGACAGTACCGCTCTAGTATAAGTTACTCTATGTTAGAGGTTAATATTTTTCATGTATTTACAAATATACGTAATATTATTACAGTAGGTATCAATATATATCAATATTCATCAAGTTCGCACTCCAACGAACTTAGTATAACCGGTCAATTCGAACAACGTGATAATTACTAGATACGAGAACAATACGAGATCTAATAGATACGTTCTTAATTAGTTATCTTTTGCAGTTCGATTCGAGAAACCAATTGTCATTTCATGCTACAATTATTGTGTCGTTTTGGGATATCCATTAGATATCCATTGGATGTCTAAGTAATATCTTAAGCGAATCTTAAAATCATCGTTCAAGAGGACATTCGGAATCGCGGAAATGTCAAATTTGACATGTCTCGTTATCGTTTCTGTTTCATATCTAGTGGATATCTAGTTGATATCTAGATCATTGTTCGAATTGGCCCATTTGTATTTTATTTATCGTATGGCGTATGTACATGTCACTGGATTACAATGTAAAAAGAAAAACTTAGTTAGAATTTCGCCCGTCCCAATTACGCGACTGCTTCATCTGACAGGATCTTAAAATCGTCTACATGGCCTATGTATCTAGTAAGAGGGCATTCCAGAATGATATGGTTGATGGTTTGATCTGGGTGCCTGCACTTACAGAAGAGGATCTCCAGCCTCATTTGTACCAGTGTATATTACATACCAGTGTAGTTGAAGCAAAGAGGTAGAAGGGAAGACCAAGGAGAGCGTACATGCATCAAATAAAGGAAAAACTCAACGTCGTGTCGTATCAGGCTGTCAAAGAGAAGGCAGAGAACCGCCAAACATGGAAATTGCTCCACCTACAGGAGCCTTACTCTTAAATATATGATGATGATGAAGTACTAAATGTTGACCATAGAGTTTCAGCATTTTTGATTAGCGTCAACACTCATATTACAGCTTCGTGCCTTTCCAGCGCTCATTCCAAATTTTATTAACCCTCATAAATGGACCGCGATTTTTCAAACAATCCACACAACAATGTTTTCTTATCATAACCGTATACACCCTTTTCATCAACAGCTCACCCGTCGGAAAAAAAGCGAGTTTACCCGTGGGTTAATGGTGCGAGGATATTCTTTTACAAGTTTCGGCTAACTGGCCGGGGCATGATAAAACTTTTTATGTTGTGCTTATGTGACCCAACAGTTCTAATACATAACGCGTTATGCGGTGTCCCGTAAGGCCGTTAAGTGTTGGGTCGAGTTGAGGTTCGGAATTGCCGATATTGTTTTGTTTATTCGATTTTGGAATTCGGAGCAGCCTGGGGCTCATTTCTCAAACGGTTTTAGTCTTAATATTATTAGTGTGTTGCCATGGTAACTCATACGATTTGACAGTTCGTGGACTAATAATAATTATTAGTCTAACATCGTTGTGAAATGGGCCCCTGGTTTCAAAGTCAACGGTCCATGGTTGATTTGGACTAAAGTTCTACAATAAAGCTTTCACACTTATTTTTTATCTTTATTTTTTCGAATTGTTACAATTCATGTCGCTTTCTCTCGATGTCTGTTTCTCTTTTTAAATTAGTACTCAAAAGTCATCATGCCGAAAAATGAACTATTTTATAGATGTAAGTCAAATACTTATTATAACTATATTAAAAATATTTCAAATTTTAAAACATAATTTGTAATGAATTTTTTAATTTGTTTTTCGAATATATAATTGATTTGATTACTTCACTTATTATGGACAAATAAACTCCAATTAAACATATTAATAGTATACATTCCATAATTCTTTACGATATTATTTTATTAATAGGATAATTATAGATTAGTATTTACAATTGTTAAGTGTAGGTTTACCATGTTTGGAATTTTTATTGTTATTATTCAATTTAAAAAAAAACTAATAAATTTTTAAATAAATATCCTAATCCTAATTAAATTTTTATTAGATGGCCTTTCTTAAAATGCGATAATTTAACGTAAATGTAACACATTTATCATTTTAAAGGACTCACTTTTTAATCTCACCATATTGATGATAAGAGAACTAACTTACTTGCGGGAAAAAGAATTAGTACCCATTTAGTGTTAATTAAAATACTGTCAAAGTCACAGAAGTAGTTCTTAAACAAAAAACTTCATTAGCATAATTCAAAAGTACTATAACAGCGGTTTTAAAACTACTCATTTCCCTGCTCTTGATTGAGGATGCTTATTTATATATTATAAAACACTAATAAAATTACACGTAAATGTCGATAACATATATTTTAAAAATAATAACGCCAAAATCAATGTGTGAATATTTTATTTGGTTAAAAAAACAACAAAGGGAACTCATAAAATAACAAAACAAAATCTAATTAAAATAACTCCCTGCAAACAGTTGCTCAATCAACCTCGTAAATAAACAGAAAAATGCTCGCGACCTTAGTCTGAAAAAAAAAAACAAAAACAAAATAAAAACTCGCTATCAGCGATAATAAAGTCACTTGGCAGATGTAAATAAACAGTACTTACAATAACAGGCGGCGGGTATTCAACTTTCGCTGAACGAAATATATCTACGAGATGAACCATATGGACAGATAATTAAGTCCCAGTTTATGTGAAACTTTGGAGTAAACTACGAGAGGTAGCGGACGCGGGTACGGCGGGTTACGGAGGCAGTGACACGTCTGTTCCGTGCGGCGGTACGACGGCTACTGCAGGAGGCGAGCGCGGGCTACGCACGCGGGGGAGGGGCACGCACTCACGCAGGCTTGACAGCCAATCGCGTGCGTGCGCCGCGCGCACCCCCGCCGCACCGCACCCGCCCCGCGGGCGCCCGTCACCTCACAATCGATGCCCTATATTGCATTAATTATTTAGGTAACACGCAATAAGATAACGCGAGGTGGCAGATAAGGGATCTCTTCGTACGTTTAAATAAATCATCGTATCTTGGTCCACTTTTATTTTGAGTTCCATCGCATGCCATGTGGCTAGAGTATTATTGCCGCCCCACCTGGAGTCATTATTTACGTTTTTCACTGTGCACTTGGCAATTATTGTTTTTCTTATTTTTGTAATGTAATTATATTTAGGTCCATAAAGTTAGTATTTCAATACCTGGAATGATAGATTTGACATGAAAAGGGTTTTTGTTTTCACAGACGTACTTGTGTTTCAGACTTTGATGAGCGTAGGTGGTAGGTACTGAAAGGGATATCAAATATCATATTGCGAACATTTCTGATTATGACGCCCCGAGTGCCACGTACATTGTTTTCTGGGTTTTTAATAATAAATTGACACTTAATCTCTATAGGTACTTACTCTGGTTCAATACCTAGAAGCTTTTATTTCATATTTTCTTTTAATAATATTAATGAGAAAACTTCATTTTAATTCTTAATCTTTTACAAATGAGTTTAATAAGATTTAGCACAATATTATTAAATTGTAAAACGGGACTTAATCGGAGGTAAATCTTAAAACTTAAATATGCGATTAAGTCCCGTTTTACAATTTAATAATGTGTAGAAATCGTGAAAGTTTAAATCAGTGTTTAGCACAATATTCCAAATATAGTCAGTCAAGAAAAAATTTGAAGTAAGTTTTTGCAAGAAATTATGAAAATATTCGAAAACTCAAGTAACGTTTTTATAAAACTTTTACTCTTTTTTAGGTCTGTAGTTGTCATCTAAGTTTGTCCTGCGTCAATATATATTTATGAATTCCACTCCATTTAATATCATATTTTAATATTGAAATTAAATTTATCAAACCTTCTTGCCGATATTTGGCGAATCCCAAGTTTTACGCGTGTGTACCAAACTATAATAAACGATAACAATAAATTTTGTGGCGGAGGTGCTCAAAAATATCTGAACACGGACTTAACGCCTTGACAATAGAGGCGTGTTCAGATTTTTGTGAGCACCTTGGCCGCTCCATTATATCTGATGGCGACTGTACGTAGGTATTTACTTGTGAAAGAGTCCTCGAGGCTTACTTGCAGAATATTTTTTTAAATTTTGAATTATTTCTAAGCTCTTACTTGACTGAAGAGGAAGAAAATATTATTAAACATTTTTACAATTTTTTTTACAACCTATGTTAGATTCTAATAATAAATCGCCTGTTCTAATTATGACTTAAAAGGATTTAAAAAATTCTGTCTTAGGTACTTGGCAGGTAAAACTTAAAAGAAACTGACAAGTAATTTTCTATTATATTTTTCACGAATTTTTATCATGTCTAGGACGACTGGGACACTTGTTTGAGTTAAAATTAAAAACCTGCCAAGTGCGAGTCGGACTCGCGTTCCAAGTGTCGGATAAAATTTAACAATTTAAATTTTAACAATGTATTTTTTATGTGAAACGTGAGTGAAATGCCTATAAAAACCCCGTAGGGGTCGGATCAAAAACTAAGTAATTAAGTCCATCTTACGCTAGACTGCACATTTCTAATAGGTTTTCCTTTCATCTATAGGTAAAGAACTATTTATTTTAAATTTTTGGTTAATTTTATTGCTTGTAAAAATTGACATGTAAAAGTGCCCCTATGGCCTAAAATTATATAAAAAATATATTTGAGAGTCTCACAATGAACTCTTTCATTTGATATGTCATTTCATTTTCTCATTTACCCCCCAAAAGTGGTTCCCATGTTTAAAATTCATTTGTTTACGTTACATGTCCGTCTTTGGGTCACAAACGTACATATGTGTACCTTTCAACTTAGTCTAGTAGTTTCGGAGAAAATAAGCTGTGACAGACGGACAGACACAGACAGACAGACGCACGATTGATCCTATAAGGGTTCCGTTTTTTCCTTTTTAGATACGGAACCCTAAAAAGTACCAACAGTGCTATTTTTGGCCCTGCAATTAAATGTAGTTTATTGAAATGCTAAAGTTAAACTTTAATAATAATAAAATAAAACTATGAAAACGGATTATATCGCGTATATTGAATTTATAATACATCCCGACGTTTCGAACCCTTTACAGCGTTCGTGGTCAACGGGTGACTGAGGAAAAATTACAAAGTGCAAAAATACCCACATAGTAAAAATAATGAACAATCATAGACTATAAACTTTAAGGCTGGTTGTACATGCAAAATCGGTTCATAAGGCTTATACACTACAATTATTTTCAAGTAAAGATATATATACCTATATATACGCGATAAAAAGTACGCCGGCTCCAACCCTACACCATATCATCATCATTCATGAGTAACAATCGCGGTAACCGAAGACAATCATCATCATCATCATCATGTCAGCCGATAGACGTCCACTGCTGGACATAGGCCTCCCCCAAGGCTCGCCACTCCGAACCGAAGACCGAAGACAATATTATTTAATAATTATTATTCAATAAGTACTTGTGTCGCTTGTGGATTACGTAGTAGGACGTTATTTAGACTCAGAATCACAAGTACCATCGAATAAGACAAAGAAAAAAGTGTCCCCAGTTTTTTATACACATTTTGGGTGTCAGTTTTATAACGGTCCATAAAAATGTATGAGATAATGCGTTAAAAAACTGTAATTTTTTTGGGGACAATTTTTCTTTTAGAGTTTTGAATGATTCACGGTTAGTTTCAATAGATTTATATTGACCGGGATATAGACCGTGATTACCTTTTGTATTATTTGTGAGCTCCCGATATTTCGACGCAGTTACATGCATCATGGGCGGCGGAAGTGAGTCTGCCTAGCATTTCAAAGGTATCCCCATCTACTGATGACGTAACCAGAAGGAGTATTAGGACTAGTTACCCATTTTTTGTACATTTATCGTTACTTCCATTCCGGTCCCTGCACACAAAATTTCTGCTCTTATTAAAATCCAAAAATAACTTTATTCTTAGTGTTTATTCTTTATAATTAATAGTATCACTAACATAGGATAACATTTTAGTAATACGCAGACGAGTGTTTTCTGAAGCTACATAGAAATTGCTATGTTGCCAACAGTCTCGTCTAGGTATCAGATGTAAATTTCACTTTTTTTCGTACCTTATACGCACTGCCGGTTCTGGACATACAGGAGCTGGCAGACGAGTGTTTTCTGAAGCTACATATAAATTCCTATCTGTTGCCAACAGTCTCATTTAGGTACCAGATGACGTAAATTTCACTTTTTTTTTTGTCACCGAAAGTGGTACTTTTTCTCGTGCTTTCGGGCAATTCTATTTTTTTTACTATTCATGGGGCTTATCAGGGTATCAGATGTCGTAGCAGAATCATACGGTCTCCGCCCGTACTATGAGGACTGTTCGGGCATTCGGCATCTTTTTAATATGAGGCTATGCCGTTTCGGAACATTCGTTTCATGACGAGAAAGGTGCTAGAGATGAGTGAAAAGCCTGGGGGTCGCGGAAGGCCCAAGATAACATGGATAGGTCTTGTAAAAAAGAACCTTAAAGAAAAAAGATTACCACCAGAGACGACCCAGGACAGACGCTCCTGGCGACGCCGTATAAGGAGAGCCGACCCCAAGTAAATGGGATATAAGGCTAGGAAGAAGAAGAAGTATACCGTTTCGGAGCAAATTCGGAGGTAGATTCAACACCTCTGACTGTCAATCACTTCGGCTCGGGCGCGGCCTGCAACGCATGTTCCTCTGTATGTTAATATTTCCAAAATTCGGTATTTCGGTGGTGTTTGCGAATCAGTTTACAAGGCGTGTGACGACCTTTCAAGGCCCTGGAAGTGCTAGCTAGCTGAAGAAGGACCAGGATCCCCGAAAATCATCGGCGTGTGCTCAAGGTTAGTGGCTATCCCATATTGGTTTATTGCAATGCCTTTCCAAAGTTTTTAATACGATAGGGTACCTAGGACCAGCTGAGTTATCGAAGGATTCATAAATACATGAACAAGGACTATTCATTTAGTTGGTAGTGATAGGTCAGTTCGTTCGCCCTCGGGTTCGGCGCGCCTACCGTGAAGTCTTGTAGCGACCACTTGTTGCGCGGAGGCGGTGTATGCAGCGCCATTTTTCTAACCGGCGCGGCAATTTGTACACGCACGCTAATTCGGCTGATTATGATTTATTTGTTTAAGTTGTCTACCACTGTTGTGTGTGATAGGATATATCGATAAAACTATGAAAACGGATTATATCGCGTATATTGAATTTATAACACATCCCGACGTTTCGAACCCTTTACAGCGTTCGTGGTCAACGGGTGACTGAGTCACCCGTATGTGTTATAAATTCAATATACGCGATATAATCCGTTTTCATAGTTTTATTTCATGAATAACTATCGCGGTAACCGAAGACAATATTATATCGATGTCATAAAATTCATTAAGTAGAAGCCATACCCTTTACAGCGTTCGTGGTCAACGGGTGACTAAGTCACCCGTATGTGTTGTAAATTCAATATACGCGATATAATCCGTTTTCATAGTTTTATTTCATGAGTAACTATCGCGGTAACCGAAGACAATATTATATCGATATGTCATAAAATTCATTAAGTAGAAGCCATTGAATTGCTTTTGCATCGTCAAATTATACAAAGATAAGATGGTCACTAGAAACAGTCATATGTATTTAAAAAAATATATTTGTACTTAAACCTACTTCATTTTAAAATCAAATTTAATTAATCATTAAATTCATTATTTATTTAATTATTAAATGTAGACTAATGAGTTTTCATTTAATGATTAAAACATAAATATATTTTAATGGACTTTTGAAATGGATATTAATTTTACTGCAGACCACGACTGAATACCACACATTTGTCTAGGATGTTCAGATTCAGTAGATACAAGAATTTCAATCGTAGGTAAACAAAATCAAAACTTATTATAAACACGTTTAAACTAGACTTTGACTTTTTGCCCCCTCTTTATATTGGGCATTTTTCATAATTAATAAAAATTAAATATAAAAATTACACTTCCAAATGTGTTAAGGTTAGCGTTGTTCATAACTATTCCAAATTTCAAATCGATAGCTTCAGTAGTTCTTGAGATATATAGCAATGTGACAGACAGACAGACAGACAGAGTCGCACCATAAGACATATTAAACATATTAGTAACGGGTCACTCACGTATTTTAAGTCGAAAACGCTCGACATGTTTCACTCCGTACCGAGGAGCGTCATCAGGAGCTTGCGTCGACGGTGACGGACCGGCGCAGACGTTTAATATGTCTGTGTCTCACGCAAGTTTTGTTATTAAAATCGCACCATAAGGGTTCCTATTGTAACTTTTTGGTACGGAACCCTAAAAACAATAAAAAGCAATTAGGTACGATCGTGTCCGATACTATATTTGTATAACGACCTCTGTCGCTTTGTCATCGCTACGGAATGTACGGAAAATATTCGAACCATAAATTTCAAGTCGGTTGAAAATTCATTCCAAATTCATCGTGAAACTGAATAGCATTGAAGCAAAAATATTTATAACTAATGATTTTGCTAGAAACAAAATATTAACGCCGTATTTAATTTACTGCAATGTAAAAAAAACAGCAGGAAGATGAAACCAGGCTGAAATATTTCATTTCACATTGAACACTACAACATACAAAATCGCAAAAAAACACTAATTGTGCGCTTTTCAGAAGTTTGATTAAAAAAACCTTAAAATTGAAACCGTTTTCATGACGGAATAATATCTTACTTACTTACTTACTTACTGCTGTGGCGCGACGACCCGAAGTGGATCTTGGCCTCCGACACCAAAGACCGCCATGCTTCTCTGTCCAAAGCCGTTTCTGTCCAGTCGACGGCGCCGAGTTCGCTGAGGTCTTTCTGCACTTCGTCTCTCCAGCGGTACCTAGGGCAGCCAGACGGTCTTCGGCCACTTGGTACTCCAGAGTACGCCCTCCAGACTGCGCGATCTTCCCCCATCCGGACTACGTGCCCGAGCCATCGTGTGCGTCGAGAGGATGGAACCTGGAGACTCCGCAAGAACCACGAGATTGAAGATCTGGTGTCCGAGCCGAACATCATCGGAGAAACGAAAGCCGCCAGGCTCCGATGGAATAATATCTAACACAATACCTTACGCCTGAGCGTTTTCCAAAAAAATACATTTCATTCATGTCTTCGAAATATTGACTTCTTGGGCTCATTTTATTCAGAATCATTTGTACATTCACGCCTCATATATGAAAAAATGTGTCCCAAGATTTCCTTTCCAGGTCGTCACATTTCTGTATGAATAATTTATTTATTTGTATGAACGTGACGAACTGAAAAAATATTTTTTCATACAAAATTTTGGAACACATTTTTTCATAGAGCCCAAGAAGTTAATATTTTGAAGACATGAATGAAATGTAATTTTTTCTAGGAAAACATAGGAAGTTCGAGTATAATGTCAATGTCATATTATTGTAAATTAAATGAACATCATACACCAAAACATTGGACAAAAAATCTTTCGTATGTCTGTTTTGGTGTCCGGCTATTTAGTGACCAGGTTCGATGATTATAATAGATTAGATATATTTATTTCACAACATATGATTACAGTACAAATTACATTAATGTCATTTATAAGAATCTACATTGTGATCGTCAGAAATTAATTTAAATAATAGCAAAATAATCCAAATAAATTCATTTCATTAATTACATTATATGAAAAATTTCCCCTGAGAAGGATCGTCAAATAATAACAATAATAAACAAAGAAAATTTCAAAAATACGTATGCGATTATAATTATACAGTTACGTCATGTTATGGATTTTATTTGAATTTTATATTAGAAGAGACAGACAAAGCCTATTATATTAGTAGAGATCGCACTAGCACTCCGATACAAAAAATAATCATCACATATTGAGTGACTGGGTTCCATTCCATTTAGAACTTAATAGCACGACGTACAACCGCCGCGGACACTCGTGCCTGAGGATGGATTCCCAAAGAATCCGAAATATGTCGCCAAAAGCGACAAAAAATAATAGTGAGTAAAAACCGTACTGATAAATATTTTGAACTTAATAGCATCCCACTAAAACACGTCTTTGTTTTTTATAGTCCACGTACCTTAAGCATATTTAAATGTGGGAGTCCATTTGGTCGTCACCTGGCTCCGCTACGTGGTCCGCATGCCGAGACGATGGGGTAGTAAGTGATTTTACGGTCGCCGCGCTTTCGATGTTGGAGATTTTAAATGACATTTTGCCATTTTGCAACGCGGATTGGGTTGTACAGAATTGATTGATGTAAAAGTTTTATCTACACACATATAATAAAGCCTCTATGATGCTTTCGAAAACCACAAATTACGGCCAGCTTTAGTACAAATGTCTTTGTGTCCTTGAAAATTTATCTGTGAAAATGTTATTATCGTAATACTCGCTATTAGCTCGTTTCATTAACCCACACTCGTATTTTAATGCCTTCCATTAGTTATCAGTCACAAACTACTATTAAGATTGCGTCTTTGATGTGCGAAACTTACAAATGTTTGAAGTTATATTATAGGTACAGATAGAGTGTAGGTATCCGTATGAACTGGGAAATGTTCGCAGGAACATCATCGGGATGTGAAACTTTGGTGCAAATGACGTTATTATGACGTAAATTTACATACACATTGCTTCTAAATTGACATCATTTCCACAGCCTATTCATATTCAATAATTTGGACATTGAACTAAATTATTAAATAAGTAGTTGATTCAATGTAAGTATGTCCTCATGTAATGTTAAAAATTTAAGGAACTCGTTACCTTTCTACAGTTACTTAGTAGTAAGGACTAATCTGAGTTTAAACATTATGATACAGTTTTACGAGACCGTTCAAATTGTTGCCTTTTATTAAATTGTAAAACGGGACTTAATCGCGTATTTAAATTTTAAGATTTACCTTCGACGTTTCGAGATCGGCGTTGTCCCCGTGGTCTCGGAGTAGCCGCGCGAGTTTTACGAACTATCCGCATTTATTTTGGTCTTGCTTATCAGCTTGAACGTTTTGCGCACTAGGGTTTAAGTCCCGTTTTACAATTTAATAATGTATAGAAATCGTGAAAGTTTAAATCAGTGTATTGCCTTTTAATCCTTAATTCAACTTATTTTATTTATATATTGTCATAAAATTACTTGAATCCAAAAACAAAGAATTTATGAATTTAAAGCGTTCTAACTACTAATATAACAGCTTGTACTATTAATCTTAATTATTAATAGAATTACTTGAGTCCAAAAACAAAGAATTTATGAATTTAAAGCGTTCTAACTACTAATATAACGGCTTGTACTATTAATCTTAATCATTAATTATAATATGGTTTAAGTTTAGGTCCGTCCTTACATATAATAATATATTTATGTAATTATATTTGCAGCAATGTGTATTCAATACGAGCATTCAGTACACTTAGTCAATGTCATTCATCGTTATTTCGTTGCTACTCATTTCGTCAAAGGTTAACAGGAAGAGGTCCCATACAAGGATAAGATCGCCTGTGTTGTATTTAATTTAATCTGTAACCGTGTTTCTCGTGTTTCTTTTCTATGTACAATAAAGCATATACCTACATTCATACATAATTAGTGGATTTGCTTTTAAGATTCGGCCATATTAAAGAGGCTCCAAAAACGACCTGCTCAGACAAAAACGTAAAACCTTAGCTCAAGACGCGACGTCTGCAAGGAGAGATAGTCTTGGCTGTCGTGTTTGGCTTAAATTCCTCTGCAGAACAGCAGTTCATCATGACGATTAACATTCCGATCCTAATTAATTATGGGTGCGATCTTAGAAGACATTTTTCAAGTTGTTAAGAAACACAAGAACCTAGCCGCCGCCAACGCCATACAATAATAGTTACGCTCTTATTTTACAATGATATGCTTAAATTATATGAAACTGTCATGCATATTTACTTAACATATCGTCGGCTGAGAATACGTTTGTGCGATTTCCATTTTTGAGCATAATCTTTTTTTTAATGATTCCTAAAATAACAAAAAATATGCTATAATTGATACTAATCGGCGCGCCTGACAAAACGCGTCTATTACAACAGATATGACCGCTAAGGTGGCGCGAACAGGCGTCCGTTCCGTAGCGGTGCGCGGCAACTACTACTGCTAGACACCAAAATTGGTGTGGGCCGCATGTACTTGTAGCGACGCGACGAAATCGCGGAGTGAGCCACGCCTGTCGGCGGCTAGGTTCGTGATGTGGCTCTAATGACGGATTTTGTAAAAAAATGTACACGGTTAAATACTTGCACATAAAATAGTATTTTGTGCAACAGATTAATAATTGACTTCGTCTCGTTTTATAAATAACTTAAGCCCTTGATTTTTAAGACCATAATACCGTTGCACACAATATTTTTAGGGTTCCGGACCCCATTACTAAGAATCCTCTGTCCGTCAGTCCGTCTGTCTGTCTGTCGGTCACCAGGCTGTATCTCAAGAACCGTGATAGCTAGAGAGTTGAAATTTTCACAGATGATGTATTTCTGTTCCCGCTATAACAACAAATACTAAAAAGTACGGAACCCTCGGTGGGCGAGTCTGACTCGCACTTGTACGGTTTTTTTCTAAAACAACAGCAAACACCTAAACTTATAAATAAAATCAAAGAAAATATCTATTACAAGTGCACCTAAATCAATTTGGTTTGTAGATCCTTGCCTAGAGGTTAGCGTTAAAAATAGCCACAGTTATACAATATTGTATGAATATTCATAATAACACTGCTGTAAGTGATTTAATTGACAAGTATATGTGCTGGAGTAGAAAAAATACATTGCAGTATTTCCAAATACGTTGTAAAAAAGTCAGGAACAATCTATAATAACACTGCTGTTATAGAGCAGCCATTTAATTTAATTGACATAAGTGCTTGAGTAGAAAAAATATATTGCTGTAAACATATTTCCAAATACGTTGTAAAAAAGTCAGGAACAATCCATAATACCACTGCTGTTATAGAGCAGTCATTTAATTTAATTGACATAAGTGCTTGAGTAGAAAAAAAATATTGCAGTAAACATATTTCCAAATACGTTGTAAAAAAGCCAGGAACAATCCACAATATCCACATTCCTCATTTAAACAGCAAAAGTGCTCCAGCGGCGTTAGGCACCGTCACCACTAAACGCTTCGTTTGGCTAATTCTCCAACCTCGCTTTGAGGTCAATCGAATTGTACCGAAGCAACTGGGACCTTCTTAAATAAGACTACTCCCTTTCCCTCCCCCTGCATTAAAACGAGAGCATTAAACCTCTGCGCCGTGAGTAATGCGTATCATTTTTTCCCTCTCCCTACCTTTTTATGTTCTACGGCGGTTGGCATTATTAAAATTTATAAACATATAATATGCTATCAATAACTGAGATGTACGGTGCTCTGCTGCTGTGCTCGTGAAATATTTCAGTGGTTATTTTGCTTTATGAGCTGCAACAGACTGGAGTATGGTTTTTGTTTAGTTTGATTACTTATGAATAGGGGATATTACTGCAATGTTCTGCTACTAGAGTGCAGCACTAGCCTTTTTAGTAAACCATAGAGTAACTTATACATAGACCTTTAGCAGGTTTTTGACAAGTTTTCAGAGATAATAAAATATGACACTGATGCATCAAGGCGGTTTGTTTACAGAGGACCTACCGGGAAACGCGAATCAGAAATTTCGTTATCTGCCTCTTTATCGCTCGAATATGTTATAGTACTTCATATATTTTGCAACATATTACTATTTTATTAGATACAAACTTGGATATCCGCTGCAGAAAATCTTCATTGATGAAACCAAAATCTTACCTGAAACAAAAATATACAGACAATTAGTATTTATAAAAAAAAACTTACATAGTTACAATTAGGTATCTAGTTTTTGCAAAGAACCGCTGCATTCAGAACAACATGGAAATCCATGAAAGAGGCATATGTTAAGCAGTGGACGCAAATATGCTAAGAAGAAGAAGATTTCTTGGCTTTACATTTTTATTCCAAAACAATAATTAATGCTTCTCTCGTGTGCATTGCATTTAAGTAACTCTAGAACTGATAACACTCACATCTGAAGATTGATTAAGATTTATGCATTAGGTGCCCTCGAGAGAAGTTTTAAAATGATTTATCTGTAAGTTTTGAAAAATTTAATAATTACTAGTCTTTCCGAAGTAAATAAAGTACTAGCCATCGAGTTTGAAAAATACTACATATAAAAGCGAAACGATAGCACCAATTCAAAATATTTTAAGACCCATTATTTGATTCTGACATTTTTTTATTAACTAACTAGTTGTAAATGTTGTAATCCACCCAATATGTTGACATAATGTAATTTATTTGCTTCACATTATCTTGACATAGTGTAATTTATTCTATAATTTTTGAATTGCTTTCGATTATTCAAATATAATATAATATTAAACCTCATCTGGATAAATGTGTATACTTGAAAATACTATTAACTATTTTTCCTATTGCATGCGTGTTGCTTTCTGTTAAATTCCTGTAAGGGACTCGGCAGGACAGGCTCAGCCTAGTGTCAGAGTCACTGTGAAAAATTTGTTAACAATGTTTTCTGGCAATAAATATTTTGTATTTTTTATTTTGTATTTTTGTAATTCAAAAAGTTCATCGGAGTGTTCCCCCTTTTACAGACGATATAGGCCATGCATAGAGAGCCAATGTCTCTTCCAAGGCTAGGATCATTAAAAAACTTAAGCGATGGGGTAAAAAACAAAGGCATGCAAGGAAATCTTGCACAATTTCATCCACGTCAGTCATTCATTCACGTTCGGTTTAAGACGAAGTCGCGCCATATCTGGCTCGGAGCAAAGCGTCTCAGTTAAGCAATGACTGAGTCAGCGCAACGACTTGCAAGTAGCGTGTTTGGAAAATGGTGTCCTTTGGAAACTAGTTTGTAGGTAAATAACTTAGAAAAATATTCTGTTGCATCTTCTTTTTTCCAGTTTTATCCTCATTGCTGTGGGTTGCTGAGGTTGTTGGGGATTGCTGTTGCATCTATTAGGTACTTAATAAATCATTACCTAAATATAATATTATAGGACATCCTTACACAAATTGACTAAGCCCCACAGTATGCTCAAGAAGGCTTGTATCGTTCTCATTCAACGACTTAATCCATACTAATATTATAAATGCGAAAGTCTGTCTGTCTGTCTGTGTGTTCCCTCTTCACGCTTAAACCGCTGAATCGGTTTAGATGAAATTTGGCATAGATAGGTTGAGTCCCTGAGAAGGACATAGGATAGTTTTTATCCCGAAAACCATCCCTTAAGAAAGAGAAAAGCGGGGTGGAATTGAGATAATTAATGAAGTGCCTGCTAATTTGTGTGCATAATATGCTCAAATTGAATAATTGCTATGAGAATTTCTCCAGGCGCTATACTTACTTTAGCTGCTGTTACTAAGTCCACGCAGACGAAGTCGCGGGCAAAAGCTAGTATAATATACAAATGACTCAAACAAATATCTGTGTCCATCAGACAAATAAATGCCCATGGATACAAAACCCAGGACCATAGGTTTCATCGGCAGGGTCACTACAAGGCCAGACCGGTCGTTGAAAGGACATTGAACAGAACTATTCCAGTTACTTAAGTCGTGTTTGCTCAATAAAAGTATTGATTGCCTAATATAAACTACTGTCAAACCTTGCGCGGTATTGCAATGTTTGACGTGGTACACAGTTAAGTCGCTTTTGCGGCACAATTCCCTTGTGCAGAATAAATAATAGTACTAGGTACAGAAGGTTCACTCTCTAACAAAACGCGTCTATAACGACAGATATGTTTAAACCAGCACGATCTCCTAAATATGAATTCACGTAGACATCTACACTTTTCCACATTGTTGTTTGGAGTCATAAAAAAATAAAGAACCCTCGTACCCATACGACAAGCTTAACCTCTCAGCGCGCCATAAGACACGCATTACGACTCACTTTTCCTCCACCCGCATGGTTGCCTTCCGTGGCAGCTTTCGTTTCGCTGCCACTAAGTGTTGGAATGATTTGCCACCACCAGTACGTAATTCGAAAACCGTGTCCACCGTGTTCATATGATATTAGTATTTGATTAAAAGATATTTTAGTTTAATTTGTCTCATTTTTCAAGTAAAATTAATCTTACTAAGTAATCATGGTCACCCTATGATTTTTGACATACGCTGTATGAAATACGACAAGACGTCACATTGAGTAGGGTGACCAAATTGTATATAAAAATGATTTTTTTCTACTTGTCATCTGAAAAATAATAATCATTATTGGTGATAAACAATAACTAACAACATCATTATCCTTAGATTCTGTATGATGTCTTGTTCTCTTGCTCCACGACCCTGAAATCATCCTGTATAGCTCCCGGACCAAAACTATCACATTCTTCACAAATATTATCCGACACAGCGAAGAGATAAAGTACACTAATTACATTAACTAGCTGCGTCTGCACAAATTGCACTGAAAACGGAAAAGTAGCAGATCACTGGATGATCGGAGTTTTTGTTTATTCTTGTTTATAAGGGAGACCATTAAAAGTTATTTAGACTAACTTTTAACAAGCCGTGATCGACAGAACGTTTTTCTTGTTAGCGACTCGCAAAGATGTCAACTTTGTATCTTCGTATCTTAGTTTTGCTTACACTTGAAGTCGGATTAGGTATTTTAAAGATTTGAGCACCTGTTAAATAAAAGGAGCAGTGATATTTAATCACAACGACGGGACCAACAAGACCAAGACCAAATGCGGGTAGTTCGAAAAACTCGCGCGCCTAGATGTTCATGTCAACTTTAGGCAGTCTTCTCCGAGACCACGGGGACAACGCCGTCCTCGAAACGTAGGAGGTTAAAACTACAACCAGTTTGGTGCAACGTGGGTGCAACCGACCCTTAGTTCCGTCGTTGTGAAAAATAATGAGTAAAAATCCTGAAAGTTTAAATGAACAATGATATTATACTGTCTATCAAAATCATTAAGTTTTGTTTTCCCATTGCTCAGTGTGTAAATAATATGAAAAGGAAAGTGATGCTTCGACTTGTAAAAAACAAACTGTATATTTTATATTAAGTGCATTTATTCCATCTAAGGATCATTCTAGGAATATTGTATAATTTATTCACCTTATTTACAAAGATAATAAAATAGAAATGTTATTTTTTCAGGTTCATTTATATTTAAAAAAGTGAAACTGCCTATCGTGCTTAAATCTGGAGATGTTTACGGTACAGTATGGACGCCAAGAACGAATAATTTAGTACATGTACCCGCGATTTACTATCTCTATCGCACGCGCATAGTTATGTGGCTTTCCCGCTCCCACATTGGCACCGCCACACATTGCTTGAACACATGCAACACATGGCACATGGCTGGAACAGCAATATAATTACGCGCGTGCGACAGAGATAGGACAGGCGGGTCAATGTACAAAACTCTTCGTGGTTAGCGTCCTTGCTCTAGGCACTATTTTCATACTTCAACGTAAACTCAAAGAAATCTTCAATGTAATTCTAAGAGATTCCGCGAAGTTAGTATTAACATTAATTACTGGATTAATCTAGGTCCGACCAGACCAGAAACTAAAATAGAACTTGCTCAACTCCGGGATTTTTAAAACTAAATATCACTCTGCCTTTGTTCCTAATGATGTTTTTAAGCTTTATGGATTTTAGTGATAGCAGGTGACTTATATTTTAAGAACTTTAAATCGGGGTAGCTAGCTGGCTAGCAAATTGAAATGAAATCACGTTTAAACTATCATGACTATGTATAATATAATAGTATGCGTATATTTATATTGCATTAGCATACTTACTTAAATCAAAAACTATATTGGATGGATACAGAGATAATATAGTTAGATACACACGTAAAATAAACTTTATACACTTATTGTACATATTTATTGTAATTTTATTATTGGGCCAACAGTCTACAAACATTATAGTACAATATGATACATTGGTCATCACACTCGACTCGAGGCGATATAGAGCGCGCGAGCTGGAAATGAGCGCGCAATAAGAAAGCCGGTGTGTGTAATGACCAAAGCACACGTGTTTCATACGCAGTTTTTCAACAGACCTGCGAGGAAAAAACAAAACAGATATTAATGAAATTTTAATTGTTAAAACAACAAAAAAGTCAATTATAACATTAGCGCACAAGTTCGATAATTAAAATGACAAAAACACGCGAGTTTAATATCTAGGATTATTACGAGCAAGTGCGTTGAAAAATCTTACAAAGCAAAAACGGCCCATTTTCCGCCCAAGGCATAATATATATCTAGTCCCTATAAACACACGGTGTGTAACAAAGTTGAGTTACTCTATTCAAATATGGCGCATGCCCGTGCTCGTGACGAAATTGCTTCTTAGCCATAAATTACTACGACACTAGCTGCGTTTTTGAAGTTGATATTACTTTTCAAGACGCTACGGTAGCATGGTGACGTGTAATATCACATTATTTGAAACTGCGAAATAATGTTGAGCCTGAGCGAGCTACTGTTGAAATGTTATTTTAAACGCGTAAACTAATATCATGCGCCAATAAATATAAGCTCATGTTTGAAACCTCTGAATAACTAATACCTAATATTGTCTTTGTTTACCGCGAATTTTTTTGCGGAGTATAATTGCGTATAATGAATTTTAAAATACATCCAGACGTATAGAATATTATAGTTTATGGTCAACGGGAGACTAGAGAAATTATATTCATCTCTGTCAAAATAACAATATGCAAAATCCACATACATAGACCGTGTCCCAATATTTCGACGCAGTAAATATAAGTCTAGTGAAACTTACCATGAATCATTCAAAATAAAAAGTATATTTTACTACCGGTTATACACGCAAAATAGTCATAAAGCTAATTATATATAATATGATAACTATTTTAGGTAGCACTAATATAATCTCCTCACCATTGAATACTGGTCTCACCCAGGTAGCAAAATGACGTCAGCGACGTCATAATTACGGCATTATTACGTCATAATGACGTCGCTGACGTCATAATGACGTATAAATGCTACTGGGGCACAGCCATGTCATATATGTCATGCTTGTTCTTTTATCAGATGTACTACTCAGATACCCATTTTAAACTTATTACCCCCCTTTTTATTTGAGGTGAAAAACCAGACGTATTTACTACATATTCCACCATTTAATCCCTACTAACAGCGAACAAGTGGGGCGTCCTAGGCCGAAACAATTGTCTAGTATAAATCCAGCCCGAATTGTAAATCCAATTTTTCGTTGCACCGGTCTATATCTTACATCTCGGTTTCCTCTCGACTTTCCTATTTCCGTACCAGATTTTACGTAGCGTACATTAAAAGGCGTTTTTGGTTTGAAGTGGCAGTTACTTTCTTTTGGAACATGTATTAAGTATTCATTATTATTTACAACTACGGGACTTAATCGCGTAAAATAAGTTTTAAATTTCCGACGTTTCGAGGACGGCGTTGTCCTCGTGGTCTCGGAAAAGACCATACGTCGGTTGTCTTCTCCGAGACCACGGGGACAAGGCCGTCCTCGAAATTTATTTATTTAATTCTTAACAATATACATTGTGTCGAATATTAATTCATGCATATAAAACGTTATTTTACGCAATTAAGTCCCGTCGTTGTAAATAATAATGAGTAAAAATCGTGAAAGTTTAAATCAGAGTTTTGTACCTATTAAGTATTATTTATTATAAAGCGCAAGATACATTTATCTCAAGTATTAGTTAACTTAGTTGCATGATAGTTTTAATCCTTTAATTTTAAGTTCTTCATTTAATATTCGCACGCCAGAAAAGGTGTAATATGCAGAATAATTTTGTACCTACTTTAAGACCATTATGTAGCCATATTACTGCCGAATAAACTATTTGTATTGTATTGAGGGAATCATATTTATTGAAAAATGTATACCTTTGGCAAAAATAATCGCTATTAACTTTTACGTCAGCAATGGAACTTCAGCACAAACAGTAAGGTTGCAATTGATAACGTTCCCAAGGCCTCGCTGCAGGTTGAAATGGAACTATTGCATTTAGCAGGCGACAGAGGCTTACAGTGACGTCATCACAACATCCGCTTTCACGTCACAGGATTTTCTGAGTGCCCTTAATGAGTTTTCGATATCGAGTATGGTCTGCATCTATAGTAGCAGCTGAAACAACGCTCTAAAAGCTTAGAGCAGAGCCCAACTGGGGAGGTACCTCCACCTTACAGAAAACCGCAGCCAAATAACACTAGACTCTACTAATAGTGTTGTGTTCCTGCCGGTGAGTAAGGTTGCCAGAGCTAGAGGGAGAGGAGTGTTAGGGTCGGCAACGCGCATGTAACTCCTCTGGAGTTGCAGGCGTACATAGGCTACGGAGACTGCTTAACATCAGGCGGGCCGTATGCTTGTTTGCCACCGACGTAGTATAAAAAAAGAGCATCTGCCACCCTGGTATATTTTTCCAAATAGGGATAATTTTCTATAGTTCGCATTTAGAGGTATATCTATTAGTAAATCCAAATGAACAACATCTAAGGGTTAATTGGTTAATTAAAAAAACCGGCCAAGTGCGAGTAGGACTCGCGCACGAAGAGTTCCGTACCATTACGGAAAAAACAGCAAAAAATCACGTTTATTGTATGGGAGCCCCATTTAAATATTTATATTATTCTGTTTTAGTATTTGTTGTTATAGCGGCAACAGAAATACATCATCTGTGAAAATTTCAACTGTCTAGCTATCACGATTCATGAGATACAGCCTGGTGAGAGATAAACAGACAGACAGACATACAGACAGACAGACAGACAGACGGACAGACGGACAGCGTCAGAGTCTTAGTAATAGGGTCCCGTTTTTACCCTTTGGGTACGGAACCCTTAAAATATCAACAGTAGGTATTTTTACTAATTGATCACATAATTATAATAATTAAACTTACAAAACGAACACCTTAAATTCGATTTGTATAAAATTCCGTAAATTGGGAATTCCACAGAGAAGTCTACTTTGTCGGGGACGTAATGCGTACGGCAGTTACATTTATTACATGCAGAAATCAGTATTATCATAGAGTAACTTATACTAGAGCGGTACTGTCATAGTAAATTTTGTAACCCCAGTAAATTCACTGCCATCTGTCGACACACTTTAAAACTAAAAATGAAGATTTATAAAAATACGATAGAATGTATTTAAATATAGATAAATGATTTTTTTTATTTGCATTAATTATTTTTATGATTTTGACCCATGTTATTTCACTGATATGCGTTAAAATTGTTAAATAACAAACGAAACCGTCAACGCCATCTATACGACTGTAGGCCAAAACTAGTAGCGCCCTCTGAACGAGAATCAAATTTTCTTGATTTTCGAGGCACGTTTTTTCCTTAGACTGTATCCATCTATAACGGAGTTATATCTATCTTTGGTATTATATACCGTTAGATTTTAAGCTATATATAAGTATTATCGGCTTCTTAGCTTTATCGGAAGTGTTAAAAAAATTGCGTTACGTACCCGACACTTTTCAGAGCCTTTACTTACCTGGTCTTGTCTGTACCTACTGTATTGATCGGACAGATACCAAAATCAAACGAGCTAAAAAAGTATACTCGCCTCTTAATTTTTCCGTTTTAAATTAAATTATTGTTATACCAATAGCGAATTATAGTTAATTTGCAAAAAGCCATCGCAGTGCAACCTACCGCTCAAATCATAACTTTAATAACGAAAATATCTACGTAATAATATTACCTGATGAAAATTGAAAATTAATTTGAGTGAATCACTAGAACACTTATTAAGTTATATTGACTATCGTAATTGAGAAAATAATGTTACAGTAATATTGGTTTCGTGAGACTTATATTGACCGGGATATAGACCGTGATTACCTTTTGTATATCCCGGTCAATATAAGTCTAGTGAAACTAACCGTGAATCATTCAAAACTCTAATTGGTTTCGTGTGTAATTAGTAGGGAAGTCTAATTTGTAAGGTTACAGCGACTTAATTTTGTTTGTTTTGACAAAGAGGATATAATAAGATAGAGCGGTACTGTCATAGTAAATTTTGTAACCACTGTAAATGCACTGCCATCTATCGACATACTTTAAAACTAAAAATGAAGATTTATAAAAATACGATAAAATGTATTTAAATATGGATAAATGATTATTTTTTATGCATTAATTATTTTTATATGATATTGACCCATGTTCTTTCACTGATATGCGTTAAAATTATAAATAACAAGCGAAACCGTCAACGCCCTCTATACGAGAGTAGGCCAAAACTAGTGGCGCCATCTGATCGAGAATCAAATTTTCGTGATTTTCGAGGCACGTTTTTTCCTTAGACTATATCCATCTATTACGGAGTTATATCTATCTTTGGTTTTGAGAAAAAGCAATGTTGTTCATGTGGTGTTGGTTGAAACTACAAATTTAAATCCTTTTAGGGTTCCGTACCCAAAGGGTAAAAACGGGACCCTATTACTAAGACTCCACTGTCCATCTGTCCGTCTGTCTGTCACCAGGCTGTATCTCATGAACCGTGATAGCTCTAGTTGAAATTTTCACAGATGATGTATTTCTGTTGCCGCTATAACAAATACTAAAAAGTACGGAACCCTCGGTGGGCGATTCCGACTCGCACTTGTCCGGTTTTTTTAATGAATAGTAATTTGATACTACTAATAGATATCTGAATCTAGGAATCTTAACAACCAAAACGACCATTACTTGCCGTAGGTTTATCCGTAGGTACTGAATATATAGAACAATATGTTAATAATTTAATATTATTAAACATTTCTAATTTCAGTAAAAAATGCCAATAATAAAAACTAATGCGAAATAAGTAACCCAGTGTAATGTGTAAGTATGTAGAATGTTTTTAGAAGTAAAAAACCGTTCAAAATCCAACTTTATCTCAATCTCACAAAAGATCAAATTCCAAGAGAAGCCACCATAACATCAAATGCATTCCCACTGATCGTACAAATCTCAGGTATGACGCTCAAAAGGCTTTGTCTTAAGCCATAGACAACTTAGACGGAAGCCAATTAGATGCATGTTAATTCATCGCCTAATCTATGTACTGATGACAGGGGACGTTAACTTAATTAGTAGCAGCTCGCGTAACTATGCCAATTACTAATGTTTGAGCCGAGGGCCTTTGGTGCGTGATGAATACAGTACAGGCTGTTGATGAGCTGTGTTGGAAATAGTTTGTACTTATATCGATTTCTCAAAACGCAATATTTACTGTAGTTTTTTTATCGAACTAAAAGGGGCCACTGACTATCAGTCCGCCGGACGATATCGGCCTGTCAGTTAACTAGAACAAAAAATTTAGTTCCGAACAACTGGCAGGCCGATATCGTCCAGCGGACTGATAGTCAGTGGGCCCCTTTACAGGCCGATTCGAACGTGCACCTGACACGTCACCTGTCATTCGCGCGGGCGTCTCCCTCGCACTAATATATAACTATGTACCTACGTACAAGTTAGAGCGAAATGAACGCACGAATGACAGCTAACTAATATGATTGATTGATGAATCGGTTTTGGAGAATTAATTTTGAAGCGCGTTTAACCACCATCTTGGAGTCAACGGCCGGTAGTCCACGTGCTTCTTGTAAAGTCTAGCTATCGATTTACAAGAGCTAACAAATCACCGTACACTGTCTTGTACAACCGTACAATTTTTGTCGTTTGTAAACCTCTCAATACCTTGATACTGGCGAAATAGTCCCACTGGGCTGAAGCCATAAATTTTAAAAGAAGAAGAAGATGAATCGGTTTGTTGTCAGGTGCATGTTCGAACTGGCCTGTAACTTTATGTAAGTAAACTCAGTGCTCCCACATTGGCTATTATAAAATGTTACATAACATCGTGTTACAGTGACAACATGATAGTATTGATAGTATTTTATTATGTTATCCCTGTTATATAACATTTTATATAACACTAACCTTACTAGATTTACGTCATATAGTGAAATTGGGTTAATTTTTGTGAAAAGTTCCATACAATTTTTTTTTTCTTGAAATATAATGTAGAAAAAAAATTGATTTAGTCAATACGTAATTGACAATATGCCTCATCATCATCAATTTCCTAATTAACACAAAATACCCTAACCTAGATAACAAATTTACTAATATCATCCCCTATACTTTTACCCTTAGAGTCCCTACACGCAGTGCGCGCTCACTACGATCCCTCGCCTCTTTTGCCGTCCCGCTATCCTCAAGCCACGCTGGCGCTCGCGCACCTTTGCACCGTATTTGTGATGAGTACAATAAGTTCTGGGTTTCAGTCGATATCTTTAATAACAGTAAACTGCAATTCAAGAAAAAAGTACTGAAATTGGCAATGGATAGTTAATAAGAGATCATAGGCATAATACCTACATAGTAGCTATTATTATTACTGCTTTGTTTATTTTTGTTTTTGTTTCTGGTTTTTTTTTTCTTTACTTTGGCTCTTTCTCCCTTAATAGTCATAATTTTGTTTGATGAGCTTGCACCTAGTGTTAGTAAATTGGTAACTGTATTTAGTACCCTAAGAGTAGTTTAAGTGTAGTATATTTCCATTACATGTTTTAGTGAGAGCTGTTAAGGGAATAAGTGAATGTCCTTAATGTGTATTTGTAAACTCATCTCCTGCTCACTTATTTCTGTTTGCTTTCCAAATAAATAAATAAATATATTCACAATTCAAAAATGAATCCGACAAACACATCACGAATCACTATAGGTAGTTAGCAAATATATTCTCGCAAACTATGTCCCGTCGCTAATCCGCTTAATCATATTAGTGTAGCCTAGACGACCATTGATACTTCGCCGAATTGTCTGGCGACGTATGTCGCTCTTTCATGCTAGAGCAGTCCAACACAGACGATAATATACAATTAGATAATGTGGGCAGGCCCCTGTTTCACCACGGTGACAGGTGCGACAATTGTCGACATCACTGTTGCTGACGTCACAGGCCTCCATGGGCTACGGTTACCGCTTACCATCGGGCGGGCCGTATTCCTGTTTGCCACCATCATTGTATTATTTAAAGAAAACTTTATTATAATCGACAAAAAACGGGTAAGTTTATGACGATGATAATGACAATTGTCACAGATTTAAAAGAATTTTCGGTAAATCTTGACAGGAAATGAGTTCTGTGTCGGAATTTCGTGACAATTGTCGTGTTTCTTGTGATAATTGTCATTAGCTTCGCAAAGTAAGTAGTATAAGTACCTATTTATTGTCGATATAATGGAGTTTTTTTTTAATTAAAATGTTGGTGGCAACCAAGCACACCGCCCGTCCGATGGTAAGCGGTTACCGTAGCCTATGGAGGCCTGTGACGTCAGTAATATTGATTTCGACAATTGTCGCACCTGTCACCGTGGTGAAATAGGGGCCAGTCAAATCCGACAGATTTTAACCACGCATTCCTGAGGTCATAAGGGGCCCAAAATGCTATATGAGTTGTGGTCTAATTCAGCAAGTAACATTTTTTTTTGCTGAAAAATTCCCCATATATAATATATAATAATAATATATATATAATATATAATATATATAATAATAATAATATATAATATATAATATATATAATATATAATAATATATAATCTTAAAATTATAAGATTATTACTAAGTTAATAATTATGTAAATTTGTTATATAACAATAAACAGTTTTTTTTTTATACCTTGCAGACATACCTATACCAAAATTCTAATTCTAAAAAGTAAAAGTAATTTTGGCGACAAGTTTTTGGCTGCGTCACTTGTTTTGGTGTAGAATTTGGCTGACTCCCACGGAACCGCCTAAATACCACACCCTTCGCTCAGAAGTCCGCTCACTATGGTTTCCAGCAGCGGCGGCAGCGGCATTCCTCAACCCACCAACGGAGCAGCAGCTGACGTTCACGAGGGTTCATCATACATAGCCGTTAATCGCTATACGAGTTTTCGCCCGGGAGGCGATGGCTGACGAAATTTGCGCCTGGCTCGCGGTCCATAAGAACATATCTGCGGTTGCGTCTAACTGCCAGGACTCTTTTCATACATATTGTATGGGTCGCGGCAATTGTTCGGATTAATCCCTGCCGCTTCTTTTCGCCATCGCCCTACGCGACAACATTACCATCCTCACCATCATGGTTGGCAGTGCTCTACTGTGCGTTTCTCTAGAAACTTCCTGCCTCGCACAGCTAAACTGTGGAATGAACTGTCGCCTGCGGTATTTCCGGTCCGATATGACCTTCAAACCTTCAAGAAAAGAGCGTATTCCCATCTTAAAGGCCGGCAACGCACTTACAACCCCTCTGGTGTTGCGGGTGTCCATGGGCGGCGGTAATCGCTTACCATCAGGTGATCCGTCTGCTCGTTTGCCTCCTATTTCATAAAAAAAAAATGTAAAAATTTTTCCTTTGAGTTGAATAACCCCCTGAAACAAAGCAACACCAAAATGAAATGGAATGAGAACGCCAACCAAAAACGCCCAACTTAAAATCGCACGTAACTAGTTTTAAACTAATAACATGTGCAACTGAATTTGCATAAGTTAACTGCGCGGTGAAAATCCGTTCTGCGGTAAAAAATATTAAGGCATTCGTTCTCGTCTAACATGTAATTTAAGCAATTCTTCAGACGGACAATTTTCGTGGAATCAGAGATGGAGCTTACACCGCTGTAACTGTGAAATAAAGTTACTAGATTCTGTGCTAGATTTTCTTTGTTTCATTTGAAATCAATAGTGTATCTTGATAATTGTAAATATACATTATATATATCAAGTAATATGATCTTCAAAGTTAGGAAAGTGCCAACTTTACTATTGCATATTTGCTTTTTAGGGTTCCGTACCCAGTTTTACCCTTTGGGATCCTATTACTAAGACTCCGCTGTCCGTCTGTCTGTCTGTCACCAGGCTGTATCTCGTGATCTGTGATAGCTAGACAGCTGAAATTTTCACAGATGATGTATTTCGGTTGCCGCTATAACAACAAATACTAAAAACAGAATAAAATAGAGATTTAAGTGGGGCTCCCATACAACAAACGTGATTTTTGACCGAAGTTAAGCAACGTCGGGCGGGGTCAGTACTTGGATGGGTGACCGTTTTTATAGTTAATGGTACGGAACCCTTTGTGTGTGAGTCCGACTCGCACTTGGCCGGTTTTTCATTTTAAACAAAGGAAGGTACTTTGTTTTAAATGAAAAAGCAAAAATGCAATAGTAAAGTTGGCACTTTCCTAACTTTGAAGATCATTTATTACACCAGATTAGACTACTTGTCAGACCAGATAAGCATTAAACTACTCCTTGTTCCTCTAACTAATCATAATCATAATCATATTTATTGGTAATATCATATTACATGTCAAATTTTTTTTTACACTTAAGTACATATGTTTATTTGTTTATTTGTTTATTAGGATCACCAAAAGAAGATACAATTTACATACTAGTATTAACTTACAAAAAGGGCACATTTTTTATTGATCCCCCACTTACAGGCAATCACAGCATGCATTATTATATTAATTTAAACATTAAGTCAACAGTAACACCTAGAATGTACAACATAATGTAGATAACACTGATTTAAACTTTCACGATTTTTACTCATTATTATTTACAACGACGAAGTGAAGCCATTGAAATCAAGAAACATAGAAATTTCAATCGAGACGAAGGTTTTAAGATCTCATCCACATGGAACCCAGACATTAGTAAGTGTAAGCGAAACCAAATATCGAAAGTTGAAAAATCGAATATTGTGAGTGTTTTGTTGACCCGGTAACATCCCTAGTGCGCAAAACGTTCAAGTTAATAAACAAGACCAAGTGCGTGTAGTTCGAAAAACTCGCGCGCCTAGAAGATGTTGATGTCAACTTTAGCCAGTCTTCTCCGAGACCGCGGGGACAACGCCGTCCTCGAAAGTAAATTTAATACTTATTTTACTTACTTATTTTACGCGATTAAGTCCCGTCGTTGTAAATGATAATAATGTATATAATTGGGTATTTACAATTTAATTGCAATTTAAGACCAAAAATACAGTACAACAGTAAATATTTTCTCTTATTCTACATCAAAGTGACAAAATAGCTCGTTATGATTGTAGAAAGCCTGGTCGGCAAGCCAGTTTTTCAGTTTCATTCTAAATACTGACGCACTAGGAGCAGCAATTATTTCGCTTAGAAAGTGATTATAAACCTGTCTCATGTCAACTACTTGTACACTACTCGTAGATGACATGAGACATGACGATTAGAAAATAATAAGTCGCCCATCACAATGAGATCCAGCTGAAGAAATGTTTTTATTTTTAAACAATCATTAAATATTTATATTTACGTCTTTGACAAAAAAATTACAAATTAGATTGAAAAACGCATTCAAAGTTAAAATCCCGTTAAGTTAATCTTTTAATTTAAAAAACCGGCCAAGTGCGAGTCGGACTCGCGCACAGAGGGTTCCATACTTTTTAGTATTTGTTGTTATAGCGGAAACAGAAATACATCATCTGTGAAAATTTCAACTGCCTAGCTATCACGGTTCATGAGATACAGCCTGGTGACAGACAGACAGACAGACAGCCAGACGGACAGACGGACAGCGGAGTCTTAGTAATAGGGTCCCCTTTGGGTACGGAACCCTAAAAACTACATAGTCAAACGAGTAAGTGTTAAAATATAATATAGTACTTATATACGAATTGTTACAAAATACTGCTTGCAACTGAACATCGTTACTACTATTAGCATGAATTGCAACTCATTTAATTACGGACTACTTGCTTAAACACTCCACCCAATCCATTTACGAACGCGTCTACATGTAAACCAGGCGTACCTATAATAAAGATGGCCACATGTCCGAGCTTTGCGTGATAGGCTGATTTTATTTCTAGGACCGTGACAATAATTGGCGCTCGGCCGGCGACCGGAAGTCGCGTCACGGACCGGACCTGCTCACTCAGAAATGAAACCAATTAGGGTCACAGCCCATGTGGAGGGATGCAGCGGATTTCAGGAAGATGGTTACATAGAGAAAATATATGCTAGCATTTGTTTTCACCTTATTTGCGCTTTTTCCTAAAATGCATCAGGAATATTTGGGCATGCGAGGAAATAAACTATCGGAATAACAGTTTCGTGCCCAGAATGCGCTCGAGTATTTAGCAAGAAGATAGGGTACGTGAGCCACCTAAGGGCGCACCAGAGAGCGGACCAGCTGCACGCTAATAACGTGAATTGAAAATTGCCTACTCCAGAGCACACAGTCGCTGTGGCCGAAATTGGTCAGGAGAGCATCATCATCACACTTTTATCTACCAGGATACTGATTGTGATTGATATTGTAAACAAAAAGCACACAAACGTTAAACAAAAGGTCAATCAATATGAGTCTAGTGAAACTATTAGTAGGGTGGCCGAACTAGTTTTGGGTTTCTTTTCGTTCATGTCATCTCGGATTTGGGTTGGGTTGGGTTTGGGATGCATTAAGTTCCTGTTAATGTCCTGAACACAAATTAAGAGACGACAAGCGCGAAAGTACTGTTTCATTTTACTGTTTCATTTTCATTTCAACTGTGGTTACTCATAGAGTATGTCTGAATGTCTGCCAAATTAAATCTGTTTGACAGTACTGGCTTCCCTCGAATTTAGCTGACCCCTGGTGGTGGGGGTAGTTGCTGTTACGTCATAAAGTCGGGAGTACAAAGTTTTTTACTTTTAAACATACGATGTGAGGTACCAAATGAAAGGGCTTTGTGAGTAGCGTACGAACAAAATGCGACCCTTTCCGAGCATTTCAGAAAAGTAAGGTTTCTATAGAACTGTAGAACTCCGCCTAAAATTTCTAACTTGCGCGTCAAAGTAACGCCGAACCTCTTCCCGCCGGACGTTTGCTGTCAATCGCTCTCATAGGGCTGCTTGTAATGGCTCTTAATGAGAAAATATAAAAAAGTAACAAGCTTTTTGTTATTTGGGAGGTCATCGGAAAAGTTTGTAGATATTTTTAGGTCCCTATAAAAATAATTATAAGAAAAACAGTTTTCTCTGTCCTACTTTTTTATTACAGTTTGAAGACGATGTCGCAGTTGGCAGTCCTCAACTTTTTTTTTTATACCACGTCGGTGGCAATCAAGCATACGGCCCGCCTGATGGTAAGCAGTTACCGTAGCCTATGGACGCCTGCAACACCGGAGATATTACACGCGCGTTGCCGACCCTTTAAAAATCTGTACACTCCTTTTTGAAGAACCCCATACTGTAGCCCCTCAGGAAAACTGTGCGTTTCCACATAAAATTTCTGCCCCACACAGCTAAATTGTTGAATGAACATTCGCTCGCGGTATTTCCGGACCGATACGACCTCCAAACCTTCAAGAAAATAGCGTACTCCCATTTTTTTTTTACTAGCCTAATTTAGTGTCCCACTGCTGGGCAAAGGCCTCCCCTCGCTTCCTCCACTCGACCCTGTTGTTTGTAGTTTCCCGCCAATCCGGATAAAATGCGTCCAAGTCGTCCCGCCATCTCCTTTTCGGCCTACCTACTTTTGGGTCCCACTCGGTTACCATTTTGGCCCACCTTTCAGGGTGCATGCGGCATTTTTAATTACTTTAAATAAATATTAGGGGACATCTTAGACAGATCAACCTAGCCCCGAACTAAGCATAAGATAAATACATACTTAAAACACAGAAAACACCCATGACTCAGGAACAAATATTTGTGTTCATCACACAAATAAATGCCCTTACCGGGATTCGAACCTAGAAGCACCGGCTTCACAGGCAGGGTCACTATCCACTAGGCCAGACTGGTCGTCAGAATGATACTAAAACAACCCACAATCTAAGCTGAAAATATCTCATTTAAATTACTCCACATAGTGAGAGAGTTTCACGTCATAATGCAATTCGCAATAAACAAAAAGCGGATTATTACGATAAATTTGAATTTATTTTGAATATTTAAACTGACAAATACAACAGTTTGAACAAAATCTTAAATTTTAAGAACAAACACTCAAAAACCACGAAAAAATCTTTGGACACCATATTCTCAAAATGATGCTTATTATTATACACATTATTGCTTATCAGCATCCATTAGTGAAACCTGAACAACGCGAGCAACATCAAAACCACTCACAACCCCCACAATTTCGAAACCCGAATTCAATAAAACTTCATTCAAAACTACCGATTGAATTGAAAGCCATCATCGACACGAACGTTGGGTAATGGGGGGCATGCTGAATCATAAATGTTTAAACAGGCTGCGTGCGAGGCCTAAGATCCCGGTGTTGGTCGAACGTGACGGTGCGCAGAGCGGGGGGATTAGGCCGAGAGCCTTCACCCCCACTCTGCCTTAATACCTGCCTGTATTCGTGTTTCTAGCGAATAAATCGG
The DNA here is from genome assembly GCF_947568885.1 of Cydia strobilella. Lineage (NCBI taxonomy): Eukaryota > Metazoa > Arthropoda > Insecta > Lepidoptera > Tortricidae > Cydia > Cydia strobilella. The sequence continues at coordinate 35,432,567 of NC_086041.1, forward strand.
ACTCAACTAAACCAGTATACAAGGTGACGTCTTATAATCAACACCACAGTCAATTTTTGTCGAGCAACTGTGGCGCAACACTGTGAAACACTAGACTTATATTGACCGACATATAGACCGTGATTACCAAATAAATTATACAAAAGGTAATCACGGTCTATATCCCGGTCAATATAAGTCTAGTGAAACTAACCGTGAATCATTCAAAACTCACTGTAAAATAGTAAGTAACTTGGTAAGTTACCTCATGATTTTTTATACCGTGTTGCACAGGGATACTCGACAAAAGTTAACTGGGGTGTGGATGCACCTATTGAATGCATTTCTTCAAGGCGAGTTAATAAATAAGTCCCTACAAACAGGACGTGAAGAATAAATGATTTCCAACATATTTACTTTTTAAGTTATTTTTAATTTTACAACTTGCTGTCCAAAACGCCACTATTCAAAATATTTAAAAAATTTAAAACACAGAAGCTTAACGCTCTCATGTGTGTGTTATGACAAGGATCCTGACCGTATTTTAAATCATCTATTTGCATTTTTTTGAACGATTTTTTCTGTTCTGTACAGCACAACCGAGGTTTGATTGAACCCACAATTTTTTGACCACCACACACATATGAAATGTTCATATTTTAGAAACCCCAACGGGACTTATTTTTTTCTTGCTCAAAGTAATGTGTCCAAAACACCTTGAGACCTATAAATATGCTGGATCGGAGGAGCATTTATACTGGTTCCTCTGATAGTTTGATCCCACGTGGGAATAACAATCCTGAGCTCTGCCTGTGTTTACCTGCTTGTTTGTAGATGATAGTTCGTTTTTGGATAGGTATTTAGAGATGGAATAAGGAATTGGGAGTGATGCAGCAGAATTTTTGAAGTGCCATAGAAAAAATAAGAATTGACTTTTGCAACCTTTAATTTACGTAACTATAAACATTTCAATTTATTTATTTCAATTTATTTCAATTTATTTATTTTGCTAATATACACAGATACAATATTGGTCATGTCAGTGTGGTACAAATTCATGAGTGCATATTACGCCACAATAGGCATGCAAAATATTAATCTTACACTAAAATTATAATTAGCCTATCTTCTTAGCTAACTAAGTTGTTTTTTTATATCATTTAATTCACAAATATGGTTACAATTGAACATTTAAAACTTTCGCGGTTTAAACACATATTAAATCACATTTAGAAACGGGTCTATCGCGAATTTATTTTGTTACCTTTATTTACCGACGTTTCGACACAGGTTTCACTGGTCGTGGTCGCGGCTAACAATAACCTACCTGACTATTGACAATAATTAACTTTTATGTGTAGTGGGTGGTTTGAAAATGTGATGTCTACCTCGAACTTTAAATGCACTTTTCGTGGGGTAGTCACACAAATCTCTGTTTTGACATTTTGCTGGGACGTCAGTTAGCCGCGACCACGACCAGTGAAACCTGTGTCGAAACGTCGGTAAATAAAGGTAACGAAATAAATTCGCGATAGACCCGTTTCTAAATGTGATTTAATATGGTTACAATTATTATTTCCTTCATTTTATATCAAGGTAGACTTCTATGAAACACTACTTTAAAACAAATATTAAAGAGAAACTGTTCGAAAACATCCAGTCTATTAATAAATTGGAATAACCGTTAACGGATTTACATCATATAAAGCTGATGTTATTACAAACCTGCCAGTAGCAGAATGAAACGGTTATTTCTATTAAAATGATTTGATTTTTGCGACATTCTATGTTTATATTAATGAAAGGTTTCAATACAAATCTCACTGTATGCCCGTATATCCAATAGGATTTGTTTAGGTCCAGGATTTTCTTGTTATTGTTTCGCAATATGTAGTTTTTATTTGCAACTGTTCTGAATGTATATTTGACTAGATTTTCATTTCAGTGATGATCGTTTACATGTTTCCTGTGCAAAAGTGATAAAACAAACACATAAGTTAAATAGCTTATTTAGCTTTAATGATATATTTTACAGTACTTTATGGTGCTACTTTACCGCACTAGTGCGATAGTTAGCACATTACGTAACTACAGTACCGGCCAATAATATATCACATTTGAGATGCATTTGAGCGTTTTTATATGAGCTTGTATAGAGTAAACAATATAGGTTAGTATAGATTGCATATTTTACTAGTCATTTTATACAAATATATATTGAATATTGCAATGAAATACTGTGAATTATAATAGCATACTCAGCATATTACTTACTAAAAACCTTTAGTAAAAAAATTAAGATATAAAAACCGACCAAGTGCGAGTCGGACTCACACACGAAGGGTTCCGTACCATTAACTATAAAAACGGTCACCCATCCAAGTACTGACCCCGCCCGACGTTGCTTAACTTCGGTCAAAGATCACGTTTGTTGTATGGGAGCCCCACTTAAATCTCTATTTTATTCTGTTTTTAGTATTTGTTGTTGAAGACTTAAAACTAAGTATTTAGCATGTACCTGACTTGTAAAATTGTATTTTGTGAATAAAGTATTGAATTGAATTGAATAGCGGCAACCGAAATACATCATCTGTGAAAATTTCAGCTGTCTTGCTCACGAGATACAGCCTGGCGACAGACGGACAGCGGAGTCTTAGTAATAGGGTCCCGTTTTTACCCTTTGGGAACGGAACCCTAAAAAAAAGCTATGAAAAAACCATTACATGAGACTAATTCTTCTCATCGCCCGTACAAAGGAATACTACTAGACTACCTAAGGCAGTGAGGTGGAAGTCACTCACAAATAAATAAATAAAGTGATACCGTAAAAACATGGAGGTGATATATTATTGGCCGGTACGTATGTCGAAAATTTAAAGTGTCATATGTACTGTAAAACGTTGTAATGTGCTAATAGGTAATTCGCAACTCGTGTCGATTTAAAACACTCCCCTCGGCCGTGTTTTGATTTATCGCCACTAGTTTCGAATTTCCTATTTTTCGCACTTGTATCGTAATGTAATATTTAAATGTCGTCAAATGTATTGTTGTTTCTTATTGAAATAATAAGCAATAACCTGTATCTATTGTCACATTAGTCACATACAGTTCAAAAAATAAATTACTTCAAGTTGCCTTTTTGTTTTGGACAAAGATATGCCTTGGACGATTATATAGGCCAATTAAAAGCTACACTTGACATCAAAATGATATCTAAAATACATAATCTAGTTCTCATTCTATGCGTCTCACTCGCTCTAATACATGTACCTACGAGCGAAATGCACAGGCGAATTTACTCTAAACGATCACAATTAAAATAAAATAGAAATATAAATTAAGTATCATTTCGATGTCAAAGTGTAAGCTCGAATTGGCCTGTGTTTTTATGATAGCACTTCATAATTACAGCATTGTTCCAGTTCCATGTATATAATATACACAATACAACATTTATACAATTCACGATACAATAAAACAGCAATGAACCTGTCACAGTCAAAACAAGTCCCGTGACCTCCATACGCCTCAATCTCTTTTAAAACGTCACGGGCGGGCGCGGCCGGCAATCAATTAACGGCCAGCCCCGCCCGTCCCACTATGTGTTTGCAATGCCTCATTACTTACTAGCTCCTTGCCTCTATTTACGCCTTATTGGCGCAGTCGGTAGGTTAATCATGCTTTGGGTCGTGTTGATTTTAGTTGGTGCAAACTAATCAGTCACTTTGAAAAATGGTAGCTTGCGTTAGGAAAAATGGGAAAGTCAGAATTGTTACTAGTTTTTTTTTATGTGATAGCAAACGAGCAGACGAGCCACCTGATGGGAAGCAGTCATCGTCGCCCATGGACATAAGCAACATTACAGGAGCCACTTAAGCATTGCCGACCCTTGAGAACCCTAAACTAGACTAGTTAGTCAAAGATAACATTATTTATTCGTTTTATATTACGTTTATGTTCCGAAAATCCGATCCCATCGGTGACATCGGAAAATCGATGATTTTCATGGCAATACTAACAAAAAAATATTCTTTGTGATTCAATTTTAAGCAATGGTATGTTACAAAAGCTACAATAAACAGAATGCTACAATAAAATTTGTTAAAATTTGTTTGTTAATTTATTATTATGTACAATGTCGATGTATTGTTGTGACTTGGTTTTTAGTTTAGTTTAGTTTTTAGTTAATTTTAATGTAAATTGATGTATGTTTAAAGACTTTGGTTAAAAATTGGTTAAACATGAAAAAAAACTATTATTGATAAAACATCGAGACACTCGGCCTGATTCGAAATTTAAGATACATCAAAAATTTGATAAAAATACGACATGGATCGGATATATCAGTGTCAAAAGTGACGTTTCTTCACACAAAAACATCACTTTTACCATTGACATATCCAATCCATATCGTATCTTTATTCTAGCAAAACTGACTATATTTTCGGTCCTGTGTTCATTTCGTAAAAAACACCCACAAAACTGAACCGACTAGTTGGAAAAAACTCAAATGTTAATTACAAACTTCGGATGCAAACGAATTGCTTCAAAAGCTAAAAAAGGCGGCCGTGAAAAATTCCCAATTTGGCAGTTACTTTCTTCAAAGAACAAAAACTAGAAAAAAAAGGTGAAAGGCAGCCTTTGTTTTCTTTAAGTTAGATAATTAAGATTTTAACGGCGTTTGGGTAGCTGACGATGGTGGAAAAATGTGGCGGGGTTTTAATTGCTGAAATAATTAGTACATCACTTGCGGAATAACCGGGGGCCGTTTCTTAACTTTCTACAAACTTTTTCATGAATACTTTCACACAAAATTTGAGCAAACGCGAGCTGTGAGAAACATAACTTATTAATAACTCTAACGGCATCCTAAAAATGTTTGTAGAAAAGCCTGACTCTCCCATGCACAAACATCTTAACAATTTAATGGTCATGGGTAGCTGATTTTGTCAAATTTAAGTTTATATTTTTAATTTAATTATTTTAATTTAATGTACTTGTGATTAATTTTTTACAAACATTAACAATAGATTTTAAGTAATTATGTACTCTAACCAATGGATCATAGAAATCTGAATAAAGAAATTATATTATTATTATTAATAAAGCGCGATCTGGCCGAAATAAACTTTCCTAATGATCATCCAATAATATAATGCATCCAACTTGCTTTTTATTAAAAGTAAATATAGATGTATATGATGTAGAAATGGAGTGGTTATTCTTAAGCACTATATTATTATAATTTATATCGCGTTTCTTTCACCAAAACATCAAAACTTCACCGACCATATTTGCAGGCAATTTCTAAATGACTTATATTGACCGGGATATAGACCGTGATTACCTTTTGTATTACCTTTTTTTGTTTAGTTATATCCGAATCAAACACGCGTAGTGACACCGTGAGTTTAGTGTGTTTGGACAGACCAACGAGTGTGAACGCGACCGGACCAACAAGTGTGAATGCGACCGTTGATAACGTTGAAAGTGAACGCAGCCGACGCGCAAGAATGAGGGTAGACAGAGCGCTGTCTACACAACTTTGACACCCACCCGCTATCTTTAGTCACCCGTGAACATGATGCATGTAACTGCGTCGAAATATCGGGAGCTCACAAATAATACAAAAGGTAATCACGGTCTATATCCCGGTCAATATAAGTCTAGTGAAACTAACCGTGAATCATTCAAAACTCTAATTTCTAAATGGTCAGTTTTCAGTATTATAATGGTTTAGTACTGAACGTCGTTAACATTTATACATATAGTACTTATACATAATTTCTGAGTTGAAGATATGAATTTCCTTTAAATATTATCTTCAATACTTCAGCCACGCGATCTTCTCGTTTCCCTCGTATCCTTCCATAATGCAAGTAATTGGGATGCAAGAGAGCTTAAGCCAGTCACAAAGAATTTATTGTACTGGAAATCCTTATTAAAGTATCATCGTGAAAGAACATAATGGACTTAGAAGGAGCTTAGACTATGAATCCTTTTATTCCAAAAATGTTTACTAGAATTATTGAAAAGATGATTGTAGCTGTAGGTAGTGAAAAAAAAAGGTGCGTGGAGTCCCTCCGCGCGAAAGAAGTGAAACTAGCATCAATTACCCTACTTTCGGGAAATTACCCTATTCAACTTACTGGTCACACTCTTGTTTCGAAGTTTTGATAATTTATAAAAAATTGAGCGTAAACCTTGAGTTATGTTCGCCTGGTACATGTATGCATATTCAAACAAGTATACACACACGCACACAGAGTGTGCAAACATTATTTATTCTCTCAAGTTTGAAATCCATTGTCTGTGTCATGGCATGGCAACACCAAACTTCGCACTGCGCAGCCGCGAAAAGAACAAGCGTTCAAATGGACCAATCAAGTTAGTCTTGATTGTCGATTGTAAAAATGTCGGAATGTAAAAGTTTTCTCAGTGCATCAAACTAAGATTTATATTAAAAATATTGTGAGAAGTGAACTCATCTTTACCTAAAAAGATTTGTAATATAACTATAAGTGTGTGTGCATAATGATATACGCTGGGCCCGGTCGAAACATTTAAATCTGTGCATGAACAATCTATGCTAGCGCACATCGCCGTCGTCGCATGTCATCAAAGAGGTATGTGGATTCATTTTTGGTGGTTTGTGTAATGCTAGTACAGTTAAAGGTTTAACCTTATTATAATATCGAAGGCAAAAATACACAACACAGAGAGAGCGAGAGAGAGAGAGAGAAGAGACACCGTGCTGGTCGAGCGAAAGTTAACTTTAGTGAGTTAATAATAGAGAGCTTCCATACCCCCTCCATGGTAGCGTTAAACGTTTAACGCAACCTTGTCGCATAGAAGTTTCACTTCAATAATGCAAGCAAAATAAGGAGTCGCCTAAATTTGACATAAGACAAACAAGATGACGAATTGCCTGGTGGTAAACAATCACTCGTGGACACCTACAACACCAGAGGGGGTTGCAAAGTGCATTGCTGACCTTTAAGATGGAATACGCTCTTTTCTTTAACTTTTTTGGGTAAAATAAAAACGGGAAATTGTTATTGTCCACGTGGTAACCTAAAATTTAGAAAGAGCTTTCATAAAATTTTCCAAACTTTTGCAAAGCTAGACAGTTGAAATTTTCTCAGATGATGTATTTCTGTTGCCGCTATAACAACAAGTACTAAAAACAGAATAAAATACATATTTGTGGGGCTCCCATACAACAAACGTGATTCTTTTGGCCGTTTTATGCGTTATGGTACGGAACCCTTCGTGCGCGAGTCTGACTCGCACTTAGCCGGTTTTAATATTTGTTGTTATAGCTGCAACAGAAATACATCATATGTGAAAATTTCAACTGTCAAGCTATCACGGTTCATGAGCAGCCTGGTGACAGACAAACGAATAGACAGTGGAGTCTTACTAACAGGGTCCGTTTATACCCTTTGGGTACGGAACCCAAAAAAAACCTGTTAAAAATTATTTTATCTGATTACTCGGTTTCTTAAAAAGATAACTACACTGTGACTACACTGTACAAGTGTTTAAACATAATTAACAATTACACAATAAATATAATTGCAAGTGGTAAAGCCCGACCAGGTATGATCACGCGCCATGTTGCGGAATTTCACTGGAACTAATTTTTTCATACTATACTTATCACCCTATACATGGGAATGAACAGCGCCCTCTTGATAATGATCATATAGTACTGATTCCCAATATGACTTGGAACTCCGGTGGCCATTTAAGAAGTGTAACACTCTTACGGTAGATGTCGCTAGGGTCCCCTAGACCCATATAGTGGGAAGATTTGCTGACTATGGATGAGGTCTTGGTGGCTCAGTTGGCAGAGCGCTGGAGTATCGATCCAGAGGCCGTGAGTTCAAGTCTCACCCAAGGCAGTAATTTTTCCACTTTTAAATTTATTCTAAGCTTAATAGCATCGATCGCAGACGTTTCTGCTTGTTAAAAATTAATTCATATAGTACTGGTCAGGCTTTACAATACAAACCCTTAACAAACAAAACACCATACTTATCTAAGTATGGTGTTAAGTATCTACTTACGTACAAGATCTAGTTTCGAATCCTCCTTGTCTATGGAAAGCAAATCTTCTTATCAACTTAGGGAGCTATAAGTTCGCCCCACGCTTACATGCGATGCAATGCCTGGAGCCCGATTCAAATTTAACAACTTGTCACGATATTGATCTCATTTTGATACGACCTTGATCGCTCATGCTGATTGGTTTTTACGAAATGTAGAATTAGAATTAGAATTGTTTATTGCACTCATATTAGTATACAGTTCTTAAAACTATTTAACACAGTAACATTAAATCATTTTACGGTTTTGACTCACTTGTTTTAGTTACTCGCGCGACATGTTTCGGAGAGCCTAGGTCTCCTTTCTCAAGCACTAATAGTGCGAGCAGCGTTCACGACGACCGTGTATTGCGTACTGCCGCTGCCGCGCGCCGCGTCGCTCGCTGCGCACGCGCTGAGAAAGCCGGTTGGGGGAGGTCTTGCGCTATCGTTGTAGGCGGGCACAGTGGTGTGTTTGGGTTTGGGTCACCCAACACTTGTAGCGCCACACAGCACGAACTCACTATGTTCACTACAGTGTCACAACAAGTGAGTCTAAACCGTAAAATGAGTAATGTTAGTATGTCTCACAACAGTTTAAATTCGATTATTTAATACATTTCCACATGAGCCCTGTAAGGGTATAGCAATATACTTAACTTATATGAGATAACATGCATCATAGGCATAAGCCAGTTCCTAAAGACTAGTGTATAATTTATAATAATAATAATAATAAATCAGTTTATTAAAAGACAACATAGGTCCACACATTACAATGTAACAAAGCATAACTACAATTAAATAAATTAAATTAAATTAAAAACAGAACAGAGATCAGTAATATTTTACATATCTATTTACTTAAAGCACATGTGGAGTGCACTACAGTGGTTCAGGTATGCCCCATCTAACCTGTCAGCATACATGGCCAGGATGCTGTTGGTGCTGTCCCTCACCCTGCATAACAATGAAGCGGCTCTTTTGCGCATGATGGCAGCAAAACTATCCACGCGCGCCTCTGCAAACATTGTTGATGCGCTGCAGTAGCGAGGGAGCCCCATCAGCACCCTAAACGCATTATTATACTGTACTCGCAGGGCGCTGTACTGTCTTTGCGTGTAGTTCACCCACAGGCTGCTGGTGTAAAAAGATGTACAAAAGGCTCGGAATAATGTTACCTTCACTGTCGGTGAGCTACAAGCGAACGGCAATCATGTTCGCTCTAACAGCCAGCGCCCTGCGCTCCCTCTCGACGTCAGCACCGTCCTTGAGGTCAGATAATGGTCACTCTTGTAACCTTTTTTTTTTCAAACTTTTATCAGTCAAGTGCCGGTAACGTTATTAGTCCATGTAGTCTTAGACAATGTTTTTCATCACACTTGCGATACAAAAATGAAGTATAAAGACAAAAAAACTGTTAATTATAATACTAGAAACTTCATAACTCCCTAGGGAAAACGCTTTTTCTATAGTTCCTGCTAAGCCTATGTGCAATTCCACATTTAGTGAGCGAGTGTGATGAAAAATATATTAATAACGGTTCACTTACGTATTTTAAGTCGAAAAAGCAGCGCGGAGGCAGTCTGCGCCGGTCCGTCACCTTCAACTCAAGCTCCTGATGACACTCCTCGGTACGGAGTGAAACATCTCGAGCGTTTTTCGACTTTACGTGAGTGAATATATTTAATTAATCAAAACCAGCTCAAAACCATAACAAATTGTTAATTTGGAATCAATCCCCTGCTTGCACTTCATTGTGGAGACAGTTCTGACAGTAATGCATTCGTGTCCTAGTATTTTAAAGACACTTCTCTTAGAGTTCAGTTCGACTTTTAGTTTACAAGTTGGTTTAAACTTAATGCTTTGTTCATTTTCTGTAGAAATAAAACTATGAAAACGGATTATATCGCGTATATTGAATTTATAATACATCCCGACGTTTCGAACCCTTTACAGCGTTCGTGGTCAACGGGTGACTGAGGAAAAAAAAAAAGTAGTAGTTTTCATAGTTTTATTTCGTGAGTAACTATCGCGGTAACCGAAGTCATTTTCTGTAGCTTTAGTCACAATCCAAATCGGCGTTATGTAGCTATTTACAAGAATAAACAGGTGTATTCCGATATAACACTTTAAACTTTCGCGTTTTGAACACATATTTAATTACACGAACGGGTCTACCGCGATTTAATTTGAAAATGAAATGTATACTTGTTCGTGTAATTAAATAGGTGTATTCCGATTTTAATAACAGGTTATGAAGCATAACTAATCCAGACATAATTCATAACCGGTTATTAAAATCAGGTCAGGATACGCCTGCCAAACACGTTTTCTATTAGCGGAAGCCGCTCGACCCCAATTTCAAAGGAATACCGCAAATCGATGTACAGGTTAGCCGTTTGGCACACGCATACTAGAGGTCGAAATAAATTTTTTGACCCGCAGTTCCTAAAAAAATTTCGCTGGGGGGGGGAGTGGTAAAACATTTTTTTTTGTGTATGAAAAAAAAAATATTTTTTTTCCAAAACCTATCGAGTGTGGTATCATACGAAAGGACTTTTTGAGGCGATTCTAAAAATATTCATTACATTTCGTGCATTTTTTTTTAATTAAAACAAAAAGAATTTTCGAAACATACCAAGTTTGGACTCCTCCAGACACGATATGGCTGATTTTTTTTGTACAATATACCACAAAAGATACGTGATATCCTCATGTCTAACCCCAAGAAAGCAATTTTGAAAATAATATCATTAACAATTTTTTTTAGGCGAAATTTTTTTAGGAACTGCGGGTCAAAAATTTTGTTTTGGCCTCTACTATGTGTGTGCCAAACGGCTAACCTGTACATCGATTTGCGGTATTTTTATACGAATGGGTTAGACTATATAAAACTATGTACCAAACACACATAAAGCGAACGATAGGTGTTACTACTCCAAAGATAAACTAAATAGTACTTTCCTTTGAATCAATGCTTCTTAAATTTGCTTGTCAATAATGGATTGAATCAAAGTACAGTACTTTCTTCAGGCACGTATTTAACCGGTCAACTAATTAATCGGATTTCGGTAGCGTAAAAAAATAGAAATAGGTACTAAAATTAATAGTTTGGCAACCTCAAATTATTTAAATTTGAGTAGTATTTTAATGCCGTTACAGCTTTTGTTTATTTTAAGGCAAGTACCAATTATTTATTTGGCCACTGAATTATTATATTGAAAACTTCACAAGCTTTTATTTAACTTGTAATGTTCGTAAGCATTATGTTTAAATAGGTTCCTAATTAGTGAATTTTACTATTCAAATTTAAATGTACAAATTAAAAATTTATAAATTTTGACTTAATATTGTCTTCGGTTACCGCGATAGTTACTCATGAAATAAAACTATGAAAACGGATTGAATATATCGCCTACATTTAATTTATAACACATCCCGAAATTTCTTGGTCAACGGGTAAAATTCAATATACGCGATATAATCCATTTTCATAGTTTTATTACATTTTGACCTCTTATATTGGCAATTCTGGCCACAATATCACTATGTTAGATGATCAAAATTACCATAAAAATTAAACAGTCACAATATTTGACATCAAAGTACCCGTTTCAGTAACTGTATCACAAACTCTAAATTCCCCTGCCTGATAGCAGCACCAATAAACAATACCGCATACTCGCATCCTAATGGAATCGCAGTCGATCCCCGCAGTCATATCCGGCATCCGCCGTCTTAGACCGACTTTATAATTGCACAATATAACGGAGATTTCACCGGGAACAATATCTCAACCGCAAACTCGTCCAACTTGGAACAGACCATTGCAAACCTTGGAACAGAAGTAGATGAACAATTTATATAAAATCCATTTTTGTGCGATGTGATGTGGCGAAGTGTTCGATAGACGTTCCATGTTTGAAGTTTTAAATATGACGTAATGCTTGCAAACTTTTTTTTTTCTTGCAGTCTGCGTTGATCCGCCAACGTGCTACCGTTGAAGATCCTCGTTATTGAGCGAAACATGTCAATCAAACTTCGATTAAAATACGTGTTACCCGTTTTAACTTTGCTTCGAAGTTTTTCTTCGGGATACCGCCGTTTAGCCAAAATATTTTTCGCCAAATTTCACTTCCCAACAAACTTATGGCATCAGTTTCATTTCCCAAATGAAATTTTAGCAAGTTTTTTTACTTCGCAACCATTTCATTTTCCAACCCCATACTTGCGAAATGAAAATGACGTACTAGGTTGGGTTAGGTTAGGTTGGATTATGAAAATTTGCGAAATGAAATTTTGCCAAATGATAATTTGCGTAAAATAGTTTGACAAGAAATACTTTGGGAAACGATTTTTGGCAATACATTAGTAAACCTTTTTCTTCTCATCTTGTCAACTCAATTTTTATGAAGATTCAAAAAAATAAATGCCTTTTTGTAAATACATGCAACCGGAGCTTTAGATAAGGTTTTTACTTATACATTTTTCCGCGATTGTGTAACTCCACGTCATTAACAACAGCGTACAGATAGACATTTTTGAAAGCATTTTAACTAATACATAATATCGCCGCTATACTTACTCAACCTCGTATCTGCAACACTCATTTGATGACAAAAACACCCGTATACCGAATGAAAGAAAAGCGACATTTCCATCAAATGATTGTTGCAGATATGAGGTTGAGTAAGTATAGCGACGATATGGTATCGGCCACGTCAATATTTTACCCCCCTTATTCATAAAACTTTACGGGCCTGATTTAGTTAAATTATGTTTTATTCCTTTCTTACAAATACATAAGTCAAAATGACAGATAAATGATTCATAGCTAATTCAGGCCAGTAACGCGTTTATGAATACCATACAAAGATAATAATTCCACTATGATATTCGAGCCTCTGTACTATATTTCAGTATAAAACAATCCACAAATTCCATCGTGAATTTTTTTGAATGCGTCAGTATTTTTACCGAATAACCCTTTTTTTACTTCAGTGATCCAACATTTAGTTATTAGTCGCACTAGAATTCCGGCCGTTAATTAAATATGAAGCGGACCAAAATAAGGAAGTCAAAGCTAAAGCTTAGAATAAATTTAAAAGTGGAAAAATTACCGTCTTGGGCGAGACTGGAACTTACGGCCTCTGGATCGATACTCCAGCGCTCTGCCAACTGAGCCACTAAGACCTCATCCATAGTCAGCGTATCTTCCCACTATATGGGTCTAGGGGACCCTAGCTACATCTACCATGAGAGCGTTACACTTGATGACCACCGGAGTTCCAAGTCATATTGGACATCCCACTTTTAAATTTATTCTAAGCTAAATAGCATCGTTCGTGCTTCAGATGTTTCTGCTTGTTAAAAATCAACTTTACAATTTTAAAGGGGTGTATAATTGAAAAATATAACTAAATTCTTGCGTACTTTCGGCCGTGTTTGAGTCAATTCATCTTGTTTAATCAGGCGAGAGCACTTCCAACGGAATAGGCGGAAATTTCACAAGTATCCTAATAAAACTTGTAGGGAGTTCGAGAGGCACCAACTTGGTCCAGAGTCTTGGAAATATTTCAACATTCTACAAATTCAATACTTACCTATATCATATAATATATGCTTAGGTTGGTACACCTGTATCTTACAGCGGCGTGTTTCAAATATTTACGAGTACGTTTATCATGATTTAGTTTCAACGCGCCTCCTTCAGTTCATTCGTTAAAATTTAACGAATGCCGAAAGCACCTTTTTTTCATGTTAAAATAGTCGCCTGAATTACATTTTTGAATTTGATGGCATATTAATGTAATCCGATTTTGCTACATAAAATTAATATCGAATTTCTACACGTTTTATAAATATCGAATAGACGATAAGTTGCGTTGGGATTTTTTCTTTTTTATGGTTATAACTGAATACCTGCACAATATAAAATAATTAAGCCTCCAAACGATTCCGTCACAAGAAACACAATGGACAATCAGCGAGAAAACAGAGCAAAAATCCGTTACCGAAATCGTACCGATATGTTTTAGCTGTTTGGTATACAGTTCGAGAGCTAATAGACGTAAGCGCCATATGATTTGCGTAACGATATGACATTTTGTCGAAATATAGCGTGTTCGGTGCGGTGTTTGCTGAGCGCTCGTGGGTGGCGTGCGTCGGACAACTCCCACTTCACACCACGGGCACGGGACCCGGACGTGTTTGTACATCGGTACACGCTTACACAAGTGTGTACATTTTATGTATTTTGATTTTTGCGAAACAGTTTACTGTATCCAACGCTGTGTGCTCTTGAAAATTGAACGCTGACCCTATATTTTGCAACGGCACGTACCCGTTGAGTGGTTGTCTTCGAAATGTTTCGACATATTTGCGTTCGGATCCGAGGATATTCAATCTAAAAAATAACGAAAAATTGAGGTAAAACCTGACAAGATATTTTCTCTGTGAAGCGAAATATTGTTATATATTCGCGTACAGACGCCTGAGCGTGGCAGGAGGATATAATTCTCCCATGTAGGTACATAAACGCTGAATCATGACGAGTTGAATATGAAATAATATTTGTAATATTTTTTCAAGTACCAACTCAATTCAACAAGGGAACAAATCATTTTTTTTTCATTAAATACTTTTTTGATTTGTGTTGTGATGCATTACTTTATTTTATTTATAAACCGAAATAAATGTCATTCCGAGGGCTGGAGAGGAGGAGGGATGGAGAGTGGCCACCAGAGGGCTTGGTCACCTTTCTTTAGTCTATGATATCTATTTCAGTTTATTACTTAATATTTACAGTTTTACAGCCAACATCGCCATCTTTAATTTATCTTCTACCAGAAACGTCACTTTTAACACTGACAAATCAGATGAATAAAACAAAATACAACCGAATCAAATTCATAACCTGTTATTCCAATCAAAATACGACCTAGATTACTCTAGGCCATTTAACAAAGTATCCTGCGTCTTTTCCTTTTCCTGAATTGACTGGAAGTCTAAGAGTTTAATATAATATACAATACAACATCAAAGTTAACAAAGTCTGTAACTTCCAGTATCGGCCTGTTCGCAGATCGGAACGCAGTCACCCGAATAATATAAGCCAGTATAATTACTGAAAGACTGTACTCTGTACTCGCCGAAGTTTGCTAATAAAGTGGGTGGTTTAAGTTCTGCAGGACGGGCGCTTGTGTTTAAGGGACTGTGTACATTAAACGTCTTTCATATTTTCTTTTTTTTTACGCCCATGGACACCAGACGTTGCTGTGCGTGGCCTTTTTAAAATGGGTGTACGTTCTTTTCTTGAAAGTTTGAATATTTTATCACTAAACTTATCCAACGTTTATGATTATTTTTTTACTTATTTACTGTACCAGAAGTGTGTGTGTGTGTGTGTCAGAAACACATTATATTAATTTTCACATGAATATTAATAAATTATTTCATAGTTACCGTTTGGTACGCCGATGAGCGAAGTAAGAAGTGTTACGTGAGCGTTTTCCAACAGCAATGATTCTAAACAAAATGAACCCAAGAAGTCATTGTTTTGAAGTCATGAATGAAATGTAATTTTTCTTTGGAAAACGCTCACGTATCTTGCTGTCAAAACATTCAGCCGCATTACTTACTTCGCTGGCTCAGCGACCGATACTAGGTTTCGCCATTCGTTCCTATCTTGTGCGATCCGACGCTATTCAGCCGCCTGGATGTCACATAGGTCCTTCTGGACATCATCGATCCACCGGTACCTAGGCCTTCCAACCGGACGTCTCCCAGTTAGTCGCCCCAGATAAGCTCTCTTGGCCGCACGATCCTCTCCCATCCCCTCCACGTGCCGCATTGGCACGAGATAAAAAAAAAGTAAATTGCATCGTTATAAACCATCAACAAATACAAAAACATTAGAGCTAACCAGGAACACAACGTTATACGAGCCTATTCATTACTCTTACTTCGATGAACCTGTACAAAATATAGTGTACATGGAGCTTAACAAAGTAAGATCGAAGCCGAACTTCGAAAATTGATCCGGCGTATCCAGGGGGGCTTTCTTAAGTGTTTTTTTTTATCAAAGTAACGGTTACAGACTTCAAAATGTAAACCCTAGTGATTATTGATGCTGATGATGCATTTTGGTATAAACATAAATGAATTTTGAAAAAGTGTTTATTTATAAAAACGTTAACGTAAACGTTAAAAAAAACCTTCGTACGTTTCATATAAGTTTTTGAACGACAATTTAAAATAATTAAAAACACGGCTCACATAATAAAAAGTCATGGATTGAACGCTAGAGGGTTTTCGCCGAGGGAAATTATTTATTTAATTTATAATCAATGCGATACTAAAACATTCTTTGGGCTTGTGTGAAATCGCGAATTAATGTAATTTTTTTTATCAATTATAATAAATAAATAAATATATTTTAAGATCAGTTTATGGCTTGCCTATGAACCTTTCAATGTGTGTGGTGGTCAAAAACCGTGGTTGTTCAGTATAAATCAGACAAAAATGATTCTCGAGAATATAAAAAAACTGACTGTTATAAGATAAGATAAGATAAGATACGATACGATACGATACGATAAGATAAGATAGGATAGGATAGGATAGGATAAGATAAGATAAGATAAGATAAGATAAGATAAGATAAGATAAGATAAGATAAGAAGATAAGATATTTATTTATTGTACAACCGTGTTTATATTCAATCAGGATCCTTAAAACATACAAAAAATTAAGTAATGGTAACCAATCTGAAAGAAATAAAAAATAAAATACATAAATATATAACTGCTATTGTCTAGAAAAAGACTACAAACGAATAATAACGTTTAAAAATATACTTTTTGTATATTATTCATCAAAATAAAACTCCAATTTGATAAATCTACACTTTCTATCCACACAAAAGCGTATATAAATAGCCTCAACAAGAAAACTACAGCCTCCCTAGAGCCCAAGCCATATCAACTAATTACACAAAGACTGATAAAGCAAAAACGGTATTTCAGAATCAAGCGAAAGGACACGTAGGTAGCGCGTTAATTGTAATGTTCTTTCGCCGAAAATAAAACCGGCATTAATAGAGCATGTTACTTCATCGTGCTAAGTGGTGCGCTGTATTAATATATGACTGACCGTTGTAGAACCTTATGTCTTTGAAACAAGGTTCAGGTTTACAATGTGAATGGTAGCACTTAAAAACGAAATAACGGTATGAACATTTTGCGTTTTTCTTCTGGGTTGGCAGCGGTCGTGAATTCAACTGTTAATTTTAATAGCTTTATGGTATTTGTCATTTGATTACTGACTGATGTAACAATATTTTTTGTATAAATAAATTTAGTAACTTACAATTCTAGTGAAGTTTGATACTTAACCTGTTTTATTTTGGTTAAGAGGCCGTAGTCGATTTTGGAGCAAAAAATTTTAAATTGATAGATTTAGTCGTTGAAATTATACACGTTTTGTTACGTAATATCTAAATAACAAGTATTGGTTTCTATTAGCACGTTTTCTCATCTTGCCTTTTAATAATGAGGTCGCGAGCGTGCGTCACCGGTAATATACGAAGAGAAGGGGGAGTATTAAATCATTTTACGGTTTAGACTCACTTGTTTTAGTCACTCGCGCGACATGTTTCGGAGAGCCTAGGTCTCCTTTCTCAAGCACTAATAGTGCGAGCAGCGTTCACTACGACCGTGACGTGAAATGATTTAATATTAGTATGTCTCACAACAGTTTAAATTCGAGAAGGGGCAGTTTTTAAAAATTCATAAAAAAATTATGTTGGTAAATTATACAAATTGATGTATAAGAATAGTTTCACCAAATGTTGTAGATTGTTCAAGTATCTAAATTACGTTGAAATTAAGTCGATTTTCAGAGAAATTGTAACTTGTTTTGAAGTAATTTCTGGAGAAAATTGTTCGTTTAACTTTCATTTCCTCGAACTCTAAGTCATATAACAAAAATGTAATCTGATAAAGGTCAAGTACAGAATATGTGTAATACAAGTTTACCATTTTTAACAGTCCAAACTTTACGAAATTTACAAATAAGAGCGACAAAATCAGTGCTTTACGCGCGCTTACCTAAACGTCCTGCAGAAAAAAAATCATTACTAATTTAGTAAGTCTGTTTAAAAAAAATTGATCTGATAAAAGGCAAGATAAGAAGACGTGCTAATAGAAACTAGTACTTGTTATTTCAATTTGGTAACAAAAGGTGTACAATTTCATCGACGAAATCTATCAATTTTACATTTTTGCGACTAAAATCGACACCGGCCTCTTAAAGGCCCTTTGATTCAAAACATAATTCGTAGTGCAAGATTATTAAACAGACGTACTTAATCATCGAATGAGAAATGTCTTTATTAATTACTATTACTGTACGAGCTGAAACAATTATTGCTTGTTAAAGCGACTCGCAAGGGAAACAATAAAGAAACACGACTATTGTGCCACTGTTTACCTTCATGTCTCGCTTTTACTTTAGCTTTGCAATGTAGACTTTAAGTTATTAATGGCAAGGTCCATTTTGAAATTATGTATTTTAAGAGATACGAGGTTTAAGAATGAGGGTATCGTATCGTACGACGGGACGCACTCGCTCGGATTGCTTAATTGCTTTGACGCAGCTATGAGCGCTGCGTTTTGTTTCATCAACTGGGGAACTAATAAGAAATATTAAAAATATTTCCAGGATACAGCGTCAAAGGCTTCTTTCGTTTATTTTTAAAATGTTTTATTAGTCCAGATTTTTATATCGTTTTCTTCAACATAGGAAGGGCGACGAGAAATAGGGCCGGGAATTGTCCGGCCGACTCTAATGCCTATGTTAAAAAAAAAAAAAAATAGGAAGGGCGACACGTAGATATTTTTCTTTTATTTAGGATTAACATGAACCAAAGATAGATATAACTCCGTAATAGATGGATACAGTCTAAGGAAAAAACGTGCCTCGAAAATCAAGAAAATTTGATTCTCGTTCAGAGGGCGCTACTAGTTTTGGACTACAGTCGTATAGATGGCGTTGACGGTTTCGTTTGTTATTTAACAATTTTAACGCATATCAGTGAAAGAACATGGGTCAAAATCATAAAAATTATTAATGCAAAAAAAAAAAAACACATTTATCTATATTTAAATACATTCTATCGTATTTTTATAAATCTTCATTTTTAGTTTTAAAGTGTGTCGACAAATGGCAGTGAATTTACTGGGGTTACAAAATTTACTATGACAGTAACGCTCTAGTATCAGTTACTCTATGACATGAACCAATATTAAAACAAAGATTCTGCAAATTTTATAGGTGTACCTCAGGGCGTAATATTAGTCCCTAAACTATAAACTAAAAACAAAACTATTAAACTAAGCTGCACGTTAACTATATTCAGGGTTTCCTAAAACAAACCGCATTCATGTTTTTGTCACATAATTTACCAGGAACGTTGGTGAGCTTTATGAGCGAGACGTTTATGATTAAAAATGAATTTGTGATCTAGCTCGGCACCGGTAAAGGCAAAGGACGAACGTGGCCTAATAATTTCCTTTTGATGCAACCGTATAAGTTACAAAAGACAAGAGATAGAATGGGGAGGTTGCTCTTTTTAGACTGAACGATCGAGGCCTAGTGTAGAACTTCTGTCTGAATAAAGAACTCAGTGAAAATTCGTAGAAAAAGGCAAGCATTTGACCGCAATCTCACCTGATGGTAAGTACCGATGCATAGGGTGGATCATGCTTACCTAAAAGATGTCTATTAACTCTCGATTTAAAAAGATCTCGTCGGAATAAAAGAAACGCATATATAAATCGCTGATCGTTTGCTGTTAACAATGTTATTTAAAAAAATTACACACGAATAAGAAACTCACCCATCACCGCCAGTAAGGTTCCGCTTAATTATGTCAAATATCTGATAGCTTGTGGATGGATATGAGGATCTTGGTCAGATAAGTATGTCGTATCAACACTTAGTGTAAAATTATGAACAATATGAGTACTCAAGTGCAGAGAAAACGAGTGACTGGGTTCATGTAAAAAGTTAAGGTTTTTGGTATTTTTGACCTCATAATCGCTTACTCCTTAGCGAACGGCGCCATCGACTGGACAGAAACTGCTTTGGATGGCATGGCGGTCTTAAGTATCGGCGGCTAAGATTCACTTCGGGTCTCGCTACAGCAGTAGGTAAGGTAAGTAAGTTAGTACTCGCTACATCTCTCCAATCGCGCCACGCCCGGCGCGGGGTGTAGTGACAGCGGACCCTAATCCGCGCGGCTCCGCGGGGCGTCATGCTGCGCGTGACATTTCCAATTATAACCATTCACCATGTAACACTTTTACCAAAACTACGCCATTATTCCTATTAAATTGTTTTGTATCGCCAAATGGAACTTTTATTGAATGTCGCGAAGGTTCGGGTACGGAAGCTAGGATTTGTTTTGTTAGATTTATGTGTTCGTTTGTGTAGGTATTATTTATAACTTTGGTAAATATGGACGTTGGTATTTACAATTTTGAATATCTTTTTCTGCTGCTCGATGCTTTTTGTCATCATCTATAACAGTCTGTTACTTAGATATTCTCAGACATATCACAGCCTAAACCATTTTAAGGTAGGACCCTTACCTAGGACCCAGGAATTTGAAACTCCTAAGGATTCTTGGAAATTTAACCCCTGAGGGCTAGAAAATGGGTTTTTATAGCATTTTATGTTTATTGGTTGTGTGCTATACTAACCTAACTAACAATTAAACTAACTTGGCTTACTGGTGGTTTCGGGTTGCTGCTGGCAGAGGCCTCTGCTAGTGGTGGCTGGTTCAAGGTTATTTCTTGATATTTATAATTAGGGAAAACGAAATAAAACTATGAAAACGGATTATATCGCGTATATTGAATTTATAATACATCCCGACGTTTCGAACTCTTTACAGCGTTCGTGGTCAATGGGTGACACCCGTTTTCATAGTTTTATTTCATGAGTAACTATCGCGGTAACCGAAGACAATATTAGGGAAAACGAAGTTTGGTTTTTACTGAATATTGGTAAAACATGGTATTTTCTTTCGTGATTCGATGACACCGGTATGCCAAGTTAGTTTCATTTGGGTTAGTATAGCACAGAACTAATACAGTCCACTTGGCTTTACTTCACAATACCAGTAACCTCAAATTTCCTCTTTTCATACAAGTAACGTTATAATAGATTTTACGGTTACGTTCCAGTTTTTGATTTTTTTTTACTTAATACGCTACCCGAAGATGTTTATTTAGAATATTGAAATTTGGCATGAAAACCTCTGATTCATTCATTGACAACATTTTTTTCATCCTAATATGTAGAGGTATGTATATGTACTTTAACCACCGATTATCCTATTACATTGTCCTTAAAAAACTCGCTCAAACGCTCCAACTAATCGTACCAATAATAACCTTCATATTCCACTCCAAACTAAAATCCAAAACTACCCCGAAGCCATTAATCCGTGTCAAACTCACGCAACTCACCTTTCATCGGACAATTCACACATCAAAACTTATCGAATATCAAATTCAAATCTGCTCAGGGACATAATTTAGCTTTGCAACATTCGCTTTTATCCAAGGGCCCGGATAGTTGGGTCACCGCAGGATATTGGCGATCAAAAAAGGGTTTAAAAGGGCACCGACGCACTTTCCGCGCCGTTTAATTGGCACAGCTCGGGAAAGTCGTGGGCAAATTGGATTTGTGTGCCGGTACTGGCCCTTTGACCGCTTTCGGATGATGGTAGGTGCGCGTTGCATGCATACATGATATCAACCCAGAATACATATAGTGCGTTTACAACCGTATGATACATTAAATTCCTGATTATTCAACAAAATGTTTCTGGATATTGTAGCAAATGTGCATCATGTTGTTTGTAAATAGACAATATTTTTCATTTTTTTTTATGGACAACCAGGACAACCATCGATTTATTATTTTTATTTGTTTGTCAAGATTCTTCTCTTTTCTCTTATAGCTTACTAGCTAGCTTACATTTTATGTATCGTTACAACAATAATGCGGAATGTCGGTTGCAAATAAAAAAAATTGTCAATGGTGATATCACGGTATATAATATCCCTATTTCAAATAAATATATATATAATATATATTAAAGATTTATAAGGTATATTTAATATTATTAGAATAGTTTATTTAAATTAGGTTAGTTTATATTCTGTACCTACTTTTTTGTGGCAATAAAGCATTTTTCATTTAATTTAATTTCATTTCAAATATGGCTATCCTTTGCACATTCCACAATTACCTATAGCTTTGTGTATAAATTACTAGCTTTTGCCCGCGACTTCGTCTGCGTGGAGTAAGTATTTTTTTTATCCAATCTGAATTTTATCGATTCCCCATACAAACTTCCACCCCCCTTGTCACCCCCTGTAAGGATGATTTCTGGAATAAAAACTACCCTATGTCCTTCCCCGGGACTCAAACTATTTCTATACGAAATTTCAACTAAATCGGTTCAGGGGTACTAACGTGAAGAAGTAACACAGACAGGCAGACAGACAGACATACTTTCGCATTTATAATATTGTAAGTAAGTAATATAAGTAATAAATAATGTAAGTAATAAGTAATATAAGTAGTAAGTAATATAAGTATTATACTATAAGTATGGATTTAGGCTAAAAGTTTAATCACCAGCAGTTCGTTTTTATTTAGGTACGTATTATCCAATAGAAAGCGATAACAAAATCTTACTTTACCAATATCTCTGTACTAGCTTTTGCCCGCGACTTCGTCTGCGTGGACTTAGTAACAGCAGCTAAAGTAAGTATAGCGCCTGGAAAAAATCTCATAGCAATTATTCAATTTGAGCATATAATGCATACAAATTAGCAGGAACTTCATTATCTCAATTCCACCCCGCTTTTTACTTTCTTAAGGGATGATTTTCGGGATAAAAACTATCCTATGTCCTTCTCAGGGACTCAACCTATCTCTATGCTAAATTTCATCTAAATCGGTTCAGCGGTTTAAGCGTGAAGAGGGAACACACAGACAGACAGACAGACTTTCGCATTTATAATATTAGTATGGATTTAAAATAAATAAAAAATATAATAAAATACAATTCATTTATTTCGGACAATTCGGAATCCATATACAATTTAACATATCAAATATTAAAATTAAAATTAAAATTAAAATTAGAATAAAAATAAAAATACAATCAACTTTAAAAAAAAATTAGATATAAAATTCAAAATTAGAGTTAAAATTATAGTATTGTTTAAATATAAAATTACAATTGAAATAGAATTAAAATAAATATTTTTTTTTTTTAATTGATTGGATAAAATTTGCCCCTACCTTATTCCGGTACGCAGTGTACGCAAACGCCAACAATTTGACATAAAGTACTGCCCTGGCAGCGCAAGTAACTTGATTAGTTGTCAATTTCATAGGCACGGATCGCTCGCAAATTTACTGGGGCGTAAATTTTTCAGGATTTCCCTTTTTAAAACGCCTTTTGACGGCCGCCGTATTAAGTGGCTGAGAGTAAAAAACTGGTTTTAGGTGGTTCTATTAACTGAGTTGAATTTGGAGGGCTCTTTCTTCATGCTTTTGAAAGGTAGATTGGAACGGTTTTTGTGTAAGTTAACACTACGTCAGGGGCTAAAGGCAAGACGTTTACAATACAGTAATTTTCATATAAAACGTGTGTAAGTATTAAATTAAATTAAATTTCTTTATTGTCGGATAACAAATGATCAAATTTTTTTGTTAATACATTAAATTATTTATAAGAAATCTTAAAAATAAATGTTAGTAATAAATAAATTCTAATGTACCTATAATTTAAAACTTATAATCAAATATTATGGGACAGTCAAACCTGTCAGCTACAGTCTTCATACGATTGTTACTGCCTCGCAGTCTGCTTAACAGTGATTCTACCTTCCCATCATTAAAAAATTAAATACGTGCAAATAGGTAACACCATTAAAAAACTTGCAACTAGGAAACAAATACAATTGTTTTCTCAGACATGCAACGAAATATATTATTGATATTATGCTCCTTAAAATAGGCCGCGAAGTGTCACGTTTCAGGCGAGAGGCTAGAGGTATTTAATGAAATTTCATTTAAAAAAAACTTCTTTTTATGGAAGCAAAGCTGAAAATATGTTCTGTGATTCTGTTTTATTGTGCGTTGTTGATTTTGTTATTTGATGTGTTCCGACGAAAAAAATTAATTAAATATTAATTGTAATAGGGGAGGGTAGGCAAAGAAAACGAGTAACACATCATCTGTTTAAATATTTTATTTTTAACTAGTAAAAGTAATTATTTTAGCCAAAATTTTATGTTAATTTAATGTTGAGGTGATAAAAGCTACCTACCAGCAGTTCTCTTAACTTTTCTCTTAAATCTGAACCAACTTAACCTTCACACCACTAAGGTCACTGTCACTGACACAATGGAGTCAATTCAGAAGTCCATGAAGGAAATGTCGGAGGAGTTCAACTTGAAGATGGCGGAGTTCCAGGGCCAGATAGACAAAGCCACTCCAGGTAGTCCCACTGTGGCATCTGTTGCTTCGCAGTTTGAGGCCTTCCGAGCCTTCATTTTGAAGTCTCTGGAGGTCCTGCAGCAACAAGTGGAGTTCCTGGCCCAGCAAGTAGACGCCCTGGAGATGCGCTCACGGCGGAAGATACTCCTTTTTCATGGCGTGGCTGAGGTTAGTGGAGAGGATACATCGGCACGAGTTGTCGAGTTGATGAAGGAACATCTTCAGTGTGACCTGGCTATAGAGGACATCGCTCGGAGTCATCGCATGGGTCGGCCTCGAAGCAACCAAACTAGATGCATATTGGTCAAATTTCGCGAATTATCCGATCGCAACAACATCTGGTTTGGCAAAACCAAATTGAAGGGCTCCGGGGTGGTAATGTCGGAGTTCTTAACAGCGCCTCGACATGATCTCTTTATGGCGGCCAGGGAGCGTTTCGGAGTCCGAAACTGCTTTACACGAGACGGCAACATCTACGTTTTGGGCAAAGATGGTAAACGCAGCTGCGTGTCTCGTCGTGCAGATTTCGACCTTGTACAGGTCGCGGCGTCGGCGGAGCCGGCCCCCAAGGCAAGTGACAAAGGTGCCCCAGGTCAAACCACGACTACTGCGAGTCAACGAGCCGGAAAGGTGAAACGGCAAGCCACTATAAAGCCTCGAACCTGATTATTGCAGCTCTTTTTGTCAGTACGTTTTAGTTAATTTCCAATGCACTCTTTTTCTTGTCTGTGTTACATTGCTGTGTATTTCCACCTTCTTTTAGTTTGTAAATTTCTGTACTGATACTGATATTATTGTATATTTAGTTTAGCCGCATAACACTACTTGATGTACCTTTTGACAATGACATGACATGATGACAGATGACGTTGTATGCAATGTTGCCGTTTAACAATAGTGTTTCGTTTTACGTCAAAATTATTGTTTATTTAAAACTACTTCATTATCGTTTAAGATATTTTTTCCGTGCTTCATACTGCTGGCGGGTAGTCAGATTACTGAACAAATTAATAGTTTATAGTTTAATATTTTTGTTTTTGTTGTAGTCTTATTTACTCTTATTTAATTTATATATTTTTATATTTATATATTTATACACAAAAGCTATGTCATATTCAAGTAATTTAAGCATTAATAGTGATAGTGATGATTTTCTTTCCTTTTCCTCTGATTTAGATGATGAGAGTTTTTACAGCCTCCCTCCCCCTCTTTATGACGTACTTGACAGACAACTTTCTGACGTTCCCAAAAACCTCAATATAGTCCATATTAACGCGCAAAGCATTCCCGCTCACTTTAATGATTTTTTGATGACATTCGAATCTAGTAAAATTGATGCTATTCTCGTGTCGGAATCTTGGTTGAAACCCTGCTTACCCTCTACATCTTATTCCTTGCCAGGTTTCCGCTTGGTAAGGAATGATCGAGCGTGTCGCGGAGGTGGAGGGGTTGCAATATATATCCGTTCTCATATTCCTTTCTCTATTCTCACCATGTCGCCTCAACCACTTTCTTCTGACACCGCAGAGTACTTGTTTCTTGAGCTGAGCATCTCTCACTCAAAACTCCTTCTTGGCGTTTTCTATTCTCCCTCTCTTCGAGTTAACTACTTTAATTGTTTCGAAAAGCTTCTTGAAGATCTTCTACCATCTTACACTCATCATATTATTATGGGCGATTTTAATACATGCCTACTCAAAAATGATTTTCGCTCAAACTCTCTAAAATCTATTGTCGATGCTTGCAACATGACCATTTTACCTTCTGAACCTACACATTACTTTCCAAATTGTTCTCCATCGCTTCTGGATCTTACTCTGGTCTCCTCTACTGATCATGTTGCAAGATATAATCAGTACTCTGCGGACGCCTTTTCCTATCATCATCTTCTGTTTCTTTCATATAAAATCCGTCCTCCTAAAGTGTCTCCTAAGGTTCTTCTGCAGCGCAGTTTTGGTCGGATGAATGTTGAGAAGCTTCGCGAAGATACTCTTTCAGCTGATTGGAATGTGATCTTGGCGGCGGATACCGTAGATGAAAAAGTATTTCTTTTTAACTCCATTCTTACTCAGCTCTACGATATTCATGCTCCGATACGCCCGATCAAAATAAAGCATGTTCCTGCTCCCTGGTTGACTGAGGATATTAAGTCACTGATATCTAAGAAAAATCTGGCTAAGTCAAAATATAAAGGTAACCCGTCTGAAAAAAACAAATGCAGGTACCATACATTACGAAATAGATGTAGTACTGTGTGTCGTGATGCCCAGAGGCGTTATATCCATGGGTCTGTCGAGAATGGTGATCCTGCTAAAGTCTGGAGATTTCTTAGGTCATTGGGAGTTGGGAAATCTACACAAAATTCTATTAGCACAGATATTGATTTTGATCTACTGAATCAGCACTTTTCTACTTCTGCCGCTTTTTCTGGCCCAACAAAATCTGAAACTCTCAACTACCTTTCTAACATCCCAACTCCTGACCATCCCTCCTTCTCTTTTACTCAATTTACCGACAGTGATGTTAAAAAGAATATTTTAGCTATTTCCTCCAATGCCGTCGGGTCGGATAGCGTAAGTCGTAACATGATCCTTCCTCTTCTTGATCTCCTTGTGCCCATTATTACCCACATCCTAAACTACTCGATTTCTTGCAGCTTTTTCCCTTCACTTTGGAAAGACGCTGACATAATCCCTCTTCCTAAAAAGACAAATCCTTCTTCTTTTTCTGACTATCGCCCAATTTGTATCCTCCCTTTCCTTTCCAAAGTCCTTGAGCGTCTAGTGCATCATCAATTAACATGTTTCTTAAATAGGCATCAGCTACTAAATCCTTTTCAGTCCGGTTTCCGCTCGGGTCATGGTACGACTACCGCTCTCGTAAAAATCACCGACGACATTCGCGCCGGGATGGATAACCGAAAGGTCACCGTGTTAACCCTGTTGGATTTCAGCAACGCGTTTAACACGGTTGATTTTGACGTGCTACTCGGGATTCTGCATTCTCTTAACATATCTCCTGCGGTGATTGATTGGTTTATTAGTTATTTAAAAGATCGTCGGCAACGCGTAAAGGTTGATTCTCTCCGTTCTTCATGGTGCAGCACGCTGGCCGGCGTTCCGCAGGGTGGCGTGTTGTCTCCTCTTCTTTTTTCTATTTTTATAAATTCAATTACCAGTAGTATCTCTTCATCTTACCACCTTTATGCCGACGACCTCCAAATTTATTCGCAGGGCGCCATTAGCGATCTACCTATCATTATTAACTCCATAAATCGTGACTTGGATTACATCTCAGACTGGAGTAGGCGTTATGGACTTAAGGTCAATCCAAGTAAAACCCAAGCGATAATTGTAGGTAGTTCTAAATTAACTCCTAGGATTGACTTTTCTCTGCTACCTGACGTAATGTTTGATGGTGTTCACATTCCCTTTTCACATCAAGTTAAAAACCTGGGAATCATAATAGATCGTACTTTATCTTGGATACCTCAGATTAGCGAGGTAAGCAGGAAGATGTTTGCTTCAATGGGTTCACTTCGCCGACTAAGTAACTTCTTGCCACTCGCCACCAAAATTGCGCTTTCTCAATCACTTCTTCTGCCTATATTAGACTACGCTGACATCAGTTATTTGGATCTTACCGAGGACCAGCTCAATAAACTTGAGCGCTTGCAAAATGTTTGTGTCAGATTTATATTTGGACTACGCAAATTTGACCATATTTCCAACTTCCGTGCCCAACTCAAGTGGCTCCCTATACGTCTTCGTCGAGCTTCCCATATTCTTGCTCTTCTTTATAACGTTCTTTTCAACCCCTCTACTCCCCCATATCTTAAAGAGCGTTTCTTTTATCTCTCCTCCGTCAGGCCTTCACGGAAATATCTACTTATTCCCCCTCCATCCTCTACGAAATTCTACAATGATTCTTTTACTTTTCGAGCTGTACGGCTGTGGAACAGCCTGCCGTTAGATATCAGGTGCGCAAAAACTCTTCAAAGTTTTAAAACCTTACTTAAAAATCATTACTTATCTCTTCCTTAATGTGCTGCTGTGTATATATTGTGTATGTATGTATATATATATATATATTTATATATTTATATATTTATTTGTGTTATATTATTTATTTATTTATCTAAAATTTACTATATGTACTGTCTGATTAATGTATGTGTAATTCCTGTTCCTCTAATTATTTCGTGCACTACCTGTTTATAAAAACTTTTGTTCTTCATATCCTGCTACCCTAAGGTTGTCTGGAAGAGATCGCTCACAGCGATAAGACCGCCTGTTGCTACCATTATTTACATTGTATATCTGTTTTAAAAATTTTGTTTCTTTGTGGTGCAATAAAGAATATTTATTATTATTATTATTATCGTAGGAGTTGAAAAAATTAGCAGCGTAAGCAGAATTGACTTAAAATAACTTGCTGCCGCCAAGTCAAAGGCGATATGACATAGATGGCTCATGGTAATTTTATTATTTGAAAAAAACTAAGAAAAATGCCTACAGTTTATCAGAAACAGTTTTTGAGGCATATTTTAAAGAACTAAAAGTAATAAAACTATGAAAACGGATTATATCGCGTATATTGAATTTATAATACATCCCGACGATTCGAACCCTTTACAGCGTTCGTGGTCAACGGGTGACTCCGGGTGGCTGACGGGTCACCCGTTGACCACGAACGCTGTAAAGGGTTCGAAACGTCGGGATGTATTATAAATTCAATATACGCGATATAATCCGTTTTCATAGTTTTATTTCAACTGAAAGTAACTTTAAAATCGTCAACACTGTGGGAATTATACTCCATGCTTAAGGCAACGATGTATGTGAAACATAATATCAACGTAAAAGACTATGTAAACTTAGTTATGTGGCGAAAACGACAGTCAGATGGATACAAGGCGAAAAAATCAAAGATACGTTAAAATATATGGGTAATAAAAATAAACGAAACGTGTAAAATACGTGTTAGTTATATTTTGTGTGTAGTTTACTTTTAGTTTTACCATAGAGTACTTATACTAGAGCGGTACTGTCATAGTAAATTTTGTAACCCCAGTAAATTCACTGCCATCTGTCGACACACTTTAAAACTAAAAATAAATATTTACAAAAATACGATAAAATGTATTTAAATATGGATAAATGATTTTTTTTTATTTGCATTAATTATTTTTATGATTTTGACCCATGTTCTTTCACTGATATGCGTTAAAGTTATAAATAACAAACGAAACCGTCAACGCCCTCTATACGAGTGTAGGCCAAAACTAGTGGCGCCCTCTGATCGAGAATCAAATTTTCGTGATTTTTCAAGGCACGTTTTTTCCTTAGACTGTATCCATCTATTACGGAGTTATATCTATCTTTGGTTTTACTTTAAATAAAAACTTTGATTTCGAGTTTTTTTATTATTATTTCATTGCATGTTTGAGAAAAGCACTATACTCGTACATACCTCGGCGTGAAAAGAGGTTGCCGGCCTCATAACTACCGACCTCACTACGTTCAGCCATTCTATTCGGCCGGCAACCCCTTACTTCTATAGTAATGTACTATTTAGTAAATATTTTTTGATTTGTGTTATTTTAAGTCGTCACACTATCATTTATAAAATATAAAATGAAATAGATGCCTAATACTAAAGAAAAAAAACCGGTCAAGTGCGAGTCGGACTCGCGCACGAAGGGTTCCGTACCATTACGAAAAAAAAAACAGCAAAAAAATCACGTTTGTTGTATGGGAGCCCCGTTTAAATATTTATATTATTCTGTTTTTAGTAATTGTTGTTATAGCGGCAATAGAAATACATCATCTGTGAAAATTTCAACTGTCTATCTATCACGGTTCATGAGATACAGCCTGGTGACAGACAGACAGACTGACGGACAGACGGACAGCGGAGTCTTAGTAATAGGGTCCCGTTTTTACCCTTTGGGTACGGAACCCTAAAAATCAGCACCGGAGGGCTTGGTCACTTCTACCTTAGTATAATATGACATCTCTTTTAGTTTCGAAATATATTTGATTATAAAGGCAACATTTCTAAACAATGATCCATAAGGTATCCTCTCGTGGGACAAAACTTGTCAACAAAAAGTTCATTACCCCAAATTAACTCAACCAAGCGCTTCTAAATTCGATTTATACTGTTTCAAATAATCCACTAATTGATTGATTTTTTTCCTTCCCCTCAGCTACCTACAATACCTCGAATACCTAATGCTGTAAAAACAAAAGCTAATCAGCCAAAAGCATCACCAGTAGCTTTATTACTCCATGTCACAGATCACTTGGTATTAGATGGATCATATAATTATATGTCCAGTCGACGGCGCCGAGTTCGCTGAGGTATTTCTGCACTTCGTCTCTTCAGCGGTACCTAGGCTTTGGACAGAATAGCATGGCGGTCTTTGGTGTCGGAGGCCAAGATCCACTTCGGGTCGTCGCGCCACAGCAGTAAGTAAGTAAGGAAGTAAGTAAGTATATAATTATATGAGCGTTTTCACATTGTCTGATCCGATGTCGGATTTCGGATAATACTCGAAGAAAGGCTGCTACTAGAAAGTGCCCTAGGGCATCAAACACTTAATTTTAGTTTATAAGTCTTTTTTTTACAATAAACTTTTAATTAACGAATAACATAATAAAAAAAAAACCTTTACTAAATTTTTAATCCTTTATGGTCTTATCCGACATATATTGATATCGGGTCGAACAATGTTAAAACGCTCTAAGGCTACTCGCGGTCATACATTTACGTTTCCATACTAGTTTATAGGTTATAAGCATTCATTTGTGTCCACTTTTAACCGGTACTAACGTAAGTCAGAAATAAATAATAATCATAAGGGGTAAATATGGATTGTTCTTATATAAAAAAACGAATTATGCCATCCCAAATTATAAATTTAAATATATGTCATATATTAACGAAAAAGTGACGAAGCCCTCCAGTGGTGAAGGCCGGGTATGATATCTATTTCAGTTTATAATTTATATATAGTAGTGTGACTATTTAAAATAATACCGGCCAAGTGCGAGTCGGACTCGCGCACGAAGGGTTCCGTACCATTACCAAAAAAAACAGCAAAAAAATCACGTTTGTTGTATGGGAGCCCCATTTAAATATTTATATTATTCTGTTTTTAGTATTTGTTGTTACTCGTATAGCGGCAACAGAAATACATCATTTGTGAAAATTTCAACTGTCTAGCTATCACGGTTCATGAGATATAGCCTGGTGACAGACGGACAGACGGACAGCGGAGTCTTAGTAATAGGGTCCCGGTTTTACCCTTTGGGTACGGAACCCTAAAAACACATCAAAATATTTCATTGGTTCCCAAAGTTGTGTATGGCAACCCAAATTCAGTAAAACAATTGAGAAAGTGGCTTGCGTCGTAGTATCTATTGGAAGATGAAATTGCACTAATCTTTGTGTTTTGACCGCGAGTCTTGTAAAAGCTTTACAATGCAGTGGCCGTCGGAGGTAGTCTATGCTCCATGTATAACGACGAGTGTTGCAATACCTATTACATTAGTACCTGTACATGCGGTAATGAACCTTGAGTGCATATAACAAGAAAGCTTTTAGAACAACCGCTGGTTACTTTAAGTCCTGAAGAGTATACATGTATTAAGTTAATTAAAGTAAAGTGGTACTTATGCGTTTGATTTAATGGGTACAATTTAAATGCATATTGGCTAGACCTAATGTTTTACATAATTAAGTAATGCACGAGAAATTTTACTAAAACAAATTGAAATACAACTGGAAAATATCCTCTGACATACAAACTGCCAACGTACGTAACTACTCAGCTGCCAGTAGCATTCTTGAAATAAAAATTCCCTCTTACAATGGTACTCAAACTCCCTTCTTAAAATTCATTAGACTCCTGTTCCCGACCACTCACGGCGCCGTGAATAAAATATGGCCGACTAAAGCGAGCATTTTATCTATTAAACGCATTCGCTGTTACAAATCTTTACTCTCGCAGTGGTCGGGCCTGCGTCAAGAGCGACTCACAAACATTTTTTCAGAGTTCTACCGCCAACACGGAACCCCTATTTTTTAGGGTGTGTTAATCCTAACAATTTTTAGGGATTCAGCCGGGCTAGCACATGATCGGCGCGACAGTATATCGCCGAGAGATAGACTTACCGTCCCCCTATAATTCATACAGTTAGTAAAAGACGGGTAGTCTATCTCGCGCCAATCATGTGGAGGTATACTTATGTGGGTGGCCATGGCAGTTGAGGTAAAGCGATTCATCGAAACTTCTGTTGACTTGTGACATCGCGCGAGAAAGACTAGCGACGGACTCAGGTGACTTACTGAAGCTTCACCGGACGACTGTATTGTTAAGCGATCTGATAATAGTCATAGTCATAGTTTCTTCATAAACAGTTTTCACTGTGTTTGAAATTAATTTACATATTAATCATATTATGTATAAAAAAATCTTATAAAATAATTATAACAACATACAAAACGTCATATTAAATACACTAAGAAATAATATTAATTACATAAACAAAAAAAATATATAAAATCTAATGTCATGAACAATAAATATTGAAATTAAATTTCATAAAAAGGAAAATTAAAATTTAATACATCATGAACATAAAATTTAATAATTAGCTCCATGCATGAATTTATTTTTATTTTTGGATTCATAATTTATATCGTTGGAACACCGGAAATGATAAAAATACTTATGTAAACCTTAACATTATTTTATTAAAAAATATTTAAAATGTTGAAAATTTTTGAACGGTTGAAACGCTCATAATTTTTGGCGCGAATTCGACAGAGCGTGATGACGTCACACGTTGAGCGGCCCAACTGACGTTTGCTACTAATGACACTAATCTGTCGAACGCGTGACGTCACGTCACGTTTCGAGCGTTTCGTTCACTAGCTTTTCGTGGGCAAATTTTTGTACTTTTTATTTATAATTTTAA
Source organism: Cydia strobilella (assembly GCF_947568885.1). Lineage (NCBI taxonomy): Eukaryota > Metazoa > Arthropoda > Insecta > Lepidoptera > Tortricidae > Cydia > Cydia strobilella. The sequence continues at coordinate 35,466,217 of NC_086041.1, forward strand.
GTAATTAAATGGTAATTTAAAAACGGAAATGCATTTGTAACATGATATAACGGTAACAAACATCCGAATAAAACATATTTCGTTCAAATATAAACTTCATGCATGAGGCTAATTATGTCTGAGCGATGACTACATTTTTAAATTTTGCTGGCTTGCTTGATTTTACAATATAACGAAGTTCGTCAACGTTGCAGCACATAAATGTAGCACGAACATACAGATGGAGTTAAACAATCTTCTTCTTGTCCTAAGCCTTATCCCATCATCTGGGGTCGGCTCTCCTTGTCTGCATTTTCCACTGTTCCCGGTTTTGGGCTACGGTGTTGTCTATTCCTATCTCTTTTAGGTCCTTCTAGAGTTGGAGTTAAACAATAGCTTATTATAGTGAAACGTATCATTCCCGTTTCATCTCCCGCATTGGACGTCCCGGGAATAGCGGTCCCGCGTCTACTTGCATTTACGGCATTCCCACTGCTACCCTGCGGCTACTGCAATATGGGTTTGTCAGCCACAATAGTTAAGATAGCAGTTCACTCTCATTTGGCCTCTGGCGGTAGCATCTTGCTATTTTGGTTCAAATAATATTTAACATATTCTCTGTGTAAGAATGATTCGGATCTTGACCGAATTTTCAGTCGTTTTAGATTTTTTTTTGACATAACTGAGATTTGAACCTACAATGTCTGACCACCATACCTACATACATGAATGGTTAAAGAAAACATAATGGCTGAGTGACAAAAGTAAAAGCAAAAACAGTGATTTTTAGGGTTCCGTACCCAAATGGTAAAAACGGAACCCTATTAGTAAGACTCCGCTGTCTGTCTGTCTGTGTGGCCGTCTGTCACTAGGCTGTATCTCATGAACCGTGATAGATAGGCATTTGAAATTTTCACAGATAATGTATTTCTGTTGCCGCTATAGCAACAAATACTAAAAACGAAATAAAATAAATATTTAAGGGGGCTCCCATACAACAAACGTGATTTTTTTGCCGTTTTTATAGATAATGGTACGGAACCCTTCGTGCGCGAGTACGACTCGCACTTGGCCGTTTATAGACAACGAACACGATTGACTATAGTGAATTAAATAATGTAGGTACTCAAACGTTGCTTAGATATTTACCAGTGATTTTTTTTTAAATTAAACCTGGTAATTTAAGTTACAAATGCAATAAATGCAAGTAGAATCAAAAGTAGATCTGCTTGTATGTTATTGTTTTAATATGATTTGTGTGACGTTAGTAATGGCAAAAAAATATTGAATGTGTCATACTAACATCAGCAAAACAAAATCACATCAGCTACCAAAATCAGCTTAGATTTTACGACGTATTTTTAGTACGTGCTACTGTTTTGGTAGAAGTGACTAAAAATACGTGAGTTAAATCGGAAAATTAGCTTAAGGGGATCCCATGCCCCAATGACCTTCGATTTGAATCCCTTAGTTTTCTAATGTTTTTTGTAGCTTATCATATTAACAGCAACAGATTTTAGCAATATAGTATCCCATATTTACTTCAAAGTTCATTGTATTCGAAATTTTTGGCATCAAAGTTGAACAATTTTAGGCCTAAAAAAATCTGGTTTTCTGGCCATAACTTTTGTGTTAATTAGTTTAAAATTAAAACCTTAGACAAATTTTTAGAGACTTCTAAGACGAACCCAAATATGTAGATTTCGTATAAGTAAGATCTTTCACAGCAATCGAGATACGAAAAAAGTGTTTTTTTAGACAATGTTTAAAACAATCATAAATAAATAAGTATTAATTTTTTTCACAATCCGGTAGACAAAAATGGTGATAAAAGATTGAAGAACCGATAGCCGCTTGTCTTATAATTCTATATGTAGTGCAAAAGTAGGAGATACGATTCAAAACTTGTCAATAATCGATGAAAACCTCAGGTAGCCCCTTAATGGCAAAAAAAACTAAAAACTAAAATTTAAAATCAAGTTTCACTCTAAAACAGAACAAAACCAACTCAAAAACCTCTGAAGCTAATAAAATGATTAACGAAAACACGAGTCGTGCCGGGTCGCTCCGAACTCGCCTCTAAAGCCACCCCCGGGAGCTTCATTAGATGATGTAGGCATGCTCGCGTCCCTCGGGTGCGTAGTTAACCCGGGTTTAAATCGACGATTACTCGAGTGGACTAAACGTGATTTAATGAGAAACAAGTCTTAATCATGATTGTGGTCGTATAGTTTGACCTTGGGGCTTTGGAACACTTCAAGTTGAACGGTTTTTGTTTACAAAAGTTTCGTTTACATACATACTCATACGAACCTCTTAGTCTTCGGAGAGACGTTGGCTCTCTTTGCATGTTCTACCGTCTGTACAATGGGGAATGTTCCGAAGAACTTTTTGATCTGGTGCCATCGTCTCGTTTCTATCACCGCACCTCCCGCCAAAGGAGCAAAGCTCATCCTCACTTCTTAGACACATGGCACACCATGAATAAGCGGGCATCCCGCTCGTTTCTTCCCAGAACGTGCAGAATGTGGAATGAGTTGCCTCCTGAGGTATTTCCTTTGTGCTACGACATGGGATTCTTCAAGAAGCGGGTATTTAGGGTTCTCAAGGGTCGGCAATGCTTAAGTGGCTCCTGTGATGTTGCTTACGTCCATGGGCGACGATGACTGCTTCCCATCAGGCGGCTCGTCTGCTCGTTTGCTGAATATCACATAAAAAAAAAATACTGACCAACGTAAATCCCGAGTAGCTAAGGTTATTAGCATTACCTATCTTTACCTTTAGACATACTTTTTTCAATCTAGTTTTTTAATTCACTAACTGGTCGCCCAAGATACAGGCTATGCCTAGTTTGGGGACCCCTGTTCATACTGTTTTAAATGTACCGCTGTATGCGCGCAACCTCGACCTCATGTATACTCCATCTATAAATTCCCATTTATGTGTGTGCAAAATAAATATATTTTTCATTTTTTTTGTCATTTTTCATACGACGGTAATAAAAGTACGTCGTTCTGTTTTGTATAGAGATTTTATACAAAGTGAAGTTTTCGTTGTCAGTGAGTGTGGTTCTAAAGTAATTACTATGGAATACCTATACCTGCTTGTATAACTTGGACTTAATCAGTTTTGAATGTCTCGATGGAGTTTATTTTATATAACATAACGCGCTTACGCCACTATAAACGATGCTCCGATATAAATACAATGCCGCGCGACGCTGTGCGGCGTAAGCGCCATCGACAATAAGGTCCCTTTTCATAGAAAATGCCCCTTATACATGTAAATAATAAAGTATATTTGAACTTGAACTTTTTAATACTATCGAATCATTACTAGTCATTCTTCCTGTATGTCACTAGACTTATATTGATCAGGATATAGACCAATATAAAATATAAGTCTAGTGAAACTAACCGAGAATCATTCAAAACTCTTCCTGTATGTATTTCTTTATCCTCATGTATATTAATCGTGGCCTTGAAAATCAATTTTTAATTAGAGTTTTGAATGATTCACGGTTAGTTTCACTAGACTTATATTGACCGGGATATAGACCGAAATATCGGGAGCTCATAAATAATACAAAAGGTAATCACGGTCTATATCCCGGTCAATATAAGTACAATTTTTAAATCAGCAGTTTCCAACACCCGATAACCGTTGAAGAACTTTTCTACCACAACTCAGTTTAAAAAGTATCTTCGATCAGCACAACCTCCAATACAAAAAGATACCCAATTAATAATTAACTTAGCATGTACCCCATTCAGGGAACTTACAATCAAGTTTTAATTGTTTTCGCTGTTTTACTTTCCAACAATATAATTTCGTTTAGAGCCTCATTTGATTTGTTTGCTTGTGTAAGACTTCGCTTTATTAATTCTGCAGTTTTCGCATTGGTGTTTAAGTCAAATTTGTGTAGCGCGCGGTGTTAGGAAAGTCGTGTTTGTGTGTGCCGCATTGTATTTTGGAAAGTTTTAAGTCTATTAAAATTTAGTTGGACATGTTTATGCAGTATGAGAGCCGGTTGATTCATATAATGGTTGATAAAATATTATTTACGTTCATTACGTAAAATTTCTAAAGGTTAAACTAAAATGATATTGTACATCAAATACATGGGAGAAAATATATCTATACCTACATTAAAATTGATTACCTACATAGCAAAATTAACTTATATACTCGATTAAATGCAGGGAATCCGATTAAGATACCAATACCAATTATCCTTAGAAATCCTATTATATATTTTAAGTTGATCTGTTATTGTCAAAAGTGACATTTCATCAACCGGAAGCGTATAAAGATCAAACAAATCCATATCTAATTCATAACCTCATATTACAATTAAAATTAAATCTCAAGGTCTGGAGTGTTATTGAAACCAAAGGGTAAAAGAATAAATTCAAAGTGTCCACGCTGCGTTTCCATACTAAAAATGTTATAAATGCAAAAGTGTGTGTCTTCCTGTCTGTCTGTCTCTTCATAGTTAAACTGCTGAACGGATTTAGTTTAAATTTGGCATAGAGATAGTTTGAGTCCCGGGGAAGGACAAAGGATAGTTTTTATGTCGGAAGCTCGGAATTCATCCCTAAAGAAGGTGAAAAGGGGGGTGGAAATGAGAAAATTAATCAATTTCCTGTTAATTGCTGTAAGCAATTAAGCATATTACGCTCAAAGTTATTGCCATTACATTTTATCCAGGCGCTATACTTACTTTAACTGCTGGAACTAATTCCACGCAGACGGGCAAAAGCTAGTTTATTATAAAACCTAAAAGATACTTACGTCAATATAAGCTTTATGTATTTGCAATAAGATTCACGAATTAGTTAACAATGGTACAAATCGTATGACGTATGTGTTCACTAACACATGTTTACAGGGTTGTTAGCGATTCAGACAATACCTTTTTATTTGCACTCGTTAGCTAAAAGCGGATTGACGGAGCCCTTGCCTTCGATCCTTGTTTGGCTTACATTAAGTCGTTGTTGAGATTGACATGATATGATGATATACTGTGAATAAAGATAGCAGACTTCTTCGCTAGTTTTTATACCTAACGGCTTTTTAATTTCAGAGATGCCGACAGAATAAAAATGAGGCCTACTTAATTTTATTTATAATGCCTGGTAAACATCAATAGGGAATATTACGCAAAAATCTGCGTAGAAGCCGTCACTAGCACAATCACAGGGCCTGCTGCGAAACACGAATTTCTAATATTCGGTTCCTGCCTCTATCACTTGCATATTCGATCGATCAATCAATCATTGGCCTTAAAGTCTATTGCAGACTATAGAAACAGTGTCAGGTAGGGCGACACCAACATCGATCGATAGAGGCAGATGACGAAATTTTAGCGTTTCGCGGTAGGCCACCTGTAAACAAACCGCCTTGATGCATCATAGTGAAAACTTGTCAAAAAACTGTTTAAGGCCTTATGTATATGTTACTCTATGGTTGTACTAGTGCTGCACTGGCGACAGAACTTCGCAGCAATACTCCCTATTGATAATATATCTCATACGTGGACGTCAATAAACTCATTGGTAGAAGCAAGAAATTTACCCACAAGCTATTTAGAAGAATCTCGTCTTACCCTCACTTACATAGCGCTCGTCTATTAAACACTTAATCAGATTAACTTTGTAATAGGTACGAAATTTAAAAAAACGTACACTTTTTCAACTCAGCCATAATCCACCAATAAATCACATCATGTTTACAAATTCCCCAATCTCTTGACCAATTTAATGTCTTAAAAACTTCCAGAAGCGCTCAATGCGAACGCCTGTTCAAGGATTACGGCATCCAAGAAGGCTTAACGCATATCTCCGAACGGCGCGTGATGTTTGCACGGTTCATGTGCGGCCTGGCTTAGTTGAAAGTTAGGTAAATCCTCTGTACGTGACATAATTAGAAGATAGACGGCGGGGCGTCTTACGCTAAGAGCTAAAAGAATCGAAGGCTTGTGTCGAAGACGAGTTTCATGCAGTCGTGGAAATATTGAGCGAATTGCTGCAAGGGAACAGGAGAAACACTCGACCTTTTAAAATTGGATCCCAATTTGATACTTATTATATGTATCATTTTTTGCAACACATCTTACTCTTCTTGCTTTGTATTGCGAGCTATATTGGTAATTTCAAATTAACCTGTCCTCTGTGCACGGTATGGATCCTGATCGAATTTTAAGTAGGACTTGTTACCATTTTTTTCTAATACGATTTTTTCTGCTCTGTTCAGCACAACCGAGGTTTAAACCCACGGTTTTTGACCACCACACACTGAAAGGTAAAAAGTATCATACAGAGATTAAAGTTACAAAATGCCACTTTGGATCCGTTACAATTTTTTCTATCGTATTTCATGACTTATTGTGTAGCCATTCACAATGCACGTAGATGCATACCCGAGATTCTTCCTTAATTCTTGCTTACTTACGTTGAAATGTGTTAAAAAAATCCATTCATGAAATGGAGCAAGTGAAAAGTAAGTTCATCGATAAACTTTCCGACGCAGGTACGAGGAAAAACTTACCTGAAACAAATGAAATAAAATATCAAGTTTTATTTTTACATACATTAGGTTTCAGAAATACGCCAGCAATATCTTTCAAGCTACGTTCAATTACTAATAATTATCACAATTATCAGGATTGTAATGTCAATATTTTACTTCGATGACAAGTTTATACATTTAGACAAAAATTCTATGTTTCTGAATGTCGACTGTTCATTTCAAATAACAAGAAATCCATCATTTACAAACATTCATTGACAACTTCTAAAACTTCAATACTGAAGCGTCGTAATAATTAATCTCCCTCTTTGTCCACGACCCAATTTCAATTAAAGTTTTCCATAATTACTCATCTACGGCAAACGCTCCGTCAATTTCAACATAATTATCAGGGAAAAATTTAATAAGTTCCCAAAAATTTTCCGGCTAATCAAAATTCCGAGCCAGATAATTGATAACATTCTTTAGAAATATTAAAAAATTGAAATGAAATTTGCATTAAATGTTAAAAAATCAGATAGTATTTTATGAGTAAGCATTTTAGTCAAGGACTGAATATATATTATTTCGTACAAGTGTTTCATGATGTTATAAAAATATTTCAGAAAGGCAAATCTAATGAAAAAAAAAAACCGGCCAAGTGCGAGTCGGACTCGCGCACGAAGGGTTCCGTACCATTACGGAAAAAACAGCAACAAAATCACGTTTGTTGTACGGGAGCCCCATTTAAATATTTATATTATTCTGTTTTTAGTATTTGTTGTTATAGCGGCAACAGAAATACATCATCTGTGAAAATTTCAACTGTCTAGCTATCACGGTTCATGAGATACAGCCTGGTGACAGACAGACAGACGGAAAGACGGACGGACAGACGGACAGCGGAGTCTTAATAATAGGGTTCCGTTTTTACCCTCTGGGTACGGAACCCTAAAAAGCTTTATTAATCGTAATTCAAAATAAGTTACTAGCTTCTGCCCGCGATTTCGTCTGAGTGGATTGCTGATTGCCGTGATAAAATCCATCCTATGTCCTTTCTCGGAACTCAAGTTATCTCTTTAGCAAAATCTAAATCGGTTCAGCGGTTTAAGTGTGATGAGTTAACCGACAGATGAACAGACAGACAGTTACATTATAAATAATAAAAAATAAAATATCTTTATTTCGGATAATGATACGATCTTGAAAATTACTCATATTGATTGGTATTAAATATATTAATAACGGGTCACACGTGTTTTAAGTCGAAAACGCTCGACATGTTTCACTCCGTACCGAGGAGCGTCATATGACTTCATGACGCTCCTCGGTACGGAGTAAAACATGTCGAGCGTTTTCGACTTAAAACACGTGAGTGACCCTTTATTAATATATTTAATATGTCTGTGTCTCACGGAAGTTTTGTTATTAAGACATTGATTGGTGCATGCGAGACGACCGTCAAGCTACTAGTTGTAACAAACCAGTATCAAAACTATAACAAGTCGTTTAATTCGGGCTCCTGAACACCAAATTATTATCGAGTTTCAGGCACACATCGATCTCTCCTGTCGTACGTTGTGTTACATCGGCGTGTCGCTACACATGTCCAAATATGTCCCCGATTGTACCTATACATGTCGAGATCAAAGGTAGGCAAGTAACTACGTAGCTAGAGTTAGAGCTAGTTACTTCACTACAGTGAAGCGGTACACTTCAGTTTATGTAGGTAGACGAACTATGAACGCGGGTATATTTTCCGTTAAGATTCTAAATAAGCTACGCGCTGATATTGTCGTGAATTAATATAATTTTTATAATTATATTTTATACCAAATTTTTAAATATTGTGTATTATAAAATTTAGTTTTAAAGATTTTCGATTTACAAACATTATGATAAGATGCTAATCTTAAATATTTAAGTTTTGTATACTTCGTATGTATAATGAATATTTTATGAACACAATATCTTATACGAGTTGTATAAGTTTTTAAGTATTACCAAAGATAGATATAACTCCGTAATAGATGGATACAGTCTAAGGAAAAAACGTGCCTCGAAAATCACGAAAATTTGATTCTCGATCAGAGGGCGCCACTAGTTTTGGCCTAGTCTCGTATAGAGGGCGTTGACGGTTTCGTTTGTTATTTATAATTTTAACGCATATCAGTGAAAGAACATGGGTCAAAATCATAAAAATAATTAATGCAAATAAAAAAAATCATTTATCCATATTTAAATACATTTTACAGTATTTTTATAAATATTTATTTTTAGTTTTAAAGTGTGTCGACAGATGGCAGTGAATTTACTGGGGTTACAAAATTTACTATGACAGTACCGCTCTAGTATAAGTTACCGTTACGTGTAAGCCATTTTAAAGTAATGTTTAAAGTTAATAACTTTAAAACAATACGCATGCTTTGTTGTAATTTTTTGTCAAGTAATAATAATTATGTGCTTAGAATATTTCTATTGGCGCCACACGCGCGTAGACGAATCTTAAAAACCGGCCAAGTGCGAGTCGGACTCGCGTTCCAAGGATTCCGTACGGATTACACAATTTAAACAATGTATTTTTTATGTGAAACGTGAGTGAAATGTCTTTAAAAAACCCGTACGAGTCGGATCAAAAACTAAGTAATTAAGTCCGACTCACGCTTGACTGTACATTTCTAATAGGTTTTCCTGTGATCTAGGTACAGATCTATTTTGTGTATTTTTTTTCAAAATTTTAGACCTAGTATTTTCTGAGATAAAGGGGGACTGATCATTTTTTGTTTATTTTCTTAAATAACATCTGACCTATTTATCCTGTTTATTATTTCATTGCATAGGTATGTAACACGATATACATTATTTTTTGGAAAGCTTTATTTTTTAATTTTCTCATTTACCCCTCTAAAAGTCGCCCCCGTGTTTAAAATTCGTTTGTTTACGTTACATGTTCAAAAGAGCATTAATGAATGAATTTTAAAACCGTCGTTAAATGTATAACAAATCAACACAATAGCACACGTGCTTCGAATTTGCAAAGCAAATGTAAAATATCCCGCTAGCCCTTTGCCTCGTACGAGAACGACTCGAGCCAGTGTCGCGGGACTCGCGCTATTTCCTTTTCTTATTACGTAGGCTGCCGAGTGGGCCGTCTGTGCCGGCTGTCACACAAACAAGTCTTCTGTCGTAGTTCTTTAAAAAATAACTAAAATTAAAGTCACATCTAAAATTATGACTTGCTACACCAGCGGGCTTAGCACGGTAGCATTTTTATCGCCTGTCACCATGCCTGTCACGTTCTAACAAGTATGTAAGTGCGAAAGTGTCGGGCATAGACAGGTGATAAAAATGCAACCATGCTGACACCGTAGGACAGACCTCAACGTCACCACAATACCACAGGACTCAACGTCAACAGAGGTATTATGCGGGGTCAATGCGCTTTCTTTAAAATTACATGAAAACAGGTGTGGACTGGTAGTGCGGCCTTAGTAGCTTTGTAAGTGAGGTGGTGTAAATACAGCATGAGTAATAAAAAACCGGCCAAGTGCGAGTTGGACTCGCGCACGAAGGGTTCTGTACCTTACGCACGCAAAAAATCACGTTTGTTGTATGGGAGCCCCACTTAAATATTAATTTTATTCTGGTATTTGTTGTTATAGCGGCAACAGAAATACACGGTTCATGAGATACAGTCTGGTGACAGACGGACAGACAGAGGAGTCTCAGTAACAGGGTCCCGTTTTTAAACTTTGGGTACGGAACCCTAAAAAACTATATGTTCTTCCATAGGCCTCAAACTTCATAATATATCAATTTAGATCTAAATCAGTGCTGCGGTTTAAGCGTGAAGAGGTAACAGACAGACAGAGTTACTTTTGCATTTATAATATTATAGTAGGGAATTGTATGGGCAAGCGATATCAAGCAGTCTATTCTTAAGTACGCCGCCCGCCGTAGTGCCGAGCACAAAGAGTTCAAAGGCTTACAGCTCCTGGATGTGGTCTAAGAACCATTGTAGATCAAGCTTATGCATATATTTTCGAGCTCAATCGAGCTAAGATTCCGTCTCTGTCAGGATCTTAAAATATGACAGTGTGTTTTCTTGCTTCGGTTTAATACAAAATTGTGAAGCTAGTCGTTCAACTCCTACTTATTTCCTTTCCTGTCTTATTTTGTGTCCTGTGTCTGTTCTGAGGTTTAATGCGTTAGATAGCAGGTGTCGTAGAAAGCAAACGGGGACTAGAACTTCAGATGGCTGTGCCAAAAATGCGGGAGGTCGTGCCGCTCACGCATCGGCCTCCACAGTCACCAAACCCGCTGTCTAAACAGCAATGTATAAATCGTCTGCAATAGACGCAAAGGCCTGTGATGATTTCCTGTCCCTATTAATACGAGTGCAAAAACTGAATGCACAAAACATAATATTTAATCATTAAACCTGCTCACATAATTTTCCGAAAATCGGTTGAGGATTGTGACCTGTGGATGAACATCTGGACTTACGAAAGCATTTTTGCCCAAGCTGAAAAAGAGACTTGCCAACGCTCGGTCTATAAAGTCTACTCTGTCTATTACCTCTTCACGCTTAAACTACAGAACAGATTTAGATGAAATTTGGTATGGAATAGTTTGAATTGAAGTCCTAAGACATAGGATAGTTTCATCATCATCATCATTCTGCACAGACGAAGACGCGGCCGAAAGCTTGAATTTTAATATAAACTGGATAAATTTACTAGTAGCGCCATGTAACTAAAACTTTTTTAACGTGTTTCGTTTACTTATATAGAAACAAGCAACTGGATTGGTCGCAATGGGGCTAACAATATAATAATAAAACTTAATAAATAAGTAAAAAGCCTCACTGTTTCAGGAATAATAAATGTCTACATATAATTTACTAAATTATCAAATATCCTCAAAGATGAATATGAACACACTGCCTTGAAAGCTGCCTGAAATTGAAAACAGCTTATGAGAAGCCTATAAATATGTTAGGGAAAAAAAAAAGAAAAAGTATTTTCTATAAAGACATTTAAATTGAATCACGAAATTTGCAACCATAGGAGTCCAGACGACTGGAAGATTTTATATCTATTACACCTACAGAAGTAATCAATTCAGTAGTCATACAGCTTAAGTGCATGTTAAACACAAAGCCGCCCTTTAAATTGAATGCCTATAGCCTTTGAGTCTTCATCAAATGCCTAAGCTGCAAAGCATTTGGGGTGCGTGTACTACTCGCAATAGCTGATTATTAGTATACCTTAAGTACTTTAAAATAAGGTCTACTGGCCAAATAACAGTGCGAGCGGTGGTACTAATAGCAAGGAGGTTAACTGACCAATGGAGGAACTTAACGTTCGTGAAATAGGGTTGAAATGTTGTCAGGATGGTAAGTCTCTTTGAGATTCCAATAGGAGTCAATCCAGCCGCAAACGCAACGTACATATTTGGTAGGTTTCCGGACAGATTGGAGTTAACAAAGACCTAGTGTGAATGGGTATTGGGGAGTAGGAACTGATCCGCTGATTTAATAATTTTAGAAGTAATTTAAAAAGACATTATATGTACGCGATTACTTCTTGTGTATTAATTAATGTTTGAAGATAAAAATCATACTCACCGACAAAATAATCGGTGTAACTCAAAACAGGTTGATAATTTACCGAGCTAAGATTTTAACCTAATAATTGTATATTACATACCTAAAGTAAGAAATGTATGAGGCTTTCTTATTCGCTGGCCGAGGAGCGTATAAAATATTGTTCTGCTCGACGGAGCCGGTAAGCGGCAACTTCGTTTAGCGCAGCGGGCTGAAAGTTGATCCTTTCCGGCCGGAGGGCAGAAAAATTAATTTTATACCGAGCAGTTTTAAATATCTTGTCTAAACACGCTTTTGTTTATTAAAATTGCACCTTCCTATACCTACAGATTTTAGTGTTCTGTTTTTAGTAAAAAATCTCATTATTGGATGGACTTATTGGAGGACTATTCCAGCTTTTCTAGTATGTGCTAAAGCACGCAAAGGGCAGGAGCAAAAAGACTCATTCTTTTGACAAACGCCGCGACTCGCAGGATACAATTTGTGCAAAAGGTGGTCTGGCACTGGGGCTGGCCGTCTTCGGGAGAACGCGTAGCGAAGAGTGAAACAGCAGGAGCGGAAAACTTTGGAAATATAAACTTGATTCGACAGTAATTGCCGTGCGTTCAGTATTCGCACCGTGCATGACTGTGGCGCCGCCCTTGTGGGTGAGAGGCATATTGCTAATTAGACCGTTGGCAGCTGCCAAATATTATGAAGATGACGTCCCAAGTTCATATTTTCACCACTTCGTGCGTTGGTGTCCTTTGTCCCCGACCACCAACTTCGCGCATATCCAATTATAGTGCACACGAGATGGCAATTAAGTTTAAATTAATTTAACTTCCGAGTAATGACGTAATTATATGAAGATACAATATTAGCTGCAGTGAAACAGCAGGAGCGGAAAACGCTTTCTACCACCGCACCGCTCGCCATCGGCAGGGTGTTCATCCTCACTCTAGCACCTAAATGGTCGCGTACTGTGCGATTTAAGAGGAATTTCCTCCCGCGTACGCTTCGGCTGTGGAATGAGCTCCTTGCCGAGGTTTTCCCGAGGGGCTACAGTATGGGGTTCTTCAAAAAAGGAGTGTACAGGTTTTTAAAGGGTCGGCAACGCGCGTGTAATATCTCCGTTGTTGCAGGCGTCCATAGGCTACGGTAACTGCTTACCATCAGGCGGGCCGTATGCTTGATTGCCACCGACGTGGTATAAAAAAAAAGTAAGAACTTTAATTTTAGAGACCACTGGGTGAAAAGTAAAATAAGGTATCAATCGCATCAGAGCTATATTTACGCACAAGACCTTAGATTTTATTTTACTCTAAATAAATTTTAAAACTATTTCACCTTCCATTCCTTCTGTATGTTGTTTCTTTGAAGCGCAAAAGGTGGTTTTTCCTCGTGGACTGTGCAGTTCTAATGCAAATGCTGTCATTATGTCCTGATTTGAGAGCATTCGGGGCGGGCGTTGCTGTACCAAAGTATACGGTAACTAATTTGTGGACTTTATTTCAACGAGATAAGAACTAACATTGGTCAGTTAGGTTTGTTGCACACGTTCTTTGTAAGGGAGGACGTGAATGGCATACTTTTGGTGACATAGCACCCTTGTTTGAGCAAGTTTGCTTGGGTAGAATCTTTGCGGTGGTGATGAAATCTAGTTTAATCTTCGTTTATAGTGTATTTGCTAAAATGGAATGATGGTAAGGATTTTTGGTTTGGAATTATTGCCCGCTTACTTTGCTACGTTTATTATATAGTAGTCTAGTAGTCTTTTGACGGTGAAACCATTACTTAAGATCTTCGATCACTAAAGGTGCATCCATTACCTTTTGTGGAGCAACACTGTGCAACACGATAACATTAGGTAACATACCTTTTCACATCACCAATTCGAAAAAGGGCTTTTTCTTCCCTGCTAGGAGGGATCAAAGTGGCACTTTTCTTCCCTTCTAGGAGGGATCAAAGTAACACCTTTCTGTTTTAGGACATTATTTTTACATTTTTTTGCGCATAATTTTTTTTAGCTAAAATAATATTTTTAAATATTATAATTACCTCATAGGTGATGTGAAAAGTAATATGTGTCACATGGTAGCAAAATTATTTCCATCTTGGGCGTAACACACTTGAATACCTCACTACGCTCAGGATTCTACTTTAGAATCCCTCGATACTCTCGGGATTCTATTATAGAATCCTTCGCTTCGTTTAGGATTCAATTGTACGCCCTCGCCGTAAATATGTAATTTTGCTCCCTTGTGACACAATCTACTATAGTTACTTACTGTTGCACAATGTTGCTCCACAGTTGCTCCACTAGTTACCTTCGGTGTGGATGCGTTTAAATAAAGGTTTTTTTTTTTAAAGATTATACCTACAACATACTTTCACGTATAATCTGAGTGTAATGAGGGCAAGTTTATTTAACACATTTAAGCTTATCTTAATTTCTTATAATTATAAAATTGCACAAATGTGTATACAAAATAAAATACACAACTGAAAATTAAATATTTTTCAATTAAGTCTAAAGCTTGATTAAAACAACGCCCAAGATTTAAATTGCTACAAAAATTAAGAATAAATCAAAGCGGGCCGGACGAAGAGCTAAACTCACTATTGTAGGTGGTTTGCATTTTAATTTATTAAAGTGTCGGCGGGAAGGTGATCAGGATGGGGTGGTCTAAAAGTGCGCGTGCAGCGGGCTGAAATGCTTATTTTAACTTTTACACAATAATAATAAATAATGTATTTTTTTACCCATTATGTTATGTTTGTTAAAATGCGCAACTTTAATCTTGGGTCTAAGACCAATTTAAAGTAAATTTAATATTTAACTACTTACTGTTTTAAGATCTTAAGATTAGAATTATAAAAATTATAAAAAATATATCATAGTAAAAAGTATCAATACGATTATTACGTAATTTCAATCGAAAATAATTTCAATCTGATAGCATAAAACCTCATATGTTACCGTATTGGAGACCAATATTATTAATATGCTTTTTAATAAGTCGCTGAGTACCTTCCAGACGACTTTATTTTTTTATTACAAAAAAAATATATCAAAATAAATTATCTTCATGGAAAATTCATAGGTTAGGTACAGTATACAATAAAGCTTATTATCTTTACTATTACTAGCATTTTGATAAAACCTATAAAACTGTTTACGGAGTTTATACGTAGGCTAGAGTCCTTAAGTCTGAATGCGCTTAAAAAATCCATCCATACTAATATTATAAATGCGAAAGTCTGTCTGTCTGTGTGTTCCCTCTTCACGCTTAAACCGCTGAATCGATTTAGATGAAATTTGGCATAGAGATAGGTTGAGTCCCTGAGAAGGACATAGGATAGTTTTTATCCCGAAAATCATCCCTTAAGAAAGTAAAAAGCGGGGTGGAATTGAGATAATTAATGAAGTGTCGGCTAATTTGTGTGCATAATATGCTCAAATTGAATAATTGCTATAAGATTTTCTCCAGGCGCTATTTTTACTCTAGCTGGGGTTACTAAGTCCACGCAGACGAAGTCGCGGGTAAAAGATAGTACTCAATAAAGGCAAATTTCGACTCAACAGACTTTAGTTGTTACCAATACTACTAATTATATTTATAAGTACGAGTGAGATGCACAAAGGGTATTTGTATCGTTCAAATCTACCTACGCCTAAATCGAAAATTCATGCTCGGTGCTCGCGTGAGGCGCAACAGTGCCTTTACGCGCAGACACCTCGTGCTCATGCCTCAGACATTAGTTCTGCACAGTGCACAGATTTATAATCACAATGTTCGTCCAAGTGGCAAACACCTTGCCAGTATGTGTGCAATTGCCGTCTATGTGCGTGGCGGGGATACAAAAAACTGGCCAAGTGCGAGTCGGACTCGCGCACGAAGGGTTCCGTACCATTACGCAAAAAACGGCAAAAAAATCACGTTTGTTGTATGGGAGCCCCCCTTAAACATTCATTTTATTCTGTTTTTAGTATTTGTTGTTATAGCGGCAATAGAAATACACCATCTGTGAAAATTTCAACTGTCTAGCTATCACTGTTCATGAAATACAGCCTGGTGACAGACGGACAGACGGACATATGGACAGACGGACAGACAGACGGACAGACGGACAGCGGAGTCTTAGTAATAGGGTCCCGTTTTTACCCTTTGGGTACAGAACCCTAAAAACCAGTGGTAGAGCATGGCGTAAGTAATTTTGGAAACCCAAAATGTTTATACCATTTGATCGATGTTAGATGATAGCTAATTGGGGTAACTTAGGAAGCGGGGTAATTTTAAAAATGGGTACCTAATACTAAACCAGGAGCACTTCATACTAGTTCATACTTTAGCAACGCTTACTTACGCTACTGCAACTCTTATTATGGCATCTTGCTTAATGTTGCTACAATATAATGTGCTTCTGGTTTAGTAGATATTAGCAATTTACAATATTAAACACCTAATAGTTTTCGCAGCTAGCTTAATGCAACTTCTCATGTTCATGTACCAGTTGACTAGTCAAAGTCAATTTTAATAATGATACTTCCCTGACCCACAGACAAAGTCAAGTTGAATATGGAGATGGAGGGGATTTCGGCAAGCGATAGTGAGAACTGACTTTTTATAAATTTACATAATTATATATGTACTTCAAATAATACATAATAAGGTTGTCTGGAAGAGATCGCTTTTTAGCGATAAGACCGCCTGTTGTTACCTAGTCTTAAGCTTGTATTTCGCTTTCTGTGTATTTTTTTAACTTTAATAATAATGAAAGACGTTTATTCAAGAAGTTGTAACATATTGAAAGGGAAGGTGGGTCAGCTGACGTCTGTGCCAAAAAGGCTTCGGGGCACAGCAGCCCCAAAGGTTTTCAGCAACGGACGCTGTAATGACTGTAATGGTGCACAATAAAGAATATTTACTAGACTTATATTGACCGAGATATAGACCGTGGTTACCTTTTGTATTATTTGTGAGATAAAGAATATTTGCTTAGTGAATAAAGAATATTTACTTACTTACTTTTATGTTGAACATTTATAACAATTTTATTTATATTCTTGAATGCTTTTTTCTTTTCTTAGTTCTGAGCGTTCAAAATTTGACCGACCGATTCTTGGGCATTCCACAAAACGGTCTACTTTATCGGGGATGTGACAGTTACTTTAATAACCTGCAAAAATCTGTATTATATTCAATTGAATTGTAAGCCAAATGATCAAACAGTATCTAGCCAAATATCGGTTAGCTTAGCTTTATCAGAAGTTTAAAAAAATTGCGTCACGTACCCGACGCTTTCCCTGGAATGCCCCTGCTATACTGTTTCTCGTCTGTGTGCCATCAATTCCTCCATCCCAAGCTAGGAAGCTTTAGTCCATTAGTAAAATTAATGTTTCGAATTACTCCGAGGAGAAAACCTGATAAAAACTGCGAAAGAAACAATGAACGGACATTATTTGTATGATGTTTGGGGTGGGTCGGGAGACGATGGCTATTTCTAGTCATGAATTATATTTCGCGCGGGAACATTTTTCTATTTTTAGCCATCATTTTCGTTGATAGTTTCGTTGTTGTGGTTGTGTGGTTCAAGATTTAATTTGGTTAATGAATTTTAAAGGCAGCTTAAAAATATGGCAATTAATTTTTATAACAATTGCAAAATCAAGATGCGATTTGTTTGTACACGTAAATAAAATTACACTTTCTTTCGTTCTGAACTAATAACAAAAAAATAACCAAGTGTGAACATACCGTTTAAGAATTTCCCACATTAAAATATCAAGAAACATATAAAAAAAGATCAAGAAAAATTTGGGAAACTTCTTGATATTTGCTAATAAAGCTTTTAAAAGCGTGGTCATGAATATTGATCAAACGCTCATAATCATGACGCCAATTTAAACTTACGTTGTGACATCAACATGATATCCAAATGCTGTCACTCGCATGTGCGTCTTGCTCGTGCAAATACATCTATGAGCAATGATACAAGTACGAGAGAAATGCACGCGCAACTGACATCATTTTGATGTCACAATGTTAGTTTGAGTTGGTCTCCAGCTAGCACGCTGCGCACGCGGCTTAATTTCCGGACGGTGATGGATGGACGCTGTCTCCAATTCCAACTGACACGTGTGGATCGAGTCTTTTGGAACCAATTATTACTAGATTCCTAAAAACAATAGGTTTTGATGTATTTCATGTGGCGCTTTCTATAATATTATATCTGGGTTGCAATTTAATTATGTTAATTTTAATAACAAAACTTCCGTGAGACTAAGACGTATTAAATATATATTATAGGTATACAATTAAAAAAAAACGTGTTTAATTAATAAAACGGCTCACTCTCGTATGTATATAAAAAAACCGTCTGTTTTGCGTATACAGTGTGGAAAGAATGAAAGGGCCCTGGAGGGCAAGTACCTCAAAACAATAAGTTAGCTCGTTTAACTCGTTTTGCTTAAAGGGAACATTCTTTTATTTTTGAAAATAAACAAAACTGCATTCAAAGATTTTTTTTTCAATTTTGCTTGTCCAAAAATATTCTTGAATACTAAATATTCGATTTTATGGATATTTTGTACGACAGACGTGTAAGGCCTTTCTGGGAGAAATGTTATCATTAACATTAACTGTATCGAATAGTATAATAAAAAAGCGAGTGTTTTTTTTGTCGGTTCGATTCCCGGGTGAAACAAGCCAATTTCAAAAAATCTTTGAATGCAGTTTTGTTCCTTTTTAAAAATAAAAGGATGTTACCTTTGAGCAAAATGAGCTAACTTAAGGTTTTAAGGCACTTTCCCTCCAGGGCCCATTCATTATTTCCACAGTATACTTAAAAACTGTTACCTTGACAATACCTTCTTGTGGCTAAAATAACTGTTTTCCCAAAACTAGTGATATTGGGAATCGTTACAAAATTATACAACGAACTGTAAATTGAAACAAAGACATTTGAAACATTTGAAGTTCTCAAATCTTATCTTGATGAGACTAATTTTATATTACGACTACTAACAGTGCATTTCACGCACACATATATTTAAAATCTGAGCATATATGGACTTAAGTCAATATCAATAAGGACCGAAGCAATATCTATTGCTCATAGTAACAAAGAAAGCAAGAAAATATCACCTATTATTAGTCCCTGCACGACCCTGGTTCATTATCACCCGTTGGATATTAATGGATATGAACTTTCCAGGAAAGCATATTCTCTTCTCGTCAATTTTAGCTTCAACTATGCCGTTAGCATCTCACTAGCATATTGATTATTAATTCGTGCGAACTCACCCGAGTGAATATTACATGCACGTAGTTTCTTGAAAATGCACTTCTTATTCGTGGCTTATTAAATTCTTGATACTTTATTATGCTTAGATGAAAATAGTTGAGTAATTAAAAATTGTCTAAGGACAAGTGAAACTTACTATAAGTCGATGCCGTTTAATTTATGACGTAAAACATGCAGTACTGTTATGTATTTTTTTTAATATACAATAAAATACACTGAATATTCGATGTAATTTTAATTACTGTCAAAATAACTTGAATCCATGTCAGTGTCAGATATTTCTAGTTGCAATAAGAATAAATCAAAGAGGTTCGCAAATATTGAATAAAATAACTAACACTATTAATTATTAATGTATACTTCAAACATTTTAAAATTGAAATTGAATATTGAGAAAGGTATGTTGAAGTAATGAGTGAAAGAAGGCTAACAAGGAGAGTTTATAAGGGAGAAGTAGAAGCGGGAGTTGGAAGAAGTAGACCTCGGCGGACTTTCTCTGATCAGATCGGGGAAATCCTGAAGAAAGGCCAGGTCAAGAGCACCCTAAACCGGCGAGCGTGTATGAGGAATATTATGAAAGTGAAGGAAGCGAAAGAGGTATGTCAGGATCGTAGCAAGTGGAAATCCGTGGTATCTGCCTACCCCTCCGGGAAATAGGCGTGATTATATGTATGTATGTGTATACTTCAAGGACGAGTGACATGTGTTACTAGGATTTAGGAATTACTTTCTATCGATATCGATAACACTAGATGATCCGTATAATATTGTCTTCAAATATTTATTACTATAAATATCATATTAAGTCACCTCTTCACTGAAAAATCGATGCAAAGTTATTGCCGCCATACATTATCATTTGGGTTTTTTTCGTGGTTTCCAATTATTTTACATTTAAAATATTTATTATAGGTAGGTACTTATATTAAAAAGAGTGTTAATTTCTAATGGTAGTAAGATTTTTCATATATCTTTTACCAATAATTGTATATTTAAATAAATTATGATTTACCGTTTGTAAATTGTAACACTAATTTAGCTGTGAAAATCGATGTTTTAATAAAAAAAATCCAAGAATCAGTACCTAAACAATTAAGATAAAAGATAAAGATAAGATAAAAAATGTTTTATTGCACAGAACGAATACAATTGTAGTACATAGTAAGTACATATCACAAGTTACTGAAAAGAGTTGGTGCATAACTGACTTGACATTCGGAGGTTCCAGTAGTCCCCGCACTAGGCTAGGCCTGTATCGCGGGAGACCAGATGTACATTTTTATGTCATGCGAGTTAACTAGAATTATGTAGGTAACACATATATTAATTGCAGGCAAAAATAATAAATCATGCATTTAAGGGTTAAATGTTTTATTAGTTAGTTATGTTAAAAACATAGCCTATAAAAAACTTCAAAGTAAACCAAAATTTCCTCACCTACAAAAAAGGCGTTCCATTTATGACCTATATTTTTACCTACAAACCGATGTGGTGTCACGAAATAGTAACAGACTTCACTGCTCTTCACTCGACCAGACTCTGTTGACCCCTCTGTTACATCTACGGTTCATGTGTGGTATACTAGAGCAGGGGGTCAAAAAGATCTGGCTGGTTTGTACCGATGTCAGACTCCATTTTGCGTGATTGATGTTATTCCTGATGTGTTCGGAACCATCCGGACTGCATTCATTCTGAATCGCGATGATATGGTTCTGCGGATTTTGACTCTGTGAGTCTTATTATAGAGTTTTGAATTCTTTAACGATGAGAATTAAGGTAGGATGTAGTACAATGTAATGAGTTTAGGGAATTTTATATGTCAAAAAGTATTTGTGCTACGTTCGAGGTTATTTTTGAAGTTATGAAGGGTACACGGAAAGAACATGTCTAGTCACTTTTTTTGGAATATGAGATTTTAATCTCAAAATGTAGAGCCCTTAATGAACTATTAGTTACAACTTCTGTTACCGCTGCAATTATAAATATAATTCGTTATTGTCTCACTTTAAAAACACCTATACACGAAAATAATATGGTTAATTAGCCACATCGTTCCTTTCAAACCGCGATAACTCAAAATGTTGTCAAAGTGACTAGACATGTTCTTTCCGTGTACCATTCATATTAACTTAACTAACTTAGCGGTTTCACTCACGTATTTTAGTCACTCGCGCGACATGTTTCGGAGAGCCTAGGTCTCCATTTTCAAGCACTAACAGTGCCTGAGTGAGAAGCGGTCACGACGCGACGGGTGGGCGTCACTTACTGCGGCGCCCCGCGTCGAAAATGGAGATCTAGGCTCTCTGAAACATGTCGCGCGAGTGACTAAAAATACGTGAGTGAAACCGCTAAGTTAGTTAAGTATTTTTTCTTATTTTCAAATTCTACACATTTTTATGTTAAAGCTTGCAGTTTCTTTTCTTTAGATTGCTTACTAAACTTTTAATTCCAATGTACAACGTTTAATAATATAGCATTATTCCTGTTATATTTCTATTTTTTTTATTTCAATTTATTATAACAAGTAATTAACCAAAAAAATATAAATAAATAAATATTATAGGACATTCTTACTCAGATTGACTAATTCGCACAGTAAGCTTAAGAAGGCTTGTGTTGTGTGTTCTTAGACAACGATATAATAATATATAATATACAAATACATAGAAAATACCCAAGACTCAGAAACAAATACCTGTGCTCATCACACAAATAAATGCCTTTACCGAGATTCGAACCCAGAACCATCGGCTTCACAGGCACACAAAACAATTCAATTCGCAGCTACCTCTATCTACACATAAAAATAAAGCTAGCATTTACGACCCTCACATAGCCCAATCGTTCCAACGTTTCCTATTCCTCCAATAGTCATCGAGAAAAAAAAGGCCCACCGTCAATTTTCATTATTAAATCAAAAGCAAATAAAATCCCGAGCCACTTAATTGTGTTAGGTGATCTTTACATTGGATGCGTGCGTGTGAGCGGGACATCCCTATTTACGTTTTTAGCATTGTCCCGCTTACACACCAGTGTTAACCACATTAGTGCTTGAATCGGGATAAGGCTGGCCACTCATGGTAATACGGCCCAAGTACGTGTTTTCATTACTAGGGAGCGAATGAATTTTTCAGTGAACTCTTTGGTTTCGTCGTTGGCTCTTATGAGAAGGTTTGCGTGAATTCACAGGCATAGCCTAGTTTGGGATCCACTGTATCCATGTGTCTGCAAATTGTTTTCTATTGTCAATAAAAATTATTCTTATTCTTATTCTTTTTAATTAAATATTGTTGTGTGAAGATCCCTTATCTGGCTGATAAAAAATATAGCAGTGGCTGAGCACGATTTTTTGCAAGTATTAATGATATAAAGGCCTGTTTTAATAAAGTATCTTCTGAAGTAATGATAAAAGATTTGATTTAATTTAAGAATAGAAATTAAAAAATTTACAACTTTCATTTTTAATAATGGTGCTGGCCGGGGTGCAGGCAGGCCGAAAAGGAGATGGCGGGACGACTTAGACGCATTTTATCCGGATTGGCGGGACACTACAAACGACAGGGTCGAGTGGAGGAAACGAGGGGAGGCCTTTGCCCAGCAGTGGGACACTAAATTAGGCTAGTAAAAAAAAAAAAAATTTTTAATAAAAAAAATTGTTAAAAAGAACATGTTTACGTAGAGGTCAGATATAGGAAAACATAGTTAAATAGAGACCTACTTTTAAAATTCTGTGTATTTTTGACGTAATATTTAGGAAATACTAACCAGCGGCCGGTGGGGCCGGAAGGTTCTGGAGTGGCGTCCGCATACCGGAAGATGAACTGCCGGTAGGCCTCCAACGAGATGGAGCGACGACCTGGTGAAGGTCGCGGGAATTCGGTGGTTGCGAGCGGCACAGGATCGGTCGGAGTGGCGAGCCTTGGGGGAGGCCTATGTCCAGCAGTGGACGTCTATCGGCTGACATGATGATGATGATGACTAACCAGCAAGTTTAAATAAATAGGTTTATACTGATTACATTTTATTTCTTAGCTTGAAATTTTTTTAATAGCGGGAAATTGTGTGTTAGGTAATATTCCGTTTTTTGCGATTTCTGGGCTGCCCCGATAGTAAAAGTTGTTCAGTACGACCTACATAGACCTTAGTTTTATCAGAGATAACAAAATCACCCTGTATTTATGGACAAGGGAATACTGTTTGTGACACGTTTCAGATGAGCAGGTATCGGTCATGTGGACCATTTTTAGGGTTCCGTACGCAAAGGGTAAAAACGGGACCCTATTACTAAGACTTCGCTGTCTGTCTATCTGTCTGTCTGTCCGTCTGTCACCAGGCTGTTCATGAACCGTGATAGCTAGACATTTGAAAATTTCACAGATGATGTATTTCTGTTGCCGCTATAACAACAAATATTAAAAACAGAATAAAATTAATATTTAAGGGGGCTCCCACACAACAAACGTGATTTTTTTGCCGTTTTTTGCGTAATGGTACGTGAGGTACGTACGTAATGGTACGGTCCCTTCGTGCGTGAGGCCAACTCTCACTTGGCCGTTTTTTTTAAGTAAAAATGTAGGTACTAAGTGCTTCGTCTATGTGCCGTCGCTATGATAGGATATAAATTATCTGTTCACTTGAATAAATACGGTAACATTATTAATGCAGTCCGCGACGCACTATAGCCTCCGGAGCTCAGTTGTAGAGTCTGGTCGCTGGCACGCCCTGCCGCCGCCACTCGTACTGCCGAGACGTGTCCGTTCCCACGCCGACTCACCCTCGAAGGACCAGGATAACTATCCACGAATTCGAATTAAACTAATTACGACACTTGTAAAAACTGACTTTTATTAATCGCGGTACAAGGTATAAAAATACTCCTAACACGGTAACTGAGAGTAGAACGACTGGGCACTTTAAACTTCTTCAGGTTTTCTTGAGGACTTTTTGATAGTAGAAGCTGCTTTTCCGATACTGTGCCTACCCAGTCGTCCTTCCCTGTATTTATACGAAAATTTAAGAAAAGGAAAGCTCCTACGATAAGGAGATAAGATCGATTTCCATTCGTTCGATTCGAAGGGCTCTGATTGGCTAATGACGCTATCCGGCCGCCATCGCCTCGATTTTAGTTATCTCGTTATCGCTTACATTATGTTTACTTAATTAATCACGTAATTATCGAATTAAAACTTATGTATCCTAACATCTAAACCATTAGGCTACTCGTTTAGCGAATCTCTTCTGTTCTGCTCGGTAATACTCACACAATACGGGCTATTGTCCGCTCGCGTCGAGGACAATAGCGCGGGTTTTTTGCCCTTTCGCTGGCCGAATACAATACTTTGGCTAGGCCTATGACAATAGTACCTGCACTGATCGATAAACGATATTATTCTCTATGATTTCTACATACATTATTATGGTCGGATATTTATAATTTACGTGATATTTGATCGAACGTACTAACTCCATAGTAAAATCTGAGCGATATCGAAATGCTCGGCGGATTTTGTGTGACCAATGAGAAGTTGATCGTGCGTCCTGCTCATTCTTACCTATCCTTGTCTACATTTTCTTATGATTGGCTATAATTCGTGAGCCAATTAACGAATCTACATTTTAATCTCTTTCTAATGCTTTATCTCACTCTTTTTACTATGGGATTAGGAATTCAAGGGAAATAATTTGACCTTTTCTTATGAAATCGAATGAAACCTAGATACATAACTAATCCTAGGCTATAAAATAACGCGTATATACATGTTACTTACGAACTAATAACAATCTAGAGCGAATTTGCCTACCTAAACGATAAAATCTTTATTAAGAATACAATCTTAAACTATTCGATTTAAATTAACTTAGAATCATCTACTGTCGTGTTAGAGCGTCGCTAACATTTTGTCCCCGCAGTCGAAGACTCCTGGTGTCTGGGTTGCGACGCGATGACCGCAAGCCTACAGGTTGGCCTGCGTAGCGTCCCGTGCCTCGTCCTGATGTCTGCGGAGCGAACCCGTCCGTCGGGTCCATGGTAGACGATCTCGACGACTCCTTTGGGCCACACGCTACGTGGTCCGTTCGGCTCGGATATGATGACCACATCTCCCGGCTGGATCTGTCGCCCTCCGTCATCGGACGACTTGCGTGGTGCCAGAAGTGGGAAGTATTCCTTCGTCCAGCGCCGCCAGAAGTGGTCAGCTAGCGCCTGGGCAGCTTTCCATTGTCTCGTCTCGTTCTCGTCGTAGGCTCCAATCATCGGTAGGTTAGCGTTTTGGAGCAAAAGAAAGTGTGCCGGTGTGAGACTTTCTTCGCTGTCCGGGTCTACGTTGACGTGTGTAAGCGGTCTTCGGTTGACGATATTTTCGATTTCGGTCAATATAGTTTCGAAAACTTCGGGTTTCGGGGCTCTAGTATTGAATGTATAGAGCATTGCTGTCTTCACGGTGCGCACCATGCGCTCCCAAGCTCCGCCTGCCGAGGGGTTGCCGGGGGGAATGAATTTCCAATTCATTCGCTGTTGCACGCCGTAGGTTTGTAGTTGCGGAAGCCATTGTCGGTAGGCCTCACGCAGCTCGTTCGATGCGGCCTTAAAGCACGTTGCGTTGTCGCTATACATGGTGCTCGGCCATCCTCGCCTCGCTGCGAAGCGACGTAGCGCGAGGAGTGCGCTGTCCGTTGACAGGCTGTATACACTTTCCAAGTGTATGGCTCGTGTTGCTAGGCATGTGTACAGACACACCCAGCGCTTCTCTCGTCGTCGGCCTATGGTCACGTACATAGGACCTAGGTAATCTTGCGCGGTGTAGGTGAATGGCCTCTGGTAAGCCTGTAGTCGCTCGGGTGGTAGGTCGCCAAGAGGTTGCGCGCGCGGCAAGGCTCGGCGTAGCCTGCACAGCGCGCAATCTCGCGCCACAGCTTTCACGGTCGGTCGTAACTGCAAAATCCAATAATTTTGACGCAATTGATTTATAACGGCCTCGTTATGTATATGCGCTGATCGTCTGTGAGCTCGTAGGACCATTAATCTGGTAAATGGATCCCTTCCGTCTAATATAACAGGATGCAGTGATGAGTACAAGACTGGAGCGCTACCTAAGCGGGTTTTCATACGTAGCACGCCGTCATCGCTCAGCTCGGGTGCTAGAGTGTATAATCTCGATTTCTTCTCCAGTTCTCGTCCCGCGTTCAGTGTTCGTATCTCGTCCGGGAAGCTCCTCCGCTGACTATTTTGTAGCCACATATGCTCGGCTCGCTTAATGTGACTTACTTGAAGCTGTAGTCTTCTATTTCTCGTTTTCAATTTTTCTACGAATAGCAACACGTAGGCTGTAGAGTTGATTAGTCGATCGTAGTTACTGAAACGTCGTATGTCCGGTAACACGCTCGATGGGTCCGGTCTCGATATAGTCGTAGTCAGCGTGGTCTCCGCCTTCACGTTAGACTTCTTTTCAGGGAGGTCTTCACTCGGTTTTTCAGTGATATTTTGACTCGGCCACTCCGCCTCGGGTCGGCGTAGAAATGGCGGGCCTTTATACCAATCGTCGTCGATGTCGATTTTCCTCGTCGGCTTGCCTCGTGTAGCGTGGTCTGCCGGGTTCACGTCGGTCGGCACGTACCTCCACGCTTGTCGGTCCGATTTTTCAGCTATTTCAGCTAAGCGGTGTGACACGAACGGCTTGTAGTTTCGTGCGTCGTCTCTGATCCATCCTAGCAGCACTTGCGAGTCCGTCCAATAACTTACTTTTTCAATATCGTATCTCTGTTCGTTTTTTATTGTGTCTGCCAGTCGGACTCCGATAATTGCAGCTGTCAGCTCCAGCCTCGGCACGGAAAGTACTTTCAGGGGACAAACCCTACTCTTACCCGCCGCCAGGCTGACCTGCACTTCGTGTTCCGCGTTCTCTATGCGCCAATACGCTACAGCGCAATATGCCTCGGTCGATGCGTCTGTAAAAATGTGTAGAGTGTACCTTGTTACTCTACTCGGCGACTCGTATTGCCTCGGAATGCGTAGAGTCGCTACAAATTTCAGTGCTTTCAGCCACTGAAAAAAGTCTTCGGCTTCTTCGTTCGGTAACGGTGCGTCCCATGTCGTCCCTTTCGCCCATACTCGTTGAAAAATAATCTTCGCGCTTATTACGTATTGTGCGATAAGTCCCATCGGGTCGTAAATGGACATTATCGCGCTAAGTAGCTCCCTTTTTGTCGGCAGTCGCTCGCGAGTCTTCACGGCCTCCGGTACACGCAGCATCTTCGTGTTGTAGCCTAGCGTATCGGTGCTAGGGTCCCAGGTCATACCTAGAACGGTCTGCTGTCTCTCGCCTAGATGCGTCGGCTCCTGTGCGTGCAATTCCGGCTCTATACTCGCTAGCAATCGTTCGCTGTTACTCGCGTAGCCTCGCAAGTGAAAGTTCCCTTCGGCGTGAGAGTCTCGTACCTGCGATGATGTTCTTAACAGCTCGTTTTCGGTTTTGTATGACGCCACGTAGTCATCCATGTAGTGGTTGTTCTGGATATCATAGACCGCCTCGGGATACTTATCTGCGTTATCGATCGCATTCCGGTTGCGCACGGAATGCGCGAGAAAAGGTGACGACACGTTCCCAAAACAAACTCGATTAAGTTTGTAAACCTGCGGCTCCATGTCTCTTCTTGTACCTCGCCACAAGAAGAGCTGGCTCTGTTGGTCCTCGGCTCGTATCTGGATCTGAAGAAACATCTCCTGTATGTCCGCTACTACTGCGAAGCTCCATTCGCGAAACCTCAGTAGTATGCCTAACAGGCTCTGTAGCAAGTCCGGTCCCGCTAAGATGTAATCATTCAGACTGTTTCCTTGGCTTTTTGCTGCGCAGTCGAATACGGCTCTCCCTTTTCCTTTGTTGAGGTTAAACACGCTGAAATGCGGCAAAAACCAAGTTCGATCGGTTTGTGGTGGTTCCATTATGCGTTCAGCATATCCTTTTTGTAGTAACTTCCGTATCTGGGCTGCGTAGTCCGCGGCAAAGTCCTTATCGCGTCGCATTCGCGATTCCAGATTATGCAATCTCGATCGTGCCATTGCATAACTCGGTGGTAGCTTCACTTCGTCGGACGCCCACAGTTGTCCTACCTCGTACCGGCCTCTCGTAGTTTTGCGTACCGTAGCGTTGAATATGTCGATGGCTCGCTGATCGCTCGGACTTACATTTTCTTTCTGTGTTACTCCAAGCGCCTCGATCGACCAATGTTTCTTCACTTGCTCGTTCAAGTCTTCGTCGTCGGTACGACAATGCATGACTGTTTGCTCGACGGTACGAATTATACGCGGCATTCTTCCGAAAAATGCCCATCCCAATGGAGTCTTCATCGCGCACGGCTCGTCCTCGCCGCCCTGCCTTATCTCCATGGGAGTTATTAAATGACTAAAGTCACCTCCAATCAGCATCTGTGGTACTCCCGTACCTGTGTAGCACTCGTCTCCTAGGTCTGCGAGATGCTCGTACTTCATTAACTCGGCTTTATTGAGCGACTGCGATCTGATTCCCAAACCTTCTACTGTTTTTACGACGATCCCGTGTGCGGTGCCTCCTCGTGCAGATCTCACTGTTGCCTTTACCGTTTGCGTGATTGATGTATGCTTCAGATTGCGTATTCCGCGGATACAGAGGGGCTCGTCCTCGCCCACTGCTCCTATCTCGTCCGCGACATCTTGATCTATCATTGATAGCGTCGATCCGTCGTCTAAAAAGGCAAAAATTTGAACTGTACCTTTCGGGCCTGTTACCGTAACAGGTAGCACCTTGAGCAGCACGTTATAGTTCGGGGTCGATGACACGTACACGCGTGGGTCGTTGTCCTCTCGTTCTGAGGGCCGCGGCTCCGCTCTCGCCGCTGGCTCGACCGATGACGTAACTCTCGGAGGGGCAACCGCTCGTTGCGCAGACAGAGTTACCGCCATTGTAGTGTCTTCGTTTGGCTCCTGCATCGGGTCAGCATGGAGTAATCGATGATGCACGTGCGGGCAGCCTGCCACGCCACACGCTTTCGCCTTACATTGAATCTTGAGATGTTTCGCGTCCATACATCTGTAGCAGATCCTGTTCAGCTTCGCCCATTCCCATCTCGCTCCTATGCTCTGTGTGGCGAGCTTACGACAGTCCGGTGTCGAATGATTGCCCCCACAATACAGGCACGTTGACTTCGCGACGTTTACATGACGAGCGGCGTACGTGACTTTCGGGCCAATCGCGTAGCGGCTCGCGTTCGCGGTAGCCGGAGTGGGGTAGCGCGGCGCGGATGCAGTCAGTCGAGCGCCGGTCGCGCGCGCGTGCGGCGGTGCATACGGGGTCTGCGCGCGCCTCGGGGCCGCGCGAGCGTGACAGAACGACATCTCTTGCTCGCTCTCCTCCATCAGGAAATCCGCGAGTTGTAGAATCTCCGGATCGTCGATGTCCCGATGCCTGGCTGCATAGTCGCACCATCTGCTGCGTAAATGAGGCGATAATCGGTCCGTGACTTCTCGTATGAGCATCGGATTATCGGCATAGTGTCTTCGGTCGACGTCTATGATTGTTGACACTATGTTCATAATCTTGATTGCGAAAGTGTTGAGATCGTTCGCGCTCGGTCCCAACTGCGGCAGTCTTCGCAAATCTTCGATCGCCTTGTCCAAAAGCACTTCGCTTCGGCCAAACTGCTTCTTCAATATCCGCATTATCATGTCTGGTTTCGTAGCGGTCGATAGGACGTGTGACACGCACGTCTTCGCGTCCCCGCGTAACGCCATACGCAGTCTCGCGACGTTTTCGTAGTCCGTAAACTTGTATCTCTTCGACGTCTCGGTGTACGTATTGTAGAAACTTCGCCACTCACTTACATCGCCGTAGAAGTGGGGCAACTCGAATATATCTTTCGGTGCCGGACGAGCCGCCATTTGCATTCTCTCGAATAACTGCAGCATAGACTCCGCAACCGTACCTTCGTTCGTGAGCTGCGTACGTGCCGTGTGCGGCGTACGGGGCTCGTCCGGTGGCGATAACGATCGCCGACGATCCTCGCGGCTCGGTGAGCGACGTCGAATATGCCGCTCCGCCTGCGTAGGTCGCCTGGGAGTGTCGTAGTCTGGCGGTGGCTCGTTGGCTAACCTTTTGTTGGACTTGACGGGCTCGGTTCGCGTCTTGTCCTGCGATTCGTCCATCCACTTAAGGATTCTTCTTTGTTTTTGCGGCTCGACGTCGTCTGGATCAGAAACCGCGTCGGTCGTACTACCTTCTGCACGTATTTGCAGCTTCTGGGTTTCTAGCCGCTTACGAATTAAGTCGGCTTCGAGTTGTAACTCCTTTTTCTTGATCGCCGCTAGCCGCTCGTCCGCTTCCAACTCGATCTGGGAGACTCTGGCTTCGACGATAGTACTCGCGCACGAACGCACGGAATGAGAGCGGGTAGGGGCATACGGGGTGCTTGCCTCCCTAGGAGTTACCTGCGGTTGTGACGTCGTATAGTCTCTGGTGACTGTCTTCGGATGACGTGACGGTATCGGTGTCGGTCTCGATAGACGCCGTAAGCGCTTCTTGAGATCCTTGCTCCACAGCATCATTGTATCTTGCGATGGAGACCTCGGTGGCCTCGGTAAGTCCCCAAACCTGGGTTCGATCGGTGGTAGCGCGGCCGCTGCGCCGAGCGGCTCGGCACTCGCAGCGCGCTGATTGGTCCTTTCTGCGCCGGTCGACTCGGCAGGTGGAGGGGAGAGACGCTCCGCGTCGGCGCCTCCGGCCCTCTCTGCAGCTACGCGGGCGAGCTCACGCGCTTGAGCCGCCGCCGCGCCCTCGTCTAGGAAGCGCTGCCTGTCTTCGTCGATCCGCGACGCTGACTTCGACCTCGTTTTTACCATATTGAGAGACATGGGCTTGAACACGACGTCTCGATGGGCTGACAGGAAATCCGGCTCCTCGAAGGACCAGAAAATAATGCAGTCCGCGACGCACTATAGCCTCCGGAGCTCAGTTGTAGAGTCTGGTCGCTGGCACGCCCTGCCGCCGCCACTCGTACTGCCGAGACGTGTCCGTTCCCACGCCGACTCACCCTCGAAGGACCAGGATAACTATCCACGAATTCGAATTAAACTAATTACGACACTTGTAAAAACTGACTTTTATTAATCGCGGTACAAGGTATAAAAATACTCCTAACACGGTAACTGAGAGTAGAACGACTGGGCACTTTAAACTTCTTCAGGTTTTCTTGAGGACTTTTTGATAGTAGAAGCTGCTTTTCCGATACTGTGCCTACCCAGTCGTCCTTCCCTGTATTTATACGAAAATTTAAGAAAAGGAAAGCTCCTACGATAAGGAGATAAGATCGATTTCCATTCGTTCGATTCGAAGGGCTCTGATTGGCTAATGACGCTATCCGGCCGCCATCGCCTCGATTTTAGTTATCTCGTTATCGCTTACATTATGTTTACTTAATTAATCACGTAATTATCGAATTAAAACTTATGTATCCTAACATCTAAACCATTAGGCTACTCGTTTAGCGAATCTCTTCTGTTCTGCTCGGTAATACTCACACAATACGGGCTATTGTCCGCTCGCGTCGAGGACAATAGCGCGGGTTTTTTGCCCTTTCGCTGGCCGAATACAATACTTTGGCTAGGCCTATGACAATAGTACCTGCACTGATCGATAAACGATATTATTCTCTATGATTTCTACATACATTATTATGGTCGGATATTTATAATTTACGTGATATTTGATCGAACGTACTAACTCCATAGTAAAATCTGAGCGATATCGAAATGCTCGGCGGATTTTGTGTGACCAATGAGAAGTTGATCGTGCGTCCTGCTCATTCTTACCTATCCTTGTCTACATTTTCTTATGATTGGCTATAATTCGTGAGCCAATTAACGAATCTACATTTTAATCTCTTTCTAATGCTTTATCTCACTCTTTTTACTATGGGATTAGGAATTCAAGGGAAATAATTTGACCTTTTCTTATGAAATCGAATGAAACCTAGATACATAACTAATCCTAGGCTATAAAATAACGCGTATATACATGTTACTTACGAACTAATAACAATCTAGAGCGAATTTGCCTACCTAAACGATAAAATCTTTATTAAGAATACAATCTTAAACTATTCGATTTAAATTAACTTAGAATCATCTACTGTCGTGTTAGAGCGTCGCTAACAATTATCTAACATGTTGGATATTTCTGTATATTTTCCTCGCAATCGAAGTGAAAAGCAGAGTATACAACTCGGGCATAAATGCCCCATTTTATGCTCGACGTATATACCTATATTATATAAATTGCCTCCGATGAAATAGGTAGCTTTATGCCCTAGTGTAATCTATTATTATGTTATCGGTTAATCTCCAAAGTTTAAAAACCTGCCAAGTGGAGTCGGTCACGCGCACGAAGGGTTCCGTACCATTAAGCAAAAAAACGGCAAAAAATCACGTTTGGGAGCCCCACTTAAATATTTATTTTATTCTGTTTTTAGTATTTGTTGTTATAGCGGCAACAGAAATACATTATCTGTGTAAATTTCAGCTTTCTAGCTATCACGGTTCATGAGATACAGCCTGGTGACAGACGGACAGACAGATAGACAGACAGACAGTGGAGTCTTAGTAATACGGTCCCATTTTTACCCTTTGGGTACGGAACCCTAAAAATCATCGCAATCCTCAGTTAAATTTTTTATCAGTAATCATTCATTGGTTCGGTGGGGCCGGAAGGTTCTGGAGTGGCGTCCGCGTACCGGAAGACGAACTGCCGGTAGGCCTCCAACGAGATGGAGCGACGACCTGGTGAAGGTCGCGGGAATTCGGTGGTTGCGAGCGGCACAGGATCGGTCGGAGTGGCGAGCCTTGGGGGAGGCCTATGTCCAGCAGTGGACGTCTATCGGCTGACATGATGATGATGATGATGAATCATTCGTTTTACTCAGCTCTCTAAAAGATTCCCAAAACTTATTTACGCATCAAATCCACCTGGGGGAAGGTGAATTTTCTTAAAAGGTTGTCCACGTTCCGCATTACTTATGCATTAACCTAACAGTACTCAAGGGAGGGCTCGCGATGTGAGTCGGGAAACCGTTTTTGACAAGTAAGAGTACGTAGTGCGCCGATACGAGTAATGTTAATTTTAAACGTTTTAATATTATTGTTATTTAAAATAATGTTATGTTATGGCCAATCGGTCGCACTGATAATATACTATACCAAATATGCCTAAAATATTACATTTATTAAGGTATGTTGACGGTTGACGTAACTGGTGACCGAAGAGCTGGCGGCTTTCTCGCACAACGTATCAGCATTGCGATACAGCGGGGAAATGCCGCCAGCATCCTTGGTACAATGCCTCAAGGGCCTATTTTAGATTTAAGCTAGTTATTAATTTAGTTTACGTAGTACCACTGTATATATCTTGTATGTAAATAAAAATTTGGTTATTAAGGTATGTTTTGTTGTTTTAGGGTTCCATACCCAAAGGGTAAAAACGGGATCCTATTACTAAGACTCCGCTGTCCGTCCGTCCGTCTGTCTGTCACCAGGCTGTATCTCATGAACCGTGATAGCTAGACAGTTGAAATTTTCACAGGTGATGTATTTCTGTTGACGCTATAACAACAAATACTAAAAAGTACGGAACCCTCGGTGGGCGAGTCCGACTCGCACTTGGCCGGTTTTTTTTCTCAATCACGCAAAAACAGCTGAATAGATTTAGTTGACATATATAGAAGTCTTATTACCTGGATTAAGAAGTAGGATACTTTTTATCCCGGAAATAATCCCCTAGGTTGGTGAAATTGAGAAAGAAAGTAGAACAGGAGTTACTGTGGAGTAACGGCGTTAAAAAAACCTATCTGAAAATTGAAAACAATCTCTGTTTTACAGAAATCAGAGAACATACGCATTGAGACAAATTGAACCTTTATTTGAAATTTTAAAGTCAGTTAAAGTAAGATAAATAACGTATCAATTCCATTTCTCTTTCACGTTCGTCAGATCCTATCTAAAACATTTCACTTTGACGTCACATCCACACTCATCTGCGAATCAGAGCCCATTCCCCATCCATCTACTACGTGAGCCATTCTTATTTCTCTCCTAAAACGTACACAGTTCGATTTCCTGTCGGCATCAAAGGAGCGACGAAATCAACTTCCTTCGCGGATATCATATCGAATGCATTTGAAGGTATCTATATAAAATAGGTATTAGTACGAGATATAAAGCTTAGAAATGACGCCTTTGCAAGCCGGCAAATCCATACTAATATTATAAATGCGAAAGTCTGTCTGTCTATGTGTTACCTCTCCACGCTTAAACCGCTGAACCGATTTAGTTGAAATTTGGCGTAGAGATAGTTTGAGTCCCGGGGAAGGACATAGGATAGTTTTTATCCCGAAAATCATCCCTTAAGAGGGTGAAAAGCGGGGTGGAATCATGGTGGAATTGAGATAATTAATGAGTTGCCTACTATTTGTGTGCATATTATACTCAAATTGAATGATTGCTATAAGACTTTCTCCAGGCGCTATTCTTACTCTAGCTGGGGTTACTAAGTCCACGTAGGCGAAGTCGCGGCCAAAAGCTAGTAAGAAATAACAATGGAACGCACTACCAATATACGTAAAAAAAAACATGGCTGAGCTCTGTGGTGACAGTAAAAAGTGTAACTAGATAGCTTTGCTTATTAAACTCATACTTTCATAGGTGTAAGACTTTTGTCTTTACTTTGCCTCTGTAATTTTTTTAAGTTTATTTTCTTTCATTGAGATGTGAAGTAACGGAAACAACCAAAATCCGAGGTCAGATCTTGTTATCCGCCATCTTGTTACATTACTACAAAGATAGATATAACTCCGTAATAGATGGATACAGTCTAAGGAAAAAACGTGCCTCGAAAATCACGAAAATTTGATTCTCGTTCAGAGGGCGCCACTAGTTTTGGCCTACACTCGTATAGAGGGCGTTGACTGTTTCGTTTGTTATTTATAATTTTAACGCATACCAGTGAAAGAACATGTGTCAAAATCATATAAAAATAATTAATGCAAATAAAAAAATCATTTATCCATATTTAAATACATTTTATCGTATTTTTATAAATATTTTTTTTTAGTTTTAAAGTGTGTCGACAGATGGCAGTGAATTTACTGGGGTTACAAAATTTACTATGACAGTACCGCTCTAGTATAAGTTACTCTATGATTACTATCAGTCCTGGACGTGGACACAAACACACAGATAAGGGATTACCCATATCATAGTATAGCAGATCTCCGCAGATACGCCACTCCGACACGACAAGCACTAGATTAATTAAAAGTTTCGTGACCACCGGAGCTACGGATTACACGGATTCATGTTAATGGGGCTGAATGGGACATATTCAAGGGGATCAGGGAGTTGGGTAGGTAATTTGTAGTTAGATGTGAATTTAAGTGCATTAAGTGGACGTTTTAATTATTTTTTTAATACAGTTGCTCAAAAAGTGGTACTTTTTGTGGCTGCGTAGCGTGTGAGAAGCTCAATTTCTCGAACTAGTGCTTTTTACTTTTTAGTTCCAAACTATAATTTCGAAACGCAGTTAAAATGTAATTTAGCTTGAGCAGGTACCAGGGCCTCATGAGTTATGAGGAGGTGTCGTTGACCAACCCGCGCCGGGCCCGCGGCGGCCGCGGCCGGGGCGCGCACGAGTATGAAGGTATCGCGGGCTGCGGCAGCTCGCGTATCGCGGGCTGTATAGGTACTTTTGGTTTTGGTTTGGTTTGGTGGTATGATTCTACTAATGATATATTAATTTATTATTTTTTCGCAATTGTATTAATTATTTTTTTAAATATTATTATAATTAGTGGATTTTTGTAGAGTACAATTTGACCATTAGTACGATGAGTATTGTTTAGTTCTGACTACAGCTTGTCAGTACGGCGGTTATGTCAACAATATTTGAATAACTGAATTTGGAACAGTATTTGAAAATTTTATAAAAATAAGTTTAAAAACATTACCTAAACTTCTTACGGCCTTCGCACGGTAGCATTTATGGACGCTATAGAAAGGACAATCTCTTATGGCAGAACTATTGCAAAAGTGACCAGCTTTCAGCTGTAAATAATAGTTCCTAATCTCTCCGGTGGCGCTAGTTAGGCTCTGGGACATGAGTATAACATGAACCATATAAGTCAACAAATAACCCGACCAAATTACGTAGGTTGTTTTTGGTAGTATTTCGGTGTATGGTGGCGCCGCCTAATTACTGTTTTTTGATGGACACTTTTTACATAGAGATTTGGCTCCTTTATATAGTCTGTCATCATGCCTGTCATGTTCTAACAAGTATGTAAGTGCGAAAGTGACAGGCATAGTGGCAGGTGATAAAAATGCAACCATGCAGCGATTTGTGAAACTTCCGATTTGATTTTCTATTAAGCGACATATGTAATCGTGTAGTTTAAGTTTCTTATTAGTACCAGTGCTTGTTACTCTTAATAGGTACGCGATGTACAAGTTTGCCAGATTAAAAAAAAAACGGCCAAGTGCGAGTAGGGCTCGCGCACGAAGGGTTCTGTGTAATTACGCAAAAAACGGCAAAAAAATCACGTTTGTTGTAAGGGCGCCCCACTTAAATATTTATATTATTCTGTTTTTAGTATTTGCTGTTATAGCGGCAACTGAAATAGATCTGTGAAAATTTCAACTGTCTAGCTATCACGGTTCATGAGATACAGCCTGGTGACAGACGGATAGACAGACAGCGGAGTCTTAGTGATAGTCCCGTTTCTACCCTTTACCCTAAAAACGATCTGTCTTAGCCTTCGATTGAATTTAAATATGTCACAAACTTCCCACAAAATTAAATCACAAATACGACACAAAGTAAGTACCCCAACATTCCAGCACAAAGCTATTTCAAAGCGGCCATCTCAAATACATAATAATATGATAAAACGCTAA
This sequence comes from Cydia strobilella, assembly GCF_947568885.1. Classification (NCBI taxonomy): domain Eukaryota; kingdom Metazoa; phylum Arthropoda; class Insecta; order Lepidoptera; family Tortricidae; genus Cydia; species Cydia strobilella. The sequence continues at coordinate 35,503,569 of NC_086041.1, forward strand.
CCCACATCCAAAACACTTAACCTTTGAGGGAAATAAAAGTAAGCTGCAAGTGGGGCGGACTAAACGGGCGCCTCGAATTGAAAAGCTGCTGTTTTTGTGAGAGGGATGGAGGTAGACACGGTAGTGAATTACTCACGAACGTTGCGGTCCGCGGCGAGTGTGGAGGGCCAAGTGTAGAGAACACAGCGGGGAGACTGCTGTTTTTGTGAGGGATGGAGGTAGACACGGTAGACACGCACGATCGTTGCGGTCCGAGTGTGGAGGGCAAAGTGTAGAGAACACAGCGGGGAGACTGCTGTTTTTGTGTGAGGGATGGAGGTAGACACGGTAGACACGCACGATCGTTGCGGTCCGAGTGTGGAGGGCCAAGTGTAGAGAACACAGCGGGGAGACTGCTGTTTTTGTGAGAGGGATGGAGATAGACACGGTAGTGAATTACGCACGAACGTTGCGGTCCGCGGCGAGTGTGGAGGGCCAAGTGTAGAGAGGACAGCGGGGAGACATTTGTGCCATTTTCAACCAAAAGAGTACTTATTGTCGCTTGTCAGTAAGGCGCTATTTCCATATAGCTTCAATTAGAAATCAACCTTATCGAAAAGCGACAATGTGGTACCATTTGGTTGAAAACGTCACATTTAATCAATGTTGTAGACTCAGACAAATTTAGAGGAACGGAAAAAAAAAGTTTAATTACTTACTAATTTTGAAGTTACATAGTATAGTAGTTTTGATATCGCAAGTTAAAAATGTTTGTAACCGTGTGAAAGATATATAGATATATATGTCTCTGGTCTGGCGCTCCACAATACCAGCTCCTTCCCCTTGACTCCATCCAACGTCGGGCAGTTCGTATTGTTGGCAATCCCGAACTTACTGACGGCTTAGAACCTCTTAGTCTTCGGAGAGACGTTGGCTCTCTTTGCATGTTCTACCGTCTGTACAATGGGGAATGTTCCGAAGAACTTTTTGATCTGGTGCCATCGTCTCGTTTCTATCACCGCACCTCCCGCCAAAGGAGCAAAGCTCATCCTCACTTCTTAGACACATGGCACACCATGAATAAGCGGGCATCCCGCTCGTTTCTTCCCAGAACATGCAGAATGTGGAATGAGTTGCCTCCTGAGGTATTTCCTTTGTGCTACGACATGGGATTCTTCAAGAAGCGGGTATTTGGGGTTCTCAAGGGTCGGCAATGCTTAAGTGGCTCCTGTGATGTTGCTTACGTCCATGGGCGACGATGACTGCTTCCCATCAGGCGGCTCGTCTGCTCGTTTGCTGAATATCACATAAAAATAAAATAAAAAAAATGAATATATAATGCATGGTCATTATAGACAATGTATTAGGGATAGCTTTAAGCCATAGTAATTAAGTTAGATTTAAGTTATATTGCATTGCCCTACAGGGTTTCATAGCTGAACCAATAAAATGTACCAATATGTGCTACTTGTATAACCTATGAAAGCAATAAATACACTGATTACTGATTACTGATTACTTTATGTGATGTAATCCAGTAATTAAAGGTTCCGTACGTTCCGTTCCGTAAACAGGACCCTATTCAATCAATCAATCAAGTATTTATTTGCTATAAGTAAGCAAAGTTGCATGCATGCAAATAGAGTTAAATTCACTTATAATAAATTACAAAATAACACAGATAAAACAAACATACATAACAAAAATTACAGTATACAATTGAATATGGATGGAAACATTCATTACTAAGACTCTGCTGTCCGTCTGTCTGTCAACGTGTTGTATCCCATGAACCGTGATAGCTAAACAGTTGAAATTTTCACAGATGATGTATTTTTGTTGCCGCTATGACAAAAAATACTAAATACAATAAAATAAATATTTAAGTGGGGCTCCCATACAACAAACGTGATTTTTGCCGTTTTTTGCATAACGGTACGGAAGTTACGGAACCCTTCGTGCGCGAGTCCGACTCGCACTTGGCCGGTTTTTTTGCGTTCCTCTAAATGTGTCAATGCGTATATTATTTTTGTGAGGGATGGAGACACGGTACTGAACGCACGTTCGTTGCGGTCCCCAGCGAGTATGGAGGTGCAAGTAAAGAGAAGACAGCGGAGAGACATTATATCAATGTTGTATTAGTTTTTTGAGAGGGATGGAGACACGGTACTGAATTACGTACGGTCGTTGCGGTCCGCGGCGAGTGGAGGTGTAAATAAAGAGAGGACAGCGGAGAGACATTATATCAATGTTGTATTAGTTTTTTGAGAGGGATGGAGACACGGTACTGAATTACGTACGGTCGTTGCGGTCCGCGGCGAGTGGAGGTGTAAATAAAGAGAGGACAGCGGAGACATTATATCAGTCGTATTACTTTTGTAAGAGAACTGGAGAGACACGGTATTGATTGCGGTAGACCCGCGGCAAGTGTGGACGTCCAAGTATACAGAGGACAACGGAAAATTAAATTATCTAGGACCATTTTTGTTAAAAGGATGAAGGTTGATAGGGTACTTACGCATGCATCAGCATTTTTCGAAGAGAAACAGACCTCAAACTTAGTGTATAAGAAATACGTAAGAAAATTCTCAAGAAAAATTAAGAGCGAAATCGCTTCCTACTTATCACTCGCGCCTATTTCAGCGGCAAGTCAGGTAATTCCATAATTCGTGGCCACTCTCCTAGGTAAGCCGTATTGCGTTGGGATTCCGAGCGCACTTAGCCTCTCGGGTTCGCGTCTAGCGAATTTGTATCAGCTTCTTATTAAAACACGTCTTTTTGAGCATGCTTCTTAATCTAGTTAAACAAATCCCACCAAAAACATTATGTAAAATGTTGCCAAGACGCCCTAACTCTACAATCCATAACTTCACAAATTCTACACATTAGTCAAAATATGTGGCTTGGCCGTTTCCAGAAAAATGTTGCCAAGACGACCACGTCTCGGCAATTGGATTTCACTACTTTTTGTACGTTACTTATGACAAACTTCCATCCTCCAATTTTAAGGAAACGGTTGATTTAATAAAAATCCTGAAATACATATTTTATTATTCATAAAAAGGAGTCCCTATATCAATTTTCAGACCTCTAGCATCAAAATTTGCTGAAGTCTCATACAACTTCCATCCCCTAATTCAAGGGATTGGGGGGTAAGTTCTATATTTTAGGATTTTTTAATTGTTTGTGTTCTAATACTAGCTTGCATACCAAATTTCAGCTCTCGGGAACTTCAGGAAGTACCCTAAGAATTTTGATGATCATCAGTGAGTGAGTGACTAAATCGGACTTTCTTAAATATCAAAAAATCAAAAGTATAAGAGCTATGCAATTGAAACTTTTCGTGTTTAATAAGTCCACTATTCACGATATATCTTGAAAATTTTGTTTATCTGCTATAATCCAAACCCAAGTTATGAGGGTTCAAACACGACGAAGCGCTTCGAAAAAAGGTGGGAAGTGCCCTTGCGCTTCGCTTGGCTCGTCTTGGCGGGGGCACTGCCTTGCCCCCAGATCTGGGGTTAGAGTTAAGCTTTTATGAGTTTTTGAATAATTTGCAAAGCTATTTAAAGCATAGGTACAACGGTAGGTTTAGTGCAGGCGTCGTGGTTTCGAATCCCGACTTTTATCAAAACATTATTCGTCATGTATTTACGAAATATCCCAAAAAAACGACAAGCTATTATAGTTTGCTGTAGCTTTGTGTAGCTTTCGACATTCAAGTAGAGTAAATGCTAAAAATTGGTATACGTTAAGCCATGGTTGTTTTACTAATTCATTATTTATAAAAAAAATATTTCGACGAAATAGCTCAGCAGTCAAAGCCGAACATACTCAAGGCCACATACGTCACTAACCATAAGCCTAACCGGATAAACATAGCACAAACTCCTATTTGTCAACCCCATTTGTATTAAAAGCCCGTAACTCAACTTAAAACAACAACACACACACGTGCGCCCCCCACGAAATCATAACTCAACTAAAAACTCGTGAATGAACGAATTTGCAAGATGAATGGACTGGTGAATGAGTGGTTTGCTGAGTGAAATGTTAATAAGGCTCTGACACGGCAGCTAACTATTAGCTGCTCGTACGGCCTACGAAAATGTTTGCTTTTGTGCCCTGTCATAATGAATTTGGAGCGTTTAATGCCAGTGCTGTTTGTTTTAAAATGTTTTTTTTTTTTTTTTTTAATAATGAACCAGTTTGGACTTGTTTAATTTTCAAATTTCGGTTGAGCGTTGAATAAACTAAGTTAGATTTTTATATTAATAAGTTTTGACAATAATTTAATTTTCCATATAAATTTTTACTGCGGACTTTTTTTACCACGAGACAATTCTTACCCAATAGTAATGGGGTTGCGTTGAGCTATTACAGAGTTCCTCTGGGTACATTCAATTTGGTCTTTAAATCAATATCACATGCCGTGCCGTTAAAAGATGTAATCGACTTTTTGTAGATGTCGCTTTACGCCACCCCAAAGGCGTGTATACATAAGGGAAGGAATGGAAAGATTTGCAAGGTTCTGGTAGGCTTCCGTAGCTCAATTGGTTAAGAGCAACGCACGGATTGCGGAGGTTGTGGGTTCAAGTCCTGCCGGAAGCGTAACTTTTTCCATTTTTTCCTTTAATATAATATTTGGAGTATCGCTCGCAGACGTATTTGAATGTTAAAAAAATTTTGGATCACCTGACTTGACAATTTAGAGCTACGCTAAATAATATCTTAATCAGACATCGGTAACTCGTTTTAATCTTTCATACAAACATGATATTATTTTATATTATCAAAAAATGTAAGAAATAAAAATAGGTATAAAAAAACTTGTATAAAACTTACTAAGACTCATAATCGCACTTAAACTATCGTGAGACATATTTCAAAATATTTATCAGTACGGTTTTTACTCACTATTATTTTTAGTCGCTTTTGGCGACATGTTTCGGATTCTTTGGGAATCCATCCTCAGGCACGAGTGTCCGCGGCGGTTGTACGTCGTGCACACACCGGTCGTGCCTGAGGATGGATTCCCAAAGAATCCGAAACATGTCGCCAAAAGCGACTAAAAATAATAGTGAGTAAAAACCGTACTGATAAATATTTTGAAGACTCTCATCCTAAACGCTTTTCCTGCACAAAGTTCTTGTACACCTATTCAGTGTTTCTTGTTGCAATTAAAATCTCATACTCCCAGCCTTTAAACCGTTTAAAAACAAGCTTTACAAACGAAACTCCGCCACATACGGCATAAAACCATCCATGCAGCATAAAGGTGCGTCTCGCTGGAAAAGGACAAATTTCAATAGAAAACGTATGAGAGTTACTGCATTATGTAACTGGGTTCGTATAATTGAAGTAATGTCACACCAGGGAACTCGAGCCGACGACACTCTTCTTTATTGTTCTCTGCCGTGCTGTATATACTTACGAGGGGCCCTTTTAGCTAGTTTTTAAAAGGACTTAAGTGAATAAAGAATTGGTGTCGGTTATGACGTTTCGTGTTGGATGTTGCCGCGTGTTCGGTTTGATTTAAACGCTGAGTTAGTTTGAAGTAGTCTTCTATGATTCTATGGTGTAATGACGTGTAATTCGAGGTGAGGTTGCGTTTCGCACGCAAATACTTTGTGTTTTTTGTTTAACACGCGGTTTTTTTTACGTTTATTCTCCGATAGGACAATTTTGCCATTCAGCCATCATTGTTTTTTGCCTTCAAAAGCAATAACATACACAACTGTTTCAAAACTAAGCATAAGGTAAATATCGATTCTTTCTCCTGATGGTCATAGTGTTAAAAAAGTTAGGCCTTATAGTGCAGAATAATAGTTTTTTTAGGGTTCCGTACCCAAAGGGTAAAAACGGGACCCTATTACTAAGACTCCGCTGTCCGTCTGTCCGTCTGTCCGTCTGTCACCAGGCTGTATCTCATGAACCGTGATAGCTAGACAGTTGAAATTTACACAGATGATGTATTTCTGTTACCGCTATAACAACAAATACTAAAAACAGAATAATATAAATATTTAAATGGGGCTCCCATACAACAAACGTGATTTTTTTTGCTGTTTTTTTCGTAATGGTTCGGAACCCTTCGTGCGCGAGTCCGACTCGCACTTGGCCGGTTTTTTTTAAATTTTAAGTCTGAAGATTTACTTAATTTTTGAGTCTTTTAAATTTAAACATATATAGGTATAGGCAGGCCCAGGCGGAGATGGCGGGACGACTTAGACACCTTCACTAATAACTTGCCGGAAAAAGCTCAACAACGGGAGTCATGGTAATCAAGGGGAGATGCCTTTGCACAGCAATGGGACACTGTAACAGGCTATTAAAAAAAAGATATAAAGACATTATGATTTTAATGTAAGCGAGCTTTTTATTTTCTGCATTAGCAAATAAAAAACAAAAAGAAAAGAAAATACTGCAGAAATCAACTGGCCGTTAAAAACGTTAACGTAAACTTATTTCACGAGATCGAAGCAGAAAACTCGTTAAAATACCAGTAATTAAAAAGCAACAATATTGTTCAAGTAAAAAAAACTTTTAAGAAGCCACTAGAAGTTTTGCGACACTCAACAATCAGAGAGGAAATAAGCCCAGTTCATAATTAAGTTAGTTAGCAAATGTTTTACTAAGTTCTAGACCGAGATGCTTGGTCTAGAAGAGAAATGCATTATTTGATTCGTGTCCTTTTTTAAGGTACTTTTCTAGATTCGTATTTATTTCCATTTACGTAACTAATTTACGTGTTACACGTTTTTTTTTCACAAGCTTTTTATTAACTTGCAATGTACCTATGTTATATGTATGTAACATGTTTGTAAGGGTCAAATTTTGCAAGTTAAATTTGACCCACTTCCCGGTTTCTGATGAAGCTGAAAATTTGCATACATATGTAAGTCGGGTGACAATGCAATATTATGGTACCATCGAGCTGATCTGATGATGGAGACAGGAGGTGGTCATAGGAACTCTGTGATAAAACAACGCAACCAAATTGTGTTTGGGGTTTTTAGAATTGCCTCGATGAATATTAGTAGCTTGTGGAAAGAAAAGTACAGTCAGCGATAAAAGCTTGTACCAAAAATGTAATTTTTGCCAAAAACTTATTAATATGTAAGACGCTAATAACTAGTTGGGAACTGTTTTTGCTGAAATTTATCTCTTTCGATTTTGTTTTCTTTCAGCATGAATATTCATTAAACATTCTACAATTACAAAAACCTTAACACTAACAAACTATTTTACTCGTTTGGACTCCCAAAATCGTATAAAAATTGATCTATATACAGCTGTCTGAAACTTATGATAAATTGTCTTTCATTTATATTTAGCACGAAATACAAGATCAACATGGGAAATTTTACACGAGTAGGTTAAATTGATTTATCGTAATAATACGTCTAAATGAAATGTTTTCATTAATATTACTGCTGCTATTGTACTCATATTCTAATTTAAACCACTGTATTAAAATAAGCCACCAACTCTGTCCATCTGTGTAGTAGACGACACAAGGATAATACGCCATTACACGTGAACATAAAAACGTTTTGCAGCCGAGTGCCTATAAAGATAATGCAAATATTCAAACAGAGAAGCACAGAGCTCATATAAAGACAACGGTAAAAAAGGGCAAGTACCTATGCATATGTTGCGTCAAACATTCTTCTAGGAGAGTAAGGGTATTTTTTTTCGTGACGGTTCTTAAAAAATTAGCTAGATTCGTTTTAGACTAAAGATATTCACCGTCACCGAAACGGATCAAGAATACCTACTTTATGTACCTTAAATTACTGAATACTGAATATTTAAATCGTAAGGTGAAAACGTTAAGTGTGATAATCCATTCAAAATGATGGTAATGAACTTAAAATTCCAGATTATTAAAACACTTTTTTTTATATAACCCATATTGACCCCTGTCGAATTTCTAACAAACCTGAATTTTATTTTTATTTTATTTATTTGGGATCACCGACAGACAATACATCATGAAAAAATAATCTGTAGCTTACAAAAAAATAAACCTGAAGCTAGTGAACAAGTACCTACTGATAGTTTTTCATCCAGAGTAAGTAAAGTACGTAAAGTGCCTGGGATTTTTAATAATTAAGCTACCATAAATTACCTAGTTGAAAAGTTTTCCTTGTAAAAAATTACATAAGACCGACCGAGAAGATTATTTGGCGGTTTGGCCTAGTGGGTAGTGACCCTGCCTGTGAAGCCGATGGTCCTGGGTTCGAATCCCGGTAAGGGCATTTATTTGTGTGATGAGCACAGATATTTGTTCCTGAGTCATGGGTGTTTTCTATGTATTTATATATTATATTATATATCGTTGTCTGAATACACATAACGCAAGCATACTTGGGCTTACCGTGGGACTTAGTCAATCTGTGTAAGAATGTCCTATAATATTTATTTATTTTATTTATTAGTACTTTCTGATAGCATTCTTCTTTAAGATTTTTTTTTAAATTCAGACCTCATGGTCCTCATTGAGATTAATAAGATTACTCTATAAGTTTAAAGAGCTTCTTTCAAACCGGTAACACTAAACTTATCAGTTCTGAGGATATTTCTCAGTCGGATGGCTACAGCGGCATAGATATTGCGGAATCGGCAGGTAGATTTAATTGTTTGAAGCGTACGGCGTACGTGCCGCGGCCTATATCGCCCAGGGATGTGCAGGCGGTGAAACAATATTCCATTTTAGGATGCGAGTCGAAGAAACAAAAAGGAAACTTACGGTAACGGCGCATGAATTTAACATTTTACATTCTTGGTTGCAGAAATTTTAGCGAGTTTAGGGGAGCGAGTAAGTAAGTATGGAAAAATGTTATTCATAACCCACTTCTGACTTTAGGTGCTTTACCATCCTTCCAGTGGAATTATGTATCCAACTTTATGTATGTTCAAATGGTGGACAGGTATAAGTTTAATAAGCCGCCACCATTATTATAATGGCGATAGAGCTTTATAAAGAAAAGTGCTCAGAAAGATCTATAGTCCTGTAAAAGAACATGATATCTACCGTCAACGCATAAACCACGAGTTGGACTTACTCATAGAGCACGAGAACATCGTCAGGTTCTGTAAGTCACAGCGGCTGAGATGGACGGGTCACCTTGAAAGGATGCCGGAGAAGAGGGCAGCAAAAGTAATTAAAAGGTGGACGCCGCAACAAAAACAGACCGAAAGGCAGGCCTAAGAAGCGTTGGAAGGATTGTGTAGAAGAAGATCTCAGGAAGATGGGAAAGTTTACCAACCGGAAGAAGGTCGCCAGGCACCGCGACAACTGGAGGAAGATTGTGGAGGAGGCCAAGACCCACAAAGGGTTGTAGCGCCAACGGAAGTAAGAGTTTATTAAAAAATACCAAGCCAGGCAGTGAATGATGTACCACTCTTTAAAAAAAAAAACAAGGACGCCTACATGTATCACGTTGGCCGTGTCGCAATTAGTAAATTTGATGCCATCAATTACTTTTATTTTGAATTGGGACTATCGCTATTTATCGTTCCAACCTTCTTTATTTTATCCGAATATTTTATATAATAAAGTCTGGTACATCCACAAAATAGAAATAACATTTTATTTAATAGGACTGTCAAGCACAAAATGTCACAGCACTACACAGCACGCGCGGTCCGAGCGAAACCCGCCGAGCCGTGACCACGGTACCGATCGCTGCGGAATTCGTCACCGTGAAATTATTTTCACTCCTGTTTGTATTTTTGTACTTTTTCCGAGGATAACACGAACAGGTGACTTTTGACTAAAGTTACGAACGTATCGGGTATCGAGTTTTTTTGCTTTTGCTGTTTTACGTATATTGTAACACTTGAATAGGTACTGTAATGGGTAGTATGAATAAATAGATTTTTTTACTTTATTTTGCTGCCCAAAAGGCAAAAAAATCAATGAGTTTCATTAATTTTCCTTTAGGCATTAAATCCGCTATTTGTACTTTCAATATAATTTATCAAAAAATTGTAGTGATAAATTAATAAACAATTCAGTTTTAAGTATGTTTTGAGAATTAGGACGTTGTTTTTGTTTGGTTGCTACTTATGATTGAATGAGTTTCATTAGACAAACAGAATTCAGAGCTCTGTTTTTATATTTGATATTGTTAAAGGCACACATACCTATAAAATTACTTTATTTGTGTAGAAAATCTCGTAAAAAGCGGCCCACTCTATTTCTCTGAAGCTTAAACGTGCCACCGAAACAATATATAGATGATTTAATTTGTTTAAAAGATCAATGATAATATAATATGCAATTTAATATTGCATATTATATTATCATTGATCTTTTAATATTATGATCGTTTATTATTTAATATTATGTAACTTTATAATTTAATGTTTATATTATCTTTGAATATTTTGTATTTTTGTTTGACATGTAAATGAGATGTACATTTATCAATAAATCATCTGAAATCTGAATGAAAAGAAGCTCTTAAATTAACAAGGCCGCCCAAAAACTTATAAATAAACGGTCCGAATGCTAACAATAGCGCCCCAATGGAACTCAATCAATTTAGCGGACTTACAACCTGATTGGGACATTCAGCCCCAGATTTATCTATAAAAGAGCAGACTATACCTAAAGATGGATAGTTTCTTTGGGCAGATCTGTTTTCTACAATAATTTGGATGTTTTAAAAACTTTGGGGATTGGAGGCATTATGTTTTAGTTTCTTTTTTTAACATATCTTAATGAGCTTAGAAAAAAAATCACATTTAGAAAAGTGGAAAGCGAGACACCCTACGGCTACACACCAACTAGATTTCTAAATGAAATAAAACTATGAAAACGGATTATATCGCGTATATTGAATTTATAATACATCCCGACGTTTCGAACTCTTTACAGCGTTCGTGGTCAACGGGTGACTGAGGAAAAATTACAAAGTGCAAAAATACCCACATACTAAAATAATGAACAATCATAGACTACAAACTTTAAGGCTGGTTGTACACGCAAAATCGGTTCATAAGGCTAGTTATACACTATAATTATTTTTCAAGTAAAGATATATATATATACGCGATAAAAATAAACTATGCCGGCTCCAACCCTACACCACGGACCCGAGAAGATTTAATTCCCTCCTAAATTGTAGGAGGGTATCCCAATATGGGACCGGCAACAAACTCGGCGGGACACATCTTTTTAAAACATCAGAATGTCCAGCATCATCCAACACTAAGGTCTCACAGTCTATGTCTCGCTTGCTCCTTTATCAGGTGGACTACAGGATCCCAAGCTGGTGGTAGAGAAAAGCCATCTTCCCTATTAAAGTTTGGATATTTCTTAATCTCAATGGCCTCGCGCAGCATTCTGGGTATGTAACGCTTCTCCTTGGCAAGAACCAGAGGCTTATCAAACTTGATTGAGTGATTGGCTTTATCCATGACATGCTCACAGACAGCAGACCTAGGTCGACGGTGCTTGACATCAGCTATGTGTTCCTTCACCCGAGTGGAAATGCTCCGTTTCGTCTGCCCGACATATGATAGGCCACACTCACAGTCCAGCCTGTACACTCCTGCAGTCTGTAGAGGGGTATTGCATTTTACAGGCCTCAGGAATTGTGACATCTTCTTCATTGGCTTGAAATATGTTTTTATAGAAGCACGCTTCAAGATGTGGCTGATCCTGTCCGTATGTATTATGTCCGTGTGGTTTGTCAGGATGTATTATAAATTCAATATACGCGATATAATCCGTTTTCATAGTTTTATTTCATGAGTAACTATCGCGGTAACCGAAGACAATATTAGATTTCTAAATATTTAGTCACCTTTTCAGGCAAATTTCATCGAGTGGTAAGGGCAATAATAGATAGAAATTGATGAAGATAGACCATCAGAGCTGCAATATCAATGAGACAGATGGACATATATTAATATGGTCACGATTTTTGGGAATAAGGAGTCGAAAAAAGTAGAAGAGGTAACTTCACGTTTTAAATAAAAACTAACCGTCATCATCATATATTTAAGAGTAAAACTCTTGTCGGTGGAGCAATTTCCATATTTGGCGGTTTTTCCTTTATTTGATGCATGTACGCTCTCCTTGGTCTTCCCTTCTTCCTCTTTGCTTCAACTAACCGTATCATAGCCAAATTTAAGGCATCTAACACATGCACGTCACAAGGTATCGGAAATAACTTGTGACCTCTTAAAACAACACTATCTCACACTTGATATCTTAAAACAGCCTAATATATATAAGTGAAATACACACATACGACTTTTTAAACCTATAATGTTCATTAGCACTTCACATGGATTACCATAATTGATATTAATGTACTGGGAAAGGTTTAATTACGCCCAAGTAAGAAGGTCGCACAAATATATAGTAACACTTAATTGACCATCGGTGGAACTAAAGGCTTTGCAATAAGAACTATTGTCGGTTAATATTGTGGGACTCGTAAATTGCGTCGAACACTATTTCGTAATCAAAACAAAGGGATCAGAGGTAAGCTATTTTTACAAACACGGTGCCATAGCAGAACAAAGTAAACCTCATTTTGTTCAAATGAGATTACACATCACAAGTCGACGATATTTTTATAGCGAATCAGAAAGAATATTATGTCAAAAGATTTTCGTGCTGTATTTGACCACTAAATATTCTTAATTGTATTTTTACTATATATACTAAATACCAATTCTAAGATTTATTTTATTGAATAACAATATGTATGTGAATTTTCCTAATTGTATGTTAATTTTAATGTGTGTATTTGATTGCTTATTATGTTAGAATATGTAATGTAAATTTGTTATCCATTTATTTAATTAATACCAATTTTAGATAAGTAAAAATGTTGTGGGGCAATTTTGTACCACCTACCGACTGCGCCAGTGATTATAAGTAGATTAGATTTCTTTATTTCATGATAAAAAATACACTTTAAATTTGCATCAATTTCACTAACGATTCTCTTCTCATCATGATCTTCCAAATATATAATAAAAATCATGTTGTGAGTAGTGTTAATTTTGTCCGTATGTCCAGCGTTAGACTGTTAACCCTGAGTGCGCTAGTATTTAAAGTGCTTTTTTCTACTTATTTTACTCCATTTATGATTATAAAATTTTGTATTAACCCACCAACCGCGCCATTTCCGCACGGGCGCTTCCCTGATGCATCAAATCATAGAAGCAGCCAACCGTTTTATCTCATTCACCTGCTTGAGACTGCGAGCGATCATGTGAGACAGGCATGCATGTATACGTTCATATCTTCCTATTAGTTTTTTATATAAAATGTAAGGTAATCCTTTGAACATTTGGGTCACTTCAACACTTAGATTGTGTGTGTTGTGTCCCATTTTCGATACATATCAGTTCGATTTGCCCAGCTGAAGTGTAATTTTAATAAAATGCAGTATGACTAAATATTACATTGTTCGATCGAAGTCAAATTTTTTTTTTATTTTTTTTTTATTCCAAGTCCATTCCATTCCAGTCTCATTTTAGCATCTGGGTTATAAAATCACAGTTTAAATAGCTAAAATGTGTCTATTCTCTGTTCAAAAAACATCTGAAATTTCGTGTAATTATGTTGTAGAGAGACAATAACCAGTAAAATAATATTCTTATCTATATTATTGTACCGGCAGTTCGTCCTCCGGTACGCGGACGCCACTCCAGAACCTTCCGGCCCCACCGGCCATCAGTTCTGCGAGCAATGTGCCCGCCCACTGCCACTTAAGATTCGCAATTCTGCAAGATATGTTCTGCTAGAACTGCCGGTAGGCCTCCAACGAGATGGAGCGACGACCTGGTGAAGGTCGCGGGAATTCAGTAAATGCGAGCGGCACAGGATCGGTCGGAGTGGCGAGCCTTGGGGGAGGTTATGTCCAGCAATGGACGTCTATCGGCTGACATGATGATGATGATATTTTTGTATTCAGAAAATCACGGTATAGAGCGAAACACCAAAGTCCACCCACCAAAGACCCACTAGATTCCAGACTCAAATTCCCGACGTCAAGACTTAAACCTGGTTCAACAATCGTAATTCCACTTATCGGCGACTAAGCAAATAGGCGACAGCGGAACTTGCCGAAACATCGGAATAAGTACCGCCAAGAGCGAAACGACGGAGTTAAATTCGATTCTGAAACTTGGGGCCGAGTTCGGCGCACGGCGCTGTTTTGGTACCATCGTCGAAACAGATCATATGAGAACCTTATTTTCAAAGACATAGGGTCGTGTTATGGTCAGACAAGTGTGCTGCTAGTATGTTACGTTAGTTACGTGATTTTGATGAGATAATTCATCAACAGAGTTGCAAAGCGACAACTTAAGTAACCTTTGAAGACTATCTGCATCAGGGATTTCGAGTTCACGCATGTATAAAAAATATTAGCAATAAAGCCGTAAGTAGTATATGAAAATCAGTTTGAACATAGAATTTATTACGCAAGAAAATGGTCAACCTTTAAATAAGTTTTTGAATACTACTCAGAGAATAAGTAAACTATTATTACCTAAGGTAAATACAGAAAAGCAATTATATGTATGTATGTATGTATAAACTCTTTATTGTACAAAACACAGAAAACAAATATGGCATAGAAATAGGCAGTACTTATATGGTTGTTGGAAAGCGTAGCTGACCTTGAAATTGGGGCCTGTTAACACATTTATTGGTTTAACTAACTTAGCGGTTTCACTCACGTATTTTTAGTCACTCGCGCGTCATGCAACATGTCGCGCAAGTGACTAAAAATACGTGAGTGAAACCGCTAAGTTAGTTAAGTTAATATGTCTCACGACTGTGAGGACATGCATGTTTCTAGAAGTACTTATTATGTATAAGCCACTTGGGTATGTACTTCTAGAAACATAACTCAGTTCATTTCAATATTCTTTATTTTTTGTTATTTTTTATTATTTATTGTAATGTTAATTTTTGTGATTATGAATATTTATTCTGTATATATAGTGATAGATGTAAGCATTAACATAGCTATAAGTACTTACTAACACAAGCTATATGTGTCTGTAAAGTTACTCGAAATAAAAATGATTTATTTATTATTTATTTATAGTTTAAATTCGAACATTTATTGATGTTTTTTGCGAGTTCATACAGTAGCTACCTGCTATTACTTGCGTTTAGTGGCAAATGTATGAACTCGGACTAACACTAATCACTGTGTAAATAGGCCCCGGTATAAAGGCCAGTTACACTTATCCATAGCCACACTTGTCCGACCTTATTTGGTTTAGAGCAATTCTATTAACAAATATTTATCATATCAAAGTACAATTATTAATGATCAAATAAATGAAGTATTTGTGCTTTCCGATAAGCCCCATAATCAATAAATCACTTGATTCGTTAAATTGCATATCAATATTGTATTAATATTATCAAGATGGACGGAACCGACGTGATATTTACTAAAAATATCACACAAGTTGTAATTTGATTGCCTTTATGATTATGACGTTCACCGTTAACTTTTACTAAGCAAATAACTCAAAGTATAAATAATCCAATAGAAAAAAAAGTGACGCACCCTACCGTACCCGCCTCGATCCACAAACACACGTCTCACAAATGTAATGAAGGAATATAAAACGCATAAAAATAACGTCGCACATCACAGGAACACATTAACTGTGGGGGCTAAGAGAAAAAAACTTTTTTTTTGTAATATGACACAAACATCGTAATAATAAAAGCAGGGCTTTAGAAAGCTTGACGCAGTCTGATTCGCGCTTCCTTTATTAGCCGAGCGAGCTTTAGCCTGACGACTTTTTTATTTCCGTTTATCCGGCGTGCGACCCGCGACCCTGGCTTGGTAGATTGCTCAGCTTCTATCTATTTTAGTGAGTTTTTAGCATCCGTCAAGTGCTTTAAAGGGAGTCAATTGTTCAGGCTTTAGATATTTTGTAGGGAACATTGGGTAGATGTATAGGTGATGAAAATTAGTGTGACCTAGCTGTTTAACTCGGTTATATGGGTAAATATTGCTTGGGCAAGACCCATAGTGTTAGTTTTCCGCCTTAAATATACGCTTTAAGCTGTATTAATACCATAAAACTTAATGATTAATGTGGCAATGTTCCTACGCATTCGTAGGCACATTTCTTGTTTGAACTGCGTAATATAACGCGGGGCTGACTTAAATATTTCAGTGGCGCCCAACGTGGGGCTAAGACAGCATTGCAGTGGCGCCCAACGTGGGTGGTACAAGTTGACTTACCGCGGCATCACTAGTAATACCGAGCTGTATGTAACTACTTTATTATTTCAGTTTATTTGGTATGCGACCCACAACACTGGTTTGGGAGACCGGAACAGTCAGCATCAAAAGTAGGGAATCAGACTACACATTAAATGATATACTAAATATTTCGATCAGAACAGTTTCACTCACTTGTATTTTTAGTTGCTTTTGGCGACATGTTTCGGATTCTTTGGGAATCCTTCCTTAGGCACGAGTGTCCGCGGCGGTTGTACCGCCTCGTCGCTCGTTGCGCGCGCGCTGATGTGGCGGGGGCGGGGGGCGCGGGGCAGTCCGCTTATGAAGTCGTCAAGCGACTAAAAATACAAGTGAGTGAAACCGTTCTGATCTGAATATTTTGATATATGTCTCACGATAGTTTAAGTTCGAGTATCTACTACTCTAATAGTTTAAGAATATATACGGTGGCTAAAAAATAAGTGCATTCCCGTTATCAGGAAGGTTTTGGGACTATACTGAGCAACTTTCACTATGGGACCAACCCTGAAATCGCGATTTTTTTTTTACTGTAATGTATCATACATATGGAAAATAGACCAACCAAAATGTATGAAACAGACAATTTTTTTTTTACATTTTCGGGGTTGGTCCCATAGTAAAAGTTGCTCAGTATAATCCCAAAACCTCCCTGGCAACAGGAATGCACTTATTTTTTTGCCACCCTGTAGATGATATAATTATGTTGTATTTTTTCCATTTAGGCATGGTTCTCCCTCGTATTACTCATTATATATCATTATAATCATTAATGACTTATTGTATTTACACTGCGTTCGATACGAGAGAGGCAGCCACAACCGCGTACCTAACAGGAAAATGTCGTAGTCAATGATGAAGATGGAACGAACGGATGGATGAGGATGCAAGATTGATGGATTGTAAATCAATTTTACCTGTATTTTTACCGAGTTTAGTATTTTTTGGGTCCCGCATCTCAAAAGGAAAAAAAACGGAACCCTTATAGGATCACTCTTGCGTCTGTCCGTCTGTTTGTCACAGCCTATTTTTTTTTTCGTGGTACACTAGGTATATATTTTTTGTTTTAAATAAAAAAAATCTTTGTAATACGGGTGTATGAAATGTACTTTACCATGAATAAATGAATTCTATTCTATTTCTATTTTCTCCGAAACTACTGGACCAATTAAGTTGAAATTTGGTACACATATGTAAGTTTGTGATCCAAAGATGGACATGTAACGTAAATAAATGAATTTTAAACATAGAGGCCACTTTTGGGGGGTAAACGAGAAAATTTAAAAATAAAGTTTTTCAAACTATATCGTGTTACACATCAAATGAAAGAGCTCATGTGAGAATCTCAAATAAAAAATTTATTTGTAAATTTAAAATATGTGGTTTAGAAGTTATTTAGGAATATAGCCAAACAATTACCATCCCCCCCCTTTATCTCCGAAACTACTGGGTCTAAAATTTTGAAAGATATACACAAAATAGTTCTTCACCTATTAGAAATGTACAGTCAA
Organism: Cydia strobilella; assembly: GCF_947568885.1. Classification (NCBI taxonomy): domain Eukaryota; kingdom Metazoa; phylum Arthropoda; class Insecta; order Lepidoptera; family Tortricidae; genus Cydia; species Cydia strobilella. The sequence goes on from NC_086041.1 coordinate 35,521,336, forward strand.
GCGTGAGTCGGACTTTATTACTTACCTTTTTATCCGACCCCTACGGGTTCTTTAAAGACATTTCACTCAAGTTTCACAAAGAAAAATACGTTATTAAAAATTGTGGTTTCACAAAAAAAATACATTGTTAAAAACCTTTGGAACGCGAGTCCGACTTGCACTTGGCCGGTTTTTTTTGACTTATTTTTGTGGTAGCTGTATTATTCTACCAGCTGCGCCATTGATTGATAGAGTTTGAGACTAAATGGGAATTTCCTGTTATACCTTATCCTCAAGTGGTCCAACATACAAGAAAAATTTACAGGCAAATTAGAATTAACGGCATTAGAAAATATAGTTTATTTTGATGCAACTTTGTTCCATTCAACAATGATTCAAATTTGTTCTAGTATTAGGACATTGAACCACAAGAGGTTAAATCCAAGTATTTCTACATAACCTGGCTAAACTTTTAACTGACTTTAAAATTTGCATTTAGGGCCGTTCCATCGGTATGCCGCTATCACTGTCACATTTCGCAAGAAAGAACGGTAAAGACCATGCGCGCCAAGTGTCAATTTTGATCGAATTCTGTCGATTTTTATTTATTTTAAAAACGTTGCCTTATAATATCGAAATTCAAAAGCGGTAAAATTACTATTTAAGTTAAGATTGTTTTTTTATTCTTTTTTATGTTTATAGTGTCACATAATAAATAACCGAGTAAAGTTGGATTAAAAGTCCTAGTTAGAGGTTACTTTGGGAATTAATTGTATCGAGCGAAGTGTCATAATTCGTGTATCGCAAGCTTATCAATTAATAAAAATAAAATCAAGAACTACATATATTTTTTCCACGTCTACGAATATCAACGTCTCTTGGAAAAATATGAAAATTTTCGCCTTCTGGGAACTGCCTTAAAATTAAAAAAAAATCTCAACAACTACACCTCTTCTTTATCTAAAGCATTTTTTATAAGAGTGCAGCATTTTCATAGCTGACTATAGATCAGATAGCAGAGCGACAATCATAACAACGCAAATTAAAATTTCACGTCCAGCGCAGAATTAAATAGTAGACACTTTGTATCTCCAAACAAATCTAATTAAATAAATAAATAATAAATAAATAAATATTTATAAGGACATTCTTACACAGATTGACTAAGTCCCACGGTAAGCCCAAGGAGGCTTGTGTTATGGGTACTCAGACAACGATATATATAATATATAAATACTTAAATACATAGAAAACACCCATGACTCAGAAACAAATATCTGTGCTCATCACACAAATAAATGCCCTTACCGGGATTCGAACCCAGGACCATCGGCTTCACAGGCAGGGTCACTACCCACTAGGCCAGACCGGTCGGTATGTATCTAATTATGTATCAGAATGCGCACTGTAATAAAAAAAATACTAAATCTACCTATACGACTGCTTCGTGCCATCCGCATCTGCTATTACATACTTTTTAGAGTACACCTTTTCCGCAGTAAAATAATTTTCGGTGTAAACATTGTCTGGTTAATAAAGTGATCTTGCGGGTTAATGTAATTAGTGCCGCGCCTTAATAACTCGTAAACGTCACAATGTAATGAGGGGTAGTGTTGATACACTGTAAGGTATAAACTAAATATAAACTTTTAGTGAAAACTGTGGTGTAACTAGAATTTGTGCCTGACTTCACCGGAAGTATTAAATGATGAATAAATTATGTCATGTGCATATTTTGTATATTTGAAAACTGAACACCCTTAGCAATTTATCTTCACTTAAGTGAAACTCAAAGTAGTATTTTGTCAATTTATGAGTGATGGGAAGCGCTGGTGGCCTAGCGGTAAGAGCATGCGACTTTCAATCCGGAGGTCGCGGGTTCAAACCCCGGCTCGTACCAATGAGTTTTTCAGAACTTATGTACGAAATATCAATGAGGGCTATCGTTTTTTTGCTCACCAGTTGGCGCCTCTGTTGATGGTGGTCCAAAAGACTAAAGAACAGCTGTCAGTCATTGAAGTGACAAGTGACATTTGACATTTCGAACTATGGAAAAGACCACCATCTACACTAGCGCCCCTAGCGGCGAATTCATACGCGTTAGCCCTCATTGATATTTACCAGTCGCTTTTCGGTGAAGGAAAAAATCGTGAGGAAACCGGACTAATCCTAACAAGTCCTAGTTGCCTCTGGGTTGGAAGGTCGGATGGCAGTCGCTTTCATAAAAAACTAGTGTCTACGTCAATTCTTAGGATTAGTTGTCAAGCGGACCCCAGGCTTCCATGAGCCGTGGCAAAATATATTTAGTAGTGATGTCGTAATTAACCTCCCGAGACCCACGGCACCAATTTTTATACATATTCCACAATCTATTCTGAACTTTCATTTATAAACAATAGGTTCAAAATTTTAGTAATTCAACAACAAAACTGCGTCTGGGTGTCAGGAGGATTAATACTTTTTTGGGAAATAATTTTGTAAGTTACACTTAAGTTCTATTGCCTTTCTAAACATTCTACACTTAAGAACTAATTACGGGTTCATTATCATCATTATTTTCTTGGCCTTATGCCATTTACTTGGGATCGGCGCAACATGTTTTTAACTTCCATACTTCTGTCACTTCACATTTCTTCCTTCATTCTCTCCTTCATTTATTTGTATTAAACTTTTTTTTAAATAGCCTCAATTGTGTCCTACTGAAGGAAAAAAGAAGTATAATGACCATTATTAAAAATAGAAGAGGAAAAATGATCGGCCACCTGCTACGACACGACCAATTCATCAAGAACATCATAGAAGGGAAAATAAACGGAAGGAGAGGTAGGGGAAGGCCAAGAAAAAGTTATATGAGCCAAGTAAAGGAGCATGCAGGGGCCGTGTCGTACCAGGATACTAAGGGGCTGGCTTCGGATCGACCAAGGTGGAGACAACTTCATCACGCTGCATCGACAAGTGCCCACAGCTCTTAAATTGAATGATGAATGTGTACTACTGCACGGCAAAGGCATAAATAAAACAAATAAATATTACACAGATCTACCCAGTAAGCAAAATAAAAATATATAAAAATACTTATATATTTATTTAGAAAATAAATGCCCTTACAGGGATTCGAACCCAGGACCTCCTGCTTCGTAGGCAGGGTCACTAGCGACTACGCTAGGAGGCCATTATTTAATCTAAAACTCCAAAAAAAATTTTTATACTAAAAAGTAAAAAAATCTAAACCAATAAACATTTTTGCAGAACCTCCGAAATTAAAACGTGGAAGCTACGTCAGACACGATTGAATTTGCGGTGCTCAATCACATTAACAAGTACTCAAGAATATTTCCGGACGGAGCTGCACCTAACCGGTTTATTCGTACCGGTTTATACTGGCTCGGACTAGTTTGTGGTCATGGTAGGGATGTACGAGATGTCGAAGCGTTATCGAATTGATATCTAAAAAATAGGGATTTGTGGGGCGTAGGAAGACAATTTTGCTGTACTCGATCACATTTACAAGTAGTAAAAGAATAATCCGGACGGAGCTGCACCTAACCGGTTTATTCGTACCGGTTTGTACTGGCTCGGACTAGTCTGTGGTCATGGTAGGGATGTACGAGATGTCGAAGCGTTATCGAATTGATATCTAAAAAATAGGGATTTGTGGGGCGTAGGAAGACAATTTTGCTGTACTCGATCACATTTACAAGTAGTAAAAGAATAATCCGGACGGAGCTGCACCTAACCGGTTTATTCGTACCGGATTGTACTAGGTCGGACTAGTTTGTGGTCGTGGTAGGGATGGCCGAGTCATTTAGAATTTTATCAAAATGATATTTAAAAAAGGTATCAACCAGTTTGCGAATCTTTACGCGCGATTGAAGTAAAAAGTCGAACGCGTGACGTCACGTGACGTTTCGCTCACTAGCTATTCGCGGGCAAACTTTTGTACCTTTTATTTATTTTAAGCAATTAAATGATGATTTACTAACGAAAATGCATTTGTAACATGATATAACGGTAACAAACATCAGAATAAAAAATATTTTGTTCAAATATAAGCTTCAAATAAAAACCTTAAAGTATAGGTATTTGTAAAACTGACTTTCAACAAGCCCATCCCTAGCGTTGTGTGTTGCCTTAATCGCGTCCAGCGGTTGTGCGAGGTGCGAAATTAGTTAAAAGATGGCCGGCGGCTGTGACTGGAATCCGTAATGGCTGATCTAGTTTGCCGTTAGCTTTCTTTAGTGTGTGATTTTGGTAATTCGAAATATTTTGGTCTGGACTGGGTGTTTCGGGTGGAATGTTAAAAAATGAGACAAAGAAAAAAAGTGTCCCCAGTTTTTCATAGAAATTTTGGGTGTCAGTTTCAACGGTCCATACAAAATGTATCTGAAAATGCATTACAAAACTGTCATTTTTTTTGACGACATATTTTTTCGATAGTCCTCGTGATTCTGAGTACAAATAACCCAAAAGTTGATGGATTTACAAAAAAGTAATTGGTACACATGTAAGTGAAAATTCCATGATATAAAAATACTTTGTCACACATTCAATCTCAAACTTCGAAATATTTCACTTCCCATTTCACACACAACTCACGCACACAGCAATAACCCATTGCATGAGCGTGTCAGCGGCGTATCGGCCGCGAAGATGCGATTGCAATGCCCTGATATAACAATACTTTGTCACACTCTAAGAACAAATTAAATTATTTTCTACGAAAATAATTTAATTCGTCACACATTCAATCTCAAACGTCGAAATATTTCACTTCCCATTTCACACACAACTCACGCACACAGCAATAACCCACTGCATGAGCGTGTCAGCGGCGTATCGGCCGCGAAGATGCGATTGCAATGCCCTGATATAACAATACTTTCTCACACTTTGTCAGTCACACATTCAATCTCAAACGTCGAAATATTTCACTTCCCATTTCACACACAACTCACGCTCACAGCACAATAACCCACTGCATGAGCGTGTCAGCGGCGTATCGGCCGCGAAGATGCGATTGCAATGCCCTGATATAACAATACTTTCTCACACTTTGTCAAAGTCACACATTCAATCTCAAACGTCGAAATATTTCACTTCCCATTTCACACACAACTCACGCACACAGCAATAACCGACTGCATGAGCGTGTCAGCGGCGTATCGGCCGCGAAGATGCGATTGCAATGCCCTGATATAACAATACTTTGTCACACTTTGTCAAAGTCACACATTCAATCTCAAACGTCGAAATATTTCACTTCCCATTTCACACACAACTCACGCACACAGCAATAACCGACTGCATGAGCGTGTCAGCGGCGTATCGGCCGCGAAGATGCGATTGCAATGCCCTGATATAACAATACTTTCTCACACTTTGTCAAAGTCACACATTCAATCTCAAACGTCGAAATATTTCACTTCCCATTTCACACACAACTCACGCACACAGCAATAACCCACTGCATGAGCGTGTCAGCGGCGTATCGGCCGCGAAGATGCGATTGTTCCGGCCGGCGGCGGCGGCCCGCTAACTCGGTTATTCTTCATTACTACCGTGTAATATGCAACTGTGTGTAGCGAGCTGCGGCATTTTGGGGAGCTTTTCATAAGGTTATGTGTGTAGTTTTTAGGGTTCCGTAAACGGGACGCTATTACTAAGACTCTATTGTCCGTCTGTCCGTCTGTCTGTCTGGCCGTCTGTCAGTCACCACTGTCACCAGGCTGTATCTCATGAACCGTGATAGCTAGACAGTTGCAGTTTTCACAAATGATGTATTTCTGTTGCCGCTATAACAACAAATACTAAAAAGTACGGAACCCTCGGTGGGCGAGTCCGTCTAGCACTTGTCCGGTTTTTTACTTTATTATAGAAGCATGAAAGTTTTCCAGTCTGTATGTCTTTATAAGGCAGCCAAATTATTGTCTATAAAACTAGTGGCTCTGTGAACTGTAGACTCACTTAAAACTAAAAAAATATGGATTCGCCATTTTGGAAAATTTCCAAAAACTATATCGACAGAAAAAAACTACTAAATCATCGAACTTGATCACAAAATTTCACGAGAATCGGTTGATAATTACGACCTGTAGAGGAGAACATCCGGATATACGAAAGTATTTTTGCCCAAGCTGAAACGGAGAACTTCGCTAACGCTCGGTCAATTAACGCGTCAAGTAAGCAATTTCGTACCACAATGCAGCCGAACAAGCATACGGTCTGATAGAAAGCAGTCACCGCAGCCTATGTACCTTTGCAACCCCAAAGGTATCACTTGCGCGTTGACGACCCGTTAACAAAAACCATTACAATTCTTTTTAGAAGAATCTTATACTGAAAAAGGAATAAAAAAATCGAAAAGAAGCTACTTTTATATTAAGAATAGAAATGATTTAATTTGCAAAGAAAGTTCATAGAAATCCTTGATATTTCAATAAGTAGTAACTGTACAATTACAGTTCTCAAGGGGCCCACTAACTATCTGTCCGTCTATCAGTTGTTCGGAACTGTCAAATTTTTGTTCTAACTGACAGGCCGATATCGTCCGGCGGATTGATATTCCGACCCTTTAAGGTTCTCTAAAATTGCTGTCTTACGTAATACTTAAAAATATGTATTTTACAATGTTGTAAATAATCTCGTAAAAATGATAAAACGAAATTGAAGCGCACGTAGTAGGTCAAAGACTGCATCAATTATTGGCGGGGTCATCAAAGGTTAGAGATCGAGGTCGGGCGGAACTACAAAGTGGGATACTCGTATACTTAACTAGTTAGCGACCCCAGAGCAGCATCCCTTACGTAAGTAAGCGTACGTACATAATCATAATAAATGTGGATAACAACGGGATGTTGTGTTTGAAAACTTATTCGTTTATTGTTGATTCGGTAGTTTTATTTTAGTTATATTTGAATAAACAATTAGTTCTTACTGGACCCACCTTGACATTTCTGTTTGGCCCTATGGTTGACGGTAAAGAATGCATGTGAGGCATTAAGTCCGCCATTTGTACCTTTTCTGATGTGCAATAATGATTAAAATAAATAAATAAATGTCGATTTTTAGGGCCACTTGCACCATTCACTAACCCGGGGTTAACCGGTTATACCTGGAGTTACCATGGTTACCAGTACAATTTGACAGTGGGTTAACGGTTTAACCGCTTAACCCCGGGTTAGTAGACAAAAAAACTGTTTCCTTAAAACTAAATGTGGACATAACTGTCAATGCTATCATTTTCTCGTTGTTAAAAAATTTACCACTCTCTTTTTACACCCTTCAAACGCCACTTTTACAAAAAAAATACACTTCTCGCCAAACTAACAACCAACATCATAAAAAATCATACTCAACTCCGCAACTATAAGCCAACAAAATAGCCCCATTAAGTATAAAAGGCTAATATAGTTACAAGTTTGTAAAAAAAACATGGCGGAGGAAAGAGAGTTTTTCCGAAGCGTTTATCAAATTAATGATACCTCATTAGTCAACCTAAAAGTTTTATTTCATTCTCCGATCGGATTATTTTTAACGGAGTGTGAAAATGGTTTCGGGGAACTAGGGATGGTTATATCGAGGTATGAGTTTTCTTTGTTTGTGGGTGGGATTTTGTAGATATTATTTTCAGTGAAAGTTTGAACCCTTCCGTTTTTTCTGTTGTTCTTACTGATTATATTTAAATTCAGTAATTTGAGGTTCTGCATTAATAAATAAAAAACCTGCCAAGTGCGAGTCGGACTCACACACGAAGGGTTCCGTACCATTAACTATAAAACGGTCACCCATCCAAGTACTGACCCCGCCCGACGTTGCTTAACTTCGGTCAAAAATCACGTTTGTTGTATGGGAGCCCCACTTAAATCTCTATTTTATTCTGTTTTTAGTATTTGTTGTTATAGCGGCAACCGAAATACATCATCTGTGAAAATTTCAGCTGTCTAGCTATCACAGATCACGAGATACAGCCTGGTGACAGACAGACAGACGGACAGACGGACAGCGGAGTCTTAGTAATAGGGTCCCGTTTTTACCCTTTGGGTACGGAACCCTAAAAAAGTAATTGTGTGATTTTATGAAACCACGATGAAAGTGAAATTTGTGTATTTCTGTTGCCGCTATAAATTAAATTTACACAGAACCCTCGGTGGGCGAGTCTGACTCGCACTTGTCCGGTTTATTAAAGACGACCACCCCTTGACTGGTTGAGATAGTGTTTTGTTTTCTTTTAAAACCATTAGATAAAAATGTAGATTATGTTAATTAATGCTTTGGGGTATTAATATCAAACAGGTCAATCTGATAAAAATGTAGTGATGGTTCACGCAATGTTTTCAATGTTTTACTTTTACGCTAGCTGTTAAATTTATTTTGATGTTCCGAGTTATAGTTAACGCTATCTCTACTGAGCTCGTTCACTTACGTACTGGCATTCTGTTAAACAAAAGCCATTATTTCTTTTTTGTGAGCGCGTGCTGGCCTTTGTGCCTGAGGCTCACACACAATGGCCACGCGCCCAATCACAAAGGCCACGCGCTCACACAAAAGAAATAATGGCTTTTGTTTAACAGAATGCCATTGTTAGTACAGGTAAGTGAACGAGCTCAGTAGAGATAGCGTTAACTATACAAATGAACGCATGAATGACCTACCTATGTTTTAGCCAGACATATTGAAGAAGTAAATAATACTGCTAACTTTCAATCACATACTTAAATTACTTAATCGATAGTTATCATAATATTATAAATATTTTCAATGCAAATTAGTGTTAAGAGATGTATTCTGCCCTACTAAGCCAAATGGCGCTATTTCGAAAGAAAACTCATTTTTTTAAAATACCATGACGGTGGCAAACAAGCATACGGCCCGCCTGATGGTAAGCAGTCACCGTAGCCTATGGACGCCTGCAACACCAGAGATATTACTTGCGCGTTTCCGACCCTTTAAACGACCCTGTGCTAACTTTTAGCACAGAATAAATAATAGTACTACCGTACAGAAAGAAAACTTCGTACAAAACCGAAGTTTAACAGCGGTTCAGGAATTTCAGGATCATGATATGGCTATTTAGGGTTTTCAAAATTCAGGTCATTATCTTATCTGTGGTCGTGCACGCAAAATGACGTTACGTTGTGCCAACCCTAATAATTTCTCGGAGCAATGCTGAGCCGAACGGAGCCGAGTTTGCCCGAAGCCAGGAGTTTCGCCCCCTGCTTATACTTTAGATTCTATAGCTGATAGTTCAATTTTCAAAATTTGTTATTGAGATAGCGCTATTCGGCTTAGAAGGGCAGTATGTTTACATTTATTTTAAACTGTAAAAAAAGGTAAAATACTTGGGGTCCATGAATAATAAACTGGGTCAAACACATTTTAGAAAAAGGTCATTTCTGTGGAAAATACTTATAAAAGTTAACGACTCTTGGGACCTATGTATCCCGTTTTTCTTATTTGTCTATCAAGTACTGATATAATGTATCCTGCCTGTAAGGGTGCAGCGATAAAAATTCACTTTAAATTCCCTTAAATTTGCGATGTCCACAGAAAAGACTCGAACGAGTTAATAATACTATAACATGTGTATGACCCAACTGTCAATTCGTTAACTGTAAAGCAGGGATGATGCGAATATTCGCATCCGCATCCGCAACCGCGGAACTTTCGCATTATTTTCAACATCCGCATCCGCATCTGCATAAAACCGATGCGGAGCTTATGCGGATGCGGATGTAGAACAGGTAGGTACAGGAACGTCTTAGCGGCGGCGTAAGTGCTAGGTATTTTCGTCATTAGCCAATAGGAATCTCGTTTCGTTTTTGTGATTCGTCGACCGAGCACTTTAACCTATGCCGGACAGCGACAAGAAGTGGAAAGTATGTTTTATTTGAATTTAAGTATAGCAATGCGATTGTGGGTCACCTATATTTTTGGTCAAATACTAAAAGTTTCGTTTTTTTTAAATAAAAATTACTAAAGTGTAATATTTGACGTTTTTTATGTGCCTAATCTCGACATCCGCATCCGCGGATGTGAGCCTTTACAAATCCGCATCCGCATCCGCATTCGCGGATATCAAAAAATCGGCATCTGCAACATCCCCGCTGTAAAGGCCAAAAACACATATTCTTGCATAAAATCATTACATTATTTACATTAGTCAGGTTAATAACTAACAAATCTCACACTCCGCTATAAACCTTGGATTATTCCAGACTAAATTAAAGTTACGGCGCTCGCTCAATGACTTAATGGTATTTCAATGTTGCCTTAGCTTTCACATTTAATCTGTCTGGCGAGGCTTCTGGATTCTAAAGGCATTTTTGAAATCAGATTACTGAGAGCTAAATGAATAAACGCCTATTGTAACACGATAGCCCTTCAGTTTTATTTAATATATAGTACAATATAAAGGAACATATTCAGTATAAAATTTAATTAACCTGAAATGCTCAATTTTGAAAAAAATCCTCATTTTAATAAACCTATGTATTAAGGGCTGTTATAAAATTTTGTCAATTCTTGTAGCTATTTATGTATGAAAAAGTTGACAAAAAAGTTCGGCATTAAAGCAAAAGTTACGTATAAGTGGCTCGTTCTCATTATTACGCCAATATATTGAGCTAATTTTGTTAAAAATACATGAAAAACTTCCGTTTTCATAGAACGCTTCAAAAGTGAGTCAATCCGAATCGATAAAGGATAGGTACAGTCGCCATCAGATATATCGGAGCGCCCGAGGTGCTCACAAATATCTGAACACGCCTCTATTGTCAAGGCGTTAGAGTGCGTGTTCAGATATTTTAAGCACCTCGGGCGCTCTGATATATCTGATGGCGACTGTACGACTCCTGTAAACACACCAATACACACAAACAACACAATCGGTTTTTTAAATGTTATCAAGACATCAATGCCCAATGCCATTGAAGCCGGTAGCAAGAGATTAACAAACCTGCGCTTTGCTGACGACATACTCCTCTTCTCCCACACGTCGTCACATCTGACACAAATGCTGCTAGACGTCAGCACGGCGAGCCTTGAGGTTGGACTTACAATGAATAGAGCTAAAACTCAGCTGATGACCAATCAAGCTAAACATAGCATTGTGGTAGATGGGCAGGATATACAATATGTCGACGAGTACGTTTACTTAGGCCAGATAGCATTCTTCGAGAACAGGCGGTCTATCGAAATCGATAGACGTATCGAGAACGCCTGGAAGAGCTTCTGGTCCATGAAAGCGCTAATGAAGGGCGACCTTCCCTTGTGTCTTAAGCGCAAACTCCTTGACATGTGCATCCTGCTCATCCTAACCTACGGTGGACAAACTTGGTCATTAAGAGGCTCTAAAATCGAAACTCAAGGTTGCCAGCGAGCGATGGAGCGTAGTATATTAGGTGTTCGTAGAACTGATCCAATCAGAAACACGGAACTACGCTCCAGAACTGGAGTTGCAGATGTAGGCGTCAATACCACTAAGCTTAATTGGGACTGGGCTGGACATTTAATTATATATATCGTACATTTAAGTCTCATCTTAAATCATTTAGAAATATGACGTGTAAAAAATTGTATTCTTTTACCAATAAATAATCTGAATCTGAATCTGAATCATGTCTGTCGCATGCATCCGGAAAAGGTGGGCCAAACTGGTTACCGAGTGAGACCCACGGAGCACCATAGACGGTGCAGGCCGGGGCTCAGACCGAAACGGAGATGGCGGGACAACTTGGACGCATTCTACCACACATGGTAGGAAAACCGACGACATGGTCGAGTGGAGAAAACAAGGGGAGGCCTTTACCCAGCAGTGACACCAAAGTAGGCTAATAAAAAAATATCGAGACATCACGAGATTATTTTTGCGAGCATTTGATTCGTGATTATTTCTCGTAAGAAGTTAACTTTCACGCACGCCACTCCTGACTCCAATATCCCAGGATGACGTAAGCCAAAACTAGCAACACGTGGCTATGTAGGTACATATGAGTGCTTTCTTTGTTCGGCAATAATAATAGAATGAGTTGCAATATTTCCCGGCCGCGAATAAGATGTGTGCCAGACGTGAAATCTCATTCCGAATAGTGCCGTGAGTGGTGTGTAGTGATGGAGTGATTGATGTCGATAATGAGGTTGATGAGCAGGATTTTACGTGTCTATTTATTTTTATGTGTTAATACGCTTTGTTTGCAATTGCTTGCTCAAAACTAGCACTGAAATCACGCCGTAGACAAAGTTCATGTTATCAACACCATCTAAAATGTTGGAGTAAGCGCCATTAATGTTATTGTGGTAATTATTTTTAATAATTTTGTTATTTGTTGTCTGCAAACGTAAATAAGTCTATATGACACCGTAAGATTGTGCACCCGTTATTTAGTTTACATTCTAAAGTAGGTCACGTTAGTTTGTAATTTTCCTACCGTCAGTTTATAATGTAACTAGCGAAATTGTAAACTGACGAGTGTTTATAAACATTATACGGTGACATTTATATATACTAAAGCTAAAAAAAATAGTGATCTGGGCGTATTTTGTAAATAAAAGAGCTTAAACATTTAAAGCGTAGATCAAATTTAAATAGACAAATACAGTATTTACATTAACAGGTACATACCTGTTAATGTAAATACTGTATTTAAGATAACTGTATTTAAGTATGTACTTAAAATGGTACTGCAACGTTATCTTAAAACAAAGCAAACATGTTATAAAACCATTAATCTGCTTCGTACTATGAAACTAAAAATAGTAATAGATTTATCTGCTAGCCCTACAAGGCATGCAAAAAACCCCTTAAAAAATTGCAATCGAACCCATGCAATAACTCACAAATCACGATGCAAAACTTAAAAATTCAATTAAAACCTGAAAGGTAACAGATACCCCCCAATAAAACCCTTATATCGCGCTAACACGAAGACATAAATTATAGCCGACGAATTTCACCAATTGCTCCTTCTACCTAAAAACATACTTCCTGGGAATGAAATAGAGTTTACATTTCCCAATAATGGAACAGCTAGTTGAAGAGAAATATCGATATCGACTAATCGATATCGAGGCGAGTCACAAATCACGACACTCGAATCTTGGTCGCAAGCCCGAACGCCTCCGTGATACATTAGGGGGGATAAAAATATTTCTTCTGTAAGGACCTGTTGCTATTCGGTATGAACGAGTGCTGAGTCATGAGTGTGTGGTGTTAAATCTGAACGAAAGATAAATTGTAGGAGGTTTTGGATCACGATCAAATTGCCATAAAAATAACTACAATAATAAGTAATAATATAAGTACCAATGCCGGGCCTTATTTATATTGTATATTATCGAGTCGATAAGATACAAAGATCTCTGGGAGATATCGGACGCACTGGGTTTCTTAGATTAGAATGTAAAGTACTCTGTAATATTTGTAATAAAACAGTTGAGGATATCCTGACAATGGGTCTTACTCTCATCATCATTACTCTTTTAACTTTAAAACTTGCAAGTACTTACTTGCTCACAATTTGCAATAAATCTGATATGGCTAAAATTGTAAACCAGTGTGTGTATATTTTCGAAAAAATATATACCGCATCTACGAGCTCTTGTGACAATTAATATACTGCTTGTCTTACCTGGAACAAAAACGAAGAAACGTTAAAAACTGTTTGTCAGTAAAAAAAATATACAATGTATAAAACAAACACGCTTTAATAATTCAGAAATTTTATACCCTAACAGCTAATACACCTGTATTAGATTGCACTATTTTGAAATATTTATCAGTACGGTTTTTACTCACTATTATTTTTAGTCGCTTTTGGCGACATGTTTCGGATTCTTTGGGAATCCATCCTCAGGCACGAGTGTCCGCGGCGGTTGTACGTCGTGCACTCACAAAAAAAAATAGTGAGTAAAAACCGTACTGATAAATATTTTGAAATATGTCTCACGATAGTTTGTGCGATTATTGCACTATTTTGATTTAGATTCTGGCTTGTGTTTTAAAAATCTCATGATTTTGTAGTGATGGTGTAACATCAAAATACTTAAATTTTATGACGACATTAATAAGTAACTAAATTAAATTCTTTGTAACATAAAATTACTACAATGAAACTATTTCATTCCACTAAAGCGTAATATTTTATTACATTATTGTAAAATGACATTCCACATAAACGTCAAAGTCACTTTAGAGCATGACGAGAAAATTTTAATGTATGCAAACGCAATTATGAAGATTGCCGCCAATCATAGGATGTAATGGAGTCAAAACAAATTGCACATAAATTGAAAATCTACTTTGGCAAACGGGAATGGGCCTTAATTCGATTTTAAGCAATTCTGGGCCCAAATTATTTGTATTATACAGTGCATTCAATTAAGTATTTGCTACTTTGGTGGTTAATCATTTTTCATTTATTGGTTATTGGTTTGCTAAAATAGCTTATGTTCATTCTAAATAGTTTATTCGGTTGTGAATTTTATTCGTTATATATGTCTATGTGTTTCTTACACATAAATTAACAAATGGGCCATGAGCATGTTGGTCTATATGATAAGGTTTATCGAATCTATCATAGACTATTGTTCCAGTAGATACCTATAAACAATTTAACCTTCTACATATAACACGAAAACCATTGAAGTTTACTTATTCTTGCTTATTCGTAATACTTATTTTCGCAACAAATGGCGTATTTTAGTCATCCACATTTCATTGTTTATAATTGTAAATTACGTACAAAATGTCATTTGATTATTTACTAGTTGCTGTTAAAGAAAACAAAAAGTAAAGAGAAATATTGTAAGTTAAACTGCGTGCATCGAAGAAATTTAAACGTACAAGCAGTCTTTATATCTCATTGGGCTACCTTAGCGACTATAGACACAAATTGGTACTTACAGTCAACTTCAATTAGCTCCATGCATGAATTTTTTTTTTTTGGATTCATAATTTATATCGTTGGAACCGTTATTTTATTAAAAAATATTTAAAATGTTGAAAATTTTTGAGCGGTTGAAACGCTCATAATTTTTGGCGCGAATTCGCCAGAGCGTGATGACGTCACACGTTGGGCGGCCCAACTGACGTTTGCTACTTATGACACTAATCTGTCGAACGCGTGACGTCACGTGGCGTTTCGAGCGTTTCGCTCACTAGCTTTTCGCGGGCAAATTTTTGTACTTTTTATTTATAATTTTAAGTAATTAAATGGTAATTTAAAAACGGAAATGCATTTGTAACATGATATAACGGTAACAAACATCCGAATAAAACATATTTCGTTCAAATATAAACTTCATGCATGAGGCTAATTGTAGCAGATGAAACAACTCGCCTAAAGTAACTGCCACGCTGGAATACTTTTCCAAATTGATAATATAGATACAGTTCGCGTTTTAAAAGTATTTGCTACATTCTAATATGTTCTAAGACATGTTTCTTTATAGGGTTCCGTAGCCAAAGGGTAAAAACGGGACCCTATTACCAAGACTCCGCTGTCCGTCTGTCCGTCTGTCTGTCACCAGGCTGTATCTCACGCACTGTGATAGCTAGACAGTTGAAATTTACACAGAATAGATGATGTATTTCTGTTGCCGCTACAACAATAAATACAAAAAAGTACGGAACCCTCGGTGGGCGAGTACGAGAATAGAAGTTTTGAATGATTCACGGTTAGTTTCACTAGACTTATATTGACCGGGATATAGACCGTGATTACCATTTGTATTATTTGTGAGCTCCCGATATTTCGACGCAGTTACATGCGTCACCCGTGAACATGATGCATGTAACTGCGTCGAAATATCGGGAGCTCACAAATAATACAAAAGGTAATCACGGTCTATATCCCGGTCAATATAAGTCACGAGAATAGAAGGTACTTTTGACGCGTAGTCTTATCCGCTACTTTGGATGCTCTGTCCAATGAGATAAGGCCTATGCCCAGCAATCGGGCAAAATAGTCTAGTGACAAAATATCGCCATAATGCGCTTCAATAACCTCTTAAAACAAAACAAACACGTCATCTAAACCTAAGCGAGTGACTTAAAAGTTCCTAAGCGATACCTGCAGACATATCGCGAGGAACAAAGTTGTTCGCATATATCAGAGGCACAACATACTACAAGTTGACTCCGCAAATTGCTCTTCGCACCGCTCCTACTTCGTTTCCGTTGCTTGCACTTCCTTCGCTGCGAACTTTCAACGGATATTCGCTATTTCGCTCTCGCGTACTATGATGGAAAATTAGTTTTAAAACTGGCGCTTAAGGGGCTTGTTTTATTTCGCGATGTTCACTTTGAGTTTATTGTCTTTACGCTTACACGTTTTATGAGTTGGAGGCCGGTGTTTAAAGTTAAACTGCACTTTGTGATGCGGTTAATTCTTGGATTCCAGTCCTGCTTTAAGGATGCATTCTAAGACAAACTATTGTATATTTGTATAAGACGAGTATAAGGATAGACATAACAAGTTAAGATGATCGAGGTTAGAATAGATTTGTTTTATCTTTCAAAAACCTACAAGCTACGATAGTAATTTTCTAAGAAGTAAAATGGTCTGAATAATACACATCATCCTACTTCCAACACTAGAGTTTTGCTCAGATAATTTTAAACACTTCGCCCATTTTGTGATTTCTGCTGGTGACTGTTCACGAAGGCATAATTGGGTAGGTAAAGTTTTTTGAAGATAGGCAAATTATATTTTTATCCGATAGTATTCGTCATAACGATCACGGAAATGCAGCTCTTTCATTTTTATTTCGTATTATTTATTAAATATATTTTTTTAAGTGACCGAGATGACGTTTGTGAAATTTAATAGCAGATCAGGCACTGCAATGCCTGTGCACGTGATTTAATTGATGAGATAGAAAAAAAAAAACGATGTCAAGTCAACTGTCAGTGTCACTTAGCTGTCATTGCCGAAAAATAACCTGAGAATAATAACTAAAGCATATTCTGATGCGATTTAGCTGATTCCCCACGACATCTGCGAGTATTTGGACAAAGATTAAATCTACTTTCGACAACTTGGCACTGCATATTGGACGTTTTCTTGCCTTCACGACGACCCGACCCTTGCGCAGACCCTGGACTGAGTTTTGCAAGAAGGATGAGCGAGTTTATGCGAGCAGATTGTACAAACTTGCCCCACATGGACCTAGTTATGATTTTAAATTATTATCATAACAGTGATAAGCACAATGCCGCCGAAATTAGAGGAGCGAAGGCCCTCCTGTACGTATCAGTGAAATACATACATTAAACATTTTGTTATTTATATTTTACCTGCAATGTTTAGTCTACATATACACCTTAAACCTTAACTTCATTCATTTTTTATTGTTTTAGGGCATCAAGGAACGGATATGTGGAAAATAATGTAGGCTATGTCGAAATGAAAAGAAGCAACACAGAATGTATTTTTCGGGCTAAAGTTGTACCGGAGACCAAATTAAGAAAAAAAAAAAATTATATTGTGACCGTTCACTTAGACGAAAATAATAATAATGTCAATGATGCATCATGTGATAGTGAGGATTGCCCTGCATCAGCTGGTAAATAAAGTCTTATAATAAGTGCCCAAAGGCACACAGAATCGGTTATCGAGACACCCCGAGACAGACCGAGAATGAGTGTGTACAGCCCACATTAGGGTTTTGTGTAACCCGTGCGAAGCCGGGGCGCTATAAATGTTTATTTCATTTTACCCATTTACCAAAATTCCTAGATCTTATAACGGAATACCTAGTGCCTAAATGCCTGAATCTCAGAATGTATTTTTTTTTTCAAACTTCAAATCATTGTAGTGTAGTGATACCTAAATCTCAAATTAGGGGAGAGTGGGTCACAGTGAATTACTTTTTCAGACGGTCAATAAAGTGAATATTAAGTACTATAATAACCTACGTTTTATTCTCGTTCTTCATTTCTACAAAATATTTAGATTTGTATTAAAATGGCCCTTGTTTGACGCAGGTACCTTACCGTTCGAGAAATGGGCCCCTGGTATTTGTGTGTTGAGCAATCGTTATTTGTTTTACAAGGGGGCAAAGTTGTTGTTTAAAGTGGAATTTTGAGCGTTGCAAGGGTTTCAAAGCACGAGGATTAAACAAATTTTGCCCCCGAGTGAAACACAAAAATTTTCACCACACCAACCCGAAGAAAATATTAACTATCAAACAAGACCAAATCCAAATGATCATTCAAAATCATCATTTAAAAGTCAATTCCACCAGCTAACCTAAGGAAACAACTCAAAATTTGCATCTGATTACTTTGCCCCACATGTGGATAAAATACAACTTTCTCATCAGTTTTTGAATAATCAAGAGAGATATTGTTCCTGACTCATGGGTGTTTTCTATGTATATGAGTATGTATTTATCTATATTGGTATGTTGTATATCGTCTCCTAGTACCCTTAGTACAGTCGCCATCAGATATATCGGAGCGGCTCAAAAATATCTGAATACATACCCTCACGCCTTGACAATAAAGATGTGCTCAGATATTTGTGAGAACTTTAGCCGGTCTGACATATCTGATGGCGACTGTACTTACAAACTTTTCTTAGTTTGGGGCTAGGTCGATCTTCGTGTAGGATGTCCCCTAATACTTATTATATAATTTATTTGATAAGTGTTTGTTTATGATAAAAGGATATTCATTTGTGGATTTATATAATAAAACGAGACAAAAATGATTTGATTTTTATTATACTGCTTTGCAAGTTTACATGCTATCAAAACGGCTTCATCTACATACTTGACATGATTATGGTTTACAGTCGAGTGAGGTTCCAAGAATGCGGATTCCCTCAACCGCCGTATGACATGTTCCATGTGTACCCGCAAGCTGGCGATCACTTTGGTTTGTATTACCTCCGCTTTGGAAGGTGTCTCTTTCGAAGAAACAGTTGCAAGCAGTTTCCTGAAACGATAAAACTTTTGTTCAATAACATTTAAAAATGTTTACTTATTAGCCTTACGATCAATACTGTCACTAACACAAAATGATCCAAGGTGGTTGTGAGTAAATTAATTACACAAGCCTTAAAGAACTTGTTTAAAGTGATTTTAAGTTTTTAAACTGCAGCTAGAGGGTTATGATTTTAGACAGTAATACCTACAGTAGCAATGTGTAAAACATATGTAATATTTGACAAATGAAGAATAATGATGTTAACGAAAGAACACGGCAACTTTGTAGCCAAAAAGGACCTACATTAAAGACTACAATCTTAATATGGGACATTTTCTATGAAAAGGGACCTTATTGTCGATAGCGCTTACGCCGCACAGCGTCGCGCGGCATTGTATTTATATCGGAGCATCGTTTATAATGGCGTAAGCGCCATCGACAATAAGGTCCCTTTTTATAGAAAATACCACATATGTAGATTATTTATTATAAACAATACTTACATTGATATGGTCCTCACATACATATAAGTTGCGTTTTGGGCAATATATCTCCAATGCTTGGCACCAAATCGCTTGTAAAGACTTTGGTATGCTTAAATAAGCCGACGTGGTAAAGTCTCGTCTGCGCTTCTTACACGACGGCACAAAACACTGAAGTTCATCCCTGTAATATTGTAGATCCATTCGTGCGTCTTCAGATTCTGGTTCCATGGTGTCTGTGATCTTAATTTACTAATTTATCAGTCCAAGGGTCAGCGCAGGGGTCGGGTCGTCGTAAGGGAAGAAAACGTTGTCCAATAAGCAGTGCCAAGTTGTCGAAAGTAGATTCAATCTTTGTCCAAATACTCGCAGATGTCGTGGTGAATCAGAAGTCCTTGGGTCGTGCTGAGGTCGTCAAAAATCTCAATGATAACACTAAATCGCAAAACGCAAGGTAACAGAAAGGTTGGGCCGTTATTTTTATTTTTTCGGCAATGACAGCTAAGGCTAAGTGACACTGACAGTTGTCATCGTTTTTTTTTCTATCTCATCAATTAAATCACGTGCACAGGCATTAGTGCGATCTGCTGTTAAATTTCACAAACGTCATCTCGGTCACTTAAAAATATATATTTAATAAATAATACGAAATAAAAATAAAAGAGCTGCATTTCCGTGATCGTTATGACGAATACTATCGGATAAAAATATAATTTGCCTATCTTCAAAAAACTTTACCTACCCAATTATTATACCAAAATTACCCTTTTTTTATAAATACTCTATTTTCTGGTATTCACTGAGCTAGTAACTGAGTTTGCCATAAAATTAGTAGTAGTAATCACTTTATTGTACACAACACGGGTTTACATAGAATTTACAGAAATAGAGGTACAGAGGCGAACTTATCCCTAAAGGATATCTTCAAGCTAACCTTACTTAGGCATGTCCAGATGGAAATTACTTCTCTGCAACGTTTACTATGATAAAAACAACCAAACTGTGATTAAACTGAAACTTCCGGCATTCATTGCCACCAGGTTCACTGACTCTCAAACTGCCGAGTGCCATTCATCATTATGACGTTTTGCATTCTCCTAATGGTTCTTTAACTTATGTTCAACTAAAGGCTATAGTCCCTACGATTGCCATATACGGGTTGGTTATATTATAGTTAATGTTTATTACATACATACATACATACATATAATCACGCCTATTTCCCGGAGGGGTCGGCAGAGACCACGGATTTCCACTTGCTACGATCCTGACATACCTCTTTCGCTTCCTTCACTTTCATAACATTCCTCATACACGCTCGCCGGTTTAGGGTGCTCTTGACCTGGCCTTTCTTCAGGATTTCCCCGATCTGATCTGATCAGATCTCATCTTAATGTTTATTATCTGATACATTTGGTTTAAATTGACCTAAAGCCATACCTGGTTTCAAATTATCATTCTGTATACAAAATGGAACTATCCAATGCAGAACAGGTATCAGTGGCTGCAACATGTAATGACGTAAACTGAAAAGAGAATTAACAAACAAATTTTTCGAACCAAGTAAAACGTGTTTTTCTAAATAGGATAGCGTTTAAACGGCCATTTCTCTGTCGGTAGCAAAAAAGGCATGCTGCAGCGTGCATTGTAACCGACAGCTGCTTCGAAATTCAAAATATGAAATTCGAAATTTAAAATTACCAATTGGGCGGTTATTTTCGACAATCGATTCGCGTCAAGCGTGGCAGGTAGCGCCCGAGGTAATCCTGGCGTTTCAAACGACGCGCCGCGCCGCAAACATTAAAAAAGGGCGAAAATGACATTTCCAATTTTCTACTGTTGCTCCGGGGCAAATTCATTTTATTTGTAGGCTCGGATTTAGTCGTCACCCCAGGATTGGACTCGCTAGTTGGCAATATTTCATTGCCATCAAAGGAATTTCGCGTGGCAACCGGAGGCTTTATTAAAGAATAATTCGAACGGCCTTTTAAAAGGAATTTTTCTTAAGAAAATTAGAGGATTTCCTCACATTTTTTGTTTTCTTTTCTGTTTTCTAAATTAAAAATGTATTTAGTTGAGAGGTTTCCCGCGTGCTGTTTCCACGAGATTTTGTTCTTTTGAAATTGGAAAAGGGGAAAAATTAAGAATGCGTGAAAAATCATAAAAGTTCATACCCAATTTATAAAACGTTTTCTCGTTTGTACAATTTCTTTTAATTTTTGCTCAAATTGATTTTAAAAATCACATTCATATTTTCAACACATTGAAGTAACTTTAATTCTGACCTTTTAAACACAAAATATAATAATATATTATACATTAATAATAATAGAGTTTTGAATGATTCACGGTTAGTTTCACTAGACTTATATTGACCGGGATATAATACGAAAGGTAATCACGGTCTATATCCCGGTCAATATAAGTCTAGTGATTCATAATAATAATTCAGCCTATATACGTCACATATGCCTCCTCTCATGCATGAGAGGGCTTAGGTCATTAGTCCCCACGCTAGCCCAATGCGGATTAGGGACTTCACATACACCTTTGAATTTCTTAGCAGATGTATGCAATGCAGGTTTCCTCACGATGTTTTCCTTCACCGAAAAGCAAGTGGTAAATATCAAATGACATTCCGTACATAAGATACGAAAAACTCATTGGTGCGAACCAGGATTTGAGCCCGTGACCTTCTGATGAAAGTCGAACGTCTTATCCACTCGGCCACCACCGCTTTTTCAACTTTAAGTCTTTTAAATATTTATAAATAACTCCGTTGAATAAATAACCATTTATATTGTTTTTGCATCATAGCGAACTTGTACCGGAACACTGTTCTTATGTTAGTTATGTTTTAATCAAGCTAGTTTTGGTAAATATTACTAATAATGATACAAGTTATAATATAGCCAAAGGTAAGTGAACTAGAATGTCTTTCAATTCAATACAAATAAAGCAGAACTTATAATCACCCAACTATACTCCAAAAGCTCCCAACTCTGGTCCAAAACGAACTAGAACATTTTCTATACGACAGGCTTAAACTAAGTTTAGAATTATATACACTCAGCTACACAAAGTGTAAGGAAACGCTCCGAAAAGCCCTTCAAAATATGACGTACAAAGAACGTACAGAATTGTACATTATGATACAAGTGTGCTAAGTTGGTCATTACACACGAGGCGATATTGTGCGCGCGAGCAGTAAGCGAGCCGATGTGTGTAATGACCAATGCACACGCGTTTCATACGACGTTTTTCAATACACTTGCGAGAAAAAAAAGATACTCATATTAATCAAATTTTAATAGTTAAAACAGTTAGTATTGTGTGTTGCATCTGTCATACTGCTGGCCGCCCCTCGCCCCGGCCGCGGGCGGGCCGGCGCGCCGGTGCCCGCCAGTCTGACCAATTAAAGAAGGCTCCCTTTCCATGCATATTATTAGCAATCAGTTACCTTCTTAACTCAGTCGGATAATATAATGAAAAAGCACGAGTGGAATAATACACTGAAAGAGCACGCGTGTTTAATATCTAGGATTATGAGCCAAAAATTGGTGGAATAAAAACGTCGTTTTGAGCAAGTGTGTTGAAAAATCTATTAATATTTGTAAAATTACTATAAGCACAGAATATATAATAGTACTAGGTACATACGATTCACTTCCTAACAAAATGCGTCTGCTACGCGCAAGGCGGCGCAAGCGCATGCAGGCGTCCGTTCCGTAGCGGTGTGCGTCAATTAGTATGGCAAAACCTCAAAATTGAGGCGGCCGCAGGTACTTATAGCAAGACGCGACGAAATCGCGTAATGAGACACGCCTGCTATAAGCAATGTGACTGGATTTACAATAGGATATATAAATATAATATAAATAAATATAAATATTATAGGACATTCTTACACAGATTGACTAAGTCCCACGGTAAGCCCAAGGAGGCTTGTGTTATGGGTACTCAGTATAATATATAAATACTTAAATACATAGAAAACACCCATGACTCAGGAACAAATATCTGTGCTCATCACACAAATAGATGCCCTTACCGGGATTCAAACCCAGGACCATCGGCTTAGTAGCAGTAGCAGTAGGCAGGGTCACTACCCACTAGGCCGGACCGGTCGTCAAAGGATAAATATAATAATTATTCGTTTAATGTATTATAGTATTAAGTTGTTAAACTATATTGTGTATTTTGTAAGTGAAAATTAATACGCATAAACTATTTTTACCATATTTCTCGACTGACACACAGGTCCTAGTTCAGGCACATGTAGACCATCACTATTTTTTATGTTTTTGTTTTATATTTATGTGACCATGAATTACGAGTTTTAAATAAATTATGAAAATACTCTAAGAACAAATTAAATTATTTTCTATGAAAATATTTTTAATTTTGGTTTTTCAAGTAGACACACTACTATTTCTACTCAGGGGGCGCCACAAGCCTTCGGGAATTGTCATATACTTGGAAATTTCGACCCATGCCACCGTGACCGGATAGCCGAGCGGTTCAGGCACCTGTCCGGTAAACGAGGTACGCTGGTTCGATTCCAGCTCTGGACACTGGAGGCTTTGTTCATTTTTTCCTTCGTATATGACATTTATTTCAATTATGAAAATGTTTATGTCTAGAATATTTTTATTCAGGTGTAAATATTTCTTAAATGTCACAGTTCTAAGGCAACAAACACATTATCACAAAAGGAAGAAAAAACTCAGGCAACACCAAAGAGAAGATTGGTGCGAACCAGGATTTGAGCCCGTGACCTTCGGATGTAAGTCGGACGTCATATCCACTCGGCCTCATATCATACGTAATTACGTGATGAACTTGTAAAACATAATTGTAGTACTGGAATAGTTTTACGGTAGGTATAAATAATCTACACCCACTATATAGACATTTAACTATATATCAGGTAAAACATTTTTATATCACAAAACCATAAATATAATACCAACAAACCAACAAAAAACTTGTCGAAAGCCAACGAGTCCATTCACAAGACCAAGGCTAAGCGAACACCATTTTCAAAAGAATTAAAATAGGAAAGCTATGTAAAAATCTCAACTGAATTCTTGAGACGACAAATAAGAGCAACTGCAGTATAATTTGAGTATATTCACAGTACACAGAAGTAACAACAGTGAGCATTACTTATTTGTAAAATGCACTGGTAGCCGAGCTATAAGACGCGCCTTCATCATCGTTTCCAAACCAGCAGACGAATACAAACTTACGTTACATTTTGACATCAAAATGATATCTTAATTATGTCATTTTGTTATGTTATCCATTCTCCCATGCGTCTCGCTTGCGCCAATGGTACAACATTTCATTCGATATTTACCAGATGCTTTTCCGTAAAAGAAATTATCGTGAAGAATCTTGCATTTATGTACGATGATATTTAAAGACGTGAAGTCTTCGTCCATAACTAGGGGACCATTATCTCAAACCTCTTGTGAGGTAAGTGATGCTGGTAGCGTTGAAAACCAATTAATTCCAACTTGAGAGATTTCGTGGCTACACTATTTCTCTGTATCAATAAAGTATTACGTTTTAAGTGTCTATAATTTATGACCTTAATAATAATGCATCAGTAGCGAACGTATTGCTCTAACGTCCGACTGTGGCGGCCTCTATGAATAAATTCATGCTCGCACGACGCTACAATACAGCTGCTGCAAGTCACTGCGGTACCACTACCAACGTCTTTGATTTACCTTGCATTTTATAGGTAACATTTTTATAGGTAAAATTTTATACGTATACTTCACTTATTGACTTTTATGGCAGTAATAACTCTTGTAAAACCACCTTGTCAACTTTAAATAATGGAATGAGTGATTAGAATGATCGCTACTACTATAAGTTTAAAGTCTATTACTTTTTCTGTGATAGTAGGCAAATATGTGGTATTTTCTATAAAAAGGGACCTTATTGTCGATGGCGCTTACGCCATTATATTTAATCGATGCTCCGATATAAATACGATGCCGCGCGACGCTGTGCGGCGTAAGCGCCATCGACAATAAGGTCCCTTTTAATAGAAAATGCCCCATATAATTAACAAATAATTAGTAAATACAACAGTACATTTGTTCTTTTAAGAAATCTTTTTAGTATTGATTTGATGGATTTTATTTATTCATATTTATTACTGTACCGTTAACGTTAAAACAATGTGCGAAAATAACAAAAAAATACTTCAGTATATAAATTTTCATACTTTAGGTTACCATTATTAGGAGGACAATGATTTCAATGCAAAAGGGAATGAAAGTAAAGAAGAAAACCTACGAAATATTTGTTGAATTACAAAAGAAATTAAACATTGTTTAATGCTTTTTGTTTAAAGCCTTAATAGTACAACAATGTGACAAGAACAATATGACCGAGGTTTTGAGAATTTCCACACATAAACCCAAAAGAGAGGTAACTGTGTTACATTTTTCACGACAAAGTGTGCTAAGGCGATTAGCAAAAACAATTGGTTCACCCTTGTTTGCTGAATGTGTATTCATATGAAAACTTTGAATAGAAAAACTCTATTCGCTATGAGGATTTAAGCAACGGGGCCCAAATACCTAATGAAAAGCTTTTGAATCTCTGCCGTTTGTGAAAAATATGTGTAGCAAACATATTTAATTAGATTGTTATTTTTGGATAACAACGATGTTTCTGGAAATTTATGCTTAATTAAACCTATAGTCAGCAAAATAATAATATAGTGCGTGACGGTAACTAGACAGGAGTTAGCTCTTGCGCTGATCCAGTTAAGATATAAAATAAATAAATAAATATTATAGGACATTCTTACACAGATTGACTAAGTCCCACAGTAAGCTCAGGAAGGCTTGTGTTGTGGGTACTTAGACAACGATATATATAATATACAAATACATAAGTACATAGAAAACACCCATGACTCAGGTACAAATATCTGTGCTCATCACACAAATAAATGCCCTTACCGGAGTTCGAACCCAGGACCATCGGCTTCACAGGGCTACCCACTAGGCCAGACCGGTCGTCAAATATAAATGTTATATTGTCGTAAATTAAGAATGTAGTAATAGCCATTGGACAAAGCCGAAACGTAGATATGCATTAGGGTATTTAGAACCAGTCTACAAAGTATCATAACAACCGGTGTAGCGGTTACGAAGAAATTAACAAATTACGATTTTTTTTTTTGGAGCAGCCTGTATGTGTTAGTAGCTCCTGAGGTCATAAATAGTATGAAACCTTCTTCGACCTTTTTGATTATCTTTTTTATTTATGACACTTTTAAGCATGGAGACTGTATAAAGGAGCCTATGAGAGAGTATGAAAAGTGTCCATCAAAAAACAGTAATTAGGCGGCGCCACCATACACCGAAATACTACCAAAAACAACTTACGTAATTTGGTCGGGTTATTTGTTGCCTTATATGGTTCATGTTATACTCATGTCCCAGAGCCTAACTAGCGCCACCGGAGAGATTAGGAACTATTATTTAAAGCTGAATGCGGTCACTTTTACAACAATTCTGCCATAAGAGATTGCGATCCTTTCTATACCATCCATACTTTTAAGATTCTGACTTTTGACAAATGCCATCATTGCCGCCTATTTTCGAACAAATTGTCAAAAACACTGCCGATGATAAATACAGTACGTTTCTTTTTGTTGTCGATTATTAGAAATAACTTTTGTTTGGAAAAATATTTTTTCATCTTTTGTTCTTCTTCTTCTTCCTCCTTTCCTTAGTCCCAGTTCTATCTGGGGTCGGGCCTCCTTGTACGGCGGCGCCAGGACGCTCTATCCTGGGTTGTCATAGGGGTAAGGTTCTGGGCTTTCATCTCCCGCTTGATATTGGACCACCATGTGTCGGGAGGTCTTCCTCTTCCCAAGGATTAAGGATTCTTTTGTTCTTATAAAAAAATATTAACGTTAACTACATCATTCCTGAGAAGTAGCTCTAGGTGGTATTTCAGGGTTCGTCCAATGGCTAATGTTACTCTGTATAAGCTTTATTTAATCTATATTTATATAAATCAATCCCTATTCACGCGTGATGCCGTGACCAAGTGAAGGTCACGGCATTACGCGTGACCGATTGGACCAATTTCGTTAATTCTTTTTTTATTCTTTGTTATTGTCAGAAGGTTCTTATGTAAAAATAGATAGATATAGGTGAAACGAAGTTCGCCGGGTCATCTAGTATGGAATAAATTAGTCTAACGGCGCGATTCGGGAAATGAATTAGAGATTCACTAGACATGAAATAGTGAAGATATGTACCTATATAGTAAAGAGATCGCGCCGTAAGTAAGTTTAGAATAGAATAGCAGAAATTTATTCAAAAACGCTTAAATTTAACTTAAACATTACTTTAGACATACAGAACCAACTTATTATTAAGCGTCACTGAAATGGTCTCCACTCAGCTTAATGTCAAGAATCCAGCTAAGGATCTCGACGCTGGTCTTCCGTGGAGACCCTTCCGAGAGAGCGCAGTTTTCAACAGTTTTCACTATATCTGCGCTATATAGTATAAACAGAAAGGACCCAATATTGAACCTTGCGGCACGCCACGGGAGACTAAAGAAGCATGCCAAAGTTTACGTGCCAAAGGGACCTTTTACTCATTTAGCCGACGCCTCTAAAAAATCTATTATTCTTTTTTAAAGCGTTACACATGTGGGCTCCTGTATCCGTACCACGAGTCACTGACAGTGTCAAAACTGACATTTTTTTTTCTTATAATTATGTTCCTCGCCAAACTGCGATTGCAGTTTGTTGGCGAGATAGCGTTGTTGTTGCTGCTGTGGTTGTTGTTGTTGTTGTTGTTGTTGTTGTTGTTGTTGTTGTTGTTGTTGTTGTTGCGTTGGTGTGGCGTTGTGGTATTGGTGGTGGTGTTGGTAGGGTAACGTCTACGTATTTAACTTTCTGTTCTGTACATCTCGCTTGCACTAATATGCGAGTACGAGCGACACGCATAGAAAGTAAGTTACGCTCTCGATAGCGTTTATGGCAGTGGCAAACTGGTGGTACCCACACTGTAAAGTCTCCTCATAACGGATCGAAACATGTCGTGCGAA
Source organism: Cydia strobilella (assembly GCF_947568885.1). NCBI lineage: Eukaryota > Metazoa > Arthropoda > Insecta > Lepidoptera > Tortricidae > Cydia > Cydia strobilella. The sequence goes on from NC_086041.1 coordinate 35,549,827, forward strand.
GTTCGATTCAAATGACGTACCTTAGTGCTTTTAATTTTATTAAAAAATTTCCAAGTCTCACAAAAGTTTTATATTTCATTTTAAATTTGCAAAAAATAAAAAAAATCTGAAAAAGTCAGCCATATTTAAATTATGGCAGGATAAATAAAATAAATATGCGAAAGTATCAATCGGCAAATTTCACTCGCACCTACCAGCCTACCTACCAGCAATATCAAAACGAGATCAATTTGTAAGCTTCGTATGATCTAGGTGCCCGTAAAAATGTAAGCACAATCACTAAAACTACCAGGACAACATGAATAGCAAAGTGATAGCGTACTAATCCAGCTGAATAATTTACAACAATGCCACAGATTGACCCCGTCCGGTGCGTGAGGGAGCTTTTTGTCGCAGTCCAAACAATTTAACGCAATTATTATTGTTAGCTGTGGCCACAGAGTTGCCATGTGAACATTATTGCGTTCATATTTTTTATGCAACAAATTCAAATTTTCAACCATTTTTTTAGCAAGTACAATTTTTTTTTCGTATGCACACATACACATTTTTGTTGAGTATATCGGGAATTCATTATTTATTTTTTTATAATAATTTATCGCAGCGTTGCGAATCTGTGAACGTTGAAGATAAATTGAATTATCTTAAGATCTTATCGTTTTTTATTAATAATAAAAGCACAGCCTGTTTTAACCAATTCAGCCAGAAGAAAGAAATAAAGATGGCAAATACTTTGCTTAAAAAAATGAGATGATTTGTTAGCTAACGAAAATGAGCTGAAAAAAAGCCTCAAGTAAGCTTGACAGTAATTACATTTTTGAAACTGAAATAACTAATAACCCCAAATAAAACCATCGCAAATTTGATACTTGAAATATATTTTTTATAATATGTAAAACAAGTTATTACAACTGATTCCGCGGCCCACCCGACCGAACACGGGGACGACCCAAACTTCTGTAACAATTTTCGTCGAATAAAGTCGTAAGTGCACTTACGTGTAACACAGATACGCCTTTATTCCACACGATATCTCGCTTCAAAATAATTCTATTCTCTTTCCAACCGACTTGTTTCCCTGAATGTACGTTCGTCGATGCATTATTAAAGCGTACAACTTTCCGAGGTTTTTTTTTTACATCATTGGGGACAGCGTTCAATACTTAGGCGTATTTAGCGTAGGTACTTACGTGTTTGTTCTATTTTGAACGACGGTAACCGTCTATATTTATTCGGTGTAAATTTTAATGCTGAATATGTTTAAAAAGTCTTCTTATTAGAAGGAATGCTATTATTTTCAAAACCATCAGAATGGATTTGAAGGACAAAATACTAAATTTCATTTAATGTGTTTAATAATTTATCGTTGTCATTGAGGAAAACAGAAAACATGTACTTACTACAAATATAAAAAAAAGGAAACATTATTTCATGCTAAAGTCAAAACATAACAAACATAACGCTGGCAAACTAAGTTGAAACTGAATCAGGATGCCTCGACTTTAAGCTACTCCGTACCTGAACTTTATCGAACTCAAAAGGTCGCACTGCACCCGTGACGTAAAGCACATACAACATTCTGTCTACCCCAGCAGTATGTCACTGTTGTCTATCGCTATCTTCAAATTGAGGAGTCTGGATCGATCGCCACAGCCAGAGTAAATTAGCTCTCCCCATTTTGCTAGAGTCTACAGCATTCCATAGCACAAAGGCGTATCTGAAGAAAACATCTACGTCAGATACGTCGTTTTGTGCTAATGTCAGTCTGGGTCGCACCTAGTGCTCGGTGCTCGGTGTGCAATTTGATTTACATTCAGCGTACACAATTACCTTGGGCCGGTCGGAGGAGATCTGGCTCCGACTTGCGTAGACTAGAGGTAGTGGGAAGACAGACAACGTTAATGAAATAAATGAACGTTAGTTTTAGTCCAACGCTTTCTAAGAGATCATTGTGAGTAAATTTGGACGCTGATGCTACGCTGTATAGCAAATGTTAGTTTTATATTACATAACGTAGATACATACTCTAATAATGATGAGTAACTAAAAGGTGTCTGATATGACTTTTTTTCAATAGTTTCAAGATGTCGCCTTCAAAGGAAAAATGGTTTGTGAATATCGTTTGTTGATATATATTGTACTGTGAATATATATTGTACTGTTATAGTTTCTGTCCTCGACTTCATCTGCATGGGATGATGATAATTAATAAAAACTATCCCATGGCCTTGCCCGGAACTCAAACTATATCCGATATGCAAATTCATCTAAATCGGTTCAGCGCTTTAAGCGTGAAGAGGTAACAGACAGAGAGAGTTACTTTCTCGTTTATAATAAGTATGTAGGTATCCAATTTTTAACAGTCTTAATTTAGAAATTAGGATTGATCAATAATAATATGTTAGTGATCTCTTGATTTAATGTTTGATATTCGCAATATTATTTTTAAATTGCTCTTTGTTAAATAAACGTTCAAGTTTGAGTCATTTTTCAAGGCGCTTTTTTATCATATAGGAGGCAAACGAGCAGACGGAACGACGGACGGACAGACGGGTGTTATATAAGAATGTAACTAAGGCCAAGGCTGTTGTTAATTTTGTTTAGATTTTAGAGGTTTACCTACTTCTGGTTGCAGAGGCCAGAAAATAATCGAAAAATGCAATTTGCCTCTCTATCGTTCAAATACGCAAGAGCGATAGAGGCAGATAACGATTTTAGATTTTTCAATGTTAGGCTTTGAGTGCTCTCAAGCGTTAGCCCGAACACAAGGTCGCATGTTCACTTGCGACTTTCTCGCATGCAATACCTTCGACATCCGCCGTCATAGCCTAATTAATTGGTAATCCACATACAAAGCAATTCAATTAAGGCCCAATAATTACTGAACAGCTACAATTAGACATCTGTACGTCTATGTCGCAACTTGAGATCTGTGTTTACTGAACTATGAACGAGTTGAAACGTATACAGTATATATTCATTGTTTGAATATTTGTAGTGTAGTGTAGCATAATGTTATGCTTATAAATTTTTTTTCGTATGTACTTCGTTTAAAAAAAAATTACTAATGAGTATCAAAAACTATATACTTATATATATTATTATTGTGAAACGTTTATAGGGGAGACCGAGGTGAATTGTGATATCGTCGATTTTTTGGTATCTATTAACTAATTACGAGCTCGCAATAGCGCGCGTTTGTTAAAGTTACTAGCTAACAAACGCGCGCTGTTACGAGCTCGCAATAGCGCGCGTTTGTTAAAGTTACTAGCTAACAAACGCGCACTGTTACGAGCTCGCAATAGCGCACGTTTGTTAGTTTAAGTTACTAGCTAACAAACGCGCACTGATACGAGCTCGCAATAGCGCGCGTTTGTTGGTTTAAGTTACTAGCTAACAAACGCGCACTGTTGCGAGCTCGCTAACAGTAACAGTTAATAGGTTCCAAAAAATCAGCCATGTCACAACTCTCCTCTGTCACAGCTCACCTCGGTCTCCTCTACATGTATTATGTATTTATTTTATATTTATTTACGTTATTGTTGTTACGCCATATTAAAAATCTGTTATCTCGGAAATGATATTAATTGGAACGTCCCTGGGTTCGAGCCTATGACTTTCAATTCGAAATTTAACCATCTTACCAACAATTTTGAATGATAAATGTAATCATTTAGGTGTAAAAAATATGTACGTAGTGAAGCTAATCAGCCTCTAGCTAATAGCAACATCAGCCTCATATTACCAAAAGTATTAAAGACTTACTTAAAATCTCCACTATACAACAAAGACTCCCATTAGACTTATATTAACCGGGATATGGACCGTGATTACCTTTTGTATAACACAAACAATACAAAAGGTAATCACGGTCTATATTCCGGTCAATATAAGTCTAGTGAAACTAACCGTGAATCATTCAAAACTCTTAAAGACTCCCATTGCCCTACTGTGTGCTTTAAGTGTGCGCGGTACGTAAGTATGCGCAGTACGTAAGTGTACGTATGTAAAACCTTTCATCGCGACCGATCCAAGTAAATCCGGTCCGATTCTGGCTTGTCTTGTGACCCACTACGTAAGGGCGCTTACACATCACAGACGTTAGGTGCGCGTTTATGGTTAAAAATCTAACAGCAACTATTTTGGCACACTTATGGTAGGGGCAGCGGCTGGGATGTGCGGTGTACGAGCGTCATCAATGTATTTGTAGAGCGAACGTTAAAAAACGTTGACAAACATGATAGAAATTCGCAAACTTATTATATAATTGCGTTTCATGAAATAAATGATCTTATCTTAAATATCTTATCTTACACCGGATCAGTTGAAATACCGATTTCACTGAAACGCGTTTGGTTACGGCTTTTAGATAGCCTAGCTTCCGACTACACAGAAAAGGGTGTACTTATAAATGCTTTCGCCCAGCCAAGTCATGAAAGGTCACAATCTAACACGTTCAACACACGCCAAACGCCCGCTCAAGGCCTGTCAGCAACCATGTGGCAGCGCCCTAAATCCGTAGAAATCCTCTCCCCGCCGCTTCGCATTTATTTGCGACTGACCTACAATTTCGCAAGGAATCCTATATGTGTACATGAATTATTCAATAGTTGATTTTGTTTTGAATATTAGTGTAACTGAATTATATAGGGGTTCGATCGGTTTAGTATCACCGGATGTTTGTTTTTAACCTAACTGTTATCTTTAATAAAACTTGGTGTTGAAAGAAAACTCTAAAATTATTCGTTATATAACGTAACGATAAGTTTTATTAAGGGCCGTTCACATCGATGTAGACTTTCAAAATAAATTTTGCTCTAAATTAAATTCATCTTAAAATCATCTTATAATTCAGAGACTATGTTTATGCCACTTGAAGAACGGATAAAACGAAATATTCAAGCGTTAAGAAATTGAGCGCCGCTCAAGCTGTCATGTTGTTTGCCAGCTGAAGTTAAAGGTCGCACTTAATTGCCAATTAATTATTGTCTGTCGCGTATATACGTCATCACAGTTCAACCACCAAAACATGCCGGCAAAACAAGCGAAAATTACATCTATTAACACAAGTTAAGGACGTTTAAGTGCGTAAGTTGGTCGTAGCAGCGATATCCACCGAAGCATGGCCGTTTAATGAAGACCAATTATCACAGTAATACATGTCATTGTACTTAAGGTAATTCGAGATAATTCGATGAGTTTTAATTATTGTAGCTGGCATTGGTTTGAAAGGTATCATCATCATCATGTCAGCCGATAGACGTCCACTGCTGGATATAGGCCTCCCCCAAGGCTCGCCACTCAGACCGATCCTGTGCCGCTCGCAACCACCGAATTCCCGCGACCTTCACCAGGTCGTCGCTCCATCTCGTTGGAGGCCTACCGGCAGTTCGTCTTCCGGTACGCGGACGCCACTCCAGAACCTTCCGGCCCCACCGGCCATCAGTTCTGCGAGCAATGTGCCCCGCCCACTGCCACTTAAGGTTTGCAATTCTGCGAGATTGTTGAAAGGTATGGAAGGATATGATTGTAAAACACTTATTAAAAGGTTATGTCAAAGTTAATGCGGAGAGAAAGCCGTGAGTGGCGAAGATACAATCGTTAGGTAATACTTTTTAAATGTTACCTCTCCTTGTTGTCCTTATTAGCGTTGAAAAAACCGGGAAAATTACGGGAAAATTTCAAAACGGCTCGTTTTTTTCGAAAACAAACAATTTTTTTTTCGATATACTTAATTACGAATTTATTAAACAGGTAGGTTAAGGCTGCATGTCTAATGTGTTTGTTAATGACATTGACACTGTCATCACTCATCAGTGGCATTGTGTGTGAGTTGTGTGACGTATTTAATTTTTCTGAATAGAACTGAAAAAAAAACGAAAGGAACAAAATTTTGTAAAATTCCCGAAAAAACATTTGTTTTTTTCCGGAATTTTCATCTTTAGTCCTTATCCAATCAATTGTGGGACATAGTCATTTTTTATGATGCTCATCATAATAAAATTGACTTCATGTCTTTGTATAATAAAAGATCCTGATCGAATTAATAGATATATTTTTGTGTTATATCGAGAACGATTTTTTTCTTTGCCAAGGTAAACCCAAGTAAACAAAACATAAACAATAGGTAATTATATCACAAACAAAGACCGATAATCAATTACCTACTCTGTTAAAATGCTTAATTTAATTTCAACATTTCATATTTTATTTATTTATTTAATCTTTATTGCACAAAAGAAAAAACCTTACAGTACAAAAGGCGGACTTAATGCCATAAGGCATAAATTTGAAATATGAAATAGGCATTTATCTCCTTTTTAATAACAAAACTTCCGTGAGACACAGACATATTAAATATATTAATAACGGGTCACTCACGTGTTTTAAGTCGAAAACGCTCGACATGTTTCACTCCGTACCGAGGAGCGTCATCAGGAGCTTGCGTCGACGGTGACGGATTTATCTCCTTTCTCTACTCACATACTGTTGACTTAATGTTTAAATTAATATAATAATGCATGCTGTGATTGCCTGTAAGTGGGGGATCAATAAAAAATGTGCCCTTTTTGTAAGTTAATACTAGTATGTAAATTGTATCTTCTGTTGGTGATCCTAATAATCAAATAAACAAACAAATAAACAAATAAATAAACAAATACCAAAATAATAACCATGATTTTGAATTTAATGTTTATCTATGAAAATTGAATGAAAGGTAATTTGAGTTGATTGAGATGGTTTGGGCACGTGGAAAGAATGAGTAAAATAAGGCTAACAAAGAGAGTGTATAAGAGAGAGGTAGAAGCGGGAGTTAGAAGGGGTAGACCTCGGCGGACTTTCTCTGATCAGATCGGGGAAATCCTGAAGAAAGGCCAGGTCAAGAGCACCCTGAACCGGCGAGCGTGTATGAGGAATGTTATGAAAGTGAAGGAAGCGAAAGAGGTATGTTAGGATCGTAGCAAGTGGAAATCCGTGGTCTCTGCCTACCCCTGCGGAAAATAGGCGTGATTATATGTATATATGTATCATTGTATGTATGAAAATAAAGAAATATATTCATACTTCAAAACAAGCTTTACAATAAAATGACACCAAGTATTATGAAATAATTTTGGGGATTTTAGACTAAATAGTATCCAGTAGCACTTGCTACATGATCCATCTTTCAAAACCTATGAATATTTCGGCAAAATAAAACATTACTTAAGTAATATTACCGAAGAAGAAAATAATATTCCCGAACCGTTCCTATATACTCGTATCTAAATATTACAGAGCAAAACCACTCTAATGTAAGGCGTATTAGCATGAATAATAAAAAAAGTACTGTTCGGTATCATAAAGCGAAGTTATAGGAGCAAATGGGGTGAAAAGCGTCCCAAGGGCCCGGATGAAGGGATTTCCAATATTGTGGAAATATCAGGCGAGTTTCTACGGCGCTCTATATGGCGAAATTTTGTTAAAAACTAAGATAATGGTCATATTTAGCGATATTTAATGTAAATAAAAAAGTTATTTAAGGTTAACTTTTCCTTTTATAAATTATTAACGTGTTCGTATAATATTAACTATTATATGAAATTTAATACAAATATTACCATTCTGTTCACACGTTCTGAAATGTGATCATAAAAAATAGTGAAAATTCCGCTTCATTCGAGTTTAAACCGTGAGTCATAAGTTAGTACACTAAGCTAATAATACTGTTTAACTCACGTATTTTTAGTCACTCGCGCGACTTGTTTCGGAGAGGGCGGCCATCGTTAACGCTACTCAGGCACTATTAGTGCTTGAAAATGAAGTCCTATACTCTCCAAAACCTGTCGCACGAGTGACTAAAAATACGTAAGTTAAACCGTATTATTAGCTTAAAATTCCGCTTTTTAATAAACATACTTATAAATTCATTAGTGAATCAATCATCTAAGCTTATAATTCGGCTGGATCACCTACAGTTATCAGTACTGATTTTTATCAGCTGTTTCTGGTACGACTGATCAAATATTATAATGACGTAGACATACAACATATCCCCATCTCTACAGATATATATAAATATATGTCTAGTTATAACATAGGTAATATTACGGTGACCAGAGGCAAGCACTTGTGCATACCGGCAGCCCAACGACTAGAAATGATTGTTAAGTCGTCGAGAAAACATTCGATAACGTTGAATAACATTGTAGGTAGGAATGCTGTCTAGTGTAATATGAAGTATTGAATTCAGAAATAATATGTGTTTGTTGCGCAAATTATTTGTTTTTAGGTCAAACACATTTTAGAAAAAAGGTCACTTAGATATCTGGGGAAAACAATAAACAGACTTACATGGACCCGGATATGCATCTTACTCACGGGTTCAGTTACCCGTGAACAAGATGCATGTGACTGCGTCGAGGCATCGGGAGCTAAAACTAACCGTAAATAATTCAAATCTGTTACAATGAACCTAAGCCACCACCACCATAAGCCATCCCACCGTCATATACTTATTCAGTTTTTCTTTTTTGATCCTCAAGTACTGAAAAAAATGTATTCTGACCGTGGGTATTAAGGGTGCAGCGTAAAAGTTCTTAGCTGTTGGTTAGCAGTCTCCGACCTCCGAAGCCTATAGATGCCTGCAACTTCAGAGGTGCTCGAGACATGCTCGTTGCCTACCCTAACACTCCGCACCCTCGTTGAGCTCTGGCAACAGTGGCAACCTTACTCACCAGCAGGAACTCAACACTATGAGTAGTATGGTGTGTAACTGTTTTGTTACAGCACGTTCTATATAATAATAATAGTTCTACATACATACATACATACATATAATCACGCCTATTTCCCGGAGGGGTAGGCAGAGACCACGGATTTCCACTTGCTACGATCCTGACATACCTCTTTCGCTTCCTTCACTTTCATAACATTCCTCATACACGCTCGCCGGTTTAGGGTGCTCTTGACCTGGCCTTTCTTCAGGATTTCCCCGATCTGATCAGAGAAAGTCCGCCGAGGTCTGCCCCTTCCAACTCCCGTTTCTACCTCTCTACCTCTCTAATAGTTCTAAATGACATTAAAGCTCTCCAAGGGGCCTCTACGTGTTGGATCTATATCCCCACGCAAGCCTATCAAAAGACCGGGATTTATAGGCCCGTGATATCCAAGGAGATACAAATAATAATAATAATAAATTCATTTATTTCAGATACATGATCCATAATTACAACTATTTACACAAACAACAATCATCAATAAAATTAGAAAGCAAAAAACATTAAAATTCAAATCAATAAAAACTAAAATTAACACTAATATCGTAAAACTAACGATTCAGTTAGACGCCCGTCTATATAACTGCTGACATCAAACTTCACTTTTTTTCATAATCAATTTAGCCTTTTTGCTTCATCAATTGCTTTGTTTTTAATATCAGGTTAATTTATCTCAATTTCAAATCACTACATCTACAAAATCATAATTATACATAATGGTTGACTGTTGGAACATATATTCTGTGCTATAATAGTATTCAATTTGTGCAATATGCGACTGCTACGTAATGAAAGGCATTAAAATACGAGTGCTGATTTATGAAACGAGCTGAAAGCGAGTTTCATAAAAGCATCACATGAGTGTTTAAATGCCTTTATGTATAGTTGCATAGACTACTACTACTGGTTTACTAATGTATTGCCAAAAATCGTTTCCCAAAGTATTACTTCCCAAACTATTTTACGCAAATTATCATTTGGCAAAATTTCATTTCGCAAATTTTCATAATCCAACCTAACCTAACCCAACCTAGTACGTCATTTTCATTTCGCAAGTATGGGGTTGGGAAATGAAATGGTTGCGAAGTAAAAAACTAGCTAAAATTTCGTTTGGGAAATGAAACTGATGCCATAAGTTTGTTGGGAAGTGAAATTTGGCAAAAAATATTTTGGCTAAACGGCGGTATCCCGCTTTATCTACTCACATATTATAAGTTTTTAATAAAATAAAAAAAATTGCAATATCTATACTTTACCTTCATATCTACACAGAAAATCTTACTACGAGCAAAGATAGATATAACTCCGTAATAGATGGATACAGTCTAAGGAAAAAACGTGCCTCGAAAATCAAGAAAATTTGATTCTCGTTCAGAGGGCGCTACTAGTTTTGGCCTACAGTCGTATAGATGGCGTTGACGGTTTCGTTTGTTATTTAACAATTTTAACGCATATCAGTAAAAGAACATGGGTCAAAATCATCAAAATAATTAATGCAAATAAAAAAAATCATTTATCTATATTTAAATACATTTTATCGTATTTTTACAAATCTTCAATTTTAGTTTTAAAGTGTGTCGACAGATGGCAGTGAATTTACTGGGGTTACAAAATTTACTATGACAGTACCGCTCTAGTATAAGTTACTCTATGCTACGAGTGAGTAAGCAAGTTGAAATCACGGCTTACATAAGACAAACTGCAGCTTCGACATATATACAAGTAATAGTCGATGGTCTTCACTTTAATGCCTTCTAATGTACGTACCATATATCTTGCTTAGTCCCATTCGGCGAGGCGACGAGGCAAGCCTGGCATACTGATGTGTTACTTTTAAAATTTATTTCTTGAACCGCGAGTGACTTGCTATGCGATATCGATATAACATGAATTTTTCAGGGTGTATTTTAGAAAAAATATTTAAAAAATCAGCGCAAATTTTTGACCATTAAACGTGACGTTTTGGCTCTTGCCGCTATTCTATATACGAGCTTGGGGTTCGACAACCTTGACATTATAAGTGTATAATTTTAATAAAACCACTGTTATCCGTTGCTGCTTCTGTATGCGTCTGATGAGTTTTTTTTTTTTTTTTTCTTTTTTTTTTTTTTTTTTTTTCTAACAGGACCTTTATACTGTTGTACATATCGGCCCTATTAAGTCCGCTTCTTATAATTTCAGAACAACTATAATCTATTTATTAAGCCTAACTTCAGCCACTCTATACACCGTTTGTGCCGTGTCCGATGTTGGGTTACCAAGAATGTGTATAAATGCACCGATGTCATATGGCATTAGATTGGATGATTTTATTTGTTTTATACAAAACAATGACGATTTTTCATTAACTCTTCATTAACATAATCGGTAAGAAAAACTTTAGCAGAGGCATATAATAAAAAATCGTTAAACATAATGATATGTAGAAAAATTATAAAATACACAATACGATGCTTCAGTAAGTAATGCGGAAAATTTAATTTCTTCAAAATTCAATTTTCAACTTGTTAAAAATTTAATCTACTTAAAAAGTTGTCAAGTCAAATGTCGTTGGTTATAATAATGAAATAACGTGAAAAGGGCTCCATTAGAATATTGCTGATTTAATATTCAATAAGACAATATTTACACGTTACAAAATGTGTTACACAAATTTGTTATTTTAACAAACAAATTACTTAATTGATTTTATGAACGAGAACAGTAAATTAATATAATGTCGGGGTTTCATAACTATAAAATAAAAAAATTACCCCTACGCAATTATGCTAAAAAATGACAACTCATTTTGGAAAAATTATAGCGCATTATATGGTAGCAGAAGAAGAAGAGAAGAAGTTGAACACCGTTGCATTTAATTTTTTAACGAAAAATAGTACGAGCAACGCTAACTGAGGGCCTACTGCGAACGTTTGACGTGTTGCCTCCCTGTCACTCTTACGTACGAATTAACAAGTGCGACAATGAGCCAATACGTCGAACGTGGTTCGCGGTAGGCCCTCTGACCCGGACGCGTGCGACGGATTTTACCTACAATAGCACCAGCTAGCGGACGCTCTGCATCTCTTGTTAAAGTAATAAATAAATCTACAAATGCATATGCTTAACATTGATACGTCTCAAGAAAAACTTCCTTTCAGGCGATCCAAAACACTTTATCCCCAATTATTTGCACACCCCGCTTGCCGTCGCAGCAGGCAAACATTCCGCCAGTAAAAACCAATATAAATCGCTGGCGTGAAATAAACTTTATTTGCGTAGCTTCTATCGGAGAATCAGCTGTTTACATCGATAGATAAACTATCGGTGGTTCAGCCAAGCCCTAGCTCACTGAATAAGAAGTAATGAGTTTTCTTTTACCACCTGACTTCTGGATTGCAGACGCCCTCACTAAACAAGATTAAAATCATGTTTTTCGTTTTATTTGTTTCGTTGGAGCTTAACAGTGCTTGGAATTATTATTTTTGAAGGGAAATAAATGTTTGTACATGCTACAATTTTCAATTACAATGCAATTTTCATACAAACCTCATAAAAAATGTTTTACAACTACATACAGATGTTTGAATAGCGACGTTTCCATGAGGTTAGTTAGAAAAGTTATGGGTATTTCCTTAAAATTTTTGGAAAAAAATAAGAAAGTTTTCATTTTTCAATGAAGAAAAACATTCCGTCAGTACATTGGTTTAAATTAGAATACGTATTTTATCAAACGTTTATAATGACGATAATTCTGACGGTTGATATTGAGATACAGATTGATATATTTATTGATAAAATCATATAGAATAATTTTACATGTCAGATTTTTCATGACATGATGGCAGTGGGCGGGGCACATTGCTCGCAGAACTGATGGCCGGTGGGGCCGGAAGATTCTGGACTGGCGTCCGCGTACCGGAAGACGAACTGCAGTGCTGGTAGGCTTCCAACGAGATGGAGCGACGACCTGGTGAAGGTCGCGGGAATTCGGTGGATGCGAGCGGCACAGAATCGGTCGGAGTGGCGAGCCTTGGGGGAGGCCTATGTCCAACAGTGGACGTCTATCGGCTGACATGATGATGATGATGATGATGACGATTAAGCTCAACATTCCTACTTATTTACTCACTTGGAACCCTAATGAACTCACATACAATAAATAACAGCCTATTCAAAAACCACCAGCATTCAAATATAAACAAAAACCTTTGTATCCTTGCCTTTGTAAACTTCGATAATACTCCAGTATCTCTAGATAATATAAAAACCGTCGGAAACAAATCATAACAAGCCCGACGTTGCCCGCGCGCAGACAGAGCTGCAATTTGTTATCATTAACTGCAGCGCCGCTGATTCGATAATCTAAAAATTCCCTTAGCCGTGGCGGTGTACAGGGCGCGGTGCAAGTCAATGGCTGATATTTATTTACTTTGGGATTTATAACTGTCGAGGTATTGTTTATTTGTTTAGTTGGTTTTAAATAACACTAACGACCCGCCCCGGCTTCGCACAAGTACAGTACAAAACAACTCCTCTTTATTGCACAACCTCTGAATAAATGTGTATGGAAACACAAATAATACATGAAGACAGAGGTTAACAACAGGCGGCCTTATCGCTAAAGAACGATCTCTTCCAGACAACCTTTAGGTAGTGAAGAAATGACACATAACCAATTAGGAGGTGCAAAAAACTAAGTTAAATCTAAATAGCATTATATAAAAAATACCTTTAAAAGCTTTAATTAAAGTATTGGTAGTTCAACTTCAGTAACGCGCGTATAATATCTCCGGTGTTGCAGGCGTCTATAGGCTACGGTAACTGCTTACCATCAGGCGGGCAGTATGCTTGATTGCCACCGACGTTGTATAAAGAAAAGAAAAAAACTAATTTACACAAAACCTTTACATATAAACCTTCCTCTTGAATCACTATCTATTTAAAAAAACCGCATCAAAATCCGTTGCGTAGTTTTAAAGATCTAAGCATACATAGGGACAGACGGACAGACAGGGGAAAGCAACTTTGTTTTATATTATGTAGTGATTTTCTAAGATGGAAGTACATACCTATGCAATTATTATTTCTTTTCCCAGGCATTTAAATATCCATAATGTTAACAAGCTTTAATTTTTGGACTTTTTGAAAATATTTCGCTTTGCAATTTGCATAATATATGAAAAATAGATACATATTTTTTTATAGGTACTACAGGATATTATAAATAAGTAAAGTCATATTAAGCATTATTGTTGAGCCACAAGAAATTATTGAAAAAGTCAATCTCAAAATAAGAACGAACGGAAATATTTCTCATAAATAAAAATCTCACGTGCAAATTCCACGTACCTATTTTAGAACAAAAATAAAACTCAACGCTCATATTTCGAGCCATGCACAAGACGTAGCGACGTCGCGGCGACACCGCGCCGACAACACGCCATTTGTAAACTATTTGTATGCGGGCGAGTATGCCGAGCTCACTTTTCTTACTCCGCCGTGACGAACCGGCGTCGAGGTCCTATCTGCGACGCTTTCCAACAACGCTGCCTCACCATGCGGTCGCGTAGCTTAATCCCACCCGTGTCAAACACAGCGTCGTCTGTGACGCGCACAAAGACTAGAGTTTAGCTCAGCACAGTGACATTGGTATTTATGTGCCGTTCGAATATCGGGTGCATGCTCTTCGGATTAAATTTTGTTCGTGCGCTGTTCGCGCTCGCTCGCTTGATACGTTGATTGAAAGGCATTTTCGTACGTGTTTCGCGTTTTGCGATGATCTTTTGTTGGAACCAAAGGAAAGGTTTCACTCACGGTGGATTGGAGGTAAATTTTTACGTAAGGTGGATAAAAATAGGAATAGCTATGAGACAAGAGCGTCGTTGAGGGGTTTCGCTATTAATTTCAGAGCGATAAATCTAGTTTTAAGTGTAGGGTTGGAGTCGGCGTAGTTTTTATCGCGTATATATATATCTTTACTTGAAAATAATTGTAGTGTATAACTAGCCTTATGAACCGATTTTGCATGTACAACCAGCCTTAAAGTTTGTAGTCTATGATTGTTCATTATTTTAGTATGTGGGTATTTTTGCACTTTGTAATTTTTCCTCAGTCACCCGTTGACCACGAACGCTGTAAAGGGTTCGAAACGTCGGGATGTATTATAAATTCAATATACGCGATATAATCCGTTTTCATAGTTTTATTTCTAGTTTTAGGACTTTATAAGGCTTTAATATTTAGGTACTTACCTACTTAGTTTGATACTTAAGTGCAGACAACAAGACAGGTTTAACGTGAAACTTACTGTCACTACAAATTTCGCGAACTACGCTATGCGCGTAGCCATTAACATGGGAAAATCCATATGTAGCGAAAAGCGCCTACGAATGAAGAACCCGCCTAGCGGTTAGCTAGCAGTGAATGTGTTAAGAGAGTAAATCGCAAAGTTTAATTAATGGTTTTCAATTAAATCTGTTTCTTGTCGGCTTGAAAGCTGACACCTGACAATGACAATTGTATGTACATTTCTGGGTACTTTTGAGTCTACATTTGAATAGCTCGACTCGTTTTCACGAGACTGCGCTATCAAAACTTCCAAGTTTTAAGTCCCGATTCGAGTCCTTTATTGAGTCTCAAGCGCAACTCAATGAGTCGAGTTTCCGAATAAATACCAGTCAACAATTATGAAGATAAGCGTTATTTTATTGTGTACCGAACCCATGAATACAATGCATTTTGAATTTTTCGTAAATCAAAGTTTCAAAGTTCAAAATATACTTTATTTATGTAGGTTCAGCAACAAGCACTTACGAATAGTAGGTATTACATATAATTATATTATCTTAAGTTAATTATCAGAGCAATTTATTGATGTAAATATAATTCATAATAATATTGAATTATTATACATATCAAATTTAATTAAGAATTTCACAAAAAGATCGTCAAACATAAAAAAAATGTATAAAAAATACTAGTCTAGATTTTTTTTTGAACAATCTGTCAAAAATATTAGATTATTTTAAACCGGGTCACTCACGTATTATTAAATTGGACCGAAACATGTCGAGCTATTCGACTTAATAATACGTGAGTAACCCGGTTTAAAATAATCTAATATGATTGAGTCTCACGGGAGTTTTATAGTTAAAATCTGTCAAAAAAATCACAACAAAACAAGTACTTACATCTGCATACATTGGAATATCCATTTCCATAATAAAATGAGTTCTCTGAAAAGGACTCATATCTCTACAATTGTTTTGGGCCTCTAACAAGTTGAAAATAACTTAAATTTCGACTTAATTATATGAGTTTAAAAACACAGTCAAGACTTAAAGCAGGGGACTCAAAAAACTCATCTTAACCAACACTACACGTCCACACTGGTAAAATCTTATATACAAATCCCGTGTATGACCCTATAATCATAAACAAACAATAGACCAAAACCATAAACCGCCTCGATTATCACATTTATCGTCCTCCTTTTGTCGCTCGACTCACTCCGCGTTTCGTACTAGTTTTTATCAAGACCTAAATCTCCGGAAACAAGCGCAAATAACATTGTTAGACACAGGAAGATATATCGTTTATGACAAACTTGAGTACACCATTGTCGTACAGTTTCCGAGTTTATTGCCTGGACTATAAAAATGCATCGAACGTTGCAATGGTTTTAGTGCGTCTCCGTTTTATATTAGGCACTTTGCATTCCACATGCGAGCGATAGCCCGATCAACAAGGCAGTTAACCTCATATAAATGTTTGTTTGTTTTTTTTTTTATGAAATAGGAGGCAAACGAGCAGACGGATCACCTGATGGTAAGCGATTACCGCCGCCCATGGACACCCGCAACACCAGAGGGGTTGTAAGTGCGTTGCCGGCCTTTAAGATG
The DNA here is from genome assembly GCF_947568885.1 of Cydia strobilella. Classification (NCBI taxonomy): domain Eukaryota; kingdom Metazoa; phylum Arthropoda; class Insecta; order Lepidoptera; family Tortricidae; genus Cydia; species Cydia strobilella. The sequence goes on from NC_086041.1 coordinate 35,566,469, forward strand.
AGAATACGCTCTTTTCTTGAAGGTTTGAAGGTCATATCGGCCCGGAAATACCGCAGGCGACAGTTCATTCCACAGTTTAGCTGTGCGAGGCAGGAAGTTTCTAGAGAAACGCACAGTTGAGGACTGCCAACCATCTAAGTGGTGAGGATGGTAATGTTGTCGCGTAGGGCGATGGCGAAAAGAAGCTGCAGGGATTAATCCGAACAAATTGTTTAAAATGTTTAAATTATTGTATTTTTATTACTTGTGAAATTGGCAGTTTACTGTAAAAACGTTTTAGTTATTATAATCTTACTATTATGCAAAGAGAATATACGCAAATATACGAAAATATTTATAAATTATCGCAAATTAATCAATTGGCGAACCTCATTTATCTAATGCATTATTTTGTTAAAAATGGTAGAAGATGTCCTACACGGCGGTCAATTCGAACAACGTGATAATTACTAGATAAGAGAATAATAGTAATAGATACGTTATAGTTTAGTTCTCAACTAATAACTGTTATCTTTTGCAGTTCGATTCGAGAAACCAATTGTCATTTCACGCTACAATTATTGCGACGTTTTGGGATATCCATTAGATCCAAGAGATCGTTCAATAGGACATTCGGAATCGCGGAAATGTCAAATTTGACATGACTTTTACAGCTATGCTAGTACATATTTATTTTATTGTATAATGCTATTATTGATGTATTTTAGTTATTCGTAGACGTTAATATTGTAGTTTCCTTTTTAAATATTATTGTACGTTCTGTAAGTTTGTCTATCTATCTAATTCGAATTTTCCACTCATTTACTCTAAGGTTAGCTGGAAGAGATCCCTTATAGGGATAAGCTCGCCTTTGTACCTAAATTTATATGAATTTCATGTTAACAATTTTTGTTTTGTACAATAAAGTGATTTACTACTACAGTTACTACTACTACTTTTTTAAATATCTCGTTATCGTTTCTGTTTCATATCTAGTGGATATCTAGTTGATATCTAGATCACTGTTTGAATTGGCCCGTAAGTTGTATACGCAAAAGGTTTTTCTCTTAATAACCTGCAACACTTTTCGAGAATTATATATAGTCAGTCAGTCTGAGCAACTTCTACTATGGGATCAACCCCAAAACGGAATGTTGCTATTTTCTATGGAAGACTTAATTTTTTTCGCGATTTCTGGGCTATCCCCGCAACTGAGCAACTTTTACTATGGGATTGGTCCCATAGTAAAAGTTTCTCAGAAAGACCTATATGTAATAAAAACACCCTGCATAAACTTGTTCATTTAAAAATGAACTATAATGTTATAGGAATTCAGATCAAAGAATCACCAGCTCAATCTGATATATCAGGTTTCCCAATGATATTTTATTTCAGTAGATTTTGGGAAAACGCCACTCCATTCTGGAATTTCCGGCGAAATTGTTGAATTATAAAATTGGCTCGTTCATTTCATTTAAAAATATTGTATACAGGTGGATTTCAAAACTTAAATTTCATCATTTATAAGACTCCGAAGATTCCGCATATTTTTAAAACGTTAATTTATTATTTTGTTTTATGCCTATAATAAAAGCATCCTGATATAGGTTCATTCACCTAAAAGGAAGTCCCAACCACTGATGGCAATTTGTAGATTAAGCTTACAAGGAAATAAAACAATTTTCATTTCCATTTTCATTTCATTTTCATTCGAATAAAAGGGTGTACATATTACGTTTCTCATTTTATAAATAATAAATACTGATATGATTTTTTTACTAGTTAATACCATTTTAACAAGCAGGTTCTTAGTTAATGATATACTATCTTTTTAACTACGAATCAGAGCTCCAGTGAAAGTAAACATTTGTGTAAGTTAGCAGTAGAAGCAGGCGCATTCCAATTTCAAAAACGCAATCTTGACCTGTAACTGCATTTCGCTTGCAAAAATACTACAAGATGAACTCACATATGTGTTATTTTCTATAAAAAGGAATGCTCCGATATAAATACATTACCGCGCGACGCTGTGCGGCGTAAGAGCCATCGACAATAAGGTCCCTTTTCATAGAAAATGCCCCATATTATATCATGTATATTAAAGTATGATTGAATTAACGTGTAAAATTTGTACAACTTTATCAATAAATGTATCTTATCTTGTCTAATCTTAAGTATGTTATCTTATCTTATTTTATCTTATCTTATCTTATCTTATCTTATCTAATCTTATCTTATCTTATCTTATCTTATCTTATCTTATCTTATCTTATCTTATCTTATCTTATCTTACACTAATGTGAAATTAAGATCTTATTTTTAAGTTCGAATGCGCCTTGTGCACTTGCTGGGTATCAACTCTGACGTTACTCGCAGATAGAATTCAATTATTAACCGATGCCCCCGTTGCTTTGCCGACCATTTTGTGCTGAAAGCGAGGGCGAAAATAGAACTGTCTACATATGCTCTAAGAACAAATTAAATTATTTTGTGTTTTTTCAAGTAGACACACTACTATTTAAATTATAAACTTAGATGGCCAGGGGGCGCCACAAGCCTTCGGGAAATTGTCATATACTTGGGAATTTCGACTCATGCCACTGTGACCGGATAGCCGAGCGGTTCAGGCACCTGTCCGGTAAACGGGGGACGCTGGTTCGATTCCAGCTCTGGACATTTTGGACAGCAGAGCTTGGTCATTTTTTCCTTCGTATATGACATTTATTTCAGTTTATTGTCAGTTTAGTGTTGTTTGTTTTTTATTATTGTTGTTTGTGTTATTGTGTTGTTTTGTTTATTGTGTGTTGTTTTTGCTCCAGTGCATGTGTAAAATAAGTTTTATATTTAAAAATAATGTCAAATGTCGCTATATAAAGTACGCCGCCTCCAATTGAGGGGGGTTTAAATCTTCTCGGGGCAGAGGTGTTGGGTTAGAGCCGGCGTAGCTTTATTTGACGTTCATAAGCGCATTGTAATATGACAACTTGAATAATAAACTTTCTTTATCTTTATCTTTCTGTACGGTCAACGAATACCCTATAAAACCCTAAAAAACCGACAAGTGCAAGTCGGACTCGCGCACGAAGGGTTCCGTACCATTACGCAAAAAACGGCAAAACAATCACGTTTGTTTTATGGGAGTCCCACTTAAATATTTATTTTATTCTGTTTTAGTACTTATTTGTTGTTATAGCGGCAACAAAAATACGTCATCTGTGAAAATTTCAACTGTCTAGCTATCACGATTCATGAGATACAGCCTGGCGACAGACGGACAGACGGACGGACAGCGGAGTCTTAGTAATAGGGTCCCATTTTTACCCTTTTTGTACGGAACCCTAAAAAAGAACTCAGATAGACGCAATAATATTTTTTTCTTTAATTCGCCATTCGCAAATCCACTGAATCCCGAAACATTGATCCACTGATCTCTAACGGACCGACAAACACTCGTCGCCACTAGAGATGACAAACTAAATTGCAATCGTTTTGCATACAGAGAATATCAGAAATCAAGGGAATCGAACTTGTGTTGTTCGACACGCGCCAAAGTTGTATGGCTCTCTAATGTTAAGGTTAAAGACACGTTTTTAAAGATGCTTATATTAATTTGGATTTCTCTCCGATAAGATTTACTTTATGCACTAAAAGCACTTAAGTTCTAAGAATATATATATATATATATATTTTTAATGTGATATTCAGCAAACGAGCAGACGAGCCGCCTGATGGGAAGCAGTCATCGTCGCCCATGGACGTAAGCAACATCACAGGAGCCACTTAAGCATTGCCGACCCTTGAGAACCCTAAATACCCGCTTCTTGAAGAATCCCATGTCGTAGCACAAAGGAAATACCTCAGGAGGCAACTCATTCCACATTCTGCACGTTCTGGGAAGAAACGAGCGGGATGCCCGCTTATTCATGGTGTGCCATGTGTCTAAGAAGTGAGGATGAGCTTTGCTCCTATATAAAACAAAACCATAAAAATAATCCAGTGAATATTTAAAATATCCGCAACGCAGGCTTCGCCAGGTGGCTACAAATGAAGGGTACACGGAAAGAACATGTCTAGTCACTTAAGTAACATTTTGAGTAATCGCGGTTTTAAAATTTGGAACCATGTCAAAATGTATGGTAATTCAGTGACCAGGTCTTTTTTAACTAAAAAAAAGTTGTGTTACATATTATACAGTGGCAGCAAAAAGATATAACCAATAGTTCATTAAGAGATCTACATTTTGAAATGAAAATCTCATTTTCCGAAAAAAGTGACTAGACATGTTCTTTCCGTGTACCCTTCAAATGCAAATCACCAACATGCTTCGTCTTAAACAAACCAATGATGATATCCGCAACAGGCTTCGTAATTTTTAAACAATATTAGTTCTAAGATGGTTGAGTTCTCTGGATATTTACTATCAAGTTTATATCAAACTATGCATGCATCTAGTATAAAACTGGATAAGGCATGTGGTGGGGGGAACTGTCAGAACGGAATAGTCATAAGTATATTTCAGTAGGAGTATCGGAGAAAGCGTTATTGTTTGTCCTTGTTACACTTAAAAAAAATCCCCCCGTAAAGTATGGTTTACGGTGGGCTACAAATATACTCGGCCAATCATATTGTGTATGTTCTGTCGCTCACGGGCGCACGCGGTAGGCCACTTCTATAGGATCCTAACTTCTATGTTGTTTCCAACATCAAGAATTATTATTATTATTACGAGCCTATTGTGTCCCACTGCTAAGCAAAGGCCTCCCCCCTCTTCTTCCACTCCTCCCGGTTTTGAGCTACATCTGGCCAGTCGCTCAAAAAGGAGTCCAAGTTATCCCGCCATCGCCGACGAGGTCTGCCGGATCCCCGGTTTGACTCATGGGGCACCCACTCTGTGGTTATTTTGGCCCACATGTCATTCGGCATGCGGCAGACATGACCAGCCCAGTCCCACTTTAACTTGTCCGCTTTCCGAGCTACATCTATTATTTGGGTTTTAGAGCGCAGCGTGGTGTTCCGGATGCGATCCCCGAGTTTCACACCTAATATGTTGCGCTCCATACCTCTCTGACATTAAGAATAAAGCATTTAATAAATTCATTGAAGAAAATGCCTTTACCGCGTCTCGAATAGATCACCCGAGTTGAATCGGGAGTAAATTAATAATCGTATTACTTTTTCCACTAAATGCAAATATTTGGCGACGGCCGCGAGTGCTGCGCGCTGATACAGCCACGCCGATTCTTGCCAATGGAAGGGGCATTATTCATTCTTTGACACTTCATATATTCTTTTTTTATTATTTGCACTGGGTATATATTAATATTGGTCTTTTGAGAAAAAAAATATACCTCTCGTGTCGAATTATGGCCCGTATAATTTCCTTCAAGTTTCTATTGGTTCGGCTTAATTTAAAAATAATAGATGAAAAAGGATTTTGAATTAAATTTTAAATGTTATATTTCTTAAAAAATGTGCTTAACTTCAAAAAAATATCTACACACAATTTAGCGATAGCTATTCCATATAAAAATGAACTGTCACTGGCCATCCCTGCAGGCCAGCCAGCGTGTTTAACATTTTTTAAATTTCTGCATACTGTTTTGTCCTAATGGGCACTAGCCCTAACGATCAATTGTCATAACAATTGTTTTCTATAATGTAATTGTTGTCCTAAAACTCATTTGTCCTAAGCATTTTTACCAAATCGATCAATATTCCTAATGTTTTTTTAATTTAATTCCGATACAGATCCCTGTATGATTATCCTAAATAATATCAATTGATAGTCACTTTCTGCCTTATCAAACTATGTTATTTTACAGGAATAGGGAACAGACGCCGGTTCCCGACAATGGAAGACACATTATTCATTGTTTGACAGTGCAATTATAGATTTCTTTTCGTTTGTTTGCACTGGGAGTCGCATTAACCTTTGGAATTATTTGTCTGGCCACGCGTGGAGAAACGAGTTTTTATTAAAATTTAATCTACATACATAATAAATATCATAAACGCTCTGATTTGTTCAACAGCAAATGACTTCCACAATAAAGATAAACTATTTTGTTAGGACAAAATTCTGTGGAAGTGTTACTAATTGCGTACCTATAGTGGACGAAATATATTTTTGACCTCAGCAGCTCGAACAAGCCTACTTTCGTCACTCCCTGGAGTGAGGAAAGTCGCACTTTCCTCACTCCAGGGAGTGAAACAATGTAGCTTTTTAATTTAGTGAAGGCCATGAACTTCATACTTTTATTACATTTTTTTTATGGTACGGTACGGTACGGTACGCTACGGTCCGGTCCGGTCCGGTCCGGTCCGGTCTCGTATCGTATCGTATCTTATCGTATCGTACATATTATAATACTTTTTTTTCTGTTTATTCTGTGTAATTCGAAATACATTTTAACCTTTAATATGTTCTCACTACTGAGGTGAAAAATTATGTGTGCAACACGAGAGCAAAGTTACTTTACATCTCGGGACTCAAGATAAACACTCGCAAGAAAAACCAACTTTCCTCTCTTGTTGCACAAATAACTATTGCACGGATTGGTCAAAAAACTTTATCTTTACAAATATAAAAGGACAAAGAAGGGCGAAGTACTATGCCGTACGTCCTATCCATATAGTGGGAGTAACTAGTTGTGATACTTTGTGTTTTTGGGATAATATCGACACGTTATTAGGTAAATTGAACTATCGACACCCACCGTATTTACTTTGAAATTAATGTTTCTTCACATAAATCTTTTATTTTATTAAATAATATACTTTCTTTTGATACCCATATTGCTATGGTAAGAAACCCTTCCCTTTTTTTCATTAGGCGGGCGCCGTTTTCAAAATTTATATAGCCTGTCACTACCAAAATTCTGACTAATTCAACGACACCTGATACGTCAAAAATCGTCCAGCCGTTTTGGCTGTAAGGCATGCCAAAGAAATTGAAATACATGCATACATACATATAGGTACATACGCTCCGAAAATATTACCCTTCGGCTGGTTAAAAACCAGCAAACGTCCGCAAACTCAAAACGGACGCTTCCAGTTCTCATTTCCACGCCGTCCTCCATTGTGAAACTTTCATAATCCGTTTTCCCGCTATTTCATACAGCTCGTGAAATATTTTGATTGGATTTCACGTGTATTATTTACTGTTCTGACACCCGTCAGACGCGATGCGAATGCTGAGTTTTTTATTCAGAAATCGACCTTTTTAACAAGATAATCATGTGTTGCAATTTTAACTGAAACGTAATATTCATCCCTACTAATCCTTACTAATATTATAAATGCGAATGAACTTATACAACTGTTCATATGTATGTTACTTCTTCACGCTTAAACTACTGAATAACTATGTAGCTTACATACTGCTTATTTTGATCGCTTTCAGTTTTATGGAACTCTGTGTGTGTGGTAGTTGTGTGTCTGGATTCAGATCTCAAGAGTCCAATTCGAACCTCACTCGATCTTTACGACAGATAAATAAATGTGTGGTCTTTCTTTGGGTTTTCTTTCTAAATACATATACAGTTCACCATCAGATATATCCGAGCGGCCGCGAGACACTCAAAAATACCTGAAAATGTACTTTACAATGCATGTGCTCGAAAAGTGAGTTTCCTACGGAGCCATATCATGCGGAAAGTACTACTTTTCCGCACTAGTGCTTTTTGTTTTCAATTTTTTCGAAAGTTTAAAGGGCCATATGTACTGTAAAACGTTGTACGATACACGTGCGAATAAGTAATTCGCAACTCGTGTCGATTTAAAACACGCCTTTTAATAATTAAACTTATTTGCCATGATATGTTTTTTTATTTATTTACTCGCACAATGCATAGTAAAACATTGTATGATACACGTGCGTAAAAATGATTTCCGCACTTGTTGCATACATAGCTATTACAGTACATATGGTGCTACTTTCTCGCACTAGTGCGTAAAAGAGCACTTTTCGTGCATATGTCGAAAGTTTAAAGGGCCATATGTACTGTAAAACGTTGTACGATACACGTGCGAATAGGTAATTCGCAACTCCCTGCGGTCGTATTTTAATTTGTCGTCACTCGTTTCGAATTTCTTCTTTTCCGCACTCGTATCGTAAATAACTATTAAAATCTTGATAAGGCTTTATTCAAATATTTGTAAACACCTTGGCCATTCCGATATATTAAATGGCGACTGTACATTAATTTTACAATATATATATATATATATATATATATATTTATTTATTTCACAATTTATATTTATTTTGCCCTATACAAAGTGTAAGGAATATATTGCTAGAATAAGACCAAGATAAGTCTTTAACGATTTTAATAGCATACGCATTTCAAGTGTTATTTACACGTCATAATTTCATAGAAGTTAGACGCGTACGTTTGTCGCGTATATATTTACTTGAAAATAGTTGTATTTAATATTATCTTCGGTTACCACGATAGTTACTCATGAAATAAAACTATGAAAACGGATTATATCGCGTATATTGACGGTGACGGTGATGGTAACGGGTGACACCCGGTGACCACGAACGCTGTAAAGAATTCGAAACGTCGGGATGTATTATAAATTCAATATACGCGATATAATCCGTTTTCATAGTTTTATTTCAATAGTTGTATTGTATAACTAGCCTTATGAACCGATTTTGCATGTACAACCATTCAACAACCAGCCTTGAAATTTGTAGTTTATTATGGTTCATTATTTTTGTATGTGGGTATTATTGCACAGTGTAGCCTTTCCTCAGTCACCCGTTGACCACGAACGCTGTCAAGAGTTCGAAACGTCGGGATGTATTATAAATTTAATATACGCGATATAATCCGATTTCATAGTTTTATTTCAAAAGTTAGACGTTTAAAATAACACTTGCACTGCGTGTACTATCAAAACCTTTGCACTTATCTTGGTCAAACTCTACTATTTTGCATACCGTATTTATAATTTGTTTTAAATATCTCGCTTATTCGTAATTTCGAGAAATTGCACAGGACCGCGATCAGTGGCGAACGAACAGTTTTGTTGGAGGCCAAGAGTAAGTAAATATAAGTATTCGTAATATTACAAAAAAAATACTTTTTTAATACAGTTGCTCAAAAAGTGGTACTTTTTGTGGCTGCGTAGCGTGCGAGAAGCTCAATTTCTCGAACTAGTGCTTTTTACTTTTTAGTTCCAAACTATACTTTCGAAACGCAGTTAAAATGTAATTTAGCTTGAGCAGGTACCAGGGCCTCATGAGTTATGAGGAGGTGTCGTTGACCAACCCGCGCCGGGCCCGCGGCGGCCGCGGCCGGGGCGCGCACGAGTATGAAGGTATCGCGGGCTGCGGCAGCTCGCGTATCGCGGGCTGTATAGGTACTTTTGGTTTTGGTTTGGTTTGGTGGTATGATTCTACTAATGATATATTAATTTATTATTTTTTCGCAATTGTATTAAAAAACGTCGTTTACAACACGTGTGAAATGTCTTTTTACCACTCGTACCGGGTCTTGCCACTCGCTTTCAGCTCGTGGCAAGATACCTCGGTACTAGTAGTAAAAAGACATTCTTTTCACACTAGTTGTAAAATGTACTATTTTTTTATTAGCCTGTTAGTGTGTCCCACTGCTGAGCAAGGGCCTCCCCTCTTTCCCGCCACTTGGCTCTATCCAATGCATATTCCCGCTACTCCACACAAAATGTGTCGAGGTTTACTCATTTTAATTAAAACCAACCGTTTCTATCGCGGTTTAATAAACATCGCTCTTATTCAACCTCTGTCTTGGAAGAAATTGATACATCGGATAATATTATATCAGTCTATAAGTTCAACGCTATCAGCTGAATCTTCATCAAAACAATCATGCAGTCCATCTCCCCCAACTGAAGCGATCAGTTCCAAACTAAACTAATGGAATATTATTAGAGTTTGTTTGTTCTGCCAAGTTTATACATACGTTTAACTTCGGGATGATATTGGGGCAGTGGCACATGGGTGTCTGCAACGTTTATAATAATAACTCATCGTGTACCACTTATCCGAAGAGCATTTTCAGAAAAAAGTGTACTATTTACGTTTTTCGAAAAAACCATCAAGTTTTAGGTTATTTCTACTTAGAATCACGACGACTATCGAACAAAAAGAAGAAAAATAAGTTCCCAAAAAATTTACCTTTTTGTGACGCATTATCGCATACATTTTGTATGGACCGTCACAAAATTGACACTCGATTTTTTATGTTTCTACACGAGTATTTTTCTTTATTCTAATCAAGTTCTCGTAATTCTGAGTCGAAATAATCCAAAAATTGATAGTCGAGTTGTTAGTTTATCGAAAAAAGTACCTAAATGATACACTTTTTTTTAAATCCCCCTTAAATATGGAAATAATTACCGTAAAGGGCTGAATCATGTCACAATCATTAGTAGTTAACCGCCATCCTCTTCCAAGCCGTACAATCCACAATTTTAAGCATCACTTAACATCGATAATTGACGGCGCCTCTAGTAATATTGACAGTTCATGGCGCCATATTAGCGGAGCTTTATATTAATTCAGTCGGCTCAAATATGTTGGGCGATAGTTAAGCAAGTTTGCTGCAATTAAAATGAATATTAAGATAAAAATAATAGACATTTTCTAAAGTGACGTGACAAAATGTTATCTACAAAAAATTGGTTGTATGTAGGAGGCAAACAAGCAGACGGGTCGCCTTTGGTCAACATCAGAGGGTTTGTAAGTGCGATGCCGACCTTCAGAAATGTCCGATATTGCTAATTTCCACGTAAAATAAGCTCGGAAACTTCTTATATTTTTGAAACTCAAAATGTTCCATTTCAAAAATGTCAGCAAAGCTGTCCTGTGAAATTTACTAAAATTTTTAAGATTTTTTTTATTTTGGAAACTTTCCGAATACATTAACATACCCTTAAAAACTTACTTGAAGTATCAGGAAGGTAAAATATATCAGATCTTAACAGACTATTTAACTACTCAGCCGCACTTATTGCTAAAAGACGGTCTCTTCCACAAATCTCGGCGCATCGCGCTCAATCTGAACGCTACATTTAAAACTTCTGTGTAAAACTAAATCACAAATGTTCTTTAAACCCTGCAGTTAAGATGTACATACGACATTTAGATATGAAAGTTCTACAAATAAATGCAACGTCAAAACCGAGATCGGGGGAATATGATTCTTTCAAGGCTTGTTATATATTGTCAGAATAAGGCATTCATTCAGGTAATATGCGAATATGTAAAGCGCAAATCTTTGTCCTTGGAGTGTATTCAGAAATGAAAATATAATTGAAATACCAATAAAAAAACGATATAAACGCTGCAGTCTTGGCACATTTTGACGACCGTTCTGGCCTAGTGGCTAGTGACCCAGCATATGAAGCCGATGGTTCTGGGTTCAAATCCCGGTAAGGGCATTTATTTGTGTGATGAGCACGGATATATTTGTTAATGAGTCTTGGGTATTTTCTATATATTTAAGTATTTATATATTATATATATCGTTGTCTGAGTACCCACAACAAAGCCTTTTTGAGGTTACAATAGGGCTTAAGTAGTCAATTTGTGTAATAATATCCTATATTAGTATTTTATTAGGTATCAAATATGTCTTACTAAACAATAATTAGAAATCCATTGACTAGAAAAGCAAATAATCCGCGGTACAAAATAAACTAAAAATATTGGAAATATTTATTGTATCTGGTGGTTGTAAATTATACATACATACATATAATCACGCCTATTTCCCGGAGGGGTAGGCAGAGATCACGGATTTCCACTTGCTACGATCCTGGCATACCTCTTTCGCTTCCTTCACTTTCATAACATAAAATAAATAAATGTAATGTTGTAAATTATAAGCAGTTAATATTACAACTTGTAATATTAACTGCTTATTCTTTAGCATGGACGTAAAACATATAGGTAATATAATCGGCAGCTTTATGTGAAATAATTTGATAAGTTTCGATCAAAGATAGATATAACTCCGTAATAGATGGATACAGTCTAAGGAAAAAACGTGCCTCGAAAATCACGAAAATTTGATTCCCGATCAGATGGCGCCACTAGTTTTGGCCTACACTCGTATAGAGGGCGTTGACTGTTTCGTTTGTTATTTATAATTTTAACGCATACCAGTGAAAGAACATGGGTCAAAATCATATAAAAATAATTAATGCAAATAAAAAAATCATTTATCCATATTTAAATACATTTTATCGTATTTTTATAAATATTTATTTTTAGTTTTAAAGTGTGTCGACAGATGGCAGTGAATTTACTGGGGTTACAAAATTTACTATGACAGTACCGCTCTAGTATAAGTTACTCTATGGTTTCGATAGATGTCTCCACTTCAAATAAAAGTAAAAAATCCCGTGACACATAAACAGTTAACATTTACAAACAGTTTGCAGACGCATATGACATAAACGTAAAGAATTAGCGTCAAGATCAGGCCTTACATTTGGAATACTTCAAAAATGGTAATTGTCATGTGACAGTTATTATAAGTAAAATAAAATCTCATGAAATCCCAGGTAGCAAAATGACGTAAAATGACGTCAGCGACGTCATAATGACGGCATTATTACGTCATTACGACGTCGCTGACGTCATTTGACGTCATTTTGCTACCTGGGATGTCGCAAACAGTTGTATTTACATTTACCGACGCGTGTCAAGGCATCGATGCGATGGCTCTGTGGCATTCGAAATAATGCATCGGTTCAGTCTACCCAGTTGAAAACGCGTAACTCGATATTGTTTGGTTTTATAATTGAACGGGTTTTTGTACGATCTACCCGTAATGTAAATACGTTGGATTTTCATACGTGCAATTTGAATTTCAACGAAAAAATTATAAAAAAAACTAGGTATGGACGCCCTAGGTACCGCTGGAGAGACGAAGTGCAGAAAGACCTCAGCGAACTCGGCGCCGTCGACTGGACAGAAACGGTTTTGGACAGAGTAGCATGGCGGTCTTTGGTGTCGGAGGCCAAGATCCACTTCGGGTCGTCGCGCCACAGCCGTAAGTAAGTAAATAAGTAAGTAGTAGTATACTAGTAGTGTGGTGTAGTTTTCCCTCAGTCACCCGTTGACCACGAACGCTATAAAGGGTTCAAAACGTCAGGATGTATTATGAAAAAATTATATTTATTAGAACTAATGTTGATCTCATATTGATACACTTGCAACGCATTTTGAGTACAACCGGGGGCCTAGATGCCAATCGTCTCTGTCGCACTTATGTGGAAATCGAGATTACGGTTCCCTTCGTTACGGCGCAAACTACTGGCATCTTGGCTAGGCCTTCTGATCTAATAGCGCTGTTTGAGGTGTATCTTGCTAAGAGCTTTTCACTTAGTACCGAAAGTAAGTTTTGCACAAATTTCGGAATATGCAGAAATGTTTGACATTTAGAAAATTTCGTAAGTAAAGCAAAAATTAAGAATACGTCTTATTAATCATTCAATTCATATTAACTATTCAATATATTGTTGTGGAGAACTACAGTCTCCAAAGTACTGGTAAGGTGCGTTGGGGTAAGATTGAACGGGTTTTTCATGAGGGGTAAGACATAAAATCGTCCGTATGCCGAAGCATTACGGGCCGACTTTTCATAAAAAACCCGTTCAATCTTAATCCAACGCACCTTACACCAAAGCCGTTTTTTAAATCGGCTGTTTCAAAACGCACCCTTTCAAAGCAGAAAAATAAACGTTATTAAAAATAAAACAGTACCACGTTAGCCCTGTTGGACGTCATTATAACCATATTACTCAGTCCCGCGTCCGCAACACGTGTTTCATCCCTACACGGATAAAACACGTTATATTCACTCGAAACTAGCGAAAAACAAATAAAATTTCACTATTACCCACGAACGGACCAACTTTGATTACATATACGGTACCGTCATCATTCCGTACATCAAGTTTTATGTTTATTTTTATTTTAGTGTAACGGCTCAAAATAATATCTAGGATATAACTACGAGAACCGCCGCGGTGACCGTTAAGCCATTATGGGTTCATAAAAAGAAAAGGTGATCGTGGCCTTTTTTTCAATATCTCCAGACTTTAACACTGTATGTGTGTAAATACATGTTTCTTTTCACCTGAGTCAATTATATTTTATTCGTTATTTACAATTATAAGCTGCTCTAGAATTTTATAAGATGACTCAATTTTTAATTTCTCGGCAAAATCATGTCCACATTAATAACGGTAACGCCAAAGCAAACTAAGCTTTAATTTGTCTCGCCAAATCCCCGGAGATCGAATAAGGAAAAATGGATTACAAACTTGGTTTCTGATCGGAATGAAAAACGGACTGATAGAACATAGAACAAACAAACGGAATTGTTCAATTACTTTATATTTATCGGGTGACAAAACGAATATGGTCCGTGATAAGTGTTTAAGAATAGTATTTATAGACAGTTTAAAATAGTTCATGAATTAATCTTTCATAACGTCACTGCTAAAAAAAACTTGTACCTCACACTGCTGTAACTGCATGCATCACATACATAAAAGAGATACTAAATTTTTCTTTTGATTGACAAGATACGAGTTTTTTTCAAAGTAGTCACGATACTCACGATATAATTTATGTGTGTGGTGTGTGGTAGTCAAAACTCGTGGGTTCAAACTTTAGTTGTGCTGTCTACAGAACTTATTGTATATATTGATCGTAGTTTTGCCTCACACTTTGAATTTTTTCGATTTATTTATAATTATTAGGAGTGAAAAAATTCCACGTAATAATTTAAAAAATCTAAAAATATAATCATAATCATAATATTTATTAATAATATAAATTACATGTCACATTTTATACAGTGTATAAAGATTATATTTAAGTATGAATTTTCGCTACATAATGTAGGTTGTATTTAATATCTTACATCTACCTAAGTTCCTAATTTAAAGAACTCTTTATGGTCGTAGAACGCTTGCTCGATTAACCATTTCTTTAATTTGTTTTTAAATATTGCTACGCTTTTAGCAACTACTATTGAGTCCGGAAGACGATTGTATACTTTTGGGCCCAATATGTGAATGAGCTATAACTATGGTTGTACACCATTTTGCACAAACACGTATAGTACAGTACGAAACATGTTCGTCTTTAATGCACGTGTATCGTACAACGTTTTACAGTACAATGTTTCATATATTGCCCTTAAAATAAGCACGCAATAGTTATTTGTTATACAAGGGTGCAAAGTTGTATTTTACCCGCGAGTGTAGAATTGAAACACTAGAAGTAAAATACATTTGCGCCCGTGTGTAACACAAAACTTTTCACCTCACTATAGCGAGGAAAGTGCAACATCCACTGGCGTTAGATCATCTTCATCACTGGAATCACTCATTTCTTTACAATATTATAACAGAAAACTCTGGAAGTTGTGTATTTTTACGCCAGTCGGTGAGAAAAGGTTTAAGTAAAAAAATTGTTGACAATGTTCACATGTATGAAATGTCAACGATGCGTTTTGAAATTGCATCGACTCAACTTGTGCGTTCAGAATTATATTTAACATCATTATAAAAAAACAAACGTTTTTTATGGAATTTTAAGATTTATGACTTAAAATCATTAAATAAAGCTAAATTTGGTATTTTTTATTAGATTCTCAAACCATTTATTTAATGATAATTAATATCGAACGAACCATTATCATGAGCGTTTTACGTTTTGTTATCTGTCAAGCTACTTAAACACGCTCCATCCAAGGTCAAATTACTTTCCCCACTAGTGGATAAAACGCGTTTTTCCCCGATTGTATTGAAGGATAAACGACAACTTTCCGAGCTAGTGAGGGGAAAAATACTAACCACTAAGCACCACATGTTGTGTAAAAATATTTTTAATATTATAATTTAATATTTTAATATTTTCTAAAATTCCAGAGAAGAAAACTAGGACCACGTTTGAAGAAGCGATCACGTAAATACGTCTTTCCTATTAACACACCGGCTACACAAATTATTTGTAGCTAGGTGTACTAAGATACTAAGTATCGGACTTCGGATTGCGAACGGCATCGAAGACAGAAGCGCTCATTACGCGAATAGTGTTTACCGAAACATTTCAATCTGGAAACTTTGTTCAGCGAACTGTTTGTGTACGGCCAAGCGCGAGTTCGGCTCAGATCTTATTTTACAACCTTCGGCGTGTATAGGTAGGTGAAACTAAGGTAAGTAAGTTGAAAAAACGTAAAATTCTCGGTATTATATTCGTTTTGAGGCGAGGAAACATATTGAGAAACACGCGGACGTTGGGGCGCGTTTAAACGTCGTTTTTTCAGCTCGAACAGTCATAGATGTCTAAAAATTTACGTTGTTTCAACTTACCTCTTTTTCAACTCACATCAGTCTACCCTATTTCGGTAATTTTTATTGCACACCGCTTTTTTTAGATTTGAGAATTTTTATATTATTTCTACTAGGAAGAATCACGAGCTCTTTCGATTCTGACAGGAGAATAAAGTATCCCAAGATTGTTTTAATATATTCTGGTACCTGTTTACATAGACTTTCAAAGGGGATGAAAGTTGCTGGGGGATGAAAGATGCTCACGTCCGTAGGAAATGCCAAACCCTAACACGTGTCCCCTGGGTGGCGCTAATCGAGCAACAACCTTTGGCTGCTGTACCTGTCTGAATACCTCACAGCACGAAAACCGAAGTCGCTTACTTTAGATATCATATTGTAATTAATAATTAGCGACTCTGTATATGCCATACGAATAAATAAATAGACTTTGTACTGCGGTAACGGATGGGAAAGAATGAAAAATATATGGACATTTTGGAACACTCTTTTTCTCTTATTAATATGGAAACAGATCATGATTCTGAGTAGAAAAAACATAAAAAATCCCAAATCTGAAAAAGTGTCGATAATCCTAGTGTGGCCGTATGAAAAACGTCAAAATAACGCGATAATTTACGCATATCCCGGCGTTTCCCCTTAGTGTGTTCCCAGAATAAATATTTTACTAAATAAAGATTAAGACAAGACGCTCCGATTGCAATATTTTTATTGGTAAATGGTTATCGAAGCCTATTGACGCCTGCAACTCCAGAGATGTAACATGTGCGTTCAGTTCATATTATTTCAAAATCACATACATGATGGAAGGTAATATTATGCACTCGTCTTGGAGCGACGTGAAGAGATTCAAACTCAAGAGGTTCCCGAGTGCGGTGAAATGATTTCAGTTCAAGAGACTGTGTGATAATGATAAATGATAGTTTTTTATATAAGCAGACATGGTACAACATTCAAAAAAGTTGAATAATTTAATGGTGACGTTATCAGAGAAATATTAATAATCTGAGTAGTTTAAAAAAATAAAAAAGATCGCACTTAAACTATCGTGAGACATATTTCAAAATATTTAGTGCACGACGTACAACCGCCGCGTACACTCGTGCCTGAGGATGGATTCCCAAAGAATCCGAAACATGTGGCCAAAAGCGACTATAAATAATAGTGAGTAAAAACAGTACTGATAAATATTTTGAATAAAAAAGATGTTAAAACATTTAATCACGAAATCATTTGCACGCTAGTGTACTATTGAAGGCATGTTTACAAAAACAACATAATTAAAAAAAATTGCGGATTTGAGTTTTTGGTATCACAGCATTCGTCTAAGCAGGATCTACACGTAGAGCAAAAGATAGTGTTCAAAAATGACCCCAATTGTCCAAAATCAGTCCCCAAAAATATACCTATACTCGTTAAGTAAGATAAATCTGTACATCTCTGTTAGAATACAAAACATAATTTCTATAGAAACTTGTTTTATTTTCTTACAAAAAGAACATAACTAACAAAATTTTACATAAGTGACGAACTTATTTTTAAATATTTATTTTTTTCAAAAATACTGGTCTTTGAAGTGTGTAATCGTATATTTCGGAACTATTGGTCACTTACTAAAATCACCTATACAATGTTTATGTCCATTAACTAATATATAAGAAGACATTTAGTTTTTTTCGTTTCCTGTAAATTCATGTCTAGTGTAGTTATGTTATTTTTGTAAACATGCCTTCAAATGCATACGATATATTAATTACTAGCGACCCGCCCCGGCTTCGCATGGGTTAACAAATTATACACCACCTTCTTCAAGAATCATTATATCGGTAGGTGAAAACCGTATGAAAATCATTTCAGTAGTTTTTGAGTTTATCGCGAACATACATATATACAGACAGGCGCGGCTGGGGACTTTGTTATACAGGGTGGGCACAGGGATTCCGACACACTTTAACCATGAATTCTAGTGCATATTTGGATAAAAAAAAAGTAATATGACAATGCCATAGAAAGCCTAATTTACGAGATATTCAATTATTTAAGTAATTTCGAAGTTAAAAAAACTCAAGGCTAACACGCCCTTATGTGACGTAATCATACATACCAAGACACAAACAATCACACATGCAAAGCAGAAGTGTTAAAAATAGTAAACTTACCTGTCACCTGCTATAAACTAGACTATAAAGTGTCATATTGGTGTCGCATGTTGTCTTTTTCACTCTTTCAAACTAAAGATACGTTCACAAGTTAGTACTATCGTTAATTGATTTATTTTGTTCCAGAAATTAAGTAAATTAATTAGGCAATTTTGGACCCATGTTGATATAACATTTTTCTTTCGTAACACTGCCAGGAATCCACAGTTAAAGTCTGTCGGAATCCCTGTGCTCACCCTGTAAAAGATCTAGTGATATGTTATGTGGTAAGTGTAGAAACTTAGAAAAAGATCAATCAATTATTTATTTTAAATTAAATACTGCTATTAATTAATAAGCTCCCTGCTAATGTATTCTCAAGGTGTTTTTCAAAAAAGGAGTGTACAGGTTTTTAAAGGCGGTTCGTGTGCTTGTTTACGACTAACGTGATATAAAAAAAGTTTGGCAATTCTCGAAATTTTAGCAGATTTTAATTTTCTAGTAAGCAAAAAAAAACAGTTATCGCAAATTAAATCACATTTAGAAACGGGTCTATCGCGAATTTATTTTGTTACCATTATTTACCGACGTTTCGACACAGGTTTCACTGGTCGTGGTCGCGGCTAACTCAACGACCAGCGAAACCTGTGTCGAAACGTCGGTAAATAAAGGTTTCCAAATGTGATTTAATATGTGTTCAAACCGCGAAAGTTTTAAAAGTTATCGCAAATTATATAACGTTAAGCACACGTTATTATGTGACTCAAAACTGTTTTCGACCATCAAAATAGGCACTCCTAAAAACCGCTACAACAAAGGTGCGAAGCGCCCGGAGGCGCCGCCCGGGATTGCACTAAATTATTCCCCCGGGCACAGGGCGGTTTAATGAATTTTTAATCGAATTAGTTGGCAACCCCGTGAGAAAATTTAAGGATAAATCTTTATGGCAACATTATAGTACTGTGGTATACGATTGGTTTGGTTTGCGCAGTTTTGTAATTATATTGTTGATTTTTAGGGTTCCTTACCCAAAGGGTAAAAACGGGACCCTATTACTAAGACTCCGCTGTCCGTCTGTCCGTCTGTCCGTCTGTCCGTCTGTCCGTCTGTCCGTCTGTCTGTCTGTCTGTCACCAGGCTGTATCTCATGAACCGTGATAGCTAGACAGTTGAAATTTTCACAGATGATGTATTTCTGTTGCCGCTATAACAACAAATACTAAAAACAGAATATTATACATATTTAAATGGGGCTCCCATACAACAAACGTGATTTTTTTGCTGTTTTTTTCCGTAATGGTACGGAACCCTTCGTGCGCGAGTCCGACACTTGGCCGGTTTTTTTACATTTGATGTTAAGCGTAGGGTCCGGTTGATGGTAAAAAGGTATCAAACCCAAAGAGAATTACAACTTCGAGGGAGGACTACGTAATTTGGTAGTTAATAATAATAACAGTTATTAAGAGTTAAGATTAAAACGAAGAAAATAAATTCAATAGGGGCGGACGCTTTCAGATTGCTTTACTTTCGTTACATTTAAGTATAAACATTTATATCATCTAAATACTTTATTGACAAGATATAAAGATGTCAGTTTTGTCAAATACTTAACACTCCTTGTTTAGATAAGTAAATAAAAGAGGAATCAGGCTATTATTATCTAACCTTTTTACGAATTAACCTTTCATATACATATGTGGTGGTCAAAAATCACGGGTTGAAACCTCGCTTGTGCTGTATAAAGAAAAAAATATCGTTCTCGAAAAAATTCTAAAAGGTCACTTAAAATTCGGTAGGATCTTTGTCATACACAGACAAAGTAGTATTTTTTTGTAAATATTACTATTTTGTGTATTTTCTTGTTCTTGACTTTTCGACAATACCTATGTATACACTGACATTTCTTTTTTTCTGACATCATTTTATTTATTTATTTTATATTCTTTTATTTTATTTCTGTTCTAATGTTAAGTTGACGATCTTTTAGTGAAAACCTTTGTTTTATTCTTTTGTGTAAAATACTGTCTTTTTCTTAAGGCGGTTCCCTGAGCCAGAAGGCGAAAAATCTCCTTATATGATCATGTTTTTCTAAGAGGCGTTGATATTCGTAGACGTGGAATAAATATATGTAGTTCTTGACTATATTATCTTTAACATCATAGCTTCCGATACACGAATTATGACACTTCGCTCGATACAATTAATTCCCAAAGTAACCTCTAACTCGGACTAAATCCAGCTTTACTCGGTTATTTATTATGTGATACTATAAACAAAAAAGAAGAAAAAAACAATCTTAACTTAAATAGTAATTTCATAGCTTTCGAATTTCGATATTGTAGGGTAACGTCTTTAAAATAAATAAAAATTGACAAAATTCGATCAAAATTGACACTTGACGCGCATGATCTTTCCCGTTTTTTCTTGCGAAATGTGACAGAGACAGCGGCAAACCGATGGAACGGCCTTAAAGAAATAAATATATCTAATCTAATCTAATCTGATCTAATCGTTACATAAAAGTGTGGTAGACGAAAAGTGCCGACTGGCGACACGAAATAATATTATCCAACATTGTAGTTAACGCATGATATTAAACGTGAATATGAATGGTTTTAGTGATATCGTTCTCGTTTTAAGTAGCGCATGCTTTAGTGATAAATTTTATTGTACATACACATTTTAATAGTGGTGAAGCTATGCTTGAAATATAACGCTAAACTTGTAAATAACAATCAAATGAGACAATATCGTTTATTATTTCAGCGAACGAATCGCCTGATGGTAAGCAATTATGTAAGAATAATAATATATAGGTAGTATGGTAGTACTAATATTTTCTACTACTAACTAATCCCAATAAGGCCTAGTTTCCCCTTTGGGTTGGAAGGTCAGATGTCAGTCGCTCTCGTAAAACACTAGTGCCTACGTCAATTCTTGGGATTAGTTCTCAAGCAGACCCCAGGCTCCCATGAGCCGTGGAAAAAATGCCGTTAAAACGCGAGGAAGAAGAAGATTTGTAGTACTAATATATTATTTAATGAAATCATTTGTAATAATGGTTTATTTGATAAAATCGCATTTTTTTAGAGTGTAGGTACATATATATTATTTATTTTATTTATTAGAACGATTGAAATGTTATGGTTATAATGTATTTTTACTCTAGTTCCCTTTAGTTTATGTTTTATTCCATTAGTGGAAACTGTTTTGGCTCATGTATTAGTCATAATATCTATATCCTGTATTATTGTAAGCTGTTTGTTTCCCAATAAAAAAAAAAAAAAAAAAAAAAAAAAAAAAAAAAAAAAAAAAAACAGGCATACTAACACTACAATTAGCACGTAAGGTTTATCTGTTAGTGCTGATCTGTATAATAATTATACAACAATAAGGAACATCGCTCCAATAAAAAAATATAGTCGCCCAAGGACACCTGAAAATCCCTCTGGTTTGCAAGTGCATTACCAGCCTTTAAGATGGGAGTACGCTCTTTCCTTGAAGGTTTGAAGGTCGTATCGGTCCGGAAATACCGTTTATAGTTTAGCTGTAGAACCTACCTCAAAGATAAATAAGTATTCAAGAATAGAGTAGCATAAAGTAACTTATACTAGAGCGGTACTGTCATAGTAAATTTTGTAACCCCAGTAAATTCACTGCCATCTGTCGACACACTTTAAAACTAAAAATGAAGATTTATAAAAATACGATAAAATGTATTTAAATATGGATAAATTATATTTTTTATTTACATTAATTATTTTTATGATTTTGACCCATGTTCTTTCACTGATATGCGTTAAAATTGTTAAATAACAAACGAAACCGTCAACGCCATCTATACGACAGTAGGCCAAAGCTAGTAGCGCCCTCTGAACGAGAATCAAATTTTCTTGATTTTCGAGGCACGTTTTTTCCTTAGACTGCATCCATCTATTACGGAGTTATATCTATCTTTGAGAGTAGTGATTGGTGCTGAAAAGATACAGTCATAGGCACCTGTTTTTGTAGAAATTTCACCACTGCTGCCTTATTGCTTACATTGTTTTTGATATATTGTCAGGAATGTTAAAACGTGTTTTTAATTTCGTCGCATATTCTGTCACGGGCGCTCGCATTTGGCAACTCTACAGTGTACTTGCTTTGAAATGTACTGATATATTTTAAGTTCATCTTGAGTAAATCTGTATCTGGGAGGAATTAGTAGTGGCTTTTCTAATCATACACGTGCCTGAAACAAAGTCTAAGAATCATGATTATTTTAAACGATAATTCGTAACCTATAAAATCACTTCCTACACCTCTTTATCAATACAATAACGCCAATAAATACCTCACAAAACCCGCACTACATTTCGGACCGCAGAGCAGTTAACATGGTCCGAACCGTAAACCGGGGGTCGTGAAATGGCAAAGCTGGGATAATAAAGACAGAGGCGACTTGCAGGCGATTGCGGAGTCATCGGACCCATTGCTGCGACGTGCGCGGCAGGGGGCGCGAGGCAGGGGACAGAAGGAAGCGGGAGCGGGAGCGAGTTAAAAATGATAGCTAAAGCTAAAACTAAGAAATATACTGGCAAACCAACTATATGAAATTAATATAAATTGTTATTTTTATAGCATAGTAATAACAAAAACATACTTCGAATTGACTTGACGTGCGAGGCGGCTTGCAGGCGATTGCGGAGTCATTGGACCCATTGCTGCGACGTGCGCGGTAGGGGGCGCGAGGTAGGGGACAGAAGGAAGCGGGAGCGAGTTAAAAATGATAGCTAAAGCTAAAACTAGGAAATAGGCAAACCTACTATATGAAATTAATGTAATTTGTTACTTTTATAGCATAATAATAACACAAACATACTTTGAATTGACTTGACGTGCGAAGCGGCTTGCAGGCGTTTGCAGAGTCATCGGACCCATTGCTGCGACGTGCGCGGCAGGGGCGCGAGGTAGGGGACAGAAGGAAGCGGGAGCGAGTTAAAAATGATAGCTAAAACTAAAACTAGGAAATAGGCAAACCAACTATATGAAATTAATGTAATTTGTTATTTCTATAGCATAGTAATAACAAAAACGTACAAAATGCTAATTGACTTGACGTGCGAGGCGGTTTGCAGGCGATTGCGGAGTCATTGGACCCATTGCTGCGACGTGCGCGGCAAGGGGCGCGAGGCAGGGGACAGAAGGAAGCGAGAGCGGGAGCGAGTTAAAAATGATAGCTAAAGCTAAAACTAGGCAATATAATACAAACCAACTATCTGAAACTCAATAGCTAAATTAATGTAATTTGTTACATTTATAGCATAGTAATAACAAAAACACACAAAATGCGAATTGAGTGACAGCGCACATAATCTCATATTAAAGATTTTAAACAAATGTAAAATAAACTTTAGTGTTTTAAATAAAAATAAACCGATTCAATTTTTATTTTTAATACACACCGTGGATTCAGTAACAGCAAACAGAAATCTTCGTATTTCTATAAAAGACTAGTAAAAAATACATGTAAAAGGAACAATGTCAGGTGCAACTGGGAATGGAACAGTAATATACAGCTAAATACTAATACATTGGTTTTACTGTACTTTTTAATACCACGTCGGTGGCACACAAGTATATGCCCATCTGTTGGTAGGCGATTTCCGTAGCCTATAAATAAAGAAAGAGGCGACTTGCAGGTGATTGCGGAGTCATCGGACCCATTTCTGGGACGTGCGCGACGGGGGGCGCGAGGTAGGGAACATGAGGGAGCGGAAGCGGGTCAAGAAATTATATTGAAACTATATTTTTATATCCCAGATAATATATCCTTCTTAGTCCCGGTGTCCTTCTAAAATTACAAAATCAAATCGAATTTAGAACTATAATTGAATGAAAGAAGGTAACAATTTTAAAACTGCAAAAATGACTGGTGCAAAAAGTAACTAGGACCCACACAATAGGCTACAAAACGACTACAAAAGAACAAGAATTAGAAGGCACGAAATTTTATTTTTGGACTGAGAAGAAGAAGAGGATCACAACATGAAATAATTATTCCAAAAATTGCAGAATTTTGTTTTGAGTCACAACCGCTCTCGCTTGTGATTTATACCGTATCAAAATCCATATACCTAGTAGATTACAGCGATCGTACCTATATAAAAACGTACACTATATACTGTCCGCGCGCGAATTCCGTGCACGGCTGAGGAATGTTAGGAATGTTGGGCGTCATGACAGAGTAGTGTCATTCTGTACGTGTACGGGCGCGGCGCACACCCTCCCACTTCCTCGACCTCCGAATGCACGGAATTGACGCACGGACAGTACTTTATTCGTTAGGCCTTTACAAAGATCCAATGAACTTATTATAACAAATAATTAAAATATATATTCAACTTCTTTACCAGTCTTAAATCAATCTAGGTAATCATAATCACTCGACTCGAAGCTCGAGAAATACGTTAAAATATATCAATATCACTGGCTTATTTGCAGGGATTACGAGCCAGCGTATTATCGTTGACTACGGAAGAAAAGAGAGTCATATAAACATATTAATAACAGGTCACTCACGTATTTTAAATAGAAAACGTTCGATATGTTTCCCTCCGTATCGAGTAGCGTCATCAAGAGCTTGCGTCGACGGTGACGGACCGGCGCAGACTGCGGGCCGCAGCCCTCCGCGCCCGATGACTCGGCGCGGGCGCCGGTGGCGGTAGGGGGGCGAGAAACTACCCTCATTTATATATGTCTGTGTCGTTCGTATATGTCTATGTCTCACGGAAGTTTTGTTATTAAAATTATTAAAAAGAGAGTCATATTTTCTTCTATGACAAGTATCATAGACCAAGAAAAGTCTGCAGAGATTTTGACAGCACATGCAGTGCCAGTAATATTTATACGTCATAATTTCATAGAAGATTGACGTTTAAAATAACACCTGCACTGAGTGTGCTGTCAAAATCTCTGCTGACTTTTCTTGGTTTAACTCTAATAAAATTATATACGAGTACGCCAATACACCTCATATTTCACCTAACATAGAAACTACAGTGAATATTTAACTTTTTTTATAAAATTTTGTTCTTGTCCTAAATCGCTACCGCTCTGCCTTATGCCTTACACCCTCGCCTGCTGCATCGCTGTGTCGAAATCCCCACGATAGTGCTCCGTAAGGTCAGGAAACTTACTCTTTGAACTTAATTTGTTTGTCTAATGAAAACTTATGTACTTTACGTAACACTCAACCTAGATTCCGTTTTGTTATTGTTGCAAGGTGAAAAGATACTCAGAGACAAGTTTTAAGAAATGTCTTTGTTCTTAGGTTTATAAGATAGGGTAGGACGGAGACAATTGAAACACGTTATGATTGAAACAAGTCAAATTTCTTGAAAATTACAATACCTATGCATGTGACGCAATACTCAGGTTATGCGGTCAGTCATTCTTAAATCATGGACTAATAGTGCTCGAGTACTGGCCCCTCAAAAAACAACAAGAGGAAGGATAGAGGATGTTGCGCTGGGCTGGAGGTGCAACGCTGCTAGATCGCATCCGTGGTAGCTTCAGTGTAAAACCAATCCAAGAGAAGCTAGTGGAAGGTCGACTTAGATGTGACGGGCATGTAATGCGTCGCCCACCCAAACACATGACCCGACAAGTACTCGAAATGTTTCCGGCGCCAAAGAGAAAGACGAAGACCCCTCCAAACATGGATAGCTACTATAAACAAGGACATGAAAGATGCAAATTTCACACCTGAAATAACCCGGGACAGAGCGCCCTGGCGAAGAAGGACTAGGAGAGCCGACCCCAAATGATGGGATAAGGCTAGGCAGAGAGAGAGAATAGCGCCGAGCGCACGAGCAATGCAGTAGTCTTGAGGAGCCACAACCTGTGCTCGCATACTTTTTCGTTGATTTTTAGGGTTCCGTACCCAAAGAGTAAAAACGGGACCCTATTACTAAGACTTCGCTGTCCGTCTGTCCGTCTGTCACCAGGCTGTATCTCGTGATCTGTGATAGCTAGACAGCTGAAATTTTCACAGATGATGTATTTCGGTTGCCGCTATAACAACAAATACTAAAAACAGAATAAAATAGAGATTTAAGTAGGGCTCCCATACAACAAACGTGATTTTTGACCGAAGTTAAGCAACGTAGGGCGGGGTCAGTACTTGGATGGGTGACCGTTTTTATAGATAATGGTACGGAACCCTTTGTGTGCGAGTCCGACTCACACTTGGCCGGTTTTTTTATTACTTATGTATTTTTCCACTACTTGAATTCTTTTAGTGTTTTAGATGGGAGTTATGGAATATTTTAACTGCCATTAAACAGCGGTGGAGTGTAGTTTGTAAAGAATATTGGTCTGTAAAGTTAAACATGTGACGTGGGGACGGTTGAAACAACGTACTTGGGGACGATTGAAACGTTTCATACGTCCCCGCGTTTTTCACAAGTCTTACAAATAGAGTATTATTGATATTCAGACTTGATTTTATTATGGTCATGATTAAAACTTTTGTATAATAAATAAATAATAAAAAATATTATAGGACATTCTTACACAGATTGACTCAAGTCCCACGGTAAGCCCAAGGAGGCTTGTGTTATGGGTACTCAGACAACGATATATATAATATATAAATAAAATATACATAGAAAACACCCATGACTCAGGAACAAATATCTGTGCTCATCACACAAATAAATGCCCTTACCGGGATTCGAACCCAGGACCATCGGCTTCACAGGCAGGGTCACTACCCACTAGGCTAGACCGGTCGTCAAATGTATGATACACAATTATTTATTTCTACAATTTTTTTTTATCGTTACTTATATCTTGTTATTGCATTAAAACACGTTTGATTAAGCTAAATGTGATAATTACAACAAAGAAGTCTATTTCTACAATTTTTTTTTGGATAAGTTTTGTTTGAAAAATAGTTATTTGTGCAATAAGAGAGGAAAGTTGGTTTTTCTTGCGAGTGTTTATTTTGAGTCCCGAGAAAGCGAAAGATTCTAAGGTAGAATCTTGAGCGTAGCGAGGGACTCAAAAACACGAGATGTAAAATAACTTTGCTCTCGTGTTGCACAAATAATTTTTCACCTCAGTAGTGAGAACATATTAAAGATTAAAATGTATTTCGAATTACACAGAATAAACAGAAAAAAAAAGTATTATAATATGTACGATACGATACGAGACGACCGGACCGGACCGGACCTGACCGTACCGGACCGGACCGGACCGTACCGTACCGTACCGTAGTATGAAGTTCATGGCCTTCACTAAATTAAAAAGCTACATTGTTTCACTCCCTGGAGTGAGGAAAGTCGCACTTTCCTCACTCCAGGGAGTGACGAAAGTAGGCTTGTTCGAGCTGCTGAGGTGGAAATATAATTTTATTAACATGAAACTAAACAATACCTCAGTTCCCTTCTTCTTTGTTTTAAAGGGATTTTTTAAACTTCCCTTATCATCATTACTTTCTAACTTAGCGATCATATAAAATATGCTTTGTATAAACTTACAAATATTATACAAACGGATTATATCGCGTATATTGAATTTATAATACATCCCAACGTATTGAACCCTTTACAGCGTTCGTGGTCAACGGGTGACTGAGGAAAAATTACAAAGTGCAAAAATACCCACATCCTAAAATAATGAACAATCATAGACTATAAACTTTGAGGCTGGTTGTACATGCAAATAAAGGGTTCGAAACGTCGGGATGTATTATAAATTCAATATACGCGATATAATCCGTTTTCATAGTTTTATTTCATGAGTAACTATCGCGGTAACCGAAGACAATATTAAATATTATACAGTTACAAATGAAGCTGAGATGATGATATTTAGTAGTACACAATTAGGGAAAGGTATCGATAATTTAAGTTATCGAATTAGGAGAGTTAACGAAATAAACCCCTGTACCGTAAAGTCAGTACTTATCCCATCGCGTTAAAGAAACAAATACGACTCGCACAGGACTAGCCCCAGACTTTTTGCCACATCAACGGCCCGCCGTTTGTCACTCGCCGCGAGCCTATTTCCAATTTGCGTCTATCAATCAACAGCAATCTCGTGCTGAGTGGATTACTCACAAATTAAATTTGCATAGGCTCCCGGACTACCATGGCGACATTGCGACTACCACTAATAACCTCACATCTCTATTCCCTACCATTTTCAAAAATAAACTTTAAATCCCGGTTCATAAGACTTGTTTTCACCATATCTTTGTTGGGAAAGATACGAGCTTGAGTAAGGTACGTGTAGTGTGCGATGCTTGTTGCTTTGTATGTGGCACTTGCGGTTTTGAACTGAAATGACGCGAGGTATGGGAGCCGAGAGCTTCATTTATAATTGCGCTGTGATACTTGAAATCTTGCGGGCATTGACAAAGCTTTACGATTTTGAATGGACCCACTACGGCGGCATGGAATTTAAGGCTAGATATGCCTAGAGACTGATTTTTTGGTATCTTTGTTCCGATTTTTAACCGAACTATGCATGTTATATTAGTGAATACTGTAACCATTTAGTACTGCGTCAAATTATTTGAAGATTGACAATTAACAACGGTTAAGTTCACTTGATCACAATCAAATTAAACACACCATTATATATTATAACACCCTAAGCTATATTATATTGTCAGAAACAGAAATTGAAGTTTTTTTTTTATGAAATAGGAGGCAAACGAGCAGACGGATCACCTGATGGTAAGCGATTACCGCCGCCCATGGACACCCGCAACACCAGAGGGGTTGTAAGTGCGTTGCCGGCCTTTAAGATGGGAATACGCTCTTTTCTTGAACATGATAATAACTGATCGTAAAATGGATGCCATTTGCGTTTACCAATTTTGAACAGCCTTATACGTAAGACTATACTAAAAATTTAGATACGCTGTTACCATTAATTAAAAACTTGGCTATCATAATATGAAATGAATTTTGCATTGAAACTAATTCTTAACAAAATGGTTTATGTTTTTGTATCTTACACGTCTCTATTAGTAGTTTAGTTTAAATTTAGTTTTACTTTATAAATAAATTTATGGGATATTCAGCGGCCTAGAAATTATTCCATATACAGTTTATAATATAATAAAATATAACTATGAAAACGGATTATATCGCGTATATTGAATTTATACATACCGACGTTTCGAACCCTTTACAGCGTTCGTGGTCAACGGGTGACTGAGGAAAAATTACAAAGTGCAAAAATACCTACATACTAAAAAAATGAACAATCATAGACTCATTCACTCATTCATTATTTTAGTATGTGGGTATTTTTGCACTTTGTAATTTTTCCTCAGTCACCCGTTGACCACGAACGCTGTAAAGGGTTCGAAACGTCGGGATGTATTATAAATTCAATATACGCAATATAATCCGTTTTCATAGTTTTATTTCATGAGTAACTATCGCGGTAACCGAAGACAATATTATAATAAAATATATTTACACATATACGTTATTTAAGTTATTTAATGTTTATTTTCTACCTGTAATAAAGCAACTTAATTTGAATTAAATTGGTTGTCGACATCGCCCCCGGTCCTTAAACAAGGTAATACTTACTCCTAATCAAACATTAGCTATCACTATCAATTTCTGCTTACTTTGCCCCAAGTTTGGTTTGCTTTGCTCTAAGCCTCATAATCATTTAACTTTGCCCTTGTTCCAAACGCAAATACATCTAATTAAACATCCTTAATGTTTAATTAGATGTATTTGCGTTTGGAACAAGGTTGGATTAATATACAACCTTGGATTTTTTACCTGTACTACAAATATGATATTTAAATATCAATTCCAATAATCAAAACTATTTTTAATCAAACAGATACGTCTAAAAGCGATTCTAAAAAAATAACTAAGAAAAAAATCTCGAACTTGCGATTAATGTTATATGGAAAATGTGCTTTATGGTTTATTACTAAGTCACGATTAAATGTGATAAGAAGTGAAATGCCTTCTTCTTCTTCTTCTTCTTCTTCTAGAAGATAAGATAAGATAAGATAGATAAGATAATATAAGATAAGATAAATAATAAGATAAGATAAGAAGTGAATGCCTACCATAATATTAGTTATATTATGGTTAAATCCTAATTTTGAGGACAAAATTTTATAACATATCGGGAGTTCCAACTCGTACATCGATAAACTCTATTATCAATGCTTTTCCATATCTAGTGATCGCTCCGTTTTGGTTGTTAATTATATAATTATTATATTTAAAACTTAAAATGAAACAAGCGGTCATAAATCATGTTTTGTGTAATCTTCATTACCATCTCCAAACATAAAACCATTTTGCTATTTTTTATTGGTGATAATATTACAACTAAAAAAACTACCAAATTATTTGAACTTCAAGAAATATAAGGTTGAATTGCAAAATTTGTGAGCCAAATGGTTACTATGGTAGCCACGCAACTGGTTTCTTTTTCTCAAGTCACTGAACCTTTGTAGACAGCGCAAATTAACAGCGAATTAAAGGGCCTATTAACAAGCTAATTTCAATGTTTCGCAGGCATTAAAATAATCCTCTTACTAAATTAGCAAGTAAAAACTCACAAGCATCCCAGAAGAGGTTAAATCTGTTTCCCTGTTTATTTTGATGAATAACGATTTACATCTCGAAACATCCCAAATATTATACTTATTCGAATCATTTGCCAAACAAAAACGGCTTAATTCTGAATGGTTTTAAATGAAACTCGTCTGATTTTGGACAATCTCTCATCAAAGCTCATTCAGTGTATTCAAGAGATAAATTACAAGAGAATCAGTGTAATTTGTGATTAGGTTTTGATGTGTATCCAGGTGAAAAATTAACCGGGGACTAATTATGTCGGAATTACGTGTGTGGGCGTGACATTGTTGGGATAAAAGCCGTCGCTGAAATTATTTGGAGAAAAAGGGTTGTTGTCCGGGATGTCCGTCTCATTTTGAATGTTTTAGAATAGCAACAAGTTGGGAATTTTCCGAATTTCGCATTGGGAAAGCGTGTTTTTTTCGCTAAGACTGAAACACTATTTAAATGATCATGCTGAAATATTTTCTTGACAATTTGGACACTATGCTTAAAAGTTAGACAGATTTTTGAGCAAAGAATACGCAAAAAATCATACATTATATTTTTACTGTGAAAAGATAACCTAATTGAAGTAAATTGGAAATATATGTTTAAATAAAATACAATGTGATATTTCGGAGCCATTCCAAAATCTTATGAAAAATCGTAACTTTATTCATCACAAATCAAAATTAATAGTTAAATGTTCCACCATCGCTATATTACAAAATATAAAATTTATTGAGCACTGATTTAAAAATGTATTCAAAACACCGGTCAATCTATATCCAAGATCCCATCAATAACATTTACTGAAGCAATGTAATATTAAACAGATTTTAAGCCCAACGCAAACACGATATCTAACAAGCTTGCCAACACGTACCCTCGCCAATGTAAAATGGACTTAATAATATTGGTTATAGAGTAGATATTCGGTTGGATGGTCAAGATAGTTACAAGGTTCGGTCCAACGATACGTCTTCCCCAATTCCATCGTGACGGGAACAGGTGTCAGGGTTGGGCGCGATCGCCTGGAATCGGACATCTTCCCGAACGATATTGTACATAACTGTGTTGTAAGTATAGTAGGAGTACAGGGTGAAATAGGAGAAGGGGTGTAAAATTTTGAGTGATAAAAATGAGATTTCTATAAAGTACGATAGAAGTTATGTGCTCTTGAGTGGTAGTTTACATTTAATGAAGTGTTCTATTTGTAGCAAAAAGGTACTAAGAGAAATGCCAGATTTATAAAAAAAAAATTAGATTGTACTATGAAGTAAATTCGACTGCTGCTCCTTATAATATGACAATTGGCCGATAACCGAAAGATTATTTTCTATCTCCGGATGTGCGCGAATGTAGTGAGTGTTAGGTAACAAAGAATAATTATGTGTGGTGGGTGAATTTAATTTGTGTGAATCTACTCTCAACTTTTTTATAGACTTTTCGTCGGATAGTTACACAAATCTCCATTTCAACATTCTGATGTGACATCAGTAGGTATGATGCTTATTTGTTTTTGTACAATAAATGTGACGTTTTCAACCAAAAGGTACCACATTGTCGCTTGTTGATAAGGTTGATTTCTAATTGAAGCTATATGAAAATATCGCCTTACTGAGAAGCGACAATAAGTACCCTTTTGGTTGAAAATGGCACAAATAGTTAACCACTACAAATACTAAAATAACAATTACTAAAAAATCTGAATTTATAAATATTGATCCATTTTTAACTAAATTCATTTTTAACTTATACCTTATGTCTTGTCATTTCTAAGCCCATCTTCAATATCTTCCTGTATAAATTGAGCTGCTATGTTACCGTATATAGTGATTCGGTGAACGGAAATACACGGTTATACGGCATCGTGGCAATGTGCAAATTGCCTTTAATATCTACTAACATATTGCGTTAACTACAAAAAGCTGTGTGCTCTTGCATCGAATATAACGACCTCCTTGCCTAGTAGGTAATGATCAATTCTACGCAGCTAAGGTTTTAATCTGGAATCCTGGTAAGGACATTGTCTGCGTTTATGTTACGAATATTTGTTACCATGTGTATTCTATTCATCTATAGATTTACTAGTATAAGGTGCATTGGGACTATTTCAAAAACGGGGCTAATATCATTATACCTACTAAACCTTTCACTACTGCAACGATTTACAAGGCATTTTGCTTACTGATTTTTAGAAAGAAACAAAAGTTTTGTGTTAAGAAAGTGTTATCAATTTATCATGTGATATTTCCTCCTTGTATACTTACGAGTAAGATAATTAATAAACATTGATAATGGAAACATGGAAACACGGTGCGATATTTTTTTAATTAAATCGTTCCTCAAATCCCCCGAAATATGTTTAACAGTAAATTACGGCCAAATATGGCGGCATTTCCAGAACAATTGATAATAACATTTCTGGCACATTCTATGTCATCGCTTACACCAAAGCCTGTTAAATCGAAATGCGCCATTTTGGAATTTTGTAAATGTGATCCATCAGACTCTGTCGAATTCACGGCAAAAGTCAATTAAAAGCATAATTGAGTGTTTGCCGCGTTTGACAGGCAAAAGGGGACCAATCTAGATCAGTTTAATATCCTAGGTTTAATTAATTCTGAATTTCATTATTATAATGAAAACTGTTGGGCTTTATTGTAAAATTATCCGTCATTCAGTACAGTACCGTTTATTAGCATACCATCTTGCTGAGGTTTTAAAATAACTTTATTGTCTTTGATATTGTCTTCGGTTACCGCGATAGTTACTCATGAAACAAAACTATGAAAACCACGAACGCTGTAAAGAGTTCGAAACGTCGGGATGTATTCTAAATTCAATATACGCGATATAATCCGTTTTCATAGTTTTATTTTATTGTCTTTGGTTAACGCAATAGTTACTCATGATGATAGTTGTTTTAAATATTTATTAGTTTATGTGCATTATTATTCAACAACGACGGAACTTAATCGCGTAAAATAAGTTTTAAATTTACCTCCGACGTTTCGAGGACGGCGTTGTCCCCGTCCCGTCGTTGTTGAATAATAATGAGTAAAAATCGTGAAAGTTTAAATCAGTTTATGTGCAATTAGTAATTTTAATGCTAAAATTATGTTGCTTCAAGAACTTTAGGAACAGTATAACTTTTTCTTCATTTTTAATATTATACTTGCTTGGATCCTAAATAGTATAGCTAGGAAATGCCTCTTTAACCGTCACTTAAACATAATTAT
Source organism: Cydia strobilella (assembly GCF_947568885.1). Lineage (NCBI taxonomy): Eukaryota > Metazoa > Arthropoda > Insecta > Lepidoptera > Tortricidae > Cydia > Cydia strobilella. Next base: position 35,600,806 of record NC_086041.1, read on the forward strand.
ATTTTTATTGAGTATTTTCACGTCGAATGATTTCAAATAAATTATTTATCTATGCACATATAGTGCTCTAAAATGCGCTCAGAAACCGTCGGAAATAACCAGCATTATTACAACCAATTTTACTGTGAGAGCTTTAATGTCTGTGGTGGTAGGTAAAATTTGTACTTTAATGTTATTACAGTATCGATTTTTGTAAGGTTACGAGTTTAAATTTGGAACAACTGCTCCTGTGCCTCATTCAAGGCTGCTGTCACAAAATTATATAAAAAATAGATAAGTAGTTTTAGATCATAACATTCATGAATCATAAATATGAATTTAATGTAGTTGTTGTAGTTAAAATAGTTAAGTGTTGCATGTTGCTATGTTTACATTCTAATACCACTTATGTTCTCGGTGAGATATGCTTAAGGAAACAACATAATCTATAATAGTTATGTATATTCTGTCTATATTGTTCTTCACTTGTATGCTTCTGTTTTATCTACTTGTAATAAAATAAAATAAAATAAAACTGTCAAAACTCAAGTGGGTCTCTGATCTAGTATCCATGGATATTAAAACAGTTATCGATTCGAAACGTCAATTCCGAATGTTTTTTTTAATGGAAACCGTACGACATTTGATCTCGAGTAACATGACAATATACTTATACGTTTGTCTATGAATTTAAAAAACTACGAACGCGTGACATGCGTGAAAAAAGGTGGTGGGTGGGTGTCGCGCGAGTGACTAAAAATACGTGAGTGAAACCGCTAAGCTAGCTAAGTTAGTGTAATATGTTATATTTCAGATATACTGTATTTTCCAGTTCACCTCATGTTTAAAATATCACATGAATATAAATATATATAACAGAAAGTGTGCTTCTGACGTGTGATTTAAATTTTGGAGGAAGCAGGCATCGAAATCGTATAACGTCCGAATTTATTTAACCTTTACTTGAATTTCAGTTGAAATATGAATTTAATACAATATTGATTAACTGTTGAGGTATAATAGTTATTTGTTTTTCAAAGACCAAAGTTGTTGTTTAACCTCTCGTGCTAATATTGATACCCGAGCAAACGGAAGATTCCAAAATTGCACCAAGAGCGTAGCGAGTGGTTCGAAAAATTAAATCATGAGCGTTGCTAGGGTTTCAAGGGTTAAACAAATTGTGCCACCGAGTGAAACACAAATTTTTTCACCACACCAACAAGGAAAATATTAACTGTAAAATATCAAACAAAATCAAAGCAAATAGATTCAAAATGAATGTTTCATTCAAAATCGTCATTAAGTCAATTCTACCAGCAAACATAAGAAAACAACTCAACATTTTGCGTTTGATTACTTTGCGTCACATGTGAACAAAATGCAACTTTCTTATCAGTTTTTGAACAATCAAGCTTCCCAGCTGGTGTGGTGAAAAATAAATTTTAGTTTATTAAGAAGTCTAATAGGAATACGGGAATAACCTACATAATTTTTAGTGTTGCGTGCAAAACTTTGTTTTGACAAACGGAACACTTATGGGATCACTTCGGTCTTGCAAATCAGTGAATTTTTTAAATAGTATGTCTTTCGTAAGAGTGAACCTACGAGTATAAATACTCGTTACTTAAAGTTACAGAGCACCACTCAATGAAATGTATAAAGAAACAGTAAGATTTAACTCATACAGGATTTGAACCCGCGATCTCCGGATTGAAAGTCATGTCAGATCCACTCGCAGCCACAACCTCCTATTAAATAACTATTAATAAAGACATCAAGAGGACAAGCAGAGGGGTAAGCAGAGACGGGTTTGCAATTGCTTTAACCCTGATAATTATTCATATAACTTGTGCAGTTTAAAGTACTTTCACCAAACCATTCTTTGATATTTTTCCACTTTGATCGAAGACAGTTGAAGTTTTCTCCTTATATGAATTTTAAATCTAAACTCCCTTTTGCTTTAGTTTCTTTAGAGAAAACAGCGTAGGGGAGACCGAGGTGAGTTGTTACAGAGGAGAGTTGTGACATCGTCGATTTTTTGGAATCTATTAACTAATAACGAGCTCGCAATAGAAGAAAGAAAGAAAGAAAGAAATAAAGAAAGACATTTATTATAAAAAAAACTTCTACATACGCCACTTTAGTTACAAAAAAAAGAACTTACTAAACACTTAAAACTAGATACAGGGTAATTATCAAAGTAAATGATACACAAAAATAGACAGGTCCACCAGCAGAGTGAAAAAGCAAAAATAAAAAAGAGTAAGGTAACAATTACAAAATAAAATTTGGCGCAGCTATTAGTGGCTACAAAAGGACGCCACAGCATATGCTCTGGTATAAATAAATACAATAGCTCGAAAAAAAAAATTGTATGGTACCCTAAAAAATATTTTTTATTTTATTTTTATATTACCGTTCTGTCGCAATGCATGATGTATTCATGCCAAGTTGCAGCTTTCAAGCACTAACGATCACGGAGCAAAGCCTCGGACAGACATGGCGAAACTATACTGATAAGGGTTTCTAGGTGACTACGAAACCCTAAAAATGATCAAATCCGCAGCCGTTTCACCAAGAACCTGTCTTGGCGTCCGAAACGCTACTCCATAATGACCCTTTTAGTAAGTCGGCTGAGACTAAACTCAACAGAACTAAGTACAGAATCCACACGGCATTGTCTAACCCGAGCGTCTCGGCCGCTTTGTCCCCGTCGCGGGCGCCATCAATTGCAACAGACTTCTTTGTCTGACGGTATAAAGGCGTCCATTTTCAAACGTCACTTTTTTCAGCGCTAATTCTCTTGGGCTCGTCGTTCTTAGTTTTGTGTTATTGAGATGCTAGCATGGTACCTATAGTGATCCATATTTGCCGGTAACATAATTCAAGATGTAACCACGACGTAAGTAGTTTTTTTATGTGATAGTCAGCAAACGAGCAGACGAGCCGCCTGATGGGAAGCAGTCATCGTCGCCCATGGACATAAGCAACATCACAGGAGCCACTTAAGCATTGTCGACCCTTGAGAACCCTAAATACCCGCTTCTTGAAGAATCCCATGTCGTAGCACAAAGGAAATACCTCAGGAGGCAACTCATTCCACATTCTGCACGTTATGGGAAGAAACGAGCGAGATGCCCGCTTATTCTTGATATGCCATGCGTCTAAGAAGTGTGGATGAGCTTTGCTCCTTTGGCGGGAGGTGCGGTGATAGAAACGAGACGATGGCACCAGATCAAACAGTTCCTCGGAACATTCCCCATTGTACAGACGGTAGTTAGACGGTAAATACTTATAACGTACATTGACACAATTTGCAACACTTTATCTGACGGTATAAAGGCTGAATCCATTTTAAATTTCGTTCCATGTGATTTAGTTTTGTGCTATTTAGCCAGCGTGTTCCATATTTACCAGTGACATATTTTGCCGAATGACTTGTGGGCCAAAATAACCACAGAGTGGGTGCCCCATGAGTCAAACCGGGGATCCGGCAGACCTCGTCGGCGATGGCGGGATAACTTGGACTCCTTTTTGAGCGACTGGCCAGATGTAGCTCAAAACCGGGAGGAGTGGAAGAAGAGGGGGGAGGCCTTTGCCCAGCAGTGGGACACAATATGCCCGTAATAAATAATAATAATAATATTTTAAAAGTCATACGAACCCAGCCACCGCAATACAACCGGATTTACGCACCCATTTTAAAACGAGATTCTGAAATAACGTGAAGTTCAACATGAATATTATTGTCTGGTACCAGTTTTCATTGATATCAATTTTAATACAAAGAAATTAGAGCAAGTATATTAGGTACTTATGAAACATCGAATACTGAAGCAACTAACACTATAGTACAAGACATAGATATAATTATAGATATATTAATATAAATACTGTTAAAGTAATACACCAATCATGATAAAAAAAAGGATTTAATACAATAAAACAGACATAACTTGGGAAACTCCACCAGGCGACGCCATTACGGCGATGGCTATCTGTCAGTCCTTGCCGCGCTAATAGTGATGTGTTCATTTCCAGTACCGATTGTTGAGCTGTACTCGCGAAAGCCTCATTATCGGTTATTAATACTAACTATAAGATTTATGTACTTAAGCTATACCTACATTGATAAAGCGAATTGTATCACTTACTGCAGGCCATTTTCTTTCTCTTTCATTGTCAATGCTTATGCAACTTACCTGAAACAAATATATTTTATTAGTGAAATAAAATGCAATAACGCAACTACAAATGAGAATAACGAAAGAGGCACAATGCTTAAAACTGACCACGACCTCTGACTGACTGACTGATGCTGAGACGGGCCTGCTAGACCTTAGTCCAGTACGAGTACGTCCTTTAAGGATGCAGCTATAAGTAAGACCAGGAAAGAGATATGCTGCGGTCCGGTACGCCCGTCGCGTCGGTTACAGCTTATATTTTGTCTTTGCCTATTTAAAGGCCAGTAAAAGAGAAAGTTCACAGGGTTCAGGTAAATGGACGGTTCGGACTCGCCCACCGAGGGGTCCGTAACCGTCCGCGGCAACAGAAATACATCATCTGTGAAAATTTCAACTGTCTAGCTATCACGGTTCATGAGATACAGCCTGGTGATAGACAGACAGACGGACAGACGGACAGCGGAGTCTTAGTAATAGGGTCCCGTTTTTACCCTTTGGGACACCAATGAAATGAAAATGCTGAGGTGGGCAGCGGGAGTGACGAGACTGGACAGAGTCCGAAATGTATATGTACGAGGCTCTTTCAAGGTCGCTCCCATTGCAGAAAAGATGGCTGTAAGCCGTATGAGATGGTTCGGGCATGTGATGAGGCGTAACGAAGAGTATGCTGTCAAAAAAGCCTTGGCCATCCCAGACAAAATGAACGGCAAAGGGAGGCCGCTTACCACGTGGTGGACAACCGTTACCAAAGACATGGAGCGGGCGCAGACTAACATATCGACAACCCAGGACAGAAAAACCTGGCGCCTTCAAACGAGGAGGGCCGACCCCAAATAACGGGACATGGCAAAGAAGAAGAAGAAGATAAAACGGGGCCTGTTTTAGATTAAACATTTGTTATAGTTCTGAACTGGTTTTGATACGAACTTGAAGATCGTTTACGCTTATTAGAGCATGCGAGATGAAGTGGAAGTCCTGCATTAGATACACGCCAATCATCAAGACGATCGTCAAGATCGTATCAAAACCATAACAAATGTTTAAAGCTGAATCGGGTTCACGTGTATGTTCGCATCAAAAAATCCAAGTTTTATCTTCGAACTCCACATTCCTAAATAAACGAGTTGTCAAGTGAAAACAAAGAAATAACATTAATACATCAAAAGTCTCGCCAAATTCTGGTTTCTCAACTAACTCAGACGAATGAGTCCATCGACAGCGATCGCTCAGCGGCTGTCAAAGGGTTAGGAATGCTCGAAATAAAACAACGTACAAATGTCGAAAATGTAAGGAAAGATTATTTAGATCTCAAGATAATAAGTCGTTATTTTTCAAGGAGGCATACTAAAGTAAATAAACTACTATCGACCGAATAAAAATAATGGTTTATTTTAACAGATATTTGCATTTGAGTATCAATAGGATCAATATTCTGAAGATGTACCTATATTATCGTTCGTATCGTATATTTACGTTTTGTTTAAGTTAAATAATTGTAGTTTTAATTTTTAATACTATTCGTAAAAGACGAGTAAGTAAGAAAAATATCCCTGAAAATTCTTTGACAAGGTATTTTTGGGCCATGCACAGATTTAATATATACGCTAGATGAGGCAAATACCACGATTTGTATTGAATCCAAGCGAATATAATTTTAAAATTACTTATCTGTGATAGGAAATATGTTCTTGCCTTAAGGTGCTCGCAATTTTTGGGTTGTTGCAGTTAATTATCATGCAACGAAGCATTTTTTTAAGTTTTAATAGACGTCCGGCTGCAACAACTGACGCGCGTGGACTGTAAAGCGCGACGGTCAACCTCGACGCTTGGTCGGGGTTCGGACACGCGAGATTTCTGTGGGGCCATCCTCCTCGCTTCCTTCATCGCTACTCGCTTCTCGCTAATCATCAACTGTCTAACCGAAATTTATATCAGCTTCATATAAAATTATATACTTAACATTTAAAAAAGGAGAATACGCCTCCAGAATAATACTGCTAGCATGCGAGCCTGTACGGACCAAGGGGCAGTACTCACTACTCACTTACAAGCAATTTTGCTCCCCGGCTTAAAAGGAATTTTATAGCCAACTCGAAGAACGTAGGAAATTCAAATACTTGACGATAAAAGCATTTCCAATCTCGATTTTGTTGAAATACATCATCTATATTTACTCTTAATTCCTTAGGACCCTTAGAATAGAAAGTCAGGTCGGACTGACATAACAACGTAGGCTCTGAGTCGATTTTATTTTCTATCAAATCGAGTATACCCATTGTTAAAAAGACGTCAGGGGACTATACAAAAGTAAATAAAATCTTTTATTCCCGAAGGATAAGATTATGAGCTTATTCTTGGCGTTCGGTTCATGTATCGGCCCAAACCGCCCAGGAGGGTAATTTGAAAGTACATTTGAATAAATGATATGATTTAGTTATCATTCGCACGCTCATTTCACTCGTACCTGTTCGGGCGAATGATAACAAAATGACATTCAATGTCATATTTTTTTCCGTTTTCTATTGTGGGACGTACCACATTACAATCTTTATATGTCAATCACAATGAAAAAATTTACGATGGTCAGCTAGCGCGTTGGACCGGCAATCGGGTTCGAATCCCACGTTGAACAGAGCTGCCGGCCTAGCCAAGGTGACAATCGCTATCGCTTCGACAACGAAACGCTTTGTGTCTCTTTATCACTCTTTCATATTTCATATTAGTGCGACAGTGACAGTTGCGTTTCGATCGCTACGGAGCGTTAGCGATTGGCATGTTGGCTACGCGGCCTGACCATCGTTATTTTTTTCATTGTGATTGACATCAGCAGATCTACATACAGTCGCCATCAGATATATCTGAGAGTTCAAGGCTCTCACAAATATCTGAACACGCCTCTATTGTCAAGGCGTTAGAGTGCGTGTTCAGATTATTATTGTGAACACATCGGGCGCTCCGATATATCTGATGGTGACTGTACCTATACAATTTATAAAAGCGGGAAAAGTATGCGGTGTTGACGCACTACCTATTTGTCCCTCTTGCCGTGGAAACCACTGGCTGTTGGTGTGCTGAGGCCAAGACTTTTATTGGGGAAGTGGGCAGACGGTTGCGGGAGAGTGGTCATGACCCTCGCTCCTGGTCATTCATTTTGCAAAGGTTGTCAATCGCTGTTCAACGTGGCAACGCGGCGAGCGTGATGGGCTCCTTTGCATCTGGAGGGGCGCGGGGCGCATTTTGTGAATATTTTTTGTGTTTGTTAGGTTCTAGTTTAGGTTAAGATCTTTGTAATGTTTTATTTTGTATGACATGTGTGTTATAACTTGTAATTACTAATTTACAATAAACGGGGTCTTTGTCGATTTATAGACTTACCCAATAACCGATTGTTGATTAACTATTAGTTTTAAGTTTTTAGTATTAATTGATGTTGAATTATATACAACATTTATAAAATTACATTATTTTCATGTCAAAATGTAAGTTTCAATTGATCTCCTGTATGTTGGGTTTGGCCTCACTTAACGTCTATAGACCTCGACTATTATACTAACCTATGCTTAACAACAGTTTTATTGAGTTACTGATCCAAGTGTTAAATTATGTCAGAATTATGCCAAGTACAGATCTGCAAGATTTGGTTAAATAAGTTGTTGATCAAAATTTCATTTTTGGTACAGGCTTTTATCGCTGACTGTACTTTTTTTCCACAGGCAACTAATACACATCGAGACAATTATAAAAACCCCAAACAAAACCAGGTTGCGTTGTTTTATCACAGAGTTCCTATGACCACCTGGTCCTCCTGTCTTCATCATCAGATCAGCTCGATGGCACCATAATATTGCATTATCACCCGACTTACATGCGTATGCAAATTTTCAGCTTCATCGGAAACCGGGAAGATGGTTAAATTAGTTAACTTAGATTCCATTACATAGTTACATACGGGTGTAGGTCGACAAAAGCGTGTCGCGCCTTGTCGACAAAATGTCGATAAAAGCATGTTAAAAAACCTATCTTGCTTTCTATACCGCTAAAAACGCTGTAGAGTTGAACATGCAATAAGAAAAACAATAGAACTCATACTAATATTTCGCCAGCCCAGCATGCTTCTAACAAAGCCATTTTAAAACTAAGCTTTCCACTATCGAACCGGAGATCTCTCCATCTTAGGCGAAACTTGCCGAACAGTTTATTCGCAGCTGCGGACATTCCGGACAGGCTAGCATCCCTTTACGTCGTTTATGTAGCTCCGTCACAAACATTTAACACCGCGCAGACGGCAATATCGAGAGTTCAGAGGATACAATCTGGAACATTCTTTGTTCTGGCAAATGGACAAGAGATACTTATGCTTAGATGTGGAGATAAAGGAATTGCACGGGCTGCAAGTTTGTTGACTTACACGGGTGGTTTATACCTGCGAGTTACTTTGGCTTTTATGGTTGGGTCGGCCAGTAAATTGAATTAAAATGTAACTAGATAAGATAAGATAAAATTTATTTCATTGAAAAATATCCAAACTATATATCCATACTTAAAAACTATAAATGTACAATCATGGTTTAGAAATGTAAACATAAAATTTAAGATCTTGTAAGCAAAAATTGTAACTGGCTCTAACATATTTTACATAAATACCTAAACTAAGTAACTTAATACTAAGTATCTTAGGTATTTCGTTGAAAAAACTGTTGAAATTTTTTTTAAATAATTTTTTACTGTTGAATAACGCTTTTTTAACGGGTCCCTTTGTTTGACATAATTATTGAGTCATAATGTAATGATTGTCATATTATCATTAGTCATAATTCTGAAACAGTTAACTTTTCAGTATTTTCTTCAGGTTAGGTTAGGTTAGGTTAGGTTTGTTGTCACACACGGAGTGGCAGACAGACAGATACAGCGAAAATTTTACGTATTTTTGTGATAAAGGGAGCCTTAAACTTATCATTTTACCAAATCGTCGTCGTCGTCGCTTAATTAAAATTATTTACCGGCTTCCTCGGTTTTAATACACATCAAACCCTCGTTAAGTTAAATAAAACGCTATTAATATTTTCAAAACTAATGAAAATTAATGAACACAAATAACGGCGTATAGAGTTATTACGTCAAAATTAACTTAAACTATTCAACACAATAATATAGACAACATGAGCTTACAAGCCGACGATTGACACACAACATTTGAATAGACGCGAGTTAACATAATTATCAAATTCCTCTAATACTGGCACGGAGCGTATTAGTGGAGGTACGTCCTTATCCGGTATGAAATAGGCGTCATATCCGCCCATTGAGAAACGTGTGCCACTCGGCAGCCGGATAGGGATGTGAATACGGTTATGAAAAGTTTTAAAATTGACAAATACCCGGACCCGGACCCGTGGACCCGGGTATGTCCTTAAACTGCGTCCGGACCCGGATATGTCCTTAAACTACGTCCAAAAGAGACGCATGGGCACTGTGAATGAGATCTCGCTTTGTGTGGTAGGGCGCAGGACAGCGGATGTCATTCCAGATCAAGAGCAGAGCCCAACTGGGGAAGTACCTCCACCTTACAGAAAACCGCAGCCAAATAACACTAGACCCTACTCATAGTGTTGTGTTCCTGCCGGTAAGTAAGGTTGCCAGAGCTCAACGAGGGAGAGGAGTGTCAGGGTCGGCAACGCGCATGTAATATCTCCGGTGTTGCAGGCGTCCATAGGCTACGGTAACTGCTTATCATCAGGCGGGCCGTATGCTTGATTGCCACCGACGTGGTATAAAAAAAAAATATCGCCTACATTTGGCTTACGTATACGACATGAGAATAACGCGATTTTTCGGGAGCTAAAACGTATCCGCTGTAGGGATTAATTAAATATCGACTCATAACGGCAAGCAATTTCTAATCATGATAAGAAATATTACTCATATTTGAAATTTATAGTATTAAAAGTGCTAGTTCCTTTTTTATTATAATTGGCTTGGATATAATATATAAACATACTTACAACAAAAAAAATACAAAAACCAATATACCAATACATACATACCCTTAATTTTTTTATTACTTAAATTTTACTTCAGAGGAGGTCTTTTTTTAATTTCAGAGGAGGGCCAGAATTGCAGCAAAAATTCATTTTTATTATTCCACGGGATCACGGACCTTATAGGTACTAATTATTTCGAACGACGCTCGGCGGGCCGGATAAAATCCTATCGCGGGCCGGAGCTGGCCCGCGGGCCGTATTTTGCCCACCACTGTTTTACACAATGGACATTATCCGAATAGCATGAAAACTCTGATTTAAACTTTCACGATTTTTACTCATTATTATTTACAACGACGGGACTTAATTTTACGCGATTAAGTCCCGTCGTTGTAAATAATAATGAGCATGAAAACTGCTGCTTAAAACAAATTCTGGTATCAAACCTCCTGTTTCGTCCATCCTTAGTCGCATCCCCACGAAGACAGCCGTCATTCCCATGTATTACGGATAATTGCATTTAACTCGTGGAAACAGAGCGGACTGCATGCATTCGTAATCCACTTTGCTATTTACAACCATAAATATGTTAGGGCGAGAATTTTTAGAAATGTTGAAGCGGTTGATCGAGGTGTTGAAAAATGTGCTTCACTAAGCGATATGTCATTACAACCTACGTTTAAATCTAGATTTTTCGCAATTCTGACTTACAATTTTATAAATAGAGCGGACTGCATGCATGCTGTGTAGTATAAGTTGTTGTTTACAACCGTAAATATATTAAGGCGGCAGGATTTTGGGAGGCGTTAAATAAATAAATATTATAGGACATTCTTACACAGATTGACTAAGTCCCACGGTAAGCCCAAGGAGGCTTGTGTTATGTTACTCAGACAACGATATATATAATATATAAATAGTTAAATACATAGAAAACACCCATGACTCAGGAACAAATATCTGTGCTCATCACACAAATAAATGCCCTTACCGGGATTCGAACCCAGGACCATCGGCTTCACAGGCAGGGTCACTACCCACTAGGCCGGACCGGTCGTCGATAGACGTCGAAGCGGTGGTTTAAGCTTTTTGTAGAAATAGGGCTTAAACTGGTGATTAGATTGATGTTTTTAGGCAATAATAAGCTTAACAGGCTTTGTCATTTGCGTGATCCAGTCGTCGAAGATTTAATCTGAATTAGAGCAGACCGCGTGCATCCGTAAAACACTTTGCTATTTACAACCGTAAATATGGTATTTATAACTGTAAATATGTTAGGGCGCTAGGATTTTTACGTGCGTTGAAGCGGTGAATCGAGGTATTGAAAATGTGCTTTAAACTAACGATGCTCATGATATTTTTAAGCGACATATAATTATTACATCTGGTTCAGCAGGTTTCCATAGCAGTCCAACGGGGAAACGCAGCGGGAATAATGGGGACCTTTGAGCCGGGTACGATTCAGGGTGGTTTATTTTAGTTTGACTACCGCATCGTGCTTTAGTTGACTTGTTTTTAGTTATAATATGTATAAAGTGCGTATAATCTTACTGTGATAATTTGTATTAATTTGTGTAAATAAGCTAGTAATAATTTTTAATTGCAATTTTTATTTTATTTTATTTGTAACTAATTGTAATTTCTTTTTTTATTAGTTTTAATGTGTAACATACCTATGGATTCTGATTATGTAAATGCTGTATTATGGAATAAATAATTACCTAAGTCGAATTTAAGTTTTTTGCAATTCGGATTTAGAACTTTATAAACAGAGCGGACCGCATACATGCGTAAATACAGTTTGCTATTTACAATCGTAAATATATTAGGGCGCTAGGATTTTTAGAGGCGTTGAAGCGGTGGACTAAGTGAATTCGCAGTTTTTGTAGATCCGAAAGTTTTTTAAAATACTTATGCCAATTAATTCAAAAATTTTACGTCTTAATATTTTACAATTCAAATATTTTAATAGTTTTTTCTTAGGTAAAAAATAACCTTTCGATCGAATTTAAACTGTTGTAAGACATACTAACATTAAATAATTTTAGTAAAATTATTTAATAACCTTTTGAATTTATTTACAAGCGTGTCAAGATAACACCAATCCGGTTGTTTAACAATGATTAATATTCATCTCGCATAACATATGATTTAATACTGAAAAGCCTAGGTTATATCAGATTGCCGAACCCTAACTCAAGCATTAAGTTAAACGCAGACAAATCCTCGTACAATGATGTAACTTGAGTACGGTAGAGCGGAGACGTTTCGAAAACGTTAGGAACGAAACGTACGTACAACAACGTTTACAAGAAACTATCGTGAGAATACCCCGGTTTGACACGTGCAATTTGGTTTGACGTTTAAAAAGTGCGGAGAATAAGTGAAACTTACTAAGTCGATCACTGATTTAAACTTTCACGATTTTTACTCATTATTATTCACAACGACGGGACTTAATCGCGTAAAATAAGTTTTAAAGTTACCTCCGACGTTACGAGGACGGCGTTGTCCCCGTGGTCTCGGAGAAGACTGGCTGGCTGGTTCTCCGATACCACGGGGACAACGCCGTCCTCGAAACGTCGGAGGTGAATTTAAAACTTATTTTACGCGATTAAGTCCCGTCGTTGTGAATAATAATTACTAAGTCGATGTCGATAAAATAAATAAATCATGTTATATTAACATATTATCAGGAACTAAATTATTAATTGAGTTGATTTTAATTATCTTTAAATATAAAGATAGTTTATTATTCAAGTAGGCATATTACAATGCGCTTATGAATATCAAATAAAGCTACGCTGGCTTCTAACCCTACACCCCTGCCTCGAGAAGATTTAATCTTGAAGATTTGTTCTTGTAATCTACTGTTCATATAATAGTCAATAATTAATTAGACATTCAAAATGGTTCAAATGACTTTTTACTACTTGGTCCGTGTTTTGCGGTAAACCTTACAATTGCTTCAAAATATTTATCAGTACGGTTTTTACTCACTATTATTTTTAGTCGCTTTTGGCGACATGTTTCGGATTCTTTGGGAATCCATCCTCAGGCACGAGTGTCCGCGGCGGTTGTACGTCGTGCACTGCCCGCGCCGCCCGCCTCGTCGCTCGTTGCGCACGCGCTGATGGGGCGGGGGCGGGGGGCGCGGGGCAGTCCGCAGATGGAGTCGTCAAGTGAAGGTCTGGTAGGGCGGCTGTATCGAACGAAGTCAAGCACACTGCACTCACTATGTCCCCGCGATCGTCACAACACACTTGCCGCTTGACCCTAGGTATTATAGGCTTCCATGCAGACCGTAACCGTACTGATAAATATTTTGAAATATGTCTCACGATAGTTTAAGTGCGCTTACAATTGCTTTGTGTTCTAAAGCACACTGTGAAGTGGATCGGCTAAAAAAATAACGAAACATAACAGGTTACATAAGAAACAATATTTAGTAAAGAAACTGTTATTCAGTAACTTGAAACAGTTTCAGAAAACGCTCATCCTTAACTACGGCGTGTATCGGCGGGAATCCGAGGCGCGTAAAACATGTCACACCTAACTTAATTAAATTCTATTATAAGGCGAAGATAAATAACTCCGCTGTTAGTTCCCGGGAAATTTAGAAACGGTACAATTTCTTTTGTGGACGTTGTTGCTCTAATTGTAGAATATTTGGGAAAAGTTGTTTTAGAGAAGCGTTGTGTGAAGAGAAGGACGTAGGTAAAGTTGCAGCCTATCTGGTGATCCAGGTTTAATTGCTTTGGCGAGTGTTGTGTTGGCTTGGCCTCTTTGATCTGAATAGTAAAGAAAATCGGCAAAGATACAGATTTAAAGGGTGTCATGCACAAAATCAGCTTGAAAAAAATGCCCCCCACGACCTTACAACATACTTCATCGCACATAAACTATCGTGAGATATATTTCAAAATATTTATCAGTACGGTTTTTACGGTGAGTAAAAACCGTACTGATAAATATATTGAACATACTTCATAACCTATTTTAGGACCAACATAGAAACATCCACTCGTATCCACCCAGGACATTATTAAATTAAATGATTTACATTTTCAACATTATCCATGATGAATAGTATCCATTTATATAACCTAGCTTGTACTAAGTGCTACGAATGCGCTGCGGCCAACATTTCAGAAGACCTGTCAAATGCACCTATGCTCTCAATGGCGGCAAGTACAGTGTCCATTCGAACTAAGTTACCTAAAAGGCTTTGACCTAGTAATGTTAAACTTAAAACGAAAAAAGTTATAGAATAACATTAACACTGTACAGTCGAAGGCAAAAATATCGATCCAGACAAATGGCTCAAAAATATGTGAACACGACTTTATTGTCTAAGGTGTTAGAGCGTACACATATTTTTGAAACTGGGTATGTATATATATTTATGCCCTTGACTGTACCTATTGACATCGAAAGTATTCAAAATTATAGCATAATCGGTTACTGGGAAATAAACAAGAATTTATTACAAATACTAGCTTTTGCCCGCGACTTCGTCTGCGTGGACTTAGTAACAGCAGCTAAAGTAAGTAAAAACTCTCATAGCAATCAATTTGACCATATTATGCACACAAATCAGCAGGCACTTCATTAGTTATCTCAATTCCACCCCGCTTTTTACTTTCTTAAGGGATGATTTTCGGGATAGTAACTATCCTATGTCCTTCTCAGGGACTCAACCTATCTCTACGCCAAATTTCATCTAAATCGATTCAGCGGTTTAAGCGTGAAGAGGGAACACACAGACAGAAAGGCAGACAGACAGACTTTCGCATTTATAATATTAGTATGGATTCGTAGTGTGGAGTAGTAGTTGGTGGAGTGGTGGATATTCAAAGATACCGGGACAAATGATACTAAAAATAAGCTTGTAAATGGGGAAATCCAGAAAAAGATCGGGCACGTGACGCTATATTTTAACACTTCTGATATAGCTAAGATGCCGATATGTGGTATTTTAACGTTTAATAACTAAGCTATAAATTCAATGGCAGGTTATTAGCGCTGACAAATTAAACCATTTTGTGATAGGTATGCCCTGTAATGCAAATAAATGTTAATTCTTAACGCTTAGCTACTAATCGTTTTCAAGTTCATTTCCATGCGTCCTTTCTTACATAACATCCGCCAACTCGGCCCAAATTCAACACTGCAGCTAACCCTCGGCAGCCTAAGTCAAGAATACTGGTCATGTAAACAGGGTGTAATAACTCTCTTCCGGGCCGGAGTTTGCCAAGGAAATTTGATCAGGGCATGATTAAAGTGCTCTGGATTTCATTAAAAATGCCCTGCCCGTCGGCGGGAGGATGTTTTTTGAGTTAAGTTTTGATAAAATGAATTGGAATTGTGATGTGGGTGAGAAAAGGTTCGGGTAGAACTACGAATAAGTGCTGAGTTTTATCCATGCGCTTTCTTTCGATACCTTGCGGGTATGGTGTTAATTACACGATTATAAGGAGCCCCTTTCATGTCTTGCTGCTCCTGTGATCTTTCTTGTTGTATTGTAATGGTTTATGCGACTTTTACATAATGCTTATTATAGTAATTATGTGGCTTTCGCGAGTACAGCCCTACGGTCGGTGTTGCAGATGGTCATAATCACTATAGCGTGGCCTGTACTGACAGATGAGCATTCGCCGCCATTGCCGGCGCCGTAGTGGAGTTACCCAGTGATTAGATAAGATTTAGATTTATTTATTTCAGGATAAATTAAGCATAACCATTAACCATAAGCATTACCACAGAATAAGTAATAGTACAACCGTACAGAAAATTCACTCCTTCACAAAATTAAAGCCAGATTTAGGTACAAAATTATACCTACACTCGCCGCCTGCAAGCAAAATTGAAACTTATAACCGCGCACGAACCGTGAATCTTCTTTGCGCGCCGCAGTTTTATGACCGAGATGCGAGTGTCGGCACTGGGTTGTCACTTGACAAGTTTTTGTACCTACACCTACTGATTTATTATTTTTAAGATAAATATGTAGGAATTACAAACGTTGATTCTGTAAACATAAATTTTTTTGCCGGAGATAGTATGTCTGATTCTCACGGAAGTAGGTATGCCACAGAAGAACTTATTTCTTTGAAAATATGTCGGGCAATATAGTCCGGAATTAAAAAAAAAATCTGCTTCCTTGTTCTTCCGTTTATTCAGACACCCGTAAACAGAACATTATCTTTTATACAGATTAGATCCCGATTTAGGTTTCGAAGCCATTGCGTATTTTCAATTTTGCGCGAGCGGCAACCCACTGCCATACACCTGCCCGGGCGGTGCGCCGGCCAAATATACCTAAACTGCGCAGTGACACCCCCCTGACATTACATACTAAAAAATATAAAATAAATTAAAATAATTTTCTCTCCCAACAAGGATCCTCATATAAGTATGTATAAACAAAAACATGTCAAAAATTGATGTCAATCTAAGCAATTTAGAATCATCATTAAATGTCAAACAAAAATAAAATATCGCAAAAGAAGTAAATGTCATTTTTAAAATACAATAAATAAATCATTTGAATCATAAATAAAATTACATATATCATTACAAATTCAATTCCATGAACTCACTTATAGATACAAATATAATATTATATATTGCTGTTGTGTGTTATATTTATTTTCCGTGTGTTATTGTATTAAATGTTTTATTTGATGATGAAGGGTGTATTAGTTTAATAGTGCAGTTAATAATTGCGGTGTTTTATCTACACACATAATTATTAGTTACATCAAGATAAGTGCAACGATTTTGATAGCACACGTAGTGCAAGTGTTATTTTAAACGTCAAATTTCTATGAAATTATGACGTATACATAACACTTGCACTGCGTGTGCTATCAAAATCATTGCAGGCTTATGTTGGTCTAACTTTAGCTCTTCACAATGATTACACACTCAATAAAACTTCATCAGAGATATTAGAAATGAGGTCGAATCAAATTCCTTAGTTGTTTCCAGATTTTCGAAATTTGAATGACATTATTATATCAATATCGATTTTCATCATCATCATCATCATCATCATCATATCAGCCCTTTATCGCCCACTGCTGGGCATAGGCCTCTCTTCCAGTACGCCACTTGTCCCGGTCCTGAGCTAATCTCATCCAGAAGTGACCCGCAATCTTCCGGATGTCGTCCACCCAACGAGCCGATGGACGCCAGGGGCTTCTTTCATCCGAAAGCGGCCACCATTCCGTTAACATTTTAGTCCACCTGCCATCACTCTGCCTAGCAACATGTCCCGCCCAACTCCATTTTAGTTTGGTAATGGCGAAACCAACGTCTTGCACCTTGGTGCGTCGACGGATCTCGACATTCCTTACTCGATCTTGAAGCTTCGATTATATCGATTTTACTAAGATGTTACTATTACTACTACGCAATAATAACTTTTTCACAGATAAGAAATGGTGTTTCAACAAAACGATTTTTAGGTATGCTGGCAGTAATATGCGATTTTAGAACACATTATACAGGGTTTATGATATGTGTGTAGAT
The DNA here is from genome assembly GCF_947568885.1 of Cydia strobilella. Lineage (NCBI taxonomy): Eukaryota > Metazoa > Arthropoda > Insecta > Lepidoptera > Tortricidae > Cydia > Cydia strobilella. The sequence continues at coordinate 35,618,486 of NC_086041.1, forward strand.
GTAATATACTTGATAATTTTAGTAGGTTATGTTTTTTACTTTAGACCAAAAAAAAGGCCAAAAATGTAAAAAGGAACAATTGCTACAACAATCACTCCGAACACCGTGAAGATTTTATTAACTTCACAAAATTGCCCAATAAGAATAACTTGAAAGCAATAAAATAAGTACAGTACCTAATAAAAATGAAGCACCGTGTAGAAAATATTAAACGAGGCACCGATTTTCTGGCAGGCATAGAAACCTATAATAATAGCATTACAAGTTTAAGAGGCGTATGTTGCTAATAAAATTAAATATGCATTAAACAAGAGTATAAAATAGGTTGTCTATTGGGCTCGTAAAATTAGGTTTATGTTAAAATTTAAAGAACCCGAAAACAAAACGTAAACTTCCGTCGGACACAAATACACACACTTCTTAATTTGGCAGGCATCCGGTTTTTTATCACCTAGCGCAGTATTCAGTCCATTAATTGCTTTCACCCTAGCATAGAGTAACTTATACTAGAGCGGTACTGTCATAGTAAATTTTGTAACCACATTAAATTCACTGCCATCTATCGACACACTTTAAAACTAAAAATGAAGATTTATAAAAATACGATAAAATGTATTTAAATATGGATAAATGTTTTTTTTTATTTGCATTAATTATTTTTATGATTTTGACCCATGTTCTTTCACTGATATGGGTAAAAATGGTTAAATAACAAACGAAACCGTCAACGCCATCTATACGACAGTAGGCCAAAGCTAGTAGCGCCCTCTGATCGAGAGTCAAATTTTCTTGATTTTCGAGGCACGTTTTTTCCTTAGACTGTATCCATCTATTACGGAGTTATATCTATCTTTGACCCTAGTAAGATTCATTCACTTACGGTTATACTACTACTACTAACTACTATTGAGACTATTTTTTATTGACTATTGAGATTTCATTTTAGATTCTATGAACTCTCAATAGTCCTTACACCCTTAGCGGGTGCTGCCTCTGCGTGCGTTTACACGATCAAGGGCAGCATCCGCACAATATAGCTTACAATTCATTAAAAGTGGCAAAAGTGGCTTGGCGTGTTGACAGATAAATTATTTTGATGCATAATCACATCCTGACTATACAAGCAATAGACCAGCTCAATTCTTGACGAAATATCCATTCTGTTATCGACTTATTTCTTCACTGACGTCGACCAGAGTCTTATCAGCTGTGAATTTTCACTCATAAATATTCGATTGCCCGCCCCCGGCGCCGCCTCTTTGTAAAATTGTGATTCATAATTCGACCTCAACTAACTTAGCGGTCCACTGAATTTGTGAAACACTAATAAGCGAATGTAAATATAAGCAGGGTTTTCGGTTTTGAATTTGTGATAGTTTGATATTGGAGCGTGTTTGATGATAATTGGAACTGTTTTAAATTAGTTTGTTTTGTTGTTTTTTCGGGTCTAAAAAATATGGAGAAACTTTAAACATTATCTACACATATAATATATCATAAACTATCTATAATGTGTTCAGAAACCGCAAAATACGGCCAGTATAAGGCTGCGTGTAAAAATAAACTGTTTTCTATAAATTGTATATACAGATGTCAATCACAATGAATCTGTATATACAATTTATAGATTGTAATAATGTGGTACGTCCCACAATAAAAAAGGAAATAGTACATTATTGTCGAGGCTCGGAAGTAGCTACTTGCTGGCTGAGGATTTGTTTTAAACGGACGACCTTGGGAGTCCGTTTAATTGAATCCGAAGCCAGCAAGTAGCCTTCCAGCAGAGTCATATATAGTGCTTTTCTCAAAAATGGCGCAATAAATACAAATATAATACAAAAATTATACAGAAGCAACGTCCTTATGTATATATTTACACAGAAAAAAGTAGTAAGATTTGCTTTGCCGCCGTTTTTTTTTATTAAAAATAGAAATGTATTTTTCTGCTGAAAATACGCCAACCTATTTGAGACACCTAAATAGTCGCGGTACCAACATTATAATAATAAGTACTGATCGTCTGTTTGGCTGTTTAATGGACCTATGCCTGCATTTGAAAGGGCCACTTCAACTTTTAAAAAGTTTGGAACTCGGCAAATAATGGAATTTGTATGCAACATTGCAGTCCCGAAATCGGGACTGCAATGTTTTTAACTTTTTAATTTTTTGACTGACCATAAACAACGCACTTCGCGACCTACTTTTTAACCGGCAACGTCGACTTTGCCGTCCATTTTTGAGAAAAATATATTAACATTTAAGTTAATAAACTGTTTTGTTACAACAAATATATTGTGTGAAAATTTTATTTTGCGTAATATAAAAATTACAATTCAAATTTCGAACGTAATTTAAATTGTAATATCAGTCCAGTGACAAACAAGCATACGGCCCGCCTGACGGTAAGCAGTATCCGTAGCCTATAGACACCTGCAACTCCCGAGGTGTTACATGCGCGTTGCCAACCCACACTCCGCACCCTTATTCTATGGCAACCTTACTAACCAGTAGGAACACAACACTATGAGTAGGGACTAATGTTATTTGGCTGCGGTTTTCTGTAAGTTACTTCCTCAGTTGGGCTCTGGAATGACACCCGCTGTGCTGTGCCCTACCACGCAAAGCGAGATGACATTCACAGTGCCCATACCTCTCTTTTGGACATAGTTTAAGGACAAACCCGGCTTCTAACCGCACCTTCGTCAGCGTGGCATGATAATGATGATTGATAAAAACTATCCTATGTCCATCCCCGGGCCTCAGACTATTTCCAAATTTTATCTGAATCGGTTCAGCGGTTTAAGCTTGAAGAGGTAACAGACAGACAGACTTAGTAGAGATTCACAGTCTAAGTAAATTTATTTATTCCTATCCACATCCTCATTTGTCCACAGACCAACACGATTAACTCGAACTGAACTCTTAAACAAAAACAATTTGAACACAATTAAGCCCACCTCCATACGGCATTAAACAAAATGGTCGTATTTGTTCGGTAACCGCGCGGCATTCTAATAAGAAGCAACAGCAAATATCTCCGTAGCTGTCAGTAGCTATAACTCCCCTGTCATTTACTTCCAACTCAATAAAAGTAGCTTGAGTCGTAAAATTTGTTCGGCGGAATGTCTTTGCGATGCATGAACCTGCTCGTATATTCCAAACGGTTGCTGAACACCAGCGAGCTGAACGCTCGAGACGAACAGTGTTCCAGAAATTAACAGGTCCCTTGGTAAATAAACCCGCGATAAACGCAACTATTGGGTTATTTAACTATTAACTATTTTGATTTCTCAAATACGTAATATTGTCTTCGGTAGTTACTCATGAAATAAAACTATGAAAACGGATTATATCGCGTATATTGAATTTATAATACATCCCCGACGTTTCGAATCCTTTACAGCGTTCGTGGTCAACGGGTGACTGAGGAAAAATTACAAAGTGCAAAAATACGATACGGTTCTCAAATACGATTTTATCACTAGATGACGGGAGCTCATGTACTCAATTCAAAAAGATATTAGTAACTGTAGGTACCCTTGTCCCCAGACCTTGGGCGTCCCAAATACCAATGGACTGACGAAGCCCTAAAAGACCTATCCGCCCTCGGAATACCAAACTGGCGTGAAGTGGCGCAGAAAAGGGCAGTGGCGCTCTCTTGTGTCAAAGGCCAAGATCCTTTTTGGGTCACTGAGCCAGTGAAAAAGAAGAAGATACCCTTGTGTAATGATTTTATGAAATTCACTTTCAGCTCATTCCATAAACCCATACTCGTTTATTAATGCCTTTCATTATGTAGCGTCACATAAACAACTTTAAAAACTCAGTCTCATTCTCAATCATATTGGTGACGATTTCATAGACTGGGCTCTTTACCACGTTACGCTGGGCTACCTAAACGAAGGTCTCAAACTTGTGAAGCGTCAGGAACACACACGGAACTTACGGGAGCCCCGCGTCAGTGTTTAGCTGTCAAACTTCCCTGACGCTGCAAACGCGGCGCTTTGAGCGGCGAACGCTGTAGTCGCTTTAATTTAACGCCGTCGCGGCAAAGAAGTATACAAGGCTGATATATTTAGTCCGGGATCATGTAACGCATTCGTTACTTATTTACTTTCAGCTCATTTCATTAACCCATACTCGTTTATTAATGCCTTTCATTATGTAGCAGTCACATAAACTACTTTTAAAAACTCAGTGTCATTCTCAATCATATTGGTGAGGATTTCATAGACTGGGATCTTTACCACGTTACACTGGGCTACCTAAACGAAGGTCTCAAACTTGTGAAGCGTCAGGAACACACACGGAACTTACGGGAGCCCCGCGTCAGTGTTTAGCTGTCAAACTTCCCTGACGCTGCAAACGCGGCGCTTTGAGCGGCGAACGTTGTAGTCGCTTTAATTTTACACCGTCACGGCAAAGGCGTATACAAGGCTGATATATTTAGTAGGGGATCATGTAACGCATTCGTTACTTATTTACTTTCAGCTCATTTCATTAACCCATACTCGTTTATTAATGCCTTTCATTATGTAGCAGTCACATAAACTACTTTTAAAAACTCAGTGTCATTCTCAATCATATTGGTGAGGATTTCATAGACTGGGCTCTTTACCACGTTACGCTGGGCTACCTAAACGAAGGTCTCAAACTTGTGAAGCGTCAGGAACACACACGGAACTTACGGGAGCCCCGCGTCAGTGTTTAGCTGTCAAACTTCCCTGACGCTGCACACGCGGCGCTTTGAGCGGCGAACGCTGTAGTCGCTTTAATTTAACGCCGTCGCGGCAAAGGCGTATACAAGGCTGATATATTTAGTAGCGGATCATGTAACGCATTCGTTACAAACCACCAAACTCTCCTATGATTCCTTCTTTTCTTCCTCCTTATAATTAAAACAAAACTACTCTATTATAATACCAAATATCTTACTGATTGCTGCAAGCTACGATTTCTATTTGGAACATCACAAAGTAAACATTGTTAAGCAAGATGATATGAAGGGTACACGGAAAGAACATGTCTAGTCGCTTAAGTAACATTTTGAGGAAACGCGGTTTTAAAATTTGGAACCATGTCAAAATGTATGGTAATTCCGTGACCATGTCTTTTTTAACTAAAACAAAGTAGTGTTACATATATTATACAGTGGTAGCAAAAGGTCTAACTAATAGTTCATTAAGAGCTCTGCATTTTGAGATGAAAATCTCATTTTCCGAAAAAAGTGACTAGACAATACATGTTCTTTCCGTGTACCCTTCATATAAAATGGCAGCCTTCTGTCTACTTTACTAAATTTTTATCATCAATCTTGTCATCAACAAAAACATTTAAATTTAAGGGGCCCACTGACTATCAGTCCGCCGGATGATATCGACAAAAAATTGACAGTTCCGAACAACTGACGGGCCGATAACGTCCGGCGGACTGATAGTCAATAGGCCCCTTTAGACATCAGAGCATTTTCACTTAAAAAACAGCCAAATTTTTTTCGCGATTTCGGGATTGGTCCCATAGTAAAAGTTGCTCAGTATAATCCCGAAACCTCCCTGGCAACGGGAATGCACTTATGTTTTTAGCCACCGTGTATATTATTATTATTATTTATTTAATAATTTCAATCAGGCAACAAGGCCCATATTACGAATACCTTACAGACTAAGGAATATGCATATTATTACAATAACTTAAATTAAACTAAAACTACTACTTAAATAACTAACTTAGCCCAACAGCACCCCTGTTGTCCATGTGCATGGCATTACATTTTTTTACTATTGGACAATCTAACCTGTCCAAAACAGTATTCAGAAGGCTGCTGGGGCTGTCCCTAACACGGCCCATCAGGGAGGCCACTCTTGCGTATTATGGCTTGGAAGCCGTCCACGCGAGCTTCGGCAAACATCCCCGACGCACTGCAAAATCGAGGCAACCCCAACAACACTCTGAAACCATTTTTATACTGAATGTTATAATAGTAGTTTATCGGTATACCTACATGCCTGTAAAAGCTAGCCCGCTTCTCCCATCGCCCGCTCCAAAGGGTGAGCTTAGTCCTAAACTATTCGTTAAGTACCTCGACAACTGGTCCGTGACTGTCGCCTATTACTACAGACAATTTCAAGAGGCCACTTCTCAAGTATAAAACAGCTAAAGCTGCGAGAGTTAACGTGATCCCATTGTTATGACTAGTGTCACTTTGAGGTTTTTAATGCTTTGAAGTTGCATGGCGGTTTGTTGCGTGTAGGCTTAAGGCATACAAGTTGTTTAACAAATGTGACGTTTTCAACCAAAAGGTACCACATTGTCGCTTGTCGATAAGGTTGATTTCAAATTGAAGCTATATGGAAATAGCGCCTTATTGACAACCGACAATAAGAACCCTTTTGATTGAGAATGGTACAAATTGTGTATCAGGGAATTTTCACAAAAGTGTACCATTTACTTTTTTTCGAAAATCCATCAACTTTTGGATTAAGAATCACGAGGACTATCGAATTAAAAAAGAAAAAAGTGTGTCCCCAAAAAATGTCAGTTTTGTCACGCATTTTCACATACATTTTGTATGGAGCGTTACAAAACTGACACCCAAAATTTATATGAAAAACTGGGTACACTTTTTTTCTTTCTCTCTTTCAATAGTACTCATGATTCTGAGTCAAAATAATCCAAGTTGATGGTTTTTCGAAAAAAAGTAGATTGTCCAATTTTTTCTGAAAATCAAGTTCTTGTGTTGTAATACAAAAGTACTTAATTCAGCATGAAAAGATCTGAAATGACCCAAACATATAAAATAAAATGAATAAAATCAACTACAAAATAATTTAGAAAATTGCTTTAGTGAAAACAATCCATGACGTAAACGCAGACTGAAGTTTTTTTATAGCAAGGGTCCTAACTTAAGTACTCATAGCCATACTAGCTGTATAGAAAAGTGGATACTTAATGGGCACCAGATTTAGATTCGACTGTACTTTTAGCTTTACTTTTAGCTAAGACTGACCGACTGTACTTTTAGCTTTTAGACCAAGCAAAATTTTTTTTTTTTTTACAAATTTGTTATTAAATATAGGTTTTCGACTAGAACTCTTATTATGAAAGGAAAAAAATACTGCATATGACACATTTTTAATTAATTTATCCATAAAGAAGCCATGTATGCGGCTGTACTGACTAAATTAACCAGTTAAAGATAAAACTTATGGTGTTTTCCATACAACTAACAGAATTGTACATAATTAATTACGTTTGCCACCGACGATTAAACAGTTTAAATACTATCCTAAAAATAAAATCCAATTCCAAAATATCTCAGCAAACGAACTACGAAATTAACTGAACGCTCCCAAAATCCGTTTTCCAGAATCAAGTAACAGTATTTATCATTTAACATCGCGGCTGCATTCAAGCCATGCGCCCGGGCCCCGCATTTGCTAAAATGAACTTTTCCACGTTTTCTGAAATGGACTTTGACACTTCACTTCCATTTTGTTTTTATTTTAGCTTTCGCTGGCTCGCACGCTCGATAAATTTCATGGTACTTGGTGGACGTCCGTGGCAGTGTTTCAAGGGCCTGAATTGGGCAGACACGGGGAGATCTGTCTCAGACCAAATCTGTTTAAACTGCGGAAACTTGAGTACTATTTACGGTCGTTGATGTATATTGTGTTTGTTTGATTTGTAAATGGAGACGGTGTATTAGAATAAATTAAGTATTTAGATTTGATAATAAATTTGGTACCTATATACGTTTTAATTTTAATGCATTTTTCATTGCAAACGATCGAATAAAAAAAATACAGTTGTATTTTTATTGGGTTTCGCTACCACATTATATAGAGCTTACAATCGTTATAATATATATGTAGATAAAGCAGTGTATATAAATGTACATAATAAGGCTATAAAACAATCGTATGATCTTATTGTGAAAGTCGCTTCGCTCGTTTCATAAACACACGGGTATTTTAATGCCGTTCATTATGTAGGAGTTACATAAACTACTATTACATTGGTGGTTGGTAAATCATCAAGAGCAGTGCTAAGGCCACTTCTTTCTTTAAGTATATATTAAAGTGCCTAAGAAATATAAAACTGTAACAGCAAAACAATGCAACCAATGGAGATTCCCAATATTGTATATTTGCATACTCAAAAATTATGTAAAAACTAAGTTTTTGAATGCAGAGAAAGAAATCCTTTCTTGCCAAACAAATATTCTATTACACAGATCGATTGCGACGTATTCGTCAATACAAATACAAATCGAATCAACCCAACATCTACAAGAGGCAAATATTTAATCAGGTAAGATGCGGTGCAAAACCAACTTAACGTACATAGACTTCATAGTGATCGTGACTCTGCCATCTTGTCGCAAATACTCGCGGTAGCGCCAACTTTACGCAGATACACATACTAAATAGACGCCGCATTGAGACTTAAGACAAGTTGCAATTATTACGTTGAATTTTACACGTTGTAGTCAAGGGCAAACGCCACGAAAACAATCATACGGAAACCTTGCAAGGGCAGATTACAACCAAAAACGTAGGTATAAAAATTCAATAAAAAACCGGTCAAGTGCGAGTTGGACTCGCGCACGAAGGGTTCCGTACCATTACGCGAAAAACGGCACAAAAATCACGTTTGTTGTATGGGAGCCCCATATTTATTTTGTTCTGTTTTTACATTTTGTTGTTATAGACTTATAGAGGCAACAGAAATACATCATCTGTGAAAATTTCTACTGTCTAGCTATCACGGTCCATGAAATACAGCCTGGTGACAGACGGACTGACAGACGGACGGACAGCGGTGGGTCTTAGTAATAGGGTCCCTTCACGAAACCTAAAAACTATAATTTTTGCGTTAGCTCTCTCTTAAATCTTGATCTTGTACTTGAGGCATAGACTAATAATACATAACGAATTAGCTTTCCAGTCTAATGCTCAACAATTTTCAACTAATATTAATAACCGGAACTCTATTTTAAACTCCTCCTGCTTGTTATATTAGTTGTAAATTGTTGAGCAATATAATTTTTGTTTGTCGCTACACTCGTGCCATCTAGTGTCAAGTAGCGATACAGATAAATCCGCTTATTGACGCTATATGTCGACTACGAAAATAAACAGTATGTTAGTTAGAGTCTGTGCGGAAAGAGGAGTCGTGGAATATATGGGGCCCAATCAAGGGCCTGACACTCTTTGATAGAGAAAGATAGTCTTATTGCGATTCCTATAAAAGGAAAGAGAAAATAGTGCCATGCTTTGTCCTTATATCACCGACCGGGTGACATCATAGGTAGGAGGCGATGGCGAAATATCGAAATTTATAAGAGTGAAAGAGAAAAAATCCTATGCTGCCCAAATTTTGTATGAATATTCTTTCTTACCCCGGTCGCTCGGTGGCGCGTCTATAACTACTTGTATATACTATGTCTTTGGGCCCAATAGATTCCACGACTCTACTCTCTCCGCACAGACTACAAACATGTCACTGTCAATGGAATTAGCCGTCTATGTATTATTAGTCTATGGTTGAGGTGATCTGCGCGCGGAGAGTACAGTAATGCCAACTAACGAAGTAAAGGGAATCGTTAACTGGCCGAGAAAACATCTGGTCCTGGCCAGCAATTGACTACGATAGTTTGTCAAAAGACTGTCTCATATCAAACATAGACAGAGATAATCATACCATCTTTGTCTTACACTAGTACTAGCATCCAAAAGAAAAGGATGAGTATAGTTTTTTTTTGTTGTTATTTACTGACAATTTGGTTTGACCAACTATACTACCTTATTATCTAGACTAGATAAGTCGAGTTTGCTGGCTTGGTTACTTTGCGTAGACTTGCGGCGCGATTCGGGAAATGAATTAGAGATTAGATATGAAATAGTAAAGATATGTGACGTCCTTACGGCGGTTTACGTTGGAAGTTAATGTTGTTTAAAAAATTAAGAAGCTGATGCTTCAAAATGTTTTTTCTTTCTAGTCATTCACACAAAATATTCACTCTCGCTCGCTCGACTGGTGATCTTCTAGTGTATCTCACACACCGCTAGGGCTTCGGCCATTGAGAGTCAAGGTGAGGCATTGGAGAGAGATAGATAGATATAGCGAAGGCGTTCGATCGGGTCTGGCATCGGGGTCTCCTGTCGAAGTTACCATCTTATGGATTGCCGGAGGGACTATGCAAATGGATCGCTAGCTTTTTGTCCGGCAGACGCATACGAGCCGTGGTAGACGGAAGCTGCTCCGATAGCATGGACATTAACGCTGGCGTTCCGCAAGGTTCTGTGCTATCCCCAACGCTGTTTTTGCTGCATATCAATGACATGTTGTCTATCGACGACATTCATTGCTATGCAGACGACAGTACTGGGGATGCCTATTACACAGGCCGTGCCAACATCCCTCGTTCCGTGGTGCTGGAGAGTCGTGAAAAGCTTGTGTCGGATATTGAAAGCACTCTATCCAGAGTTTCGGTGTGGGGCCGAGACAATTTAGTGCGATTCAACCCCACCAAGACACAAGTTTGCGCGTTTACCGCTAAGAAAACCCCATTTACTGTGGTCCCTCAGTTCGAAGGGACCGCCCTTACCATGTCGGGGAGTATTGGGATCCTCGGTGTCGACATCTCCAGTGACGTGACGATTTTAAAGGGTCGGCAACGCGCATGTAATACCTCTGGTGTTGCAGGCGTCCATAGGCTACGGTGACTGCTTACCATCAGGCGGGCCGTATGCTTGTTTGCCACCGTCGTTAAAAAAAATCACTCTAAAATCATAAGGTACATTACTAATATAGTATTTTTATAAATAGCAAGATAATCCAGAAATAAAGACAGTGGATATCAATCATTAACATCAATAAACATTACGTTAGTATATTCCATCGTTATTCTCATCATTCATTCACCTACATTGTCATCAGTCATGTCACTCAATAATTACTGAAAATAGTATTTCGCCGTCACCAAACTAATCACTTAATACGTGTACCCAATACGAGTACACGTATACCTGATATATCCAATCGACTCACAACACAATCGAAAGATATTGGATTACACCTTTGTTCAAGGAAGGTAATACGAGCAATAGTTATGAGTGAAATTGATTAACTCTGTGAGGAGAGGAGGGTCCGTACGCGACATTGGTCAAAGTCCAAATAATGCGAGGACACGAACTTTTTGATAGGCCCGGTTAAATGCAGCCAGACAGATCATTCAGATCATTGTGCCTTCCGCAGGAAACACGTGAATAGTCAAAGGGCTTTGACGTGATCCGCTTTGTCATACTATACCAATTTAATTACATCGCAGTTATATATCGATATACGAAGAGTCTGGGCAAACAATTTTTAAGACAAGTTTCCGCAAAGGCTGCCGGAAATGAATCGTAGCGTATTGTCAGGTGAAGGGTAGCACTATCACTAGCAAAGCCCGTTATTTGCTGTTTTTTACAAATAGACGAGGTTCCCTCGAGGAGCAACGAACAAGGGTAGAGCAGCGCTGGCTTTACAGAAAGTGCCGAACAACTTGGAACTTTGAAGGTACGCCTTGTGTAAATACGAGCGGAAGCCTTCGGGATGAAGGGGGCGACGCGCGCAGCCCCGCGAGTAAAGCTTTCAAAAACTATTTAAAGAGGCTTTGTAGGCAATCGGCAGGCGTAGGCGGATGTAGGAGCCAAAAGGGAAACCGTTAAATTGACGTTACAAAAGAAATTTCGAATGAATTCCCCAATTTGCAAACGCTGACTTTTACATACCTAAAATTGACCGAGCGTTAGCGAAGCGATGTTTCAGTTTGGACAAAAATGCTTTCGTATGTAAACACGTAAACACAAAACGTAAAAATCCGGGTTTTCCTTTACAGGTCGTATTTCTCAACCGATTTTCGTGAAATTTTGTGAGCACGTTCAAGAATAAAATAGAACTTTTGTCGATTCAATTTCTGGATTTTTTTACAATGGCGGAGCCATGAGGGTTTGCGAGGTCTAGCTCACAGAGCCACTTGACTAGTTATGAATTTTCCAATTCGGTGGAATCAGCGGAACTAACAGAGGTTAATAGGTATTGAAAATAATAACTCCATCACGTTGGGATGCAATATTCAGTGCGAAGCCCGGGAAACTTCCTGTTTGTTGCTGAGTACGGAAATTCAATTACCCAGCGATAAAACTCCACATCTGATCTAGAAGGGCGTAAGTGTGCGCTTTCTCCCCCAAGATGGCGCCGTTTTCGGACGGCGAGCCGGAAAAGTGCGCCGGACGGCCGTGCCTGTGTGAACTTGAATTACTGAATGTTACGATTTCGTTCACTTTATTTTATATTTCGCAAGACCAGAAATAGTACCTACAGTCTGGTTTCATTGAAGTTTGTTAAGAGACATAAAGGCAATTTTTTTTTTCTTTGCTATACCATTTTGTATAATTGATTACTATTAATTAGTATCGTAATCAGCAACATTTACGAGTAAATGCTTGTTAGGGTTCCGTACCCAACGGGACCCTATTACTAAGACTCCGCTGTCCGTCTGTCCGTCTGTCTGTCACCAGGCTGTATCTCATGAACCGTGATAGCTAGACAGTTGAAATTTTCACAGATGATGTATTTCTGTTGCCGCTATAACAACAAATACTAAAAAGTACTGAACCATCGGTGCGCGAGTCCGACTGGCACTTGGCCGGTTTTTTTTACCAGGACGTAAGTACGTAGGTACGGGGCGCTTGCGACCTACAGTCCAATTTGAACGCACTCTGACATCAGAATGATATCTGAATGGTGCCATTTAGTTGTCATGCGTCTCGCTCGCACCAATACATGTATGAGCAAAATGCACGATATCTGAATGACATTTAGATATCATTCTGATACGGTGTACGTTCGAATTTGCCTGCCAAGTGTCTTTTTTCGTTACTTTAAGTTTGATACATTATCCATAGGCCAGGAAATGAATGCTCAAAGTGAAGACGCGAAGTTTCCAAGATATAAATGAAAACCGAAAAACGAGACCTTCAAACCCCCCTCCCCCGGCTCAAAGGCTACGGCCGGGGACTTTTGATATGACCTCTCTCTTCTTCCTACCCTTATCCCACGTTATGTGGGGTCGGCACAACATGTTTTTCTCTTCCATTCTCCTCTATCTTTCGTCACCTCAGCACTCACTCCTTTCTTTCTCATATGCTCTTTCACACAATCCATCCATCGCTTTTTGGGTCTACCATACGCTCTCCGCCCATCAACATTCATCCCTAACATTCTTTTGCCTATATGGCATTCATCCCTCCTCATAACATCCTAACCTAACCTCCTAATCCTCCTGATATGACCTAAGTAGTCCAAACAAAGTTACGGAGTCAAAAATTGTATTTCAAGCATTTCCCTCAAACCTGCCACAAACCAACAAATCTCATATTAAATCACATTTACCTTTTTATTTTGTTACCTTTATTTACCGACGTTTCTAACTGACGTCCTAGCAAAATGTCAAAACAGAGATTTGTGTGACCAACCGACGAAAAGTGCATTTAAAGTTTTGGGGTAGACATCACATTTTCAAACCACCCACTACACATAAATGTTAATTATTGTCAATAGTCCGACACGCAACACTCACAACATCCGCGCACACATCCGAAGATAGGCCTTGGCTTTCGTAATCGTATCTCCTACTTTTGCACTACATATAGAATTATAAGACAAGCGGCTATCGGTTCTTCAATCTTTTATCTCCATTTTTGTCCACTGGATTGTGAAAAAAATGAATACTTATTTATTTATGATTGTTTTAAACATTGTCTAAAAAAACATTTTTTTCGTATCTCGATTGCTGTGAAAGATCTTACTTATACGAAATCTACATATTTGGATTCGTCTTAGACGTCTCTAAAAATTTGTCTAAGGTTTTAATTTTAAACTAATTAACACAAAAGTTATGGCCAGAAAACCAGTTTTTTGGCCTAAAATTGTTCAACTTTGATGCCAAATATTTCGAAAACAATGAACTTTGAAGTAAATATGGGATACTATATTGCTAAAATCCGTTGCTGTTAATATAATAAGCTACAAAAAACATTAGAAAACTAAGGGATTCAAATCGAAGGTCATTGGGGCATGGGATCCCCTTAATCTTCTGGATCACTGGTCCCCAAGTTGCCGATAAGTTAAAACCATCTTCCCAAACAAAACAAATGTCATGTTTTTAGATTCAAAATGATGCAAGTCAAACAAAATTGGCGTCATTGAGGGACTTAGGTAAGCACAATCGAAGGCAAAAATATCGATCCAGACAAATGGCTCACAAATATGTGAACACGACTTTATTGTCTAAGGTGTAACAGCGTACACAGATTTTTGAAACTTTGGGCATGTATATATATTTATGCCCTTGATTGTACACATATTTTTGAAACTTTGGGAATGTATTTATGCCCTTGATATTTAGCATCACAATCGGATTGGTCATTATTATTACTAACCTAACCTAAACCAGGCGTATTCTGATTTTAATGACTGTGAAAAGTGAGATATATTCGACCAAAAACGTCACATTTGACAATGATAGATCAGATCCGTAACTAATCCAGATCTAATTCATAACCTGTCAATGTCTGTGTTAAACGGTCTGCCACGTAACTATAAAAAATTGGCCAAGTGCGATTCGGACTCGCGCACCGAGGGTTCCGTACTTTTTAGTATTTGTTGTTATAGCGGCAACAGAAATACATCATTTGTGAAAATTTCAACGGACAGCGGAGTCTTAGTAATAGGGTCCCGTTTTTACCCTTTAGGCACGGAACCCTAAAAACCACCAGCCAGTCAAATATCTTCAAAACTACTTAATTCCAGTCTCATCTTGCGAACTAAACAAAACCAATATTCGTTATTTTTTCTATTTTATAACACAATATCAAAAACCTACATAATATTGTACTGTCACAATGATATCCACATAACTCGCAGAATTGCAAACCTTAAGTGGCAGTGGGCGGGGCACATTGCTCGCAGAACTGATGGCCGGTGGGGCAGGAAGGTTCTGGAGTGGCGTCCGCGTACCGGAAGACGAACTGCTGGTAGGCCTCCAACGAGATGGAGCGACGACGTGGTGAAGGTCGCGGGAATTCGGTGGATGCGAGCGGCACAAGATCGGTCGGAGTGGCGAGCCCTGGGGGAGGCCTATGTCCAGCAGTGGACGTGTATCGGCTGACATGATGATGATGATGATGAATGATACTCCAACAGATTCCGATAACAATGCAACAAAATGCCGACTATTTTAAAAACGTAAAACTAACCAATCACAAACGCAGCGGATCGCGAGAACCACTCAAAAAAAGAACGGATTAAAAAGTTTCCCCGAGCGCAACAAACGGAAACATGAGCACCAGTAATCCACAATTACAGCGGAACATCGGTAGGAGATTTTGTACAAAATACATAATCCTAGCGCGGGCCGCATTACGTTTCGTCGGAGCGTGGCTTGCGGGAGTTCGGGGCCGCTCGGTTCGCGGACCCAAGGTATCGTTGTGCGTGAAAGCGTTTCGCTAATTCATTTTTAGGGTTCCGTACCTAAAGGGTAAAAACGGGACCCTATTACTAAGACTCCGCTGTCCGTCTGTCCGTGTGTCCGTCTGTCTGTCTGTCACCAGGCTGTATCTCATGAACCGTGATAGCTAGACTCTATGATTATTAGATTTAGATTTAGATTTATTTATTTCATAATATTAAATTACATTATAAATTATTTTAACTTAATCTCTACGAATTTATATTATGATCGTCACTTATTTTATACAAATGTAAATACAGATAAAAAATCATCACAAAGTCAAATAAATGTTGGGATATAAATATACGATGTCAATATTAGCATGGTTACGAAAAAGATGTCAATATGGCTAGTTATACCTAGGTATCTCGTAATGGTCGTCAAATTATAGTAAATGCATTACAATATAAGAATAGGTAAGCAATATCATATCATATAATTAATTAAATCTATTGATAATATTAGACGTCATTTCCATATATTCTTTTACAGAATATAATGGATTATCCAATAAAAATGATCTCAATTGGCGTTCAAATGCTTCGTCAGATGGTTCTGTTCGCAACGTTGTAGGTAGACGCTCATAAAACGTTGGCCCTATCACCCTCGGATTTTTGACTGAAAGTGCCATGCGACGCGGCACTGTGCGTAGTCTCCCTGTAGATCGGAGTTGTTTACCCGTATGCTTATGCCGTATGCTTTAGACAGTTGCATTAGACAGAGGCCAAATAAACTTTTATTTGTACGGCGTTCCGTTCGTGTCTGTACGCGACATCGTTACCGGCTGGAACTAAAGATCCACTTCTATTTTCCAATAGGGTGGGCATAGTATCATTCAACATTTTTAGGGTTCCGTACATCAATAACAAAACTGAACCCTTACAGCGTTACAGACGTCCAGTTTTTTGCGGGTACGGTTTTCGTCAGGATCCCGTTTTATGTAGTATACGTGTAGTATACCCGTTAACAGAATGCTCGTGTAAACGTTACTATATTAGCACTTATAGTACTAAAACGGGATCCTGCAGAAAACCGTACTAGCTCTTATAGGATCACTTTGTTGTCCGTCCGTCTGTCTGTCAAGACTTTATCTCAGGAACGCGTGGAGGTATCGGGTTGAAATTAAAACCATATACTCAGGTTTACAGCCCTTGTAGCTTTTAAAATATCAATCTTCGGTTTGAATTGAATTGAATTGAAATAGCCTTTATTCTTGACACATAATCTTCTAAGTTACTGTAAAAATAAGATACGTTTATGCCGCAAAAAACGTATATTTCGACACTCTCAAGGGAATCAAAATTTATAGGGTACCCGTTGACCTAGAACTATGAAATTTGGCAAGTAACATCGTCTTACACTACATGTACAGAAAAAAAAATCTAAAAACAATAAATTTGTAAAAAAAAAGAAAAAAAAATATTTTTTAAATTTGTACGGAACCTTCAATGGGCGAGTCCGACTCGCACTTGTCCGGTTTTTATTATCTCGGAGCAGGTCAGCGGGCGATCGATCTGGTAGTCAAATAGGGACACGTTACATTTTATTTTTGTGGGTGGAGGTTTGAAGGTCTAAAGATTTATGAGAAATGTTGAACGGTGTTGCTTGGTTTGTTTTTCTATTAGGAAATACAATACTAAAAGACTAACTAAAAGAGATAGGGAAAAATTCGCCGCTGTACAGTCGCCATCAGATATATTGGAGCGGCCGAGGTGCTTAAAAATATCTGAAAACAAACTTCAGCGTCAATAGACGCTATTAGCGTTTATTTCCTTTATGCGACTTTCAAAATCTGGATAGACAAAAAAAATCTATTTACTCATGGAATCTGGTCAGAGCATTTCACGAGAATTTGTTGAAAAATGCGACCTGTAGAGGAGAACATCCGGACATACAAAGAATTTGGTCCAAGTTAAAACGGAGACCTTCGCTAACGCTTCGGTCATTAATTAAAAATAACAATTTAAATTAAATTAGTCAAATGCTGGAGCTCGGCTGTTAATAGTTATACAGTGATTTATATAGGGGCAGTCCAGCCGGTCCGCAATCATAGCTAGCTAATAAATTCTGGGTATAGAGAAAATAATAATTTGACACATAATTTATATTAATAATGTTGAGTAGATACTGTCTTTTCTATTAAGAAGTCTCACATTTTTATTTATTTATTTAAAAAAAATTACACAGCATTACAGCGAATTAATTACACAAAAATTTATAATAGAAAGTATTTATACAAACTAGGTACATGATACAGTCTAGAAATGACCAACAGAACAAATGCAAGAAAGAAAAACTAATTCAAAACAGAAGATTGATATTTAATGGTATTATGCCATGATTATGCTTACTAAATTTGTAAGGATTATTTATATTTAGTAATTTTTTTTAAATTTGTATCCAAAGTTCCAGACTGACATGTAAATTAGCTTTACGAATAATGATTATGATTATGATTCACGCCTATCGCCTCACAGTACTTCATACATTCTGATCCATCCAACTACTTGCAAAATATATCACATTCCGGTGCTGATGCGAGGAACGCGTTTGTTATTGTAGAGCGCGGACAAGTGATGATTTGCCATGAGAATTAGTGTGCGTTTTAGGCACTTCGCGGTCGGAAATTAAATTGGGTAAGGGCCAATTGCTTTAGATGGAAAGAACAGGCGTACGAGCTGTGCAACCAGTTCAGTCTGAGTCCCCCCGTAAGACATTACATGCGTAGTCAAGAGCCCGTAGTTACGCCTTACCTCTAAGGAATTAAACCCTAAAAGGCCAAGATAATTAAACAAACATAATTCACACAGGTACAATAAATTGTTAACATCCACGTTGTTATACAATTCTCTTTTGTGATCGCTCACGAATTTCCTTTAACAATGGGTCGCAACAGATCAATGTTGTTTGATTCGTGATTTTAAAAAGGATTAATCCAATTACCGAACGGGGACGCGCTGGACCCTTTAATTCGATAACGTAGATATAACCATCTAAAGTAACTGTTTTTAAAGCAATTACTTGATTAATTTAATGTTGTTAAAGTAGATTTTAATCATTAAGAAAATAGATGTTCAGTTACAGACGCAACACTTACATCAGTATAATGAAACGATGTACATAAAAAAAACGGCCAAGTACGAGTCGGACTCGCGCACCGAGGGTTCCGTACTTTTTAGTATTTGTTGTTATAGCGGCAACATAAATACATCATCTGTGAAAATTTCAACTGTCTAGTATCACTGTTCATGAGGTACAGCCTGGTGACAGACAGACGGACAGACAGACGGACAGTCTTAGTAATAGGGTCCCGTTTTACCATTTGGGTACGGAACCCTAAAAACTATACATGATAGGTCTCATCATGTACTTACAGTAAACCATTAAGACTGCTGTGTTTGTGTTATACCTGCATTTTTAGGGTTCCGTACCCAAAGGGTAAAAACGGCACCCTATTACTAAGACTCCGCTATCCGTCTGTCCGTCTGCCTGTCTGTCACGAGGCTTTATCTCATGAACCGTGATAGCTAGACAGTTGAAATTTTCACAGATGATGTATTTCTGTTGGTATCTCATGAACCGTGATAGCTAGACGGTTGAAATTTTCACAGATAATGTATTTCTGTTGCCGCTATAACAACAAATACTAAAAAGTACGGAACACTCGGTGAGCGAGTGCCGACTCGCACTTGGCCGGTTTTTTTATGTTACAGACAATATATTATGCGTCTTTACCAAATTCTAATTAGGTACAATACGATTCTATAAGTATACTTATCTCAGGTAGATTTTCTTGCAAATTTTCCATTTTAGCTGCTCATAAGACACGGTACTCGAAATTTTGTAATTATAGTCATGTTGTTCTCACTGTACTTACTTAAGTAATAAATACTTTTTAAAACAAAGGCTTTTTTTTAGGGTTCCGTACCTCAAAAGGAAAATACGGAACCCTTATAGGATCACTCGTGCGTCTGTCTGTCTGTCCGTCTGTCTGTCTGTCTGTCTGTCCGTCTGTCTGTCTGTCCGTCTGTCTGTCTGTCTGTCTGTCTGTCTGTCCGTCTGTCTGTCTGTCTGTCCGTCTGTCTGTCTGTCCGTCTGTCTGTCTGTCTGTCTGTCTGTCTGTCTGTCCGTCTGTCTGTCTGTCCGTCTGTCTGTCTGTCCGTCTGTCACAGCCTATTTTCTCCGAAACTACTGGACTAATTAAGTTGAAATTTGGTACACATATGTATGTTTGTGACCCAAAGATGGACATGTAACGTAAACATATTAATTTTAAACACGGGGGCCACTTTTGGGGGGTAAATGAGAAAATTAAAAAATTAAGTTTGTCAAAATATATCGTGTTACATATCAAATAAAAGAGCTCTTTATGAGAATCTCAAATATATTTTTTTTATAATTTTAAAGTAAATAGTTTAGAAGTTATTCAAGAAAATAGGCAAAAAATGACCATTCCCCCTTGATCTCCGAAACTACTTTGTCAAATTTTTAAAAAAAATACACAAAATAGATCTTTACCTATAGATCACCGGAAAACCTATTAGAAATGTGCAGTCAAGCGTGCGTTGGACTTAATTACTTAGTTTTTGATCCGACCCCTACGGTTCTTTTAAAGACATTTCACATAAAAGATACATTGTTTAAATTGTGTAATGTACGGAACCCTTGGAACGCGAGTCCGACTCGCACTTGGTCGGTTTTTTTTTACTTAACAGAATACGTACCAGTATATACACCGTATTTTTTCATTTAAACGCAACGAGAAACCCATTACCATAGAACTCAACGTCGCAATTACGAAAAATATATATCCCCGATCATTGCAAAATTCAAATTGCGTTGTCGGCTCTGAATATAACTCTTTAGTCTCTGGTTAAAAGCCTCTTGTTAGTGGAGCCTTAAGCTAATCCGGCGGTGACGGGCTCGAACCAAATTCAATATCTCACTGAGGATGCCACTAATTTAAATCCAGCCCATACATTTGGGCGGTAAATCCGATTTTTCAACTGTAAATGGATTCTGGATGGTTTGAGATTAATTTCAAGCGCCCAGTGTGTTGGGTCACTATCATTGAGTATTATATTTAAAAACCTCTGTGGTCTAGTGGGTAGTAGCCCTGCCGATGGTCCCGGATTTAAATCCTGGTAAGGGCATTTTATTTGTGTGATGAGCGCAAATATTTGTTCCTGAGTCATGCGTGTTTTCTATGTATTTAAGTTAATTTTTAGGTTTCCAGTGCTCCCAAGGATGCACTGTGTTCGCTACGTGGGGCTTATGTTAGGTATTTAACTTGTCAACACAGTGAATATTTGCAATCGGTTAAAAATATGAAGTTTCATTTTATATCACCATGTTAATAAAAGAATATTCTTAAAATCAGCTTCTTTGACCACAATTTGCTCACAATAATAAAATTCCCCGTCGTTCTACAGTATTCTAAGCCCGATTTACATTAAACGACGTGTTACGGTTTTGATATTATCTCGATGGGGTCTCTTTGTTTGACATAATTATTGAAAGTCATAATGTAATGATTGTTATATTATCATTAGTCATAATTCTGAAACCGTTAACTTTTCAGGATTTTCCTCAGGTTATCCTATAGATAGGTTAGGTTAGGTTAGTTTTGTTTAATGGCAATCCTGAAAAGTTACGCATTTCAATGTGGACAAACAATACATTATGAAATGATACAATATATTATGAATTATTTTTTTCATATAGAACCAGCCTTAAAGTTTGTAGTCTATGATTGTTCATTATTTTAGTATGTGGGTATTTTTGCACTTTGTAATTTTTCCTCAGTCATCCGTTGACAACGAACGCTGTAAAGGGTTCGAAACGTCGGGATGTATTATAAATTCAATATACGCGATATAATCCGTTTTCATAGTTTTATTTCATGAGTAACTATCGCGGTAACCGAAGACAATATTAAATACATTATGACTTAAAACTATATGGGAAACAAATAGAGACCCTATTTCGATACAACCTTGAAGATCGCTCGTGCTGATTGGTTCATGCTAAATGAAGTGAGTCGTGCGGGAGGTACGCGCCAATCACCAAGATCGTCTAGGTCGTATCAAAACCAGTACAAAACCTTAACAAGATGTTATATCCGAATCGGGCTCTCGATCGATTCACCTGATTTTCCTTTATACCTCTAACTAACTCTGCTGTGTCATTGACCCTTGCCACGTCAAAGCCAGTTGCAATTGTGTTACGATCAGTCGGCAAACAAGCCAAATGTTAATCGAGTCCAATCGGAAACGCGCCGCCGGATCTCGTATGACGATCGATGGCAACTGACTAACCAAGCCTAGTCAAGTTGACAATCGCTATCGCTTCGACAACGATACGCTTTGTATCTCTCTCACTGTTCCATATTAGTGCGACAGTGACAGTTGGCTGATTGGCTACGCGGCCTGATCCGATCTTTAAGAGCCAACAGGAGCCGAGACCAAACTCAATTTTGAGATTTGAAAGAGAATATCGTCGTCGCGCTGACGGGGGCGGTACCGCGTACCGAGGGACTATCCCAGTGTGTGTGGTGCACGCACACCGACGCGCACGTTATTTGCGCTCCTCGCCGGCCTCACGCCGCTCGCGTTTTTAGTAACTGAATTCAATATCCTTCTACAACCTGCAATCTAATTAACATTTCGAGTTACAGAATAGTAAAAAAACATAACATAACATGGACATACAAGAAAACATTGTTGTATAAAAACATACAAGATAACGGCTGTTAAATTAATCCAATTAAATATTTTTAAATATGATAAACAAAAATATTAAATTATAGTCGTGAGTATTTTAAAAGTAAAACTCCCTTATACCTTGATTTTAAACAAAGTATTTTACTTATAACTTACTTGGTTCGTATGAATTAGTGACATACCTAATTAAAAAAGAAAGCTATAACTCCCGCGGGAACAATATAGGCCTTTTCCCTTCAGTACACCTGCATGAAATAAGATCTTTTCGAGCAAGCGTCTTGAAAAACAAATTTGCCGCTCTCCGGCTCCGTTGAATAGAAAAAAAGAAAGCCTCAGGTTAGATAAAATTATCATAATAAAGAAACATGTGACATGTGATATTTCTTACTTTGATGTAATTATACAGTTTTATTGATGGTCCGTTTTTTTATTTGTCAGATTTTGATAAAAATAGGTATAAATTGAAGAGCTCCTAATTCTGATCGGAATAAATATGAAACCTAATAAATTAATAAATAATAATAAATATTAAATCAATATTATAGGACATTCTTACACAGATTGACTAAGTCCCACGGTAAGCCCAAGGAGGCTTGTGTTATGGGTACTCAGACAACGATATACATAATATATAAATACTTAAATACAAATAGAAAACACCCATGACTCAGGAACAAATATCTGTGCTCATCATATCATATCATCGAACCCAGGACCATCGGCTTCACAGGCAGGGTCACTACCTCCTAGGCCAGACGACCGGTCGTCGCCCAATATTTTGGGACAATAGTCTAGTCTACAAAAGGTTCAAGGTGGTGAAAAAAATAGTGCAAGCTGTTCGCATAAAAAAACCGCAAATCGATGTACAGGTTAGCCGTTTGGTACACGTATATACTAGTCAAAACAAAAATTTTGACCCGCAGTTCCTAAAAAAAAATCCCTTAGGAGGGGAGTGCTGAAACCTTTTTTTGTATTAAAAAAAACTTTTTTTTTAAACCTATCGTATACTTCTCATCTATCATACGAAAGGGCTTTTTGAAGCGATTCTGAAAATATACCACATCATTGCATTTTAGCCATTTTTAGGGTTCCGTAGCCAAATGGCAAAAAACGGAACCCTTATGGATTCGTCATGTCTGTCTGTCTGTCGTCCGTCCGTATGTCACAGCCACTTCTTTCCGAAACTATAAGAACTGTTGAAA
This sequence comes from Cydia strobilella, assembly GCF_947568885.1. Taxonomy (NCBI): domain Eukaryota; kingdom Metazoa; phylum Arthropoda; class Insecta; order Lepidoptera; family Tortricidae; genus Cydia; species Cydia strobilella. The sequence goes on from NC_086041.1 coordinate 35,641,969, forward strand.
CTTGGTAAGTAGATGTATTCTGTGAACCGCATTAAGATTTTCACTCAAAAAGGAAAAAAAAATTTTAGGGGTTCCCCATACTTAGAACTGAAACCCAAAAATTTTTTTTTTCATCAAACCCATACGACCGTGTGTGGTATCTATGGATAGGTCTTCAAAAATGATATTGAGGTTTCTCATATATTTTTTTTCTAAACTGAATAGTTTGCGCGAGACCGAGAGACACTTCCAAAGTGGTAAAATGTGTAACCCCCCTCTAACTTCTAAAATAAGAGAATGATAAAACTGAAAAAATATATGATGTACATTACCTTGCCAACTTTTACTGAGAACTGGTTTGAACGAGATCTAGTTAGTAGTTTTTTTTTAATACGTTATAAATCGTAAACCGCAATTTACCTTTCACTCACGTTTCACATAAAAATACATTGTTTAAATTGTGTAATGTACGGAACCCTCGGCGCCCGATTCCGATTCGCACTTGGCCGGTTTTTTCTTAAATTGAAAGAAAAAGAATTTTCAAAACATTCCAAGTTTGGGCTCCTCCAGATACGATATGGCTGATTTTTTTTGTACAAATGATACGTGATATCCTCATATGTAACCCCAAAAAAGCAATAAAAAATTTATTTAGTTTTTTTTTTCAATACAAAGTGACACAGTTCTACTTAACCCTTTAACTTGACCCCAAACTTGGTGTGTTTTGAAAATTCTATTTGTTTTAATTTACAAAAAAATGGCTAAAATGTAATGATGTGGTATAATTTTAGAATCGCCTCAAAAAGCCCTTTCGTATGATACCACACACGATAGGTTTTTGGAAAAAAAATATGTTTTTTTTTTCATACAAAAAAAATGTTTCAGCATACCCCTCCTAAGGGATTTTTTTTAGAAACTGCGGGTCAAAAATTTTGTTTTGACCTCTTAGTATGCGTGTGCCAAACGGCTAACCTGTACATCGATTTGCGGTTTTTCTTTGAAATTGGGCTTGTACGGCTGCCACTAATAGAGATACTAACTCCTAAAAATACGTATGATACCTCATTGGATTCAGAATGATGTCTAGAAAAATGTATTCGAAGCGTTTATTCCCACATAAAAAAAGTTCAAAGCTATTAACAAAAAACGGCCAAGTGCGAGTCGGTTCCGTACCATTACGCAAAAAACGGCAAAAAATCCCGTTTGTTGTTTGGGAGCCCCACTTAAAAAAATTATTTTATTCTGTTTTTAGTATTTGTTGTTATAGCGGCAACAGAAATACATCATCCGTAAATATTGCAACTTTTTAGCTATCACGGTTCACGAGATACAGCCTGGTGACAGACGGACAGGCAGATTGACAGACAGATAGACAGATATTATTTTAAAGGTATTAAATATTCTTTTAAAAATTAGGAAATAATATGGTGTATTTAAAACATATCATGGAATATACTACGGTTATAAATTGATATTATGTAAAGTAATTTTTTCAACAAGTTAGGCAATTATTAAGTAACCACATTTTTTTCGAACTTTCGTCTTTGTTGTAAATTAAAAAAAAAAGGAAATAATTGGCGTAAAAAGTATTTCGCCTCGTGGAGCCCCTTTCATGAGATCACGTCACAAAAGTTTTAATAAAATTAATACTTTGTTTAAAATAAATTTTTGAATAATAGTGAAAATTGTAAAATATAAAGCAATATAATAATACGTACTTAGAACTGATACTTTTCTAAATAAAGAATGAATAAACTAAATTGTGTAATTAATTTTTAGTGCAAATCACCACAATTTGCTTCTAAAGAGCAAATCTGTGACCAAAAATTATATATAGTTTTAATTTTTCGTTCGTATATTCAGATTTGTGTATGAAAATGTGAAACTATTATTTCTAAAATAAATTATTCGTCCCTAATTTACACAAAATTTATACCAAATTTGATCTCATATCAAGAGATAGGTAGAAATAGAGGCAAACTGAACCGCAGAAGCCGACTTTTCCCCTCCCTTTTTGGGGGGTAGCCAGGACTTAATCTCGTAGCTAGTGCGTCAGCTCAGCTTTGTATGAACCAAGGAATAATAAATAGTGTTAAACGATATCCCCTGAGGCCAAAGTGCATACTCACTTTACTTACTTCGCCTACTAAGAGGCAAATCGCGACTTTGTTATGGTTTATCGATAACTTATCACATCACTAGATTATCGACTTTCAATGTCGACTATTGCCCATCACTTTTCTGTCCGTGTACGTATTTAGAAACTTGACCCCGCCCCTAAAATTAGTGCGATAAGGACAACTGCAGCTTAGGCGAAAAATCCTGCGTAAAAATCTCAAAAATCGAGGTTTCGTACTCGACTGTTTCCTCCTCCAAAACTTAAGCAATCGTAACCAAATTTGGAAATCTAAATGATTATGAAATTGTCTGTGTCGGACTGTTTTGATTTTTTGGCTAATTGATACCAGTTTTGAATACCACGCCTCTCATTGCGGCATAGTCAGTGAGGCCATTTTTGGCCATGTTTGAAGGGCTCTAGCGCCTTAAAAAACAAAAATATCAAAAAAAGCAAAACACACCGACACAGATATTGACAATATTAATCTGTGTTGAAAAAATCATTCCTCTAGCTTCAAAAACCAGGGAGGAAACAGTCGAGTACGTTTGTATGGAGAAATGACCACTCCTGTTGGCTCTTAAGGCGGTTCCCTGAGCCAGAATGCGAAAAATCTCCTTATATGATCATGTTTTTCTAAGAGGCGTTGATATTCGTAGACTTGAAAATAATATATGTAGTTCTTGACTATATTATCTTTAATATCATAGCTTCCGATACACGAATCACACTTCGCTCGATACAATTAATTCTCAAAGTAACCTCTAACTGACTTTTAATCCAACTTTACTCGGTTATTTATTATGTGATACTATAAACAAAAAAAAGAAGAAAAAACAATCTTACCTTGAGTAGTAATTTCATAGCTTTCGAATTTCGATATTGTAAGGTAACGTTTTTAAAATAAATAAAAATCGACAAAATTCGATCAAAATTGAGACATGGCGCGCATGATCTTTCCCATTCTTTCTTACGAAATGTGACAGTGACAGCGTCAAACCAATGGAACGAAGAGTTAACCTATTGTCGGTGGAGCAATTTCCATGTATGTCGGTCCTCTGCCTTCTTGATAGCCTGATATGACGACGTTGAGTTTCTCCTTTACTTGATCTATGTCCGAAAAAATTTGCTAAATATACGATATTATGGATCGGATATGCCACTGTCAAAATTGACGTTTTTGTTTAAAGAAACGTCACTTTTGACACTGACGTATCCGATCTACTTACTTAAAGTCCTATGTCCGCGCTGTATGGGCTGCGTGCTTCGCCTCGGGCCATGAAAGCAACTTAGGCCTTAGCTTTAGGCTAGGTTTTTTTAGACGGAGTGGGAATGCACTTACGCACGGTGTGTGGGACTCGCCGCTCCTTGCCCCTCTCTTGCCGAGAGGGGGGGAGTATTTGGCCCTACCCACTAAACCCACTCCGGCGTTTCACCCTATTTGCCGTTCGTGAGGGCGCACTGGGATCGACAACATTCCACCACGGCGCCCTCCGGCAGCCCCGGCTTATCGCCAGGGCACCCTCACAATGGCGGGGGGATCAGAACTCTTGGTCCCCCCCCCCCCGTTAACTTAGGCCTGCTCCTTTATTGCCTTACTGGGTCTATTCTAGGGCTTGCCTAGAACCTTACTCGAAAATTATGACCGAAATGATCCTATATAAAAAAATATTACAGTAAATATGTATATATTATATGCATAAATATACGCACAGACAAACAAAATAAAATCAACTACAACAATATAACAGCTATTCCATTCCATCTTTAAAATTTAAATTTAAAACTGAAAAGAGTTCCTTTACTGTCACGGTCAGTGGAAATCAAATTCTTGACCAAATTAAAAACCCGTTCGGAAACCGCTTGCGGCTGCACGGAGTCTCCGTGTTCTCTAATTAGTGAGAAGGTCGCGTTTCCGAACGCTCTTTGCGCCGCGGAGTAAATGACAAGAGGTAGCGGATTCAAAAAGTTTAAAAAATATATAAACCGGTATTGTGCTTTTTAGTATCAGTTCTGAGATTTAAAGAGTATTACAAAGTAGTGGTTTTGGGTGCGGGAATGTTTTACAATAACCAAAAAATTTGTAAAATGTCTAAGAGCAGAAACTATTTATTAACATGCAAATCATAATATTGTCTTCGGTTACCCCGATAGTTACTCATGAAATAAAACTATGGAAACGGGGTGACACCCGTTGACCAAGAACGTTGTAAAGGGTTCGAAATGTCTGGATGTATTATAAATTCAATATACGCGATATATTTAATCCGTTTTCATAGTTTTATTTCATGCAAATCATAACTTAAATTTAGCATTCCGTAAGTAGTCGCTCGTGAGGTCTTTGTGAAGTTTTTGAAATCTATGGGTGACCCTATGGATTTCAAAAACTTCATACTTGGTTATGGGGCATTCAAAACCATGTGGTGCAGTTTGTTTAGGGTCTCCACAGTCGCATTTCTCAGCGTCAATCCAGCGCCATTATTACGCATTATTTTTAATTATTATTTTATGACTTGCACCACCATCCAAGCCTCAGGGCGACTGGACCACTGGCATGGCGTGCTGCAAAAGGATTACCCGAGTAAACAAAACTATAGATAGGCGCCCATAAAGTTAATCCTGGCTTTTTCTTTATTAAAATGCAAGTGCGCGTATGTTAATGAACGTAATATTTTTGAGTTGCTGCTCATGCGATATGATGAGAGTTTTTAATTAATGTCAAATGTAAAACACATTCAGATTTAAATGCGATTTTTTCCAGGAAGGCACACATTTTCCAAGATGGCTGCGGTTCCTCGAGTTTCCCAAATGTCAAATATGGACATGAAAAAGGGACCTTTAATTAACATATATACATTTCATTACTGTCCAAGAGATTTCGCAGTTTGTCTTATTCCGACTGTGCCATAAGAGGATTTATTATTAGAGTCAAATATTGACACTAGGAAAGTGGAATTTCCTCACATGAATAAAACTACTGAATTTAAGCTACGATCCAGCACTAAAAGAAGAAATTTCGCTTCAAAAGAACAGAGCTATTTAATTGAATTAAATTGGAAGACACAAATCTTGCGTTGAGGCGTCTCGCTCCGAGCTGGGAACTGTTTCTTTCTCGTTTAATTAGGTCGTCCATTGGCGGCACCTGCGGTGAGATATTTTAAACGTTTTCAAAACAGTAATCTGTACTTTAGTTGTTGTTTCCCCCAGACATTCTCATTTTCAAACGAAATTTAAAATTCCCCTTTTTAGGTAAAATAATATGGTCCAAGAAGTGTGCCTTGTGTGACACCTGTGTCCTGGTACCTACCAGTTTAAAATTAATAATCAAAACCTCTTCCACAGCGTTCACATGATTTATCAAGCGTTACTAGTCCATCTGACTGTTGACATAGGTAGGTGATATTTTATTAACGACATTAAATTTTAGGTTTTTTACAGTCTACGTAGTCATAAGCCAAAGTAAAGTCCAAGCTGTTGTAATAGTGACATATGGTGATTACTGCATGAAAGAGTACTGTCTTACTGTTTATCAAAAATAAGTAACAAATACTTATTATACCTACAGTATGGCCTAAAAACTACGTTGGCAGTATTTTTTCTGCAGCATATTTTTTATAACAAACGAAAGTTTATGAGTATATTTTTATGATTCAATGATTGTAGTAATATTTCATGAAATTTTGTAAATTATGTGTAAGTGGGAAAAATATTTCTAAAAATTCTTTGTCAACATATGGCCTAAAAACTACATTGACAGTATTCTTTCTGCAGCATATTTTTTATAACTAACGAAAGTTTACGATTTTATGATTCAATGATTGTAGTAATGTTTCATGAAATTTTGTAAATTATGTGTAAGTAGGAAAAATATTCCTAAAAATTCTTTGTTAACATATTTTTGAGCCATCTTGTACTGTTAAGCTACTGTGGACTGTGCCAGGACTTAGTGTCAGGCCAGCCGTTCGGTGCAAATCGGATCTTCGACGGCATCTTTACACGCTCCATTTGCAGCGTGCAGCTACACCACTTTAATTTCACACTTGAATACTTTCCGCAATTATCTATACTTTGTTAAATGGTCTTTACTGTGAAAGATGGTCGTCGTAAAGTAAGTAAAAAAAGTCCAAGATAGAAATAGAAGATTAAGGTTGATTAATGAAAACTGTCAATTTTGACAGTTCAATCAATACAAAACATCCTGGAAGGCAAAATTGAAAAGACTACAGGCTGTGGAAAGCCTAGAATCACATCTGAGCCAAGTAAAAGAGAATGCCTCGTACGACAAATCAAAGAACTGGCAATTACTCCACTGACAAGAGCAAAGCTCTTAAGTTATGATGATGATGAATCAATACAAATCTTGCGCCAGCTTTTATGAATCTATTTTATGACTAATATTTACTAGTATTTGTTAACTTAGTGTGGGTTCTTGTTTTGCAGTTTTTATTATATGGTTAATTCATTAATACTAATAATTTCCAAGAAAATGACGGTTATGAAACGCTTTTGCCTTGTATGGCAGCTACCTCAGTCAAAATAATCGTGAATGTACCGCCAATTTAGCCAAGTCGTGTAAAATTACAGAACGAATATCGCTTTCGCATCATTTACAGAAGTAATAGAAGAATAGAATAGAATATAATAGTTTTTATTCGTAAACACACAGACAATAGACATACATTAAAAGAACGTACTGAATTAATGGTATTTCGTAAACGATATCCTCATGGAATGCCTAGCAATTTTTGTAATATTTTAAAATTTAAAGTTCCTCTCGCATATTGATGTACCTACACTTTAATCTGTTAGTGCGGAGTGTATGCAATTAATAAAAAACTACTTATTTAATATTTAATATATTATATGTAGTGGCCAAAAACCGTGAATTCAAACCTTGATTCTATTATAGAGCTGAAAAAATCGATCTCGATAAAAATGAAAAAAGATGACTAAAAATTCTGTCAGGATCCTTATCATACACAGACAGTAGGTTAAACAATTCAACACAAAAATAAAATCAACATAACCGTCACCCAGCTGAATGAAACAAATCATCACCAGTCTAATGAAGCCATCACTCGAATCCTGTTTAAACCTAGTGCATTGTGGGGGACAATGCCACTAATGCTGGAAAACGAATTGAGAGAAGGACGGGTTCATTGTAGCTGGCACATAAATAAGCATTTGCCTGACGAGCCGGCGCGAGTTACAGGCGTTAGCGGTAACGAAAATTAAGGCTGCCTTTCGACTGCTTGTAAAAAAAACATCTGATTAATTTTTAACAAGCAGAAACATCTGCGAACGACGCTATTAAGCTTAAAATAAATTTAAAAGTCGAAAAATTACTGCCTTGGGTGAGACTTGAACTAACGGCCACTCTAGCGCTCTGCCAGTTGTCTGTTGCAGTTGCTCAATTGGCAGAGCGCTGGAATATCGATCCAGAGGCCGTGAGTTCAAGTCTCACCCAAGCAGTAATTTTTACACTTTTAAATTTACTTTAAGGTTAACATCTAATTAGTTTTATACTTCAAGTCAATTATAGATAATTGTTACTTTTTATTTATCACGTCGGTGGTAAACAAGCGTATGGCCTGGTCTGATAGTAATATAAATTGTGTATTTAAAAAAAACTTACATGTCAATCACCACATCGCTTTATTTTTCACATCTTGTTCGTATTAACACTTACCTGTAAAAAAAAAATGTATTAGTATTAGGAAATAGCTAAATAACTTCTAAAAGCTAAATAGCTATGCCAACAATCAGAGAACACTTATAGGTAGGCCGCCAATTTTGCCCCCCTTTTTCTCGACCCGTCCCCCCCTCCATAAACTAAAACCGATCAATTCGTATTCTAGAGACCACGAGGAACACATCCATACCAGTTTTAGGTATTTAGAAGAGATGTCGACGACTTTTCTCCATACAGGCCGGTTTCCTCCATTCTATTATAACAATTATGTAAACCAATTTTCAAGATGAATTGACCGTTATAAACAGTAGTCATAATTGAAACATTTAATAATGTATTTAGAAATCGTATTATTATATAATTAGCCATAAAAGTTTGCCAAACACAAAAAAATATGAAGTTTTCTCCCAGATGCATTTTGAAGGTAAAACGCTTAAGCCTCCAACTTAATAATTAATGGGGGATCTGGGGGGCGGCCCCAGAATTAAGATCTCGCAAGTGATATATTGAAACCGGCAACGCATAGTAAATCATAAGCAATTATTTTAAACAATATGCGCGCAAATGAGAAGCGTTTGTTTAGGAACCTATGGTATATAATGCATAAAATAAAACAATGACTACTCATCGTTAGCTGCAGTTAATTTGTGAGCTATACAACCGTACAACGAGTTGACACTTGATGTTTCGCTCGCACTGATGTATTGGTGCGATTGAGTTCACGCAGTCGCTATCGCCAATGTCAAATGAAAACTCGTGGTAGCCGTGTAAATTGTGAAAGTTAATTTGAAAGGTTTTTTAATGCGTTTAAATTATCTAACCACAGGTGCCGCCAATAGACGACCTAATTAACACGGAGAAAAACCGTATGTAACGAAAAGCACCTACAAACAGAGAACCCGCTGGTAGTGAATGTGTTAAACGAGAAAGAAACCGTTCCCAGCTCGAGACGCCTCAACACAAGATTTCTGTTTTCCAATGTGTTTTAAATTAATAGTAACTAACAATTTCCCAAAAATAGAAACCTGTAAAGAAGACTTGTTATGTAAAACCTAATCCACTCAACCTAATACCCCGCTTAGTATTAAAGGCGATTATAATTCACTAGATAATATGAAATATGTATTTGGCGAGGTGCTGAACGAAACACTTAAAGATAATGTGTGTACATACAAAACAGGTGCATAAACAAGAAATAATCCGTTCCTTAGAAAAATAAAACTTATCGTTACTTCGATCTTCTAGGTAAAAAAATGATCCGTAAAGTACTGAGTGTTATGTTATAAGTGCGATGCTTGTTTTACATAATATCTTTTAATTTAATCGTTATGTTGTATCTTCTTGCTCTGTACCTTTTTCTTATGTAACTATTTGTTCATTGTATGTTATTTTATGTCTCTTTTCTTCTTGTCTGTTACCGTCCGTCATTCTTCTCACTTGATGGTCTCATCGGAAGATCAGCGCTGGAAGCCACCAGCAACATGCTGAGATGAGGCCATTTCGTGGCACTTTAATCTTTTTTTATGTTTTCTTTTATATCTTGTTTGTTTGTGCTTACGAATAAAATCTTATTCTATTCTATCAATTTCAACTGTCCCAACCTCGCTCGCAACATGTTTCGCTACTTTACTTGACTCACTATCCCTTTGGCTATGTTTAATTGTATTGTTCTCAATGCTGAAACACTGAAACAAACAAAAACCCATCCCAATACCCGGCCGTGTCCCATGCCGATAACATTTTGCATTGAATCGAACGCACTGGGCCTATATTAAACAAAAGGTCGAACTGTACCTACCCCATATTCAGATACGAAACAGCGTATGCCACCAAACAACTAATATGATACACGCTCTTTTAGAATATCGGCCAATAATCGGCAAATGCTTTTGTAAATACGACATTTTAAAGACTTCGGTTTGGACGGGGCTATGAGCGAACAGTCATCCAAAGGGAAAACCTACCCATGCGAAAATGAGTTGGCAACCGTTTTCTTGATAAAATAAATACTAAAATGAGTCGATGTCGATTTTGAGTTCCTTTGAAATCGTTAGAGAGCTTACTCGTTTTATTTTCATCTCTTAAGTTAATAGAAAATGTGGCTTGGTTAACTTTCTAGGCTTCAAATACGTTATAGATGACAAATGTTTTTACGCTGTTACTGGGTCTTTTATTTTTGAATCATGAAGTTTTATAAAATATCGCAGCCGCGACCCCTTATTGAGAATAAAATATGTTAGCGGCAGTAATCGATTCAAGGAAAACGAGTTTATATAAAAGTTCTAATATCCATAACATTTATTTAAACGTCAAAACCAAACCAACGTTCCATAACGCAATAACGCCCACACATTCCGATTATTCATATAAACAGTGCAGCCAGTATATCAGAGCAATATTTCTACGTGTAGCTTCGTTATACCTTATACCCCTTGAGATGCATTCGACATTTTAAAACTTTAACTTGATTTGATATTACAGTATAATTTGTAACCTAAAAGCGCCAAATCTCGCAAAATTGTATTGAGTTGACATCTGTCAGCCTAGCCAACGAGTTTAAAAATACTATAGTAGGTAGGTACTTATATATTGTTATTTGTTACCACTGAATTTGGAAAACATGATTTTTACACATAATAATAAAACAAAGCGGAACTTAATCGTATATTTAAATTATTAAATAAATAATAAAATTCATTTCGACGTTTCGAGAGCGTCATTGCCCAAGTGTTCTCGGAGTAAGAATGGCTAATGATATCCACATCTAACCGCGCGGATTTTTCTAACTACACTTTAATAATATTGTCTTCGGTTACCGCGATAGTTACTCATGAAAGAAAACTATGAAAACGGATTATACCGCGTATATTGAATTTATAATAGATCCCGACGTTTCGAACCCTTTACAGCGTTCGTGGTCAACGGGTGACGGGTGTCGACACGCGATATAATCAGTTTTCATAGTGTTCTTACACTTTAATAATAAATGATTTTTACTTAATACACGATTATGTCCCGTTTTTTTTCTATTAATATCAAATCATGAGAGTAATCGGTCCGACATACTACGAGCGTCTACCCGCTGAACTACGTACAGAAACATCTGACGAAACATTTGAGCGTCATCTGAGTCCTTTTACTTATTGGAAAATCCACTTTATTCAGTGAATGAGTTTATGACCTCGACATTCGACATTGTAAATTAATTTTTTAAACTGACATGTTTTTCATAAATTGTTTTGTATTATAATTTGTACCTAGTTTTTACTTTGAACTTGACGATCATTAGGAGATACTCGTAACTAGTTACGAATTTTTGTTTTTGACATAAGTGGATAAAATTATGATTACTTACTCAGACATTTTTAAATTGTAATTTTGAATTTATTTGATAATGTAATGTATATTATGTAATTAAATTGTATTTTTGAAATTATAAATAAATTGTATGTACTGACGATCATAATATAAATTCGTGTAGATTAGTCTAACATAATTTATATTGTAATTTTATATTATGAGAATAAATATCTTAATCTAAATCAAAATCATGTTTGGAAATTTAAAGTCGAACGCGGCCGCTCGTTATTGCATTCAATGGGCGGCTTTGTAACGATACTGCTTGAAAGAAAAGGCTTTTCTCCGGGTACGTTTATCGAGTATCGACATTATTTTGACGTTTTAATGGCGAAGTTCTGATACGATAGATGCAGGATTTGCAGGACATTCTTGCGCACTTTCTAAATATCACTAGATTCAAGTTCAGTTAAACAACAATATTATATTACAGTAAAATAAATCCCCTATAATATCTTATTAACTGGCCGCAGTTTGTGTAACTAACTGACTTATTAAAACGTATTAATCTCATAATTCTTTGACCGTCGACGCGTGCTCCTGATGATGCTCCTCGGTACGGAGTGAAACATGTCGAGCGTTTTCGACTTAAAATACGTGAGTGACCCGTTATATGTTTAATATATTATTTGAATGGGCATAATAGGCTAGATTACGTTTTTTTTACATTTCAAACCTTTTTGATACCGCTGTATCAGTCGATCTGTTTATTTTTGAGTATATAGTTGTTAGTGAAGTTGCTACAGCCAAAATCCTTAATCTGCTTTACAGCCCAGGTTTTGTTTGTTTTGTACTTGTAACCAGTCACTAGATGCTTTTCCTCCCACCAAAATTCGTGTTATCCGAGGCTCTAAAAATTACACACCAAATTTGAAAGGCCTTGGGATCGTCTGACCGTTTGTACAGTACTATCCACTGTTATTACTAGCCGGTAGGCATCGTCGTTCCCGTCGTATGTCGACCGCAAGCGAGCATTCAAAAAGACCCACCAGTATAAACGCAGTCTTCGCTTGCGTATGGTTTTCACGGATCTCTCGCTCTGGTTTATGCTGGTTAGTCTGAAGTTAAAGCGAGAGGGAGTATCGTTTTGGGCACATAGACTAGGCAAACACCACACAAACGCTTAATCCCTGCAGAGAGACTGCTTGCACACACGTAGCATAGTGCATGAGCGCGCAAATATTATTTCAAATAAGTAAATATCATTAGAGCGATGAGTGGTTATGATGATAGTTTCTGTGATGTATCATTTAATGTATTAGTTGGTAAGTTGCAGTTTGTTAAATTCTTTATATTCTGGAAGTACCTCTTCCTCGCGGCAGAATTTGAGTTTTCTTGAGGACTACGAATTGAAATAGATGGCAAATAAAGCTACTCAAATATGTATGTATACAGAGCGGCAAAAAAATAAATGCATTCCCGTTGCCAAGGAGGTTTTGGCATTATACTGAGCAACTTTTACTATGGGACCAACCACGAAATCGCGAAAACAAAATTAACCGTCCCATAGAAAATGGACCAGCCGAAATGTATGCCAAATTTTTTTTTCGCGATTTCGGGTTTGGTCCTATAGTAAAAGTTGCTCAATATAACCCCAAAACCTCCCTGGCAACGGGAATGCACTTATTTTTAGCCACCGTGTATATCCTGATTTTTTTTATTTCACCTTGTTTTACTTTACTAGAAAAGAGACTCTTTGACAACAGATGTTGAAACCATTGAATATCACCGACGTAAACAGGGAGAAAAGATTTCGCAATTATAAACGGTTTCACCGAAAAAATATTTTGAATACAATAAAACATTTACATAAATAAAGGGACGAAGGATTGCGTAGCATGTAGCATTCCTACTACGCAATATTTTAAAATTAGTCGTTGACATGACCGGCGATGAAATCATTTGACCATATATATTATGATTTATATTAGGACATATATTTAGGACCCGGGTATGTCCATAAACTACGTCCGGACCCGAGTATGTCCTTAAACTATGTCCAAAAGAGAGGTATGGGCACTGCGAATGACATCTCGGTTTGTGTGGTAGGGCACAGGACAGCGGATGTCATTCCAGATCTAGAGCAGAGCCCAACTGGGGAAGTACCTCCACCTTACAGAAAACCGCAGCCAAATAACACTAGACCCTACTCATAGTGTTGTGTTCCTGCCGGTGAGTAAGGTTGCCAGAGCTCAACGAGGGAGAGGAGTGTTAGGGTCGGCAACGCGCATGTAACTCCTCTGGAGTTGCAGGCGTACATAGGCTACGGAGACTGCTTAACATCAGGCGGGCCGTATGCTTGTTTGCCACCGACGTAGTATATAAAAAAAAATGATTTTCCATAAATATGTACTCCATACATCAGGGTTTTTATTTGGTTACTGATAACTTTACTTTAATTTACATCTCTATAGAACTATAATTACCTGTCTTAATGTTTCTAAAATATAAATCATTATTATTATCGCTCCTTATAAGTGGCTACGTAATCAGGGAAGTTCACTCAGCGTTTGCAGTACAGTGCTTATACCTATGTAGTACAGTCGCCATCAGATATATAGATATATCGGAGCGGCCAAGGTGCTCACAAATATCTGAACACGCCCCTATTGTCAAGGCGTTAGAGTGCGTGTTCAGATGTTTGTGGACACCTCGGCCGCTCCGATATATCTGATGGCGACTGTTCAATCCATCCATCCTAATATTATAAATGCGAAAGTCTGTCTGTCTGTGTGTTCCCTCTTCACGCTTAAACCGTTGAATCGATTTAGATGAAATTTGGCATAGAGATAGGTTGAGTCCCTGAGAAGGACATAGGATAGTTTTTATACCAAAAATCATCCCTTAAGAAAGTAAAAAGCGGGGTGGAATTGAGATAATTAATGAAGTGCCTGCTAATTTGTGTGCATAATATGCTCAAATTTAGATTGCTATGAGATTTTTTCCAGGCGCTATTCTTACTCTAGCTGCGGTTACTAAGTCCACGCAGACGAAGCCGCGGGCAAAAGCTAGTATTATAAATGCGAAAGTCTGTCTGTCTGTGTGTTCCCTCTTCACGCTTAAACCGCTGAACCGATTTAGATGAAATTTGGCATAGAGATAGGTTGAGTTCCTGAGAAGGACATAGGATAGTTTTTATCCCGAAAATCATCCCTTAAGAAAGTAAAAAGCGGGGTGGAATTAATGAAGTGCCTGCTAATTTGTGTGCATAATATGCTCAAATTTAGATTGCTATGAGATTTTTTCCAGGCGCTATTCTTACTCTAGCTGCGGTTACTAAGTCCACGCAGACGAAGTCGCGGGCAAAAGCTAGTATTATAAATGCGAAAGTCTGTCTGTCTGTGTGTTCCCTCTTCACGCTTAAACCGTTGAATCGATTTAGATGAAATTTGGCATAGAGATAGGTTGAGTCCCTGAGAAGGACATAGGATAGTTTTTATCCCGAAAATCATCCCTTAAGAAAGTAAAAAGCGGGGTGGAATTGAGATAATTAATGAAGTGCCTGCTAATTTGTGTGCATAATATGCTCAAATTGAATGATTGCTATGAGAATTTTTCCAGGCGCTATACTTACTTTAGCTGCTGTAACTAAGTCCACGCAGACGAAGTCGCGGGCAAAACCTAGTACAGTATAAAGGCTGATCAAGATGCGAACCACGTGATTTATTTCGCATCAAAGTTGAAATTAATTCACAACAGCGCCGCGCGGTGGCGGAGCGGGTAAGGTCACGCTGAATGACGCTGGGTCTGGGCGGTTTGAATAGAAAAAAAAATTTTAGGTTAAGTCAACTTTTCTTGTTACTCGTTGCCATGGTTACGGTCTCCTGGGTCACTTAAAACCTTGGTTATATGATATGTAGAAAACCAATTATGTATACATTTTTATAGCCGAAAATAAAAATAGGTAATATTTCTTCTGTGTGCACGCAAAAAGATGGACAAAAGTGGCCACGCTGTGGAGAGGGCCAGACGGCAAAAGAAGACACGGCAGACCAAACGCCAGATGGTCAGATGAACTCCGTGACATGGATAATGATTGGCCCAATACTGCGCAAGACAGGAAAAGATGGCAAGAGCTGGAGGAGGCCTTTACCCGTGAGGGGTCCTAACCAAATTATATATATATACATAGTTATAGATATAGATACAAATAGTAGTTTAAGAATACAAAATTAAACTCTAACAAATAGATAAAAAAAAAAACCTAAATACTTTTAATAAATATGTTAACTTAGTTTAGTTTTAATCTTTGGTTATGGAATAAATGGGCTTTTTTTATTTTATTTATTTATTTAATATTTCTTCTAGCAAACTTTGCTAATATTATCACAGGGCGAACACGATATAGGTCAAGGGCCTGACAATCTCTATAGAGGTAGTCTTACTGCGATTCCTATAAGAGGAAAGAGAAAATAGTGCCATGCTTTGTCTTTATCACCGACAGGGCATTTTTTCATGGTCGGTTTATGACATCATAGCAAGGAGGCGATGGCGAAATACCGAAATTTAAAAGAGTGAAAGAGAAAAAGGATTATGCTGCCATACATGAAACTGTCAATACATGAACATGTCTTTCCCTTACCCCTGGTCGCTCGGTTTTACGAAAAATCACTTGCGTTTCTATGTGTGAACGGCACGTCTGTACACGCGGCATGTATCATTGTGTGAGCAAGTTGCTTAAAAACAGCACTGAGCGGTCGGCAAAATGTCGTCAATCTGCTGTTGCGGGGCGAGGTAATTCGAATCGGGGCGGGGCGGTGCGTGGCCGTACTGTATTTAATACTATACTTATTCTGTGTTATTGTCACCTGGCTGACGGGACCGAATCGCAAAAAAATATTGATCCTGAATACGGCCAATAGAAAAAAAACCTCTTCTACATGAAGTTATTTCTCAAGTAGGTATAAACTTCTTAAAGTTCTTAAAATTATTATCAAATGGCGTACTTCAAGCGCACGCTCCGGCAGTTGAATACGTGGCCTTAGGGCGGTTAGTGCACTATATTTGCTGACAAATTTACTGCTTCAGATGACCTAAAGCCGCGCCTGTCAACAGTCAAGAGAACGCAAGACGAGAAATTTGTAGCCAAACAATATTAAATGGTTATATTTTGAGGTGTTTTCAGATTCAAGTTGTATCGATCTTCCAAAAAATTATAATCTAAATATCGCTTTAAAGCATTAAACTAATGTGATTATCTTTTGTATCTTCTACGATAGGTGCGCGCCGCGTACTATTGCTCGCCGCGCAGCGCGCTATGATATAACCGGTTGGGGGTGGTCTTGCAAAATACGTGAGTTATATCAAGTTGGCTTGATAAGAAAAAAATCACCTAAACGTCTAATTTTCAGTTGCTACTCGTACCATAGCAGTGTTATTTTAGTATAAAATAGATTGTGATATCATTGAAGGACCTGACGAGTATTAATTAAGATAAAAGGTAAAAACCCGCGCGATGGCCATATTTCTCGTCGCAACTCGCCATATCTTTTGTTGAAAAAGCTTGGCTCACTGCATCAGGTCGTTGCGTCCGTAGGCACACTAAGGGTGTTAATGATAGAAGCTATTATCAACCTCAGGTACTTAATAATCTATTTATATGAAGTGTTATTTAGTTAAGGGCCTCCGGCAAGCTCGGTTCTCCATACAAACGTAGTTCCGCTCTCATTTTAAAACGACTAGCTAGATTACTTATCATATCTATGCTATGTCTGTATTTAGTTTATGTAGCTTCAGATACCATAGTTAAAAAAATACAGCGAATTTAAATTTTTCATACAAAACTTCTTTTTGCTCTATTTAGTTTGTTTTATAAACTGGAGCAATATAAACTAATTTCAGACCTAGATATACCTCATGTCATTGTACGTGCAGTTCCATTACAATCCAACGTAGTTTTATAATGAGAGCGGAACTACGTTTGTATGGGGTGCAATTCGGCCGAGGACTTAAGATTAAGGATAAAAATCGATCGGAATGACCTAATTCGCTAATTGAATTCTAAAAATAACTTGAAAAGGGTAAAATTAGCTCCAAGTTATCCAACAAAAATCCGAAAGGTAACGCATAAATCAAGTTTAATATTAATTTAAGGCTTAACGCAGAAGCCAACCAAACTTCATCATCAGCCGACAGGCGGAAACTTATAATTGGTTTTCATTTGCCCAGTGATACAACCCGAATTATGAAACAGGAGAGAAACTGGCGATCAATCTTTTACGATTGACGTGCACATTTGCAGCAAGAAATCAGCTGGGGTCCCAGTTTCGATTACTTGTAAAGGATTATTAAGAGGCGTAAAGTAATAAAAATGACGCTCTATTGTTTCCCATATAGTTTTAAGTCATAATGTATTGTTTGTCCACATTTTCGTTAGTCATAATTTGGTTTTTCTCAGAAAGGCGTAACTTTTCAGGATTGCCATAAAACAAACCTTTTTTTTTTACGCAGGGGTAAATGCATTTACGCATCTCACCCCCGGGCTGAGGAAGCCCATTGGGGGGTGGTATGTGGGACTCGCTCCTCCCATAACTTCCTCTGCTAGCCAGAGGAAGAGGAGGAAAATACCCACTAACATCCCCTGCGGCGTTTCCGTCTATGCCGTTGAGGGGGGTGCAATGAGGTCGCGAGCATGTCGACCACGGCACCCCCCCGGCAGTCCTGGCCCGGTCGAACCGGGACTTCACACCAGGTTCGGGGAGAGTCAGCAAACGCATAACTAACCCTCCCCCCTCCCGTGTAGGGCAATATTATGCGGGTCCCCTACCCGCTGCCCTACTGGGCCATAAAACAAACCTAACCTAACCTAACCTATCTATAGGATAACCTAAGGAAAATCCTGAAAAGTTAACGGTTTCAGAATTATGACTAATGTGATAATATGACAATTATGACTTTCATTAATTATGTCAAACAAAGGGACCCCAATAAAAAAATATTGAAGCTGTTATGACAGATAACCGCCGTAATATTTTGACGACCGGTCTGGCCTATAGGTAAGGACCCTGGCCTAAGAAGCCGATGGTCCTGGATTCGAATCCCGGTAAGGGCATTTATTTGTGTGATGACCACAGATTATTTATTTTGTCCCTGAGTCATGGATGTTTTCTATGTATTTAAGTATTTATATATTATATTATATCGTTGTCTCAAAACTCGCAACACAAGCCTTCTTGAGCTTACTGTGAGGTGTCAATTTGTATGAGAATGTCCTATAATATTTATTTATTTATAACGTAATTTGTTCCTACCAACCAATTACAGTACTGTCCCACCCGAAGGGAAGCATGAAACTGATGACTTAATGAAGTTTGTTAGAGAAATGAGCAGGATTAAATAAAATATTAATCGCTTTCTAGCTCTGCCGTAGTCAGGTGGCTATACCTGTCTACAAATCTTTAAATTCTAATCTAAAAACACTTATAATCACAAGAAACTAGCGATCAATCTTCCAAATTGGCGCGCATTTCGAGCAACAAATCACCCGGCTGATGTTTTCAAAAAACAAGTAATACCCATTGCAATTGTTCGGGCCATAAATAAAAATCGCAAAACACCTCAGCAGTTTTAATATTTTAAACCCCGGCCTGGGAGCGCATAAATTTCGTTTGGCTGTTTGATCAGCGTCCGGATTCTATGTGTGATAGAATTTTTGATAGCTGCCTGTTTGAGTAAGGATTTGGTTTACTTGGCTTCTCATTACATATTCTCGTTAAGCTTCCATGCAATGTTGGTTGCTTTAAATTATTTAAGTGTGATTATTTTATAATCTGAGACTGATAAATTAGTTGTTCTCTTTGACGCCGTAATCATTTCATGGTAAGTTTTTTTGGGAAATAAGAATTATTTCTAAAAATGAAATAAAGAAACACATATTGGAAAAATCGCACTTAAACTATCGTGAGACATATTTCAAAATATTTATCAGTACGGTTTTTACTCACTATTATTTTCAGTGCACGACGTACAACCGCCGCGGACACTTGTGCCTGAGGATGGATTCCCAAAGAATCCGAAACATGTCGCCAAAAGCGACTAACAATAATAGTGAGTAAAAACCGTACTGATAAATATTTTGACATATTGGAAAATTGACGAACAGCGATCAGTAAAAAGTCATAGTAAGGCACAGATCAAGTGCACAAGTCTAATAAAAATATTTGTCTTAAAAGTGAAACTGTGACTATTGATATGATTGGTAATCATTTTCCTATACACTCGTATTAAATATTAAGTTTAAAAAAACCGAAGGAGTTGGCTCCATAGGAATAGGCATTCATAATTGGTTAGGGGCTTGTTGAAATGTGGTGAATTTATCCACACGGACAAACAGTGGGGCCGTAAATCAAACCTACACAATTTGTATCGAATTTTAAAATTCCGCTCTAAACTATTGCAGAGAAATACTATTTAGTTATTCATTTAAACATTATACTTTAAAATCAGATATTTTGATGAATTGATAATTCATTCGATACTACAGATTTTAGAAAGGAAATAAAAATTTGTAATCATATCCATATTTTATAACTATGGAAATAAAAATTTGTAATCATATCCATATTTTATAACAACTTTTTTAAATGTTCCAAGAGGCTTTACACTGAAAAATACTTAAAAGCAATGCTGTAAGAGAATCCATTACTTTTGGTTCCTTATATTTTTAAAGCTGCAGTTCATATTAATTAGGAACTCATCATTTATTTATTTATAAAATTAATCCAACTTAAACATAAATTAATGATGTTTGTTCAACTATCTCAATTCCACTTTAAATCCAGTAAAAAATATAGCAACATCATTACTGGAAGTCAAAGCGCAGACGTCGTTTGTATAGTGGCAAGCGGGCAAATGTTTGAATTCAACAAAATGTCTGAGAGCCGAGATGCAGTGCAAATATGACTAATGTGATCAAAGCTGGCCATTTTAATTAACCAAATGTGGATATAATAGGACCTTTTTTATTAGATATTCGGAAGAGTGAGTTCGTAACTTGTGCAGATGAAGAAAACAAGACAAAATTGCTGTCTGAAGTGGAAAATTTCAAGTGTTTTTAAATGAAATAAAAACGTTTGCAATATGCTTTTTGGATGAATTATTGCTTCTTCTTTATTGGCTTCCATAAAATAGAAAAAACACACACATACACACACAAATCTTAAATTTTTGCCGAATTTGATCAAGTCATTTAAAAATGTTTGCTCCTTATGACCTCAGGAATTCGTGGTTAAAATCTGTCGAGTTACTCGAGCCCACCGTGTATATATTAATGATATAATTTCGAAGGTAAATTAGTTTCAGATTCACAAGGAATTTATGCAAGTAAACAGTAAGGAATTTATGCAGGTAATTATAGGTATACTATATTTCTACAAACATCTTCATCAGGACTTGAATACAGAGAACGCGAGTAAAGAAAACAATAGCATACGTCAGACCGTCATTCATTCCTTTAGCAAACCAGCTCCAGGGGATATGTCAGATATTAACCAATATCTCCTGACCTCTCGCAGCTTATGATTCTTTTCCATGCCCGTTCACATTCGTGGTGTAAAGAGGGATAAAGGAGGTCTTGGGATATTGGTGTTTACTTGTGAAATTCATACGAAGCCTTGACAAGGGTCAACGGAACATTGTATCTGACCTGCATTTAGTAGTGTGCTTTAAGATTGACTTCAGTTTATTGATATTTTTGGCGTTATTCATAAAAGTTTGTCATCTAACAAGCCGATGATAACATTTGTCTCTTTCTAACGAAGAAAGAGAAACAATTTGCAAATAAGGAGGTTTGTATCGAGTAAGTACAATATGTGAATTCTGTTTTTAATGTAAATTTACTTGGTTACCGTAAAATGTTAACCTACCTAAACTACACAGTTACCCAGTGGGGAGAAAAGTAAGTATAGGTATAGGTACTTACTTTGCTCCCATTATTTAGTTAGTGTATTTTGTAGTCTATTGTTAAAAAAATAGAGTCGTTAATCCATACTAACATTTCAAGGCGGTTATAATCTGCTTTTACTACGAGGTATTTATCCTAATTTGTGGTTTACCACTCAATGGCATTGTATTCTTGAGACTATTTGATAAACAGGTAAGTGCATGAGCTCAGTTGACATGATTCCATTTATAACTGTGCTCCAACAGTTTTGAAATATGTTATTTTTAAATATGTTATTAATAATTTTATATTTTTGTACTGTGACCTTAACTTTCATGTTTGGCAACCTGCTGTAAATGTAAGTTGGTTAAAAATAAACAAATAAATAAATATAAATAAATAAATATATTTTTATACTTACATTAAAATATATCACAGCCTCATTTAAGTAATACAAAATTACAGAAGATGATCTATTTTAAATCGGCATTATATCTATATCAACGTACCTATTTATAATAATTTAATTTATTAACTATAATAAACTTTGAAAAATAATTATAAATTTCGAATTTTGTAGCAAATTCTGGAGCAAAGTATACATATTTTATGGTACTTAACAATTTGGTATGCAAATATGCTTTCAAGCTTTTTTTTAATGTTTAGTTTCCTTTGCATGAATTTAATACCTATAGTCATTGTGAATCGAATATATAAGTAAATAGTTAATAAAACGATCCAACAGATTATATAAATAGCTATCGTAGTCTCGAAGAATTTGTTAGGGCACAGACTCTGTTTGGGATTATATGAAATTCCTGGGATAGGTATTCTAAGGGATTCTCCAAACGGAGGCAGTTATGAAAATTTCGCATAATTTTTCGGCGTTCGATATTTTGTCCAAGGAATTACTTTTATATTTATACTTCCAAAGATTGTTATGTTATGAATGTTATGATTGATAATATAATACTTCTGGTAAAACTCACTATATTCATGTATTAATTAATCCTTACAGATCTTTTCTTTATTAATTGACTTGACTTGATTCTTCTTCATGATTCTTGTTTTATTAATTGAGTGACTTGTAAAATGTATTTTATTTTACCAATAAAGATCTGTATATTTGTATATCTGTAATTAAGCAAGAAAATAAAATAAATTAAACACAATATTAATCCATAGCACGCTTCGTCAAAAATGAAAAATAAAAACCAAAATCAAACAAAAAATTATAATAAATAATGAAAAAATACTTTCCCTAACTAGCCCAAACGTCCCAAATATAATATGATAATTATGTAGGTTTAAAACACACACAAACAACATAGACACCACACACACACACACACACACCTGCTGTTTACAATTAAATAGTAATAATGTGCCTTGATGTAATTTCTTTACTAAACCTAAATTGTGATTTATCTTGTATAGATTAAGTTTTTATTTTTATATAATACTTTAAGCTATATGCATCACCTAGTATTAGCATAATGTCAAAACTTCAGCGTAGGAAGATGTTATTTAAAAATTGGAATTGTCTCAACTGACTCCACAAGACAGGCCTAGCCTAGTGTGGAGATCATAGGTTAATAAAACAATGTATAATTTTTTGGTAAATAAACTATTTTTTTTTTTTTTTTTTATTAAAATGCCATAGCCAAGGTATGTTTTGTTACTATAACTTTTAATTTGAACCTTGTTGTTATAGTAAATTGGAATATTTCGTTTGTTTCAGATAGCAATGGAACAAAAGAAATGCTACTTTATTTGGTTAATGAAAGGTTCTAATTAGATTGAAACAGAATGTACATTGTAATGCACATTGGGCCTTACGAGTATAATAAACGAGAACTAAAATAAGAAAAAGGCGATTTCCTATTGCAAAATTGAATAAAGAACCCTTATACGTATAAATAAAGATCATTTTACGTCAACACCCTAAAGGATATCAGAAGCAAATCGCAAAATATTCATCTTCAGTTACCCCCGTAATATCAGTTTCAAAACAAAGCACAGCGAGACAAACGTAATTAAGCCGCTTCGCTCGTCCGTTCGTAAGTTCTAAATAAAATCCGAAACATCACTCAAGGAGGCTCTTCACCCACTTTTAATTAAAGAAGCAGTATCTGTTCAATTCGCGACTTTATAACATTCTGCTCTACCCTCATTTGTTGCGCGGAAAATTTAAATATTTTACACTTGAAGACACCTTTCCGATCGTTACTCGGACGTTTTAATGTAAGCGCCCTGCGTTCCGCCATTACTCCTCCTTCAATTAGATGATATCTGACGTTTATAGTTCTTTATGCGTTCAAGGAGCAAGATTATGCTTTGCCAGTGCCAGATAATGCCACTTAATGGCGGTCCGATCATTATGCCAACTGGCGTAATGAAAATTTTGCTCGGCTTTTACGACGGTATTCGAAGCACTTCTGCTTTAATGAGCGATCTTTTTTTGAAGGTGTTCATTTACTTTTTAAAAAGATATTTTACGACCGTGTTGAGACTTCTCGGAATGGTTTTATTACTTTATTTCACAGTGTAATGCATCTTAAAGAGATGTAATAGGAGTTGAAGATACTTTGACTGACGCGAGGTGTGAGTCATTACAAAGTATTAAAAGGTGATATGGGCGCCCCTTAGCATATAAATCTCTGAGACGCAAAAAAGGTTACGCGTGCTGAAGAGAAGCTTATCAAAATAATTATTATGAAAGCAAGTTTATTTTATCTTTGACTAAGAATGCCTAATGTAAATTCCACTTTGAAAGCCTAATATTTGTTTCAAAAATTCAGAATACTTAATGTATGTTCAGGGCGGCTGATTCTAATTAACATTTCTTGTTCTGAAACTGTTATAAATATACAGATCATACCCATAACAGTTACAGACCGAAATTAAAATTAGAATCAGGCTTGGAGATAGATTTTGTTGTCGTGGATGTTGGCAAGTCGGTGGAGGAAGTATAGTGGCGCTGATTGTCACAAACACATAATAATTATTATGGAATGTGTCGCATATAGATTTTAAGATGTTTTTTATTGTACGTTTTTTGATCCTCTAACTTTGTGTATTGAATCATTGTAAGAATTTTATGTTTTATTTCTATATTTTGTGCATAGTTATAAGCCAATCAATGTTTATTATTAAGAATCAATGTCCCACAATAAATATTACCTATTCCCTAACTCTGTAAAATAGCGTAAGCTGATTGGCCAATAAATGGAAACTGACTCTGCACAACTCACCCACGTGACACAGTGGGCGGGGCGCGGTCGCGCTCTCTTATAAATATGACCGCCCAACCGAGCCTCGTCAGTGGGGTGGTACGACCGCAGCCGGCGAAGGAGCCCAGAACCGCTACGAAAATGAAGCCCACAATCAAGACTGCCACCACGAAAACAGCGTCAACTCAAACGACGTCTGCCCAGACACCTCCAACAGCTCCGGCACCAGCCCTCGCAACTGCCGCACGCTCCACGCCGCCGCCAGCACCAGCACCCACCTACAGCACGCCCCCGGATGCCAACGACCCCTTCGACGCCCTCGTTCTTGAGGTCTTAAGCATGCCGGTCGGACCTAGAAGCCCCAAACGCATCACGCCGCCGCCAGTGCCAGCACCCATCTACCGCACGCCCCCGGCTGCCGACCTCTTCGAAGACCCCGTTGCGGTCTTAAGCAGCCCGGACGGACCTGGAAGCCCCAAATATACCTAACAACAGGGCCAACCGAGCCCGCTCAGAAGCCAGCCCACTTTTTGGGCCTCAAGAGACCCGCCCGTTGTAACGGGCGGCGAATAGAAACCGCCAAAAATCCAAGAAAGGATGGAAAGGCAATTCGCCCCTCCTTCGGAGGTGCGAAAGAAGCAACGATGAAGCCTATCTACAACACCTCTACACTTAACAACTTATTAACCCTAAAATAAGTGTTCTTACTAACCCTCACACTAACCCGGTAACATGGTGGTGGTATTTTGGAGGTAATTAGCTGCAGCAGCTTCTCTTCGGCCAGCGTGTTCCAGTCTTCGCGTACGAGCTTCATCGGAAAAATAGTCTACGCTCAACAGAATGTCTTACATTACTGCAGTTTGAACTAATTTTACTGTTAAGGCCGTTCTATCGGTTTGCCGCTGTCTTTGTCACATTTCGCAAGAAAGAACGGGAAAGAGCATACGCGCCAAGTGTCAATTTTGATCGAATTTTGTCGGTTTTTATTTATTTTAAAAACGTTACCTTACAATATCGAAATTCTAAAGCTATGAAATTACTATTTATGTTAAGATTGTCTTTTCTTCTTTTTTTTGTTTATAGTATCACATAATAAATAACCGAGTAAAGTAGGATTAAAAGTCCGAGTTAGAGGTTACTTTGGGAATTAATTGTATCGAGCGAAGTGTCATAATTCGTGTATCGGAAGCTATGTTGTTAAAGATAATATAGTCAAGAACTGCATATATTTTTTCCACGTCTACGAATATCAACGCCTCTTAGAAAAACATGATCATATAAGGAGATTTTTCGCCTTCTGGCTCAGGGAACCGCCTTAAACGTAGAAAACTCCACAAAATAAAGTCAGAACTAATCGTGCACATAGCAAATAATACATAACTCCGTGTTGAAGATGTTATCCTAACTTATTTAAAATATAAAATTATTTAAGATATTAGATTTAAAAGATTCACTTCTTTAGACATGTACAGTCGAATTCAAAAACATTTTTACAAGCCAAAGTTCCGAAAATATATTTCAATTCAATTAAATTAAATTTTATTTGCATCAGACATAATTAGTCCATATTTACACGCCCCTAAAACACTGACTTTTTCTTCCCTGCTAGAAGGGATCAAATTGGTACTTTTCTTCCCTGGTAGGAGGGATCAATGTGGCACTTATCTGTTCCAGAACACGATTTTTTTTTCTTTTTAGCATACTATATTTTTAGGTTAAATTATATTTTGGAACATAACAATTCTCTCATGGGTGATGTGAAAAGCAGTATATGTCACATGGTAGCAAAATTATTTCCACCTTGGGCGTTAACACTTGTACTCACTACGCTTAGGATTCTATTATAGAATCCCTCGCTACGCTCAGGATTCAATTATAGAATCCTTCTCTTCTTCAGGATTCAATGTACGCCCTCGCCGTAAATATATAATTTTGCTCCCTTGTGACACAATCTACTATTGGAACATTAGCTTGAAAAGATATTTGCGAATTCAATCGTTTCATACTTAAGCTCATTTTCAATAACTTTACATCATTTCCACACAATTTTATCGGATATATAATAAAGTTTGCAAAGTGCCTTGTTTACATTGTAAGATGAAAATCAGGCCCTATTCAACCTTGCCCGATGCCTGCACCTTTCGTTCGCTATAACCGTCGCCTGTCACATAAACTTGATCCACGGTGGTTCATATTATTATGGCGGTTCATATTATAAGCGTCAGCGGGTAAGTTTACCGATACCTCCTGTATTAGGTACCACTACGAGTAAAATCAGGCTCCATTCAACCTTGCCCGATGCCTGCACCTTTCGTTCGCTATAACCGTCGCCTGTCACATAAACTCGATCCACGGTGGTTCATATTATTATGGTGGTTCATATTATAAGCGTCAGCGGGTAAGTTTACCGATACCTCCCTGTCTTAGGTACCACTACGAGTAAAATCAGGCCCCATTCAACCTTGCCCGATGCCTGCACCTTTCGTTCGCTATAACCGTCGCCTGTCACATAAACTCGATCCACGGTGGTTCATATTATTATGGTGGTTCATATTATAAGCGTCAGCGGGTAAGTTTACCGATACCTCCTGTCTTAGGTACCACTACGAGTAAAATCAGGCCCCATTCAAACTTGCCCGATGCCTGGGCACCTTTCGTTTCCTAATAACCGTCTCGGGTCATATAAACTCGATCGACGGTGGTTCATATTACAAGCGTCAGCGGGTAAGTTTACCGATACCTCCTGTCTTAGGTACCACTACGAGTAAAATCAGGCCCCATTCAACCTTGCCCGATGCCTGGGCACCTTTCGTTTTCTAATAACCGTCTCGGGTCATATAAACTCTATCGACGGTGGTGCATATTACAAGCGACAGCGGGTACGTTTACTTAATACTAAATTCTACCTCTATAATTAATATACTCTATAAATTATGATTAAACATGTTCAATAGAAGGACTTACATAATTATTTGTTTTCGTCTAATATTAGCCTAATATTGCCTTTAGGCATTAAGTCCGCCATTTGTACTTTATTTGTTATATTGTGCAATAAAGTTTAAAATAAATAAATAAATAAATATAATAGATCTAATGGGAATTGTGGCATAGATCATCATCGCAAATCATCTTTGCAATAGACATAATTATTTGTTTTCGTCTAATATTATAGTTTTCCCAAAAATAGATCCAATGGGAATTGTGGCATAGATCATCATCGCAAATCATCTTTGTAATAGGTATTTAGTCATTATTATTCATTACATCTTATCCCGCCTCCATCTGATCTCCAGCAAATTAGAATTTTTTAGATAGGGTATATGTTGAAACTGACGTAGAGCAGAGCGGATAACGTACAAAGTACCACACCATAACCAGCTTGCCAGAGCTCGAGGGAGAGGAGTGTTAGGGTCGGCAACGCGCATGTAACTCCTCTGGAGTTGCAGGCGTTCATAGGCTACGGAGACTGCTTAACATCAGGCGGGCCGTATGCTTGTTTGCCACCGACGTAGTATAAAAAAAAAAACCATAGACCATTTAAAAGTCTTTGGGATATTTTGCTGGTTTCACGTTTGAGAAAGACACACATTTTTGAACGCTCAGCTCACGTTCAGTAGTAACACACGCACAATAATTACGACACACGTCAAAGTGGTTTAATAATCAAAGAAGTTTTACTTCAGTCGCGCGTAAAGATTACACGCACACACTTTTTTGGTCAAGTCACAAGCTTACCGCGTCGATTTGCACCAAACCAAAGAAAATCAATCACTGATTTACTGTCCCTCAATCATTTAAGTATTCAGGCTCCGCGCTGCCCATGTTAAACTTTATGGAGCGAACAAACCTGCCAACATCACTGTACCTTAACATAAAGGTATACGGTCTAATTTCGAATGATAAGGGGTGCTACGGATTCCATCGAAGGAATCAATCTTGACCCAATTTGAAACATGTTGGTATAATGATTTATAAATGTAGGCTTTATATCGGTCAATAATATGCGGGGTACTAATTCAAAAATGTTGGTACAGTCGCCATCAGATATCGTAGTGGTTGAGGTGCTTAACAATATCTGAACACGAAGGCTAGCACCTTGAAAATAGAGGCGTGTTCAGATATTTGTGAGATACATAGTATCGTATTTACAATTAGTTTTCTAGGCGTATAAAGCTTTTGGCGTTTTCAATTCTCTTGACATGTATATATGTGAGGCAAACAATATTCTTAATTATGTGCCCATTAAGTTATTTTATTTATCCTGTCGCCAAAATCTAAAAGGCATCCTTTTTTAATACAATTTTATTATCATTTGCCACAGGTAAGACAGCAGTAGTTTATAATAAGTAAGGTAGATTAAAAAAAAAAAAAAAAAAATCTGATTCCGATGAAAATTCGCCAAGTGAAATGCAACCGTGCCATACTGGAAAACTTGAGAAGTTTCTTGTCCATGTACTTCATGGTGACCCATTAAAGATACTTAGCTAAGATAAGAAATCGTTTATTTGCGTGCATTATGTTAGTTAACAGATGTTATTTAGTTTTTACAGGTAACATAATTCAGCTGAATAACGGAATGCAAATATAACAGCCTTAAACACTAACACACTTTTCGTTGGATTCAGAATCTTGTTCCCTGTAATAAATATGTTAAAATATGTGAATACGTGGAGTCGATTTATTTAAAAACCTATAAAACAACTCATTTATCAAATTTAAACTGTTTTACGGTTTAGACTCACTTGTTTTAGTCTAGGTCTCCTTTCTCAAGCACTAACAGTGCGAGCAGCGTTCACGACGGCCTTGTATCGCGTACCCAAACAATATGTCGCGCGAGTGACTAAAACAAGTGCGTCTAAACCGTAAAATTATTTAAATAACTCATTTAGAATTCATTTATTTAGAGATTTCATGAAGACACACGTAATTTTAAACATACAAGACGCACACTCGCACAGTCCTAATAAACCTTTTTTCCTACAGTAACATTTGCATAATCTTCCTACACCGAAACTTCAACACCATATTACCTAACATAATCAGAAGCACATGTTGTTTCCCCACCTATATTAAGGGTAACTACGGCATGCCCGCCATGCCTCCACTCATTTATGGTGGCTGCGTGACGCATACCAATGAGATGTTGTGATGCCATTTTCACCTCATCCGTCATACTTTGTGCATAATTTGGGCGTAAGATTGTCACGTTGCGATTAAAACTCGATTTAGAGTCAGTGGTTTAGTAAAAGTCATTATTGTAAGCAGATGAAATACTAAAAGGAAGTTAGTTTTTTCATAAATTTATATAGTCACCATAAGCTGAGCTTCGAAACCCAGCGAAGGCCGAAGGCCGAGCTCCGCGTAGGGCCGAAGGCCCGAAGCGTCCCTTACGATTTCCTAAGCACGCGAGGCCGAAGGCCGAGCTGCGGGTGTGAAGTGCTCGCATGCGAATCTTTTCTTTCTACCAAAAGTACAACTTTATTACTTTTTCTCTTTGGAAAACAAACCTACTGCAACAACAACAGCAACAACAACAACTACTACACATCAACAACAGTACCAACAACAACACCTCAACAACTACAGCACCAACAACAACAACTACAGCACCAAAAACAACTGCACCAACATCAACAACAGCACCAAATACAACAAGACCAACAACAAAACAACAACAACAACAACAACAACAACAACAACAACAACAACAACAACAACACGATGACCGCGGGGCCCTCGGGCCCCGCGCACCGCGCAAAAAACTAATTAAGCAAATGAGTCTCATACAAAAATATTTAATAAAGTCGAGATGTTAAGATTTTTATGTATTTTTTATATAATCTATGGTTTCTCAATTGACTATTTTAATATCATTTGCTTTTATTGTCATTAAATTTTTACGAAAGTTTGATTTTGTTGCCGTACAGTTACGGTGTAATATGTATTCAAACTGACGTAATACATTCAGTTATAATTGTCACCCTTGTTTCAAACTTTGACTCAGAGGCCCTTCACAAAAGTAATTATAAGAATATAATATTTAAAAATAATTACACTCCCCGCCTCGGTTTTTAATCAATGTCAGAAAGACACCAACTTCGCAGACACCGAGAGCGTACGAACAAAATTAATCTTTCAATAACCGTCCAAAGACTCGCGAAACAATGACAATTATAAACAAGTACGTGCATATAATTCGCCAACTTCTCTCGTACCTTCCGCACGCACGGCACATAAATTTGTTACAACTGATTACCAAGTTCGCGCGGAGTTGTCATCGCAACTCTTCTCCAGGCGAATTTTTTTCATTGTTATATCTTACCCTGTTAGAGATCAGGGTTCATGAGCGGGGTGGTCCTACGTGCCGCGAATGCTACGGCCGCATTATGTCGACATGAAGGGTGCGAGCGAGACGCCGCAATACGTGCGAGTAGATTTCAACAAGATTTCGTGACCTCTCAGCGGCTTTCAGCTTGCAGAAATATGGACGGCAATAACATAAATCCCTTTGGCATATAAAACACTAAACGTTCTCGGGAGTGTCCCGACAATCGCTTCTTTTTATGAGAGGATGTTAAAATATTAGTGCATTTATGAAATTTTTTGAAGCGCGGAAAATTTTTGGAGCTCAAAGGGTTTTGCGTAGAATCATTATTACTCGGAAACCTTTGCTGTCGTACAATAGGAAATACCTCCATATTTCTGGATGTACAGTATTGTGTGCATTCGGACAATGTGCAGTAATAAGCTTACGTTTCTATTCAGATTTAAACAGCGGAATGGAACGAGTATTACATACCGCTTATTATTACTATATGTGATAGATCACACTTATAGTAATAATAAGCAGCTTAAAAAATACTAATTATAAACAAATGAACTGATTAGAAATAATAATAAAATGTTTGTTTCAAAATAGATATTAAAGATGGTACGACAGCCATCATTGCAAAGCAATGAAAAAGTACGAAACGAAAACAACAACATATTAATTGTCCATTTAACCTTTCATATGTGTGTGGTGGTCAATAATCATTGGCTCAAACCTCGGTTGTGCTGTATAAATACAGCAGAAAAAATTATCCTTGACAAAAGAACGCACAAAGTAGAGGTTAAATTGGCCGTAGTAAAATGTTTCTCCGCTATCACCTAATATTCAAAAGCAGTATGCAACTAAAGGTTTCTTCTCTGTTGACGATTCGTAAGTTTAGAGTATACTAAGCGGATTTTTCCCTGCAACAGATCCCTGAATCTTAATTTAAAGAAGCAAGCAGTGTTAATGTTTAACTGAGGGACGTTATCATTTCGACCGGTTATATTTTTCCTTCAAAGATTGTATTGTATCATATTATGTGTGGATACATTACAATAAAAAAAATAGCGTGCAAAAATAAGAGCATACTTTTTGTTGCTCTAAAAATAAAGTCTAAAATGTACAACTAAATTCGAAAAGCTCCAAACACCGAGAAATCTCATGCAGAACAAAGTTCCGAAGCTAAAGTCTTTAGAATGCCATTCTGCTTAGTTTTCGTATTTCTTAATACAAGCTAATGCTTTGACTTAAACCACAAGCGGAAAGCGATTATCTTCAATTAATTCTGTTTTCACCATAGATGGTGCTGGCCGAGATGCAGGCAAGCCGAAAAGAACATGGCGGGACGACTTGGACGCATTTTATCCGGAATGGCGGGAAACTACAAAAGACAGGGTGGAGGAAACGAACGGAGGCCTTTGCCCGGCAGTGAGACACTAAATTTGTAAAAAAAAATCTTTTTTAGGAACAACACAAGTATTTTCTAGATATAAGTAACACAACAAATAATGTTTGTTCTTCACAAAAGAAAGGTAATACTTAGAGGTGATGGATAAGTAAGAAAACCTGGCACTGTAAGCAGTTACTGAGATACCAAGACTAACCCTAGGAGAACCACATCCTTCATATTATGCGCTTTCTATATGGGGTTTCTAAGGATTATGGTATCGTTTATTCAGGTTGCTTTCAACTTGTATAAATTTACTGTTATTACTTGCTGCACTTTTGTCTGCAACCTGAGCATTGTTCAATTAGATCTGTTTTATCTAATGAGGTGCTAATAAATCCTTATTTCAGAAGACATACATCATGTAATATTATACAACCCGTCAAATTTTTAATGGCGTTATTTATAAATGTTTCTCAAATCTGTCAAACCGTCGATAATAGTTTGTCCCTATACGTCATTTTGACATTTCTGTTTATTAGAAAGAGACAAAATTTAACTGTACGAGATTACTAAGTTTTATGAATAAGGGTATTAAGGGTGTTAACATTTACATTTGTTTATAAAATATTTAGATCAGTACGGTTTCACTCACTATTATTTTTAGTCGCTTTTGGCGACGTTTCGGATTCTTTCGGAATCCTTCCTCAGGCACGAGTATATATACGAGTAGAAATATGTCTCACGATAGTTTAAGTTCGATGTTTGTTTATTTATTTATTTATTTTTTTTATGTGATATTCAGCAAACGAGCAGACGAGCAGGCGAGTTTATCTCGCTATATCTTACAACTCGCGCCGACTTTTCCGCTGAGCAGGGATGAAAGAAAGTGCACCTTAAGCGTATACGTGGAGTCAATTTGCGAATAAAGTTTGGCGACTGCATGCAAGCCAGACTTTTTACTGCGTTACTTAAAACTGACTCTTTGGAAAGTCACGTTTAGCTTGTTTTCTTGTTTTGTTTTGGCGGAACGGTGTCATTAAAATAACATTAAAGGTGCGGATTTAGACGTGTTGAAAACAATTTCTTATACTGAAAAAAATGCTTATAAACCTATAATTTTTGAGCGTATATCGGGTTATTTTTGTGATGCTTCTCTCTTTGTATTATTTATATCATCAGATCTCTCTTTGTTTCATAAGCAGTCAGCCAGAGTCAGTTAGACATCTAAATCATATCTCATAGATATACCTAATGGTCTTTAATGACCGACTCTTAATAACTTAATACTACACTGTTTTGACAAGTGACAGAGCATGGAAGCGAAAATATGGCGGGCGCATTATCAAAATAGTCTAAAGTAAAATAAATGAATTCAATCAGACACTCTGTCACCAAATGTAACTTGTCATAACAATCAGTGTATGTAAATAAGTAATATTTCTGACCACTTTCAGGAATTCAAATACCCTGACAGTATTTAAAATAAATTATTTTACACCATGCATGAAATAAAGCACCAGAAGATTAATAAATAAACGTAGACAGCAGTTATTTTTAGACACATTTTCTATTTTTAAACCAGTATAAAACTATAGTAGGTAATTTGATTGTGACGTCACATGCTAGTATTTCATATAACTTCCATAGTAGCAAAATCGTTTTGACAGTTCGAAAATAGAAACTGATTTGGCTAGTAAGTAGTCAAATACCCTATTCAATTATTAGCTAATAAAAAGCAACTGCCACAAGAAAACAAATTCAAAACAAATCTACTCCTAAAAAAGGTGCACTCAGTAAACACAGTTTTTATAAAAGACTTCCCCATGTAAAAAATAACAATAGATCCCTCTAACTAAGTTGGGGGGCCTACTTTGGCCCCCAAAGGATTGAAGTTGGAACGAAGACGGAGCGCAAGCATTAACTGCGAGTGCGAACGTAATGCTGCGAAATATTTCACCAAAAACGACGTAAGTACCTAAATAAAGCTACTAACTTAAGCCTTTCTTAACAGGCTTTTGAAAGTGCCATCTGACGTGATTGTTGTTTATTTTTGTGGTGAAAAACTAGGCTGCACATGGGAAAATGCGGTTATAATGAAGATGACAGGGATTTGTACGGGAAGTTTTTCTTTTTTATGTCATGGTGGTTGTAAGAATACAATTGGTAAGAGGGAGAAGGTAAGCCCATGGTTTGAAACTCCAGGGGTGATCAATGAAAACGTAGCTTTGTAAATTCAGGTACGTATGGCTCTAAATCTTAAAACTAGGGTGCAAACCGTGTGTTAAATTTTTATGTGTTTTGGTATAACCATTCTTAAGTACTTCATAAAAATAGATCATAGGTAATTTTGTAGTATCGAACTACTATGCAGAAAGACCTCAGCGAACTCGGCGCCGTCGACTGGACAGAAACGGCTTTGGACAGAGAAGCATGGCGGTCTTTGGTGTCGGAGGCCAAGATCCACTTCGGGTCGTCGCGCCACAGCAGTAAGTAAGTAAACAGTTACTTATTCATTTATATAGTCAGTGCAGTTCAGGATGTCGACTACTCAAATAAAACTTTAATTCATAGATAAATAATCATAATCATAATCATAATCATAATCTTCCAACAACGTATCAGCTCATCAGAATTGCGATAAAACGAGATGCCGGCATCCTTGGTACAATGCCTCAAGGGCTTATTTTAGATTGAAGCTAGTTACTAATTGAGTTTAGTATTTGTATTGTAGTACCTCCGTATATATAATAATGTAATTGTTCTATTTCAAAATAGAATTTAACCTTCGCACACAACGAGATATAACTGAAAGCAATTGAAATTTGCAAAATCAAACATAATTACCTCAGTTCCAGCAAAGATATAACTCCGTAATAGATGGATACAGTCTAAAGGGGCCCACTGACTATCAGTCCGCCGGACGATATCGGCCTGTCAGTTGTTCGGAACTGTCAAATTTTTGTTCTAACTGACAGGCCGATATCGTCCGGCGGACTGATAGTCAGTGGGCCCCTTAAGGAAAACACGTGCCTCGAAAATCAAGAAAATTTGATTCTCGTTCAGAGGGCGCTACTAGCTTTGGCCTACTGTCGTATAGATGGCGTTGACGGTTTCGTTTGTTATTTAACAATTTTTAACGCATATCAGTGAAAGAACATGGGTCAAAATCATAAAAATAATTAATGCAAATAAAAAAAATCATTTATCCATATTTTAATACATTTTATCGTATTTTTATAAATATTTCTTTTTAGTTTTAAAGTGTGTCGACAGATGGCAGTGAATTTACTGGGGTTACAAAATTTACTATGACAATATCGTTCTAATATAAGTTACTCTATGGTTCCAGTATCAAATCCTGCAATGACATTACACTCATCATACATAAAAACATGGCGGGTCTCAGAGCTAATAAATAAGCAAATAAACCAGCACATATTAATATTCATTGGTGTATTAGCCCGTCGATGGATAGCCGCTGTACAAACTAGTGTCGTGATAATATATGGTCAATGCATACCTTATCCGTCGCAAGTTTCGCACGGCGCGCCATATCGTTTGTTTCTTTATAATTTCCTGGCTTTACGCCACCTTTTACGAGATTTTTTCAACATTATAAGAGTGGCGCTATACCTGGTAATTTTTTTAAACTCTATCCTTATACAAGGTGAAATTGTTATCTCTTACCATACTCTGAGGGGTAAATAATATGTAGATAGAACTACTTTTACTATGGCGCCAACCATGAAATCGTGAAAAAAAACAGCTGTTCTTTAGAAAACATTGACTGATTCACCGAATGTATGAAACGGTGGATTTTTTTTCGCGATTTCGGGGTTGGTTTAGAGTTATTAAGTACCTGTGACCTATATACTCACCCCACAGAATTACATCCTGTATAAGGAACATCTCGTAAAAGGTGGCATAAAGCCAGGAAATTATAAGGAAACAAAAGATATGGCGCGCCGTGCGAAACTTGCGACGGAAGATTTGGCGATCGCGCGCGTTTCAACGTTTTATCTCAACAAAGATAGATATAACTCCGTAATAGATGGATACAGTCTAAGGAAAAAACGTGCCTTGAAAATCACGAAAATTTGATTCTCGATCAGAGGGCGCCACTAGTTTTGGCCTACACTCGTATAGAGGGCGTTGACGGTTTCGTTTGTTATTTATAATTTTAACGCATATCAGTGAAAGAACATGGGTCAAAATCATAAAAATAATTAATGCAAATAAAAAAAATCATTTATCCATATTTAAATACATTTTATCGTATTTTTATAAACATTTATTTTTAGTTTTAAAGTGTGTCGACAGATGGCAGTGAATTTACTGGGGTTACAAAATTTACTATGACAGTACCGCTCTAGTATCTCAATGATAACTCTCAGTGGGTATACTTTCTGTTTAATTTTTTTGCGTACCAAATCCCTCGTATACATAAGGAGCAATTTGACACTAAAATTATACTTCTATGACATGCAGAGTAACGATAAACAACTAAGAATAAACTAAAATTGGACATTTATTCGTTGTTTTTCTCTATCTAGCCAACTTGATGTTCTAAGATTTTGATTAGAGACTGCTTTTGCAAATATAGTTTAGTCATCATCATGAAATTTGCCCTTGAATGGGTAAAACTTCAATAAAACCATCCAAGTGCGAGTCGGACTCGCGCACCGAGAGTTCCGTACTTTTTAGTATTTTTTTAAAACGGCAACAGAAATACATCATTTGTGAAAATTTCAACTGTCTAGCTATCACGGTTCATGAGATACAGCCTGGTGACAGACAGACGGACAGACGGACAGCGGAGTCTTAGTAATACGGAGTAGTACGGAACCCTAATAAAAACTACATTTAAATTATGCGTTTACAAAATATGCCCAACTGCAATTTGCGAGAACATCGACGAATGGAGATGACCTTAACATTTTACTTTTAATCAAATGCTGATATCGCCGAAGGAAAACATACCAACTTTGTACCTTCAGAAGTTTATCTATTCCCGAAACTTGGCAAAATATTATGATGACTTTTGCAAAGTTCGGGAGGAAGGAACCAAATTAACTGGACGCGACAAAGATTGACTTGGAAGCATTTCTTTACACTAATTTAAGAGAGAGAGAGAGAAGAGAAAGAGAAAGTTTATTATTCAAGTATTACAAGGCGCTTATGAACGTCAAATAAAGCTACGCCGGTTCTAACCCTACCCTACCCTACCCTAGAAGATTTAAACCCCAAAGGGAGGAGGGTATCCCAATATGGAACCGGCAACAAAACTTTATTCATTCATTCATTAGCGGCTATATAATCTACTAGCTGATACTTATTTTGTTGTTGTTGTTGATATAAAATAGACATAAGATCGAATTTAAACTATCGTGAGACATATTAACTTAGCTAACGTAACGGTTTCACTCACGTATTTTTAGTCACTCGCACGACATGTTTCGGAGAGCCTAAGTTTCCATTTTCAAGCACACACATACACACATAGACATTATATGTAAATATAATTAAATTGATACGTAACTTACGTTATGAATAAACGAATTAGAATTGAAATTGACGAAACCTGTTGTGGAGTAAAAAAAACTTGAAATGTAACGTTTAATAAGTGAAATAGCATCAATATGAAAATAGTAATGTCGTAGGGTGTGGTAATGCAGTTTATATATATATATATATATATACACGCTACAGACTGAATAAAGGATGACTCACGCTAGACCGGGCCGGGGCCGGGTCGGAGCTACCGGCGCTTCGTTTTCTATGGAAAGCACCGATCAGCCGTCATATAAAATGACATGTTAGTCGACCTTAAGATTGATAAATCTCATAAATGTACATGACCATTTGACCCTAAATAACAACATAATAAATACACAAGCATTACAAATAGCCATTACTGATAATGTTATCAAACATTACCATTACTCAAAAATCTAAAATATATTTTTTTATTTAACTAACTTAGCGGTTTCACTTACGTATTTTTAGTCACTCGCGCGACATGTTTCGGAGAGCCTAGGTCTCCATTTCGTGCGCATTTCTAGGTCGCGTGAGTGACTAAAAATACGTGAGTGAAACCGCTAAGTTAGTTAAGTTAATATGTCTCACGATAGTTTAAATTAGATTATTTTCTTATTCCATATTGTAGAAAGATAAGACTATTCCAGTGTCATATAAAATATCCCACGTCACCCAGCTCGGGTCTAAAAAAACACCTGCGCAAAAACTTTGATGAAGTGACTTTCAGCATAATTCAAACTTTTTTCCAAAACACCTAACCCCTAAGTGACTCGTGTGATCGGACTGTATTTTACGAAAAACGTACCCTTTTTCTATGTTATTCGATGATATTTTTCACAAAGTAAACGACCAAAGTTTCACAAAGTTCGGTAACTTTGGAACTCGCGCCATCTTTTTTGCGTTATCAATGGATACTTTTTAACTATTTCGTTTCGGAGGTGAGATAATAGAATACCTTATTTTATTAAGGATCGATACTTCGTATTAGTAAAATTCGGTATTGGAAAGTAAACTGACAACTCCGTTACTTTAGAATTTAAGTATAGCGGGGATTTAAACAAGATTATCTCTTAAATAGATCTCAGGTGTTTTAAGTATAGGTATACATTTCTAAAACTTAGTTTAGATCTAAATAAGTCATAGGTAATTATTGATAAATGAAAATTGCTTACTTTTTCTTATTTAAATAAAACGACTTTTAGAAACGACATTAAGAGAAAAGAGAGAATTAATTTAATTTATTTTTTTATTTATTTAAGAAACAAACAGTCGTTTACAAACAAGTTTACAAATATTTCTTAAATTAAGACCTGGAGTTTCATTATTGTATAGAAATTGCAGTCTATAAAACAACAAAAACATAAAGTAGGTAGGTACTAGGTAGTAATAGTTTGAAGGTAGGTATAGGTAAAACTCACGAGAGCCGGCGGAAGATTTGTACTGAAACTGTAAATTATATCTAAAAGAAAATCCTCGCCGATTCTCGTGAATCGACCCATGAGTAGGTACAGGTAATAAAGTTAATAAGTAATGTAGGAATTAATAAGTAATGACATGATTTCCGGAAAGTGACATAAGTATACATAAGAAAAATTTACATAATTAATTAACTACCGAAAAACACATTTTAATGAATTAATGGAACAGTTAAACAAATCCAAATTATTAAGTTTTTCATTTTCGTTAAAAAGTTTACA
Organism: Cydia strobilella; assembly: GCF_947568885.1. Classification (NCBI taxonomy): domain Eukaryota; kingdom Metazoa; phylum Arthropoda; class Insecta; order Lepidoptera; family Tortricidae; genus Cydia; species Cydia strobilella. The sequence continues at coordinate 35,681,164 of NC_086041.1, forward strand.
AACACGTCTTATAAATACATTTCGTGCATAGCATGTTCTACTATAGGGAATGGAAAACATTTTTTTCTTCTGACAGTGGCGCTGACGTCTACGAGGAACTCTCAAACGTATTTGATGTAGTAGTGAGGGGACATCTAATACATTGTTCATAATTTTGAAAAGTAGGACAGAATCTACACAGTCTCGTCGACTAGCAAGAGTTTGGAGCTTATGATGTATCAGCGACTCGTTATAGTTAAGGTGAGTATGACCAGTTCTAAAATCGAGGGTTCTAACAAACTTTTTTTGTATTCGCTCCACTCTTTCAATATGAACATTATGATAGGGTTTCCATACTGCGCAGGCAAATTCTAGGTGGCTGCGAACAAAACTGTTAAAAAGGATTTTGTAAGTGACACTATTTTTAAATGGCTTTCCCACCCGTAAAATGAAACCTAGAATTAATGAAAGAACCTACAAAGTTTCACTTAGAAACCTAGGTAATGAGTTAAAACTACTAAGAATAAATTAATTTGTAATTTTGTATCAAGCAGAAATGACTCGGAACGATACAATTAAACTATCAGTTAGACTTTAGAGTTATAATTTCCTATTGTCACATAAATATCAATAAATTATAACAGATTTTAAAAATATATGATTATAAGATGTCACAGCGATACGATACTGATCTATCAGTGCCACGAGTGACATTTCTTCAACCAAAGACGTCACTTTGGACCCTGACATAATTATTAGTATCATATCGCTGTGACATCATATAAGCATTGTTCGAATTGGGTCGTATATTAACAATTCAATGGCCTCCTAGCCTAATATGGGCAGTGACCCTGTCTACGAAGTAGAAGATCCGGGTTCGAATCCCGGTAAGGGCATTTATTTGGACGTTCATCACGAATATTTTGTTCCTATTAAGGCGGTTCCCTGAGCCAGAAGGCGAAAAATCTCCTTATATGATCATGTTTTTCTAAGAGGCGTTGATATTCGTAGACGTGGAAAAAATATATGTAGTTCTTTCTTTAATAACATAGCTTACGCTTCCGCTTCTTTAATACACGAATTATGACACTTCGCTCGATACAATTAATTCCCAAAGTAACCTCTAACTCGGACTTTTAATCAAACTTTACTCCGTTATTTATTATGTGATACCTACTATAAACAAAAAAAGAAGAAAAAACAATCTTAACGAATAGTAATTTCATAGCTTTCGAATTTCGATATTGAAAGGTAATGTTTTTAAAATAAATAAAAATCGTCAAAATTCGATCAAAATTGACACTTGGCGCGCATGATCTTTCCCGTTCTTTCTCGCGAAATGTGACAGTGACAGCGGCTAACCGATGAAACGGCCTTAAGTTATGTATGTTATCTATGTATCTAAGTACGTATATTGTCACTAAGTACCCATTGGTTAGTTTGCTTAGTTTGTACCTGTATTCATCTGTGTAGTCCCAAAATAAAAATAAAAACATTAGATGATTAAATAATTTTAAGGTTAAGACTTGTTTTTACTCACTCGCGCGAACCTAGGCGCGTCGCGGCGTTAGGTGACCCAAACCCAAGCACAACACTATGCCCGCCTACAACGACAGCGCAATACCTCCCCCAACCGGCTTTCTCGGCGCGCGCGCAGCGGGCGACGCGGCGCGCGGCAGTACGCGGTACACACACGGCCGTCGTGAACGCTGCTCGCACTGCTTGAGAAAGGAGACCTAGGCTCTCCTAAACATGTCGCGTCTCCGAAACCGTAAACTTATTTAATGTTAGTATGTCACAACAGTTTAAATTCTATTTCTCAAACATGGCGCAATAAATGCAAATATAATAGAAATATTTTACCGAAGCAACATTCTTATGTATACAGAAAAAAATAAAAAGATTTGCTTTGCCGCCGTTTTATTTTTTTAATTAAAAATGGAAGTGTATTTTTCTGCTGAAAATACGCCAACCTATTTGAGACACCTAAATAGTCGCGGTACCAACATTATAATAATAAGTACTGATCATCTGTTTGGCTGTTTAATGGACCTATGCCTTCATTTGATATGGCCACTTCACCTTTTAAAAAGTTTGGAACTCGACAAATAATGGAATTTGTATGCAACATTGCAGTCCCGAAATCGAGACTGCAATGTTTTTAACTTTTTAATTTTTTGACTGACCATAAACTACGCACTTCGCGACCTACTTTTTAACCGGAAACGTCGACTTTGCCGTCCATTTTTGAGAAAATTCTATTAGAGATGATAGTGTTAAATATTAATAATGTTTTAACCCCACCAACATACGTAGCGCTACCTCGTTTCACGCAAAATAGGCACATTGGATGTCGAGTTGCGAAAAATGCCCAGCAAAACTAACTAACTAACTAACCCCACCAACATAAAAAAAATATTAAATAATTTCACGGTGTAGACTCACTTGTTTTAGTCACTCGCGCGACATGTTTCGGAGACCCTACAAACAAACAAGTGAGTCTAAACCGTGAAATTATTTAAATTCGATTAAAAATAAATAGTGCAATATTATAGGTATATGAAGTATTCATGCATTTAACAAATGAATACATCCATTTAAAATGCTCGAATTTAAACTGTTGTGAGACATACTAACATTAAATCATTTTACGGTTTAGACTCACTTGTTTTAGTCACTCGCGCGACATGTTTCGGAGAGCCTAGGTCTCCTTTCTCAAGCACTAATAGTGCGAGCAGCGTTCACGACGACCGTGTATTGCGTATTAGTGCTTGAGAAAGGAGACCTAGGCTCTCCGAAACACGTCGCGCGAGTGACTAAAACAAGTGAGTCTAAACCGTAAAATGATTTAACATTTAAAACGCCATTAAAATGTTATGATTATGACATAGGACACTCCAGCCTCGCCCATATTTACCTGCCCCACCGGAACTCTAAATTAGTGACGTGTCAACACTGTCAACAGGATGATAAAAAGCATGATTAGAATACATCACAATAAAAAAGCTATTAGCCACCACATTTTCCTGGAGTAGTTTTACTGTATACGGCTTCATTGATTGAGGTAGATATAAAAAAACCGGCCAAGTGCGAGTCGGACTCGCGCACAAAGGGTTCCGTGCCATTAAGCAAAAAACAGCAAAAAAAATCACGTTTGTTGTATGGGAGCCGCACTTAAATATTTTTTAAATTTTTTTTTACTTCTTTCTTTAAACTGAAATAAATGTCATATACGAAGGAAAAAATGACCAAAGCCTCCAGTGTCCAGAGCTGGAATCGAACCAGCGTTTGATAATTTTTTCCTTCGTATATGACATTTATTTCAGTTTATAGTTTAAATAGTAGTGTGTCTACTTGAAAAACCACAAATTAAAATATTTTCATAGAAAATAATTTAATTTGTTCTTAGAGTACTTCTTTCTTTTATAGCGGCAACAGAAATACATCATCTGTGAAAATTTCAATTGTCTAGCCATCACGGTTGGTGACAGACGGACAGACAGACAGCGGAGTCTTAGTAGTAGATCCGAAAAATTAATGGTTTTTCAAATATTTTACAGGATCACTGTGGCTCTCAATATCAGAAAGTTGAATTGGGTAAGAGCATTTTGTCACTTTTAGCATAGAGAAATAAGTAAGCGTTGAGTGCTCACTCCATACATCAGTTATGTTACCAAAACGACCATTATGTCTACAACTTATCCCCTTCCTTCCTTTGACTTAGCGTTTTCCCGGCCTAGCGCCAGGGTCCGCTTTCCTACTCAATCTTCTCCACTTTGCCCGGTCTTCGGCATCCTCAGGTGTGAGATTTTTTTATTTTTTTTATTTATTATAAACTGATCGGCGATTGGCCCTAGTCACACCTGATGGAAAGTGAAGAAAGGGCCTAAGATGGAGCTCACCGGTTCAGTAACAGCCTATTCACTCTTGTTTTAAAGAGACCGTATGTCATATTGATCAGGGAATACAGATGGCGGGAGCGCATTCCATTCCTTAGCCGTCCGTACCAAAAAGGAGGAGGCAAAACGTTTCGTCCGAACGAATGGAATGTGGAAAACGAACGGGTGCATTCGCTCCCCGCGCCTGGATGTCCGATGATGGAAAGGGGAAGGGGGGATCAGGTCGTGCAGTTCCTGTGCGCACTCCCCGAAATGTATCCGATAGAACACCGATAGGCAAGCGACTCGACGCCGATGCTCAAGGCTCCGTATCCTTGACTTGACAGATGGGTCATCGCCAAAGAGTCTATGAGCCCGGCGCTCTATTGAGTCCAGGGCCGCCAGCTGATATTTGGCAGAACCGTCCCATAGGTGGGAGCAGTATTCCATGCACGAGCACGATTGTTCTCTTGCATGTCCGCTTTCACTACGTCCACAACTACAACAACTAATCACAACTAAAAAAAAGAAAACTACAAAATCGTGTCGTCGTCGCGTCGTCAAATCAAAGTCCCCTCATAGTTTGCAGCTAACTTCCATGATTGATGACCATACCAGACAATTTTTCCATTCATCATAGTTAATTTTATTGAAGTGTCGTATGGGCGAGCTGATAAATTAACCGTGGTTTGCCGTGGCATCAATTTTGTAGGGAATTCCGACCCCTTTTGGAGTCGAAAGGGCTACGCGTGGTTGAAGCGATTTAATAACGCTCATCGCGCGCTTTAGCACAGACTATCCAATACAAGTTTGGTCTCGAATTCTGTACATTCATTACGAATGTAAAGACCATGTTTTACAAGCGGTATCGCAGTCTATAACAAAGTGTTTTATGAATAGATACAGGTTAATGCAAACAGTGGACGAGTCTATTTGCCGACGGGCGAAATTGCGTATGTTAATTTGTCAAAGTCGGACAACTAATCTGGTTTGACCGTAAAAACTTTTGATTGGACGCGCGTTTTTGTTTTCCACGTGATTTCGTCTTCATTATCGTGTGATGTTAGATTAAAGTAATAAAAAAGTAAAAATAGAAATATAACTGAATGTTTTACTTAGTATTTTTTTTTATTGGTTAAGTTAATGTGAATAAGTTACCACAGCGAAATATAGGTAAGACATATTTCGAAATTAAATTATCGTGAGACATATTTAAAAATATTTAGATCACTACGGGTACTCTCACTAGTATTTTCAGTCGCGCGCGCGCAACGAGCGACAAGGTGGGCGGTGCGGGCAGTGCACGGAGTACAGCCGCCGCGGGCACTCGAGCCTGAGGAAGGACTCCCGACGGATCCGAAACATGTCAATAGCGTCATGTCATGATCTAAATATTTTGAAGTCATATTTCGCTCGAAACTGATAGATGTGAATGATGTTAGTGCTTGAAAATGGAGACCTAGGCTCTCCGAAACATGTCGCGCGAGTGACTAAAAACACGTGAGTGACCATAAAGTCTCACGATAGTTTAAATTCGGTTTATATATTTGTTTCCATTATATCTCATTGTGACATTAAACGCGTAGCTATGTTACTTGCCTGCATAATAAAAGTACGAGCAAAAGCACTACGAGCGACATCAAATTGACGTCTAAACGCGTCTCGAGTAATTAAGTGTAAGGCCTGAGTGGACGCTCAAAGCGGAGCGTTCGGCGGGGCGTGCAGCGTGGCGTCGGGCTCACAAGTGATTTGAGCAGCGTGCACTAAGGCCGCTTCTATACGTTTGCATTTGTTTGACATGCACGCCGCACGCCCCGCCCCGCTGCACGCTCAACTTGAGCGTCCACTCAGGCCTAACACTAAGGCATTTCAAATCTCTAATTTTCATCCAGTCATATCAGAGGCTTCTTGTGGTTCACTTAAGCCTCGTTTACACTGGCTTACCTGAGACGATATGATCCTTTAATCTCATACTCGCAAAGACTAGCCATTGGATTCCCTTTGTAATGCAGTATCGCGTTAAGCTAGAGCTTATGCATCCTTAGACTGTGAGGCCCTTTTAACATCCTACACAGTCAGCTGAACTAGCTCCACAGAGTAATATAAAATGTGGTATTTTCTATAAAAAGAGACGTTATTGTCGATGGCGCTTACGCTATTATTAACGATGCTCCGATATAATATAAATACATTGCCGCGCGACGCTGTGTGACGTAAGCGCCATCGACAATAAGGTCCCTTTTCATAGAAAATGCCCCAAAAAATCTCCACTAGTCTATTTTATCTTAAGCGACAGACATCATAACGAAGTATTTGGTAAGGTATAACACTTTACGAAGTACTTGGTCACTAGAAGAATCTACTATTTATTGACCTGGCACCGACTTCAAACATATTCAGTTGGTAACTCATATACTCAAAAACGGATAATATTTTATTTTTTCCTTTTTGAAGTCGGTTTTTTTTTTCTAAAAAGTTTTAATTTATGCACCAATCTATGCACCAATGATATCTTTTGCTGCATGTTTTAATGTTATGCTCATGTAGAATATATAACCACCAATATACAAATCCATGCGTACGAAGTCGCGGGCAACAGCTTTATCAAAATAAGATCCAAACCGTAACAAGTTGTAAAAATTTGAATCGACCTTCGGATCTTTACTGAATTTTCATCACATAACCATGTAACATGTTTTTTTCGACATGAGGCAAATCTTGTCTATAAAGGTAAAGTTTAATATTAAAGCCATGACTAAATATATTTTCTCAAAAATGGACGGATATCAACTTTACCGGTAAAAAAAATAGGTCGCGAAGTGCGTAGTTTATGGTCAGTGAAAAATTAAAAAGTTAAAAACATTGCAGTCTCGATTTCGGGACTGCAATGTTGCATACAAATTCCATTATTTGTTCCAGTGTTTGAGTTCCAAACTTTTTAAAAAGTTGAATTGCCATATCAAATGAAGTCAGATGATCAGTACTTATTATTATAATGTTGGTACTGCGACTATTTAGCTGTCTCAAATAGTATGGCGTATTTGCGGCAAAAATTTCCCTTCAATTTTTTGATAAATAAAATAAAAAGGCGGCAAAGCAAATTGTATCAATTGTTTTTACTTTTTACTGTGAAAATATATACGTAAGAACGTTGCTTATGTAAAATATTTCTATTATATTTGTATTTCTAAAGGCCTAGGTACCGGTGGATCGATGAGGTCCAGAAGGACCTATGTGACATCCAGGCGGCTGAATAGCATAGGAACGAATGGCGAAACCTAGTATCGGAGGCCAAGATCCACTTCGGGTCGCTGAGCCAGCGAAGTAAGTAAGCATTTGTATTTCTTGCACCATTTTTGAGAAAAGTACTATATATGACTCGGCTGGAAGGCTACTTGCTGGCTTCGGATTCAATTAAACAGACTCCCAAGGTCGTCCGTTAAAAAAAAAAGGTCGTCCGTTTAAAATTAAAACGAATCCTCAGCTAGAAAGTTACTTCCAAGCCTCGACAATAATGTACTATTCCTCTCATTATAACCCGTTAGAACATTAGTGAGATTTTATTCAAAATTTAATTAAAACACATTTTGTTAGTCCAAAATAGAAGAGCAGCCCTTTGCAGTCTTTGCACTCTATTAAAACTGAATTCGAAATTAATTTCAAACTGCGAAGTAGCAACTATAACATAATTAAAGAGAACATGCGAGAAATATTGTCAGTTGGGTTTTATTGGGGCCCCTTTGCCGGTCTTATTTACGTAGAATGTCCACTTATGAACGCATCTGCGCATATATGTGTATGTATATACGTGTCCGCGGGCGATAAAAATGTTTGAAGCTTTCGTAGAATTTTAATTTGATACTTCATTAATATTTCGAGTATTTTTATTATTACTGCTGAAATTTGAATAGACAAATAAATTGAAATATAAGTAAAGAACCGAATGACTTATCATGCCAAACAGCCTGGTGCAGAAATTAATCTGGCTATATTGAATTTCTAATAATGGAAGATGTTGCGAACGCAACCTTTTATGTGTATATGCAGTAGCAAAACGTAGCCGTCGGGCTCGCTTACTATGCGGAGACTTATTTAAATGCACCAATAGGAGCGCTCCACATAACCTGTATCGCGGCCAATTAGAGGCACCTAAATTTAGACTACTATTTTAACATTCAAAATTAGCTTAACCACTTTCGCATCAGCCTCCATACTGTTACCACCACTTCTACACCTTTAACCGTTTACGTCAACTGTACCTTGTAAAGTAACCAGCACCGCAGCAGTTTACTTCAAATCGAAGTCTTTTTATTTGTCGTCGAGACCTGCACGGCGGCTACAGAAGATAATCCATGATCAAGCCTCCTCTTTTAACGGCCTTCTAGCCTGGTCGGTAGTGCCTGCAAAGATGGTGGTCCCGGGTTCGAATTTGTGTGTTTATCACAAATATTTGTTCCTGAGATATGGATGTTTTCTATGTTTTTAAGTATATATCTAGACCTATCTATTATATTTGTAACATAGTCTAGTACCCACAACATCAAGCAAGCTTTATTTGACGTTTATAAACGCATTGTAATATTAGAGTTTTGAATGATTCACAGCTATTGCAATATGCGTACTTGAATAATAAACTATTTATATTTAAGCCTTAGGTATTGAGATTACTGCGGGGCAATTTGTGTAAGATTGTCCCATAATATTTATTTACACCCCAGGCCAAAAGTATGGAAACAACGTTGTTTTCTTTAATATCTCATGTTTCTATCTTTGTTGTATATATTTGTAAACTAAGACTTACATTAGGCAAACCCAAAAGATTAAAAATACACGTTTAATATCAAAACATCCTAAAATATTGTCAAAGCTAAAAAAATAAAGTAGGAAAAAGTTACATAATTATACCTACCCTTTAATTACATGACAAAATGTTGAATTGGCAACTATCACAGCCAGAGTAATTCACTTTTAAAATGTTCTATTATTATTTTTACCAAATTGTCAATGAGTAAGTAGTATAAAATCCATCGCTTAAAAGATCACACTTTTCTATTGAAATACAAGCTTGTTTCCATACTTACGAGAATTAAATGGATATACACAGATATTTGCCAAAGAATGACTGTTTTTCCATGCAGTGATTGGCATAATTAACTTCATATGAATATAAATATTTTCAGATGTACAGAAGTCTCCTTATCGTGTTTTTCCTTCACCTAAAACAGTTTCACTTCACTCAAAGAGATACATGTCTTCCAAAATCTAGACAGATCAGGCATGTCCTAGATTCACCCCCACCTCCTGTTTACTCTAAAGAATCCGGAATCCACCCCCCAGCTAATTATGCAGTGCGTCCGCCCAATGATTTCCCCAAGGCTCTAGTCCTGCACTGTTTTAATCATATACGAGATTGCATCTAAACAAATAACTCGAACAGGATCCTGCAAATTGCGAGACTGGCCTGAAGTGGAGGATGTGGTTTGGATTTTTTTTTAAATATTAGAACATTTTTTTATGTAGCCAGCCCATTTTTATATGGCCAGGGGGCGCCATAAGCCGTCAGGAATTCCATGTAGGTAATTCATAATTTTTACGTTTCTGTTATATTTTGTTTTTTTTTTTATTCCGTAGACTAAAATTACATTTCATGTGGTACTAAGAAATGTCATGTCTTACACATGAAACGTCATTTTAGTCTACGGAATAAAAAAAACAGACCTTAGGTTGCACCAGCTGTGGTTATAGATGAATCACTAAATATGTGTACAAAACGAGATAGTTTAAAGGGTTTTGTTTGAGCTAAATATATTATTAATTGGGCTTCCAATGAACTCAACTTTTCCTCTCTTTTTAGTTTTTATCTTTTTCTATTTTTAGGTAATTGATTGTAAGATGCTGACGTGGGAGTTACACCTCCCACATATCGACACTACTTTAAAAGAAAAAAATCTTGTTCTGTCAATCAATAGGTAAATATCGACTTTGAATAGCGGTGTGAGATACTTACGAGATTTTTTCAAAGTTGTAAGGATATCATTCGAGACGACGTTTTATGGAGTGTGTTATCGAATGCCATGGGCGTAACATGCTGCTGCAGTTTATGGACATATCATAGAGAAGCTAATGATATGTGTTTTAAATTAAACCCACACTCGCCTTTCATTATGTAGCAGTCACATTACTACTCACCCACCGAGGGTTCCGTACAAATTTATTTTTTAGTATTTATATTATAGCGGCAGCAGAAATACATCATCTGTGAAAATTTCAACTATCTAGCTATCACAGTACATGATATACAGCCTGGTGACAGACAGGCGGACAGTAGAGTCTTAAAAACAGTGTCCCCCGAAAAATTAGAGTGTCAAACTAAAACAAGTGCTTAATTCCTTTATAAAAACCCACCCAAAACATAATCCAAGCTAAAGGCGCTTTAAATTCAAAACATAAAACCCCGTCTAGTTCTCAGCTACCAGCGTGTAACTTTATATGCGTTAATATTTTACAAAGACTGCTGTATTTTGCTCAAGGAGGTCTAATGAAGAGGTCGGCTCATCTCTTTGTGCGGGGCTTGTGTTCCACGGCTCATTATGTGAGAGATTTTCACTCGTTATTCGGCCGGTTGTGTTTTTGTTTACGCCGCTGCATTGGGAACTTACCTGGAACAATAGAAATTGTTGGTTAGTTATGGTTGGGATGAAAATGTATGTTACTATGACACAAACATAGATTCTTCTATCACTACATAGTATAAAACAAAGTTTCTTTCCGCTGTTTGTCTGCCCCTATGTATGCTTAGATCTTTAAAAATAGGCAACGGATTTTGATGCGGTTTTCACCAATCAATAGAGTAATTCTTGACTTGTAACCCGTGCGAAGCCGGGGCGGGTAAATAAGTTATTGGTGAATTTCCAATATGAACTTTACTTTGGTAGCAGTTAAGCAATGTAATAATCTTACGGTAGATGTCGCTAGGCGCCTCCCTAAGGCGGAAGGCTATATGAAGGATGTTAAGAAGTGGTATGTGGATGGTAAATGTCATTCGGCACCTCCCTAAGGCGCATATAGAGGATACAGTGGAAATATTAGCTGTCATCGTGTAAGTCTCTGTAGCTCAGTTGTTAAAGCGATGGGCTAGTGATCCAAAGTCGCGAGCTCGAGTCTCGCCAACGAGAGTGAGTTTTTTCCAGTTTGCAGATATTTCTGTTTAATAAAAACCACCATCCATTGCCATTACCATCAGGCGGGCCATATGTTTGCCACCGACGTGGTATATCATCATCATCTTCCTCGCGTTGTCCCGGCATTTTTGCCACGGCTCATGGGAGCCTGGGGTCCGCTTGGCAACTAATCCCAAAAATTGGCGTAGGCACTAATTTTTACGAAAGCGACTGCCATCTGACCTTCCAACCGAGAGGGGAAAAACTGGGCCTTGTTGGGATTAGTCCGGTTTCCTCACGATGTTTCCCTTCACCGAAAAGCGACTGGTAAATATCAAATGATATTTCGTACGTAAGTTCCGAAAAACTCATTGGTCCGAGCCGGGGTTTGAACCCGCGACCTACGGATTGCAAGTCGCACGCTCTTACCGCTAGGCCACCAGCGTTTACACGTGCGACGTGGTATATAAAAATAATAATTATAGACTCGTCTAATTTACATCTAGACAACAACACTTGAGCAGGTACACAGATATCTGACCGAAGATAGCTGATAATTAATATTCTTATTATCTTGTACAATAACGCGTGTTAACCAGACACCTCCAACAAACAAGACTGTGTAAAAAAAATTGCATGCTTCGAAGATATTATTGCAGTTAACTTTACCCTCAAACTTAAAAAAAATATTAAAATGTTTAAATTTGGAATTAAAATATTTTTTTATAGAATATTTTAATATTGTCTTCGATGAACAGAGACGATATGACTGTTTTTTCCTTTATGTAAATTTGGAAATGATTAAAGTTTAGCCAACAACACCAATGTGCAGGTCCCTAAGCGGACTAGATTATTTATAATTTGAGGCCGCATTATGACAGTGCTCGCGCTAAGAGCATTAGGCGGGTTAATACGGGGCTGACCGACGTAGGCTTTTCACACCCGAATAAAGTGTTGTCCAGGAGAAAGTAGATGTGGGGCTTAATTTTAACCCTTTACCAGGCCGCGGAGAAAAAACATGTTTTATTAAGTACTTTATATAGGTTTGCAACCGTATTGAACGTCTTGTACATAATGTATTTACAAAAGTCGGATAATTATGTTCCTGTAAACTAGAAAAAAAACGTGGGATACGGTAATCCCACTGCCTCTCTGAGTAATGAACTGTCATATTCAATTTATTGTTATTGTATTCTTTACCAGGCAAAGGGTCATATGCCACCCACCTAGTATATCATTTACCATAGTCAGTTTTTAACTAAATCTGCTAAAGGGAACTTTTAAAACTACGCAAATTCCCTAGATATAGGTTGAACATAATAGGAATTTTATTACATGATACGACAAGACAACTAACCGGGCTATGGGCAGAATAGGTCCCACATAGTCAAACTCTAACAAAGAAATGGGATAGTGTCATCCCACATCCTAATTCTGATCATATTACAAATATGCATGAATCTTTACCAAAGTATGAGATTAGATAACCTTACAACACTCAAAATCTACAAAATATCAAAAATTTGTGCTTTCATTTCTCTGAAATTAAGTTAAAGTGTTCGGTTTTCGTCATAAACCACCGAAATTTTCGGTCAAGTAAATTCAAACGACTGCCAAAGGAACATTATTGGATTTAGAAGGATGATATAATGCTTTGTAGGAGATTTGGAGCTAAAACCTGACTATGGTAAACGATATACTATATGGTAAGCATGTCACCCTTTGCCTGATGGTAAAGGGTCAAGCAGTTTTTAAAGAATAAAGTAAATATTATACTTGTCAAAATGTTTGGCAAAACTGAAAAGATGAATGGCGCAGATAGAATCCCTACCACTAATGTGTCAAAACAATACACCGCGGGCCAGGAACAGATTTCCATGACCAATCGCTTCCCGGGCGAAAACTCGTATAGTGGTTAACGGCTATGTATGATGAACCCTCATGAACGTCAGCTGCCGCCATAACTATTTATTAATCTGTGCTGCCGCTCCGTTGGTGGGTTGAGGAATGGCAGCAAATAAAGTCAATAAAAAAAATTTGTCATCGCCTTCCGCTTGATACTTTGTCAGATGATAGTTTAGATGCTATTGTGAATAAACAAAATCGTCAGCCGATTGTATCGCTGTGGAAAGACCGTCAGCTGGTCACATGAACATGTAAAAAAGAAAATTCTTTTCAGTCATCGGCGTCATCGCCTCTCGTTTGATACTTTGCCAGATGATAGTTTAGATGCTATTGTTAATAAAACAAATCGTCAGCCGGTTGTATCGCGGTATGTTACGCGTTTCGGTGGCTGCCATTCCTCAACCCACCAACGGAGCGGCAGCTGACGTTCACGAGGGTTCATCATACATGGCCGTTAACCGCTATACGAGTTTTCGCCCGGAGGCGATGACGAAATTTGCACCTGGCTCGCGGTCCACAATTAGCATCCTAAATATTCCAAAAGCTTTCTGTAATTTCATCGTGTAATTTGTTTCCTCGTATTTTGACATGTTATTTTAATAGGACACAATATATCCTGTTTAGTTGTAGCAGCAACAGAGCTGCAGACGGAAGACGTTCCCTAATTTCCTGAAGCGTCAGTTGCGGTTGCTGCAGGATTGCTTGCGGCGAGTGACGTCATCGGCTCGGCTCCCTGTTTGATAGGAAACCGTGAGGCCTATTAATCTTGATTGTAATAACGGATATGAATTTGTTATGGATATGGCTTTATTTGGGTTGAGTTATTGTAGAATATTTTCATATAAAATTAAACTACATCAGTATTAGCATTAAATATTAGTGATTTTTTAACTAAAACTAAAGTTTGGTAGAAACGGGAGAACCTCAAACAAGTGCGAGTCGGACTCGCCCACCGAGGGTTCCGTACTGTTTAGTATTTGTTGTTATAGCGGCAACAGAAATACATCATCTGTGAAAATTTCAACAGTCTAGCTATCACGGTTCATGAGATACAGCCTGGTGACAGACAGACGGACAGTGGAGTCTTAGTAATAGGGTCCCGGTTTTTACCCTATGGGTACGGAACTACGGAACCCTAAAAAGTGGTCTGACAAGACGAGAACATTATGTATCGTAAAGAATTAAGTCACAAACCTGAAAGTTTTATTTATTTTATTTATTTAATCTTTATTGCACAAAAGAAAATACAATCGTACAAAAGGCGGACTTAATGCTATGAGGCATTCTCTACCAGTCAACCTTCGGGCAAAGCAGATAATTTGTAGGCGGTGCAACATAGTGATTACATATAATTATACAAGTATAGTTAAATAATGGATAGGCATAGACATACATACATATATCTGTATATATAATATTCATATAAATACATACAATATACATACATACAAATACATAAGATATCAGATGAAACTTTCAAAACAGAAACACTAAGAATTCATCGTTCTGCCAGCAAAGTACTCACGTAAGGATTTTTTAAATGCAAATCTATTCGGACACTGTCTAATTTTAACAGGGAGACTATTCCAAAGGCGAGCTGCCTGAATAGAGAAAGAATAGGACATGAAACCTGTTCGGTGAGATGGTATGGACAAACAAAGGTAATTTTAAGTCACTATCAGGCAATACAGTAATGCACATCATTATGGAAAATCATGAGCCCTTTATTTATTCAGCAGTATACATGATACATTGATGATTATAAGGATTTACCTCTCAGCCTCAATACTCAATATATTTATTGCTAATAACGACGAATCCATGCAGTAGTGGATACACAGTATCAAACCAATTTGAATATATATAAGTAATTAATTTTATTGTTTCGCGTAGGTAAATGTATATTTTCTGTATGCAATTTGTAGATAAATGTCTTGACTCTTCGGTTCAGCTGGTTAAACGTTCTGGATTCCTTTTAGGGCTTGATTCTTGTATATTTGGCTCGATGAAGGACCATGTATGACTTTGGCGTCAATTGCTTTTTTGGGTATAGATGACTGGATGATTGAATGACGTATGCAGATGAACTTTTAAATAATTTTTAATCCAAATTTCTTCAGTACATGCAGTTTTAGTATATAGGCTTATTGATTACACCATTTTGACACTGATTTTGACTTCTAAAAAAGGGCGTAAGTATATGTGCGCTCGTCAACAGCGAACGGCGAAGAGTGATATGCAAAATAGATGCGGCTGCTTCCCCCGCGTGATGCATTCCCTTCCTTGGTCCGTGAGACGTGAGATTAGGGTTCCTCAACACATGTCAAAAATATAGATACCCAATAAATCAAAATTGATGAGGTCAGTTCGATTAAATAATAATGAATAATTATACAGATTAATTCGTCATGAAATTCTACAGATAGTAATAATAATAGTTTAAAACAATAAAAATTAAAATAAAATGAGTGTAATTGTCAGTCTTTGTTAATCAAATATCTTACCAAAATATTCGTCTAGGTTATAAAATGGTCTACTTATTAAGTATGTCTTAAGATTTGCACTGAACTCCTTAACATTATTGGAATCATTAATTTTTGTGTCATGACTATTATAAATTCTAATTGTGATATGGTTAATGCTTTTCTTATAGTATGCAAAGTGTGACTCTGCCTCTCAACACGTCAATCCCCACGTAACCGTAGCATGGTTATAAAATGGTCTACTTATTAAGTATGTCTTAAGATTTGCACTGAACTCCTTAACATTACTGGAATCATTAATTTTTGTGTCATGACTATTATAAATTCTAATTGTGATATGGTTAATGCTTTTCTTATAGTATGCAAAGTGTGACTGCCTCTCAACACGTCAATCCCCACGTAACCGTAGCATGGTTATAAAATGGTCTACTTATTAAGTATGTCTTAAGATTTGCACTGAACTCCTTAACATTACTGGAATCCTTAATTTTTGTGTCAAGACTATTATAAATTTTAATTGTGATATGGTTAATGCTTTTCTTATAGTATGCAAAGTGTGACTGCCTCTCAACACGTCAATCCCCACGTAACCGTAGCATGGTTATAAAATGGTCTACTTATTAAGTATGTCTTAAGATTTGCACTGAACTCCTTAACATTACTGGAATCCTTAATTTTTGTGTCAAGACTATTATAAATTTTAATTGTGATATGTTTAATGCTTTTCTTATAGTATGCAAAGTGTGACTGCCTCTCAACACGTCAATCCCCACGTAACCGTAGCATGGTTGATATTAAAACCGAACGCTGACCTATGTGACGTGACCCGTGAATATCGAAGACAGCAACTGTAGCGTTATATTTCACACGAATATTGCTGGAGCAATTTACAAACGTAAGCGGAGATCGGGTACACTATACAAACATTGCTAGCACGGAGACTATATGAAGGAGCCAAATCTCTATGTATGAAAAGTGTCCATCAAAAAACAGTAATTAGGCGGCGCTACCATACACCGAAATACTACCAAAAACAACCTACGTAATTTGGTCGGGTTATTTGTTGCCTTATATGGTTCATGTTATACTCATGTCCCAGAGCCTAACTAGCGCCACCGGAGAGATTAGGAACTATTATTTAAAGCTGAAAGCGGTCACTTATGCAACAATTCTGCCATAAGAGATTGGCATCCTTTCTATACCATCCATAATTGCTAGCACTGCTCTCAAGTAGAAGCCGGTGCTATGGTTGCCGTGGTCAACGTACAACATAACCATCCTATAAATACTGTGGAGACTGCTTCGTAAGAATAAATAAGTTGGCCTCGAAGCTAGATCATTTCTATCAAGATATACAGGCGATTTTAACCCCAGACCTAATGCAAACCACAAGGCTACCTGTGTTATCAGGTGCCACGCTAAAAATAACCTTAACATTGCTGGTCCAACAAATAAAAATTGACGTTAGATACTGTCGTTATCGTCTTAACCTTTCAACATACATCATTTTTGATTTGAAGGAATTTCGACTTTATCTTAATTAATCAAATTCCAAATGACGTTAAAAGAAACACGTGAATTCACGTAACTTCCGTTACGAAATTCCGACACAGAACTCGTTTCCTGTCATACGAAAATTATTTTAAATCTTGTGACAAATTGCCATTTGCTTCGCAAAATAACTACTTGTTTATAATAGATTTTTTTTAAATTAAAATGTCGGTGCCAAACAAGCACACCGCCCATCCGATGTTAGGTGGTTACCGTAGCCTATGGAGGCCTGTGACGTCAGTAACAGTGATGTCGACATTTGTCGCACCTGACACCGTGGTGAAATAGGGGCCTGGTAGTTGTTAATCGCTCTCGCCCATCACTCGACGCGCTACACGGGCACAGGACACGTTCTGACGCGATACATCAGCGTAGTATTGGCGCCCCCCACCCCCTCCCATTTGCATGTAAATTGAATAACGCCGACGCGGCAGAGCTTTGGCTATCCGTTCAACATTTCGCACTTCCTCTACTGCCACTGTTTGGCAAAAATACGTGGGAATTTTCGTGTTGACAACACGGTTTGATGGATGTCAGTTTTGATACGAAATGAGAGATGCATTTTATAATGGTTGCCCGCAAGCGAGGTGGCTGCAAACAGTATTTTATACAATCGTGATATAATGGAGAGTTGTTCATACGAGTACCGTGTTAAGGCCACGAAGATTGCTGAGTGGCCTTAATTGGGTACGAGATTGAAAAGCTTGATTATATCAATATTGTGTGTAATACTTTTTCTACGAGGCAAAAAACAATAGGGTAGTTTTTATCAGTCATCATTATCAGTCCACAGAGGCGAAGTCGCGGGCAGAAGCTAATAAATATAGTAAATCAGAACTGAATTATTTAAGGACCCTTATCTTTACCGATGAAATATATTATAAAAATTCGATGGAAAAAACATATAGAATTGATAAAAAGAAAATTATCTGAATTTTTCTGGCTATGGGTATTCCACGCGCTCGCTTCAAGACTCTAGGATATTTTATAGAGCCATTAACTATGCACGACGTACATTGGCTCGCCGTCCCAATGACTCCATTCAGACCCCAATACTGAAGGTTACTTGGAAATTAAATGTTCCTTTTTATCGCCCACGTACTGTATTAAATGGTTCGAATGGCATTGTTGTGAGTTGACGTCTTTTTATTAAAGTACTTGATTAGATAAGAAAAAATAGAACTTAGTGCTTTGTAACAAGTTTTCTTTTAAACGTTAAATGTGATTAGAAAAAGGTATATGTAAATTAAAGGAGCATGATCTAATAGGGACATTTAATTCGTTGTATTTTTGATCATAATATCTTTAGTGTTTTTTTTAACTAACTTAGCGGTTTCACTCACGAATTTTTAGTCACTCGCGCGACATGTTTCGGAGAGCCTAGGTCTCCATTTTCAAGCACTAACAGGTGCAGGTGCAGGTGGTAACAGGTGGTTTGGTGTTTTTTAGGGTTCCGTACCCAAAGGGTGAAAACGGGACCCTATTACTAAGACTCCGCTGTCCGTCTGTCACCAGGCTGTATCTCATGAACCGTGATAGCTAGACAGTTGAAATTTTCACAGATGATGTATCTGTTGCCGCTATAA
This sequence comes from Cydia strobilella, assembly GCF_947568885.1. NCBI lineage: Eukaryota > Metazoa > Arthropoda > Insecta > Lepidoptera > Tortricidae > Cydia > Cydia strobilella. The sequence goes on from NC_086041.1 coordinate 35,699,706, forward strand.
CAACAAATACTAAAAACAGGATAATATAAATATTTAAATGGGGCTCCCATACAACAAACGTGATTTTTTTGCTGTTTTTTTTCCGTGATGGTACGGAACCCTTCGTGCGTGACTCCAAACAAACATCATTAAACATCAAACATTTATTCAGCAAATAGGCCACAGGGGCACTTTTACATGTCAATTTTTACAAACAATAAAATTAACCCAAAATTACAAAAAAAATTTTTTACATAAATATATATTTCAAATTACACAAAAAAAGCTAATAAATCCGACTCGAACTTGGACGGTTTTTTTTGTATATTTATCTATATTGTACTTATCACGCTAGCATATAAATAAAAGCTAATTGCACAACTACGGAGAAGCAAAAGGAGCATTATTATGTTGACTGTTATGTAGGTATGTTCTAAAATTTCCTCGTAACTTCTAAATTACTTATTTAAATAATATTGCCATATAATTAATCTTATACTGCCATCTGGTTGATGCCAACGTGAACAATATGTTATACAATTTTGTACCTTATTTCGTAAGGCCGTTCCATCGGTTTGCCGCTGTCACTGTCACATTTCGCAAGAAAGAACGGGATAGATCATGCGCGCCAAGCGTCAATTTTGATCGAATTCGAATTTTGTTCGAAAACGTTACCTTACAATATCGAAATTCGAAAGCTATGAAATTACTATTAAAGTTAAGATTGTTTTTTCTTCTTTTTTTGTTTATAGTATCACATAATAAATAACCGAGTAAAGTTGGATTAAAAGTCCGAGTTAGAGGTTATTTTGGGAATTAATTGTATCGAGCGAAGTGTCATAATTCGTGTATTGGAAGCTATGATATTAAAGATAATATAGTCAAGAACTACATATATTTTTTCCATGTCTACGAATATCAACGCCTTTTAGGAAAACATGATCATATAAGGAGATTTTTCGCCTTCTGGCTCAGGGAACCGCCTTAAATGAAGCTCAATCCGTCTGTATTTGCCGTTGATCCCAAGTTTAGCAAAACTACTTTTACCTCTACAACTATAGTAAAATCAAACACTGGCTGCCCGCAAATACGTAATGTGCTCTCTGTCACACCTACCCACCGTAGGTAAGTGTGACAGAGAGAACACTACGTATTCGCGTGCAGCGAGTGTTTGATTTTACTATAGTAAAAGATTCTATGGGTTGTTTTCGCTTGAATACAGCCATAGTAATGGTGTGTGAACTGATTTAATCTACGCTTTCGTTTCGCATCGTGTTCTTGCTTACTCTTATTGCAAATAACGAGTGTGCGAGAGTGATACAGTAATATTCGTTTTCGTTTCCGAATTAAGACTTGAAATGTTTGTTCCGTACCGTTTTATTTTAGACAGTTTTACTGATTCGGCGAAGACAGAACTATTCGAGAAAAAGAATATTACAAAGCTAGATGTAATCAATTCTCGATTTGTTTCTTAATATTTGTTATAAGAGTTAGAAGAATGTTAGGGATGAATGTTGATGGACGGAGAGCGTATGGTAGACCCAAAAAGCGATGGATGGATTGTGTGAAAGAGGATATGAGAAAGAAAGGAGTGAGTGCTGAGGTGACGAAAGATAGAGGAGAATGGAAGAGAAAAACATGTTGTGCCGACCCCACATAACGTGGGATAAGGGCAGGAAGAAGAAGAGTTATAAGAGTTAGACCAAGTTAAGTTCGCAGCGATTTTGATAGTCATACCTAATTTTATAGAAGTTTGACGTTCAAAATAACCCTTGCACAGTTTGGGCTATCAAAATCGCTGCCAGCATAGCTTGGTCTAACTAGTATTATTATGATAAAACTTTAATTAGTTATTCACCGTTATAAAAAAATATCACATGCCCAAATTTAACAAAAATAATTGTTACTTACATAATGTTTCAAAAAAATATCAACATTTGCACAACACAAAAAATACTAAAAATACACATTTAACCATAGAAGGTTATGATACTGTCTTCGGTTACCGCGATAGTTACTCATGAAATAAAACTATGAAAACGCTATAAATAACGCTGATGATGAACGCTGTAAAGGGTTCGAAACGTGAGGATCTATTATAAATTCAATATACGCGATATAATCCGTTTGCATAGTTTTATTTCATAGAAGGTAATGACAAAAAAAAACAAACAATTAAGACGAATAAAGAACGAGTGACGAATAAGAATGAGACAGAAAACACTTCTTCAACATTTTGTAACCAAAGTGTATTATAATGGACTAATTCACCTCCACTCCAGTTTCCTATAAAAGTCCATACCAAAGAAGCCATACCAAACAATGAAATCGTCGCAATCGCAACGTATGCGAGGGGAGTGGGGCGTGAAACACGGGATAGTTTGTTGTCGCCCGGCAACAATTTTTTTATTTTATTATAGGACATTCTTACACAGATTGACTAAGTCCCACGGTAATCCTAAGGATGCTTGTGTTATGGGTACTCAGACAACGATATATAAATTTAATTTAAATACATAGAAAACACCCATGACTCGGGAACAAATATCTGTGCTCATCACACAAATAAGTGCCCTTACCGAGATTCGAACCCAGGACCATCGGCTTCACAGGCAGGGTCACTACCCACTAGGCCAGATCGTCGAAATACTGGCTTGAGGGCTGGGAAAGACCGGTAAGACGTAAGCGCCGTGGAATTGACGCTTCCATAGTTTGCTGTCGGCCGGCAACAACTCGTGGCGCAAAATACTGGTTCTCTGTGTTCTACATACATACATACATACATATAATCACGCCTATTTCCCGGAGGGGTAGGCAGAGAAAACGGATTTCCACTTGCTACGATCCTGACATACCTCTTTCGCTTCCTTCACTTTCATAACATTCCATACACGCTCGAAGGTTTAGGGTGCTCTTGACCTGGCCTTTCTTCAGGATTTCCCCGATCTGATCAGAGAAAGTCCGCCGAGGTCTGCCCCTTCCAACTCCCGTTTCTACCTCTCCCTTATACACTCACCTCTCTTGTGTTCTATACGCAGTAATAATAGTTAAATGTCTAAAACACACATGCACAGCTGATCGCGCATGCCCGTAACTCGTAATTTGTTGCCAAACGCGATTATACGGAGCGACTTATGTCGCCGCTCCGTCGACATTTCTCCAGTTACGTGTCATTGCGATTGGGTTGACAAAAGTAATGTAATCTTCTTCTTCTTCTTCTTCTTCTTCTTCCCTTGTCCCAACTTCATTAAATTTGGGGTCGGGCCTTCTTGTGGGTGTGCGCCAGGTCGTTCTGTCCTGGGCTGTCAACGATGAGATATCTTGGTTTCGTATGTCTCTATTGATAGTGGACCACCAAGAGGCTGGTGGTCTGCCCCCTGTTTTTTGTTTGGTCTGGATGTTAGGCACTTTTTTAACCGAGTACACTTGTTTGTACACTTTTTTAACGAGTCTGGATGTTAAGCACTTTTTTAACGAGACAAAAGTAATGTAATAACCATAGCTATTACGAGTATGTGGGGATGGTCTATTTAATCTTTAAAATCTCTAGAAAAAGTGACCAACAACTCCACCGGTGGCCGAGGCAGGTGGCCACCGGTGGACTTGGTCACTTTTTCTTTTGGGTATATTATCTATTTCAGTTTATAATTTATGTATAGTGTGACTACTTAAAAAACACAAATAAGAACATCTTAAAAATATTTTGATTTGTTCCCTAGTTCTTAACTTTAAAATTAACTCAGCAGCTAGATAAAATACTAATACGTCACTAATAAACGCTCAATCCCTTAGCAAAGTTATTATTTCTTTCGCCATCTTTAGGTTTTTTTATTTAATTTTAATTAGTATCTTAAAAATAATATGATTTGTTCCCTAGTTCTTAACTTTAAAATTAACTCAGCAGCTAGATAAAATACTAATACGTCACTAATAAAGGCTCAATCCCTTAGTAAAGTTATTATTTCTTTCGCCATCTTTAGATTTTTATGTAATTTAAATCAGTATATGTTATGAAGCTGCAATAATTAGAACACTGAAAATCGTCTGATAGCATTTTGGCATACGGAATAGGAGCCTCGGAGTCACGAACAAAGTTAAGTTGAGAACGAAGTTAAATTACCCTGCAGAGGAGAAAAACCTCTCCACCTAGCCTTAATGACTGTTACCGGCGACTTGAAAGGGTCGTCATATCACGGAGTAAATGGGTAATACTAATACTAACCCTAAACATGGGTAATACTAATACTAAACAAATCCTCAAACTAGATGGAGCGATGACCTTCGCAAGGTGGCTGGTAAGAGCGGGATCAGAGTTGCCGCAAATCGTGCTCAATGGCGTGCAATATGAGAGGCCTATGTCCAGCAGTGGAAGAGAGTAGGCTGATGGTGATGAATACTAAACAACAAAAATAAAATACAGTCAATAAAAACCGGCCAAGTGCGAGTCGGACTCGCGTTCCAAGGGTTCCGTACATTACACAATTTAAACAATGTATTTTTTATGTGAAATGTAAGTGAAATGTCTTTAAAAAACCCGTAGGGGTCGGATCAAAAACTAAGTAATTAAGTCCGACTAACGCTCGACTACACATTTCTAATAGGTTTTCCTGTGATCTATAGGTAAAGAACTATTTTGTGTATTTTTTTCAAAATTTTAGACCCAGTAGTTTCGGAGATACAGGGGGGGAATGGTCGTGTTTTGTATATTTTCTTGACTAACTTCTAAACTGTTTATCCTAAAATTATAAAAAAAAAATATTTGAGTTTCTCACAATGAGCTCTTTCATTTCATGTGTAACACGATATAGTTTAAAAAACTTTATTTTTTAATTTTCTAATTTACCCGCAAAAGTTGTCCCCATGTTTAAATTTTATTTGTTTACATTATATGTCCGTCTTTGGGTCACAAACTTACATATGTATACCAAATTTTAACTTAATTGGTCCAGTAGTTTCGGAGAAAATAGGCTGTGACAGACGGACAGACAGACAGACAGACAGACGCACGAGTGATCCTATAAGGGTTCCGTTTTTTCCTTTTGAGGTACGGAACCCTAAAAACTAGTATTAAGCGAAAGGTCTAAATTTTCTCATGTTTCTTAGGTCATTTTCTCGGTTTGCGGGTCCGCTTGAGCAAATTGGCGTTGTGAGGTCGGTCGGCAATGTTTGAGCAGCAGCAGAAGTTGCTAAGCGGGCGAGGTGTTCAAAATTACCTTGACACGGTCTTATTCTCTTAACAATAAAGTCGCGTCAAGATCATTTCGAACATCTGGCCCGCTTTGGAACTTTTGCTGCTGACTGTACATACATTTTTTTTTTCAAAGGCCCATATACATGATCAATTTTAAAGTTACTCGCCAAACTGCTTATGCAGTTTGTTGGCGAGATATACGATCGTCATCGTCACATAGTCAAGGACGTATCAAAACCAGTTCAAAACCATAACAGGTTTTTACATCTGAATCGTGTTCCTGGTTCGTATAAAGTAGGTTTAGTACATGTAAAAAATGCCTCTAGACTGGTAAAATTTTGCCTCTATTATCCTAACAATTCATATAAGGATGCTTTTGCTCGTTTCTCCCACTTCCTTCTAGTGTAATTAATGTTTTCCGTCGTATGAATGCCACATTAAAAAAAAAAGTTTGGGCTACTTAAAAAAAAAAAAATTGTGAAGTATGAAACGAGATATTTAACAAGGATGTAACGGATGTGGTTTTATCGGAACCGAAATCGGAACCAGATGTTTTAAGTTAACCAGAAACGGAATCGGAACCGGAACCAGAATCGAAGCCTGAGATGTGGATGAGATGTTAAGAGTAGGTCTATTAAAATAAAAAATCGGGGCTATGAGAGAATGAGAGGTATCAACTTGTTTGTTTTTGATACCGCGCTAAGCTTTGACATCCGCTATAACTTCCGATTCAAAAATAACGGAATCGGAACCCAAGTGGATGTGGAATACCAAACGGAAGTTCCGACTTAACGGAACCGGAGCTCCGTAACATTTTATTTTATTTTATTTTATTTATTTGGAAAGCAAACAGAAATAAGTGAGCAGGAGATGAGTTTACAAATACACATTAAGGACATTCACTTATTCCCTTAACAGCTCTCACTAAAACATGTAATGGAAATATACTACACTTAAACTACTCTTAGGGTACTAAATACAGTTACCAATTTACTAACACTAGGTGCAAGCTCATCAAACAAAATTATGACTACTAAGGGAGAAAGAGCCAAAGTAAAGAAAAAAAAAATAAACAAAAAAAAAATAAACAAAGCAGTAACGACTAACAATACTATTACTATCCCTGATATTTAATGCTACGATATATTTATTTAATATTTTTATACATGCGAAATTGAAATTGAAATTGAACACGATTGCGACAACAATATATATAAATAATACACATACATTTTCTTTAAATAAAATATACCCAAAAAATGTGCAGCTTATATAAAGCAGAGTAACATACTCGTTATAAAAGTCGTCTAACAACACGCTTAATAAAAGGCAAACTAAGCCTACCTCTCGTAACTTCAATTTGTCTTCAAATCTTCCCTGTATGCAACAACGAAATCCACTACAGATCCGTATTCTGATACGCGTCGCGTACAGATATAGTTGCGTGCCAATTATTGTGTAGTTTTACAATTTTTTATCTAAACGGGATATAGTTACCTTACCTATTTATAAAATTATAATTACTATGGCTAGTTAAAGTTGCATAACTAGCCTCATGGCAATTTTTGCGCTTTTAAATTTGGTTTATTTCTATATGAGTATTTGGACCTGGGTATGTCCTTAAACTGCGTCCGGACCCGGATATGTCCTTAAACTACGTCCAAAAGAGAGGTATGGGCACTGTGAATGACATCTCGCTTTGTGTGGTAGGGCACAGGACAGCGGATGTCATTCCAGATTTAGGGCAGTGCCCAACTGGGGAAGTACCTTCACCTTACAGAAAATCGCAGCCAAATAACACTAGACCCTACTCATAGTGTTGTGTTCCTGCCGGTAAGTAAGGTTGCCAGAGCTCAACGAGGGAGAGGAGTGTTAGGGTCGGCAACGCGCGTGTAATATCTCCGGTGTTGCAGGTGTCCATAGGCTACGGTAACTGCTTACCATCAGGCGGGCCGTATGCTTGATTGCCGCCGACGTGGTATAAAAAAAAATGAGTTCAAAACTCGAATTTAATTTGTACTTGTACAAGTACACGGGTACTAACGAGGCTAGAGCTGAGGAACTGTGAAACTATTCTCAGCTGGCAAAGTTAAATGCCAAAAAGCAAGATACCCTGGATTGACGATGATTAGTGTTCACAGCAAGAATAGCGACACATTATCAAAGTGAAACTATTACGATCTAAGCTATTAGAAAACTGATACAAGGAAGAATGTTTGTAGGAATATTAGTGGAATACGGACGTACGCAGGTGGGGGTAAGCCCGGCTGAGCACTCGCAGCGATATATCATGGCCGTCGCGGTAACTTCATCATGAAATAGTGTAGAGTAATGGATGACGCTACCAAGTGGGTTTGTTCTTATGACAATGTATTTAGGTGCGTACATTTTAAATAGACGCTTGAGGACATTGTAAATTGCCCCCCGTTAAGAACGTGCAGGGGGCCTAGCAAAGATGGCAATCGCATATTGACAATTGCCAATTGATTAAAACAAAACGTATCGGGATGACAGATGGCAACGAAAAGTCACGTTCGCCCTGCCCGCCGCTCGCGCGTCTCCTCCCGTGCGTATATTCAGTACTTAACAACTATCACTTGGCTAATAGTTTTTAGGGTTCCGTACCCAAAGGGTAAAAACGGGACCCTATTACTAAGACTCCGCTGTCCGTCTGTCCGTCTGTCTGTCACCAGGCTGTATCCCATGAACCGTGATTGCTGGACAGTTGAAATTTTCACAGATGATGTATTTCTGTTGCCGCTATAACAACAAATCCTAAAAAGTACGGAACCCTCGGTGCGCGAGTCCGACTCGCACTTGGCCGGTTTTCATTTCTTTAAATTAACCTAACAGCTAAGAAAAGTTTTGGGTGTAGACCAGATTTTTTAGGGTCTAAGATAAATTGGGCATAAGATCAAATTCCTCTCGTCTACTTATTCATAAAACTAAGCAAAACTGTGTTAAATGTTGTCTCTTTCTAACAAACATAAATGTCAAAATGTTAGATAAGGACAAATGATAAGGCTGCTTGACAAGTACCTTTTATGACAGTATTCTGCAACTATTTTTAAAAAATAAGTTAAAACCAATCAAAATAACACTCAAACGCCAAAACAGAAACAAACATTCAACTTTCTCAGAATCCTAAAAATGGCGGATTCCAAGGCCTTCCTAATTAATTGATCTGGGGCGCGGAAATTGCCAGCCACCCTTCCCTTCAGTGTATCTGTGGCCTTAATTTACAATTCCACCCATAACTTTACCAACATCCTATCATATTTAAACCAACACTGTAAAACCAAACCTTGAATGTAACGGGATAGAGTTCAAAATAACAAAACGGCTTGAAACTATTTAAGTTATTGGAGAAATTATTCGTGAAATGGTTGGAGCGAAGGGATGCAATTTACGCAATATAATTATTTTGCGAAAATTACAAATAATTTCGATTCACGGAGTTCGAATGTTTCAGTTGTGGATTTGATTTATGTCGTTTATTTTATGATTAGAATTTTCGAATGTTCGCGTTAAAATAAATATTGCTTAATGCTTATAGTTATAGATTTACGATGTAGATGTAAAGTATTCTGTAGATTTAAAATAATCTTGTCGTTAAAATTTAGAATTCACTAAGAATTTTGCGTGCCGGAAATAAAGGTAACAAGATTGGGCACAATGCAATCTCGAATCTGAAGCAGCCGAATTCAAGAGATACCTTCACAGAAATATTTAGCCATAATTATGTTTACCCCTCCTGTCTGCCGCATGCATTCTGAAAGGTGGGCCAAAATGGTTACCGAGTGGGACCCACGGAACACCATAGATGGTGCTGGCCGGGGTGCAGGCAGGCCGAAAAGGAGATGGCGGGACGACTTAGACGCATTTTATCCGGATTGGCGGGACACTACAAACGACAGGGTCGAGTGGAGGAAACGAGGGGAGGCCTTTGCCCAGCAGTGGGACACTAAATTAGGCTAGTAAAAAAAAAAAGTGTATGATAGTTCATTTTTTTTAGCGCAGTATTCTAGGTGTCACAAGGACGAATCGCATCCGAAACACTACATTGCGCCCCAAAACAGGCATAGCTGACGTGGGGGAGAAGACCGCTAGGCTGAAGTGGGACTGGGCGGGTCACGTCTGCCCCATGCATCCGGATAGGTGGACTAGTATAGCCACCAAGTGGATGCCGCAAAACAAGCGCGGACATGGCAGGCCGAGGCGGAGATGGCGGGACGACTTAGACACCTTCATTAGTAACTGGCCGGAAAAAGCACAACAGCGGGAGTTGTGGAGATCAAGGGGAGGGGCCTTTGCCCAGCGGTGGGACACTTAAACGGGCTATTTAAAAAATTAATTCATTTTTATATGAAGTAACTGCGTCAAGCAAAATGTTTGTGGAAAGTTTAGCACATAAATTATCTCATTAAATCTCTGTTTTGCCCTATGGTTGACTGGTAGAGAACTAGAGAATGCTTTTATGCATTAAGTCTGCCATTTGTACTTAATTTTATTGTGCAATAAAGTTTGAATAAATAAATAAATTTCTTTAGAAATATTACACATAAGTAATAAAAGTAGTAATAGTGTTACGCGCATCGCGCATGTAACTCTTCTGGAGTTGCAGGCGTACATGGGATACGGAGGCTGCTTAACACCAGGCGGGCCGTATGCTTGTTTGCCACCGACGTAGTATAGAAAAATAAAAATATTCGGTAAAAACATATTGCTAAAATTATTTTTACACAAAAGAGATTTAATGAAACTGTCATAGGGATTAAGTACAAGAAGTTTCGGCACGAGATGTACCTATAATTATTCTGTATATATAATTATGTGTGTACATTTGTGCCCTTGTTTGTGATTAACATTTCAGAGGTCCTTATCTTGCCTCCCAAAAATGGCCCCATACAAAAAAAATACGTATATAAAAATTACTTTTCATAGAAGAATTGTAAATTGATAATTATCTACTATAAAACACGTTATAAGAACAAATTTTGTTTTGTTTAACCTTTGAACTCATATTAGAGAGTGTAGCCGCCGTGCAGGTCTCGACGACAAATAAAAAGACTTCGATTTGAAGTAAACTTATAACTAATAGGTGCTGGTTACGTTACAACAAGGTACAGTTGACGAAAACGGTTAAAGCCCAGTTTGGGTTTAGGTCAGGTCTATCAACCGAGGCTGCGGTTCTGTGCCTCAAGCATACTGTCCGATATTACACATATCGTAGAACACCAGTTTACGCATGCTTCTTGGACTTATCCAAGGCTTTCGACCTGGTGTCCTACGATGTCCTATGGAAAAAGCTAAGCCAGGCTGCGGTACCTGGAGAGCTGGTTGAGCTGTTTAAATATTGGTACAGCAATCAGAGTAACAGGATAAGATGGGCGGGTTCACTGTCGGACTCCTACAAATTGCAGTGCGGGGTGAGACAGGGAGGCCTAACCTCACCAAGGCTATTCTGCCTTTATATGGATCACCTGATAGAGGAGCTTAGCGGCACTCGAGCGGGTTGTTCAGTCGGAGGGCGGTGCTTCAATAACATCAGCTACGCTGATGATATGGTGGTACTTAGCCCTTCGATTTGCGCACTTAATAAGCTACTGGCCATATGTGAAAGATACGCAGAGGCACACGGCCTCAGGTACAATTCTAATAAGACTGAGTTACTGATATTCAAAGCCGGCACAAAAACATACAGCATAGTACCACCAGTCATGTTAGGAGGCGTTCAGTTGAAATTAGTAACACAGTTTAAGTACCTGGGGCATTGGGTCACTGCGTCTCAAAATGATGACGTGGACGTGGAGAGGGAGCGCAGGGCACTATCAGTGAGAAGCAACATGTTGATCCGCAGGTTTGCAAAATGCACAACAAGTGTTAAGTTAACCTTGTTCAGATCATATTGCCAAACTTTTTACACTTGCAGCCTGTGGATCAACTGCACGAAGAAAGCTTATAGTGCGCTGCGCGTCCTCTACAATAACGCGTTCAGGATGCTGATGGGGCTGCCGCGGTACTGCAGTGCTTCTGGGATGTTCGCGGAGGCACACACGGATGATTTCCATGCCATTATGCGCAAACGCGTCGCGTCCCTGATGCGCCGTGCGCGCGGCAGCACCAACGGGCTCCTGAGTGCGGTCGCAGGGGCATATGACAGCCCGATATTTGGCCACTGGGCGAAATCGCACGCGCCACGTGCAGATTTTAAAAAGTTTTTTTTTTTTTTTTTTTTAATATGTTTAGTTTAATATTGTCTTCGGTTACCGCGATAGTTACTCATGAAATAAAACTATGAAAACGGATTATATCGCGTATATTGAATTTATAATACATCAAGACGTTTCGAACTCTTTACAGCGTCCGTGGTCAACGGGTGACTGAGGAAAAATTACAAAATGCAAAAATACCCACATACTAAAATAATGAACAATCATAGACTACAAACTTTAAGGCTGGTTGTACATGCAAAATCGGTTCATAAGGCTAGTTATACACTATAATTATTTTTCAAGTAAAGATATATATATATATACGCGATAAAAATAAACTATGCCGGCTCCAACCCTACACCACGGACCCGAGAAGATTTAATTCCCTCTTAAATTGTAGGAGGGTATCCCAATATGGGACCGGCAACAAACTCGGCGGGACACATCTTTTCAAAACATCAGAATGTCCAGCATCATCCAACACTACGGTCTCACAGTCTATGTCTCGCTTGCTCCTTTATCAGGTGGACTACAGGATCCCAAGCTGGTGGTAGAGAAAAGCCATCTTCCCTATTAAAGTTTGGATATTTCTTAATCTCAATGGCCTCGCGCAGCATTCTGGGTATGTAACGCTTCTCCTTGGCAAGAACCAGAGGCTTATCAAACTTGATTGAGTGATTGGCTTTATCCATGACATGCTCACAGACAGCAGACCTAGGTCGACGGTGCTTGACATCAGCTATGTGTTCCTTCACCCGAGTGGAAATGCTCCGTTTCGTCTGCCCGACATATGATAGGCCACACTCACAGTCCAGCCTGTACACTCCTGCAGTCTGTAGAGGGGTATTGCATTTTACAGGCCTCAGGAATTGTGACATCTTCTTCATTGGCTTGAAATATGTTTTTATAGAAGCACGCTTCAAGATGTGGCTGATCCTGTCCGTGACCCCCCTGACAAAAGGCAGAATGGCAGGCCTGCGCTCGACTGTGGGGATCTTAATGTGGGACCTCTGGTTGACCCGCGGTATCCTGAGCTCGTTTGCCTGGAGCGCGCGCCTGGCATGCTGGAGCTCCGCGGCCAGATGCTGGTCATCACATATCCTCTGGGCTCTCTGAAACAAAGATTTGCCTACTGTAACAAGTTGACTGGGATGGTGATGCGATTTGCCATTTAAGTACCTATCAGTATGAGTAGGTTTCCTATACACAGTGCGACCTAGGGTGTTATCAGGATTTCTTTTTACCAATACATCCAAGAAGGGGAGAGAACAGTCTTTTTCCAACTCCATAGTAAATTTTATTTTGCTATGGATGGAATTTAGGTGATCCAAGAAAGTTGAAACACTACTTTTTGGAAGTATAGTAAAAGTGTCATCTACGTATCTTTTAAATATCTTCGGTCGCACAGGAGCCAATGAGAGTGCCCTCTCCTCGAAGTCCTCCATAAAGATGTCAGCGACTACTGGAGACACCGGAGACCCCATGGCCACACCGTCGACTTGAAGATAGAATTCACCATTCCATAGCAAGTAGCCAGATGTAAGGCAATGTTCCAACAGCTTAGCATATTCCTCTGACATGTTCTGCTCACATAACCTCTTCTTGACAATTTCAATGCAGTCTTGTACCGGTAGGCTTGTAAATAGCGACTGGACGTCAAAACTGACCATGATCTCATCATCAGTCAATGTTAGGTCTTTAATCTCACCGATGAAATGGTAAGAATCCTTTGTATGCGTGCTAGTGTTACCACGTAATGCTGAGAGGGCTCCCGCGAGGTACTGAGCCAATTTATATGTGGGAGCATCTATCTGGCTCACTATGGGACGTAGTGGGGCACTAGGTTTGTGTATTTTTGGCAACCCATACAACTTTGGAGGCACGGGGCAGTCAGGAACTGCCTCCCGTGCCTCCAAAGTTGTATGGGTTCTCTCCCCTTCTTGGATGTATTGGTAAAAAGAAATCCTGATAACACCCTAGGTCGCACTGTGTATAGGAAACCTACTCATACTGATAGGTACTTAAATGGCAAATCGCATCACCATCCCAGTCAACTTGTTACAGTAGGCAAATCTTTGTTTCAGAGAGCCCAGAGGATATGTGATGACCAGCATCTGGCCGCGGAGCTCCAGCATGCCAGGCGCGCGCTCCAGGCAAACGAGCTCAGGATACCGCGGGTCAACCAGAGGTCCCACATTAAGATCCCCACAGTCGAGCGCAGGCCTGCCATTCTGCCTTTTGTCAGGGGGGTCACGGACAGGATCAGCCACATCTTGAAGCGTGCTTCTATAAAAACATATTTCAAGCCAATGAAGAAGATGTCACAATTCCTGAGGCCTGTAAAATGCAATACCCCTCTACAGACTGCAGGAGTGTACAGGCTGGACTGTGAGTGTGGCCTATCATATGTCGGGCAGACGAAACGGAGCATTTCCACTCGGGTGAAGGAACACATAGCTGATGTCAAGCACCGTCGACCTAGGTCTGCTGTCTGTGAGCATGTCATGGATAAAGCCAATCACTCAATCAAGTTTGATAAGCCTCTGGTTCTTGCCAAGGAGAAGCGTTACATACCCAGAATGCTGCGCGAGGCCATTGAGATTAAGAAATATCCAAACTTTAATAGGGAAGATGGCTTTTCTCTACCACCAGCTTGGGATCCTGTAGTCCACCTGATAAAGGAGCAAGCGAGACATAGACTGTGAGACCGTAGTGTTGGATGATGCTGGACATTCTGATGTTTTGAAAAGATGTGTCCCGCCGAGTTTGTTGCCGGTCCCATATTGGGATACCCTCCTACAATTTAAGAGGGAATTAAATCTTCTCGGGTCCGTGGTGTAGGGTTGGAGCCGGCATAGTTTATTTTTATCGCGTATATATATATATCTTTACTTGAAAAATAATTATAGTGTATAACTAGCCTTATGAACCGATTTTGCATGTACAACCAGCCTTAAAGTTTGTAGTCTATGATTGTTCATTATTTTAGTATGTGGGTATTTTTGCATTTTGTAATTTTTCCTCAGTCACCCGTTGACCACGGACGCTGTAAAGAGTTCGAAACGTCGGGATGTATTATAAATTCAATATACGCGATATAATCCGTTTTCATAGTTTTATTTCATGTTTAGTTTAAGTTAGTTTTAAGTTTATTAACATTAATTTAATTGTTTTAATTTTAATTCAAATAATATGTAATTCTATGGATGTAATTAATCCGAAATAAAAGCTTTTTAATTTAATTTAATTTAATTTAAAGGAAGAAGGCAGAAGTGGTGGTAATGGTATGGAGGCTGATGCAAGAGTAATTAAGCTAAATTTGAATAGTAAACAGGTAGTCTAAATTTAGGTGCCTCTATCTAGGCCGCGATACAAGTTATGTGGAGCGCTCCTATTGGTGCTTTTAAAAAGCCTCCGCATAGTAAGCGAGCCCTAAGGCTGCGTTTAGCTACTGCATTATACAAATAAAAGGTTGCGTTCGCAACAGAGAGAGATTAGAATAAATGATCTTAAACTGAAAACCAGCGCCAGTCCTATTTTAAAACAATCAAACATACCTACATATCACCATCTCCTGATTTAAAATAATCAAAATGTTTAAAAGATGGCTACCGTAAAAACAACACCAATGTATTTAGACCAAATTCTAGAACATTCAGGTTGTAACAGAAACGGAAACGGTAGTCGGCGATAATATTTATCTTAATTACGCAAACGCGAGTTTATCACCTGAAGTTAGCTGCGGTACCATTACTGTGGTCCTATTCTGATCGTTTAAAATCGGTGGTAAAATGATTTTTAACCCCCGAAGCAAATATTGGGGTGCAAACACGGCCATTCTGACCTTCCACGCGTCCTCGTGCGAAGAGTAATCTGGAAATACGGGGGGCTTTCCTGGCGGTTGTTCTTAGCTATGTTTAATAAAAATCCATTAAAGAGAAAAAAAAAACGATTTAGCAGTTTGAAAAGAGTCAGCTCTTTTCCAAAGTGTGTAAGCCATTTTTGGTATAAAATTGATTTTTCTGGCATAATGTTTAGGTTTTTTATTTTATTTTTATCGTCTGCAAGGGATGCTACAAATTTTACTGGTGAATTCTCAATATAAACTTGAGACTGGGTCGTAAAGAACATTCTGACGGTAGATGTCGCTATACGATGCGTCTCCCTAAGGCGTATAAACAAAAAAGAAGGAATGGAAAAATACGCACGCACGCACAATAGCACGCTTCCGGTAAACATCGGTAGCTAAGTTGGTTAAGAGCGATTTTACCGGTGTTCCAAATGGTCCAAAGTTCGAGTCTATGCCGAAGAGGTGATTTTTTTCCCATTTTTCCTTTAATTAAAAAAATATTTTCTAAGTACGACCGTACAGTCAATTTAGAAAATGTTCTTTTTACTTGAAATTAAAGTAGAAAATTGTCCCGTTGAAGCCGTTTTTCATGAATACTCAGGTAAACTTCAATCTGTTATATATTTGGTTTGATCTAGCTTTGCCTTTCATTTTCTAGTAGATTCTGCCCTGGAAATCAAGATTTATTAAAGCAAGACCTGTTTGTTCAGCTCAATTTAATTTTCGCGACACCAAATCGTAAA
This sequence comes from Cydia strobilella, assembly GCF_947568885.1. NCBI lineage: Eukaryota > Metazoa > Arthropoda > Insecta > Lepidoptera > Tortricidae > Cydia > Cydia strobilella. Next base: position 35,715,684 of record NC_086041.1, read on the forward strand.
ATCTATTTGTAACATATGCATTATAACAGAAAACGCGATTACAAACAAACATAAATATTCCCTCTCAATGTTAACATTTTACTTATTTTTCACCAAAACCCAAGCATTTTCCCAAGAACCCAAAGAAAAATAAAACCATTGTCGCAAGCTTATTCTGATATATCCGTACTCTCGCCAGAATACGCTACCTGGATGATAATGTATGCAAATTACCTTTAACTTGAGCGCAGCCTGCGAGCGCTGTATCAAACTTGTTATTTGTGTGTTTTAAGTTATGTGATGATTTACGTGCGCCGGATTACAGAATAAGGACACTGGGACGAGCGTATTGGCGAGTAAAGAGGAAAAAAATTCTTACAGGCCAATTCGAATAGTTACTCCCCGCCTTTTTATTTTCTTAAGGGATGATTTCAGGGATGAAAACAATCCTATGTAATCTCCCGGGACTCTACCTATCTCCATGCCAAATATTATCTAAATGGGGATAGCGGTTTAAGCGTGAAGAGGTAACAGACAAACAGACAGAGCTACTTTCGCATTTATAATATTAGTAGCGAGCATACGAAAATTTTATCATTATAATAATATATCACTTGTTATTCCATCAATCAAACGCAGACATCATAAAAGACGGTCTGCGACACGGCCATTCTGACCATGCACACGTCCTCGTGCGAAGAGTAATCTGGATATATTTAAAAGTTTTTCATCCTATCCGTCTGTATATCACCCGTCAGAACACAGCTTCAGTAATAGGTTTCGACTGTAGCAGGTGTCGGCATCTTGATTTACACTAGCGCCGCCGGCGCCGAGCCTTATTAGCTGACAGTCAGACGACGAGATATTAATTATTATGAATACAATTAGTACTATCTAGAGTTGTGCCGTTCCCGGTAACATTACCCATTTAGCATGGGGAATGTTACCGAGCGAGAAATTTCCCCATACAAAATGGGGAATGTTACCGGGAACGGCACAACTCTAGTACTATCATTTTTGTTCTGAGATTTCGTAAAATTAGAAGTTTTTAGATTATTAGACTAGTTAACTTGGAACATGAACGTAACAATATTAATTTTTCGTGATTTATTATACTTATCAATGGTGGTCTCTATGAGAAGTTCCTTCAAGCCTCTTTTGGTTCGACATAAAAAAACATGAGAAATGTTTTACCGTATTTTTATTACTTAAATGTTACATATAACATTTAAAACCTTCGCGCTTTGAACACATATTAAATCACATTTATAATCAGGTCTATAGCGAATTTATTTTGTTACCGATTATAAATGTGATTTATAAAATATGCTAAACTTTGTGATAAACTTCCAAAACAATGTGTACAATCATTTTACGTGACATCCAAAAATTAACTGTCATATCATAGGGGCCATCATTCGACACGAGAGGTATAGTGTATGTTAAAAAACTTTGGTATATAAACTAATAAATAGAAGAGGGTATGCTTTAAGGTAAACAAACTGCGTAATTTCTAAAATAATGTTAATGTAAGATACTATTTTAATACAGCTGGCGGAAAAAGCATTCAGTGTCTTCATGCATGTTTAATGTGGATAAATACTATTAGTTTTATCTAAAGCCACAACCACGACTAAAGTAAAATAAAACCCTTTTTCATTTACAATAAAAAAAATCAATACACCTACCTCACTTCTAAAATATATATACAAGGTCATTGTATATGGAAGAAAGAACATTTTTCACATAATTTCAGTTTATATCATTAAAATAATCATTTAGTAAATCCGTTCGAGATAGATTTCTTCTAACCTAGACATCAATATTAAGACAAAAGCTATTGTTCCCAAAAACCTAAGCCTATACATAGTCCGTCCATTTCGTTATCCATTATCATAACTCAGTGTCACGTATCTTGTCACTTGTCAGGTGACTCAGGTGACAAAACGTGTTTACGACACGCGACACCTAGGTTATGGATGGTATAGAAAGGATCGCAATCTCTTATGGCAGAATTGTTGTAAAAGTGACCGCGTTTAGCTTTAAATAATAGTTCCTAATCTCTCCGGTGGCGCTAGTTAGGCTCTGGGACATGAGTATAACATGAACCATATAAGGCAACAAATAACCCGACCAAATTACGTAGGTTGTTTTTGGTAGTATTTCGGTGTATGGTGGCGCCGCCTAATTACTGTTTTTTGATGGACACTTTTCATACATAGAGATTTGGCTCCTTTATACAGTCTCCATGACCTAGGTCTTAATTTTGTTGACATCATAATACCTGAGTGTTATTATTAGGATGCTGTGGGATTATAGGGTCAACTTTGCTTAGAAAATGTTACCGGTGTTGGTGACTGGCTGGCATGTGACCTCTTTCGAGCATGTTATTTCGTAAAATATTATTACATGGAGACTATATAAAGGAGCCAAATCTCTATGTATGAAAAGTGTCCATCAAAAAACAGTAATTAGGCGGCGCCACCATACACCGAAATACTACCAAAAACAACCTACGTAATTTGGTCGGGTTATCTTTGCCTTATATGGTTCATGTTATACTCATGTCCCAGAACCTAACTAGCGCCACCGGAGAGATTAGGAACTATTATTTAAAGCTGAAAGAGGTCACTTTTGCAACAATTCTGCCATAAGAGATTGGCATCCTATATTATTACTCTTGATTCTTGTATGTCAGGTTTTTTGTTATATGTCAGTCTGCCTTGTCACTTATAAATATTGTGCCGTATTTTCTGGTTTAGCATTTTAATTAAAGGTATAATTTATAATACGTGTTTCTATCATCCCATCTCTGACAGTCCACCCCGTTAGCTATCAACCGGTTTGTTGCTTTTATTATATTACGGTGATGTCAATGTTATCTGGACGTCGATTCTAATTGACCGAGCGTTAGCGAAGGTCTCCGTTTCAGCTTGGGCAAAAATGTCAGGATGTACTTTTGTTTATTATGATAATTTATTTAGCAATTTCCGTGATGTTCAGATTGTTGCAGTGCCCTAACGGGGTATCATGTACCTACTTCAAAATGTTTTGTACCATCCTCTGTAATGAACATGCTCGCAATAAAGATATATGAAATATGAAATATATGAAATATGAAATACTCCTCTGCAGATTGCATTTCTCAACCGATTCTCGTTTAATTTAAGCATTTTCGGACGATAGATAGTTTTTTTTTGTCCTTTCGCTTTTTGAAAAGACTTAGGCGCCTGTAGGGTATGGCACTTAAGTTCATTGTGAATTCGCTGCGATAATGACTCAACGAAGTAAGAGTATATTTTAACTTTAACATTTTTTAAGCTAATCGCGAGTAGGGTTGCCATGCGTCCCGGTTTCCCCGGATTTGTCCTAGTTTAGAGGGCAACCGGGGAGCGTCCGGGCCGGGCTTCATTTGTAGTCCGGGTTTAAAAGTTTAAAGTCTTTGGCCGCCCACGATACACGCGGCACCGTGACACGACACACCTGTTGACATGTCCGAGTTCTGAGCTCTAAAATCCGGGTTTTCACGCGTCTTGTCCTGGTTACAGTCTCAGATCATAGAAGGTATGTACTAGATATCCGACGGAAGCGTGGCGCGTGTTACCGCAACATGGCCAGGTCGGCCGTACTCTATCCGCCGCAAGGTAGTCGCAATTTAGCTCTGATAGAAAAATGTGCGCGTCAATTTGCTTAAAATGCCGACTTGTAGCGTTGTTTCTTGTAGGAGTTAACCAACTTTAGTATACAATTATTTATTGTAAGTTGTGTCATAAGAAGCGACTATGATTTCAAACCTGCCAACCCATTAATCTAAAATTTAAGACGTTTTTACAAAAAAAATTGGTTTACGTTAATTTTTAGGGTTCCGTACCTCAAAAGGAAAAAACGGAACCCTTATAGGATCACTCGTGCTCTTGCGTCTGTCTGTCTGTCTGTCTGTCTGTCCGTCTGTCACAGCCTATTTTCTCCGAAACTACTGGACCAATTAAGTTGAAATTTGGTACACATATGGAAGTTTGTGACCCAAAGACGGACATGTAACGTAAACAAATGAATTTTAGATATGGGGGCCACTTTTGGGGGGTAAATGAGATAATTAAAAAATAAAGTTTTTTAAACTATATCGTGTTACGAATGCGAGTGAGTGATGAGATGACGGGCGAGAGAGAGGTATGGAAGAAAAGACATGCTGCGCCGACCCCAAATGAATGGGATAAGGGCAAGCGAATGATGATGATGATCGTGTTACATATCAAATGAAAGAGCTCGTTGTGAAAATGTGAAATATTTTTTTTTTAATTGTAAAATAAATAGTTTAGAAGTTATTTAAGAAAATAGCCAAAAAATTACCAACCCCCCGCCCTTTATCTCCGAAACTAATGGGTCAAACAATTTGAAAAAAATACACAAAATAGTTCTTTACCTATAGATCACAGGAAAATCTATTAGAAATGTGCAGTCAAGCGTGAGTCGGACTTAATTATTTAGTTTTTGATACGACCCTTACGGATTTTTTAAAAACATTTCACTCACGTTTCACATAAAAATATATTGTTAAAAATTGGGAAATGTGCGGAACACTTGGAACGCGAGTCCGACTCGCACTTGGACGGTTTTATATCTAAGTCTTTCTTCTATCAGACGTTCCTGACTTACAGACAAAGCCATCAATGAAAAAAAAGTATAACAATAATTTCATAAAGGAAGAAGCTTATCTCGAGAGACACTCCCGGCAAACGACCCTCAAACATCTTGTGTCCAAGTGCTTTCAGTGTAAATTCGGATAACATTTTAATCATTTATGTAATTCGATGGGGACTAATGGAAGCCATGGGGAGTTGTGATGTGGGAAGAGTGAATTATATATTTATATTATTTTCTTAAAGAAAAATGGAAACATGATAATATATTGTCTTGGTGTTCGGGGTGGTAGGTACATAATTTCTTATACATTTTTTTACAAAAAATTCAATAACTACAATAGTTTTTGCGTATACAAAACTTCTCTTCTAAAACAAAAGATTTACTTTTAATTCCACATGAAACACACATACCTACATAGCATACAACATTAGACGCCTAAAATCATAACCCTTGAAACTGTTAATTATAAATATAACAGAAAAAATCCATAACTCGGTAACAAATATTTGTGACAAACAGACAAATAAATGCCCTTACCGGGATTCTAATCCGGGATCTTTAGCTTCCTAGGCAGGGTCATTACCGACTAACCTAGGCGGTCCTTGAATATCTACATTATAATAAATTAAAATCGGTAGATAATTATCAATTTAAGAACAACAAGCAATAAAAATCCCGTCTGGACGCCCTAGGTACCGCTGGAGACGAAGTGCAGAAAGACCTCAGCGAACTCGGCGCCGTCGACTGGACAGAAACGGCTTTGGACAGAGAATCATGGCGGTCTTTGGTGTCGGAGGCCAAGATCCACTTCAAGTCGTCGCGCAACAGCAGTAAGTAAGTAAGCAATAACAATGATAAAAAAATATTTTCCCTTGAATTTAACATTGAAGTTTCTTCTATAGCTGTTTACAAATACTAATTATTTCTCGATTAAAACGAACGCAGCTAAAAACACCATCAACAAAATTCAAAAGCACTTCAAACACATCGACAAACATTTATACAAGTAGGTATAGACTATCCCTTGTTCCGAACGACGGCAAGCGGCGGCCCGTGACGGATTTAATGAATGCTTACCGATAAATAATAGACTCGTAGACGAATAATTAATCAGATTTGAAGCCATTGTGACCATGATTGCTCTGGGCCGTGCCTGGCAGGTTGTTTATCGGTAACTTTGTATAAACAAGCTGTATTTGTTAAGTTTTTGTGTATACAAAGTTGAATTGGGATGAAAGTTAGTTGTTGGTCTGGGACAAGAGGTAACTTTGTGATAATGGAGGAAATGGGTAAGTGGAATAAGTGATAGGCATAAACAAATTAAAATCAGTTAAATTCAGCCTCTACGACTGAACTTTATAGACCCTGACTTACCCACATAATTCATATTTAATTTTATTCGTTAGTTATATCTGGGTTCCAATCCTGGTAAGGGCATTAATTTGTGTGCTTGTCACAAATATTTGTTCCTGAGTTATAGATGTTTTCTATGCCGTTCCGCGAGTGAATTCAGGTATATAAACCTGAATCTCATTTTTGTCCTTAATTGTAAAAATATTAATCTAGTTAACTCGCATGACATAAAAATGTACATCTGGTCTCCCGCCATATAGTGCGGGGACTCCTGGAACCTCTGAATGTCAATTCAGTTATGCACGAACTAAAACAAAAAAAAAAAAAAAATTGAGGAACTAGAATAAAATTATAGTCACTAAAATAAAATTATTTTAAAGATTGATAATTTGTGAAATTACAACTATACCCAGCGGACCATGAAGTGGAGATTAATACTTCAGGTGGTTCGACTAGGTTACCCAAAGCTTAAACCCCGCTAGATGGCGTCACTTTCGCAAATTTTCAGGTTTTATTTTTTTGTGGAATAGTGTTGGTATCTGTATACTTAAAAGTATGTTTAGCGCACTCTTTACATAAATATTGAACTATTATAATAAACATTGAATACTTCATTAGTGCAAAAAACACTTTTAAAGTCGACAGAGTGTTTCTGTCATGCTATTTCCTACTATTACTCACACATGCAAACAGTGTTTCCGTGATGCTTGTAGTAGACAATTTCATGCAGTGTAAGTATGCTGCAATGGCGTTGCGGTATGTTCGTGGAAATACGTGCAAGAGGATTCAGGTTCGAGACTGGTACGTCAGGGGTACTTTTTTTTGTCCTTTTTGTGTTATCTTATGTTTCTTATACCTTTTATTCTTAGAATTCTTGTCCGATTCCGATATAACCGAAATATATTTCAGTGATATCGGAAACGGCTCTAACGATTTCGATGAAATTTGCTGTAAGGGGTTCGATCTAGCTAGGTCTTATCTCTGGGAAAACGAGCATTTTTGAGTTTTTACTTATGTTTTCTTTTTCTCCCAGATATTCAGTATTATTAATAAATTAGTTTATAACGTTTTATAAAAATATGTGACGTTTTGAACTAAAAGGTACCACATTGTCGGTTGTCGATTAGGTTGATTTCATTTTGAAGCTTTATGGAAATATGACAACAATAAGTAGGTACCCGTTTGGTTGAAAACGCCACATATATTGAAAACCTGACTTTCACAAATCTCACCTTTTTGGGTTCTTCCAACTCAGAAAGGATGGAGAATACTGACGATTCTTAGTAGCACTAGCCCAAGGAAGTCCAGGTTTGTAAGTGTCAGGTATCAGTTTTTTTTAAAGCGCTAAATATAGTTCTACAAGTAAAGCAATCCCTTACTGCCCAGCCTCTATAGTATTTTTCAAACTGGAAGGGTACGATGATAGATTTCATCTCCATACAATTTATAACCTAATAATGCCAAATGTTGCAAAATTATATTGAATTGAGATCTATCATCGTACCCTTGCAGTTTGAAATGGTTATTTACGATACAAGTGCGGAAAAGAGAAAATTCGAAACGAGTGGCGTGTATCGTACAACGTTTTACAGTACATATGGCCCTTTAAACTTTCGACATATGCATGAAAAGTGCTCTTTACGCACTAGGGCGAGAAAGTTGCACCATATGTACTGTAAAATACTTTTTAGTACATATGGTGCTACATATACGTTACCGCCCTAGTGCGGTAATTAGTACAATACGTGCATATGTCGAAAATGTAAAGGGCCATAATTATGTACTGTAAAACGTTGTACAATACACGTGCGAAAAGGTAATTCGCAACTCGTGTCGATTAAAACACTTCCTTCGGTCGTGTTTCAATTTATCGCCACTCGTTGCCAATTTCCTACTTTTCGCACTTGTATCGTAATGTACTAATAATAAAGTAGTAATTGTAAAATAAAATTAAAACTTTTTTTATATATTTTTTTTGGATTCAAGTAGGTACAGTGAGTAACAACATTGCATGGCCTTCTAATTATAACTATTATAGAAAACGGGATATTTATCATGTTTATTTATATTATTTATTTCTCGATATTTTGGCCGGTCTTGCAAGACCAGTCGTTGTGGAGATCCCTGGGGAGGCCTATGTCCAGCAGTGGATGTCTTGTTGGTGTAGATGGATTCACACAACAAATGAAATAACATTTTTTCATATTTGTTATCCGTAGTTGTCCCTGTACCTGAAAGAAAAATAATATCATGATAGCACAAAATCCTCTAATGTTATAGGAAGAAAGATGATGCAACAATATGGATTCTAATAAAGTTATCATTTACTTACCTAGTAATAATTGTGTTATTCATTCATAGACAAAATTCCATAATTTTCATCCCCAGGAAATGTTTTATTTTACTTTATTGCAGTGAGGATGTCCTGATTTTTTCTGGCTAATGAAGGAAAACATTTTATTTTCAAGAATGCCTCTTCATTTTGCGCAATACCTAAAAAAAACCTAGAGTTAGTGACACATTGACTATTCGGCAACCAAAACAGTAATAATTACATTATATAGGTATTGTTCACTGCTTATATCTACCATTACGAAAGAAGTGAGAATTATTTTCTAAAAAGATCGGCACGAGAAAATTACAATGTACAATGAAGGAATGAAACTGTACCTACCTTACGAAACTTCACCATCATGAATTCCGCTTCAATTGAGTCTGAATTTTTCTGGATTTTCGCGGACCAGAACACCGATGATTTTTGTAACTTGATTTAGACGTTGCTATCATTTTCAATTTATACAAACAAATTGATGTCACAATAAACATGACCCTATGTGTCAGTGTCAACACTGTCAAATAAAAATGCACTAAACATGACGGCACTGCAAATCCTGCCAGGTCGGCCAGGCAACGTCGCCAACGTCATAGAGTGGCAACGCCGCACGCAACGTATTTGTACACGACATTTGTGACACACACATACGTAAAATTGATGAAAAAATTACGTTGATTTATGTATGATTTCTGTATGAAACAAAGTTTTTCTATTAATTTAGCGCAAACGAATATTCGAAAGTAGATAAATGAGCAAATATTTGTGTAGTAATAGTGTGTAGTGCCTTAATTAAAGCAGATTGAATTTTGTATGAAAATCGAACCACCTTCAACTAGTGGTGGTCAAAAATGTACTTGTATGTGACAAAGTCTTAATGCATTGTCTAACATAATGTTCATCATTGGTCAAAACTATAATAAGCAGTTTGTTAGTTAGGAAATATATTATCTATGGTTGGTTACCTAGGATTTTCAAATCAAACAAAACGTCGCCTCAAATTTTTAAAGTTTTGTATTTACAAATACATATGTCGCTGGCAAATTGTAAGAATCCGCCGTTTACAAACCCGCTTGTAAACGGCAGATTCTTACTAAATGCCTGCGACATATATACAACCATAGAGTAACTTATACTAGAGCGGTACTGTCATAGTAAATTTTGTAACCCCAGTAAATTCACTGCCATCTGTCGACACACTTTAAAACTAAAAATAAATATTTATAAAAATACGATCAAATGTATTTAAATATGTATAACTGATTTTTTTATTTGCATTAATTATTTTTATGATTTTGACCCATGTTCTTTCACTGATATGCGTTAAAATTGTTAAATAACAAACGAAACCGTCAACGCCATCTATACGACAGTTGGCCAAAGCTAGTAGCGCCCTCTGAACGAGAATCAAATTTTCTTGATTTTCGAGGCACGTTTTTTCCTTAGACTGTATCTATCGATTACGGAGTTATATCTATCTTTGATACAACTACATATTAATTTTATATTATATACATCGTCGTTAATACCCACAATACAAGCCTTATTGAGTTTACCGAGGAACTAGTTCGGTTTGTGTAACATTGTTATACTATTTATTTATTTTAACTAAATTTTTACTGAATCAAATAAAATATCACAAATCTAAGTGTACCAAACACATCGTAATCACACATTCCCACTTCACATTCCACGAAATTCCCAAAACTGAAAAGAAAAGAATCCCCAGCTTGCGACTGCTTTTGACAACCCTCCCCGTTACCGAGGTAACCTCGTTAGCAGACTTTATTGTTTTATTCAATGTAAAACGCTCCGCTACTACAAGCTACATGGTATACACACGTAATAAAAGCCGCAATGTATTACATGCGACGTACGGGTCTCGGCGGTCTTACTTAATAATGGAGACTCCACGGACGCAGTATGTGATGCTGTTTAGGGTTAGACTGTTAAATTGCTGCTGGGAATTTAGAGACATTTTAAAGAGAAATCGCTTTTGAGACAAAATCTTCATTTGGAGATCGTAAATAGTTCTAGCAACCCGCAAATACGAGTCAAATTCATGACATGAACTGAATGAAACTTAATTGCAAATGGTTCCGAGAAATGCACTACATTCGAAAGACATTTATTTTGAAAACAAGCCAACGTACTGCTGAAGTAGTATTTTATTTAGAAACTAGCTACCCGCCCCGGCTTCGCACGGGTGCAATGCTGATTTATTATACATATAAACCTTCCTCTTGAATCACTCTATCTATTAAAAAAAACCGCATTAAAATCCGTTGCGTAGTTTTAAAGATCTAAGCATACATAGGGACAGACAGACAGCAGGAAACGACTTTGTTTTATACTATGTAGTGATTACGAGGGTATTGCCATTTCCGCAAAAATCACTGCAGTGTTCAACTGCCTCTTTAAGCTGCGTTTCCAACAGAAATGTGCGAGGATGCGTAGCGAGGGATGTGTTTGCTTAGAACCAATAGAATCACTTAATTTATCTATCCTCGCTCGTCGCAATTAGTCGGCAATTTTCTATTCGTTTCCAAACATCCCTCGATACGCAGTTTCATCGTACATCTCTAGTGGAAACCCAGTTTTAAAGTTTTATTCACTACACATTGTCTAATACAAATAACTAGCGTAGTGAAATAGTGAACCGAACCATTTTTGTAAATGGACATATCGGTTTCGGCTTATCTCACCCAAAAACGTCAGTTAGTTTTCCATGGAGGGCAAAATAATAGAGGGCAAAGTAGAGGGCAAAAGAGGTAGACGAAGAAGGAAGCTAGCCTGGATGGACAATATTAAAAGCTGGACTCATATTAACGACGCTGCCAACCTGAGCAGATTGGCACAGGATAAGAATAAGTTCCAAGAGATGGTCGCCGACGTCCGATGAGGACATGGCACAAGAAGAAGAAGCTTTCCATAATTAATTTGTATCGCATTATCAACATTATTGGCAAAGATTTTGATTACAACTACAACTTACATCTCTCATTGTTTTCTGTTTATTAAGTACTGTGTCTAGTGTCTTTTTTAATGTGCCAAAAATTACAGGAATGAGGAAAGAAAGGGTGAACAGAACGCATAATGAATGAAAGAGATAGGTATCAATTCTCAATTTGAAATGCCATAAGATCAAGTAACACTGTACAGTACCGGCCAATAACATATCACTGAGTGTTTTTGTATGAGCTTGTATAGAATATAGATTAGTTTGTAGATTGCATATTTTACTTGTCATTTTATACAAATATATGATGAATACTGCAATGAAATACTGTGAATTACAATAGGAGTCTCAACATATTACAAAAAAACCTCTAGTAAAAAAATTAAGTTTACAATACATTTAAAAAAAAAACCTCTAAAAAAACCATTACATGAGACCAATTTTTCTCATCGCCCCTACAAAGGAATACTACTAGGCTGCCTAAAACAGTGAGGTGGAAGTCTCTCACAAATAATAAAAATGTTATACCGTAAAAACATGGTGATATATTATTGCCCGGTACTTTATAAGAATAAGAATAAGAAAAGATTTATTGCCACACAACAGAAGAGAATTTACAGGAAACGAATAACATAAAAAATTGGCATGCGCGACAAAAGGAGCGGGCTCAGCATATGCTGCGCCAGGCACTTCAACAGGAATTGACCGCACAGCGCTGATTTTCATTCCGCCGCCTTACTGAACCACATTGATATGTGCGCGGGATATTATTATATATTATTACTTTATGTGAATGCCATAATTGGCATCTGGCATGAAACTTGAGCGTGATCAATTTCTTAATTTAAAAACAGAGCTACGGAACCTTAAAATCGAGTCAACCCAGTGTCGCACACTCCCCTCAGCTCCGCAGGACGGAAAACGCTACTTCCTTCCTTATTTGTCTAAAACTGACATGGCGGATAGGAGTAACTTTATTTAGTTTGGTTTTCTATTTTGCTCTCGGTATATCGAGTAATTGAAAAAGGGTCAGTGCATTTCAGCACTGGATTGGGTTCTCTTCACGAGTTAAGTGGGGTTTTAGGGTAGGGCTTTAGGGAAGGAACGCTTAATAATTTTATAGTATTGGAAGCGTTATATGAATTAGAAAGTATATCGTAGACATAGCCTAACAGTTAATAAATATGAAGGCTGTACAAAATAACGTTAATATAGAGTCCAGTATTAGGTAACTTTGCACCTAATTGAATTAAACAAAGAATAATAGTTTTTTATTTATACAAGGGTGCAAAGTTGTATTTTACCCGCGAGTGTTTCAACACACGAGAAGTAAAATACATTTGCACCCGTGTGTAACACAAAACTTTTCACCTCACTATAGCGAGGAAAGTGCAACATCCACAGGCGTTAGATCATCTTCATCACTGGAGTCACTCATTTTTTACGATATTGTAATAAAAAAACTCTGGAAATTCTGTATTTTTACGTGAGAAGTTTTCAAGTAAAAATTTTGTTGACATTTCTGACGTATGAAATGTCAATGATGCGTTTTGAAATTGCATCGACTCAACTTGTGCGTTCAGAATTACATTTAACATCATTATTAAAAAACAAACGCTTCTTATGGAACTAAGGTTTATGAAATAAAATCATTAAATAAAGCTAAATTTGGTATGCCTGACTGTACTTTTCTTTCCACGGGCAACTAATACTCATCGGGACGATTCTATCGACCCCAAACGCAATTAGTTTGCGTTGTTTTATCACTGAGTTCCCATGGCCACCTCCTGTCTCCATCATCAGATCAGCTCCATGTATGTATGCAAAATTTTAGCTCAATCGTATATCGGGTAAGTGTGTCAAATTTACCTTCCAAGATTTGAACCGCACTAACACATAACTATACCAACAGAGAAAGTTAAATAAAAGCTTGTAAAATCGAGCCGTCCACTGTGATTTGAAATAACTTCCATTTTTCAAACCCAACACCATTCAAATAACCGTTAGCAAATTCAACAGTCGAACGTTTCAATATGTTGAGCGGACAGCGGTGGAGTAATTCAAATTTAATATGTCCGTGCAAGTACACTACAAGTGCAAGTTTTGCGGGAAACGGTCTTTGTAAAGTTAAGATGCACTTTCATCTAAAAATATGTATTTTTAGGGTTCCGTACCCAAAGGGTAAAAACGGGACCCTATTACTAAGACTCCGCTGTCCGTCTGTCCGTCCGTCTGTCCGTCTGTCTGTCACCAGGCTGTATCTCATGAACCGTGATAGCTAGACAGTTGAAATTTTCACGGATGATGTATTTCTGTTGCCGCTATAACAACAAATACTAAAAAAAGAATAATATAAATATTTAAATGGGGCTCCCATACAACAAACGTGATTTTTTGCTGATTTTTTTTCGTAATGGTACGGAACCCTACGTGCGCGAGTCCGACTCGCACTTGGCCGGTTTTTTTTTATATGTTTGTTGCGAGCGCAACCTTTTATTTGTATAATGCAGTAGCTAAACGCAGCCGTCGGGCTCGGTTAGTATGCGGAGGCTTTTTTAAAGCACCAATAGGTGCGCTCCACATAACTTGTATCGCAGCCAATTAGAGGCCCTTAAATTTAAACTAGGTACCTTTTTACTATTCAAATTTCGCTTAATCACTCTCGCATCAGCCTCCATACTATAACCACCACTTCTACACCCTTTAACCGTTTTGTCAACGTAACCAGCAACTATTCAAGATTATAAGTTTAGTTCAAATCGAAGTATGTTTCTACATCAAAAACCTTTATTTATTCATTAACAACTGAAAAATAAACAAACATAAATAATTTAACCTAGGTACTAAGTAAAAAACCTGATAGTAAAAAAAATATCCAGGTCACCTTATCGTAAAAAATATTTGCAAAACCATTTATTGATCATCGTCATTTTAAGGCGATTGAATTTTTTATGGCACGACAAAAAAAATATATAAAATTTGACTGCCTAAGTGCCTATGGCAGGAATACATACAGGTAGGTATTACACTTATTTTTACTTTAGTGATAATAACATCCAAATTCTAAAAAACGGTTCAACTTTATCCACCTTAGCAATTCGTCAATTCGAAAAGTGGAAGACAAAAAAAAAACATTTTTATCCGAATTATATGAACACGTGTTCAACTTATCCAATTCATTTTCCACAAGCCGCGCGTCCAAAAACAAATTACAAGCAGCCTTTTCAATAGTCGCATTCGCCGTCCCTACCCGGTACCCATTTCAAAATCTGCCAAAATGCTTTATTGCTCCGCGCAACTTGTGCCGACTCGTAGACTTCCACTCACAGATACTGCATCATGAACATACCCTAGGGTTTTTGGTGCGGCAATGATTTCGTGTATTTATAAGTAACTTGTTTATTGTAAAATAGTCAGCAAATGAGCAAACGATTGATGAAAAATAGGTAGTAAGCTCCAAATGTGCATAGAAATGTTAAAATAGTTTCTGTTTTTACCTATATTTTGGTAGTGTATAACATTACTTACACCCAAAACTCCGGGATATATTAATCAAATAAAATACACGCAAACCGTACCACTTGATTGCATCATATTTATATACGCTGTCAGTAGTATTTATGTTTTGAAAGAAGAAAGAAAGAAAGAAAATACATTTATTTGACGCCACAACATAGTACATAAAAAAAAAGAAAAGCATGCAGACAAAAAAACATTTGGACGCCAAAAAGTTTTGAAATCTCATCTCAATCTGTTATTAAAATTAATATAATACATCCTTTGTTATCCGACTCGCACTGCAACTCGCGCGCAACAACAAGCGCGAGAGATCTTTTTGTACCAATATCAAATCATATTGGGATTTTAAAATCGACTGCTCCATTTTATACAACTAGACATGTCCATATTAAACAATTTGTAATTTACCTGAGTAAAAGTGCCCGATTCATGATCGCTTATAACATTTAATCATATGCAATGAAAGAGAAAGCGAATAAAATAAATATGACCCAGGCGAAAAGGCTAACTAAAATGAGGAGCTGCGCTCAAACTATATTAGTCTGGGAACGTCAAATCGTGGTGACCACAAAGGTAGACGTCCACAGATGTGGCAGATGTGTGTGTGTGGTGTGTGTGCACGCAACGGATGTGGTGCGGATCAGTGGGCGCACTTGTGTGACTATCTATACAATGAATACTAAAATCCGTTGCGTGCGATGCTGCCCTGTGAACATCTACCTCAAGTCGTCATGTTCCATCTACTGGATAGTAATCACTAATCACTGTGCCGTCATAGATAAAACTTTACAGGCATAATGAATCTTAATCTCGCCGTCAATTCGCGAAATTGTTCAAGTGCTCCGTTTAAAAACTCCAACTTGTCTCGTTTGGTTTCAAATTAAATTTGAAACTGTCGTTGCGTAATTGGGTTAGGTATCTGCCTGCCTTTTGTTTCTGTTTCCTTTTGATACAATTAGGATTGGGTTTAAATGGGATATTGGGACATTGGGAGGTTAGATTGATTCTCTTTATTGAGGTTTTAAATTATTTTAAATGAACTTACGTAATATACTAATACGTTTTATATTTACGTTAATTAGTGCAGTTTTTTTAGTGCAGAAGATTTCTTAAAATATTTTTTTTTATACCACGTCGGTGGCAATCATGCATAGTCAGGCCCGCCTGATATGTATTCATCTCCCTGAATATGGAATCTAAAAATTAATGAAAAAAAAAATGACAATATCGGTTTTTGCTCCTCTATCGATATACGATATACTAAAGATATATTTATTTATTATTAATGTGTAGCCGCCGTGCAGGTCTCGACGACAAATAAAAAGACTTCGATTTGAAGTAAACTTATAATCAATAGGTGCTGGTTACTTTACAAGGTACAGTTGACGTAAACGGTTAAAAGTGTAGAAGTGGTGGTAATAGTATGGAGGCTGATGCGAAAGTGATTTAGCTAATTTTGAATGTTAAAATGGTAGTCTAAATTTAGGTGCCTCTACTTGGCCGCGATACAGGTTATGTGGAGGGCTCCTATTGATGCATTTAAATAAGCCTCTGCATAGTAAGCGAGCCCGACGGCTGCATTTAGCTACTGCATTACAAATAAAAGGTTGCGTTCGCAACATAATGTCTCGAAAAAAAAAAACTAGTCGTGACACACCGGCTCGTTAAAAAATCTCTGTCCCGCGGAAAATGCATTATAAATACAAGTTCCGCGATTTAATTTCATTGTTATTACCCGTTCCCGGTAGACCCCTTCATATAGTTAAATAAAAGCTGATGTTCCTATCCTGGAATCTTAACAGGATTCATCACCAGACATTAATTCAAGTCCAACTCAAAACACAAATCAACTCAACCCAGCAATTAACAACGACATATGAATGATAAACGGCCAAAGTATTACGCTAACATTCGTCTCGGAGCCAGATGTCTGAACTTTTAATCCTTAAACCCCTTAGGTATCAGGCCCTGGCGAAATGAAGTTTAATAGTGATGGGAAAGAGTCTTTGGAGAATTCTTTTAAACTCAAGTTTATGACAATTTTATTTTGAATCTTTTAGACTCGAAGTTTATAAAACTTGTTAAAGATTTTAGCCACTTGAATTTTGAGGTACAATCGAAGGCAAAAATATCGTACCAGACAAATGGCTCAAAAATATGTGAACACGACTTTATTGGCTAAGGTGTAAGAGCGTACACATATTTGTGAAACTTTGGGAATGTATATATATTGATGCTCTTGACTGTACAGTTTTAAAAATGTATTGTTTTTATTGACATGATATGATAATATGCACATGATTATTAATTTAGACTACAGGTATTTTTCATTTTAAAAATATTATAGGTAGTCAAAAAGCTCCCAACTATGGGGCAAAAATTAACCCGAATATCGTCGTTCTGTGACTATTATTTAACAGTATTAGTTCTATGGCAAAATATATTTTTAAATGGATGAAAACACGTAGACGAATCCAAACATGACATTGGTAATCATACTGAATTACATATTATTACTTATTTTCTGTTGTAGTACATGCAGTCGAGTTCATAAATATGTATACATTTTTTCACCTTATTGCATTGAATTAAGGTGAATAAATGTATACATATTTATGAACTCGACTGTACTGGACTATAGTGGTTTTACGGCATTCTAAAATGGAACAGCGCAGTCTTTTAAAAATGAGTCAGAAAGCATATCAAATATAGACTTAAGACTCGGATTGTAACCAACACTAGTTTTAAGGCGGAACATTTATATCATAACTGGAAAGTACGTTTAAAAAATACTAAAAATAAAACGAATGACTCAAAAACCTTAATGTTCTATATATACAATAACAAAAATTACATATATATATATATATATATATTATATATGTTTGTATATATTTATTTATATACATGTAGTTATGTATTTTTAAGTATGTATTATGTATTAATATTTTTTGTTTTTATGATATGTAGTTATTTTGTTTTGCCTTTGCACCTAATGCATCGTATTGTATATTTTAGTTATGTTTCTAGGGTTAGTTATTTCTTTAAAGTTTTCCCTTCATGTACATATTATCTTAGTTTGACTACCATTTCGTTTGTATCTCTCTCAGTTACTTAAAGGTTAGCTGGAAGAGATTCCTTAAGGGGATAAGTTTGCCTTTATACACATTTACTGTATTCTCTCTGTGTTATGTACTTGTTTTGTGCAATAAGATAAAGATAAAGATAAAAGACATTTATTCGTGACGATCACAACACAAGTACGAACATGTACAGACAACAACAGCAAGAAAAGAAGAGATCATCAAGTGTGCATCACGAAATGGACCCAACTCAGCATAATGCTAGCTATAAAGCCAGCGCTGGTCTTCCGTAGGGCCCATTCGGTGATGCCACGACAGATAACACACAAAGATACATATTAAAACATTACAAAGCTACACACAAAGAATACCTAATTATATACAAACATATTAACCAAACCAAAAAAATATACATGAAGAGCACAAACAAAAATAAAAAAACAAGTATACAAGAAAAAAAAAGAAAAACATTCAAGAAACAAACAAACAAATCCATAGACAATTAATAATTATGAATGCGACCAAAAAACCAAAAATCTGTCAAAAAACCAGCTTGCAGCTGCTAGCGCCAGCGGCTACTGGCAAAACTAAAACTGCCTGCAACTGCAAGCACGGTATAACCTCAACTAAATGGTATTATCGCAACATAAGACGTAATCCTAACATACACTTAAAATTATAAATTAAAAGAAGTAACATGGCAAAGCAAAAGGGACAAAAACGAACGGTAAATAAATACGAGAGACAATTTATATGCAACTAGTGTCATGACTCAAAGTTTCCTGTGATTGTTGGTGTAAATACATAAACTTCTTGAGTTTGCATCTAAAAGTGTTAACATTAACTAATCAACATTGGGTGTTTACTACTACTAATACTACTATTCTAAAATGGAACAGCGCAGTCTGTTAAATCTGATAGCTTATCAAATATATACTTAAAGACTCGAATTGTAACCATCACTAGTTTCATAACTGGACGGGGACTTAAATCCTGTGAAGGAGGAAGCCTGTGCTCCGGGTCGTCTGAGGTAATATAGGTTGCTTAAATTTAAGTCTAGGTCTTTTCAATTCTTTGATCGTGCCTAAAGGAAGCCTTATATGTGCTGAGCATTTTTGATGCTCTAATAACTGAGCTCTAAAACCCAAATAATAGATGTAGCTCGGAAAGCGGACAAGTTAAAGTGGGACTGGGCTGGTCATGTCTGCCGCATGCCGAATGACTTGTGGGCCAAAATAACCACAGAGTGGGTGCCCCATGAGTCAAACCGGGGATCCGGCAGACCTCGTCGGCGATGGCAGGATAACTTGGACTCCTTTTTGAGCGACTGGCCAGATGTAGCTCAAAACCGGGAGGAGTGGAAGAAGAGGGGGGGAGGCCTTTGCCCAGCAGTGGGACACAATAGGCTCGTAATAATAATAACTGAGATGGATTATTACCTAATAAGATGGATTGTGTTTAAATTGAATGTTACGGCAAATATCACAAATTATATATAGACTTACATTGACCGGGATGCGAATAGACCGTGATTACCTTTTATATTATTTATGAGCTCCTGATGTAAGTCTAGTGAAACTAACCGTGAATCATTCAAAACTCAAATTATATATGTTAAGAAAAATGAAATTATAAACTTTAATTTAATTATTCGCGATTAAGTCCCGTTTTCATAAATAATAAGATTACATAAAATTAATCTTAATGACTTTTCGTCTATTTGTGACCTAAAAAAATCAATACCTTCTATTTTGTGGCGCTATGCCGTCTTTAATGTAACATACGAGCACAAATGTTGTATCTCACTGAATTAATTTACTTTATATATATTAATACAGCCCGGCAACTTGAACATGTCATGGTCGCTTAAGTCTTTGCTTACGGTGGCGTCGTTGATCGGGTCGCCACTTTCCCGAATGAAGGTTGAGGGAGACGATGGCTGAGATACGCGTCATACTCGTGAACGGGTGCTGTTTGTGGAGACCGGTCTGTTTAAGTTTACACGGGCTTCATTTTACCTATGTAACTTTACTTTTGAGTGGCATTAACGTGAGGCACTTCATTCGGTTCTTGTCTGTCTGTCTGATTTAATATCTTGTCTTTTTATTAATTATATAACAATTCAAGTCTTGGAGACCCTTTACATCTCTAGATAATTTGATGATCTTTTTTATTATTATATACCTACATTTTATCTCTGACACCTAGAGACTTTTACATCTCTAAACAATCTTAGTACTTCTGTTGTTTGTATATTTTTTTTTTGTGTAATTTGACATTTATATTTATGTAATTGTTTTTTGTAATTTTGGGTTAATTTTATTGTTTGTAAAAATTTACATGTAAAAGTGCCCCTGTGGCCTATTTGCTGAATAAATGTTTGATGTTTGTGTAAAAAATCCAATATTTAATAAAGCAATTGCGGCCCTTAAAAACAAATGAAAAACGAAAACTACACGGCAGACATTAAAAAGCAGCCGAAGCTAGCAGCAATAAGTCGGGCATTTCTCACCTCTTGTCCGATCCGCACCAAAGTGGGAATAAACAAGGCAACTTTTGCCATTCCGCATTGTGAAGATGGAAACAGCTTTTATACAGAGCCGTGTTCAAATTAAAGTTGCCAGATTACAGAAATGTAGTGTCGAGTTGAACATTGCATCTTGAAGACGGAATTTCGGCGTCGGCGGAATAAAATTACCAAAGTTATTAAAGTGGAAGTGGTTTGAATGTGTGATTACTGTTTACATGGAATACGTCGGTTTGGGTTGAAATTTGTTTTGCATTTATAATGTAATCTTTTTAAAATCTAGTTATACACAGTTACTGATTATAAAGGCTGCGCTGTCTGTCTTTCTGTCCATCTGGCACCAGGCTGTATCTCATGAACCGTGATAGCTAGACAGTTGAAATTTTCACAGATGATGTATTTCTGTTGCCGCTATAACAACAAATACTAAATACAGAATAAATAAAATAAATATTTAAGTAGGGCTCACATACATCAAACGTGATTTTTTTGAGGTTTTTTGCGTAATGGTACGGAACCCTTCGTGAGCGAGTCCGACTCGCAATTGGTCGGTTTTTTCACAAACATCTCTGTCTTTATTGTTACTACTATTGTAACGTATTAGGCATATAAATCCCAAAGTAAAATCAAATATGTAGTTATATTTCTTCGACCGGTCTGGCCTAGTGGGTAGTGACCCTGCCTGTTTAGCAGAATAGATGGTCCTGAGTTCGAATACCGGTAAGGGCATTTATTTGTGTGATGAGCACAGATATTTGTTTCTTAGTCCAGGGTGTTTTCTATGAGGGTGCTATTTATATATTATATATATCGTTGTCTGAGTACCCATAGCACAAGCCTCCTTGGGCTTACCGTGGGACTTAGTCAATCTGTGTAAGAATTTCCTATAATTTTTATGTGAGACTTAGTCAATATGTGTAAGAATGTCCTATAATATTTATTTATTCATTTATTTCTTTCTTTCTTCGATCCTTCGTCTAACCTGTCCTGTAAATACTCAGGCAAATTTTATAGCTTAAACTGAAATTTGATTAAGGTTTGTTAAAGTTATTGAATAATTGCCTTGATTGACGGATCGCAAACTTGTTAGGTATTGTTTCGACAGGCTTCAAGAACAATCGGCGTCTGCTCAGATTACACTCATTTAGGAGGGAGGTACACTTTGGAAAATAGATAATATATTCTTTATTTGTTCATAATTAAATTCCTTAGGATTTAAGGCCGTTCCATCGGCCGCTGTCTTTGTCACATTTCGCAAGAAAGAACGGGAAAGAACATACGAGCCAAGTGTCAATTTTGATCGAATTTTGTCGGTTTTTATTTATTTTAAAAACGTTACCTTACAATATCGAAATTCTAAAGCTATGAAATTACTATTTATGTTAAGATTGTTTTTTCATCTTTTTTTGTTTATAGTATCACATAATAAATAACCGAGTAAAGTAGGCCTAAAAGTCCGAGTTATAGGTGACTTTGCGAATTAATTGTATCGAGCGAAGTGTCATAATTCGTGTATCGGAAGCTATGTTGTTAAAGAGAATATAGTCAAGAACTATATATTTTTTTTCCGTGTCTACGAATATCAACGCCTCTTAGAAAAACATGATCATATAAGGAGATTTTTCGCCTTCTGGCTCAGGGAATCGCCTTAAATAATTAATTTTGTTTACAATGTAAATATCTAACTAGTTGCAGTCTCGTCTTCACAATATTGATTACGATTTTTTTACCAGTATTTTTAGTTAAATACATGTTTTTGTAATTTTTAGGGTTCCGTACCCAAAGGGTAAAAAACGGGACCCTATTACTAAGAATCCACTGTCCGTCTGTCCGTCTGTCTGTCTGTCACCAGGCTGTATCTCATGAACCGTGATAGCTAGACAGTTGAAATTTTCACAGATGATGTATTTCTGCTGCCGCTACAACAACAAATACTAAGTAAGTAAGTAAGTAAGCAAGTAATCATTTATTGTCAGATTGTGCATGTCAGTATACAGATGTTACAATAGTATCTTATAAAAAGTACGGAACCCTCGGTGGGCGAGTCCGACTGGCACTTGGCCGGTTTTTTTTTAAATTTAGTTTAGATTATTTTAAATCAGACTGAACTATAGTCAGGCGAAAGACGAACTAAATCCGTCGGAAGATCAGCGCTGACCTTCGGGTCAGCATTATGCTGAGGCGAGACCATTTCGTGGTAAACTTCAACTCCTACCTATTTTATAAGTTCTTATAGCTCTAGTTATACTTTTGTATGTAATTTTAGTTTAAAGTTTATCACGAATAAAACATTTGATTGATTGATTGATTGATTATAAATAAGCGAAAACCCAAGTAATTTTTGCCTACAAAATATATCTTGGGGTAATTATCGTGTTCAAATAACAGTACATAATTCTAGAACGGAAATTAATTTAAGACAGATCACATCAACGTGTGATGCATGATAGGCACCGCCTATAGGCACAGGGTGGACACGCTATACATCAAAATTCACTTGCGTTTCTATATGTGAACGGCACGTCTGTACACGCGGCATGCGTCATTGTGTAAGTTGCTTCAAAATAGTATTGAGCGGCCGGCAAACGGCCGTCAATCTGCTGTCGCGGGGCGAGGTAATTCGAGTCGGGGCGGGGCGGTGCGTGGACGTTCTGTATGATATATACTATTATACTTACGCAGTGGCCAACTTTATTGTCACGCGTGCAATAGAACATTTAAGAACAAGTTCGGCCTGGCCAGCCACATTAGGGCTCACGCTAGACAACGTCCATAATGTTTATTTGGGGTCGCCGTCATCGAAAACGATGAGGAGGACTATATTATACTTATTCTGTGCTACAAGTACAGGCGTAGCAAGCACCTTTGAAACTGCCCAAGCTAAGTTCAATCTTATGCCAACATTACAAGGACTGATTTTATTAGTTTTTTCAGCTTAGCTTAATTTTGACCTGGTTTAAATTTTATGTAGTCAATTTACTATCGGTTGCGCATTTGTTTTACTTTATCATGCTTTTTTTAATGTGATTTTTACAAGATTTCTTGTTCCAAATAAAATTAATCTAATTATGTACAATCTAAAAATGTGAAATAATCATCTTGTAGACATTGGGAACGTAACCTCATTGTTTCATGCGACTACCAAAAAAAACCGCTTCCAATTATAAACAATTTGTTATCTGCATGGACGCTTCTTGCATAATCATTATCAGTTTGTCACGTGCTCGACAAGGTTACGTTCCCTCTTATCATTTATATACCTGATTCCGCTGTTCATGAACTGAGTCGCGTAGACACGCTCCAAACAAGTACCAACACGTCAGTTCATAAAATTGTCATTCGCACATCAACTATAGCATCAACAGTATGGGGTGTAGTGTAGATCCTTGGGAGTCCGAAGGTGACTGGCGCGCGGCAGACGCGTCAGCAACAGGCGGTTTAAGAGGTGGAGCTAGCAAGCGCATGCGTGGTACGAAACCTCGTTGCCGTGGTAACCACCCTCCGAATGTTTGTGATTTCGTAATACACCCATTTCTGAAAGAAAACTTCCGTGATTGATGCGTAACGTTCAATAATTGTGTTTGGGTGTTTCATGAAGTAACTAGTAAGGCTTTTAGTTGATATTACGCTTCGAGTTTACTCGCTTTTCAAAGGTTAAAGTAAGACTTCGGAGCTTGACAAAGACGTACTTAATCAATGTTTGGAGAAAACATAAAACCGTGGGTTTACAATACGTTTTGTACATGAAACTTTGCCTTGTCTGATATTCTATTTGGTAGACATTCAATTGTGGTGTACCAGCTGTATCAACTGTGAACGTTATTATGTGGCTTATACGTCATATTAAGCATAAGGACTTTTCGAATTTAAACTGTTGTGAGACATACTAACATTAAATCATTTTACGGTTTAGACTCACTTGTCGCGCGAGTGACTAAAACAAGTGAGACTAAACCGTAAAATGATTTAATAAGGACTTTTCTCTGGTGGAAAGCCACATATTTGTTAGAAGTCCGTTGTGCTCGATGAAGTTATTTAAATTGATAAAATATAAAGAAATAAGTGTTTAACAAAAATACTGCGCACACGGATAAGCTGTAAATTTAATAGTAAAAAAAAAAACTTAAATAACATAAAAAACAATAGAATGCGCTCAAAAATATCAGATCGCTATTGAACAATAAGTGGTACACTCAAATTATCCCGGATTAAGGTGAGGCGAATCGTTTTTGCATTTCAATCTGTTTGTAGAATTATACGTTCCAACATTCAATCATCCGCTATAGCACCACTTAATTTAATTGAAATAACAATCCTATTAGATTTTCTCTATTATTATTTTGAAATCTAAAAAGGTTTTTGTCAAAAATATCATATTTGATACAAGCTTTTAACCTTTCTTTCATGGAGACTATATAAAGGAGCCAAATCTCTATGTATAAAAAGTGTCCATCAAAAAACAGTAATTAGGCGGCGCCACCATACACCGAAATACTACCAAAAACAACCTACGTAATTTGGTCGGGTTATTTGTTGCCTTATATGGTTCATGTTATACTCATGTCCCAGACCCTAACTAGCGCCACCGGAGAGATTAGGAACTATTATTTAAAGTTGAAAGCGGTCACTTTTGCAAAAATTCTGCCATAAGAGATTGGCATCCTTTTCTATACCATCCATACTTTCTTTAGAGTTCTTATGGCCACCTCCTAATGTCCATCATCACAGATAAGCTTGATAGTACCATAATATTGCATTGTACCCGACTTACCTACATATATTATGTACCTGTTAAGTTTTAGCTCAATCGAATAATGCCAATGCCAATGTTAATCGAATTTAAACTGTTGTGAGACATACTAACATCAAAGATAGATATAACTCCGTAATAGATGGATACAGTCTAAGGAAAAAACGTGCCTCGAAAATCACGAAAATTTGATTCTCGATCAGATGGCGCCACTAGTTTTGGCCTACACTCGTATAGAGGGCGTTGACTGTTTCGTTTGTTATTTATAATTTTAACGCATACCAGTGAAAGAACATGGGTCAAAATCATATAAAAATAATTAATGCAAATAAAAAAATCATTTATCCATATTTAAATACATTTTATCGTATTTTTATAAATCTTCATTTTTAGTTTTAAATTGTGTCGACAGATGGCAGTGAATTTACTGGGGTTACAAAATTTATTATGACAGTACCGCTCTAGTATAAGTTACTCTATGATACGAGCTTTTAACCTTTCTTTAAAGTTCTTATGGCCACCTCCTAATGTCCACCATCACAGATAAGCTTGATATATAGTACCATAATATTGCATTGTACCCGACATACCTACATATATTATGTACCTATGTTAAGTTTTAGCTCAATCGAATAATGCCAATGCCAATGTTAATCGAATTTAAACTGTTGTGAGACATACTAACATTAAATAATTTCACGGTTTAGACTCACTTGTTTTAGTCACTCGCGCGACATGTTTCGGAGAGCCTAGGTCTCCTTTCTCAAGCGCTAATAGTGAGAGCAGCGTTCACGACGACCGAAACATGTCGCGCGAGTGACTAAAACAAGTGAGTCTAAACCGTGAAATTATTTATCAGATTGGATCCGAACATACATACATTGCAAGTTAAATAAAAGCTTATAAATATATAACATTTCAAAATATTGTGTAAATGGTGCCTAGCGACATCTATCGTAAAAGTCCGATTAATTAACGACTTCTTATACTATTCTTCAAACTGGAAGGGTACGATGATAGATGTCACCACCATACAATTTATAACCTTAAAATGCCAAATATCGCAAAATTGTGTTGTACTGACAATACTGACATATGTCATCGTATCCTTCCAGGTTGAAAAATACTAATAAGACGTCTACAAATCGGAATACGTTGTTAGGGTTCCGTACCCAAAGGATAAAAACGGGACCCTATTACTAAGACTCCACTGTCCGTCTGTCTGTCACCAGGCTGTATCTCATGAACCGTGATAAATAGACAGTTGAAATTTTCACATATATTGTATTTCTGTTGCCGTTATAACAGCAAATACTAAAAACAGAATAAAATAAATATTTAAGTGGGGCTCCCATACAACAAACATGATGTTTTTGCCGTTTTGTGCGTAATGGTACGGAACCCTTCGTGCGCGAATAAAGTCCTCAGTTGAAGAGCACTATACCCGTACCTAACCTCATTCATAACAAGGTCCTCACAAAGTTAGCTTATAAACATAATTTAAAAAAAAAAGCACGTACGTAACATATACCGAGGGCAAAAGAGACATATCCCCAACTCATTTCAACTTCCAGCGCTCAGAAGCTCGTGTCAGCTTCAACTTCGTTTAGAAAAGTGAACTTTATAATCCACTAGCGAAAGTTGCTTTTGTATTGCCCGTTTAAGTACGATACGAGGTTGGGCAAGTAATGGAAATTTACTGGAGTTTGTCGTAAAAACTTGCAGCGTAAAACACGTTCATTAAGACTTCGGTAAGTGACATACTCGACGAGGTATGTAGGTGCTATACGGCGCCGCAGACTGGTAGAAAAGCAACCTCATAATTGGCATTACGTGCCAACAAATTTATTAGGGTTCCGTACCCAAAGGGTAAAAACGGGACCCTATTACTAAGACTCCACTGTCCGTCTGTCTGTCTGTCTGTCTGTTTGTCTGTCTGTCTGTCCGTCTGTCCGTCTGTCTGTCTGTCACCAGGCTGTATCTCATGAACCGTGATAGCTAGAGAGTTGAAATTTTCACAGATGGTGTATTTCTGTTGCCGCTATAACAGCTTTTGAGATGTGGTTGTGGAGAAGAATGGAGAGAATAAGTTGGACGGAGAAAAAACGAACGAGGAAGTGCTGCGAATTGTGGGAGAGAAGAGAAACCTGCTGAGAACCATAGAAAATAGACGAAGCAGAATGATATGTCACTTGATAAGACACGACACTTTCTTTAACACTATATTAGAAGGCAAGATAGAAGCGAGAAGAGGCCGCGGAAAACCACGAGCAAGCTACACACAACGACTGAAAGCGAAAGCAAATGTCGTGTCTTACAGGGACCTAAAGAACCTGGCCGAGGACCGAGAAAACTGGCGCATACTCCACCGACAAGAGCCATGCTCTTAAATTATGATGATGATGATATAACAACAAATACTAAAAAGTACGGAACCCTCGGTGGACGAGTCCGACTCGCATTTGTCCGGTTTTATTTATAATCATAGCCTGGCTTTTCGAGGGAAAAAGTGTACCAGTGCTAGTGATTAATTCAATATCGACTTAGGTGTTATCGATGTCGATAGAAAGCAATTTTTGCTACCAACTACTATTATTATATATTATTTTTGATACATAAATAAATCATTTTTCTTTTTTTTTTCAACTGGGCTACCGAAGCTTACCAGAAGCGTTCGATTTTTTCCATTCCTTACTTTTTTTAGGTTCCCGTACCCAAAGGGTAAAAACTGGATCCTAACTAAGACTCCACTGTCCGTCTGTCTGTCTGTCACCAGGCTGTATCTCATGAACCGTGATAGCTAGACAGTTGGAATTTTCAAATTATGTATTTCTTTTGCCGCTATAACAACAAATACTAAAAACAGAATAAAATCAATATTTGTGGGGGTAAATATTCCATACAACATACAACAAACGTGATTTTTTTGCCGTTTTTGGCGCAATTGTATTGTACGGAACCCTTCGGCGCGAGTCCGACTCGCACTTGACCGGTTTTTTGTTGTGACGTTCTTGAACGGAGATGCGAAGAGACGTGCGGGAATCAATTTCTTTTCATTCTTACGAGGGCGGGATGATAAGTATGTATGTATGTATAAACTCTTTATTGTACAAAGACATAGAACACAAATATGGCACAGAAATTGACGCTTGTACGCGTCCAAGATGAAGCCCGACCCGGACGTCCAAAAAGCGTTACTACTCCGCAAATTGTAAACAAAGTACATGATATGGTTTTGGCAGATCGGCGATTAAAGCTATCAGAAATAGCTGACGCTATAGACATCTCAAAAGAACGGGTACATCATATTCAGAGTGAAGAATTAAATATGAAAAAGTTATCGGCTCGTTGGGTGCCGCGATTGCTTACGCAGGACCAAAAAAGGATTCGGGTGCAAAACTCAAAGCAATGTTTGGAGAGTTTTCAGAAAAATAAAGCTGATTTTTTGCGTCGATTTGTAACAACAGATGAAACATGGGTTCACCACTAAAAAAACTCAATCAAAACAGTGGACTGAATCTGGATGTCCGGCTCCAAAAAAAGCCATAGCAGTAAAGTCGGCGGGAAAGGTGATGGCTTCCGTATTTTGGGATGCAAAAGGAATTATAATGATAGATTACCTCCCAAAAGGTCAGACTATAAAGGAGAATACTACGTTAATCTTTTAGATAAGCTTCATCAATGTATTCAGGAAAAGCGACCAGGTTTAGCCAAAAAAAAATCATCTTCCATCAAGACAACGCTAGGGTCCACACTCTTTGTTAAAGCCATGGCAAAAATCAGAGTTTTGAATGATTCACGGTTAGTTTCACTAGACTTATATTAACCGGGATATAGACCGTGATTACCTTTTGTATTATTTGTGAGCTCCCGATATTGACGAGTGTGAACGCGACCGGACCAACAAGTGTGAATGCGACCGTTGGTAACGTTGTAAGTGAACGCAGCCGACGCGCAAGAATGAGGGTAGACAGAGCGCTGTCTACACAACTTTGACACCCACCCGCTATCTTCAGTCATCCGTGAACATGATGCATGTAACTGCGTCGAAATATCGGGAGGTCACAAATAATACAAAAGGTAATCACGGTCTATATCCCGGTCAATATAAGTCTATGGCAAAAATCAACGAATTGAACTACGATTTGCTGCCCCATCCCTTATTCGCCTGATCTGGCACCATCAGACTTCCACCTGTTCCCTAAATTGAAAACTTTTTTGGGTGGACAGAAATTTGCCACAAATGATGACGTCATAGCCGCCGTAGAAGAGTATTTTGAAGGCCTTGAAACGAGTCATTTTATGGAGGGCATTACTGCTTTAGAACGAAGATGGAATAAATGCTTAGAAATACACGGAGACTACGTACAAAGATAAAATCGATTTGTTTTTCTTTTTAGGCTAGTTTCTTATCATCCCGCCCTCGTACTTTGACTGTCACTGCAGACACCGTTCATTTCGGCTGTGTGATGGTTAATGTTAAACTGCGCTTCACCGCGAAAGTTATATCGCGGCCATCAAACGGCGGGCATAGCGTAATGAACATTACCGGTTAAAATAGTTGGCATCACTCTAAACGCCTTGATTTGCTGCACAAAAATGTTAACGTAACTTTTTTTATGATACAGAAGGCAAACGAGCAGACATATCGCCTGATTGCAAGACTACGCATTGATGGGTTTGCTGATTAATTTAAGTATCCATAGATCTACTTCCTAATAAGGAGATATGTTTATGTCAGGCGTATTCATCAGATCGGTTTGTAACGAATTGGTATTACCATGTCGCAGTACTACTGCATTTCGAAATAGCTTCAAATATACAGCACCGAAATGCTGGAATAATATACCTCCACCCCTCAAAAACTTAAATACAGTAAGTAGTTTTAAATTGCGGATTAAACAACATCTTATAGCAATACAAAACTCGCTACCTCCTGGTACTAGACCCACGCCGTCATATTTAAAATTATTATATCTATGCACCTTATGTCTTTATTTATTTTTATCTATATTAAGTATTTTTGCACTAATCAATCAATCAATCAATCAAATGAATCAATCAATCATAAGCTCATATATATATTGCGGTTTAAACAATATCTTTTAGCAATACAAAACTCGCTACCTCCTGGTACTAGAGCCACGGCTACATATTTAAAATGATTATATTTATGCACTTTACGTCTTTATTTATTTTTATCTATATTACACAATTAGCTTGTATTTTATCATGCAATAGGCCCCAGGTCAATTTAAGTGTATTAATTATAAAACTTTACAGTATAAACCGGACGGGTCGCTGCATGCATTAAAGAGATGAAAGTATGATCCCGAGGATTATCCACTTAATGCGTCGCGAGGCGTCCGAGTCATGTGCGTGGGCGATTTTTATATTTTTACAGTACCTTTACCGCACTAGTGCAGTAATTAGAATTTTAAGGTGCCTATGTCGAAAATTTAAAGGGCCATTTATATACAAACAGCAACACTCTTAACTGTCCATCGGTGGACCTTATGCCTGAATAATTGGACAATGGTACTGTAAAACGTTGTACGATTCACGTGAGAATTTCCTACTTTTCGCACTTGTATCGTAATATACTATTATCACACTTGCGCATAAAAAAATGACTTTTTTCACACATGATTATATAAAGAGTGTATTTTCCGATATTGAGTTAAAGTTCCGTTCCGTTTTGATACCTACACAAAAATACAATGGAGTGACCTTCGGCGGGCCGCTCCCCGCACTGCGCGCACCGGCACAACGCTAGGGTTGCCGACGCTTAGAAATGATAAACAACAATAGGTATTTATCATGAGAATCATTAGAAATGACCAATACCCAAATTATATAGGTATTTATCATTTCTAACAGCGGAGTGAAATAAAATGAAATCTAAACCTTAAATTATGTATTTTAGTCATTCATTCATTCATTTACAACTGTTTTACTTTGTAACTATAAATTTGTCGTAATAAACACTACATGTTTAATGAAAGAAATTCAATAGTAAGTACCTACGTAGCTTGTAACTATCGTAAAAATTGCAAGTGCGGCGCGCGGTGACGTGCGTGCGTGAGCGCATGTGGCAACCAACTGGCTTGCTTTTCTACCGTGAACGGGAGGCGATTTGTAGGTATAAATCCGAGCTCGCGCGGAGAGTTCCATAGGCCTGCCTTCACACTTTCAAGTAAGGTTTACATTAGCTCGACTGCGCCCGTGATCTTGGCGTGTCAGTGACGTTTTTATTAACGCTTTACGTTCAAAGGGTTAACCGCCGTCCCGCAAGGCTAATATAGTTCCAAAGACCACTTATCGCCGACACCACATGTTTCAAACTCTGTGATATATCGACCTCCAACTTACTAGGCAATCTCACCTTGCAGCCCAGACTTGGACTAAGTACTTGTTACGAATGAGTTAGAGCGTTTAATAAGTTAAGTATCAAGTTTTGTAAGTATAGTCCGCATCTTCTCAAATGACTTTTTTGTCAAAGAACCTAATCTATTAAACAAAAGCCTGTGTTCTTTTTGTGCGTGCGCGTGCCTATTGTTGGTAAGCGCATGCCACTCGCTGATACACAATGGTCACGTGCTTTGGCAAGTAATATCGTCTTAATTATAATGACTTTTGTCAAAGAACCTAATCTATTAAACAAAAGCCTTTGTTCTTTTTGTGCGTGCGCGTGCCTATTGTTGGTGAGCGCATGCCACTCGCTGATACACAATGGTCACGCGCTTTGGCAAGTAATATCGTCTTAATTATCGTACTACAAATACAGGAAAAAATCTGAAAACTAGATTTAAAAAAAATAGTTAAATTTGTACGTAACGATGGGCGAGTACGTTTCGCACTAGGCCGTTTCTTTTTTCATAACTCTGTTTGATGCATGTGCGTCCCAGTTGAAAAACTGCATTATTTTATTTACTTTTGTGTTAGCTTTTGTGTATCGTACAGTCGCCATCAGATATATCGGAGCGGCCGAGCTGCTCAAAATATCTGAACACGCACTCTAACGCCTTGACAATAGAGGCGTGTTCAGATATTTGTGAGCACCTCGGGCGCTCCGATATATCTGATGGCGACTGTACTATCAGGAAATCTAGTATAACGAGTCTATTTTATGATTTGATTGGTGTACACTCAGCAGCAATGATATCAATATACCTATATTATAACTTGTTTAGTGAGCCAAATGTAATTTAATCATGTGTTTTTTATTTTAAAAGATAAACTACATCGATCAGCAAATTTAACTGCCTGCACTCTTAGTAATATCCTCAAAATATCACAACCATATGACCACCATTAAAACTCGAATACGGCGCAAGGTACATTGTTCACTTTGGCATAAACCCGTCCAGCTATGACACGCTGGTACAGCAAGATAGATGATGCACGGATCTAGTGCATTTCTGTGTCACTGTCACAATCGGACACCAAGTTTGAATAGGAATTCTTGGTTCAGTTTTGCATTGCAATTTCGTTGTTGTGCGGTGTGCGCCTTTCATTACCTAGCGCGGAAGAGGAAAGGTTTATGCTAATATTTATTGCACAATTTTATCAATACCTATAATAATGATATTGATTTAAACTTTTACGATTTTTACTCATTATTATTCACAACGACGGGACTTAATCACGTAAAATAAGTTTTAAATTTGCCGCCGACGTTTCGAGGACGGCGTTCGAGGGTTTCGAGGAATTTAAAACTTATTTTACGCGATTAAGTCCCGTCGTTGTGAATAATAATAATGATATTTATAAAATTTTGCATAAAATACCTATTAATGACTTTGTTTGATAAAACATATATATTTCATGTTTACTTACGTATACATCTTGCTTCATTATAATCAGCTTTCGTGCAATCCATTTTTTTTTCAAAACACCCTTGAGAGAACTTACCTGAAACGAAACAAACAATTTTAATTGGTTAAAAATAAAGTCATTAGAAAGGATATAAACGGTAATACGTTCAAAAGAGGATTAAATCAAGTACCCTCGTTATTAGCAATCTTTACGTACAAAAATATAAATTTTAGCAATTAAAGTATTGATTTGTTTATATTTGTTAGAGCGGTTTTAGACTAGCGTTTTATAAGAGCATATGATACGCATACGCGCGCGTAAGCTTGTATAGACCAAATTTAGGGAAAAATAACACACATATGGGTGTATTAGGCCTGAAATAAATGACAATTTAAGTTAATTTAATTTAATTTAATTTATAACAATCTTTACGTACAAAAATATAAATTTTAGCAATTAAAGTATTGATTTGTTTATATTTGTTAGAGCGGTTTTAGACTAGCGTTTTATAAGAGCATATGATACGCATACGCGCGCGTAAGCTTGTATAGACCAAATTTAGGGAAAAATAACACACATATGGGTGTATTAGGCCTGAAATAAATGACAATTTAAGTTAATTTAATTTAATTTAATTTATAACAATCTTTACGTACAAAAATATAAATTTTAGCAATTAAAGTATTGATTTGTTTATATTTGTTAGAGCGGTTTTAGACTAGCGTTTTATAAGAGCATATGATACGCATACGCGCGCGTAAGCTTGTATAGACCAAATTTAGGGAAAAATAACACACATATATTAGGCCTGAAATAAATGACAATTTAATTTAATTTAATTTAATTTAATTTATAACGCGCGCGTAAAGCTCGTAAAAAACCAAACATGTCACGCGAGTGACTAAAACAAGTGAGACTAAACCGTGAAATTATTTAATGTTAGTATATGTCTCACAACAGTTTAAAATCGACTAAATTCGCGTTGATTGACGGATTTATTATTATTATTGTTGGGGTGTTGTGGGCCTGTGAGTGTCACGTCGACCAATCAGTGATCTATTGTGACGGCCCTTTAAAGTTCGTTACTAATGCCCGTTGAGTCCAGAAAATTCCAGATTCTTTGGGCCGTAATGTTCTGTACCTCATAGGGTTGCAGTATGTGCCGCCCCGAGTGGATACTTCTTTTTGACATTAGTGGTCCACAGGAACAGAGAATGTGCATTGCAGTCTCCTCTGACTCCTGGCAGAACCTGCATGTCGCATCCTGTTTCTTCCCAATTCGGAACATGTGTTTGTTCAACTTACAGTGTCCAGTTGATGACGGATGGTCAGCTGGCGCAATTGGTAACGCATTGGACCGGCAATCCAAGGATGTGGGTTCGAGTCCAACGTTGACCAGAGTTAATCATGGTTGATTTTTTCATTGTGATTGACATCTGTATATACAATTTATAGATGTCAGTCGAGCGTGCATTTCGATCGTACTTGTCCGTACATGTATTGGCGCGCTGGAAGCAGGGGCGACTGACATCATTCAGATATCATTTCGATGTCACAAAGGTTGAATTACAGTTTTGAATGATTCACGGTTAGTTTCACTAGACATATTGACCGGGATAATAGACCGTGATTACCTTTTGTATTGTTTTTGAGGTCCCGATATTTCGACGCAGTTACATGCATCTTGTAACAAACAATCAATATCTTCCTCGCGTTGTCCCGGCATTTTGCCACGGCTCATGGAAGCCTGGGGTCCGCTTGGCAACTAATCCGAAGAATTTTATTGGCGTAGGCACTAGTTTTTACGAAAGCGACTGCCATCTTCCAACCCAGAGGGGAAACTAGGCCTTGTTGGGATTAGTCCGGTTTCCTCACGATGTTTTCCTTCACCGAAGAGCGACTGGTAAATATCAAATGATATTTCGTACATAAGTTCCGAAAAACTCATTGGTACGAGCCAGGGTTTGAACCTGCGACCTTCGGATTGCAAGTCGCACGTTCTTACCGCTAGGCCACCAGCGCTTGTAACAAACAATACAAAAGGTAATCACGGTCTATTATCCCGGTCAATATAAGTCTAGTGAAATGTTGAATTGACTTCTTTGTTTCTCCCAGTCAGGACTTAAAAAGAAACACTAGAACTATTTTCGAGGCACGTTTTTTCCTTAGACTGTATCCATCTATTACGGAGTTATATCTATATCTTTTATAATATGCTAAATATTAAATCAATCCTTGTGAAAATAAAATTAACTACCTAATTTATAACAGTAAAACCAAAGATAGATATAACTCCGTAATAGATGGATACAGTCTAAGGAAAAAACGTGCCTCGAAAATCAAGAAAATTTGATTCTCGTTCAGAGGGCGCTACTAGTTTTGGCCAACTGTCGTATAGATGGCGTTGACGGTTTCGTTTGTTATTTAACAATTTTAACGCATATCAGTGACAGAACATGGGTCAAAATCATAAAAATAATTAATGCAAATAAAAAAATCATTTATCTATATTTAAATACATTTTATCGTATTTTTATAAATCTTCATTTTTAATTTTAAAGTGTGTCGACAGATGGCAGTGAATTTACTGGGGTTACAAAATTTACTATGACAGTACAGCTCTAGTATAAGTTACTCTATGCTAGAATGAAGCTTTCTACGAATCAGCTAATAAACTAATCCCTTTAACTAATCAGCTAAAGAAAAATCAGTACCAAAAAATAAACAATGTTTTCGTTGCCGATCACTCGGATAATTTGATTAGCCATTAAGAAACGTGTAATATTACAATCCGGAGGAGTACGGCAAGTCATTTGTTACCAGCTTATTACGGCGCCCTCTGGGAGGCTGAGATAGGTTGCCTAGGGAACCTGGTGTGGTACCTAAAGGTGCTGGATGTGTCTCGGAAAAATATCCATACATAATATTTTAAATGAGAAAGTCTGTCTGTCTGTGTGTTCCCTCATCACGCTTAAACCGCTGAATCGATTTAGATGGGCATAGAGATAGGTTGAGTCCCTGAGAAGGACATAGGATAGTTTTTATCCCGAAGATCATCCCTTAAGAAAGTAAAAAGCGGGGTGGAATTGAGATAATTAATGAAGTGCCTGCTAATTTGTGTGCATAATATGACCAAATTGAATGATTGCTATGAGAATTTTTCCAGGCGCTATACTTACTTTAGCTGATGTTACTAAGTCCACGCAGACGAAGTCGCGGGCAAAAGCTAGTTTAAAATAAAATGAGATGAAATGTAAGGAACAAATTATTATTATCCTTATAGGGATAAGCTCGCCTTTGTACCTAAATTTATATGAATTTCATGTTAACAATTTTTGTTTTGTACAATAAAGTGATTTACTACTACTACTATTAATTTGAGCGTTTGTTAATTCTGATAAGAGGTAGAGTTAGACCAGGGACAAGTTTGCAACGATTTTGATAGCACACGCAGAAGGCCACCAAAACGAAAAGAATATAATATATACAGGGGAAATAATTCACGTATGAGCAAATTTTGGCATAGTTGTAGGGAATGGTGTATAAACATACTAAAAGTACCCGAGGGTGGGGGTGAAGATATCTTTTAAACGGTGGCCCGTAGCAAATACTGAATCTTTTTTGTAGAAATGTTTATGTAGATTACTTATGTAGTAGAACATTTTTTGCTACGGACCACCATTTACGGATTGATAACCCTTCGCGCCTTAACTTTTTCGGGTTCCGTACCCAAAGGGTAAAAACGGGACCCTATTGTGCTATTACTAAGACTCCGCTGTCTGTCAACAGGCTGTATCTCATGAACCGTGATAGCTAGACAGTTGCAATTTTCACAGATGATGTATTTCTGTTGCCGCTATAACAACAAATACTAAAAAGTACGGAACCCTCGGTGGGCGAGTCCGACTCGCACTTGGCCGGTTTTTTTTTAAATTTGCCTCTTTTTTCTACTGGCGGAAATGGCTTGACTGACTATATTTTAAACTGGGTCTATCTCGAGTCTTTTTTTTTGTTGTTTTATACTACGTCGGTGGCAAACAAGCATACGGCCCGCCTGATGTTAAGCAGTCTCCGTAGCCTATGTACGCCTGCAACTCCAGAGGTGTTACATGCGCGTTGCCGACCTAACACTCCTCTCCCTCGTTGAGCTCGTGCAACCTTACTCACCGGGTCTATTTTGTTACCTTATTTTCGAGGTTTCACTGGTTTTCTTTACGTCGGGCAGTAACACAATTGTCTTACTGTCACATCAGTTAGTCGCGACTACGACCAGTGTGTATTTAATATCCATGCCACATCCAGTAACATCTCTAGGCGATCCCAGGCGGTAGATTTAAATTACACTCCGTGATTGTGAGCAGTTTGCATATCGTTGTAATTGCCGGAGATGGATCCGCGATCCGAGAATACAAATAGGCTGGGTACAATCATTTCTGCCACTTTCTCCGTTAATTAGCAGAGGTTTTTAACGGATTTTATTTACAAGTTTTGGGAACAAATCAAATTATTTTATTAAATATTTTGATTTGTGTTTTTTTAAGTAGTCACACTACTATATATAAATTAAAAACTGTAATAGATGTCATATATTTAAGAAAAAGTGACGAAGCCCTCCAGTGGTGAAGGCCGGATTCGAACCGGCGTCTTTAGCTATCGCGGCTAACGCCATGAACCCCTAGGCCACCCCGCCACGGCGGTGGATTTTATTTAATTTATAAAATCTTGAATTTAGGAATGTATTTTTTTGTATTTACATAATTATACTCATGGACAAAAGATGAATGCAAACAAAGGTTTAATTACTGGATGACAGCACCTAAAGTAATTTCACAATTAGTATTTTAACTTTTTTTTGCGTTGCGAAATTTGTGTATATATTTGTGTTGTATATTATGTGAATATAATTACCCACTTCTTATCCACGTGATGAAGAAGACGTTAGTTTTTAATCATTAAATGTGGTATTTTCTATAAAAAGGGACCTTATTGTCGATGGCGCTTACGCAATTATAAACGATGCTCCGATATAAATACAATGCCGCGCGACGCTGTGCGGCGTAAGCGCCATCGACAATAAGGTCCCTTTTCATAGAAAATGCCCCAAATCGTTTAAAATGATGTTGACACATAAAACAATTGCGGCAAATCCGTACTGTGTAGCTTAGTTTGTAATAGTGACTGTTCCCGGTTCGAATCCCGGGAATCACATTAATTTGTGTGACTAGCATCACATACACCCTGCAGGTTATGGGCCCGTCTGTGTATAACAGCCTACCGGGTCCAATTAAAAAGGATGCAGCTTCCATAGTGGCCTACGTACCGTAAAATGGTCCTACTTTGCTCCAATATTTGCTCCACTTTAAGGAAATTTTGAATATTTTTTTAAACTGTTCATTATTAAATATTTAGACGAATTGAATATTTAGAAGAACATCTTATGTAACATATTTTATCGGTAAATCGACTTTATGACATGTTGTTTAATAATAAA
The DNA here is from genome assembly GCF_947568885.1 of Cydia strobilella. Lineage (NCBI taxonomy): Eukaryota > Metazoa > Arthropoda > Insecta > Lepidoptera > Tortricidae > Cydia > Cydia strobilella. Next base: position 35,754,139 of record NC_086041.1, read on the forward strand.
ACAAAGCTATGATAGCACAATATACCCATTGTTTGGGGTATTTTTGCTCCTACCTATAGTTTACTTACTAAGGGGTGCAAAGTTACCCCATTGTGCGCCAAATGTATAGGCCCCGTCAAAAAAGAAAAATAATTTTATGTCTAACGTAGCAATGCAAAATATATACAATTTCGTTCAACCGAGTTAAATAATAATATAGAAATAATATTGTCTTCGGTTACCGCGATAGTTACTCATGTAATAAAACTATGAAAACGGATTATATCGCGTATATTGAATTTATAATACATCCCGACGTTTCGAACCCTTTACAGCGTAGCTGTATTGTATAACTAGACTTATGAACCGATTTTGCATGTACAACCAGCCTTAAAGTTTATAGTCTATATGATGGTTCATTATTTTTAGTATGTGGGTATTTTTGCACTTTGTAGTTTTTCCTCAGTCACCCGTTGACCACGAACGCTGTAAAGGGTTCGAAACGTCGGGATGTATTATAAATTCAATATACGCGATATAATCCGTTTTCATAGTTTTAATATAGAAATGTTTGAATTAGACGTTATGTAAGTCCTTTTTTGAATTGGAGCATTGTTTCCCACCAAGGAGCAAAGTAGGACCATTTTATAGGATATTTTGGACGAGTTTTACGAGCTTCCCAGTCAATGAGTTTAATAATTCCTGTTACCTAATTTATTCCTGTATTTTTCCTGGATGTCAAATTCGTTAATGACTCCTCCTTCTTTGGCCAACCCTCTTCCCAGCTCATCTAAGGTCGGGTCTCCTTGTACGTTTGCGCCAAAGAGCTCTGGTTCTGGATTGTCTGCGTAGTTAGGCTGTCCTGGTTCATCTCTTTTTGTACTTTGGTCCACCAAGTAGCGGGGGGTCTACCTCGTCCTCTGGGTCGGTTTGGTATGTTCAGGACCTTTTTGACTACATAGTCATCTTCTCGCCTGGAAATGTGTCCAAGCCAGCGTAGTCGGCTTTTCTTTATTTTTTCAGCTATTGGAGCTACTTTAAAGGATCCCCTCACGTGTTCGTTGCGAACTTTGTCCAGACGTGAATTCGTTAATGACTAATTTAGATTTTTATTATTTTTGTTGTTGGTTAACTTACAAATCTTCTGTCATGTTCTTATATTCTCTTTATAACATGTGGTATCTTTAATGAAGCCACAACCGGAGTATCAACATAATTTACCGCACACAAAATAAAACCGAGGCTTAAACACGGGCACTGTAAGAACAGGCCTTTGTCAACTTCCCGTAATAATATTGGAGCACCGTTTCATCCTTTACGATTCAATAAACAATTTCATTTCCCAGACAATATTTATTATTTACTCTACACATTGATAAGCGAGGTATATTCAATTTCGTTGCAAAGTCGTTCTGATGAAATATATGTACGCCGTATGGTTATAGTGAATTTATGGTCGGGCCATATCGCGGTGGGAGAGTAATTTCAGAAGATGGGACACACGGTCTTAGAGGTTGGTCCAGAACCCCCTAATTACCGAAAAGATAGTCAAGTTCATATATATATAATAACTGTAAGGACAAACTGAAATAGATATTCTAAGAACAAATTAAATTATTTTCTATGAAAATATTTTAATTTGTGTTTTTTCAAGTAGACACACTACTATTTAAACTATAAACTGAAACCACCATACTGTTCTACCTTAGAGATGGCCAGGGGGCGCCACAAGCCTTCGGGAAATTGTCATATACTTGAAAATTTCGACCCATGCCACCGTGACCGGATAGCCTAGCGGTTCAGGCACCTGTCCGGTAAATGCACGCTGTTTAGGTTCCAGCTCTGGCGGCTGGAGGCTTTGGTCATTTTTTCCTTCGTATATGATATTTATTTCAGTAAACTGAAATAGATGTCATAATTTATACTAAAGAAAAAGTGACGAAGCACTTAGTGGCGGAGACCGGATTCGTACCGGCGCCTTTAGCTATCGCGGCTAACGCCATGAACCTAATCTTCCTGGTTTAGCCCATTGGTTGTTAGAGTATGCCTTACGCCATTAAGCCCGCCATTTGTGCTATCATTTATCGTACAATAAAGATCAAATAAATGAATAACCCCAGGGGCACTCCTTCGGTTCACTATTGTGTTGCAGAAAGTTTTTTGACATAATGATACTTGGCAGAAATGTCGTTTGGCAGAATTACCTTTCACATACTGCTTTTCGCATAATATTACTTTGCAGAATTTCTTTTTGCATAATATTATTTGGCAGAAAACCCTAACGTAACCCACTTAGAAAATTCTGCCAAATATTATGCGAAATGACTATTATGATAAGTATATATCTATGCGAAAGTATCATTCGACTAAAAGTTTTCTGCGATACGCGATATGCAAAGTGTATTTCTGACAAATAATATTCTGCCAGATGAGGGGAACCCCACTCCTTCACATGGGTTTAATTATGTTGTTGTTAATTTGTTCCCAAAGTTGAACTGTAAGTACTGTATTCGTTTTACAATTCACCAGCTCAAACCGAATATATTTTTATTTAAAGAGGAATTTATGGTGCGACCATATATTAGGTACGTTTCAAACGACTAAATAAAACTCCAATTATGTACAAGACATGTTTACGCTTAGCGACCGTACGTACACAAGTTACTGTGAGTAATTTAGGGATCGTTAGTCTGCTATGACTCTGTTATTCTGTGTCAACGAGAAATAAACAGGTTCATTAAGGTGTTTCGGTATGTGGCGCCGGCATCAAAACATGTTGGATGAATGCTGCAGGGATGTACAGTCGCCATCAGATATATCTAAGCGGGCAAGGCTCTCACAAATATCTGAACACGCCTCTATTGTCAAGGCGTTAGAGTGCGTGTTTGGATATTGTGAACACCTCGGCCGCTCCGATATATCTGATGGTGGCTGTACCAGCATATGTCTTAAGCGTTTTAAAACTCATTATTTCAATGTTTAGAAATTGACTCACTATATATCCAACTTCAATTTCAAGAAGGAGGTTCTGTATATTTCATTTTTATTTTATTTCATTTATTTGCACACATGGACAACATGTTAAGTATTTACACCAATTTTTGTGAACATGTACCCTGGAAGGATGTAGCAACATAAGTACTTAACACTAAAAACTACAAACTAAACTTAAAAATAAAATAATTAACTTACAATAAAATTAATTGTTTTAACATTACTATTTATATGTATATTCTTCTTCTTCTTGTGCCATGTCCTCATCGGACGTCGGCGACCATATGATTGTGGCTATTTTTAAAATTCATGTCATTTTCATTCTCTAGTTTTTAGGTATTTTATTTAAGAAACGGCAACGCGCATGTAACACCTCGGGAGTTGCAGGCGTCCATAGGCTTGCGTGGCTGCTTACTATCAGGCGGGCCGTATGCTTGTTTGCCACCGACGTGGTATAAAAAAACTTGTTTGAGATTTTAGAAACTTAAGTCCTGTCTAGAGAAAATATATTATAATTTCTGGAACTTTCAATTGGCATGGTTTCACGTTCGAATTTCTCATGATTTCGTTATAAAATTATTTTAATAGCGACCAATTTAATATGTATTTAAAATTTATGACTTAGAAAAATATAGCCTTTCAAATAACTGAAAAATATTTGTAATTGCAAAGTATCGTATAATAGTAAAATTCTTGTAGAGTTAGACCAAGAAAAGTCTGCAACGATTTTGATAGAACACGTTATTTTTACGTCATAATTTCATAGAAGTTTGACGTTTAAGAGGCCAGTGTCGATTTTAGTCGCAAAAATGTAAAAGTGATAGATTTAGTCGGTGAAATTGTACACCTTTTGTTACCTAATTGAAATAACAAGTACTGGTTTCTATTAGCACGTCTTCTTATCTTACCTTTTATCAGATAAATTTATTGAAAACCGACTCACTAAATTAGTAATGTTTGCTTTTCTGATGGACGTCTAGGTAAACGCGCGTAAAGCACTGATTTTGTCGCTCTTATTTGTAAATATCGTAAAGTTTGGACTGCTAAACATGGTAATTTTGTATTACACATATCCTGTACTTGACGTTTATCAGACTACATTTTTATTATTATGACTTTGAAGTAGTGTAAATGAAAGTTAGACGAAATCAATTTTCTCCAGAAATTACTTCAAAACAAGTGACAATTTCTCTGAAAATCGACTTAATTTCAACGTAATTTTGATACTTAAACAATCAACAACATTTGCTGAAACTATTCTTATACATCAATTTATATAATTTACCACCATATTTTTTTGATGAATTTTTAAAAACTGCCTTCTTTTCATATATTACCGGTGACGCACGCTCGCGACCTCATTATTAAAAGGCAAGATGAGAAGACGTGCTAATAGAAACCAATACTTGTTATTTAGATATTACGTAACAAAAGGTGTATAATTTCAACGACTAAATTTTAAATTTTTGCTCCAAAATCGACTACGGCCTTTTAAAATAACACTTGCACTGCGTGTGCTATCAAAATCGTTGCAAACTGATCTTAGTCTAACTCTAGTTAAAACTCATAACACTGATGTTCTTACCAACTATAGTCGTGACAAATGCGCAAGTACAAAGCTTAAAAAAATACCGATTCTTCAGCGTATTTAACCTACCGCGCAATATAAAATAGGTTGTTAGGTCGTATAGCTCGATTTACGACCAGCTAAGTACAGGCCAGTCTCACGTTTCGCCCATAAAACAGATTCTTCACCCGCCATTTTGAAGAAAGGATATTTATTTTGAAAACTAGTAGGGAGTTTGGTCGTTTTGAAAGAAGAGAGCTGGCAATACTTAGCTTAACAGAACGTGTTTATTCTGACGCTAAAATAAATACATGCACCACAGACCTGTGTACTAAGTAGCTAACATCAACGCTCTTGACTGGCATTAAGGCTATCCCTCAAACTAATGACATAATTTAAAAGGCAGATGATGGCCAGTTAGCGCTGGTGGACTGGACTTTCATTCCGGAGGTCGCGGGTTCAAACCCCGGCTCGTACCAATGCGATTTTCGGAACTTACGAGATATCAGCGAAACAGTACTTCACACCAGGTCACCGGCTTTCGTTATACAAAGCACAGGTTCGACCACATATGGAGTACTGTTCTCATCTCTGGTCTGGAGCACCGAAATACCTACTTCTTCCACTTGACTCCATCCAACGTCGGGCAGTTCGTATTGTTGGCGATCCCGATCTCACAGTCGGTTTGGAACCTCTTAGCCTTCGGAGGGAAGTTGGCTCTCTGTGCTTGTTCTACCGTCTGTACAATGGGGAATATTCTGAAGAACTTTTTGATCTGGTGCCACCGTCACGATTTTACCACCGCACCTCTCGCCAAAGAAACAAAGCTCATCCTCACTTTCTTGACACGTGGCAAACCAAAAACAAGCGGGCATCTCGCTCATTTTTTCCCAGAACGTGCAAGTTGTGGAATGAGCTACCTTCTGAGGTGTTCCCTTGCGCTATGACATGGGGTTCTTCAAGAAGCAGGTATTTAGGGTTCTCAAAGGTGGGCAACGCATAAGTGGCTCCTCCGGTGTTGCTTATGTCCATGGGCGGCGATGACTGCTTCCCATCAGGCTCGTCTGCCGCGGATATCTACCTTTGTATAAATCCCTAAATTTCAACGCGTCAAACAGTAACGATGGAAAAAAGTCAGGCCGAAACTACAACAGCAAAGCAGCAGTGATTCAGGTTGGACAATGTAATTCTGACAAAAAAAATACGACCGACGGATGTTGGCAATTTTTTGTTGCGTTGCGTTGCGTTGCGCGTGTTCACAATCGTTGTATTAGTCTCTGTTAAAACCAGTATAAATTGATCTATACATTTGTCGTCCGTTTTTCTTTAAATACAAAATCAATGCTAACTACTTATGGCGTTATTCATAAACGCGTTACTGGCCTGAATTAGCTAGCTAGCTTGGCGCGCTGTTCTAAAACCCATACAAAAATAGACATAACGCAAACGCGAACGCAGTTCATCTGCGTAACTTATATTATTAAAACAGTCCCTGATGATATGCTGTGCTATTTGGCCCTAAAAAACTTCTTCGCGGAGGGAATCTTGTCAGACTGATGGTTTACAAATTTATAATAAAAATAAAAATGTGAAATATTTAGATCAATACGGTTTCACTCACTATTATTTTTAGTCGCTTTTGGCAACATGTTTCGGATTCTTCGGGAATCCTTCCTCAGGTACGAGTGTCCGCACGACGTACAACCGCCGCGGGCACTCGTGCCTGAGGAAGGATTCCCGAATAAACCGAAACATGTCACCAATAGCGACTAAAAATAATAGTGAGTGAAACCGCATTGATCTAATTTTTTTGAAATATGTCTCATGATAGTTTAATTTCGAATAAAAATGTGCTCAAAAATAAATATGAAAATTCTTCTTCTAAGTTCTAACCGGCTTAATTTCCAAGAATCCTTATAAACTATCAGATTGCCTTAGCCATCTTGTGAGATACCTGTCTAGTTTCAAGTTTAGCGATTATATTTAGTTTAGCTTCTATCGGTCCAATTCGAAAAATGCTTATAAGAGTTCACAGCGTTCCGATACCGATTTTGACACTTACAGATCGGTGTCGTACCGCTGTCACTTCTTATAAGCATTGTTCGAATCGGGTCGTCTGGTATATTATTCTAGAATGAAACTTTTATCCAAAATCCATTGAAAGCAGATATAAGAAGAAAATAAGTGTAAACAAATCTTCAATTTCTTATCTGATACTTATCCCTTTAATGCTTGCTGTCTGAGAGGGTCGCTTTGAAACGCAAAAATAAATAACTCACTTTTATGTGTTTGAGTATTTTTATGCCTTTATTTCTATGTAAATAAAGATGATGATGACGAAATATAGGATAAAACAATTGGTTTCACTTACAAATATGACAATTTGGTTAGCAGTAGCCCTCACACTAGGTCAAGCCTGTGTCGTGAGGACTAGGAAATTCAGTAGATTTATCAATAAGATGATGCGAAAAAATACAGAGAAAACACGATCAAACACGAGATCAAAGTTTATTTAGGTAAGTACAAAGTTTAAATTCACGGTGATTGGTTGTGGTTTATACAGGTTGGCTAAAAATAAGTGCATTCACGTTACCAGGGAGGTTTTGGGATTATACTGAGCCACTTTTACAATGGGACCAACGCCGAAATCGCGAAAAAAATTTGGCTGTTTCATACATTTTGGTTGATCCATTTTCTATGGGAGATTTTTTTGACCTAAACTACCGTTCTAAGAACTACCGTTAGGAAACCTGTTTTCAAATAAAAATACCGCATCCAAATTGATATATCCATTTAAGATCTACAACGGCGCCACAGACATACTTACAGACAGACATAGCGGTAAAACTTATACCACGCCACTTTTTGCGTCGGGGTTAAAAACAACACAAAAACCGAGTCGGACTCGCCCACCGAGAGTTTCGTACTTTTTACTATTTGTTGTTATAGCGGCAACAGAAATAAATCACCTGAAAATTTCAACTGTCTAGCTATCACGGTTCATGAGATACAGCCTGGTGACAGATAGACAGACGGACAGACGGACAGTGGAGTCTTAAGAGTTTGGAATGATTCACGGCTAGTACAAAAATAATACAAAAAATAATCACGGTCTATATCCCAGTCAATATAAGCCTAGTGGAGTCTTAGTAATACTAGGGTCCCGTTTTTACCCTTTGGGTACCGAACCCTAAAAGGTTGATCTACGCATTTCCGTTTTATGGAATCAGTGTCATATTTAGAATTAAACAAAACATTACAACGGTATCTAAAAAAGAGATAATACCTACTTTAAAACCTAGGTTAGGGCTTAGAACGCACTGCGATTAATTTCTTGCGGTTTCAGTCTAATTTCTTGCGGTTTCAGTCTAATTTCTTGCGGTTTCAGCCTAATTTCTTGCGGTTTCAGTCTTTTAAGTGCGTGCGCTTATAAATAATGCCGTACGTTACATTTTTTGCGGTTTCGGAAACGCTTTTAAAAAACCGGCCAAGTGCGAGTCGGACTCGCGCACGAAGGGTTCCGTACCATTACGGAAAAAACAGCAAAAAAATCACGTTTGTTGTATGGGAGCCCCATTTAAATATTTATATTATTCTGTTTTTAGTATTTGTTGTTATAGCGGCAACAGAAATACATCATCTGTGAAAATTTCAACTGTCTAGCTATCACGGTTCACGAGATACAGCCTGGTGACAGAAAGACAGACAGGCGGACAGACGGACAGCGGAGTCTTAGTAATAGGGTCCTGTTTTTACCCATTGGGTACGGAACCCTAAAAACCGCAGTGCGTTCTAAGCCTTACCCAATAACAAACTTGCTCCGAAGCTTACGAACGCTTCATTCAAACTCGACCGCAACGATGACGTCATAAAAAATTTCATAATGCGCCCCGCAGCTGATGCAATATTAAATTTTAAATATCGAACGACGTTCAATTTCGAACGGTTACTTACAAAAACTCACATCTCTATTTAATGCCATTCGAAATTAAACTTTACAGCAAACTGTTACGGTTTACTTTTATAATGTATTGGTTAAGTAATACGATGTTTAGAAAATAAAGGTGATTTGGCGTGAATCTGTGCCCGGTACGCCGGTAGTAAAAAAAGAATATACACGTCGATAAAATAACCGTTTCGGATTCTGGCGATTTGGCCGATTTGAAGATCGCACGGATGACATCTTTCGATCATCTGTATTTTGCAAGGGCCTGACAGCCTTTGATAGAGAAAGATAGTCTTATTGCGATTCCTATAAGAGGAAAGAGAAAATAGTGCCATACTTTGTCCTTATCACCGTCCGGTGGCATTATAGGTAGGAGGCGATAGCGAAATACCGAAATATATATATATATATATTTACTTGAAAATAGTTGTAGTGTATAACTAGCCTTATGAACCGATTTTGCATGTACAACATAAGTTTATAGTCTATGACGGTTCATTATTTTTAGTACGTGGGTATTTTTGCACTTTGTAATTTTTCCTCAGTCACCCGTTGACCACGAACGCTCTAAAAAGTTCGAAACGTCGGGATGTATTATAAATTCAATATACGCGATATAAAAAGTGTTATCATTGTTATCAATATTATACTAAATTTCCCTGTTATATATCACGATTTCAGAAGAATTAAAAATTCTAAACCTGTGCTAAATGGTAGCAGCAGCTAATATTATGTACGCAGAGAATGTAGAACTTTGGAGTAGATTGTCTGGAACCAAAGAAATTTAAAGCCCTTGAAATCCATCATCCAACACGTGGTCAGGAGATAGTCGAAAAAGCTCTTATAGGCAAAAAGGTTAATTTTATCCGCAAGGGCCCCCGGAATATTAAGATAAGATATATGTAGGCAATCATTTTAATGATATCTTAATATGTCCACAGCAAAAGATAAAAAATACCATAAGTTTATGAATAACATTACTGTATTAGCATTTCCCAATTATGATACCGGCACAAAATTGCGATCACTTTTTAATTTGATCCAAACTTTTATCAAAATAAATATATCAAACTTGTTTCCGTGTTTTACATAAAAACTTCAAGTATATAGCCACCGATCAAAATTCAGGAGATTTTTCGTCAGAGATATTGCGAAAATACCTTATATTAAAATGTAATAAAATTCCCCATCGCGAATATAATTCTTTGGCGCGAACCGGTCTCGGTGAAAACATACGGAGTATTGTTGGGGCGCATATGTCGTACCTATTATGAATTTGTGTAAAAACTATAGTTCAGGAGTCTTTTCAAAAGGCCTTATTTATCTATGAACACCGTACAAAAAAATAAGCCGTTTTGAAAAGACACTTCATTTGTGCTAGAATAATTTTAATCGTAGTACCAAGGTTTTTTTTTTGGAGATCCAACAGCTGGGACATTAAACATTGTAGTAGATACAGGGAGCCAAGGTAGTGTCTCAATAAATATTTAGATCAGTACGGTTTCACTCATTTATTTATGTTGTGACGATCGCGGGGACAGTGAGTGCAGTGTGCTTGACTTCGTTCGATACAGCCGCCCTACCAGACCTTCACTTAACGACTCCATCTGCGGACTGCCCCGCGCCCCCCGCCCCATCAGCGCGCGCGCAACGAGCGACGAGGCGGGCGGTGCGGGCAGTGCACGACGTACAACCGCCGCGGACACTAGTGCCTGAGGAAGGATTCCCGAAGAATCCGAAACATGTCGCCAAAAGCGACTAAAAATAATAGTGAGAGAAACCTTACTGATCTAAATATTTTGAAATATGTCTCACGATAGTTTAATTTCGATTAGTGTCTTAATACTTGATGATCACACGTACCGAGTACAGTGGCGAGGGCACCCCTCGTGTGTACTTTGTGACGAGTACTCGGTCTAGTACTCGCCGTATTCGGCCCAGTAAAATTACGAGCGAGTTACTCGGAACTTGTTTCGTTTACTAGGCCGAGTACCCACCCTCGCACTTCTCTCAGCCTACCCCGCGCCGACTCGCTCGCCAGTCTTGCCACTCCATTCGCCACTCGCCATTCGCCAGTAGCAAGCGAGCGAATAGATTTTTTTTCTTCAACATGAAAAGAAATCATGGAGACGCACTGAAGAATCTCTCTAAAGTGAGCTAACTTGTCAGGAAAAGCAAATTGCGTGTAAACACCGACTCACCCCTACTCTCTCGGCCGAGTACCAATTAGTTGTTTCGACACTGTACCTTACTCGGTACGTGTGTTCAAGGGCTTACTTATAGGTAATAAAATTACGCACAATCGCAACCGCATATTAATTGAATTAAACGAAGACAAATTAAAGATTGTATTTTTTTGCTGAACCATGGCTCAAGTTGACATTAACATCTTTTAGCTGCGAGTTTTTTGAACTACCGCACTTGATAAAATAGTAAATAATAATGAGTGAAAATCGTAAAAGAAAAACATCACAAACCTGCAGTGCTTGGAAATCTAGAAATATAAGAATAGTTACAAAGAGAAATCTTAGCACATATGCATTTCTAAAATATGGATATTAGCCGACTTACCTGTATATTTTTACCATTAGATAAATGGATCTTCTATTTACTCGCCGCAGATCCATTTCACTTCATATTTGATAAGATGATAAGGCTTAATATGAATTAAATGTTCTTGAATTTTCTATTGAACCAGTAATGTTTGCTGTTAGGTAAATAACTTTGTTAATCATTGCAATGTACATTTCTTATCTTAATTATAAATTAATAAAATTAAAATAACTTCATTCAATCAATGTGATTCAAATTGACGTATGCCTCAAAGCAAGTATTATGGATGGTATAGAATATATAGACTTTAAGAATATATAGAATATATAGTCTATATTATGGATGGTATAGAAAGGATCACAATCTCTTTTTTTTTTTTCTCTTTATTTATGGCAGAATTGTTGTAAAAGTGATTGCGTTAAGCTTTTAATAATAGTTCCTAATCTCTCCGGTGGCGCTAGTTAGGCTCTGGGACATGAGTATAACATGAACCATATAAGGCAACGAATAACCCGACCAAATTACGTAGGTTGTTTTTGGTAGTATTTCGGTGCATGGTGGCGCCGCCTAATTACTGTTTTTTGATGGACACTTTTCATACATAGAGATTTGGCTCCTTTATACAGTCTCCATGGCATATATAGAATATATAGAATATATAGACTTTAAGAATATATAGAATATATACTCTATATAGTCTCCATGGCAAGTATACTACCTCTACCTTCCATAAAGTATACTACAGAATTGCCACTTGCGTTCACCCGTGAGGGACAGAATTTACATCATGCGACCAAATTAAAAACACGTTTCAACATTCCTTACAAAATCCCAAGAATGACCTACGCAATTTAGTCGGGTTTATTGTTGCCCCACCAAGCTTTGTGGACAATGCGTTAGAAGTATGCAAAATTAATAATGAGACTATGAGAAGGACAAACAATAATAGCGCTTCTCCTCTCGTTCTGTCACCTACCATCTCGCCCTCTCCCCTGTCGCCTCTGTAGTATTGTTGATCTAAGTTATAGACATGCATAGTAGACATGACCTTCTTGGATAAATCTCCAAGAACTGGCCAAGAAGCGTTTCGTGACCTCTTTCCAAGGGCCTGGCACTCTTTGATAGAGAAAGATAGTCTTGTTGCGATTCATATAAGAGGAAAGAGAAAATAGTGCCATGCTTTGTCTTTATCACCGACCGGCCATTTTTTCATGGTCGGGTTATGGCATCATGTGGGCATCATAGCAAGGAGGCTATGGCGAAATACCGAAATTTATAAGAGTGAAAGAGAAAAGACATTGGACATGCAAACCGGATAAATTGCGTAGTATAATTTTATATAAATATTCTTTCTCTTACCCCCGGTCGCTCGGTGGCGCGTCTATAACTACTTGTATATAATATGTCTATGCCTCTTCATACAAGATTCTCAGTTTTTATTATTCCGCCACTGTATACGCGTTTGCTTACTTTTCCTTGCCAACTGTATCGCAAATAATAATCATGTGTTACGTATTTCATCAAATTATGCATTAAAAAAACTTAAAACAATTCAAACCGCTCGCGGCCGCCTATACAACCTTTCCGTACGTTCCCAACGTTCGCTCGCACACCGCCCGCGTCGCTACCGGAGTCAATCGATACGGTCGCCTAGTAACGATCACCTTCCAAAACAAACAATCAGAGGCCCGGCCGAGAGCAAATTTACTTTCTTATTTTATTACTTGTGTCAACATTTTAGATCGATATTATTGGATTTGCTGTATCATGTTCTTGTAGACAGACAACATGGTGTTGATGCCTGTTTGTGTGCCCGAGAATTGCGGGAAGGATTTCCGACATTCGCTAAAGAAGCCGAGCCCTAACTATCCTTATGGGGCGAAGACGAGGAAACCGAGGTATTTATGCAATATTAGCGTATTTTGTAGAACTTTCGGAACAAATAAAATAATGTATTTTACTACTACTACTTAACTACTCCTCTGGCGCAGCGACCCAAAGTGTGTCTTGGCCTCCAACACGACAGTTCGCCACTGATCCCGGTCCTGTGCCGTTTCTCGCCAGTCTTGGACCTGGAGCTCACGCAGATCAGAGTCCACCACATCCACCATCGGTACCTAGGTCGCCCGACCGGGCGGCGTGCTGTCGGTTTTCCCTCAAACGCTCTTTCCACCGCCCGATCGTCTCCCATTCGCTCCAGATGGCCGAATGTATTTTTTAATTATTTTAATTTTTGCTTAGTATTTCTACGATTGCGTATAAGTACTCGAGAAATTGGGTCGGGTACCGCCGCGATGGAGTAACCTGGCTAGGTCAAAGGCGATAGCCGCATAAGCTAAAATGCCCGGTTCGGTTCCGGCCTCCGCCGTTCGAGGGATTGGTCACTATTTTTTAGTGTACATATGACATCTATTTTTAAGTATATTATTATTTTAAACCAGGAAACTTAATAGTGTAAATGCGAGACAAAACTTTTGTACACTAAAAAGCAGTTTATACTTCTGAGAAAAGAAACCGGACAAGTGCGAGTCGGACTCGCCCACCGACGGTTCCGTACTTTTTAGTATTTGTTACTGTAGCGGCAACAGATATACATCATCCGTGAAAATTTCAATTGTCTAGCTATCACCGTTCATGAGATACAGCCTGGTTACAGACAGACAGACAGCGGAGTCTTAGTAATAGGGTCCCGTTTTTTTTGGGTACGGAACCCTAAAAATAGGGGCACGAAATAAGCACTAAAAGAATATTGTTGCCAATTCGTATAGTCGCTATCATATATATCGAAACGGCCGAGGTGCTCAGAAATAAATAAATAAATAAATAATAAATAAAAATGTTATTTATTTAGGTATCAACCCGTTACATTAAGAATAATTATTATATTAATCTAATCTAATTTATACATTCTAATCTATATTAAATTTTACTATTCTAAACTAAACTAAACTAAACTAATGATTACCTAATCTAACACTAATTAAATATTTGCAGCGGAGGCCTTGCTCATACAGTAGGTTGCGTACACTACGCTAACAATGCTGTTCATCGATTCGCTCACTCTCCCAACAAACGACCAGTGCCTTTTACGCATTATAGCGTCTACTCTGTTCACGGCGAACATGCCAGATGCACTACACCGCCACGGTAGCCGTAGAAATATCTGAACACGCACTCTTATGCCTTTTTGACGTAAGGCATATCAAATTATAAGAAAAATAGCTTACCCCCGCCGACCTCTGATCATAAGTATCCATATAATGAAAATATGATAAATGGTCGAAAGTTTAATACATATTAAACAGTTAGATATAGTAATTGTTAGGAACTAGTCTTTTTAATTTTTATCTATGACAATCTCGTATACCAACAGGCTTGTCCCAGCCTTCACCATACAAGCCATGCAGAAGAATACCCGAGTGATTCCGCCAAAGAAGTGCGGAGTGTTCGACCCGAAGCCGATCAAGCAGTCCATGTTCAGGAAGTGCTATGCCCGAGGGGAGTTTCCTGTCACCATTGAGTTTACAAGCAGTGGGAAACGGCTTAGTTGGAAAGTGAGTGGCATTATTATGCAGTATTTTATTTTATTTTACATTATTAGGTACACTAAACAGATATCCTCCAGTATCATGAGAAACATACAATTCATATTATGGCTTAAGAACTAGCACGAAATCCAAAACAAGTGTACACATCATGTTTTACAATTCAGCAGAAATATTACAAGTTAATTTAACTATCATAGCTACAGTGAAAAATATCAGAGAACAAATGCACTGGTAATGTACAAAGGTGAGTGGCACATTATTGTGCACGGTACAATGATCAAGCAGTCCATGTTCAGGAAGTGCTATGCCCGAGGGGAGTTTCCTGTCACCATTGAGTTTACAAGCAGTGGGAAATGGCTCAGTTGGAAAGTGAGTGGCATTATTATGCAGTATACACTGTACAGTGATTCCGCCAAAGTGCAGAGTTCGACCTGAAGCCGATCAAGCCGTCCATGTTCAGGACGTACTATGCCCGGGGGAGTTTCCTGTCATTTTTAACTTTTTAAAGTTTTGGTCAGTCTACCCTTGCAAATATAAATTTGTTTAAGTGTGATTTTTTCCATGGCATTTGGCCTTGATTAAAACGTAAAAATTCAATTTAAAAACTTGTTAATGTTATTCCTTTATTCACTGTGGGTTAATGTAATAGATAATTTAATTAATAATGAAAATAGAAATAATCCTAAGCCGAAGTATGGCGACCAGTCTGGTATAGTGGGTAGCGACCCTGCCTGTAAAGCCGATAGTCCTGGGTTCGAATCCCGGCAAGGGTGTGATGAACACAAATATTCGTTCCTGAGTCATGGGTGTTTTCTATGTATATAAGTATGTATTTATCCATATAAATATGTATATCGTCGCCTAGCACCCATAATACAAGCTTTGCTTAGTTTGGGGCTAGGTTGATCTGTGTAAGATGTCCCCTAATACTTATTTATTTTATTTATATCTAACTATTTTTTCTCATCATACAGGTTCCAATTGAAAAGCTGGACTTTCACCACTACCTACCGATGTTCTTCGACGGTCTCGCGGAGGGGGATTACCCGTTCAGCTTCATCGTGGAGAACGGGATCAACGACCTGGTCTCCAAGGGCTCCTACAAGATCCTGCCTGTGGTGCCGCAGCTCATCATACCTATTAAAAGTGAGTATCTCTTCATGATGAGAGAGAGAGATAGAAAGAGAAAGAACGGGATCAACGACCTGGTCTCCAAGGGCTCCTACAAGATCCTGCCTGTGGTGCCGCATTTATAGTGTTTTATTTATTTAACCTCCAAAGTTAAGCGTTGAAAAAATCAACAGCTACCTACCTCAGACTGAAACGAATACTCTGTAAATTAAATATCTAAGCAGGATATTCAGTTTCACGAGCAATTTTAAAAACAACTTAATCGAAGCAACAAAATACCGATCAACTGAATTCGTAAATCTTCTACTTGGGGAGCTCATGACCAATATAATTAGACCCCTGTCACCGCTTCAGCTTAGACCGCATCGGCACTTACCTACCAACAGATGAGATTGGGGTAGTAAAAACCAGCCAGTCGGACTCGCGCACGAAGAGTTCCGTACCATTACGGAAAAAAACAGCAAAAAAATCACGTTTGTTGTATGGGAGCCCCATTTAAATATTTATTTTATTATGTTTTTAGTATTTGTTTTTACAGCGGCTACAGAAATACATCATCTGTGAAAATTTCAACTATCACGGTTCATGAGATACAGCCTGGTGACAGACAGAAAATGCAGAGCGAGCTGGTCTCCAATATAAATATACCCTTGTAGAATCTAATTCTTATAGTAGACTTCCTGTCGTCTGATCATCTGCAATAATATTTTGCAAAGAAAAATACGTAGGCGCATTTAGATTTGAAAAATCTCAACTTAAGTTTTTATTTTTTTGCTACCGTGTCAAAAAGTGACATTCTTACGAATATTATGGAAAGTGAAAAGTTGAAAAAGTTCTTGTAAATTACAAGAAAATTTCACAGGAAACTTAAATTTTGGTAACAGAAAATTTCAATCGTCATACAAAATAAAAGACAAATTTCCGAAAATTTTCAATGTGTTTTTTTCGCAATTTTGGAAACTCCGACGTCACATCTAATTCCAAAAATTGTCACAGTGTAGTCATAGATTTTTTGTGAATTACTTAGCCGTCAGTCAGCGAAGGTACGAGACACTGCGCAATTTCTATCCTACCCCCGTTTTATAGTATCGGGTTACAGATTCAAAACAAAGCGGGTGAAGAGTGAGCTCAATGGATACAAAATAAGCCTGGTTTTCTTTGTCTTCGTTTAAATGAGCATTGTTTAGGTAATATTCTGTGGCTCTAGTGGTAGGTACAAGTCTCGCTAAGTGTTAGGTTTCACCTGAGCTACTCGAGTTTGTACCCTTTTTAGGGTTCCGTACCCAAAGGGTAAAAACGGACCCTATTACTGAGACTCCGCTGTCCGTCTGTCCGTCCGTCTGTCCGTCTGTCTGTCTGTCACCAGGCTGTATATCATGAACCGTGATAGCTAGACAGTTGAAATTTTCACAGACTGATGATATATTTCTGTTGCCGCTATAACAACAAATAATAAAACCAGAATAATATAAATATTTAAATGGGGCTCCCATACAACAAACGTGATTTTTTTGCTGTTTTTTTCCGTAATGGTACGGAACTCTTCGTGCGCGAGTCCGACTCACACTTGCCCGGTTTTTTACTAATTATTGTTATGACTTTTAACTGGCTTCCGAAAAATTTGCAATAATTAGGAGTTTTATTAGGCTTCCGCACCCAAAGGGTAAAAAACGGGACCCTATTACTAAGACTCCACTGTCCATCTGTCTGTCACCAGGCTGTATCTCGTAAACTTACACTTACGATCGTCATAATTTAATTTTCAACTTCCATCTAAATGTAACCTTTTTTTTTCAGAAGCCTTATCGACCAAGAGGCCAAATGTGATATGTCATACGCTGAAATGTATCCAGATGATCATCACCGGGTCAGACAGAGTGGGCCAGGCGTTCGTGCCATATTACAGGCAGATACTGCCTATTCTGAACCTGTTTAAGGACAGAAACAGTAAGTAGTTCCACCTATTACCTAACATTCCAACGATAAGGTATTTAAGCTTATATTTACAACAAAAACCTAAGAAGTTAAATCTTTGAAACATTATCTATCGGCTAAAATAGGTAGTCCAAAGAAATCGTTATAAAAAAAAAAATATCTTTATTTCAGAACATTCAAGATTCCATACAATATTGTTAGTACCATCGTTATAGCTATGTGTTAGTTATATATTATAGATATTGAAAAGTATAAGACACAGCGGATTAGTAAAAAAAAATCGGATCACGGGGCTCGGAATAATCAGTGAAAGTACATAAATAGTCACGATCGAATACAGAACCTCCTCCTTCTTGCTCATTTTCAGATTAGCACTACGGGAAAAATCCGAAATGCCCAAAATAGCTTTCGTAGAAGCAAACCATTTTTAAACCGCGTGCTCCCTCAAAAAACCTACGCTCGCATTTAACGCACACAGACAAATAAAAGAAAAGTCGTTATGTTTGCATTACGTTTATAGGATTACTACCTACTCCATTAGGAGCGTATCTCTAGAAAAAGCAGATAAAAAATACGCTGAAAGTTCGAATTCGCGTCATGAGCGTAGTAAGTTCTATAGAAAGAGCAGTTTCAAATCACTTTATCTCTACTTTATAGCCTTTTCTTAAACCTTACCCCTCTCCCTTCATTTGTCAGCTGTCGATCAAGCGCCATAATCTACACATCGTTGGTATATTGTTTCCAGGTTTTAAGACTTGTCACGCTGTAAGTTTGAATTCGCCTCATGAGCGTAGCAAAGCAAGTTCTCTAGAAAGAGCTGTTTAAAATCACTTTATCTCTACTTTATAGCCCTTCCTTAAACCTTACCCCTCTCCCTTCATTTGTCAGCTATCGATCAAGCGCCATAATCTACACATCGTTGGTATATTGTTTCCAGGTTTTAAGACTTGTCACGCTGTAAGTTTGAATTCGCGTCATGGGCGTAGTAAGTTCTCTAGAAAGAGCAGTTTAAAATCACTTTATCTCTACTTTATAGCCCTTCTTTAAACCTTACCCCTCTCCCTTCCTTTGTCAGCTGTCAATCAAGCGCCATAATCTACACATTGTTGGTATATTGTTTCCAGGTTTTAAGACTTGTCACGCTGTAAGTTTGAATTCGCGTCATGAGCGTAGTAAGTTCTATAGAAAGAGCAGTTTCAAATCACTTTATCTCTACTTTATAGCCCTTCCTTAAACCTTACCCCTTTCCCTTCATTTGTCAGCTATCGATCAAGCGCCATAATCTACACATCGTTGGTATATTGTTTCCAGGTTTTAAGACTTGTCACGCTGTAAGTTTGAATTCGCGTCATGAGCGTAGTAAGTTCTATAGAAAGAGCAGTTTAAAATCACTTTATCTCTACTTTATAGCCCTTCCTTAAACCTTACCCCTCTCCCTTCATTTATCAGCCATCGATCAAGCGCCATAATCTACAATTCTACACATCGTTGGTATATTGTCTCCAGGTTTTAAGACTTGTCACGCTGTAAGTTTGAATTCGCGTCATGAGCGTAGTAAGTTCTATAGAAAGAGCAGTTTAAAATCACTTTATCTCTATTTTATAGCCCTTCCTTAAACCTTACTCCTCTCCCTTCATTTATCAGCCATCGATCAAGCGCCATAATCTACAGTTCTACACATCGTTGGTATATTGTTTCCAGGTTTTAAGACTTGTCACGCTGTAAGTTTGAATTCGCGTCATGAGCGTAGTAAGTTCTATAGAAAGAGCAGTTTAAAATCACTTTATCTCTACTTTATAGCCCTTCTTTAAACCTTACCCCTCTCCCTTCCTTTGTCAGCTGTCAATCAAGCGCCATAATCTACACATTGTTGGTATATTGTTTCCAGGTTTTAAGACTTGTCACGCTGTAAGTTTGAATTCGCGTCATGAGCGTAGTAAGTTCTATAGAAAGAGCAGTTTAAAATCACTTTATCTCTATTTTATAGCCCTTCCTTAAACCTTACTCCTCTCCCTTCATTTATCAGCCATCGATCAAGCGCCATAATCTACAGTTCTACACATCGTTGGTATATTGTTTCCAGGTTTTAAGACTTGTCACGCTGTAAGTTTGAATTCGCGTCATGAGCGTAGTAAGTTCTATAGAAAGAGCAGTTTAAAATCACTTTATCTCTATTTTATAGCCCTTCCTTAAACCTTACTCCTCTCCCTTCATTTATCAGCCATCGATCAAGCGCCATAATCTACAGTTCTACACATCGTTGGTTTATTGTTTCCAGGTTTTAAGACTTGTCACGCTCTAAGTTTGAATTCGCGTCATGAGCGTAGTAAGTTCTATAGAAAGAGCAGTTTAAAATCACTTTATCTCTACATTATAAACCTTCATTATCATCATCATCATCATGATCATGTCAGCCGATAGACGTCCACTGCTGGACATAGGCCTCCCCCAAACCTTACCCCTCTCATTTGTCAGCCATCAATTAAGGACATAATCGACACATCGGTATATTGTTTCCAGGTTTTAATAGACTTGTCACGCTGCAGATTAATTGCACGACCGCGAATTGACACCCGCTTGTTGGAACTTTATGGAATACGGTGTTTTCGGAGGGTTTTTTCACGGAACCTGTTAATGTAAAATATTGGTTAATAACTATATATTTACAAACGGTAAACGAACCTAAGTCCTCTGAAAATTATTTTAAAATATATTTTTTCTGTTAATGATTGTCAAAGTCCGACAGTCGTACTTCACTCGCGAAACGCTCCTAACAAAACGATAACTACGATAAGTTATAAGTAATGGCATTAAGTCCGTCTGTTGTACACTTATTATGTGCAATAAAGTTTAAAATTAAATGATAAGTGAACGTGACGTCAAGGTCACTGAGAGCACATTTTGAAGTATGGATAAAACAAGTAAATTGCGTTTTTCGTCGGTGAAATATTGCGTTTAGGTATATATTTGATATACAATCTTTTTTTGGATAAAATGCTCACCAGATTAGCACCTTTTATTGCTGATTTTACTTGTTGTAATACATTTGGTGATATTCTTACTCGTACTACATTGTCAAGTCTTAACCATCTTTAATTAACTGTACACATGGGGACTTCCAAGGTAAATTAAATTACTTAAACTACCAATTATCCCTTCAACCGGCAACCTCGTGCGCCTAACGCTTAATTTTTCCCCTGATCAATTTTACAACATGCCAGCAAATGCCCTCTATCGGTGATATAATCGAATTAGCATCCACTCCGTGTACGCAGGAACTTTGTGGGGCTCACAAAACTGCGTTACTGGACTTAATTTAATTATGTGCCGTTATTAACAAGCGTCCGTGATGTTTTAATTTAATACATTTTGTCGAAGGCTGTAAAGGGTGTTTTAGGGTATAGGGTATAGGATATGTGGCCTCTACAAAGTCACAGGGCGGACACGCCATACATCAAATATCATTAGCGTTTCTATGTGTGAACGGCACGTCTGTACACGCGTCATGCGTCATTGTGTGAGTAAGTTGCTTAAAAATCGAACTGAGCGTTCGGCAAAAGCTCGTCAATCTGCTGTCGCGGGGCGAGGTAATTCGAATCGGGGCGGGGCGGTGCGTGGCCGTTCTGTATGATAATACTATTACTTATTCTGTGACAACGTACCTATATTTAAATAAATACTTATTATGGGACAATCTTAAATAAATCATTTGATATTTACCAGTCGCTTTTCGGTGAAGGAAAACATCGTGAGGAAACCGGACTAATCCCGACAAGGCCTAGTTTCCCCTCTGGGTTGGACGGTCAGATGGCAGTCGCTTTCGTAAAAACAGTGCCTTCGCCAATTCTTGGGATTAGTTGCCATGCGGACCCCAGGCTCCCATGGAGCCGTGGCAAAATGCCGGGACAACGCGAGGAAAATGATGAATCTTAAATAAATCCACCTAGCCCCACTGAATTCAATAAGACGCCGATTCTTACAGGCCATTACAAATGTTCTTTGACATCAGAATTATATCTGAATGATGTTATTTAGTCATCGTTACCAGTCGCTTTTCGGTGAAGGAAAACATCGCGAGGAAACCGGACTAATCCCAAAAGGCCTGGTTTACCCTCTGGGTTGGAATCGCTTTCGTAAAAACTAGTACCTACGCCAATTCTTGGGATTAGTTGCCAAGCGAACCCCATACTCCCATGAGCTGTCGCAATTTGCCGGGATGACGCGAGGAAGATGATAATGATGATGTTTTGTTGGTTATCGTACATCTCGCCCGCGCCAATAATTGTACACGGACACGTACGAACAAAATGCACGATAACTGAATGGCATCAGATAGATGTCATTCGGATTTCGGTGTATACCTACGTTCGATGCATTCTGCTCGTACCTCTCCGTACATGTATTAGCGCGAGCGAGAGACACGGGCGACTCACATCGTTTAGATATAATTTTGATGTCTCAATCTCAATGTAAATTGGAATTGGCCTCTTGGACAAGTGTTAACAAATCTTATGCGTTAATCTTTTATGATTCGATTTGCAATATGCAGTGAAGTTTTGGTGATTCTAACCTAATACAACTGAAACTATTGCATTGACACCGGAATTACAATACTGCAAATTTCAACTGAATCACATATACCGAACGGGAAGTGGTTCAAATTTTTGTTGCAAGTTCTTCTATTATTTCTATATACGCAGTGAGGGTATTTATTAAAGTGTAAAAACAAAACTCTTCTCGACTTTTTCGCACTTTTGAGTGAGTGATATTAAGGTTTTTAGAGTTCCGTACCCAAAGGGTAAAAACGGGACCCTATTACTAAGTCTCCGCTGTCCGTCTGTCCGTCTGTCCGTCTGTCCGTCTGTCTGTCACCAGGCTGTATCTCAGGAACCGTGATAGCTAGACAGTTGAAATTTTCACATATGATGTATTTCTGTTGCCGCTATAACAACAAATACTAAAAAGTGCGCGAGTCCGACTCGCACTTGGCCGGTTTTTTCATTTATTTATATAAATTTGTTCCCAGCTAACATGGGCTCCGGTATCGATCACAGCTCGTCCCGCGGCGAGAACGTCGGGGACCTCATCGAGGAGACCCTGCAGATCCTGGAGCGTTACGGGGGCCCCGATGCCTTCATCAACATCAAGTATATGATACCCACTTACGAGTCGTGTGTCCTTAACTAGAGGTAACTACCTCTCACAACCGGACGTGATCTGGACGCATTTGAAGTATTCTTGTGTGTGCTTAACTAGAAGTGGTTGGACGTGATCTGGACGCATTTGTAGTATTCTTCTAACGGTCAGGTCCCATTGGTGTGAAAAATTGAGTCGTCTTAAAGCGGATTTGAGTCTTAACTCTTTTTAAAATTGTTGTCACCCGTAATGTTTGGACTGATATGTAGAAGAAGACTAAAAAGTCTTAGATTTAGTTTATTATTATCCACTTAGTTGTCTTTAGCTCAGCTAAAATCATAGATGTTTCAGTCAGAAGCATTTTATGCTAAAATTATTTCCTGTAGCGAAATGAACAAAAGGAAATTTAGTTGATATATGTTGATAAAAACTTAATGAAATAAAATACTCGAAGTAGCAATATTTTACAATTTACACGTAGTTATATTCAGTAGATATCGGGCTTTTAAATATCTCAAAGTATGACACTTAGGTATATTGACATGGAGGCTAATTTAAACATACATTTTGATGTCGAAATGATATTTAAATGATGTCATTTTTGTTATCATTTATGCGTGCATTTTTCTTATCTATACTTGTTCGCATATGTATTGGCTCGAGCAAATGATAGCAAAATGACATCATTTAGATAATAATATAGTTGTGACATCAAAATATAAGTTCGGATCGAGCTTAATAAGTTCGGATTAATTACTATGTCATACGTTTCAATGTGCTAAAACTCTGCTTTTGATGTTGTCTTTTGCAATAAATTAAATTTCGCAGTATCATAATGCCTAAATTGATATTTGTAGCATTGACATAACATAATTTAATCGTAGACGCTAATAAATTCTAATTACCTAATGTCTATTTATTATTATTAAATATATATTTTAGCTGGAAATTTAGACGCTAAAGTAATATTCATAGTGACTGATTCGTTAAAGTATTGTTAAGTTTTACCTCGTTCGTTTTAGTAACAGGTATTGAATTTTGTACTTTTTACAATGTTGTTTTGTTAATAAATTTTTCGTGATATTATTAAATTTATATTTTAGCTGGAAATTTAGACGCTAAAGTAATATTCATAGTGACTGATTCGTTAAAGTATTGTTAAGTTTTACCTCGTTCGTTTTAGTAACAGGTATTGAATTTTGTACTTTTTACAATGTTCTTTTGTTAATAAATTTTTCGTGACCTATTAACAATGGATTTTCTTTTCACTATTTAACAACCCATACAACTTTCCATACGTCTGTTATTATCAAAAATCATGGGTTCAAACCTCTGTTCTGCTGCAAGTGTATATTTTTTTTATTTAAGAACCGCAATAGTATTAAAGAATAAATGGGACCAGCTAGTAAATAATACGATTTATCACAGTGACCGAATAACTGCAGTAAAGATTAACGCTCAACCAGTAGATATAGTAATAGTACAAGTTTATATGCCCACAGGCAGCCATGGTGATGACGAAATTAAAGAAATGTATGATTCTCTAGACTCAATCATAGACACTGTGAAAGAAAAAGGTAATCTTATAGTAATAGGGGAATTTTAATGCATACAGCACGACACGACAGATTCTTTTTAAACATCCTGGATTAAGATTAAGGGGAAAAGACGCAGAGGAAGGTCCAGGCTCACATATCTCAGCCAAATAAAGAGTTAAAAATGCTGGCCCAGAAAAGAGTGGCGATTACTCCACCGACAAGAACATGGCTCTTAATATTGATGATGATGATGATGATGATGATGATAACAATATATTACCTATTAGGCTTATTTCGCTTGAAACAGTGTTTAACTATTTTTTAAGCTAGTTTTGAAGCATGACACCCAGGAAAGCACGGAATGGGCCTTTTAAATGGGACCTCACGGCTTCACGGCTTCGGCGGCTTTGCCGTTCACTAGCTTTCCTCGGTGTCTTGCTTCAAAACTTGTATCACCGAATTAGGCGTGTCACCAAATAATACGACTTTATCATCATCAATAAATATTTTCCGATATTTCCCAGACATTTATAAGCAACAAAAGACTGGGAAATAAATAAGTTTATTATTTCCTCCAATGCTGTATCTTAAAGACCGACGGAAATCAAACCGCTCATACTGTCTCGGGCTGAATCTCATTGGTTTGAGTCTATTCGTGTTCTTATATTTAGAATAAGTATTTTTTTTATATAGAAACCTTTTGGGCGTCTGCCAGTTGACGCGGATGCACGGAGCGGGCGCACGCAAGCGGGTGCCATGTAGGTGAAGCATGACCAGAAATATATGATCATTGTCAAGAGGCGCTGTTATTCTCATGTATGTGGTGACAGTTCAGTTTAGTATGAAAAATTTAGTTCGAATGAAATTCCGCAATATGGCGCGTGATCATATATTACTGGTTAGGCTTTTAAAATCCGTAGCACACGTCCGCGTCAGTTAGCGTTGCTCATACCATAGAGTAACTTATACTAGAGCGGTACTGTCATAGTAAATTTTGTAACCCCAGTAAATTTACTGCCATCTGTCGACACACTTTAAAACTAAAAATATTTTTTTATAAAAATACGATAAAATGTATTTAAATATGGATAAATGATTTTTTTATTTGCATTAATTATTTTTATATGATTTTGACCCATGTTCTTTCACTGGTATGCGTTAAAATTATAAATAACAAACGAAACAGTCAACGCCCTCTATACGAGTGTAGGCCAAAACTAGTGGTGTGGTGGTGGTGGTCGAGAATCAAATTTTCGTGATTTTCGAGGCACGTTTTTTCCTTAGACTGTATCCATCTATTACGGAGTTATATCTATCTTTGCTCATACTATTTTTCGTTAACTCGCTTACCCGCTCCGTGCAAGCGCGCCAGCTAGCAGACAGACAGGTGTTTGAATTTTCGGAGAGTGGAGGATGCCTTCGCCATACAAACCTAGTCCCCATTTTTCTCTGGATATGGATTATGGAAAATATTTTTGCAAAATTAATGTATATTTACTACATATTAAATATATTAATAACGGGTCACTCACGTATTTCAAGTCGAAAAACGCTCGACATGTTTCACTCCGTACCGAGCAGTGTCATCAGGAGCTTGTGTTGACGGTGACGGACCCGTTATTAATATATTTAATATGTCTGTGTCTCACGGAAGTTTTGTTATATTTACTACATCTATGCCCTTTCGTTTAATTTTATTTCGGCGAGGACGATCGATAAAAAGAAAAAAATTCGCATACAGATAAATAGTATGGACCGTCACAAAACTGACACCAAAATTTGTATAAAAATCTGGAAACACTTTTTCTAAAACTGAAACACCTGGAAACAGTATTCACTTTTCTGAGGTGACGAATCGAGCAAGCACCAAACGGGACCGTCTCCATCTTGTGTCACGTATCTCATACGGGACCCTTTGCCAATATCGCAGCAGCCATTGCGCCAGAAAATTGCTCTTAAACTCTAAGCAATATTACTGTTGTTATTGCATGTTTCCTGTTGAGTGAGCGAAGCTAAGTATATTCGGTTAAATTGAATTTGGTTTATAACATGTTAAGTTAGTCTATTAAATCACATTTAGAAACGGGCAGGGGTCGGAAACCGGTATTTGCTCCATACAAAAATACCGGTATTATTACGTTCTTTTTCGTTCTTTTGTTTATAATTTAATTTTTAATGGGACGTAATATTGTCTTCGGTTACCGCGATAGTTACTCATGAAATAAAACTATGAAAACGGATTATATCGCGTATATTGAATTTATAATACATCCCGACGTTTCGAACCCTTTACAGCGTTCGTGGTCAACGGGTGACTGAGGAAAAATTACAAAGTGCAAAAATACCCACATACTAAAATAATGAACAATCATAGACTAAAAACTTTAAGGCTGGTTGTACATGCAAAATCGGTTCATAAGGCTAGTTATACACTACAATTATTTTCAAGTAAAGATATATATATATACGCGATAAAAACTACGCCGGCTCCAACCCTACACCACGGACCCGAGAAGATTTAATTCCCTCCTAAATTGTAGGAGGGTATCCCAATATGGGACCGGCAACAAACTCGGCGGGTTACATCTTTTCAAAACATCAGAATGTCCAGCATCATCCAACACTAAGGTCTCACAGTCGTATGTCTCGCTTGCTCCTTTATCAGATGGACTACAGGGAAGATGGCTTTTCTCTACCACCAGCTTGGGATCCTGTAGTCCATCTGATAAAGGAGCAAGCGAAGACTGTATGGGATGTGAAATAAAACAAATATATAGACAGTCATATATAGTTATAATATATAATACATTCTATACGATACATATAATATATCTATATTTATAAAATCCAGGCTTCGCATCCGTACATACATAAGAATTGGCCTTATGCTGGCCTTATGACCGTTTTGTATATTCGAAGCTTCGTGTTCCTGGTCATTAGCTTGGACAATAACACTGCACTTTGGGGCTCTGGACAGAGTAGCATGGCGGTCTTTGGTGCCGGAGGCCAAGATCCACTTCGGGTCGTCGCGTCGCGCCACAGCAGTAACTAACTAACGATATTTATAAAACGACCATGCAATTTAGCAGTTGGGTTGGGTATATATGCCA
Organism: Cydia strobilella; assembly: GCF_947568885.1. Classification (NCBI taxonomy): domain Eukaryota; kingdom Metazoa; phylum Arthropoda; class Insecta; order Lepidoptera; family Tortricidae; genus Cydia; species Cydia strobilella. Next base: position 35,781,576 of record NC_086041.1, read on the forward strand.
TGCCAAACCTACATCTACAAACTTACATCCCTCCCATTCACTTTGCAATACTAAACTCATATCGGAAAACTAATCTACAATCCCTTTGCCAGCAAAATCACATGCGGATATCCGAATTGGGCTCAGTACTGAGGGATCCTGCACGTACAGAAATGTTAATAATTCTGCTTCACAGATTGTAAATTGCTTCACTCTGGTTCATCTAAATATTGACTGGCCTCAGCAGTAGTTGGGAGATTGGAACAGTAGGTCAGGGGCCCGTTTCTCAAAATCTTGTAACTTGTAATACAAGATGTTACTTTTTGACAGCTTTTGTTAGAAAGGGACTTCCACTTGTATTACAAGCTACAAGCTTTTGAGAAACAGGCCCCAGGTGTGTATTTACAAAATTAAGCCAATGAAATCCGTATCCATAGCATATAGCACTACTCCTGCTCTGTGCTTAGTCTACACACAGTAGGTACATGAGGTTAACTATATCCATACTCAATATTATAAATAGGAAAGTGTGTCTGTCTGTTACCTCTTCACGCTTAAACCACTGAACCGATTTGGATAAAATTTGGTATGGATATAGTTTGGATCCCGAGAAAGGACATACGATAGTTTTTATCAATCATCGTCATCATTCCACGCAGACGCAGTCGCGGGCAGAAGCTAGTATTATATTATATAATATTATATTATATTATATTATATTATATTATATTATATTATATTATATTATATTATATTATATTATATTATATTATATTATATTATATTATATTATATTATATTATATTATATTATATTATATTATATTATATTATATATATAAGGTAAAAGTTGGGTAATTATGTACTTCTATATAACATTTAAAACTTTCGCGCTTTAAACACATATTAAATCACATTTACAATCGGGTCTATCGCTAATTTATTTTGTTACCTTTGTTTACCGACGTTTCGACACAGGTTTCACTGGTCGTGGTCGCGGGCGTCGCGGCTAACTACCAAACGTCGGTAAATAAAGGTAACAAAATAAATTCGCGATAGACCCGATTGTAACTGTGATTTAATATTATGTATATCTGTATTAAAAGGTCATTGTTTACTTAGATGACGCTGTGCTGTTAAAATCAGTACACTGTTCGGGTCACGCCAAAGCTTTGTCAGCAAACAAACGGCGCACGATATTATACTGTACGTATACTGTGCACTATATACAGGTTGTAATTAAGTTGGTGTTGAAAACTAGGCAATCGGGAGTCAAACGCAGTAGGCGTTATTGCAATTCAAACTGACATATATTGGCAGGAAAATAGTTATTGCGTGCGTGTTGTAATCTGAATTTAAAGCCATATATTAAAGTGCAAATACATATGACCTGGGGCCCATTTCTCGAACGGTATTAGACTAATATTATTAGTCCACGAACTGTCAATTCGTATGGGTTACCATGGCAACACACTAATAATATTAGACTAATACCATTCGAGATAACCCTTTTAAGATATGCCCTTTTAAGTCTGTTTTGGTGCGATCTAAGGATTCCGTCTGGAGTAATGACGAAACTGTAAAAAGTAAACAGTTTCTTTTGTTTCTCGGAATGCTCAAGCGATTACATCCATTAAATGCTGACCTAAATCGATAAATGCAAACATAATAGTCTACTTACTAAAACTAGACGGTCGTTTATAAATAAAAATATAGAATCCAGTGATAATAAAAGTAGCGCCTTATGGAACTCGATTAAACTAGAAATAAATAAAGGTAGACTGTCAGGAGACGACTTTTGTGTGCTTAGGCATGCTGTGTGTGGATCGCAGGGCTCCAGTCGCGAGCTGGCGGACGCGCTCAACCCTGGCGGTGGTGCGCGATACACCAACCAGGCCCAACATACCCGAGGCTCTGAAACTGTTGCGCACCTCAAGACCACCCGTACTGAACACTATGTTTATGACCCCATTTACGGCACCGGAGCTGGTTAAAATTATTAAAAATATTAAATCGAAGGCCACCAAAGACGTTTATGGGTTCCCCACATCTGCCCTGCGTAAACTACCTTACATTTTCCTAAACCTGCTGCTATGCAACCATCTTAATACCTCAATAGCGAACGGTTCTTATCCTGACACTTTAAAAAGTATAAAAGTAACACCTGTGTATAAGGGTAAAGGTAGCAAGAAGGAATTCAAAAACTATCGTCCGATATCGTTGGTGCCCGCCATCTCAAAAATATTTGAGACGGGAATTTGTGATAGGCTGATGAGCTTCTTTAGGTCGAATGAATCGTTATGCTCTCAGCAGTATGCTTATCAGGCTGGTCGATCGACGGTTGAGGCAGCGCGTGGGGTAGTAAAGAACGTTCTAGGCAGGCTAGAATCCAAAAAACGAGTCGCCGCTATACTTTTCGACCTATCTCGCGCATTCGACCTTGTTGATCACAAACTGATAGCAGCTAAACTTGAACACTATGGCGTGCGTGGGGTGACCCTAGATTTCATTATTTCCTTCCTTAGCAACCGCTCCCAAAGAACAGAAGTGGCTGGTGATGCCTCGGAACCAGGTGATATTGGTGACCGGTCAGTACCTCAGGGGTCCAATGTTGGTAACACGATATTTCTGGTGCTGATGAATGACTTGCCATTTTTATCTTCTCACACGCAGCTTATTATGTATGCAGACGATATCTGCGCCGTAGTGAGTGGGGACTGTGAGGATGAGCTCCGTATCAATGTCGAAACGGTAATAGTGAGGCTCTTGCACTGGTTTACTGCGAACGGCATGCAGCTCAACCTCGAAAAAACGAATATTCTGGACTTCTCATTGGCTACAAGTCAGACCACAAACTTAAACCCTGTAGTAATACAAAACACAAACATTGAAGCCGTGAGCTCCGCAAGATTCGTGGGATTCACTCTAGACGGTAGACTGCAGTGGCAGGAGCATATTGATTCCCTCTGTGCTAGGTTAAACTCTGCTTATTATGCCGTAACCAGACTCAAAGGCTCCTTGTCTCAAAAGAATCTACTAGCCGCCTACTACGCTTATTTTCACTCCCATCTTTCCTATGGAATCGATATTTGGGGTTTAGCTGCAGACCGTGATCGCCCTTTTATTATTCAAAAAAAAGTCGTCCGGTCTATATGCAGAGTACCACCTGACGAACCAGCAAGAGAGCTTTTTATTAAATTACGCATCCTAACGGTTCCCTCGCTCTTTATATTTGAGGTGGGAAAACTTATCCGACGGAGCAGGAAACACCTTTCCATCTCTACTATGCGTGAGTCGTCAAGACGAACGCAGGTACTAGTAATACCTAGGCACAGGCTTGCAAAAACAGGTAACTGCTTCCAAATTATAGGCCCACGCATCTATAACAGGTTACCGTCTGATATAAAGGATGTTGCATCAGATCCCATTTTTATAAGAAAACAAGTGTTTCCTGATCCAAAAGGCGTATTACTCGGTTAAGGAATTTCTGGAAGGCTAATTGGGATCACTCCTAACGTATTGGAACGGGGTATGATTATTTTATTTACAATTGAATTATTATTATTATTTTTTGTTATTATTGTTATTCTAATGTTTAATGAAACCCAATTTTAATTGCACATATTTCTGACATATCTATTGTAAATAATAATATTAATAATGTAAATTACGCATCCATGACAATGTATGATTAATACTAATAAAAAATATGAATATGATATGGGCCCCTGGGGCATAGTATAAACAAGGCAAAGTATCTTCATACAACGCACCGCGCGACTTGTATGTGTGCGCCATAGTATCTATGCGGCGCCGCACACACACTCAAACAAAATCTCGACCCGTTTCCAGGGCTCGGAACCGGTATTTTTAAAAAACCCCGAAATAGCCCAATATTTTGAATTATTTTATGCTCATTACGTAGGACTGAATCATGTATTTAGGAAACAATTTTGCATTATTAAAACGTCCCATTAAAAATGAAATTATAAACAAAAGAACGAAAAAGAACGTAATAATACCGGTATTTTTGTATGGAGCAAATACCGGTTTCCGACCCCTGCCCGTTTCTCAGTGCGCCAGTAGAGATTTTGTTTGAGTGTGCGTGCGGCGAGGGATAAATACTTATGGCGCACACATACAAGTCGTGCGCGGTGCGTTTGTATGAAGATAACATACTTTGCCCTGTTTATACTATGCCTGGGGCCCGTTTCTCAAAAGCTTGTAACTTGTAATATAAGTGGAAGTCCCTTTCTAAACAAAAGCTGTCAAAAAGTGACATCCGCTTGTATTACAAGTTACAAGCTTTTGAGAAACGGGCTGTACGAGTCTTTTGGATGCCACACTGCGGTATATCAAGTTAAAATAGTATGGATTTAAGGCGGTTCCCTGAGCCAGAAGAATCCACCTTGAATTTATACAATTATTGGTAAAATATATAAAAAATCTTACTATCATTAGAAAATAATATTTGTAATATACATATAATACATAATTTAAATATTAATAATTGCAAACCCTGAAAAAACCTTAATTACATACTAAAAATCATCAAAATATTTAGAACAGTACGGTTTCACTCACTATTATTTTTAGTCGCTTTTGGCGACATGTTTCGGATTTTTTGGGAATCCTTCCTCAGTCACGAGTGTCCGCGGCGGTTGTACGTCCTGCCGTGGTGGCGGGGGGCGTGCCTGAAGAAGGATTCCCAAAGAATCCGGAACATGTCGCCAAAAGCGACTAAAAATATTAGTGAGTGAAACCGTACTGATCTAAATATTTTTAAATATGTCTCACGTTAGTTTGTCCGAAAAATCATCAACATTTCCAAATATTCCCAATTTTCCGCCATTATGTCTTAAAAGAAATGTATTTTTTTTAAACTTAAATACTGCGCAAATATGAATACAACAACGGAAAGTGTATTAATTTACGATCAAAATAATTATACAGGACCAAATAGATTTTATCAAATTATGCATAAAGTTATGTTTTTTTTTGTTGTGTGATAAATACTTTGACTTCTAAACAATGAAACTGATCTCCTTTTTAATGAACCTTAAAATAGTTCCGCGCACTCGCCACGAAAATTACCGTCTTGATTGCTTCTAAGATAAATTATTCGCTTCCTGAAGTCACTGGAGTGATAGAAGGTGAAGGTGCTAGAAGTGTTAAACAATAGGCAGTATTACTGCAATGTTCTGCCGCCAGTGCAGCACTAGTGCACATACTAAATCATAGAGTAACTTATATATACTTCATAGACATAGTATAGTAGTAATAGACATGAAACCGAGCGACCAGGGGTAAGAAAAAGACATAATATTCATGTATTGACAGTTTCATGTATGGCAGCATAATCCTTTTTCTCTTTCACTCTTATAAATTTCGGTATTTCGCCATCGCCTCCTACCTATGCTGCCATAACCCGACCATGAAAAAAAAACCGGTCGGTGATAAGGACAAGGCATGGCACTATTTTCTCTTTCCTCTTATAGAAATCGCAATAAGACTATCTTTCTCTATCAAAGAGTGTCAGGCCCTTGATATACTTCAACAGTTTTTTGGCAAGTTTTCACTATGACATTGATGCCTCAAGGCGGTTTGTTTACAGGAGGCCTACCGCGAAATGCGAAAATCGAAATTTAGTTATCTGCCTCTCTATCGATCTAATAAGCAAGTGATAGAGAGGCTGACACCGAACTTTGGATTATCGTGTTTCGTGGTAGGCCCTGTGATTGTGCTAGTGACGCCCTCTACGCAGAGTTTTGCATAATATTCCCTAGATTTTCGATGTAACTTCAAAATGGCGAATTCTCGTGATTTTTATTTTATTTTTAAAAGCTTTTATTTAGTTGTATATCCAGTCTCTCTGTAATCAAATTTTGCAAGTTGAATTTAACCCACTTCCCGGTTACCAATGAAACTGAAAATTTGCATACATATATGTAAGTTGGATGACAATGTAATAAAGTGGCCTAATGTGGAAGTGTGCAGGTAATGAAGAATCCTTCAAATCGCAATTACGAGTCTTGCCCGAAGCGGTACGTTTTGAAGTGAAACTTCTAATGCGACTTCCAACAAGGTTGCGTTAAACGTTTAACGCTACCATAGATAATTTAATTTTATACTCTATTATTAACTCACTAAAGTTAACTTTCGCTCGACCAGCACGGTGTCTCTTATCTCTCTCTCTCTCTCTCTCTCTCTATATCTCTCTGTGTATACTTGTTTGAATATACATACCATGTACCAGGCGAACATAACTATGAAGGAGGTTTTATAAATTATCAAATTTCGAAACAAGAGTGTGACCAGTAAGTTGAATAGGGTAATTTCCCGAAAGTAGGGTAATTGATGCTAGTTTAAAATTTTTCGCGCGTGGAGTACGCACAATTTTTTTTTGTTGGTTTTCCTTTAAGTAACTAGTTTTCTACTTGATTCCCAATATGTTCCAACCTTGTTTTTGTATTCAAACATTGCCGCTTCAGTAGGTTTTAGATCATGGCGCCACCCCCGTTATAAATGTACGGCGACTAAAAAGGTGTCGGCGGAGCGCCTGCACCCGCCCGATAATACAATCCTGCTGTATTCATTTTATACATCTGCGGATTTCCCGGAAACTGGCTGGTACGCGCTGATTTTGGATGCCTGCGCTGTGGGGCTGGGGTTTAAGGTTATGGACCTGTCTGGACGGTTTTATGCTAGATGTAGGACCCAACTATTGCCCAGTACTGCAAGTTTGACCCACAAAGTCCCCGCCGAAGTTTGCTCCCGCCAAAGGAGCAAAGCTCATCCTCACTTCTTAGACACATGGCACACCATGAATAAGCGGGCATCCCGCTCGTTTCTTCCCAGAACGTGCAGAATGTGGAATGAGTTGCCTCCTGAGGTATTTCCTTTGTGCTACGACATGGGATTCTTCAAGAAGCGGGTATTTAGGGTTCTCAAGGGTCGGCAATGCTTAAGTGGCTCCTGTGATGTTGCTTACGTCCATGGGCGACGATGACTGCTTCCCATCAGGCGGCTCGTCTGCTCGTTTGCTGAATATCACATAAAAAAAAAAAAACAAATTCGATACGTAGTTAATTATACTTAACCCTTAAATGCATAGTGATGTATGTATGTACACAACAAAAAACATATAAAATGCATAATTAGATAAAATCTATTTGGTCCTGAAGAATTATTTTGATCGTAAATTACACTTGCGGAAATTTTGGAAATTTTGATGATTTTTAGTATGTAATTTAAGCGTTTTTTTTCGGGGTTTACAATTATTTATATATGTTATATTATAAATAGTATACATTTTTAATGGTAGTAAGAATTTTAATATATCTTAACCCAATAATTGCATAAATTTACATAAATTATGATTTCATCTCTTCTCTTATTCATTTCCTGTTACCCCCTGCTGGGGTGTAGGGCTCGAATTTTGTTCTTCTATTGACATTAAAATTCCATTGAAATTATGATTTACCCTATGTAAATTCTAACACTGGTTTAGCAGTAAAAATCCATGTCTTCATTTTTGTTATTATTATTCCCAGAATAAGAACAATTATGTAAGAGACATATTAATTTCAGAGAAAAAGAAAAAAATCATGCATTCAAATGAAACAAATGATATTTTTGGAATGCTAGAGTTTTTTTTTCTATTTAATAGCATAAGCAATAGGCCCCAGGAAGCCCAACTCACAAATGCTTTTAATCAATTATCCACTATTTCACTCGGCTTTGTTTCCAGCTCCAACGTAAATGAACTCGTAATAACGAAGAATACCCATTACCGCTTATTAATCGCCGCCATTTTTCTATCCACCATTTTGTAAGGTGAATTTTACAAAATGGCGGACACTTCTTGAAACGGTGTGTCACTTAAGACGTTCTTGCATTAGCTAAGTTCTAGTGCTTTTTACTGTTACTCTGTTTCAGTGCTGGTTATTAATTGTTTAGTGTTTGTATTAAAGACATAAATAGAACTCAATAGGATTTATTTCTAACGCTGTCCAATATTGTGATTGCTTTAGAAGTATTTATATGCGCTTTATTCCGTTTCACTAATGTTTGTTGGAGAGAAGTTAACACCTATACTGAGTTATAGATTGTCAAAGGACTCTCATTTCAAACATAGACAGAGAGAATCATACTATCTTTGTCTTACACTAGTACTAGCACCCAAAAGAACGGGATGAGTATAATTTTCCTGGTTGTTACTGACTGACAAATTGGTTTGACCAACTATAATTCTTTTACCTCCGTTTTGGAAATGTTTTGATGTGTACAATAAATGAATAGAGCCAATTACTATAAGATATAACATTTTTTTCTATATAGTTCGTAAAGTTTAGATCTAATAAACTTAAGTGCCATTAAGGCCAATGCAGCAAAGAAGATAAATGAATGCAGCTTCTATTTTGGAGTTATTTGTTTGCCACAAAAGTACCTAATATTACACAGAACTGTAACTGCACCTTAACTGTTATTTCTATAATATAACGTAGCTAAATTATATATAGCCCATATAGGTACACGGTTTTTTATGGTTTGACGATTATTATTGAATTAAGCAATTTAGATTTACTTAGTAAAAATTGGGTCGAATTGAAATATCATTTGGACGAACTGCGTATTGGACGTACAGCTAAGAAATCCTTTATTTCATTTAATTTCATTTATTCGTTGTAAAATCATGTACATAAAATCAAAAAGGTGTTAAATAATTAAATAATGTCAGTCCATGACGCCCTAATAGGGCACACAACATACTTAAAACTAATCTAAAACTAATTAAATTAGGTAAAAACAAATTCGATTCAATTAAAAGGAAATAAATTTATTTAAAACTAGATAAAATGAATTAAATTAGAAATAATGCAAATAAAAAATAATTAAAATTAAATCAATTTCAATTATGTTATTTAACATGAAGGGATTGGCAAAAAAACTATTACTCTCATTGTTTTCGTACTATACTAGATGAGCATACTCTACTAGTCGTCTACTCTTAGTATAGAGAGGACTTCACTCACACCTTTAAATTTCTGCATGGATATGTAATTTTTTTCTGGATTTTTCCTACACCGAAAGCACGTAAATTAAATTAAAATGAATCATTGCACAAAATCTGTAATACTTATTTACCTATACGACCCGAATGTTTGAACTATTTCGCGAATACTATTATTAATATAGAAATAAATTGATGTTCAACATAGTCAAAAATGCTCAGCGCTCGCTACGGTGTAACACACGGCCGCTTTTAGACAACTTTATGGCGTACTAGACAAATTTTGCAGCGAGATAAGAAAGAAAGGACAGCCATTACGGCTTGCTCTTAATTCGGCTTATGTGGAAACAAATGACGGGGTTCGAGACGTGGTTTTTGGAGATAATAGTGATTAAACGCTTGCTTTACGGTGTGATTGTAAAAATGAGGATATATTTTAGTGTTAGTAGCATGTTGAATGAAAATTAGTGCAACTAATTAAAAAAACAATAATCATGGATGCTGATGTGCCCAAGGCTACAAGTTTTTGCATATTTTTTGACAGTGGAAGCAATTTAATTTTCCTAAAATAGAATATTTATTTAATACTTGCATATTATTTGTGTGAAGGGATACTTGTTCCTGAGTCATGGCCGTCATGGGTGTTTTCTATGAATTTAAGTATTTATATATTTTATATATCGTTGTCTGAGTACCCATAACACAAGCCTCCATGGGCTTACCGTGGGACTTAGTCAATCTGTGTAAGAATGTCCTATAATATTTATGCCTTTCTCAATCAAAAGGGTACTTATTGTCGGTTGTCAATAAGGCGCTATTTCCATATGGCTTCAATTTAAAATCAACCTTATTGACAAGCGACAATGTGTTACCTTTTGGTTGAAAATGTCACATTTGTTTATTTAAGTCAAGGATAGATATAACTCCGTAATAGATAGATACAGTCTAAGGAAAAAACGTGCCTCGAAAATTAAGAAAATTTGACTCTCGATCAGAGGGCGCTACTAGCTTTGGCCAACTGTCGTATAGATGGCGTTGACGGTTTCGTTTGTTATTTAACAATTTTAACGCATATCAGTGAAAGAACATGGGTCAAAATCATAAAAATAATTAATACAAATAAAATAAAAAACATTTATCCATATTTAAATAAATTCTATCGTATTTTTATAAATCTTCATTTTTAGTTTTAAAGTGTGTCGACAGATGGCAGTGAATTTACTGGGGTTACAAAATTTACTATGACAGTACCGCTCTAGTATAAGTTACTCTATGATTTAAGTATACTAGATCACTGTATCCAGCACCCGGTAGGGTAACCGCACCAATTACTGACACTGTTAATAACGTCGCTCGTCATTGTGATATTCTATTGATTTTCCGTCACCGACATGATCGGTGTCTGCACGGTCCGGTATTAATTATACGTGCTTTGTGCTTGTATTGATATTATGTCGTATACGGGCCCCATTCATTTTGTATAATAGGGACTTCGGTAATGAGATGCCGTAATATAATACTATTGATCCTACAACGAGTTATAATAGAGTGTTGAGGGAGAAAAATCAGCTTGATATTAACTCTGCTTTCATTACACGTGTTTGTTCATTTTGAAAATACAGAGCATTAAAATCATAATGATGCCAGACAAAAGATATGATACAAAAATGTCCATCAGTTGGAAGTGTATAGGCTGAGATAATATTTTCCAATATTCCTTTACTGAAGGGTACACGGAAAGAACATGTCTAGTCACTTTTTTCGGAAAATGAGATTTTCATCTCAAAATATCTCTTAATGAACTATTAGTTATATATTTTGCTACCACTGTATAATATATGTAACACAACTTTTTTTTTAGCTAAAAAAGACTTTGTCACGGAATTACCATACATTTTGACATGGTTCCAAATTTTAAAACCGCATTACTCAAAATGTTAAAGTGACTAAACATGTTCTTTCCGTGTACCCTTCAACTGACGTTATATTTTAAGGTAAATGCTGCACGCTTGACCACCATCTTGAATTCCAAAATATATTAGTCATACGGTCACGTCTGAAAATGTAGATACGGGGGTCAAAATTCTTTTTTCACATCACCAATTCGAAAAAGGGCTTTTCTTCCCTGTTAGGAGGGATCAAAAACACTTTCCTGTTCTAGGCCACAATTTATACATTTTTTGCGCATTCTTTTTTTTAGCTTAAATAATATTTTTAAACATTATAATTACCTCATAGGTGATGTGAAAAGTAATGTGTCACATGGTAGCAAAATTATTTCCATCTTGGGCGTAACACACTTGAATCCCTCACTACGCTCAGGATTCTACTTTAGAATCCCTCGCTACTCTCGGGATTATATTATAGAATCCTTCGCTTCTTTTAGAATTCAATTGTATGCCCTCGCCGTAAATAAGTATATCATTTTGCTCCCTTGTGACACAATCTACTATTGTTGTCTTGCTTTTTGTCCCGTTTAGTTTTAGTTTAGTTTAGTTTTTAATTTTTCTCAAGAGAATTATAATCTTGAGCTAGAAAGACATGCAATAGCACTCAACTTAATTTATGTATTTGACAAACGACAAAAACTTATGCGTGACAGTGGTCAGAAACAAGAAGAAAGAATTTCGACCCGCGGACGACAAAGTGCCAAAAATATGTATAGGGCAATAAGGTTGTGTACATATTTTTGGGACTTTGTTCGTATTGACATTTTTAGACGTGACTGTACCTATTTTTGCGAAATAAACTACAAAATTACTAATGTTCCCTCTGACACGTGATAATAACTATCCTCAGAAGACTGTTTATATAATCCCGAGCTAATAAATATGAATGTCCAACCCAGTGAGGCGTAGTAATTGGCCATGGTTCACTTGGGAATCCGACAGGTGGCACTGTCTCGGCTCAGTAATTTAAACCGTCTGAAGATATTCCAATGCATTAATATGATGTCTCTGAAATGTCAAATAAACAAAATAAAAAAAACCGGCCAAGTGCGAGTCGGACTCGCGCACCGAGGGTTCCGTACTTTTTAGTATTTGTTGTTTAGCGGCAACAGAAATACATCATCTGTGAAAATTTCAACTGTCTAGCTACCACGGTTCATGAGATACAGTCTGGTGACAGACAGACGGACAGGGACAGACGGACAGACGGACAGTGGAGTCTTAGTAATAGGGTCCCGTTTTTACCCTTTGGGTACGGAACCCTAAAAATGTGAAATTAAGTTATAAATCTAACTGCAGCTAGTTAAGAGTCCCCGGCAAGCTCGATCGAATTTCACCTTCCCTATACAAACGGAGTTTCGTTCTCATTTTAAAACTACGCGTTGGATTGTAATGAAACTTTGCACATACAATGACATGAGGTATATCCAGGTCTGCAATTAGTGTTCCCTTTTGTGTTGCAGAAAGTTTTTTGATATATTTTTGTATTGCATAATGTTACTTATAGAAATATCTACATTTAAAACTTTCGCGGCTTAAACACATATTAAATCACATTTAGACGCGGGTCATTTAGAAACCTTTATTTACCGACGTTTCGACACAGGTTTCACTAGTCGTGGTCGCGGCTAACTGACGTCCCAGCAAAATGTCAAAACAGAGATTTGTGTATTCGTGGGGTAGTCACACAAATCTCTGTTTTGACATTTTGCTTATATTTTTTGTGTATTCGTGGGGTAGTCACACAAATCTCTGTTTTGACATTTTGCTGGGACGTCAGTTAGCCGCGACCACGACCAGTGAAACCTGTGTCGAAACGTCGGAAAATAAAGGTAACAAAATAAATTCGCGATAGACCCGTTTCTAAATGTGATTTAATGTATAGAAATATCGTTTGGCAGAAATAATTTTGGCATACTGCTTTTCGCATAATATTACTTTGCAGAATTTCTTTTCACATAATATTATTTGGCAGAAAACCTTAACCTAATCCCCTAAAAATTTCTGCCTATTATGACTATTATGGCAAGTATATATTTATGCGAAAGTATCATTCGACTAAATGTTTTCTGCGATACGTGTTATGCGAAGTGTATTTCTGACAATATTATGCCAGACGAGTTCCCCATTTCAATGGCTAATACTAAACAATGGCTAATGGCTAATAATGGGCTATATACGTAAAAGAGCGGCATCCCTATTGCATAGATTGCAGGGTAGCACCAACGGTCTCCTAAACGCATTTGTCGTCAGAGTGGACTGCCCACTGATGAGGCGTTGGAACCAAGTGCATGAGCCCAGCGCATCATCGAAATAATTAAATGTTAATTAGTTTTTAGGTATTTATTGTTTTACTACATATTGTACACACCAACATAGATATACCCGAGTGGTATATTGTACGAGAGGGTGATTGGACCAACGTACTATGAACGTCTACCTGCAAAATATTTATCAGTACGGTTTTTACTCACTATTATTTTCAGTGCACGACGTACAACCGCCGCGGATACTCGTGCCTGAGGATGGATTCCCAAAGAATCCGAAACATGTCGCCAAAAGCGACTAAAAATAATAGTGAGTAAAAACCGTACTGATAAATATTTTGAAATATGTCTCACGATAGTTTAAGTGCGCCTACCTGCAACATTATATAATATTATATGTGTAAGTGTATAAACAAAATATATATTAAAAACTGTAATAGATGTCATATATTAAAGAAAAAGTGACGAAGCCCTCCAGTGGTGAAGGACTTTTTCTTTAATATATGACATCTATTACAGTTTTTAATTTATATATAGTAGTGTGACTACTTTAAAAAAAAAAAAAACACAAATCAAAATATTTAATAAAATAATTTGATTTGTTCTCAAACTTGTTCAAAATATATATTGTTTAGAATAATTTGATTTGTGTTTCATATTTCCTCTCGCTTTCTACAATCCTGCACTAACTACACGTTTCTGTTTGACCCAATGGTTGACTGGTAGAGAATGCCTTAAGGCATTAAGTCCGCCTTTTGTACAATTTTATATCGTGCAATAAAGTTTAAATAAATAAATAAATAAATAAAACATTGCGAACCGAACCATCTGACGAAAATTTGAACGCCAATTGAGACTCTTTTTATTGGATAATCCATTGTATTCGGTTAATGAATATATGGAAATAACATGTATTATAATAAATTAAATGTAATATTTATTATTCATTAATTAATTAATTTTTCTATTGACGTGTATTTCATTTTATTTTGACGATCATTATGAGATATCTTGCTTAGCCGTATTGACATTGTTTTTCTCATTTTATTTTATTTGAAATTGTTAAAAATTTAATTAATTAATTAATCGATTGCTTATTCAAATGGTTTTTAAATTGTGTATTGTTTTTGTATAATTATAATCAATTGTTATTTTCCACTTGACGATCATAATATAAATTCGTATAGATTAGTGTTAAAATAATTTATATTGTAATTTAATATTATTAAATAAAATCTAAATCTATAGGTAGCATATTATAATTTTTGTACTAACACTATATGGGTTCTGTTCTGTGCCTGAAATAAATATTTTCAATTTCAATTTCAATTTTCAATGTTGTCCTTCTAGTTCTTTCACGGGACAACGCTCCAATGCAGTACCTACAATCCGTAGCATCGGTGCTCGCTCCGCTGAGTTCGCTAACAACTGGGGGCCAACGTCACGCAAGGATCAACTAATTGCCTCGTCTACATACATAAGTACGAATGTGTTATATACAGGTTAGCTTTACTGAAAACACCAAGAAGCCAACTACGTAAAATAGTTGGATTAATAACAGGACATTACAGGACAGAATTAACAACACACTAAACAAATGTAAGAAAAACTCCAGCTTACATAACAACAATATATTTCTTGATCACAATATTCCGTTACAGTGCAACATCCAATCACCTCCCTTCACAATCGTCCTCCCTTCACCTCTGCCCGTAACCGAATGCCCGTTAACCGCCATGCCAGTCGCATTTTATCTCTTCTTTAAACTACCTTCCATTTACAAATGTTAACAATCAATAACTTTACTTTTAAATTTATAAAATTATAGATTGACAATGATTATTCAACTCTTTATTTCATATTTTTTTTTCGAATAATTAGTAATTTTAAAGAATCTTACACAAACACCTACATAATATGGGTAAAACTGACAGCCCCATGTGCAGAGCGTGCATGGAAGAAGAAGAAACAACAAAACATATTCTCCTAGACTGTAAACAGGTAGAAGTGTATAGGAGCAAATACCTAGGGAATCCATGCACACTGAAGGAGGCCACTAGCAACCTGAAGACTTTGCTAGGCTTCGTGTAGGAGCTGGGGTGGTTAGAGTAGCGCTACCTCGTTTCACGCAAAATAGGCACATTGGATGTCGAGTTGCGGAAAATGCCCAGCAAAACTAACTAACTATATAGGTACAGGTTGGCTAAAAAATAAGTGCGATCCCGTTGCCAGGGAGATTTTGGGATTATACTGAGCAAATTTTACTATGGAACCAACCACGAAATCGCGAAAAAAAAATTACCCTCCCATAGAAAATGGACCAGCCAAAATGTATGAAACAGCCAAATTTTTTTTCGCGATTCAATTCAATCGATGAAGTTACTAGAAAGGCCTCCAGATTGCAAAAAAAATTTTTGGCAACCGTATTGTGATCTAAAAAACCGGCAAAGTGCGAGTCGGACCCGCGCACCGAGGGTTCCGTACTTTTTAGTATTTGTTGTTATAGCGGCAACAGAAATACATAATCTGTGAACATTTAAACTGTCTAGCTATCACGGTTCATGAGATACAGCCTGGTGACAGACAGACAGACGGACAGACGGACGGACAGACGGACAGCGGAGTCTTAGTAATAGGGTCCCGTATTTTACCCTTTGAGTACTGAACCGTAACAAAGCGCTACGATTTTTCAAAAACTCCGCTCTCTGGACCTCCGGCACGTTAAGGTCGTATCAAAGCCAGTTCAAATACATTAACAATTTTTTGAATCTGAATCGGGATTATGTATCAGTTATGATGCGTTAGTTGGCTCCCAGTTCACCAATCTGTTTACCAAGTCTGTTGCTGCAGGAAATAGGTTACGGTGAAGTTTGTTAGCCCAACTCAACGATGTAAACTGATATAGTGCAAAGCTCGATATTATATATGGTAAGGATTCAAGACGTACGCTGTTGAGAAAAACTTATTATGATTTGCGCCGATTCGTAATACACTGAGTTATTATTACTATCTTAGAGACAACATACCAAACAATGGAATTGTTAATCGCACTTAAACTATCGCGAGACATATTTCAAAATATTTATCAGTACGGTTTTTACTATTATCCCAAAGAATCCGAAACATGTCGCCAAAAGCGACTAAAAATAATAGTGAGTAAAAACCGTACTGATAAATATAATGAAATTGTTGCCATCACAACCTGTACCACACGACCAAAAACGTCGTAAGCGCCGTAAAAATTCATGGCGCTTACGCGTTTAGGTCGCGAGATTCACGCTCCGATTCTATGGTTTGATGCCAAAACGGCAGAAATTCATGGCGCAAAACACTGGTATTGCCGCTATACTTACTCAACCTCGTATCTGCAACACTCATTTGATGACAAAAACACCCGTATTCCGAATGAAAGAAAAGCGACATTTCCATCAAATTATTGTTGCAGATATGAGGTTGAGTAAGTATAGCGGCGATATTATGTTACTTAACAATAATAATAGTTCAATGCATACAAGTTGTTCGGGAGATCGGTGAATTATATTTCTTCAACTATTTTCTTTGTATATTGTAAACATATTTTTGTCGTCGACTAAACCGTCGTGTCGTGACCGGGTATAGGGCTCATAGTATACCTTGAAAAAAATTAATTGTTACCAAAATTTTGACGAAGGAGATGCTTATTAAATCACATTTAGAAACGGGTCTATCGCGAATATATTTTGTTACCTTTATTTACCGACGTTTCGACACAGATTTTACTGGTCGTGGAACTTTAAATGCCCTTTTCGTGGGGTAGTCACACAAATCTCTGTTTTGACATTTTGCTGGGACGTCAGTTAGCCGCGACCACGACCAGTGAAACCTGTGTCGAAACGTCGGTAAATAAAGGTAACAAAATAAATTCACGATAGACCCGTTTCTAAATGTGATTTAATATGTGTTCAAACCGGGAACGAGATGCTTTTATAATAATTAAAATTTTTGGTTTAAATATGACATTAGAAATTCTACATCTTTTCGTTTCATTTAATTATTACTTTTGGCGCGTCCTACGGCCCTAAGCCCGTGCACGTGAAAATCATTATTTTGATACTTTTCACCAAAACAGCTTCTTATATAAAAAAAAATAAGCCTCAGGATATTTTCAAAAACTGGCTGATGAATTTGCGCTGAAAACTGCAGAACAGTTCATTAAACGTACCGTGATTACCTTTTGTATTTTGTAACAATACAAAAGTTAATCACGGTCTATATCCCGGTCAATATAAGTCTAGTACTCCCATACAATCGAAAATACGCTCTTATTTCAACATACATAAATTATCTAGATACTAGTTTTAGTTGCGAGTAGAATTTTGTAAAATCGCTACTCGCTCTAATTTTAGTATTACATAGCAACAAAAACTAGTACCAGACATAGATATATGTAACTTGAATGCTCATTACCCGTACCTTGAGTCACTGACAGTGTCAAAACTGACATATACGCTAACGTCTACGTCATGGAGACTATATAAAGGAGCCAAATCTCTATATATGAAAAGTGTCCATCAAAAAACAGTAATTAGGCGGCGCCACCATACACCGAAATACTACCAAAAACAACCTACGTAATTTGGCCGGGTTATTTGTTGCCTTATATGATTCATGTTATACTCATGTCCCAGAGCCTAACTAGCGCTACCGGAGAGATTAGGAACTATTATTTAAAGCTGAAAGCGGTCACTTTTGCAACAATTCTGCCATAAGAGATTGGCATCCTTTCTATACCATCCATAGTCTACGTACTTTACTTTCTATACATCTCGCTCGCACTAATATGTGAGTACGAGCGAGATGCGTAGAAAGTAAATTACGTTCCCGGTAGCGTTTAAATGTCAGTGCCAAGATGGTCCACACATGTCAAATTTCATGTCATTCCAAATGTAGTTTTAAAATTAGAGCGTAACTTAATTGGCAGCGGCCAAAAATAAATAGCTTTCTGCTTTGTGTGACTATAAAGACCTGTTACGTAAAATAACTTCCAACTGCTACCTGTCCGTATGCACCAATGACCTACATCCGACGCCAGTTACATAACCAGCCGACCAATCAACAACAAGCCCTGTCAATTGGTTAATAAAGTTAACCAATGGAAGGCCTAGGCGTGGCATGGCGCTGAGCCAACTCAGCGCTGCATCTTTCGCTAGGCCGAACACTTGTTGATATGACTGGAAAATTTCAACTGGCTACAGCTAAGTGTTTATCCGGGTCAAGTCAGCCAGGTATATCTTTCAATTCCATACAGGTACAAGTAACACTGATGTATAAGGCTGATATAATGTTTTATTTCGCAGCGCGATCGCTAGAATTAAATGACGTAACTATGTGGAAATATGAGCAGAAATAAGTCGTTTTAAAGTATTGTTGGTTCAAACACAGCCTATAGAATATCTGAGGTTCATCGAAATTGAAATATCAACTTTATTTTGTAGGCAAAAAAGTTCAAATTTTGTTTAGTCGATGAAAATTCATAAGCCAACGCAAGTTATTTTAAGACCGCGGTAAGTTTCAATGTTTCTTGGTACTGCTTCGAGATGGTGACCTATTTTATCGTTTCAATATTTTTCAAAAATTTCATATTAAAAATTGTAGTCTTTAAACCTTATTCCTCTAAAGGTGCCCACTGACTATCAGTCCGCCGGACGATATCGGCCTGTCAGTTGTTCGGAACTGTCAAATTTTTGTTCTAACTGACAGGCCGATATCGTCCGGCGGACTGATAGTCAATGGGCACCTTTAGAGGAATAAGGTTTAAAGACTACAATTTTTAATAAGAATTTTTTTATAATAATTAACCTAAATATTTAGAGCATGAGATTACAAATTATAACGCGACTCGTGAAAGGCCTATTTTGCATGTAAAAATAAAAATTGCCAAGTGCGAGTCGGACTAGCGCACCGAGGGTTCCGTACTTTTTAGTATTTGTTATTATAGCGGCAACAGAAATGTCAGAAACTTTATAATGTCAGGGAATATATACTCTATTCTCTAACGAATTTGGTTGATATTTCAATTCCAAACGAAGTCGGATACTTCGTTGATAAAAAGTGGACTCGATAAAGTAATGCATCCATTAAATATGCATTCAATAATGGAGTCTTGAAAGCTGAAAGGTTTTTTTACCTTTTACGTGAAAATCTTTGGGAATATGAGTTTGTTGTTCATTGGGTTTAAAAGTGAGTAAACCGTATTATTTAATGTTACATTAGTCTCGATGTAAGTATTTCACAAATATCGAATTCGTTTATGCAGTATACTGATTTAAAACCGAGAAATGCTACTATAGAATCGATGATTTCCTAAATGACGATAACCTTAATTAATTAATTGATCTGACGCACATACTTTTTTAGATAATTATAAGGACATAACTGTATTTCATTCGAATAAACTATGATAAATGTATCTATACGCATGTATTCTATTGTATGTATTCTATTTCGAATCAACTATGACAAATTTAACTAAATTATGATACTAGAGACTCAACAAAAATGTGCTATGATTTACTAATAAGTAGACGTAAATCCTAATTAATTTGACTAACTACTATAGATATACGGACATAAATATACTCCATTGAATAAACTATTGTAAATTTAATTATAATACTAGAGACCTAGCTAAATGTTGTATAAGTTGTATTGTTATATAAATTAGTAATAAGGTAAACAGTAAGACAGCTGCAATCATATTGTAACACCCGGGTAACATGTACGCTTCCTAACAATAAGTATAACACCATGTATTTCTATGCATCAATGTACATGTAAGCAATAAATGACAATAAACAATAAACAATAAACTAACACGATTTTCACTCATAATTTTAAAACTTACACGGCGTACAAACTTACGTTTATTTATGGCATGACGTTTCGAACGTGACGTTACGTTCGTGGTCACAGGCAGACTGGCGAGGAATTGTATCAACATTTACTTGCCGCGCGGGTTTTGCGAACTACCCGCACTTGATCTTGATTATTAACTTGTACGCTAGGGTTGTCACTTTACAAGTTAATAATCAAGATCAAGTGCGGGTAGTTCGCAAAACCCGCGCGGCAAGAAGATGTTGATACAATTCCTCGCCAGTCTGCCTGTGACCACGCACGTAACGTCACGTTCGAAACGTCAGGCCATAAATAAACGTAAGTTTGTACCGATTAAGTCCCGTGTTCGTTTATGCAGAATGTACCAGTTCAATTATTAACCTAGCTGAAACAGGTTTCTTAAAAAAAAAGGTTCACGTTTACACAAAATGTAATGTTGTGTTATATTCTTAGCAAGTTGTGTATTTTGACAATAAAATATTTTACTTTTCCTTGTAGTAGCAATAATTTTTATTTCATTACGTGGAATTGAATAACTTTAGAAATACATACACAATTTCATATAGCTAATGATATAGCTCATATAATATTAATCGGTGTCTAATTTCTTTCTAATTATAATTTATAAGATAAATTAATATTTTAGTATTTTTCAAATAGCTTGGCCACGGTGACAGCCATTATCATAGTACATATTAACGTTTTAAGGTTATGAAATGTATGGACTGCTGTCACCGTACCCAAGCTATTAGAAATATTTTAATGATATTCTATTGAATAACATAAACTCACCCGTGAACAAGATGCATGTAACTGCGTCGAAATATCGGGAGCTCATAAACAATATAAAAGGTAATCACGGTCTATATCCCGGTCAATATAAAGGGGCCCACTGACTATCAGTCCGCCGGACGATATCGGCCTGTCAGTTGTTCGGAACTGTCAAATCTTTATTCTAACTGACAGGCCGATATCGTCCGGCGGACTGATAGTCAGTGGGCCCCTTAATAGTGGAACATAGACTGTTAAAAGTGCGGTTAAAATATCACATCATCCGCAAATCGGATCTTTCAGTATTAAATATGACCGTATCATGAAGACATAATGGCGTTTTGGCGCCGTGCCAGATTGGAATTGGAACTGAGATTCCTTACATACTTAGGTATAAAGCTGCGCCACGGAACATGGGGCAAGAAATGAGCTCAAATGGGTTCACATAAAGTTAGTTTGCTATAATATTATTTTGAGGGCAAAATATAAGTACAATTTGCGATAAAAAAATATAATGCGACCCTGTTTTCACCGAAAAAATGAAGAAAACTCGGAAGGTATTTTATCAATTTTTTTAAATGAATCTTTGATTTTCAATCATTTCAGCCCCTCGTACAAGATATGGTGAATTGAATTGTAATCATTCATGTACCAAATGATTCTTGTTTACTGCAAAATTGGCAACCGAAACGACACTTCTCACTGCAAATTTTGAAAAATACTCCCAGGAAAACGCATTTATTTTAGGTTTAAAAAGAGTAAATGAAAACTTTAACTATTTCAGCCGCTAGTTTAAGAAATGATTATTTAAGAACGTTAACAGTTTTTGAATAAATACTAATAGTTACGTCGTAATGTTGAATGAAAAAGAACGCATTTTGCAAAATACGCTCGTTTGTAGGCCTAAGGCCTCTTAACGGCAAGTACAAATTGGAAAACAGGTTTTCATTCTCGAGGGACTACGTTCATTAAAAGAGGAGTGTATAGATTTTTTTAAATGTCGGCAACGCGTATGTCACACATCTGGAGTTGCAGGCGTCCAAATGCCACGGTGATCGCTTACCATATGGGGGGCCATATGCTTGTTTGCCACAGACGTGATTAAATAAAAACAAAAATACAAAGAACTGGTAAATCCGGGTCCCGTTTTTACCCTTTATGTACGGAACCCTTGAAACGAGGTATAGGTTAGAAGATATTAGCCATTTAAAAAAAAATCAGTTATTCTAGTACAATTAGAGAAAATAAAATAATAAAATCCCCCTGAGGAGGGATTGGAGGGAAACGCCTTTAAACGCAGTGTGACAAACTGGCTCTTGGAGCGTTGTTTTTATAGCGTAAAGTCGTATCTCGAATACCAGCAGTATTTAAATTAGTCATAAGTACTTAGTTTTATAATTGTATTGTGATATGCCTATTATGTTAACTTTTTCAATTAAGTATTTTTATTTGACATTTTATATTGAAATATTGTCTTCGGTTACCGCGATAGTTACTCGTGAAACCCTCGCGATATAATCCGTTTTCATAGTTTTATTTCATTTTATATTGATTTAAATTTATTGTATGTAATTTCATTAACATTAAATTTGCACGCTTGCATGCAAGCTAGATACATGTACTGTAAACCTAATGTATTGTAACATCCCCATACTGTATCAATACAAATAAATAATTTCTGATTTTGATTTCTGAAAAATAGAATTTAAAGCATTCGCCGCAAAATCCGGCTACACAAAGTACAAAGGTATGAAATCTCAAATGGGATTGACAGTGCTGGGTTAGGCCCGGAATTTGATGTCACCAACATTCCTTGTGATATCCGAACGCGAATAAGATTTACTGGGAACTAGAACCTTTTATTGTAGGTACTCTTATAAAACAGCGGATTGGATATTGACGACATGTTTTTCAAGAAACATCTCCATATTAAAATTATTTTAAATAATGTACTCACGTATTATTGAATAACCGCTCGCCATTTCGTAACGCAGCGTACTACGTAGACGAACAATACGCGAACGCATAGCGGCGCGGCGCGGAGCAGGGTGAATTAATCCTGTGATACCTATAGAAGTGTCCTACGTGGGCGATCTCGTTGCGAACGCGCGTTGCGTGTTCGCCTGCGTAAGACGCAGCGTTTTTAAATACGTCGCGCGCTTGATCAGTGGGTGCTCCAAAACGGGTCAAACCTGAGTAACCCTTTTAAAATAATTTTAATATGTTCGAATCTCACGGGAGTTCTATAAATATAATATTTCCATTTTAAAAATCTGACAATAAAATATAGAAATATGTTTTAGTTCTGAGGAAAAACTACAAAGTGCAAAAATACCCACATACTAAAAATAATGAACCATCATAGACTATAAACTTTAAGGCTGGTTGTACATGCAAAATCGGTTCATAAGGCTAGTTATACAATACAGCTATTTTCCACGCAATAAAAAATCAATACTTTGAATGAACAAAGCACACACCCTTGACACCCTCGTCCAATATTCATCCTTATATGCTTTTGCCAGATACATCTGACAGGCATGGAAACAAATGTCATTGTCGGAGGAGTCCATTCAGTGCCCAAAACTATTATATAGGCTTCGAAGCTTGGACAATGTCGCCGTTATCCGAATTAGCGGTGCAACATGAATGACCTTTGTCGGTGACGCCGATACCTAACGTCGGAACGATTTTACACGTCACGATTGATTGGAATAGTTATTTTCACCTCAGCAGCTCGAACAAGCCTACTTTCGTCACTCCCTGGAGTGAGGAAAGTGCAACTTTCCTCACTCCAGGGAGTGAAACAATGTAGCTTTTTAATTTAGTGAAGTCCATGAACTTCATACTACGGTACGGTACGGTACGGTACGGTCCGGTCCGGTCCGGTCCGGTGTACTTACATCGTATCGTATCGTATCGTATCGTATCGTATCGTATCGTATCTTATCGTATCGTACATATTATAATACTTTTTTTTTTCTGTTTATTCTGTGTAATTCGAAATACATTTTGACCTTTAATATGTTCTCACTACTGAGGTGAAAAATATGTGTGCAACACGAGAGCAAAGTTATTTTACATCTCGTGTTTTTGAGTCCCTCGCTACGCTCAAGATTCTACCTTACAATCACTCGCTTCGCTCGTGATTCAATTATAGAATCTTTCGCTTTCTCGGGACTCAAAAAAAACACTCGCAAGGAAAACCAACTTTCCTCTCTTGTTGCACAAATAACTATTTCACCACGCCAGCTCGTAAAGGCCCTCTCTTTTTAAGATTCCGTAAACAAAGGGTAACGCAACGGGACCCTATTACGCTTTCTGTCTGTCCGTCTGTCACCAGGCTGTATCTCATGAACCTATAACAATAAATACTAAACACAGAATAAAATTTAGAATAAGATTTTTTTGCCGTTTATTGCGTAATGACACGGAGCCCTTCGTGCGCGAGTCCGACTCGCACTTGGCCGGTTTTTTTACACCACGTCGGTGATGGTAAGCAGTCACCGTAGCCTATGGGCGCCTGTAACTTCAGAGTTGTTACATGCGCGTTGCCGACCCTTTAAAAACCTGTACATTCATTTTCTGAAGAACCCCAAACGTAAGGTCCTCGGTTACGTTCTATATAAGGCTTGTGTAACCCGTAATTGCTATTTTAAAAAGATCCAAGTCCACTAAACGCATGATCTACTCATACTCAAACAACAAAATATCTGAAAAAGATACACAAATACGCCAAATGCCGCGCGCCTCTGGGCTGTAGTACCTTATTCTTTGAACCTCGCCTCGTTCCGCCGCACCGAGACGAAATTCACGTACGATCGTAGTGAGCGGGGTGCGGGTACAGAGACGCTGAGACGCTCAAGGCCAAATCAGCGAGAATCGTCTTAAAGTGGACTGGGAATAGATTTACAGGAAATTATAACATGCGAACGGCGTTAATTAAGCTTTATAGTTTAATTACGAATCAGTGGCAGAGTAACAAGTCCGCGTCTAGTCCCACGGGTGGCCGAATGGAGATGGGGGGGATTAGATTATGTAATACCATCGCACACACTATTATAGGCAACACATAGATTTCTGACATTAGAAAAGGAGAAGATAAATAATAATAAAGAATCGTATCGTCCCCGTATCGTAAGTATCGTAACTCCTAAACCACACCCTCAACCCCGAGCGGATTTCCGGCCGTCTTTTGTCCGCGGATCACAGTTCAATGTTAATTAAAACGAATATTGCATGGAAGGTATTTTTGTATGGCCCAAGGTTATTGTTCGGCTCGACAAAGGTTCGGGTGTTAATTGATTTCGTAGTTTTAAAAACTCGCAGGCTTTTCAAAGGGGTTTTACTTGGTGATAGTTGTCATAGTGATATGTCCTGCGTTACCCTAAAAAAATTGAAGGCCACTCGCTATGCCAAGTTAAAACATTGCCAATTTTATTTATCATCAATAATATTATAATAAAGTTTACATTAAAGTAATAATAATAAGGTAGGTAGATGGGGGAGTTTCCTTACCAACATAGTCGCAATATTTTTATGTTCATGTGACCAGCTAACGGTCTTATACAGCGATACAATCGGCTGACGATTTTTAGGGTTCCGAACCCAAAGGGTAAAACGGGACCCTATTACTAAGACTCCACTGTCCGTCTGTCCGTCTGTCTGTCTGTCACCAGGCTGTATCTCATGCACCGTGATAGATAAAGTTATTGTCCGGTTTTTATTTATTTACAATAGCATCTTAAAGAAACTATTATCTGAACATTGGGATGCTATGACTAAATGTATTTTTTACGCGTTTTGGTGGCTGCCGTTCCTCATCACACCTAAGGAGCGGCAGCTGACGTTCACGAGGGTTCATTACACATAGCCTTTAACCACTTTACGAGGTATCGTCTGGGATGCAATTAGTCTTGAGTCTGTTCCTGGCTTGCGGAGTATTTATTTCTAAATCAATAAGTTTCTCCCCAGGTAGCAGTGACGTCAGCAACGTCCTAATGACGTAATAATGACGTTATTATGAAGTCACAATGACGTCGCTGACGTCATAATGACGTATAAATGCTACCTGGGTCGTGTAAAACTGTGAAAAACTCCGATAAACACCCTTTTCAATATGCAGCATATCGTATATGCACGTATCTTGCATCAAAATACATTAACAGTACAATTACACAAACAATTTAATATCAGATATTCATTGGTATGCAACGGCTCGTCCTGGGACCAATTAATACCTATCGACAACTAACTTTACCAACCTCGTATATGCTTTTATCAGCACTCATCAATATCAACTTTAACATTCAGCCTTAAGGTTCCAACTGCAATTGACACAATTTTCAAAAGTAGATGGGTAGTAAGTATTATTTAAGCTACCACAATACGTCATCAGCAGACCCGAGACGCGTCTGCCCAGAATACGATTATACGCTATTATACAGCCACAATTTGATGCAAGCTGATTTCATGTATAATTTAGAGAGCATGTGGTATGCGTACTTAGCTAGGATTCTGAGAGGTTCGGGTGGCTGTGTGTACATATTAATAGAGCAAAATGATATTTATAGTTACAATTGCTTGGAGACTAAGTTGTTAGAAGGCATTAATCAGACTTTATCTGCGTTAGAATGGATTTGTTAACACGTCAAAATAGCTTCGAAAAATAGTTTGGGATCCAATACAAATTTTAAGCAGTTTGATTTAGTTGAAAATGTAGTAGTAAGGTCTAGTTTCCCTCGGGGTCGGATGGTAGTCGTTTTCGTAAAAACTAGTGCCTACGCCAATTCATTCGATTAGTTGCTAAAGCGGACCACAAGCTCCCATGAGCCGTGGCAAAAAGCACAGACAAAGCGAGGATAAAGAGTAGAGGCTAATTCAATTCAATTAAATTCAATTCGTTTATTTCAGGTACTTCACCCATACTTACATCACAAACAACAAAAACAAAATAAAATATAAATTTTAATAACAAAACTTCCGTGAAACACATCCATACTATCCATACTAATATTATAAATGCGAAAGTCTGTCTGTCTTTCTGTCTGTGTGTTCCCTCTTCACGCTTAAACCGCTGAATCGATTTAGATGAAATTTGGCATAGAGATAGGTTGAGTCCCTGAGAAGGACATAGGATAGTTCTTATCCCGAAAATCCTCCCTTAAGAAAGTAAAAAGCGGGGTGGAATTGAGATAATTAATGAAGTGCCTGCTAATTTGTGTGCATATGCTCAAATTGAATTATTGCTATGAGATTTTTTCCAGGCGCTACTTTAGCTGCTGTTACTAAGTCCACGCAGACGAAGTCGCGGGCAAAAGCTAGTATTAAATATATTAATAACGGGTCACTCACGTATTTTAAGTCGGAAAACGCTCGTCATGTTTCACTCCGTACCGAGGAATGTCATGTGTGGAGTGGAGTGTGTTTTTCGACTTAAAATACGTGAGTGACCCGTTATTAATATATAAAATATAAATTAACTAAAATTAAAAATACTTAATCATAAATAGTCAAAATAATTAATCATAATAATTTAAAACAATAATAATAAAATGAAAATACATTCAAAAATTACAAATTAAAATTCACATGTATCCTATTTGAGTGCTAGAGTATGGGACATGACTAAATGCAGTGCCTACCCACCAAAAATATATTGTACAATTTCAATTTTTATTTGATACCTACAAAATCTAAAAATAGTCTATTCGAGAAGTGTTAAATAATAAAAATAAGATTGTGTACTTTGTTTTCATTTTTTTCTCCCGAGCTATTCGTGGCAGAAAATCTTCACCATCTTGAAACATTGTCTTACCTGAAACAAATAAAACAAAATCAGAAATATTTACATTATACTTACGGATAAATATTTCTCCTCAATTAGATAAGAAGTTCTCAATTCGATTTTTTAAAATCTAATAAGTCAATGACAAAAACAAAACTTCCGTGAGACACATACATATTAAACATGTCACTATAATAACGGGTCACTCACGTATTTTAAGTCGTATTTAATGTCGAGCGTTTTTAGACTTAAAATACGTGAGTGACCCGTTATTAATATGTTTAATACCAATGACAAAAACATTACGAATCAAAATAAAATCCACTTCCCAACATGCACTCAGAAGTATCCCCGAATCTCTCAGGAATAATGCAAAGCAGCAAATGCAAAAACAGTGTAAAAGCATACCAACGAACGATCATTTATTACAGCGATGACACTCTATTACCTCCCGTCACAGGCGCGATGTGTCTGCTCTGATACGGCAAATTATGAGAAAGGATGTAAATAAGTTAGATTTGATGGGAGTTTTGAGATTGAACAAAAACGGGGTTTGAAGTGATGTGCAGTGGCGTGAAACATGCTTACCATAGAGTAACTTATACTAGAGCGGTACTGTCATAGTAAATTTTGTAACCCCAGTAAATTCACTGCCATCTGTCGACACACTTTAAAACTAAAAATGAAGATTTATAAAAATACGATAAAATGTATTTAAATATGGATAAATGAGTTTTTTTTAGCATTAATTATTTTTATGATTTTGACCCATGTTCTTTCACTGATATGCGTAAAAATTGTTAAATAACAAACGAAACCGTCAACGCCATCTATACGACAGTAGGTCAAAGCTAGTAGCGCCCTCTGAACGAGAATCAAATTTTCTTGATTTTCGAGGCACGTTTTTTCCTTAGACTGTATCCATCTATTACGGAGTTATATCTATCTTTGTGCTTACGTAATACTGATTTGAGTTAATTTTACGAAAAATATAAATCTTAGTGTTTTTTTCATGAGGTATCCAGTTTCTTGGGTATTAAAATGTATTATCTTTAGTTTTTTTCACGTTCTTCATGTGTTTGATCTAGTTGTAACAATTAGTTTTAAATGATTCACGGTTAGTTTCACTAGACTTATATTGACCGGGATATAGACCGTGATTACCTTTTGTATTATTCATGAGCTCCCGAACAACATGATGCATGTAACTGCGTCGAAATATCGGGAGCTCATAAATAATACAAAAGGTAATCACGGTCTATATCCCGGTTAATATAAAGGGGCCCACTGACTATCAGTCCGCCGGACGATTTGGGCCTGTCAGTGGTTCGGAACTGTCAAATCTTTGTTCTAACTGACAGGCCGATATCGTCCAGCGGACTGATAGTCAGTGGGCCCCTTAAGTCTAGCGGAACGTAGACTTTGTTAAAAGTGCGGTTTAAATATCACATCATCCGCAAATCGGATCTTTCAGTATTAAATATGACCGTATCATGAAGACATAATGGCGTCTAGTCTAGTCTAGTTGTAACAAATAAACAAACTGAATAAATAACAGCATCATTGGTCGTCGTGATTAAAATATTGATTTTATTTTATTCGTATTTAGGTGGAAAATACAATAGTACAAATCCGTCAGTCATTACAAGCAGCTTTGTTTTAACTAACGAGGAAAGTGTACTGAGATTTAGTTACTTAGGTACCTATAGGTACTTATAGTTTATTGAAATGCTCCTAAACTTACCGACTTGACTACATTCTTCAGATTTACTATTGATAATGAACGTTACCGATAATTCAAGTACTTTTAAACCTTAAAAGGATTTCTAGAACGTTAAGGTACCGTAAAATGGGGTGAGTAGGAGCAAAACTGACATTCAAACCTCAATAACATTTTATTTTTACATATGCAAACTGAATGGTGTATATAATAAGTGTTCCGGACGTTTGTATTTTAGTTTTTATTTTATTTTGGGTAGTTCCATTTCATAACTTTGACGATAAACAGGAAAAACCACCTCAGCCCGTAGTCCCTCGTAATTGGGGTGAGATGGGATACAAAGGTGATTTTGGAAGATTGTTGATCCATTTTTTTTAATTATGAGTATTACTATAGCTCCATTTTAAATTGGAATACATTACTTTTTTAGCAGTAGCCCTAAAAACCCATCTCACCCCCCTTTCAAACCCACTCACCCCATTTTACGGTACCTAAATTTTGGTTTGTAAAAGTAACTTATACGCGTTACTTCTCGTGTTACGCATTAGCCTGCCTGTGTCAGGAGATCGACAGGGCTCGTCACACAAAGCTGTTACTACCATAGCGTACATAGCATCTCGGGCGTAGTTACAAAATTATCCGATTGAACTTCAAGATAGCGAAGTCATTTCGAGATGTTTGATGAATGTTCAATTGATAGCTTGTTATTCATTGAACCAACTTAGAAGTATGCAAAAGAAGAATTAATCTTGAAACGCGTTTTACCATTATTAAGTCAACAACCGGCAATCCATCGTGTAATGTCCAGCTATAGCTACGAAAGAAACTACAGAAGAACGCCATGCTCTAAGAACACACTTTTGACATTGACGCAATCATCGTAAAGATGGAAGTCATTTTTTAAAAGAATAAAAAGACGAAAAGCAGACTGTTGGTAGAGTAATTAGTTAAACGTAGCTCCGCTCTCATTTATAAACTACGTGTTGGATTATATTGTCTTCGGTTACCGCGATAGTTACTCATGAAATAAAACTATGAAAACGGATTATATCGCGTATATTGAATTTATAATACATCCCGACGTTTCGAACTCTTTACAGCGTTCGTGGTCAACGGGTGACTGAGGAAAAATTACAAAATGCAAAAATACCCACATACTAAAATAATGAACAATCATAGACTACAAACTTTAAGGCTGGTTGTACATGCAAAATCGGTTCATAAGGCTAGTTATACACTATAATTATTTTTCAAGTAAAGATATATATATATACGCGATAAAAATAAACTATGCCGGCTCCAACCCTACACCACGGACCCGAGAAGATTTAATTCCCTCCTAAATTGTAGGAGGGTATCCCAATATGGGACCGGCAACAAACTCGGCGGGACACATCTTTTCAAAACATCAGAATGTCCAGCATCATCCAACACTACGGTCTCACAGCCCAAAGCCCCAAGCTGGGATCCTGTAGTCCACCTGATAAAGGAGCAAGCGAGACATCCCAGCTTGGGATGTATTATAAATTCAATATACGCGATATAATCCGTTTTCATAGTTTTATTTTACGTGTTGGATTGTAATGAAACTGCACATACAATGACATGAGGTATATCTAGGTCTGAAATTAGTTTATATAGCTCCAATTTATTAAACAAACGAAATAGAGCAAAAACAAACTTTGTATGAAAAACTTGAGTTCGCTGTATTTTTTTAAGTATTTCATCTGAAGCTAAATAAACTAATTACAGACATAGATATAACGTATCCTATTGTAAGTACAAAGTTTCAGAGCAATCTAGCTAGTCGTTTTAAAATGAGAGCGGAACTAAGTTTGTATGGAACACCGAGCTTGCCGGAGACCCTTAAGTATATAGAAGCGTGTACAATACAAATACAATACAAATACAAAAATAGAAAATATCTTTATTCAGTATTATAAAAGACATATACATATATATATATATAAACTACATAGTTTAGTGACCTTATGGTCACTAGGCGCAGTACAGTTAAGTGACCAACCGACGTCCCTAAGTCGTTAAAATAAGGCCTACAATTGGTCAGTCAACTGCACTGTCCAGTAAAGATAACAACAAAACAATATAGGTACTTTAACATTTTATGAATAAAGTAAGCTACATCTATTCCCCGTACTAGTATTAAACTGTATCACGGTGGAAACAGGATTCGCCATCCTCTATTTGCAATATGTTGACACTTGACAGACAATAAGCAACATCTTTTAATTTAATTTAATTTAATTTACACACACACACATTACACCTGTATAGGTAGTCTTCAGTGGAACTATTTTGTAATATGCAATATTGTACAGTCAAGGGCATAAATATATCTACATTCCCAGTCTCAAAAATATGTGTATGCTCTTACACCTTGGACAATAAAGTCGTGTTCACATATTTTTGAGCCATTTGTCTGGAGGGAAAAGTGTGGACTGAGCGAAGATGTAGTGACAAAAATTGAGAAAGGTATGTTGAGATGGTTTGGACACGTGGAAAGAATGAGTGAAAGGAGGCTAACAAAGAGAGTGTATAAGGGAGAGGTAGAAACGGGAGTTGGAAGGGGCAGACCTCGGCGGACTTTCTCTGATCAGATCGGGGAAATCCTGAAGAAAGGCCAGGTCAAGAGCACCCTAAA
Organism: Cydia strobilella; assembly: GCF_947568885.1. NCBI lineage: Eukaryota > Metazoa > Arthropoda > Insecta > Lepidoptera > Tortricidae > Cydia > Cydia strobilella. The sequence goes on from NC_086041.1 coordinate 35,813,596, forward strand.
CCGGCGAGCGTGTATGAGGAATGTTATGAAAGTGAAGGAAGCGAAAGAGGTATGGCAGGATCGTAGCAAGTGGAAATCCGTGGTCTCTGCCTACCCCTCCGGGAAATAGGCGTGATTATATGTATGTATGTATGTCTGGATCGATATTTTTGCCTTCGACTGTACCTGCTATTGTAACCTGAATAACCATATACGCAATTAATAAATCATTCAAAGGCGTTTAGTGAATGAAGGTCATATTATAATCATTCTTTCAGCAGATTCTGATTAAACCTACCCAGGTAGCAAAGTGACGTCAGCGACGTCATAATGACGTCAGAATCACGACGCTGACGTCATAATGACGTGTAAATGCTACATGGGTAGCTTTGGGACCTTGACCACTTTTATAGTAAGTATAGGACATGCTATAGCCGCGAAAATCAAAGTTCGCAAATTGCGGGCATCTTTGTCTGTCACTTTAATTACACCTGCATTGGAGTAAAAGAGAAAGATCCCCGCAATTTGCGAATTTCGGTTTTCGCAGTAGGCCTTCAAGAGAGCAATTAGCAAATTGCGGGGATCTGTCTCTTTTACTCCAATGAAGGCGTAATTAGTGACAGAGAAAGATCCCCGCAATTTGCGAATTTCGGTTTTTGCGGTAGGCCCTCAAAAGAGCAATTAGCAAATTGCGGGGATCTTTCTCTTTTACTCCAATGAAGGCGTAATTAGTGACGGAGAAAGATGCCCGCAATTTGCGAACATATTTTCACGGATAGCCCAGTTTCTTCAGGTTGTACCGAATTAAACTGGTAGCTGAAGCGTTATCTTCATGCGATAAGAACACAAAGGCACGCGTGGCTACGTTAACGAGACGACCTCATTACGTCATGCAAACATCGTTAGGTATCGACAAGAGGGGGTTATGGGGAAACAAATAGTATATGTGGCTTAGAGGTCATGAGAGCTGATAATGTCACATTCAGAAAATGTTTGTGCCTAAAAACAATGTAGCTAACATTATAAATACTATCATCTTCCTCGCGTTATCCCGGCTTTTTGTCACCGCTCATAGGAACCTGGGGTCCGATTGGCGACTAATCCCAAGAACTGGCGTCGGCACTAGTTTTTACGAAAGCGACTGCCATCTGACCTTCCAACCCAGAAGGGAAACTAGGCCTTGTTGGGATTAGTTCGGTTTTCTCACGATGTTCTCAAAAAGCGACTGGTAAATATCAAATGATATTTCGTACATAAGTTCCGAAAATGTCATTGGTACGAGACGAGGTTTAAGAGGCCGGTGTCGATTTTAGTCGCAAAAATGTAAAATTGATAGATTTAGTCCGTGAAATTTTACACCTTTTGTTACCTAATTGAAATAACAAGTACTGGTTTCTATTAGCACGTCTTCTTATCTTACCTTTTACCAGATTAATTTTTTTAAAACACACTCACTAAATTAGTAATGTTTGCTTTTCTGATGGACGTTAAGGTAAACGCGCGTAAAGCACTGATTTTGTCGCTCTTATTTGTAAATTTCGTAAAGTTTGGACTGCTAAACATGGTAATTTTGTATTACACATGTCCTGTACTTGACGTTTATCAGACTACATTTTTATTATTATGACTTTGAAGTAGTGTAAATGAAAGTTAGACGAAATCAATTTTCTCCAGAAATTACTTCAAAACAAGTGACAATTTCTCTAAAAATCGACTTAATTTCAACGTAATTTTGATACTTAAACAATCTACAACATTTGCTGAAACTATTCTTATACATCAATTTGTATAATTTACCACCATGATTTTTTGATGAAGTTTTAAAAACTGCCCCTTCTCTTCATGCATTACCGGTGACGCACGCTCGCGACCTCATTATTAAAAGGCAAGATGAGAAGACGTGCTAATAGAAATCAATACTTGTTATTTAGATATTATGTAACAAAACGTGTATAATTTCAACGACTAAATCTATCAATTTTACATTTTTGCTCCAAAATCGACTACGGCCTCTTAACATTAAAAAAATATTTTACTCTCAAACTAGCCATCTTTCGCAGTGGCCGTAAAAAAACACGATTTTGAAATAAATCTATGAGACTAACATTTTTTTCACCACACCAGCTCGGAAAGGTTCTCTTTGTACTTGAAAAACGGATAAGAAAGTTGCATTTTATCCACATGTGAGGCAAAGTAATCTGATGCAAAATTTGAGTTGTTTGTTCATGTTGGCTGATAAAGCTGACTTTTAAGATATGATAATAATAATAACATACTTTATTGTGCACTACAAAGAAAAATACATGTTACAAACAAAGACAGGACATAAGTAAGTAGGTAACAACAGGCGGACTTATCGCTAAAAAGCGATCTCTTCCAGACAACCTTCAATGATTTTACATGAATAATATTTAATAATATTCATTTGAATTATATTTAAGTAATGTTTTACAGTAAGTATTTTTCTTGCGTTGGTGTGGTGAAAATTTTTGTGTTTCACTCGGGACCAGTTTGTCTAACCCTCGTGCCTTGATATCCGAGCGAGCGACAGATTCCAAAATTGAACCACGAGCGTAGCGAGCGTAAAAAGTGGTTTGAGCGTTGTGAGGGTTAAACAATAACTATTCTTGCCTCCTGCCTCCTACGCACATTGCACAATTTTATTGAAAAACTAATTTTAAATATCAAACTTGACTACTTATTAACATTAAACCGGAAAAGGGGTTATTTTTGCACACTAGAAATCATTACGAGCTCATTGAACCAAGGTAACTCAAGCGAAAACACTTAACCACCCTCACCGCATACATTTCCTCGAATGCAAGCAAAAAACACTATCTTACAACGATAACAATAATTCAATAAACTATATTACTTCCCAACCTCACAAATTTGAGTGGTAAAACCAAAAATTTTACGTATAAAATTCAAATGGAGCCATTTTTATTTGAATTACGGACGCGAGAGGATGAGTAAGGTATGATATTGTATGCATTTTGCATGAGTCGTTATTATCGGGGAACATTTGAATACACCGTGTTCGGTTCAAATTTGTGTTGCACATACTATGTGAGTGTTTGTGTCCTCGAATTTTAGATGTAGATAGACTTCGTATAGTCGCTATCAGATAAATCTGAGCGGGCAAGGTGTTCACAAATTACTACAAACATCTAGCCCGAATCATCATCATCCTGCTAGGCCTTGTTCCCATTTACTTGGGGTCGGCCCTCCCTGTTCCCCATTACTAGCCCGAATATTTTTTTAAACAAATTAAGAGACCTGTTGTTGCGGGAGTGCTTTTATTCCATTGAAGAGTTCATTAAATGTTTTACCGACAATTTTTAATAATTATTTTGTAATTAATTTTTTGATCCTATTTTGTATTAAACATTTTGTAATTTCTTTTTTTACCGTAATTAAATTGACGCATGTTAGATTAGGTATTAGATGTAGTCAATATTTAGACACAATCACCAAGGTTAGTTAAAACTTAATTTGAACTTTAACCCTACGTCAGCGGACAATTAAATAGTGCATTTATGTGACCCAGTGCTGAATAAAAAACTTTCTCTAGAATATCTACTTCTTTTCATTTACATCACAACCCACAGTAACGGCGCCCTGAGATTTTTTTATTAAGAGTTTCATGCCTGGAACCTATTTCAACTTTTATAAAGTTAATAAATAAATAAATAATAATATCTGGACAAAGCCTATAACATAAAATGCCCTGCCCTAAATATTTTATTATATCACGTAAAAAAGCAAATCAAATATGAATTAAGAATTGATTGAAAATTGGCTAATTATAATTAAAAAAACATCAACCACCAACATGAATACCAAAATTAACATTAATTAAAATTCATGATAATTAATCTCGCTAAAAATCTAACGAAAACCAAAGTTCACAAAGCGAAAAGCGTTCCCAACGGCAAAGTCAATTCATAATCGCACACAGTACCAGGAAGTCATGTTCAAAGAGGAGGAAATTGCCTATCACTGCCGCCAGTAATCAAGAACCGTACCAATCTAACTTTGTTGTGGACGTCGTATTCCATTTAATAAGATATTTCTAGGAGCACCTTTGAGCTTATGCGCTCCTGGTACTTTTTAAAGATGCGGTGATGAATAAACTGTGTTTATGTAGTTTTTAAAGATTCTATATATATAATGTGTATGTATGTATATAAGTAATACATAAAATATCTAAACACCCGCCGTTAAGCACAATAATACGCACACATCCATACATTTCCTATTTAATATATGTTATATATGTTATTTTTCCCCTCACTAGCTCGAAAAGCCTTCTTTTATTCTTTAAAACAAGCGGGGAAAAACGCATTTTATCCACTAGTGGGGAAAATAATTTGACCTTGGATGGAGCGTGTTTAAGTAGCTTTTGACAGATAACAAAACGTAAAACGCTCATAATAATGGTTCGTTCGATATTAATTATCATTAAATAAATGGTTTGAGAATTTAATAAAAAATACCAAATTTGGCTTTATTTAATGATTTTAAGTCATAAACCTTAAATTCCATAAGAAACATTTGTTTTTTTTGAAATGATGTTGAATGTAATTCTGAACGCACAAGTTGAGTCGATGCAATTTCAAAACGAACCGTCAGAAAATGTCAACATTGTCAACAAAATTTTTCTCACCGGCTCCGACACGTAAAAATGCACAACTTCCAGAGTTTTCTGTTATAATATCGTATTATCGTAAAAAAATTAGTGATTCCAGTGATGAAGATGATCTAACGCCTGTGGATGTTGCACTTTCCTCGCTATAGTGAGGGGAAAAGTTTTGTGTTACACACGGGTGCAAATCTATTTTACTTCTCGTGTGTTGAAACACTCGCTACGCTCAGGATTCTATTTTAGAAACACTCGCTTCGCTCGTGGTTCAACTATAGAATCCTTTCGCTTGCTCGTGTATCAATTCCACACACGCGGGTAAAATACAACTTTGCACCCTTGTATAACAAATAACAATTTTTATCAGAAATCAGAAAACAGAAACATTTATTGTTCAGAAGTATAGCTAGGTACATTTTTTATGGGTATCAACAGTTTTACCCTTTTCGGGCATACAATTTATTTTATCTTAAACTAAGTAATCTTAAACTAAATTTTAATAAACATATAGGTTTACAGAGTTATAAAATTCTTTTAGGTTATAGAAAACTCTGTCTATGAAAAAGTTTTTTAAGCATCTTTTAAAAGTATTTCCTTCGAGGCTTTTTATTTCATTAGGCAGATGATTCAAGACATTAATAGCGGATATGAATGTGCTTTTTTATATATTAAAGTGCTAACTCTCGGAAGTACCATATTATATTTATATTGCGATCTAATATTATCTTTGCATGAGCGCTTTGTGAAATGTTCAGGGTGATTTTTTACAAATAGACTTAATTCTAATATATAAATGCCGGTAAGTGTCAAAAAGCGCTTTTCCCTAAACACGTCACGTAGCGATTCATCTGTGTACATTCTAAAAACAATATTTACAGTACATATGGTGCTACTTTCTCGCACTAGTGCGTAAAGTGCACTTTTTGTGCATATGTCGAAAGTTTAAAGGGCCATATGTAGTGTAAAACGTTGTTCTAACACGTGCGAATTAAACTCGTGTCGATTTAAAACACTCCCTGCGGTCGTGTTTTAATTTACCGCCACTCGTTTCGAATTTCCTATTTTCCGCACTTGTATCGAAAATAACTATACTACCATGTGACACGTACCTACTGCTTTTCATTTTGAGGAAATTGTGTTGAAATGTTTCAAAATAGGTACCTAAAGTCACAAAAGTTATGACAGTGAGCAAAGTAACAGGGTTCCAATAATGTAGCAATAAAAAAAACGTACATACTACCCATTTGTAAGATCAAACTATATATACATAAACGATTTCTTAGAACCTATATCCGAATATTTGCGAAAACAGAGTCAAACTTGCACTAGCATTTTCCGAGTATAACGAAATTGCCATGGGCATTTTCAGTCCCCCTATAAATTAGTTAAGTAATTTCCAGGGCCGTATAAAGGGGCATAACCGAGTGATTTTATTAAAGCGATCTAAACTATTACAGATTAGCGTAATGAGATTCCTAATGGATATCCATTTCTCTTAAACTGTGGGCCGTTGGCGAAGTTATGGACAAAATTTGCTACTATTGCTTTAATGAGGTTTTCTCGATGGGCTGTACCCTATACTGTAGTATAGGGTTCTTAAAATAGTACATTTTACAACTAGTGTGAAAAGACATTTCACACGTGTTGTAAACGACGTTTTTTAATACAATTGCGAAAAAATAATAAATTAATATATCATTAGTAGAATCATACAACCAAACCAAACCAAAACCAAAAGTACCTATACAGCCCGCGATACTTGAGCTGCCGCAGCCCGCGATACCTTCATACTCGTGCGCGCCCCGGCCGCGGCCGCCGCGGGCCCGGCGCGGGTTGGTCAACGACACCTCCTCATAACTCATGAGGCCCTGGTACCTGCTCCGCGCTAAATTCAATTTTAACTGCGTTTCGAAAGTATAGTTTGGAACTAAAAAGTAAAAAGCACTAGTTCGAGAAATTGAGCTTCTCGCACGCTACGCAGCCACAAAAAGTACCACTTTTTGAGCAACTCTATTAAAAAAGGAGTTACGGGTTTTTAAATGGTCGACAAAAACGCATATGTAACTTCAAAATTACTAAAACAGCTATTAAGCTATTATAGGAAGGGTACACGGAAAGAACATGTCAAGTCACTTTAGTAACATTTTTCATACCCAAATTTTAAACCCAATTAAAAAAATATCTACTACAGAAAAACTTTTATTCTACTAAAGAGTTTTTTTTCGGAAAACTAATAATTCATTTTTACCTGCCAGTATTTTTACTCTCATACCTAATATAATTAACACTAAAATTTTAAAGTATAATTCTAATTAATTTAAATTCTTCATGAACAATAAAGATTGTAAGCCAATATTTTGACGCATATTTAATTATTTAATATTTAATAATTCGATTTTTATTCAATTTATGTATTAATGATATTATTTTAATTAAGTACTGTAACGCCCCTACCACCCCACGCCAACAGATGGCGCTACTAGTATCGTAAAGCACATAACGCGCGGGGCAGCGCAGCCGCCGCACCGATACCACTCCACTATGGATACTAGTTACGGTGCCCACCAATAGATGGCGCAGTGATCGAGATAGATCTCGCTAACGACTGTTCGACGTAGAAACATGACCCTCGGCCCACGGCCGATGATTATTTGAGGAGAAATACGAGTAGCTTCTCGGCACTGCACGCTTGGCACCTTCACCCTTGTTGAAGTGTTTTAGTGTCTCTGCCGTAGAAGACTCTCTAGTCAAGCCTGCGCCTACCTCCGCTAGGCCTTTGCTCGGCAAGCGAGTGCTAGTATTGTAAAACCTCCAAGTTGGTAATACACGCGCTTAACGTAACGCCGCCTTTTATCTTCGCCCTCACCTCCCCGTCCTACAGTACATATTATGATTAGTACTAGAAATGTAAAAATACACCTAGATTTAAGAATGTTGCAGTGCCCTACCAGGGTGTCATGTACCTACAAATGTATTTATAACACCTGTATTATGATGAACATGATAGCAATAAAGATATGAAATTTTGAGTAATCCCGGTTTTAAAATCATGTCAAAATGTATGCTAATTCCGTGACCAAGTCTTTTTTTAACTTAAAAAAAAGTTGTGTTACATATATTATACAGTGGTAGCAAAAGCTATAACTAATAGTTCATTATGAATTGAAAATATCATTTTCCGAAAAAAGTGAGTACACATGTTCTTTCCGTGTACCCTTCATATACTATATACATAATCTGATTTAAACTTTCAAGATTTAACACATTATTATTTACTTGAACAAGATTTAATCGCGTTATTTCTACGTAAACGCGATTAAGGACGGTCAAATTAATAAATTAATAGACTTCAAGTAAACCCTATAACCCTAAGTCACGTTTTTAGGGTTCCGTACCCAAAAGGTAAAAACGGGACCCTATTACTAAGACTCCGCTGTCCGTCTGTCCATCCGCCTGTCCGTCTGTCTGTCACCAGGCTGTGGCACCGTGATAGCTAGACAGTTGAAATTTTCACAGATGATGTATTTCTGTTGCCGCTATAACAACAAATACTAAAAACAGAATAATATAAATATTTAAATGGGGCTCCCATACAACAAACGTGATTTTTTTGCTGTTTTTTCCGTAATGGAACGGAACCCTTCGTGCGCGAGTCCTACGCACTTGGCCGGTTTTTTCACTTGTATGTTTGCCTAATTATTACTTACTCTCCTATGATATCCTTAACTATCAAGTTTAGTTAACAACTTTCAATTGTTACCAACTAAAACTTTTAATCATCCTACTCGTAAAACCTTCAATAACATAGTTTCGCAAGCATTCAGTTCGCATTATGTTTAATATAAAGTACCTACGTTCATGAAGACCTCAAGTGGGGGGAGTTGCCATAGACACGGGGGGGTAGTTGCTATAGGTGATTTACGTTGCCCCGGCGTCCGTCGAGCTTCTTAGGCGGGTGGTTTAAGGGATAGGCTGATGATTTTTTGCGTCATTGTGGTTTAATGGAGCTTGAAATTGTAAAATTCTTTGGGTGTAATTGGGGAGCTGTAATTTAAGGAATCTTTCTTTGAAATTTACGACGGTATTTTTGCGATTATTTACTTAATCGTATGGTAATATAGACACGTAGGCAAAAATTATGTACAGTACAGTTTAATTTCTTGTCTTATAATTACTTATATAACAATTCAAGTCTTTGAGACCCTTTACACCTCTAAGGATAATTTGATGATCGTTTTTTTATTTTATTATACATATTTTATTTCTGACACCTAGAGACTTTTACATCTCTAAACAATTTTAGTAATTGTCTGTTGTTTGTATATTTTTATTAGTTTTTTTTGTGTAATTCGACATTTAGACTGGATACATCTCTGACAAAGTATCTAATATTTTATTGATTCCATATTTGTAATTGTTTTTTGTAAATTTTGGTATTTTGATTTTGTATTGCTTGTAAAAATTGACATGTAAAAGTGCCCATGTGGCCTATTTGCTGAATAAATGTTTGATGTTTGATGAGTATTTTTTATAAGGCAACATCCAACTTTTGCAACCACTGCACAGCATCGGGCGTCAAGTCTAATAGATCATCCGGGCTACCCGATTATGCGCGGAGTGGGCACCGCTGAATGATGTGATCCATGGTCTGGTCCTCGATGCCGCAGTCGCATAGCTCGGAGTCACTCCAGCCCCACATACGCCGGAAGAAGTTGCATCGCCCGTGCCCGGTTTTTAGGCGGTTTAAGTGATTTTTGCGGTGATAGGTATACATAAATCATAAGTCACTACTAACACGTTTCGTATGATAACGGGTTTTAAATGATACTGATATAGAGGGCATAATGCGCAAATAACTGTTCGTTTTTCTTACTCTGTATGAATACGATACGACCTTGGCAATCGTTATGATGATTACTGCGCATCTCACGCACGACTTTTATTTTATTTCGGATATACCAATCAACGTAATCGATCTTCCAGTTTGTATTAAAATCAGTTCAAAAACAGAACAAATTGTTGAATTTCAATCGGGCTCCTGTTCGTTTTTCTTACGCTGTATACGAGATCGATTTTTTATCACCTCTGTTCTTTGTCATCTTATCTTAGGCAATTTTTTATTATTATGTGTACGAACTTAATTTTTATTGTTCTCAGTCAGAACCAGAATCCATGTAAAATTTAAATGTGATTTCTTGTCCTGGTAATTGGTGTTATTTGTGTATTTTTTTCTATTCATCTGCAGCGTTAAGAATTCTAGACTATAAAAACTTTAAAGCCCCATTTAAACGGTTCAATAACTTGCATGCGATTTTCGTTACATTAAACTGTCTAAATGGGGCTTAAGGTTGGGGACAGTGCTAGAGCGACGGTCATCGCTGACATCATTTGAACGTAGTTATACCAATGAAATGTATGTGCAGCGCTGATATACTGCTACGCGCGTATAACTACGTCGCACGTACAGCAAACAGCAACCGTCGGTCGGGCTCGTCGGTCCGAACGTACGTCGGTTGAGCGCATATGCTACGCGCTGATCGTAGCATCTCGTTATGTGCAGCGTTGATATAATGCTACGCGCGTATAACTACGTCGCACGTACAGAAAACAGCAACAGTCGGTCGAGCTCGTCGGTCCGAAGTCCGAACGTACGCGCGTCGGTTGAGCGCGTATGCTACGCGCTGATCGTAGCAACTCGTAGAGGGTTCTTAACATAAGGCCAACCATCACATCTTATCAATAAAATGCCCTTAAATATTACTAGATAGTAATATATTTTTCTACAACTTCCATAATGATGTAACAGATAATAAATAAACAACTGAAAAATAAGTCAAAAACAAACTTTCACCTTAAAGTGTTACTGATAACGCTAATTACTCCTGTTCGATGTGCTTACTGAAGGTCCAAAAAAATATTTATCTGTTCGTTTCATTTCGAAATTATATATAGTCTCGGAAGGTATCGCTATTAGTTAATGATTTGGCAAGGAGAACATGCTGAAGTGGGGCGCCCTAATTGGCTCAGACACCCAATGCCCATGTGGGACGGCTCCACAAACGATGAAGCACATGATATCCTGTCCAGCGTGCCCGCAGGCCTGTTCTGAGCGGGACCTCCTTGATGCGACAGACAGGGCGATAAATGTCGCTACCTTCTGGTCCCGCACAGTCTGAAACCATCGAAACAAGAAGAAGAATGATTTGGCATACCTAGATAAACCATATAGCCAAGTCACCGTCGACTTCCTACACTTATCGCTTTGAACGGACCCACTGTGCGTTGTGACATATTTTTCTGTACGTCAGCATCTTGCAATTTTATTCTTGGATGTACATTTTTAATAAATCCGCCACCGCTCACGACTCGCACCGCGCCAATACAAGGCCTCATTACCAGTTGAACAACAAATAAACATTCCGCCATCGCCATCCGAGTTCGTTATTGGACATTATTAACGCGCGCACCTCTACGTTTTGTAATTGTTCGCATTAATTGTTCTTTTATCAATATTTCCTTGATCTTTGCTTTAAGATCAAATACTCGTTTAGCGATGGGTGAATTTCATTTGTATCGCTTCTTATTCTTCATATTGGTAATGTTTTAATAACAAAACTTACGTGAGACACAGACATATTAAACATATTAATAACGGGTCACTCACGTATTCGGTACGGAGTGAAACATGTCGAGCGTTTTCGACTTAAAATACGTGAGTGACCAGTTATTAGTGTGTTTAATAATGGTAATGTTTGTTGCTTTGTTATTGCTTGTACGGTAAATTTGCACTAGTACTTTACATACTGGATAACACCATAATAAGTGCGTCGACATGAATTTACTGGAGTTACAAAATTTACTATGACAGTACCGCTCTAGTATAAGTTACTCTATGGTCATAGTAAATTTTGTAACCACTGTAAATTCACTGCCATCTATCGACACACTTTCAAACTAAAAATAAAGATTTATAAAAATACGGTAAAATGTATTTAAATATGGATAAATGTTTTTTTTTTTATTTGCATTAATTATTTATATGATTTTGACCCATGTTCTTTCACTGATATTCGTTAAAATTGTTAAATAACAAACAAAACCGTCAACGCCCTATATACGAGAGTAGGCCAAAGGTCATCCATTCTGATCGAGAATCAAATTCTCGTGATTTTCGAGGCACGGTTTTTCCTTAGACTGTATCCATCTATTACGGAGTTATATCTATCTTTGATTATAGTATAGCAGCCTATACAGTATAATAGGCAGGTGTATGTTGAGTCACAGGTGTCACAACTTGTGTGTATGCTTGTATCGTTCCGCGGCAGTATCAAAACTACAGGAAGACCATAGAGTAACTTATACTAGAGCGGTACTGTCATAGTAAATTTTGTAACCCCAGTAAATTCACTGCCATCTGTCGACACACTTTAAAACTAAAAATGAAGATTTATAAAAATACGATAGAATGTATTTAAATATACATAAATGATTTTTTTTATTTGCATTAATTATTTTTATGATTTTGACCCATGTTCTTTCACTGATATGCGTTAAAATTGTTAAATAACAAACGAAACCGTCAAAGCCCTCTATACGAGAGTAGGCCAAAGGTAGTGGTGCCATCTGATCGAGAATCAAATTCTCGTGGTTTTTGAGGCACGGTTTTTCCTTAGACTGTATCCATCTATTACAGAGTTATATCTATCTTTGATTATAGTATAGCAGCCTATACAGTATAATAGGCAGGTGTATGTTGAGTCACAGGTGTCACAACTTGTGTGTATGCTTGTATCGTTCCGCGGCAGTATCAAAACTACAGGAAGACCATAGAGTAACTCATACTAGAGCGGTACTGTCATAGTAAATTTTGTAACCCCAGTAAATTCACAGCCATCTGTCGATACACTTTAAAACTAAAAATGAAGATTTATAAAAATACGATAGAATGTATTTAAATATACATAAATGATTTTTTTTATTTGCATTAATTATTTTTATGATTTTGACCCATGTTCTTTCACTGATATGCGTTAAAATTGTTAAATAACAAACGAAACCGTCAAAGCCCTCTATACGAGAGTAGGCCAAAGGTAGTGGTGCCATCTGATCGAGAATCAAATTCTCGTGATTTTCGAGGCACGGTTTTTCCTTAGACTGTATCCATCTATTACCGAGTTATATCTATCTTTGATTATAGTATAGCAGCCTATACAGTATAATAGGCAGGTATATCTTGAGTCACAAGTGTCACAACTTGTGTGTATGCTTGTATCGTTCCGCGGCAGTATCAAAACTACAGGAAGACAATTCGTTTAGTAATAAGGATAACATAGGCTACATTTTTACCGGCTCACTAATCATACAATCCCTATTTTCATTATCATTAAAAATCTTATCTTAATCTAAACATCTGAAGTGTGAAACCAACGACTTCCGTAGAAAACAATATTCTTCAAAGACTTAGCTGACAGATTATAAAGTTCCCACAATGAGGATATAATAAGATAGAGCGGTACTGTCATAGTAAATTTTGTAACGGGTGTAAATTCACTGCCATCTATCGACACACTTTAAAACTAAAAATGAAGATTTATAAAAATACGTTAAAATGTATTTAAATATGGATAAATGATTTTTTTATTTGTATTAATTATTTTTATATGATTTTGACCCATGTTCTTTCACTGATGTGCGTTAAGATTATAAATAACAAACGAAACCGTCAGCCCCCTCTATACGAGAGTAGGCCAAAACTAGTGGCGCCCTCTGATCGAGAATGAAATTTTCGTGATTTTTGAGGCACGTTTTTTCCTTAGACTGTATCCATCTATTACGGAGTTATATCTATCTTTGGTGCCCACGTGTATGTGTTATGTACCCCTCCCCCAACCCGCACAGTGTGAGTCGTGTCAGTCTAGAAATTGCATTACTTTTACCAAAGATAGATATAACTCCTTTTACTGTTATAGTAGTAGTAGCAGTAAATCACTTTATTGTAGAAAAAAAATGTTAACATGAAATTCATATAAATAAATACATTAGGTGCTTAATTTTATTTTTACATCGACTGATTTTATATTGAGCATATTATTAGTAAGCCGTATTTTTGTTTATATTTTAAAAACAGCGCCACCTTTCATCCAAGCTCTGAACTACGTGTCTCCAGCGGCAAAGCAGGTACAGGGCCGAGTTTCCCGAGCGTCCCGGGAGTTACCTGAAAACTCCGTACAGATGTCGTTGCTAGCCTCCCGCTACTTTTGGTAAAGGTAGACTGAAATTGCGAAAAGATGGCGCTTGCAACCGGTTTTAAATGATTGAACCAACAACTGGTAAAGGCTCTCTTGATTGTTCAAAAACTAATGAGAAAATTACATTTTATCCACATGTGGGGCAAAGTAATCAGATGCAAATTTTGAGTACTTTCCTTATGGCTGGTAGAATTGACTTTTAAATAATGATTTTAAATGATATTTTTTTTATTACGTTCATTTGGTTTTTTTTTTTTGGTATTTCATAGTATTTTTCTCGCGTCGGTGTGGTGAAAAATTTTGTGTTTTACTCGGAGGCAAAGTTTGTTTAACCCTCGTGCCTTGAAACCCTCGCAACGCTAAAAATTACACTTCTCGAACCACGTGGTTAAATTACGCTTGTGGTTAAATTTTGGATTATTTCGCTAGCTCGGGTATCAATATTAGCACGAGCGGTAAAACAACAACAACAACAACAAGGGGGCAACCTTGTAATAGTTATTTGTTATACAAGGGTGCAAAGTTGTATTTTACCCGCGAGTGTGGAATTGAAACACGAGAAAGCGAAAGGATTCTATAGTTGAACCACGAGCGAAGCGAGTTGTTCTAAAATAGAATCCTGAGCGTAGCGAGTGTTTCAACACACGAGAAGTAAAAAACATTTGCACCCGTGTGTAACACAAAACTTTTCCCCTCACTATAGCGAGGAAAGTGCAACATCCACAGGCGTTAAGATCATCTTCATCACTGGAATCACTAATTTATTTACGATAATACGATATTATAACAGAAACTCTGGAAGTTGTGAATTTTTACGTATCGGAGTCGGTGAGAAAAAATTTGTTGACAATGTTGACATTTCTGACGATGCGTTTTGAAATTGCATCAACTCAACTTGTGCGTTCAGAATTACATTCAAAATCATTAAAAAAAACAAATTTTTCTTATGGAATTTAAGGTTTAAGTATTACTTAAAATCATTAAATAAAGCAAAATTTGGTATTTTTTCTTAAACCATTTATTTATGATAATTAATATCGAACGAACCATTATAATGAGCGTTTTACGTTTTGTTATCTGTCAAAACTGTCAAAAGCTACTTAAACACGCTCCATCCAAGGTCAAATTACTTTCCCCACTAGTGGATAAAATGCGTTTTTCCCCGCTAGTTTTAAAGGATAAAAGACGGCTTTCCGAGCTAGTGAGGGGAAAAATAAATAACTATTTACATTATTCACACATTGTTTAATAACATTTGAAATTCTGTAAAGATGATTTATTTGGAATTTTTGTATTTAAAAGGGTAAAAAATTTAAAATAGGGGGGGATTCATTGTTAGTACTAAAGTAAAAATATTATTTCAAAGGGTTTTATGAATAATAAAGTAATAATTATCTGTAATTTACTAATTTCGTTACACTGAAATGGCAGCGTAGTAAAGTTAAAGTTTTTCATTAGATAATACCCACATAGCTGTAGTAAAACAATTTTTCATAGGTTTAAACTTTCACGATTTTTACTCATTATTATTCACAACGACGGGACTTAATCGCTTAACATAAGCGCGATTAAGTCCCGTCGTTGTGAATAATATTTTTTCATAGGGTGACTTTTGGCAACTTTTTACTGTAAGTAACTATACTTTGGTTACAGATTTCACTTTCAAATTACAAACAATAATTGACTTCATTGTTTACGAAAACGGGACTTAAATTCGTATAATTAAGTTTTATAAAATTACCTCCGAAAAACTCGCGCAGCTAGATGTTGATGTCACCTTTAGCCAGACTTTCTTTCGAAACCACGGGGACAATGCCGTCCTTGAAACCTCGGAGATAATTAAGTTCCGTTTGTGTAAAAAATAAAATTAATTCCTGTTTTTAATTTAAAAGTGAAAGTAACCAAAGTTAATTTCAAAGCCAGCTTGTCTTATAACGCACTGCGGTTAATTTCTTGCGGTTTCAGTTTAATTTCTTGCGGTTTCAGTCTTTTAAGTGCGGTTCTGAAACCGCAAAAAAGTAATCGCAGTGCGTTCTCAGCCTTAAACCTATATCTGTTTAACCGCAAAATCTTGCCAGCCCGCTTGCTTAGACATTAACAAGACCGAATGTCACGTGGGAATTCAGCGAATCCCAGACGGGCCCCCGGCTAAACTCTAGTCCAGGGCAATTTGTTGCAGCGGTGTCGCTGGTGTCAGACACTATCAGGCGACACCGCCTAGAGCAGGCCCGCCAGCGATACGATTTCACGGCCAGGAACCTGACACTATTGCCCAAAAGTTTCAGAAGGCTCTAAATTTATTGTAGGGTAGTTTGAATTTGGACTTTAAAGTCAATGCGCGAAGGTTGTATTTTAGTGTTTTGTTTAGTGTACGATTGTGGGAATATATGGGAGTATTGCAGGCTGTATCTGTTTATTTTGCACGGTATATTGGATTTTGTGTCTGGTTGAATTTAAAGTTGAGACTGTTTTAAAGAATGTTTGTCTGGATAGGTATACGGTAGACCGGATTTTATTGGATTGCTAAGTGAAAGGACGGTGGTGGTATTAAATAATCAGACAAAAAAAAAGAAATCCTTTATCTACGTAGTAGAAAGAGGAATAAAAACGCAAATTTTATTATGTTGGAAAACTAACTAAGGTCTGATTTTTCAAATATCAGATAAAATTATCTGTCAGCTCTCTTTTTCTTCTTGCAGTTGATAGAAAGGGAGTATGTTATATTTATCAGACAGATCATTTTTATTTGACATTTGAAAAATTTGACCTAAGCATACTTAATATATGATTCTTAAATATAAAAAGAAAAATTGGGGACAATTTTACACAGATCAACCTAGTCGCAAATAAGGCAAAGTTTGTACTATGGGTACAAGGTGACGATACATATACCTCCAAGTTCTGATCTTGGCGGTCGACCATCTTTAACCGCATCAAATTATTTGAAGAAAACCGCCTCAATACATTAGATGTCAAACGCCAACAACGTAAAGAGAGACCGAAGCCCTCGTATGCGTATACGTATAACGCGTCTGGCCAACTCTATTGTAGCACCTGCAATAGAGTCTTTAAGACCAAATTCGGCCTGGCCAGCCACATTCAAGCCCATAATAGGCGTAATCCATAATTTATAAGAGGTCGCCGTCATCGAAACCGATGAGGAGGACTATATATATACATATACCTACATAATTACATATGTAGATACAAAGAAATCACCCATATCTCAGGAACAAAAACTCGCAATAAACACTAGTAGATCGTATCGTATGAAACACATGTGCTTTGGTCATTACACGCATCGGCTTTCTTATTGCGCACGATATCGCCTCGCGTTTAATGACGTAATGACCAATGTAGCACACTTATATCATATTGTAAGGACTATTAATTAGATGATTACACTCCTCGGTACGGTGTGAAACATGTCGAGCGTTTTTCGACTTAAAATACGTGAGTGACTCGTTATTAATATATTTAATACTATTAATTAGGTTGCCCGTTACTCTATTATAGTTTATAATCTTTGAATGCTCTGAAAGTGTGAACGTGTCAGCTAATTTGAACTTTGCGACGACGCTGCAAATGCCAGGACTAATTAATAGCGAGCGTGCCCTTTTCACAACGTAATTTTATATTTTAATAGCTAGCTGCAACATTTAGTATGAAACATCAGCAGGAATTGTATGTAGAATTTTAATGGACATCATTCTTGTATAGCATTATAATACATTAACATTAAAAAGGTGACGATTAAATTTCTATGATCGTAAAAAAATCGTTTTAATAGAAAATATATCATGCATTATTTATTAAAGCAAACTCATCACGCAAATAGCATTATGTAGTAGCTTAAAAAAAATGGGGCATTTTCTATGAAAAAGGACCTTATTGTCGATGGCGCTTACGCCGCACAGCGTCGCGCGGCATTGTATTTATATCGGAGAATCGTTAAAAATGGCGTAAGCGCCATCGACAATAAGGTCCCTTTTTATAGAAAATATCACATATAAGTCCCTGTATGTAGAACAATTTGAATGTTACAGATAGTTTAGAACACGAACTGTAGATATATGTCTATATTTGAAAAAAAAAACCAGGGTGGCGAATACTTTTTTAGCGTTGTCCGCGTGATCCGCTACTATTGATGCTAACTGTACACATATACTCATACTCATACGCATACTCATACGCATACTCATACTCATACTCATACTCATACGCATACTCATACGCATACTCATACGCATACTCATACTCATACTCATACTCATACTCATACGCATACTCATACTCATACTCATACGCATACTCATACTCATAATCATACTCATACTCATACTCATACTCATAATCATACTCATAATCATACTCATACTCATACTCATATTCATACTCATAATCAGTCATATATGGCGCAGTCGGTAGGTTCATACATATCACCGTGGTTTAAATCAAAAATCGCTAGGTAGAGTTACTCGGGTAGTACCCAAGTCAGATCCTATCTGTTAAGGTACATAATACCCACAAATGTAAAATCTATCCACGTAATAACCTATCTCGTCAATTAATCAAAATACGCCTCTACCCAAACAATACTAATTAGAGAGATGTACCCTAATATACGTGACCCTTAATTCTAATACCTCAGTCGAAGCTACTATCATCGATCTATTCATTTGACACGCGACACAATCCTGCGTTCTATAAACGTAAACGTAACGACGGAATTCGAGTGGAGATTGACAGAACTAGGTTAGGTTTTCCCCGAAATGTCCACATTGTAATGAAAGGTCGTAAGTGTAAGGGTTTGTATTTGGAATATAATGTTTTGTGCTGTAAAAGACATATGTGCCATTCTCAATCAAAAGGGTACTTATTTTCGGTTGTCAATAAGGCGCTATTTACATATAGCTTCAATTGAAAATCAACCTTATTGACAAGCGACAATGTGGAACCTTTTGGTTGAAAATGTCACATATATTTGTGAGATAGTTAGTATGTGATTGGATCTATATTGGAAGATTGAAAGGATCTATAGAGGGTTGTTTGCTGTAATTATTACACCTGGGGCTTTCGAAACGGCGACACGATATCGAATAATACCAAAATGTGTAAGAGTGCGAGGCATTTCTAAGCGGGCTTAAGAGGTATAGAGGTATATATTTATAAATATACTAAACTCATTTTAAATTTCGAATACTCGAACATATTAGATTATTTTAAACCGGGTCACTCACGTATTATTTAGTCGAATAGCTCGAGTACACGCCGCGCCCTCGACCAGTGAAGACGTGTCGTGTCTCCGTGAAGACGGTCCACGTAAATTGGGCCGAAACATTTCGAGCTATTCGACTTAATAATACGTGAGTGACCCGGTTTAAAATAATCTAATATGTTTGAGTCTCACGGGAGTTTTATAGTTTCGAATACTCGAGTATGGAAATTTACCTTTAATCTTAATACATTATTGTAATAAATTGTTATTAATTTCTTACAACATAATAATAGATTATCATTAAGACCAAAGATAGATATAACTCCGTAATAGATGGATACAGTCTAAGGAAAAAACGTGCCTCGAAAATAAAGAAAGTTTGATTCTCGTTCAGAGGGCGCTACTAGCTTTGGACTACTGTCGTATAGATGGCGTTGACGGTTTCGTTTGTTATTTAACAATTTTAACGCATATCAGTGAAAGAACATGGGTCAAAATCATAAAAATAATTAATGCAAATAAAAAAAACAACATTTATCCATATTTAAATACATTTTATCGTATTTTTATAAATATTTATTTTTAGTTTTAAAGTGTGTCGACAGATGGCAGTGAATTTACTGGGGTTACAAAATTTACTATGACAGTACCGCTCTAGTATAAGTTACTCTATGCTAAGACATAAAATATTATAGTCTCATTGTTTCAACATTGACATTGTCAGTGATCTCCAGTCTATTAAAAATACGGCTGCTCAAAATCGTCTTAATCAATATCGTACCCATTTTTTGATTCGCTCATATTTGCTGACGGAAATGAAATTTAAACCAGCCATTTGAACACGCGGATATTGATCCCAGAGGCAGATCCGTGAACGAATAGTAGAAAATAATCCACGGTATAGATTCCCGAATAACGATGATATGGTAGTAGATAAGCTACTAATACAATATGGAAACAATCTTATTATTTGTACCATGTAATTTTTAATTTGTATTTTTGTACACTAAACAGTTTACTACTACTACTATATTCTCCTTTCTAAACAATACATGAAAGTACAAATGGCGGACTTAATGCCAAATGGCATTCTCTACCAGTAAACGATGTGCTAAACCTAAAGATTTAGTCCGTGAGATTGAAAGATTGTGTTGATCTTAAAGAAGTGCATTAATCAATCAATCAATCAATATGTTTATTTCAGGCAAAAAACATAGATAAAAATTACAAATTAAACTTAATAATACATAAAATAAATTAATACATTACATTACAATTAGATTAGAAATCAAATTAAAATAAAACATTACAAAGATCTTAACCTAAACTAGAACCTAACAAACACAAAAACTATTCACAAAATGCGCCCCGCGCCCCTCCAGATGCAAAGGAGCCCATCACGCTCGCCGCGTTGCCACGTTGAACAGCGATGGACAACCTTTGCAAAAGGAACGACCCGGAGCGAGGGTCATGACCACTCTAAATATATATTTTAATTGTAATTATAATTAAAATTATTATAATTAAAATTATAATTACAATTAAAATTAAAATTACAATAAAAATAAAAATTATAATTACCTATCGTACACAACACTGTGCCTCTAGAACCCATATGTAGGTCATTCCATAATAAATATATTAATAAATAACTGACTACTGTATACTCGTATGCTCAAAAGCAAAATATTCCTCACACATTCGCTGACAATTTTGCATAATTTTATAAGAAGAGGAAACACTTTGGCAGCACGAAAGGCTCCCTTCAAGTGGGTTCCCAAGTGTTCTGTTTGCTGTGAATTTAGCGCACAAAAGATCCCATATTGGGTGTGGATCGAACTAAATGGCCGTGCGCCGTTTGTGTACCGCCAACTCAATTCAGAATTGAGTATGTAAAATGGGGTGAGTCGGTTTCGCGGGGAGAGCTGGATTATGAATGGGGAGAGAAGGTTTGAAAGCGGAGTGAGATGGGTTTTTAGGGCTACTGCTACAAAAATAATGTATTCCAATTTAAAATGGAGCATAGTACCACTCATAATAAAAAAAGCGATCCAACAATCTTCCAAAATCACCTTTGTATGAAAACCCATCACCCCAATTACGAGGGACTACGGGGTGAGGTGGTTTTTCCTGTTTATCGTCAAAGTTATGAAATGGAACTACCCAAAATAAAATAAAAACTGAAATACAAACGTCCGGAACACTTATTATATACGCCATTCAGTTTGCATATGTAAAAATAAAATGTTATCGAGGTTTGAATGTCAGTTTTGCTCCTACTCACCCCATTTTACGGTATGTAAAATTAATTATTTATTAATTTTTGACATGGTAACTAGAATGACCGAGATGGGAGCGAGATGTTCAGTTTAAAAAATTCTGTTTGTATATTCACGTGTACGCCTGGTATCATAGCTATCTATGCATTTCTTGGCCTACTGATAAAATATTAATTATAATTATAACATTATCAAAAAAAGTAGAAATTGTAATACAAAGAAATTAGAGCGAGTAGAAGTAAATACAAAACTTTTACTCACTCAATTTATTTAGCAGGAAAACACCGTATAAATATGTATAATAGATAGGTAAAGTTCAAAGTTCAAAGTTCAGTGTTTTTATTTGTGAGTATATGTCAAATTGATTACAGTAGCGGTAAATAAATATTTGTAGCACTATACCCTGCCTGATGGCGTACAAAAACTTGAATAATTTCCTTACATACTAACATGCAAAATAAATTTACATATCTATATAAATACCTAGTTATTATTAATATTAAAGTCATAGATAGATTAATTTATTTCTTATTGGAAATTTGTCACGTTACTCCCTCCTCCACGTATATTGGAGGAGTGAGTAACGGAGCTGGGAGTGAGGAGGTAGAAAGGAAAGGATAGATATAACAGGGGTAGGTTCTTTATTTATCGGCTATTGTCTAAATATGACACGCTAACAGATGGTTTAAATTACAAAAAGAATAAAAATACGTTTATAGTCGCGCTAGTAGCACGCGCAAGGCAGGAGCACGCACACGGATAGGCGCGCCTTACCTTTGCGCGTGCTATCTGCGCGCCTTACCTTTGCGCGTGCTATCTGCGCGCCTTACCTTTGCGCGTGCTATCTGCGCGCCTTACTGTGCGCGTGCTACCAGCGCGCCTCACCTTGCGCGTGCTATCTGCGCGCCTTACCGTTGCGCGTGCTATCTGCGCGCCTTACTGTGCGCGTGCTACCAGCGCGCCTCACCTTGCGCGTGCTATCAGCGCGCCTATCCGTGTGCGTGCTCCTGCCTTGCGCGTGCTACTAGCGCGACTATAAACGTATTTTTATTCTTTTTGTAATTTAAACCATCTGTTAGCGTGTCATATTTAGACAATAGCCGATAAATAAAGAACCTACCCCTGTTATATCTATCCTTTCCTTTCTACCTCCTCACTCCCAGCTCCGTTACTCACTCCTCCAATATACGTGGAGGAGGGAGTAACGTGACAAATTACATGATATTTAACAATGTCACAATGTTTCTAAATAACATATACTCGTAAATAACATAAACAAAAAGATCGTCAAATTGTAAAAGATAACAAATCATAACAAAAAAGACTAAATATGAATGTATACGACTTGCAAATATAGCAACACATGTAACCTCAAAGATTTCAACATTTAGCAACGGTAACGCATATAAAATCTAATCTACAAAACTCACTAACTTCCATTCGCGTTGAAGTATACAGCTCTTTACTGTCCATCTGTGAACCTTAATGTCTTTGAGATAAGGCTTACGATCAATCAACAGCGACGAATACCTATATACGAAAACTAATCACGGGCAGCGACATGAAACTTCTAATGTCCTAAATTATACCGGTCAACTCTGCTCGGCATTCGGCCGGCCGAAAAACCGCGATACCATACACTATCCTAACACAAACACGACGTAAGTCCGTATACGTTATAGTGATATAAGCTGTTTTGGTCTTGGGATGTAGTTTACCTAGCTGTCTCATTTGAATAACGTTTTTCGGGTTGCAGATTCTTTATGGTTTTGTGTCTGTTGATAAGATCGTGCTGATACAAAATATTAGGATCCGGGGGTGAGGTGTCGGTTTCATTTTATAGTATTAGAAATTGTATATTTAGGGTTCCGTACCCAAAGGGTAAAGACGGGACCCTATTACTAAGACTACGCTGTCCGTCTGTCCGTTTGTCCGTCTGTCCGTCTGTCTGTCTGTCACCAGGCTGTATCTCATGAACCGTGATAGCTAGACAGTTGAAATTTTCACAGATGATGTATTTCTGTTGCCGCTATAACAACAAATACTAAAAACAGAATAATATAAATATTTAAATGGGGCTCCCATACAACAAACGTGATTTTTTTGCTGTTTATTTCCGTAATGGTACCCTTCGTGCGCGAGTCCGAGCACCTGGCCGGTTTTTTTTATTCCATTATATTATGGGCTTCTCTTAAAGTATACGTAATTATTACATTTTGGTAATTCAATACTATTGTTACTTCGTAATGGATGCATCTTGTTTTCTCCTTTGTACCTATATTTATTTTTATGAATATGTGTGCAAATTAAGTAGATATAAAGCGGAATTAGAAAGTACATTTGACTATTGACTGTTATTTTTTTTTTTACCGTTTATAAGAAGTTTGTTGCCGGTCCCATATTGGGATACCCTCCTACAATTTAGGAGGGAATTAAATCTTCTCGGGTCCGTGGTGTAGGGTTGGAGCCGGCGTAGTTTTTTTTTATCGCGTATATATATATATCATTACTTGAAAATAATTGTAGTGTATAACTAGCCTTATGAACCGATTTTGCATGTACAACCAGCCTTAAAGTTTATAGTCTATGATTGTTCATTATTTTTAGTATGTGGGTATTTTTGCACTTTGTATTTTTTCCTCAGTCACCCGTTGACCACGAACGCTGTAAAGGGTTCGAAACGTCGGAATGTATTATAAATTCATTATACGTGATATAATCCGTTTTCATAGTTTTATTTCATCGTTTATAAGAAGTTTACAAACAAAACTCTTAATCTATTATAATTTCAGAGATCATTTACATTACATTTTACATTTAAATAATTTTAATAACAAAACTTCCGTGAGACATAGACATATTAAATATATTAATAACGGGTCACTCACGTGTTTTAAGTCGAAAACGCTCGACATGTTTCACTCCGTACCGAGGAGCGTCACCAGGAGCTTGTGTCGACGGTGACGGACCGGCGCAGACTGGTGACGCTCCTCGGGACGGAGTGAAACATTTCGAGCGTTTTCGACTTAAAACACGTGAGTGACCCGTTATTTATATATTTAATATATTTAAATAATTATTCAGTAACATTCTTTTATATGAGTACTATTTGTTACTATTATAGTGTTATACAACGAACTAGAATATAAAATTCTAACGAGAGCTTAAATATGACCCCACGGGAATTGTGCCGCGACTCAACTGTGCAGTACGAGTGAAATGCGCGAATGATAACTAAATGAAATCATTTCGATATTATTTTGATTACAAAATATACATACGTTAAAATTGGCCTTAAGGCCTTTCCATCGGTTCGCCGCTATCACTGTCACATTTCTCAAGAAAGAACGAGAAGACCATGCGCGCCAAGTGTCAATTTTGATCGAATTTTACTACTACTACTACTGCTGTGGCGCGACGACCCGAAGTGATCTTGGCCTCCGACACCAAAGACCGCCATGCTACTCTGTCCAAAGCCGTTTCTGTCCAGTCGACGGCGCCGAGTTCGCTGAGGTCTTTCTGCACTTCGTCTCTCCAGCGGTACCTAGGGCGTCAGAGATCGAATTTTGTCGATTTTTATTTATTTTAAAAACGTTTCCACGTCTACGAATATCAACGTCTCTTAGAAAAATATGATCATATAAGATTTTTCGCCTTCTGGCTCAGGGAACCGCCTTATGTTCAAATACCTAACTTAGTTACAAGTTTTTAATCAACCATCAATATACCCATAAATTAATCAAAGACTCATCAAGCCAAAGTTAGTAAGTTTCGGGACAAAATTGTACAAAATATACTTGTAACAGTCCATTGAGACAGAAATGCAAGTCAGGAGACACGCGGGGCAAACATTTGTGCCATTTTCAACCAAAAGGGTACTTATTGTCGGTTGTCAATAAGACGCTTCTTCCATAAAGCTTCAATTTGGAATGAACCTTATCGACAAGCGACAATGTGGTACCTTTTAGTTGAAAACGTCACATTTGTCCTCGTCTTTTGTTATTACTGACTGCGCTGTTTCCTTTATTCAATCATCGGCTCCTTTTACCTTCACAATACCTTCGATTGTGTATTGTGATTTTTAAGTAGTTTAATTTTGAGCGGCAAATAAACTAAGTGCATAAAAACTTGATTAAGTAGATAAGTTATACTAGAGCGGTACTGCGTGCGTGTACACCTGTAAAAAGCGTGTACACCTGTAAAGGTAGTGTTCAGTGAAACTATGTTGTAATATGCAATATTGTACCTGCTATTGTAACCTGAATTACCATACGCAATAAATAAATACAAAATACTGTCATAGTAAATTTTGTAACCCCAGTAAATTCACTGCCATCTGTCGACACACTATAAAACTAAAAATTAAGATTTATAAAAATACGATAAAATGTATTTAAATATGGATAAATGATTTTTTTTATTTGCATTAATTATTTTTATGATTTTGACCCATGTTCTTTCACTGATATGCGTTAAAATTGTTAAATAACAAACGAAACCGTCAACGCCATCTATACGACAGTAGGCCAAAGCTAGTAGCGCCCTCTGAACGAGAATCAAATTTTCTTGATTTTTGAGGCACGTTTTTTCCTTACACTGTATCCATCTATTACGGAGTTATATCTATCTTTGGTAATACAGAAAAGTTAAATAGCTATTTGAATACTTGAACAGATATTCTATTAGAGGGGGGCACGAGCCACGATTAATATTATTTACAATAAACTATTAAATGCAAATCTTATATTAAATTTGATGACACGCATAATAAATACAGGAAAATATACAAGATATATAAACAAAATGTAGAAAAATAACCTTAGAAATAACAGACAACAAACATAGCTAGTAATGAGATAAATTAATTTTGTTGAATAGGTAATTAATTATACACGGCTATAGGTAATTACATATGGCTAAAAATAAGTGCATTCCCGTTGCCAGGGAGGTTTTGGGATTATACTGAGCAATTTTTACTATGGCACCAACTCCGAAAACGCAAAAAAAAATCCCGATTTCGTGGTTGATCCTACGGTAAAAGTTGCTCTGTATAATGGCAACGGGAATGCACTTGTTTTTTAGCCATCCTGTATATAAAAAGAGCTGGGTGGCCTAGCGGTAAGAGCGTGCGACTTTCAATCCGGAGGTCGCGGCTTCAAACTCCGGCTCGTACCAATGAGTTTTTCGAAATTTATGTACCTACGAAATATCAGTTGATATTTACCAGTTGCTTTTCGGTACAGGAAAATATCGTGAGGAAACCGGACTAATCCCAATAAGGCCTAGTTTCCCCTCTGGGTTGGAAGGTGAGATGGCAGTCGCTTGCGTAAAAACTAGTGCCTACGTCAATTCTTGGGATTAGTTGTCAAGTGGACACCAAGCTCCCATGAGCCATGGGAAAATGTCGGAATAACGCGAGGAAGAAGATGTAATTTTATAACCAGAATAGAAAAGAAATAATCTAAGTAAAAATAAAAACAGTAAGTAAACTCTTTATTGTACAAAAATACATATTAAAAATTACATGATACGAAAAATCAGATGTACAAAGGCGAACTTATCCCTTAGAGGGAAAAGTATTTCCACAGATTATTATTAGTCATAAGTAAAACCTAATCTTAAATCACGAAGCACACAATGAAATTACACAGAAACATTGTAAGTAAATAAACCAAGTACATTAAGCAAAATAAGCAGCGTAAAAAGATTTTCGAAGGAAAAAAATACCGTCTACAAAATGCCAAAGGAAAGGTGGAGAGGCAAAAGAGCTTTTATGGAACAACTTTGGCGTACAGTGTCGCTATGAGAGCATTTACTGCTTGCCGGGGACGTTTCTTCAAGCGGACTTTACGTTTTATATTAACTAAGAATTAAAATACAGGCTCAATTACGTATATTGTAATGAGATTCGTGATTATGTTTACCAAATGGTTGATATTGAGAAAAAGGTAATGCACATAATTTAATATATTTAATAATTCAATTCAATTCAATATATTCTTTATTCAAATAGGCCTAGCAACAAGCACTTTTAAATTTTCAAGTTTTAAATATTACCTTAATCTAAATATCAGAGCAATTTATTGATGCAGCATAATCCTTTTTACCTATTTAATAATCCTTTTTATTATGTTATTGTATTTTAGACTTAGTATTTATTTTATAAATATTGACATTATTTACTATGATTTGTACTTTCTAGTACTGAAACAGATTTAATTTTTTCTTGTATTGACATAGTTTTATATTTGTATTTTTATTTTTCACTTGTGACATTTAAGCGTTTTTAATTTATTTCTGTTTGCATTGTTTTGTTAATATTTATTGTAACTTCATTTATACTCTGATGTTTAATTCTAATTCTTATTATTATTGTTACAAAAAAACGATCATTATACGACAAGTAGTACAAGCTGAAATGTACGTATATTTTACCTGTGTGAAAATTGTATACATGTGATAAATAAATTAAACTAAACATAAAGAGGAAGCCAACCATACTTACATTTTGGCATAAAAATGTCTAAATTATGTAATTTTGTACTTATTCGCTCATGCGTTTCGCTCGCGCCAATACATGTACAGACAAGTACAAGCGAAATGCACGATAACTTATTTACCTATCTTGTTAGTTAAGTTATTTTATTATATAAATTATTTTTAAGAACATGTTTTTGTACGCCAAAAGGCAAAACATAGACCAATTTTATAATTTTTACACCACTGTAACAGTTTTACCTATTAGATTATTTTAAACCGGGTCACTCACGGCTATGTTTTACAAATAAACACTGACTATTGACTATTGACTTAATGACATCATTCATTTAGATATCATTCTGATATCTTGCGGGTTGGCGTGACAGAAACAACAATTTATTTAAAATAAGTGGTCACCAGAAAATGATAGAGGAAGATAAGCAGCTATTAAATCATTGCATAAATAGCAGTACACGACGTCAACAAACATTATCCGTAAAATTTAAATGAAATTAAATTAAATCATCATTCAAAACAAAGCGAAATTTCAAACTAAATGGATGTGATTTAAATAACAAAACTTCCGTGAGACATATTAAACATATTAATAACGGGTCACTCACGTATTTTAAGTCAAAAAACGCTCGACATGTTTCACTCCGTACCGACTCCGACTCCGAGCGTTTTTCGACTTAAAATACGTGAGTGACCCGTTATTAATATATTTAAATGGATGTGCATGAACGTAACATGCAAACCCACTAGACCCACCAGAAATATGTATAGGTAGGTACCTATCCAGTGTTTGAACTCTCGTACTTATTATTCATCAGTTATAGTGACTCAAAGCATAAAACAGAAACTACAAAAAGTTGAATTTACAAGCGGCTCGCTCGCACTGCCGCCTCGTCCCAAAGGAGCAGAAGGAAAAAACTGCACGACGACGCGGCAAGCGCAAAACGTCCACAAGCACGGCTCCAGCGATCTCCGTAGATATGCAAACCATCCTTTGTAACATGATCTTATTGTGTACGCGATTCCCTAGCGCCGACCAGAATACGAAACAACTTATGTCGATTTAGAAATTTATTAGAATGCGGTCGATTTTTATACGAAACACGGAGCGGCGCTGCAGTTAGGTTTCAAATTCGAAAATTTACCGGCAACTTTTGATTTATCGTGCATTGCGGATTCTAAGGGTATACGCAACTTAGGCAGTATGTTGGGTTGGGACATGAAAATTTCATGAGTTGATTTTGCTATTGAATTAAATGTACATGCTTTTTCCTGCTTATGAAACATTTTTTATTATTTAGTTTTTTCACCTGTATAAAGAAATCATAAAAAAATATTTCTAAGACAAGCCTTAAAAAACAGTTAAACATTAAAAAATGTGTTTCAAACTTCACGGTCCTACATTTAACTGTTGCTGTCAGGTTGTGTCTGTCAGAATCTTAGGAAAATGTTATATATAATGTCAAGACGAGATAATGTGGCTGTGGGATTAGTATAGCTGGCCTTCACATTGATTAGTGCTTATTGCAAGTTCATACATTTGCCACCAAACGCAAGTAGCAAATGTATGAACTCGCAAGAAACACTAATCAATGTGTAAACCCGTATTGAAGTTACCCGAATTGTATTACAAATTCAAGCTTCAGACAATTCGAAATTGTAATCAACCATTGTAATCAACTGCACATAGGGCATATCTATGCCGTTCATCATATCGAGGCAATTGCACGAAAAAGGAAAGCTTCGCCTTTGTCCGCTCTTCCCGTGTCCGAGTCATGACAATGACAAGTCGAAGATTGCATCGACGGTTGCAAATCCCTTGGGCTCCGTGCCGAAATTGATCGGAGTAATTTGCCGACGTTCGGGGCCCACCGCTCGGCGATTCATCTCGAGGCTCGTCGAGTTATAGGTGCGAGCGGGTGTCGTGAGGTCTTGAAATAAATAAACTACTACATCTACTAAGTTATTTACCCTTACATGTATCATTTCGGGTCTCTGTTGTTTCCCATATAGTTTTAAGTCATAATGTATGGTTTGTCCACATATTCGTTAGTCATAATTTGGTTTTTCTCAGAAACGCGTAACTTTTCATGATTGCGTAAAACAAACCTAACCTAATCAAACCTATCTATAGGATAACCTGAGGAAAATCCTGAAAAGTTAACGGTTTCAGAACTAATGATAATATGACAATCATTACATTATGACTCAATAATTACGTCAAACAAAGGGACCCCGTATCATTTCATATGGTTACTCTAACTACCACCTACTAACTACCTACCTTCCGGAATCAGCACTAAGTAGATATGATATTAAACTTATAAGCAACAAAGTGCATAAAGATTTGATATTAATCTCAATTCGTCCTTGACGCATATACATGAATTCGTTTGAGGATAATGGAATTTAGATCATTGTCATTTTGCAAATAACTGAACACGTCCCAAATCACTAAACACATTTAATGCACAACCCAAGCTTGCGCTTTATACTCAAAAGCACAATTTCATATCACTCTCCGAGTGTCCGTCCACCTGTAAAAATTCTAACCTATCCACTCTGTTCTCATAACATCTTGGTACAAACTGAAATAAATATCATATACGAAGAAAAAAAAGAACCAAAGCCTCCAGTGTCCAGAGCTGGAATCGAACCAGCGTACCCCGTTTACCGGACAGGTGCCTGAACCGCTCGGCTATCCGGCCACGGTGGCATGGGTCGAAATTTTCAAGTATATGACAATTCCCGAAGGCTTGTGGCGCCCCCTGGCCATCTCTAAGCCCGGATAGCCGAGCGGTTCAGGCACCTGTCCGGTAAACGGGGTACGCTGGTTCGATTCCAGGTCTGGACTTTTCCTTCGTATATGATATTTATTTCAGTTTATAGTTTAAATAGTAGTGTGTCTACATGAGAAACCACAAATTAAAATATTTTCATAGAAAATAATTTAATTTGTTCTTAGAGTATCTTGGTACAATTCGCATTGCATCGTGCTCGTATTTATACATGGGTGAAAGCGAAATGCCTCCTAAAATTAAGGATGACACACTAGAATAGGAGTCTGGGCCGAAGCGTCACACTTCGTTTTTATGACAGGTAATCGGTAATGCTTTAAAGAAACCGAAATGTCGGACGCATCGACCCAGATTTGGACTGTTCCAACGTGAGTCATCCTTGTAATCGGTGTTGGCCGAACGTTAATTCCAATTAACCAGTAACCAGTAAAAATTGAACCGTAAGCCGTCACAGAAGGTTACAGTTTACGGTTAAATTTGTACTGGTTAATGGTTAATTGCATTAACGTTTCGGCCAACACTGCTTGTAATGTGCTCCTCACAGAGTCACATGCACAACTCGCCATCAGCTCTCAAACTAGACTCCAGATCACCAAATACAATTGCCAATGATCCATAAAACACATTACTCAAACGACACCCGATCGTCACACGTACCGGGAATAAAAATATACCAATTTATTCCCTCGTCTTTGTCTCGTACAATTTGCGCTTTCGAAGCGACCCACTTGAATTATTAGTTTTCCGTACGTTGTTCGGTTGTCGGAGAAAGTTATTGTGATTTCCAGTTCCAGTTCTGTTTTCTTCGCTCAATATGAAGTGGGACTTAAGAAAAATAAAATATAGAATGCCACAAAAGTTTCAATGTTGCTTGGAGGTGATTGAATGGAGTTTTGTTCCGATAATATTAGTTACAAAACTGAAGCTATCCGTAGTGTAGTGCACAGGGCCGGAATTGAAGCATCGCCTTCGCAGCCGACGTCATGAACCAACCAGATTATGGTGACGCCGGACTAAACTTTTTGAAAAGCAAAATATTCAAAAACTGTCGAACCTTTTATATAATAAGATAATGTCCGGCGGACATTTCGGTTTCTAATTCGGATGAATTCGGCATACAAATCATGTTCTGCCAAAGGTTTCTGCCAAAACTAGATCAAATCCGAAAGTTCAGTTGCGGTTTTGCCAGAAAATCCGGTTTCACTCGGACACTATTTTACACGCACATTAGTATTATTAGGTACATTATAATGAAACATATTTACTGATCTAAATAAACTTTACATTTAAATTATTAAAACAAGCCTTTTTTAAACGAAAAACTAAATATACTATTTTATTTGGAAATAAAATTGCTAGTTACTAACATATTGCATATTCCTGATGCAGATTGTCCACCGCGGTTCAACGTGGCAACGCGGCGAGCGTCATGGGCACCTTTGCTCCGGGGGGGGGGGGGGAGTCGCGGGACGATTTTCGGGACGGCTGAAATGTGACTTATTATTATTAGTGTTAGTTTCTAGGATAGTATAGTTTAGAGTAAGAGAATTTGTTATTGTGATGTATAATTGTACATTTGATTTAATTTAATGTAATTTAGTATAATTTTTAGAGTATGAAAAATAGAAAATTAATTTAAGGCGGTTCCCTGAGCCAGAAGGCGAAAAATCTCCTTATATGTTCATGTTTTTCTAAGAGGCGTTGATATTCGTAGACGTGGAAAAAATATAATATGTAGTTCTTGACTATATTATCTTTAACAACATAGCTTCCGATACACGAATTATGACACTTCGCTCGATACAATTAATTCCCAAAGTAACCTCTAACTCGGACTTTTAATCCTACTTTACTCGGTTATTTATTATGGATACTATAAACAAAAAAAGAAGAAAAAACAATCTTAACATAAATAGTAATTTCATAGCTTTAGAATTTCGATATTGTAAGGTAACGTTTTTAAAATAAATAAAAACCGACAAAATTCGATCAAAATTGACACTTGGCGCGTATGTTCTTTCCCGTTCTTTCTTGCGAAATGTGACAAAGACAGTGGCAAACCGATGGAACGGTCTTAATAAAGAACTTAAACAACTTTTACATATTGCTAAAATGATATCGTATTTTTTTGTTCCGTCAGCAATACTATTCGCTTAGCACCTTTGCATGCATACAAACCTCTGCAGAGTTGGTCACTTCTCTGCAGCTGACTCTCTCTGTACGTAATATTTATTTTACGATCTGTTTCATTTATGACATACAAAATACGTTAGTAATTTTAAAATACCCGAATACTCGTTCAATATTTCATATTAGATTATCTCCCCTGCTCCAATACGCCTCAAAGTAACATTCTATCACCGCCGCAAGCCACAGTAAAAGTTTGCACCCCAAAATGATATCGATCATCAAACAAGGCAGGTTTTAAAAATTTTCAATTCCCCGCCGTTTCGTCGCTCTATGAGACGCCAGAGGAATGAGAAGAATAGACATGAGACGGGGCGTCAATTTCACGAGAGATTTCGCATACAATTCTGTGCAGCATAGATACCTACGTCTTATATGTACGTTTCTGAAGGAGTCTTTCATTCGAGCAACCGTTTAGCTGTGAACGGTGGAATTTTTATCTTTAGTGGAAAAATGGGAGTGAATTTTGCCGTCGGGATGAGATTGGGTAATTTTCCCCTGTGTTCAAGTGTATAACGACTTTGCAGTCTTGTTTTTAATGCTGCCACTTGTTTTAGGTCGATTTATGCTTCACTCGAAAAACGGATGGCAAAAAATGAGGCTGAAATGCGGGATGTAAAACCAGCAACGGATTTCAAGTTACCAAAGTCAATTCGCAGCGTAGATATACATTGGAAGCTTGAATATGAATTTGTATTCCTTTGGAGATCTAGTTTCAATAAAGTCCGAGAGTATCATTCGGTATTGATCCAAATATTCGAGCAAGGGTTATGTATAATTTTGCTCCGGCTCGCATTTATCACTCGACTGCAAGCCCCTGAATGGGTCGAGTATTTTATCATAAAGGATATAATCCAGGCAACTGATATAATCCTTTCCCTGGCTCACAGTTACCGCAAACTTCTGGCAGTGCACGTGGAAGTAGAGATGATAGAAGAACCGTTTTTGTTAGATAATAAACATGACTAATTGTCATATAATAAGACTTATTTTATTAGTATCTAAGTTTTTTACTATGATTTAAGTATAGTTTAGTTAATAATTAATTATATAAATACATACATGGATATGATATCTTTAATCTATACACATAATATCAACGATATAAGGGTACGAATATATCGAAAAAAAACACTAGAATAATGGGTAAATGCCTGAAATAAAAGCTTCTTATTTATTTTATTTTTATTGTATTTGTTTATAATCAACCTGTCCTACAAAAATAAAAATAATAAGATAAGACAATAGTATACCAGATGTTTAGGATATTTAGAATTAAATTAATAAAAAAAATTAACAGTGAGAGGCCGTCTAAGCTAACTTTGCACTGACTTGAATA
The DNA here is from genome assembly GCF_947568885.1 of Cydia strobilella. NCBI lineage: Eukaryota > Metazoa > Arthropoda > Insecta > Lepidoptera > Tortricidae > Cydia > Cydia strobilella. The sequence goes on from NC_086041.1 coordinate 35,847,784, forward strand.
GAGCAAAGTGAGAGAGTGTCATATATCTCTTAAATCAATAAATATATATAAGTCTAAAATATAAATAAATATAAATATATTATTATATATATTTATATATATTTATTATACAAATCTTAAATCTTAAATACTTAAAAGGGTATTGTATCTACAATACCCTACGAGAAAACACAAAAAATTAAGTATTTAAGATTTAAGATTTGTATAATAAATATATATAAATATATATAATAATATATTTATATTATTTATTTATTTATTATTCTGATAAATATTTTGAAATATGTCTCACGATAGTTTAAGTGCGAAATAAAAATAAAAATACAAATACAAAGATTTGTATTTGTATTTTTATTTTTATTTCGCACTTAAACTATCGTGAGACATATTTCAAAATATTTATCAGTACAATCGTATAAAATAATAATAGTATCGTAATTGTAGTATCGTTAAAAGCGACTAAAAATAATAGTGAGTAAAAACCGTACTGATAAATATTTTGTATTTTTATTTGTTTTGTATTTCACTGTAATGCTTTGTAACTAATTTGAATAATAAATAAATAAATAAAATAAATATATAAACACTGTCATTGCAAATTCCATGCAGACTTATGTTGGTCCGACTCTATTTCATTAACAATAGTGACAGGTAATTGAATTAGCGATTGCAACCCCTATTAATATTCTTAAAAAACCGGCCAAGTGCGAGTCGGACTCGCGCACGAAGGATCACGTACCGTTACGCAAAAAACGGCAAATCACGTTTGTTGTATGGGAGCCACACTTAAATAATAATTTTATTCTATTTTTAGTATTTCTTGTTATAGCGACAACAGAAAATTTCTACTATTCCAGTCTAGCTATCACGGTTCATGAGATACAGCCTGGCGTCGGACAGACGGACAGCGGAGTCTTAATAATATGGTCCCGTTTTTACCCTTTGGGTACGGAACTAAAAATACTTGAAATGTTTTACAGATCAGAAAATTTACATAAACAGAAGTAGACGAGCATCCAGTATGAATCTACCACTACACGCCCCTATCAAATGCTCGTTTGCACAAAATATAGACTCAATGTATACCTTCAACGCCGACTCAAACAGCTTTTGAGACACTTTTGTCCCTATTTCCGAACGAATAAAATGGATGCAGAAAGAACTTCATGACTTTTGTTATACCGTATCGTTTTTAGGACCGAGCCGGGCGCAATTTGAGAAAAAGGAAACCTTTTGGGGCCTTTAGGATCGGTAGCTGAATGTGAATTCTAGCTTCCCGAGTGTGGTGATATCTTGACATGTATTTAAAGAGTGATCTACATATGATTTCATGTGAAAAAGTAACAATTAAATTTAATAACTTAGTCATCATCATCATCTTCCTCGCGTTGTCCCGGCATTTTTGCCACGGCTCATGGGAGCCTGGGGTCCGCTTGGCAACTAATCCCAAGAATTGACGTAGGCACTAGTTTTTACGAAAGCGACTGCCATCTGACCTTCCAACCCAGAGGGGAAACTAGTTGAGATTAGTCCGGTTTCCTCACGATGTTTTCCTTCACCGAAAAGCGACTGGTAAATATCAAATGATATTTCGTACATAAGTTCCGAAAAACTCATTGGTACGAGCCGGGGTTTGAACCCGCGACCTCCGGATTGCAAGTCGCACGCTCTTACCGCTAGGCCACCAGCGCTTAATAACTTAGTATCGCATTAAATACCTATGAAACCTAAGAGTACATAATAAGAATTCTTATTCTACTTAAAATCCACCGGCCGGTTTTTAAGGTTCCGTACCTAACAAGGAAAAAACGGAGCCCTTATAGGATCACTCGTGCGTCTGTCTGTCTGTCCGTCTGTCACAGCCTATTTTCTCCGAAACTACTGGACCAATTAAGTTGAAATTTGGTATACATATGTAAGTTTGTGACCCAAGGACGGACATGTAACGTAAACAATATCGGGTCTAAAATTTTGAAAAAAATACACAAAATAGATCTTTATCTATTATATTACAGGAAAACCTACTAGAAATTGCAGTCAAGCGTGAGTCGGACTTAATTACTTAGTTTTTGATCCGACCCCTACGGGTTTTTTAATGACATTTTACTCACGTTTCACATAAAAACCACATTGTTTAAATTGTGTAATGTACGGAACCCTTGGAAGCGAGTCCGACTCGCACTTGGCCGGTGTTTTTTTTCTACTTAAAATCTACTCTTGTAGATTTTAAGTAGAAAAAACCGGCCAAGTGCGAGTCGGACTCGCGCACAAAGGGTTTCGTACCATTACGCAAAAAACTGCAAAAAAATCACGTTTGTTGTATGGGAGCCCCACTTAAATCTTTATTACATTCTGTTTTTAGTATTTGTGGTTATATCGGCAACAGAAATACATCATCTGTGAAAATTTCAACAGTCTAGCTGCTACGGTTCATGAGATACAGCCTGGTCACAGACGGGCGGATGAACGGACAGCGGAGTCTTAGTAATAGGGTCCCGTTTTTACCCTAAAATAAGTATGGTAAATATCCAGTTTAAATAATATTAATGCGTTAATAATATTATGTTAAGTTTATAATTGAAATTATATATTCGACGGGCAATGTTACTTGTATCAAAGCTTAACTTTTTAATTGTTAGCTGAAATGAACTACAGAAGTTTGGTTGTATCAATTTCCTTTTAATAACTCCATTGCCATTTTAGAAAATATTAAACATTTCATTATGAATAGTGATTTCATTGTCAAAGGTATAATGTCAATTATATATGATTAATTCAAAAGTATTTTGATTAATTAATTAATTTTAACAATGATTAATTTTAATGTACTTACTAACATGTAGCTATAATGATGATACTAACAATGTTTTATGGAATTTTTAGTTTTCCGAAATAAAGATATTTTTTTTAAAACACCGACCAAAAACCAAGCACCAAGGACAACAAATTATTCTTTTTCTACTGTTCTTCATACTTCAATGTTATTACTTCGTTACGAGTTTTACGACCCCATCAAGTGGATCTCGGTTGTGTTCAGATTCCATTACGTTGTCTTGTCGTGTTCCATTACGAATATTTACGCCACCTACGCCCACGTCTCTACTAGATGTCGACCTTGAAAGGTACCTCCCGCATTGCAGATTCCTACGCCTATATAAATTCGGTTACATGACATGGACAGGCCTAGAATTTTATAAATATAACTCCGTAATAGATGGATACAGTCTAAGGAAAAACCGTGTCTCGAAAATCAAGAAAATTTGATTCTCGTTCAGAGGGCGCTACTAGCTTTGGCCTACTGTCGTATAGATGGCGTTGACGGTTTCGTTTGTTATTTAACAATTTTAACGCATATCAGTGAAAGAACATGGGTCAAAATCATAAAAATAATTAATGCAAATAAAAAAAATCATTTATCCATATTTAAATACATTTTATCGTATTTTTATCCATATTTAAATACATTTTGTCCTTGGCAACTTTCGAAAGTTTTTTGCGCAAAATTTGAAGATATTCTATACAATTCAATTTATTTTATTGAAAGGCCAAGTTGGAGCATTATTCTTCTTCTTCTTCCTGCCTCTATCCCAGTTCATCTGGGGTCGGGCCTCCTTGTGCATCGGCGCCAGGATATTCTATCCCGGGTTGTCACTGGTGCAAGCTTCTGGGCTTTCAAATCCTTTTCGACGGTTGACCACCAAGTGGCTGGTGGTCTGCCTCTTCCTCTAGGCCCTGTATTGATGTTAAGTACAGTCTTCACAGAGTAGGTATCGTCGCGGCGCATAACATGTCCATACCAGCGGAGCCTACTTTCTCGGAGTTTTTCTGTTACTGGAGCCACTTTGAATGAACCCCGGATATGTTCATTCCTTACCCTATCTATGCGCGTAACTCCTCCAGCCCATCTCAGCATCTTCATTTCTGCCGTGTGCAGTTGCTGTTCGTGCTTGCTAAGGGCTGTCCAGCATTCCGCGCCGTATAACATGGCAGGTCTCACGGCCGTTTTATATACTTTGCCCTTGGTTTTAATTGGCATTTTAGGGTCACATAGAACTCCAGAGAGGGAGCGCCATTTCAGCCATGCTGTGTTTACGCGGTGATTTACATCCTCTTCTATGCGAGTATCAGATGTTAGCATGGATCCTAAGTACTTAAAGCGGGTAACGGTTGGAAGCGTTGCATTGTCGATCTGTATCTTGCAGTTTAATTCTTCTGTGCCACCCAGATCGCATTCCATATATTCTGTTTTTGTGCGACTAATTCGGAGTCCATGCCTTTCGAGTTCTGTGTACCACTTGTTAAAAGTTTGTTGTAGCTCCGATGCCGACTTTGCGATCAATACGATGTCGTCTGCATACAACATGCACCAAGGGATTTCTGATTGGAGATGTCTCGTTTTGTAATCCATGATCAGGTTGAACAGTAGGGGGCTCAATGCCGAACCCTGATGGACACCTACTTTCACCTGGAATGGATCTGTGACGCCAGCGGGACTTCTAATTTGCGTCGTAACTCCTTCGTACATATCCCGGACTAAGGATATGTAGTTCTCGGGTACATTCTGGGCTCGCATTGCTTGCCAAACTAACCTTCTTGGGACCCTGTCGAATGCCTTTTCTAGGTCTATAAACGCGAAGTACAGATTTTCCTTGTTCATTCGACATTTCTCCATTAAGACGCGGATGGTTTGGATGGCTTCTGTTGTTGACCTACCCGCTGTGAAACCGAACTGGTTTTGCGTCGTGCTAGTTAACGTCGTCAGACGGGCACTTACTACTCGTTCCCACAGTTTCAGCGTATGCGACGTTAATTTGATCCCTCTGTAGTTGTTACACTCTGCCACATCACCCTTATTCTTATATATGGGGCAGAGGAAGCTTGATCGCCACGAGGTTGGTATTGTACCCTCAGACAGAATTTTATTGAAAAGTGCCGTAAGCCAGGGTAGGGCAGTCTTTTGTAGCAATTTCCAGATGTCCGCTGGCACTTCATCAGGACCAAGGGCTTTGTGCAATTCCATCTTAAGTAATGCCTTTGCTATTTCTTGTGGCTGAATGCGATCGAGTGGGCCCTCTGTAGGTGATAATATTGGCAACTCTTCGCTAGGGAACTCTTCATTTAACAAATGATCATAGTATGTTCGCCATCTCCCATTTATGTCTTCATTAGAAGTTAAGAGTTTACCTAAGCTGTCCTTGATGTACTTACTGTTGGAGCATTATTGTTAGTAAAAATTGATACTTAATTCAACATAATAATATATATAGTGTATCAAAGGACTGTCTCATTTCAAACATAGACAGAGAGACTCATACTATCTTTGTCTTACACTAGTACTAGCACCCAAAAGAAAAGGATGAGTATAGTTTTTTTTTTGACCAACTATAGTATTACACACTACAAAACTCTTATGGGACAAATCGAATTATCATAAGCATTTTACGGATCCACTAAAACTAAAGAGAGAGAAAATAAAAATTCTCAAACACGTAGAGGACCAAGCTAACTCTGCATGGCATTTGCATTGACAAAGTGTGGAAATGTCATCATTAATATCAAATCTCTATCAAAATATGCCGTTTATATACACTCCTTCACTTAGTTCTGTTCAAATCGGTGCAAAGTTAGCTTAGACGGACTATAATAGTTTTCAGGTAAACAAAAAACTAAAACCACATAATGTTAGTATAGATTGTATAGAAGATTATGATTTAGTTAACAGCAAAATTAAAAGCAATAAATGTCACAACATTGATAAATTAATCACGCTTCAACTAAATCGATAACCTTCACTTGAGTGTGCTAAAAAATCTAAACCCGTGCTTGAGCCAACATTTCTCAATAGCCTCGATTAAACCGTTTACCGTTCACCTGATGAGGTCATTAAGCTAATATTGATCGCCCTACTGGGATTAGTCGACGACAAATTGTCCAATCAGCGGACAGGTAATTGATTTTGAGCACCTAATATCGGACACTGGCTTAGTTAGTGGGGACTTGAAATTTTCGGTTAGAAAGATTTTTAGCTGCAACAAATTGATTTTGCTGCGCTTCTTTTAAAAATCTCCCAGTTTTTGCTATACAAAATACTTTTGGTTCAGATAACAAAGAAGCAGATTAATTTAGAGCTTCGTATAAAAAACTAGTTTAATCGTTAGTCAAAGTCCAAACTGCCAGTGACAGAGAAGAATGGTCGCACGTCACTATTGCGGTACACATTGTAACAAGTGATGGCGAGAGGTTTTTTGCGATGAAATTAAATGGCAATGATCCAAACAACGGCACACTATAATATTGTCTTCGGTTACCGCGATAGTTACTCATGAAATAAAACTATGGAAACGGATTATATCGCGTATATTGAATTTATAATACATCCCGACGTCTCGAACTCTTTACAGCGTTCGTGGTCAACGGGTGACTCCCGTTCAATTGGGAATAAAATATACTAAAACAATTTCCGATCAGCAGTTTACGGACACTGTATGATGGTGGAATCAATCTAGATGATCCGGTAGTTCTTTTAACGTTCGTCTATAAATATTGGATGGAAGGATTCGGATGATAGATGATCCTGTCACGGGGAACAACAAATGCATAGTTTAGTAGCGCGAGCCGGCCGATTTTCACTATGACAACGGGTGTAATAAATTGCGTCAGTTTTTTGTCTTTTATTTTTTCCCATGTTAAATTCATTTTGGTCCGCTGAAGATTATTTTATGGTCTTTAAATCTTTCGTCCAAAAGCTTAATAAGTAAATTTATTCAGTTCTGTTAAAAGACTGGGGTACACGCAAAAACCTCGGCGCTCGTAAAGCCAAAATAATTCACACAGTGGATTTGCTCAAAGGTCGCCTAAGCAAACTGGATGAAACAATTTGCGTGCCCTAATCAAATAAGTGTAAAGGCAAATTTAAAATTCCTGCCCAAAATTTGCATAATGACCGAACGAAACGACTCAATCTGGGCCGGAAAGGGCATTTTATTGTTACTGCAGGCTACCGGCAATAGCCCCCGCTATTACCGCTCTTACCGTTTGTTAAGACCTATCTTAACAAGTAGCAGATAAATAGGTATTGGCATACCTAAATACCTACTTACCTAATATAGATGGATTAAGTCTCAATCGTCTGTAGGTGGCACCACAGTCCTATGATATGTAAAGGTGACATCTACCGAAACTATTGTGTACTAGTATAAGTGCTCAATAAGCTAGTTAGCTATGTCAATGTATGTAGTTCATAACCAATCCGTAGTGTCATAGCGTGGCGCTGTACTTACCTATATAAGCTTCTACATGTATGTAGATAAACTCACTTTTTCTAACCAGCCTTCTGTAAACATTAAATTTAGATATCAGTATTCCCTGCTTTCATTTGGTCGCCATTACCTCCAACGCTGAACACCGTTTTAATTTTGGAAAGATCACTCTTACGCGAACTTTATGAGTCCGGCGAGCATGATTATTGAAGTGATGATTGCGAGAAAATTTTATTGTTATCGGTTGAAATAAAAATGCGAAGTGCGCCGTATAACGGAGTGGAAGCCGTAAGTTTACACCAGGTTTACGAGTATGCGTAATGGCCAGGTTTATAATTAAATTAGAGCGTTGACGAAATTTCTTAAATCTATGATTTTCTTTACGAGTCATTTGACTCGTGACAAGACAGACGGACAGACAACAAAGTGATCCTATAAGGGTTCCGTTTTCTCCTTTTCATTTCATTCATTTAAATCTGAATGTTACATATGATAATTTTATTATTATCCGCTACTTTTACATAAATGGTAGTTTTTCTCATCATTTCCTGAAAGCATTTTTAGGGTTCCGTACTCAAAGGGTAAAAACGGGACCCTATTACTAAGACTCCGCTGTCCGTCTGTCCGTCTGTCTGTCAACAGGCTGTATATCATGAACCGTGATAGCTAGACAGTTGAAATTTTCACAGATGATGTATTTCTGTTGCCGCTATAACAACAAATACTAAAAAGTACGGAACCCTCGGTGAGCAAGTCCGACTCGCACTTGGCCGGATTTTATATTTGTAAAAGTTGTTGTGAAAGTTGTACATTTGGACGTAATGCTCAGTAGGTACGGTCGAGTTCATAAACAAACAAAAAGGCAACGTTCCAAAAATATATTGACACGTCTTTATTGTCAGTGTGTTAAGGCATGTTGCCTTATTGTCAAAAAGATAATTTGAAATTAGAATTATAATATTAATAATCAAGATCAAGTGCGGGTAGTTCGCAAAACCCGCGCAGCAAGAAGATGTTGATACAATTCCTCGCCAGTCTGCCTGTGACCACGAACGTAACGTCACGTTCGAAACGTCAGGACATAAAAAAACGTAAGCATTTACGCGATTAAGTCCCGAGTTATTTTAAAAATTATATTTGTAATTAGTAAATTAAATAAGAAAAAACTTACAGTACTTGTCTGACAAAACATTTTACACGAGATAGATGTAGAGCTAAGCCTAAAACAATTAAAATCTGTCAATTTGCAAAGCAAATCCACATCAAACGGGCTCCAGACTGACCAAATAATGAGAACAGTGTAAATCAATCCTCGTTTGATGTATCAAAACCGCAGCTACCATATTGCTGTTACATAGCAGCTATTATATCAGACTAGCAAATAGAGACTGACAACTCGTCTATTCGTCTTTTGACGACCGGTCTGGCCTAGTCGGTGTAGCCGGTAGCTGGGTTCAAAAGGACCCTCATACAACGCTGCTGCGAGAATTAGCCTCATGCATGAAGTTTATATTTGAACGAAATATGTTTTATTCGGATGTTTGTTACCGTTATATCATGTTACAAATGCATTTCCGTTTTTAAATTACCATTTAATTACTTAAAATTATAAATAAAAAGTACAAAAACTTGCCCGCGAAAAGCTAGTGAGCGAAACGCACGAAACGCCACGTGAGGTCACGCGTTCGACAGATTAGTGTCATTAGTAGCAAACGTCAGTTGGGCCGCCCAACGTGTGACGTCATCACGCTCTGTCGAATTCGCGCCAAAAATTATGAGCGTTTCAACCGCTCAAAAATTTTCAACATTTTAAATATTTTTTAATAAAATAATGTTAAGGTTTACAAAAGTATTTTTATCATTTCCGGTGTTCCAACGATATAAATTATGAATCCAAAAATAAAAATAAATTCATGCATGGAGCTAATTGTCATTGACAGTCAGTATCAAAACGGATCAGACTACGCGTCAGAAGTATCTGCTATTCTGGAATTGTCTAACAGAAATTTGTTAGAATAATTCGACTGTAGAAAATACTTTCGAATAAGATTTATAGAGATTCATCTCCATTTGGAAGAGTATTAGAGGGTGGCAAATAATTTTGGTACATTGACGACCGGTCTGGTCTAGTGGGTAGTGACCCTGCCTGTGAAGCCGATGATCCTGGGTTCGAATCCCGGTAAGGGCATTTATTTGTGTGATGAACACAAATATTTGCTCCTGTGTCACGGGTGTTTTCTATGTATATAAGTATGTATTTATCTATATAAGTATGTATATCGTCGCCTAGCACTCATAGTACAAGCTTTGCTTAGTTTGGGGCTAGGTTGATCTGTGTGAGAAGTCCGGTAATATTTATTTATTGTTTCATCCGCTATTATTGTTTTAGGTTTTTGGGTGTGAGAATTGTTACATTGCTTTGAAAAGATAATCTAGGAATTTCTTGATTGCATTCATAGGCACAAAAATGTAATAATAGCAATTTAACGTTCTTAATTTTTTGAACCTCCTCTAAGAACTCACTGAAATAAGAATAAGCTTAATATTGTCTTCGGTTACCGCGATAGTTACTCATGAAATAAAACTATGAAAACGGATTATATCGCGTATATTGAATTTATAACACATCCCGACGTTTCGAACCCTTTACAGCGTTCGTGGTCAACGTGTGACTGAGGAAAAATTACAAAGTGCAAAAATACCCTCATACTAAAATAATGAACAATCATAGACTATAAATTTTAAGGCTGGTTGTACATGCAAAATCGGTTCATAAGGCTAGTTATACACTACAATTATTTTCAAGTAAAGATATATATACCTAATACGCGATAAAAATAAAAATAAAGTAAAGGGTTCGAAACGTCGGGATGTGCTATAAATTCAATATACGCGATATAATCCGTTTTCATAGTTTTATTTCAAGAATAAGCTTATTAAATTGCTTTTAAAATTCTTTATCTTACTTTTGTCCCTGTGATAGCGGTTAAGTGTGTCTAATTTTCCGTTTAGAAGATATATTTAATAAATAGCAGTAAGGCGACAAATTTTCTGTGTTAGCTCCATTTCTTGATGCACATTTAATGTTCTTTTTTTCTGCTATCGTTGTCAGTACATTCTTGTACATGTTTTGTGATCGTCACGAATAAATGTTTTATTTTTCTTTTTATACCCATAAAGCCAAAAAAAAACAAAAGCGCCAGCTACAATAATAACAATGCACACAATGAACGCAGTATTGTATAGATTGTCGGTCTTCAATATTAACTAGTCTATAATACTGATGTATAAAGTTACATATTGATATACACAGCTATACATAAACACGGCTCGCATATTCTAAACTCCAGTTAGAAATTCCGATGGCAGATATTAATATTTGTATCGCGATACTGTAAATGAAGCGGTTTGGCTCGGCTCGCGTATGGAGATTTAGTATTAGCTTCACGGAAACTTAATTTGTGAGTGAATTATTACAATATACTTGGTTTAAACAGTACATACAAGCTAACTAACATAGCGGTTTCACTCACGTGTTTTTAGTCACTCGCACAACATAACACAACAACAACACAACACACAACATGTCGCGCGAGTGACTAAAAACACGTGAGTGAAACCGCTATGTTAGTTAAGTTAATATGTCTCACGATAGTTTAAATTCGATTAGTACATACAAGTATACATATAAACTGACATATTTTTTATTAGTAATCATAATTTTAAACGTAGGGGAAATTAGTCCAAAACCGGGATATGGGGTAAGACCAGGCCACGGCTTTATGGCTACTTAGATATAACACTTTAAACTCTCGCGTTTTGTACACATAAGTCACATAACTGATGTCGTTATCGGGTCTAACGCGATAAAATTTCATTATTTTACCTTTTTCCGACGTTTCAACTAGATTGCACTAGCTGCGGTCACGGTAGTAGTTGAAACGTCGGAAAAAAGGTAAAATAATGTAATTTAATCACATTAGAACCAGTAATGACATTAATTATGGCTATTTAGATAGTTTCAGATTGACTAAAGCTTTGGTCACTGCTGTCAACCATCTTGGTTCCTTAGTTTGTCAACAAAAGTTGAAAAACTTGCGTGCCGGAGTATATGATTTAATAAGAAAAACGTTTTTAGCGATGCATGATGTAATAATTCCATGGAGTTCAATCTAATCTGTTGTACGTTGAAGTAAGGACAATCTGATTTTTTTATGCGATTAAGTATGTATTAAGGATGAACAAACATTACTTTGATTGTTATTGCATTACGTTTTTAGGTTAGCAGATTTTTTTGTTTCTCGTAGGTGCGTTTGGGTCAAAACCGGACGGGATAAACCGGGTAGTACCCGGTTTTGTACAAGTGTCTTTTTTTGTACAATACACGGAAAAACGATGTACTGTTTGGAAACCTGAAGAACTTGGCCAGTGTCATTGCTATTTTAACTAAGAGGCAAAATCGGGTAAGTAAAGGATTTTATATATCCGGGGTTGGACAAGGCATGGGTCAAACCGTACAAAATAAAGATTTAAAGTTGACTGTTTTTGACTAGTAAATTTAGTAGTTTTATAGAAATATGATTTTTATTTAACATTTCCTGTAAGGTCCCGGTTTTACCCCACTTTTCCCTAGTCAGAGAACTTTACTACATGGCTAGTTTGGAAACTTTAAATATTAGATTATGTCACTGCTACATAATGCTTAATATTTATAATACCTGTCATTATGTAGCGGTCAAATAAACTGGTATTTAAGACATTTCGTATTTTACAATCTAAAAATTTTGGACAAGGCTATATTTCTTCAAAGATTTAATGCTTTAACTAAGTTTCAGTGTACAGTCGCCATCTGATATATCTGAGCGGCCGAAGTGCTCAAAAATATCTGAACACTCCTCTATTGTCAAGGAGCTAGAGTGCGTGTTCAGATATTTTTGAGCACCTAGGCCGTTCAGATAATATCCGATGGCGACTGTACGAGTAAAACATCATGCCGTCAACTCTATTCTTGTTCGTCCGAGCATTAGTTACTGTTCCAACAACAAATCTAAACTTTGCGTCTTTCAAAATAAAGTTCAAATTCCAAAAAACATCGAGATAGGACGTTGCGAAAATTATTCTAAATGTTGGGTATGCTTGAGCTAACACTATAATACACTGTAATATACTATTCGCATGGTTGACCAAAGCAAGAGCATGATTGTATACCCAACAACAATGAATAAGGGTTACCTACTCTGTATAAAATATCCTTAAAAAGTGAACAGCTAGACGATGCTCTTAGTAAAAGTTTATTATTCAAGTAATAAATAGGCATATTACAATGCGCTTATGAACGTCAAATTAAGCTACGCAGGCTCTAACCCTACACCTCAGCCGAGAGAAGATTTAAAACGTCAAGTACATTTTTATCTTCAAAAAATGGTCCACCAGGCAGGCGTGGCCCACTCCGCGATTTCGTCGCATCGCTACAAGTACATGCGGCCCACACCAATTTTGGTGTCTAGCCGTAGTAATTGCCGCGCACCGCTACGGAACGGACGCCTGCTCGCCCTTGCGCCACCTAGCGGTCATATCTGTCGTAATAGACGCGTATTATTAGAGAGTGAATCTTCTGTACCTAGCACTATTATTTATTCTGTGCTGATATTTATCTGACAAGTATCCTTGACAGTTATACCTTCTCCATAAATAAACCCAGCCCGCAGCTATGTATATTACTCAATAGGGACCGTGCGCGTTGGAGAGTCTGCCATCTTGTGGCCTGAATCGGAATCATAAACATTTACATCACATGTACATTGACACTTCACGCCAAAGCAAGTGCTGCCATCTTGTGGGCTACTTTGGAAGCATAAACTACACATTTACGCCTCGCGCTAAAAGTCTGACGTCTCCTGTGCTGCCCCCTACAGTTTATACACGCTCCCTATACACAAATTTGGCTATAAAATAAATAAGTTGCGATTGGTCATTTAATTGGCAAAAAAGGCAAACAATATACAATCGCCATCAGATATATCGGAGCGGCCAATGTGCTCAAAAATATCTGAAGAGTGCGTGTTCAGATATTTTTGAGCACCTCGGGCGCTCCGATATATCTGATGTCGACTGTACATGTTGAACATGTTTCGAGGCATTACAATATTTGGCTTTTGTCGAGCTGCGTGCAGTACAGTTGAGTCGCTTGAGGCACAATACAATACATGTGGGCTCGTTAAGAGGAACGGGACGATCGATTCTCCATACAAACGTAGTCCTCATTTTCCTCCCTAGATATTAACATTATGGAAAATTAGACTTATATACATACGAGCTTTTGCCCGCGACTTCGTCTGCGTGGAATTAGTAATTTGGGTACCTTAACTCTTCAACAAATCTGCTTTTTAATCCATTCTTTTTTCACCCCCAAATTGGTCCACACTATACATTTCCACCCCATTTTTTACACCCTTAAGAGATTTTTTTTGGGGATAAAAGTTATTCTATATCCTTTCCCACAGCTTAAACTATCCCCATACTAAGTTTCATCTAAATCGGTTCAGGGGTTATTGATTCCCCATACAAATGTCCACCCCCCTTTTCACCCCCTTGAGGGGTGAGTTCTGGGATAAAAAGTATCCTATGTCCTTCCCCGGGAGTTAAACTATCTGTATACCAAATTTCAACTAAATCGGTTTAGCGGTTTAAGCGTGAAGAGGTAACACACAGACAGACAGACAGACAGACAGACTTTCGCACTTATAATATTAGTATGGATTATATCAAAATTACAATATAAATCAAATATCCACAATAAAAATTACATTTAAAATAAAATAACTAATCTTGAATTAAAATAAAACTATAACCTTATAAAATAAATTAAAACTAACTAAAAAAATCCCCCAGATCTGATCCATGCGGAAGGGTGCCCATAATGCTGGCTACATTCCCCCGCTGAATGGCAATTCCGATCCTTTGGCCAAGGAATGAGCCAGCCCTAGGATCTCTGGTGGTGTCAAGGACTTATATTGACCGGGATATAGACCGTGATTACCTTTTGTATTGTTGTGTTTGCTGTTTGTGGTTGTAAGATGCATGTAACTGCGTCGAAATATCGAGAGCTCATAAACAATTCAAAAGGTAATCACGGTTTATATCGCGTTCAATATAAGTCTAGTGAAACTAACCGTGAATCATTCAAAACTCTTATTATGGAAAATATTTTTACGGAGTTGTATGTATTTAAGTCATAACTATAGGTCGGGCCGTTTGTTTTAATTTATACTTTTTAATAATTGTAAAAGTTAGAAGCAAAAAACAGGTTCCATACAAATTTTTAAATGCTCCTAACTGTTATAATAATTAAAAAACTGGAAAAAAACAAACTGTCGGGCATAGCTATGATTAAAATACATCGAATTGTGCAAAAATATTTTCAATAATGTTAATATCCAGAGAGGAAAATGGGGACTACGTTTGTGTGGAAGTGCGGTTTCGGCGCGGTCGTCCCCTTTCGTCTTAATGAGCACTAATTAGACTCCTATTAATTATTGTAGCTCGTAGAAAGTATCCTTTTTATATGATCTCGAGATATTTGTGCCAATATTGCCTATTTGGAAGCTGAACCTAAACTATTGCCTTTAATATTCGTATGACTGGATTTTGAATTGGAGCCTCGATTAAATTAAGTTGAATATTACAATTGCAGAGAAGTCCTTATCAATCTGTAACGCTCAAAGTAACACACGAATTCAATTGAGTTCCTTTGAGAGCACTTGGATGAATTTGCTCTTGCTATATGAATCAAGTAGAGCGCTGGGTGGCCCAGTGGTAAGAGCATGCGACTTTCAATCCGGAGGTCGCCGATTCAAACCCCGGCTCGTACCAATAAGTTTTTCGGAACTTATGTACGATATATATCATTTGATATTTAATTTTACCAGTTACTTTTCGGTGAAGGAAAACATCTTGTGAAAAACGGGACTAATCCGAATAAAACCCAGTTTTCCCTCTGGGTTGGAAGGTCAGACGGCAGTCGCTTTCGTAAAAACTAATGCCTACGTCAATTCTTGGGATTAGTTGTCAAGCGGTCCCTAAGTTTCCATGAGCCGTGGCAAAATGCCGGGATAACGCGAAGAAGAATAGAAAATATGAATCAAGTAAACTATAAATATCTACACAAATAGCACTCAATTCCCATGCGACTATTTAATTTATTAATTATTTATTGGAAACTATGTAAGTTTACAGTTTAAAACCAATTCACTTCCATGCTAGGAATACAGATATGAATAGGAAAAATACATACAAACCAATCAAAACTAACCTTAACATAAATACTTATAAAAGCATGCGCATAAAAATGTGAAAACAAAATCTAATTATAAATTTACTTACACACTAGGAAACAAGTAAATAAAATCGGGAATAATATGAAACAATGTTAATAAAAATATACAAAATAAAATGACTTGACAGTCAATTAAAATTATAAGACTATAGGACACTACAGTGTGGTATACAGGTAAGTTTGGACGGACTTTAAATTAGGGCCTGTTTACACATTGATCAGTCTTTGTTACGAGTTAATACATCTACAACTTGCTACTTGTAATACAAATGTATGAACTCGCAATAAACACTTATAATCAATGTATAAACAGGCTCCGGTACGAAGGCCAGCTACATTTTATCCTCCAGCCACAATTAATCGTATAGACTTTAATAAAGTCAGTCCCAGTGCTCAATATGCTACTCTTATAAATAGATAACAGATTGTTAACATCCCAACACATATATATATATATATATATATATATATACACCTACTGTATAGCGTCAGGCTATATAAATATCGTACAATAGCTATACTTTAGCGATAGTGTAACAAAAACCCAGCATCATCGAAACGCAAAACGAACGCCCGCCGGCGAAAAGATCGGACGAAATATAACCCAAAAAGCAAACATTTGAATAACTTTCAAAGGGAAACTTCGACTTTATTTAAATAAAGTTACTGGGCAGAATATAGTTCTTGGAGAAATTAGCAAAATTGTAGGTTTTTCGTTAAGTTTGAATTAGTAAACCGAAGTTTGTAGCGACGCCTGGCCGGGGTTATTAGCGACGGAACTTTCTTCGGTTTGTACGAATTCGTGGACCGCTTTTTGTAAATATTACGTACTTTGAGGAAAAAAATATTAGCTTAATTTATTTGAGTGAGGTTTTCAGCGGTGTTGCAGTTGAGAAATTTAATGTAGTTTCATAACTTTTTGTTTTGATAACTATCAAAGGCGTGGCACCGATCCGCCGTGCGACATGGCGGCGGTGGCGCGAGGCCATGGGCCCAAGGCGGTTTACTTACACTGCGTTACAAAACCGCCGTGTCGCGCGGCGGAGCGGTGCCACGCCGCTACACATCAAAAATCACTTGCGTTTCTATGTGTGAACGGCACGTCTGTACGCACGTCATGCGTCATAGTGTAAGTTGCTTAAAAATAGTACTGAGCGGCCGGCAAACGGCCGTCAATCTGCTGTCGCGGGGCGAAGTAATTCGAATCGGGGCGGGGCGGTGCGTGGCCGTTCTGTATGATAATACTATCAGGCCTCCGTCACTCGCTTAAGGCCACGCGCTATATGCCTACCGCTTGGCGTATCGTCGACGATACAACCGACAAAGGGCCGCCGAACGCCCGCCTGAGCGCTCGCACCAAACGTTTCCCGCGCTTACGCTTCAAAATGCCGAAACCACGTAATTATTGTGCAGTAGTCAAAAAACAAAGGAAAATTAGTCGTTTTTTCATTGCCGAGAGACGAAGAAAGGTGAAAATACTAATTTTAAATCTATCTATGAATTTTGTCACCATTTATTTCTTTGAACATAAGTAGGTAAATCGTAAATTAAGGAGTTTTTTGAGTCGGGTATTATTAGTGTTGTTTTTAAATATTTGATTGACTAATAAAAAATGTGGTTGACATTCGTTTTATTACAATAATCATCATAGGTACAACCCTAGCGCATTCTTACGATGACGCGTTGGCACGTGACTCGCACGGCGGGCAACACAGTCTCGACTCTCTGTGCGCGTACTTATGGTACATTTTTTCTCGTCCTGAGAAGCAGGTATTATTATTAAGATTTTGTAGGCTATTATAGCGTAGGTATTTTCGCTTTTGTATGGGAATGATGTATCTGTTACGTAGTAACTATTTATTAATCTGTGATACTATTACTTATTCTGTGACGTGGTGACTAAAAGATGTGCACAGTCAGCACCAATAGCAGTGGATGAAACAAAACTATGTTGTTAATAATATTTGACACCCTGGAATACTTTTCCAAATAGTTCCAAATAATCTACAGTTCATGTTTTGAAGTGTTTCCCATAGTCTAAATGTTCTACATTCAGACATATATCTGTTTTTATTAAGAAAACGGTAGACAGTTTTGACGAACGCTCTCACCTGAGCTACTAATTACTGGTCCTGATTGTACTAAGTATTTGCTGCTTACCTATCTGACGACATCTAGGTCATTAGTCTCATTATCTCAGTATTCAGCATTGAGTTTTCGTAAACACTTACCTGAAACAAAAGTAAACATGGCATAAATATGTATTCATATCTGTATGAACAACATAAAGTTAGTACAGGATAACAGAAACTGGCCGGTTGCCATTAACAGCGTTTGAAACTAAGCATACAATTTAGAATTCATTTGATTATTCTAGAGCCCAACTTATGATTTGAACTGGTTTTGATACAAACTTGAAGTTCGCTCACGGTGATTGGTGCAAGCGAAATGAAGTGAAAGTCGTACGTGAGATGCACGCCAATCACGAAGACGATCGACAAGGTCGTGTCAAAATCATAACAAATTGTTAAAAAAAACCGGCCAAGTGCGAGTCGGACTCGCGTTCCAAGGGTTCCGTACATTACACAATTTAAACAATGTATTGTGAAACGTGAGTGAAATGTCTTTAAAAAACCCGTAGGGGTCGGATCAAAAACTAAGTCATAAAGTCCGACTCACGCTTGACTGCAATTTCTAATAGGTTTTCCTGTAATCTATAGGTAAAGATCTATTTTGCGTATTTTTTTTCAAAATTTTAAACCTGGTAGTTTCGGAGATAAAGTGGGGGAATGGTAATTTTTTGCCTATTTTCTTGAATAACTTCAAAATTTCTTATCCTAAAATTATAAAAAAAAATATATTTGAGATTCTCACAATGAGCTCTTTCATTTGATATATAACACGATAAAGTTTGAAAAACTTTATTTCATAATTTTCTCATTTACCCCCCAAAAGTGGCCCCCATGTTTAAAATTCATTTGTTTACGTTACATGTCCATGACGTCTTTGGGTCACAAACTTACATATGTTTACCAAATTTTAACTTAATTGGTCCAGTAGTTTCGGAGAAAATAGGCTGTGATAGACGGACAGACAGACAGACAGACGCACAAATGATCCTATAAGGGTTCCGTTTTTTCCTTTTGAGGTACGGAACCCTAAAAACGTATACATGTAGATACTTTTTTCTTGAGTTTCATATTTGATAGTTATTTCTATAGTCAACTTTAACTGTCTCAATCGTGTCACTTTTTATAAACGATGCTAAAGTGTTGAATAAGAAAAATTAAATCGCCTAGCAGTTAGTTCTCGGCTTTTACATTACTTCTAATACCTAAAGCAATCTTTTTTTCTGAACACAACCAAATTGGCAGTTCGCTTTAGCCATTTTATTACCCCTTACTCAATAAACAAAGGTCGTGAATTACTGCAATATTGTATTAAGATAAGCCTTTTTAAAAGTGAGGTGCTGACCGCCGCTCCCTTGAGACTGACCGAGAAGACTTTCTTACGTGAAAAGTGTCCATTATAGTTAGTATAGTATTTATCTTTATCAGGTCAGATAGGTTAGATGAAGAGCTTTTTTATTTATTTTGTTTAAAAAATACCCCTATAGATTGTAGAGAATCTAAATCGCTATTTTAAAGTATCATACTTCAAATTTAAAAGAATAACATTTTTCATCACATCAATGCCAGAAAAATACTAACCGTGAAACATTTTAAATCAAACCCAAATGAACTCCATTCAATATTTATCGTTTTTCTCGATTCAATATTTATTTTCTTCCAACCAACATGAGGGATATAATTCATTAAAATTACTTTGCTACTTTTGTGATTAAAATACAAATTTCTCATCAGTTTCTTTAAGAATAAGGAGAGACTTAATGAGCCGGTGTAGTGATAATTTTTTTTCAACACCTTGATTTTTAGACACAATATTTAACCTAACAATATCAACCCCACACTGTCTCGCGGACAGCAGAAACAAATGCAATTTGCGTTCGACGTTCAAAATTGCCGGGTTCCGTCCGCCATTACGGCTTTCACCACAATTACTGGGTAATTGAAAACGCTGGTCGTTACCGCGTGACGTCATGGAAAAATGGCTTTTGTAATCGTTGAGGATACAATACAATGTTTTGGAGGGACCTTGTGAAGAAAGAGATTTTTGTGGCAGTGACTATAATTCTAGTGTCCCTTATTTAACGATTTTCAGAAATTAATAACGCATATTCTCTAAATAAGTTTCTATTACTTCAATACACTACAAATAAATCTCAAGTCATTCAACTGTAACCTGCGTCGATTTTCATGCTACCTTCGTTTTTGTGTATAAATGTGCCAAGTTCTCATGTTTTTTTAATTACCAATGATGAAGTTGTGAAGCGTAAAAGAAAAAAAAACTTACTCTTATTTGGTTATATTTGGTCATGAGTTTAAATTAAAACACAGTCCCGAAATGCATAATAGTCATGTAACACGCTGTAGTAAGTTCGAAACTTCGGGATGTATTGTAAACATAATTACATTTACCGAGTAACTATCGCGGCAACCGAAGACAATATTAGAATTTAATAAGTATGTTAGTTGATGACATGAAAGTTCATTGCTCGATTATTCCTTCAAAGTTCAGTGTCCGAAATTCGAAACAGTCATATAACAAACAACTAAGTCTGTGAAGAACCGTGGGTATTTAGCAAACGCTCATCTCGAGAGCTGCCAACTAGAGAGTGGTCCGATTTATCGGCATACGCGAATAGGCTATCTGACAATCCAGTCATAGGCTATCTGACAATCCAGTCATAGGCTATCTGACAATCCAGTCGATCAAGTCGATCAGATTTGTTTGGAGGATCAAATGCCTATAGCCATCGAATTAAAGCAATACAAAAGTAAGAAATGACAGTCAAAATCTAGCAACTGTACTGTACGCGCGAAATGCCTCTTACTAGTGACGTACGGGTAGATATACGCTGTTTTTTAAAGAAGACAATAAAATACTTATAATTAATATCATTACCGGGTCTAACGCGAATTACCTAGTTGAAACGTCGGAAAAATTGTATTTTTTAATTGTAATGTTATATATGAGCCAAATAGCTTGAAATAAATACTATTTTTTTTAATTTTTTAATTTAAAAAAAAGGTAAAATAATGAAATTTAATCGCGTTAGACCCGGTAATGACATTAATTATGTGTATAAAACGCGAGAGTTAAAAGTGTTAATAAAATACTTAGTATAATAAATATGCCTTGAGTTAAAAAGGCCATGATTTTTTGCTAGGGAGAGCCGAACTATTTATTCAAAGTCGAGTTCGCTTGATATAATATAATAATATGTAGATACAATATTGCTACACCGCAGTAAAAGACAGCTTTAAGAAAACAGTTAATTAAAGATAGAGGCAAACAACAGGCGAATCTTTTCGCGATTTCTTTCAAACAACCTTTGGTTAGCGTTTGGGTGTTTGAGTTTTACATTATATATATATCTGGATTTGAATAAATAATTATATATTATAATTAAAACCTATTTACGTCAGTCTACCAAAATGTTATATTGGCACGAAAAACCTTAAAACCCGGCCAAGTACGAGTCGGACTCGCGCACGAAGGGTTCTGTACCACTACGCAAAAAACGGCAAAAAAATCACGTTTGTTGTATGGGAGCCCCACTTAAATATAAAGTTTTTAGTATTTGTTGTTATATCGGCAACAGAAATACATCATCTGTGAAAATTTCAACTGCCTAGCTATCACGGTTCATGAGATACAGCCTGGTGACAGACAGACGGACAGACAGACAGACGGACAGTGGAGTCCCGTTTTTACCCTTTGGGTACGGAACCCTAAAAAACCAGCACAAAACAATCATAGTGATACGCATCAAAATCATAAAATTTATATCATCGCTGTTTCTCATACCTTACACCTCCCCCTCCAGATACAAAGGAGACGGATGCGGTCCCCCCACAAACTTTGCTGGGTCTAGCGAAGGGTTTAATTGTACACGAGACGCTGCAAAAACGCAACTAAAACACTCTTCAAACGCTCAGTGCCCCACTTTCGCGACTTTTGTGTTAAGGTAATTGCAATTTCAAGTTATAACTGTGTAGATTAGGTTCAAATTGTGTCCGCGGAATTACTTGTTGTTTTTAATTACAGAAAAGGAGAAAATGAGGTAGTTAGGGGTAATAGGGTTTCTAGGAGATTTTAATGAACATTTCCATTCGTACCTAGCAAATTTACTTTTGTGTAAGTACCACTTTTTATGCAAAATATAGACATTAAATTGAATTGTAAGTCATAGATGGTTTAGTTTTAGTTTGGTTTGGTTTTAGTTTCTAGGTCCATGGGGTCCCAGCGCGCATAAGTTGTTTGCAGAAATCGCGAAGCGTCTGGTTGACGTAACTGGTGACCGAAGAGCTGGCGGCTTTCTCGCACAACGTATCAGCGTTGCGATACAGCGGGGAAATGCCGCCAGCATCCTTGGTACAATGCCACAAGGGCCTATTTTAGATTTAAGCTAGTTATTAATTTCGTTTACGTAGTACCACTGTATATATCTTGTATGTAAATAAATAAAGTTATAGTCATAGATGGATTTGTCGCTGTGGACTATAGTTTACATAACTATAGTCTAGTATAGTGTGGACTATAGTTTAGTTTGTGTGCATGTATGTAAGTAACGATTTCAGGTTTCACGCGGATCAGGGTTTAACCAAAATTAGGCTTTAAAACATATTAGTTTTTGTATCAAGCACGTCTGCGAACGATGCTATAAAGCTTAGAAAAAAATTAAAAGCGGAAAAATTCACTGTCTTGGGTGGGACTTGTACCCACGACCACTGGATCACTAGTACAGTGCTCTACCATCTGAGCCACCAAGACCATACCCAATGCAGCGAATATCAGATGGTAAGAGCACTGTACTTGTGATCCAGTCAGGGTTCAAGTCCCACCCAAGACAGTGAATTTTTCCACTTAATTTATTTATAACAAATTTCTTTCATGAATAACGTTAAGATTTATGGGTCAACGTATAGGGTAAACAGGCGTCTTTTCTGTGGACAATACTAAAGTTACCGATTTGAGTACATTTACCGGGTTAATCATACAGCTTTTACAAAGTACAAGGTAAAGTGTATCCTCCATGCCCATAAGAATTCGAAAGAGAAAATTAAGTCCTTTAATTTTATTTTCCACTGGAAAGACACATTTATTGTACATTATGACTACAAAAAAGATCTGACCTCCGACTTTCAAACCTATCTACTTTGCAGAAAGCTCAGCTAAACTTGATTTTTATTCATCATCATCATCATCATGTCAGCCGATAGACGTCCACTGCTGGACATAGGCCTCCCCCAAGGCTCGCCACTCCGACCGATCCTGTGCCGCTCGCATCCACCTAATTCCCGCGACCTTCACCAGGTCGTCGCTCCACCTCGTGATTTTTATTATTACAATAGAATTCATACTTCGTGAAAATCACTAAAGAATGTCAAGAATAAAAGGAAAACGTTATAAGTTAATATACACTTGGATTTTTCCTTCTATAAATCTCTTGCTGCGACGAATTTCTTGAAAATTCTCCTCTAAAGTGACTTTTGTCGGACGACGAACCTGCGGCGCTGACGGCCTTAAGCCGCCCTTCGTTACCAGCTTAAAACCCCGTCGACAAGGGATCTTCAACTCTAACACTTCAATATCAAGCTCGATTTTAGTAAAGCTTAACACACCGGCTCAAAAACCTTGTTATTAGTTGGACAGAATAGACAGCGCTACAGTATTTACGGCGAAAAACAGCTGTTTTCTCCGCAAATTAGACGCAGATGTGATAAAATGGGAACGTTAGACGCGTAGTAAAACAAATTGAATTTTCGCTTGGAAGTCTTTCTTTTCTTTAACTACTTAAGTTTATTCCCGTGACTTCGTATAGTCAAGTTCACAAACAGCTTCACACGTGAACGTTCCAAAAAATATATTTTTAATACAGTTGCTCAATAAGTGGTACTTTTTGTGGCTGCGTAGCGTGCGAGAAGCTCCATTTCTCGAACTAGTGCTTTTTACTTTTTAGTTCCAAACTATACTTTCGAAACGCAGTTAAAATGTAATTTAGCGCGGAGCAGGTACCAGGGCCTCATGAGTTATGAGGAGGTGTCGTTGACCAACCCGCGCCGGGCCCGCGGCGGCCGCGGCCGGGGCGCGCACGAGTATGAAGGTATCGCGGGCTGCGGCAGCTCGCGTATCGCGGGCTGTATAGGTTTTGGTTTGGTTTGGTGGTATGATTCTACTAATGATATATTAATTTATTATTTTTTCGCAATTGTATTAAAAAACGTCGTTTACAACACGTGTGAAATGCCTTTTTAACACTCGTACCGATACCTCGGTACTAGTGGTGAAAAGACATTCTTTTCACACTAGTTGTAAAATGTACTATTACACGCTTCTAAGGCACTGACAATAAGGTTGTGTAAATATATTTTCACCTCAGCAGCTCGAACAAGCCTACTTTCGTCACTCCAGGGAGTGACGAAAGTGCGACTTTCCTCACTCCAGGGAGTGAAACTAAGTAGCATTTTAATTTAGTGAAGGCCATGAACTGCTACGTCATACTTCTATTGCAAATTCTTTTTTTTTCCTTTTTTTTCTTTTTTTTCTTTGTGTTATTTGTGTTATTCAAAATACATTTTAAACTTTAATATGTTCTCACTACTGTGGTGAAAAATTATATGTGCAACAAGAGAGACAAGTTGGTTTTTCTTGCGAGTGTTTATTTTGAGTCCCGAGAAAGCGAAAGATTCTATAATTGAATCACGAGCGAAGCGAGTGATTCTAAATTAGAATCTTGAGCGTAGCGATAACTATTATAGAAAGTAGGCTCGCAAAGTTGTTTGCAGACTCGACCGTACCAATAACCTCTAGATAAAGATGCAGAAATCTTAAAAATATATATTTTAATTTACTTGTAATATCACATATTAGTCAGACCAAGATTCGTAAACTGATTTAAAGTGACTTCTGAGCAAAGTTTTCACCAGCGGTGGCGGTGGCAGGATGGTTGCATTTTTATCGCCTGTCACTATGCCTGTCACTTTCGCACTTACATACTTGTTAGAACGTGACAGGCACGGTGACAGGCGATAAAAATGCGACCGTGCTTAGCCCTCTGAAAAGAGCAATTTCGATACAAAAGACTAATGAATAGTATTCAAATGTTAAGCGGTGGAGTCGTTAGCACACTAACCCCGGACCCACGTACCCTCCATTAATTAAAACAACTTAAACGCTGCTTAATTACTTTCTAAAAAATGGCGGATGTTTTACAATTTCAATTGTTTTACGAACAATGAAATGTCAATTGGTAAAAGTGTAATACAAATACACACGCTAACCTTGAGGCAAATAAAATTACACACTCCGCTCGCGTCTTCATTCACGAATTAGAAGTTAGAAACCCTTAAACCATTTTACCCCATTTAGGATTAAATTGCAAAAAATACTTAAACTTTAATACAAAAACTTAAAAAATACTTTAATGTAGCTTTAAACCATTCAAAGAATACGTATTTCCAAGTTCCTACTTTTTACGGTTCAAGCCGTCAGTAGGTAACTTAATGGATGTAACTGTTATACAAAATAGTAAATATAGGTACTTATTTTTACGATATCTTAAAACAAACAGCCCGTGATCTCGACAAATATTTATTTAATTCGACTATGCAAATGGAACTCAATTCAAGTTCAAAGACAAACTGCCAAACAACCCAAAACACAATTTAACTATAACAATAAATTTTGTAAGCGTAAACATAAGATCCCTAATATTATAATGAGAACAGAAGCCCGAATACGCACTGTGCTTTTTCCCACTGCGGTTTTTAAGACCTATTACTGCAACCTACACAATTTTTATACTTTTTAAAATTTAAACAGGTCTTTATCGCGTACGTTTTTTTTGACAGGAAAAAAGGGAAAAATATTTAGAGTCAATTCATTTTAACTATACTTAATATTAAGGGGATCCCATGCCCCAATGATCTTCGATTTGAATCCCTTAGTTTTCTAATGTTTCTTGTAGCTTATCATATCAACAGCAACGGATTTTAGCAATATAGTATCCCATATTTACTTCAAAGTTCATTGTTTTCGAAATATTTGGCATCAAAGTTGAACAATTTTAGGCCAAAGAACTGGTTTTCTGGCCATAACTTTTGTATTAATTAGTTTAAAATTAAAACCTTAGACATATTTTTAGAGACGTCTAAGACGAACCCAAATATGTAGATTTCGTATAAGTAAGATCTTTCATAGCAATCGAGATACGAAATAAGTGTTTTTTTAGACAATGTTTAAAACAATCATAAATAAATAAGTATTCATTTTTTTCACAATCCGGTAGACAAAAATGGAGATAAAAGATTGAAAAACCGATAGCCCCTTGTCTTATAATTCTATATGTAGTGCAAAAGTAGGAGATACTCGTACGATTCAAAACTTGTCAAAAATCGATGAAAACCTCAGGTAGCCCCTTAACAAAATTTAGTCTATAAATAACTATATACCTACGCGAACCTACTATATATATAGTCCTCCACATCGATTTCGATGACGGCGACCTCAGCAATCAAGGGTTTTTCCTCTTATGAGCTCTTAAACATTTCATCTTTATTCGACTAGAAGTTAATAATATTTATATTTAAACAAATTGGCTATATTACATTTATTTACATTTTTTTTTTTTTCAAATATGCAACATATATATAGGTATTTATATGCAAATATATATTTTAAACAGCATAGCATTTGGACAACAAACATCACAATAAACACCAACAGTACAAAAAACAAAATTATTAGCTTGTAAGCTGCATTAGAATACCTTGGAAAAGGCGAGTGTTTTTGAAAATCAGAAGCACTTCATACTTTGGCAACACTTACGCTAACTGCAACGCTTGACAAAGCATCAGCAGAAAATGCTTCTAGTTGTTATTTTAACAATTACCCCTTTTCCGAAATTACCCCAATACCTGCACCTTAAAGCGGTATTTCAATTTAACTCCGTAAAAACGCCGAGTGTACTAAATAAGTCCGAAACCATTACAGGCATGAAGTTAATTTTGTTTAGAAATTATTACTCGCGGAGCGAGCCCGGAGGATTCTGAGCGACAGGCTTTCTTTAAGTTATGGTCCTGTTTTAGGGTTTATTTTTAATATGCGTAAATACAAGTATAATTTATATGCTTACTAGGGAATATCAACCTTGATTATGTGTTTGTTGACTAAGAACGAACTAAAGTCATACTGAAATTGAAAGTGAAATTCAACAGTTCAAATTTCTCGGGGAGCTGGGGCGCCGCCTGCAAGAGAGGGGCCACGACCCCCGCTCCGGGTCGTTCCTGGCGCAGAGGTTGTCCATCGCGGTACAGCGCGGAAACGCGGCTAGCGTGATGGGCACCTTTTCGCCAGGAACGATGCGGGGTGGGTTATTCGATTAGTTTTTAAAGATTAATTTAGTTTTAGTTTTATTAGTAGTACCTAAATTTCTTAGTTCTTGGGATTTTTAGTGATTGTTTTTTTATGTTTGTGTGAGAGTAATTAGAAATGAAACGCTTATAAATGTCAGAAACTACCACCTGTTCTAACTCTGCACGACAGCCCCAGCCAGCAAGAAACTCGGCGGGACACATTTTTTGATTTAGTTGCCTGAAGGACCTATACTTATTATGTATGGGTACTTGCATTTTCGATCACAAAATATTCTAAAACATTATAATAACACGGTATACCAAAGTGAATATAGTTTTTACTTAAAGGTAAATACCCTTTTCATAATTACCGTCAATTATTATTTCAAGAGGTCCTATTTTTTTTTCTATTCGCTGAAAAAATGTGGACCCAAAAAGCAACGCGTTCGAAATTTTAACTGCATTTAACTTCGTCCTTATTAAATTTAACCGTTACATATACATATGTCGGACTCAGAACATAACTTACAGATTTAATAAACCGTCCTTGTATATTCGTAATTAAGTATTTTGCGAAGCGAGTGCGTTGGTGATGAAATTTGCATTCATTAGTGAGCCGTCCGTGAGGTAAATGTCAACGGGTGTTTCTTTTAGCCCCGGCATTAAGTAATTTGGACTGAAAAATGGTTAAAATGAAAGTCTACTTTGATAGCGACGATTTATATGGTGTTAATAGTGTTTAGGTAAATACTTAAGTACTACTTATTAGGGTTCCGTACCCAAAGGGTAAATACGGGACCATTACTAAGATTCCGCTGTCCGTCTGTCTGTCACCAGGCTGTATCTCATGAACCGTGATAGCTAGACAATTGAAATTTTCACAAATGATGTATTTCTGTTGCCCTATAACAACAAATACTAAAAAGTACGGAGCCCTCGGTGCGCGAGTCCGACTCGCACTTGACCGGTTTTATTATAATTACATATGAAAATGTTAAGTTGCATGGTCAATGAAAATAACGATGGCAGATGGCGTCGGGATTACTGTTTAATATAAAATTAATTACTAATATTGTTTTCTTATATATATATATATATAATCAAGCAACATGGCTCATAAAAGCTGTGAAACATTGAAATTAAAAACTAAGAATAAAATTAAAATACAATTACCAAAATTCTATTGACCTATGGGAAACATGTCAGAAAATATAATCACACACACACACACATCACACACACACATGTCATAAAAGCTGTGAACATTAAAATTAAAAACTAAAAATAAAATTAAAATACAATTACCAAAATTCTATTGACCTATCGGAAACATGTCAGAAAATATAATCACACACACACACACACACACACACATGTCATAAAAGCTGTGAACATTAAAATTAAAAACTAAGAATAAAATTAAAATACAATTACCAAAATTCTATTGACCTATCGGAAACATGTCAGAAAATATAATTAAGATATAGAAAAATATAAACATATTATTATTGTATTGTATTATTATTTCAATTTAATTTAATGTCAAAAGTATAATAATTAACATGTCTCCCGATAAATCAATTAATATAATTATAAAAACTTAAATCTCTTACGTTCTAAGAAAATACCGGGTGTGGTCTGTAATACGAGCAAGAAATTAAAATGTAGGCTGTACTCATACTAGACTTATATTGACCGGGATATAGACCGTGATTACCTTTTGTATTACTTGTGAGCTCCCGATATTTCGATATTCGGATATCACAGTGATATCCGAATCAAACACGCGTAGTGACACCCACCCGCTATCTTCAGTCACCCGTGAACATGATGCATGTAACTGCGTCGAAATATCGGGAGCTCACAAATAATACAAAAGGTAATCACGGTCTATATCCCGGTCAATATAAGTCTAGTGAAACTAACCGTGAATCATTCAAAACTCTAATTGTACTCATACTAATCAATATTTGTACAGCGACTTTTAAAAATAACATTTGTTTTGATTTTCAGTACCTAGATACACTGTAAAGTTCATTCAAAGACGCAATGTACTTATTGTGAATCTAATGTTTAAGGCGTGACAAGCCAACGTCAATTAAAATGATAAAGACATTGAAGATAATATTTAATTTGTATGAAAAATATGGTCTCTTTTTTATACTACGTTGGTGGCAAACAAGCATACGGCCCGCCTGATGTTGAGCAGTCTCCGTAGCCTATGTACGCCTGCAACTCCAGAGGATATACATACCGCACCCTCGTTAAGCACTGGCAACCTTACTCGCCGGCAGGAACACAACACTATGAGTAGGGTCTAGTGTTATTTTCTGCGGTTTTCTGTAAGGTTACTTTCCCCAGTTGGGCTCTGCTTTATTAGATCTAGAATGACATCCGCTGTCCTGTGCCCTACCACACAAAGGCGGAGATGTCAGTCACAGTGCCCATACCTCTCTTTTGGACGTAGTTTAAGGACATACCCGGGTCCGGACGTAGTTTAAGGACATACCCGGGTCCGGACGTAGTTTAAGGACATACCCGGGTCCGGACGTAGTTTAAGGACATACCCGGGTGCAAAAAAAGTCTAAAGAATTTTTAAAAATTAGTGAGCAAAAGTGCCACCATTTGAGTACAATCTATGTTTTAATTATTTGTTCGTGTTACAGGCCACACCCGGTATAATAAAACACAATTTCCTAAGATCTACATACATTATGCATACATAAGTATTTAGGTCGCGTAAGCGGATACAGTTCAATGACCGTTAAGCGTTCGAAGGGTTGAAGATTATGCAGATGGCACTTTGCGACTGAAATTGCACAAATAAGCGTCACAGTATAAGAGAGTAGTGCATCTGTAATCTCGAAAAAGCTTTTGAGCTTGTTTTCATTAACTTGAGCCGTGATCCGGTGACAGACTATTTAAGGATGACTCACGTTAGACCGGGCCGTGTCCGGGCCGGAGCTTCCGGCGCTTCATTCTATAGAAAGC
Organism: Cydia strobilella; assembly: GCF_947568885.1. NCBI lineage: Eukaryota > Metazoa > Arthropoda > Insecta > Lepidoptera > Tortricidae > Cydia > Cydia strobilella. The sequence continues at coordinate 35,877,849 of NC_086041.1, forward strand.
ATCCTGTGATCACCTGTCATGTCATAGAAAAGTAAGCGCCGGATGCTCCGGCCCAGACACGGCCCGGTCTAAAGTGAGTCATCCTTTAGACGGAAGTGGAGTCGCCCCGGAACCGCCGCTCCATATTCAATCGTAGTACCCATTTTACTCTTTGGATATTAACATTATTAAAAATATTTATATTATATAATTTGATGTAGGTATATAAACCACACCTTCGTTTAAATTTTTTAGATTTTTCTTTTATTATAAGAGTTGGAAGCATTAAAAAATTTGTATAGAATTAGTTTTTCGCTCCTAATTCTTATAATAATTAAAAAAAAAAACCGGACAAGTGCGAGTCGGACTCGCCCACCGAGAGTATTTGTTGTGTTGTGGCGGCAACAGAAATACATCATCTGTGAAAATTTCAACTGTTCTATCTATCACGGTTCATGAGATACAGCCTAGTGACAGACAGACAGACGGACAGCGGAGTCTTAGTAATAGGGTCCCGTTTTTACCCTTTGGCTGCAGAACCCTAAAAAATCAAACGAATGGGCATAGCTACGGTCAATGTACATCAAATCGTATAAAAATACTTTCTACCTATAATGTTACAACAGACCGAGCGTTAGCGAAGGTCTCCGTTTCGGTTTGGGCGAAAATGGTGTCCGGATGTTCTCTTCCTACAGGTCGAAATTCTCAACCGATTCTCCAACTCCAATTCCAATTCTAATTCCAAATTATATATTCCCCAGTAGCATTTCTACGTCATTATGACATCAGCGACGTCATTATGACGTAATAATGCGGTCAATATGACGTCGCTGACGTCATTTTGCTACCTGTGATTTGTTAAACATAGGTATAGTTAACGCTATCTCTACTGAGCTCGTTCACTTACCTGTACTAACAATCGCATTCTACTAAACAAAAGAAATAATGGCTTTTGTTTAACAGAATGCCATTGTTAGTACAGGTAAGTGAACGAGCTCAGTAGAGATAGCGTTAACTATATGTACAACAGAGGGGCTACCGCAAAAACCGAAATTCTCTAAATGCGGGGATCTTTCTCTTTTACTCCAATGCAGGTGTAATTAGAGTGACAGAGAAAAATGCCCGCAATTTGCGAACTTCGATTTTCGCGGTTATAGCCCAGGTCTTAAATGTATAATTCTCTAGAAGTTTTGTGATCAGGTTCGATTATTAAATAGATAATTTATTTGTCTATTCAGTTTTTAATGGCTTTGTCATACATCTATTCAGTTTTAAGCCATACTTGCAAGGTCTACAGCTTACTAATGACTATGATAGTAAATTTAATGTCTCCTCTACACGCTGGGCCATCATACTGGCCCACTTAGATTGTAAGGGGGTAGGTAGATAGGTCTCCCTCAACGGGGTGTATAAATTAAAAGGCAGGATCCAGGACGACGAGGGTATTTATTATTAGTAATAAAAGGCACAATTAACGTGCCTTTTGTTGCAGGTAGCGGGGAAGCAGTTAAGTTTATGGAGCTAGCGATGTTCACACAGAACTGCACTAAACTTTAGATATTTTTAATATAAACACACAACGTAAAGTAAGCTATTACTAAGCTTAGCAGGAAATCAAGGAAGTGTTGATGGTTCGGAGTTTTGTATACAACTTAAAATTATAACCAACGAAAGGGGAAAGAAGGATTCTAGCCTTATGAACCGATTTTGCATGTACAACCAGCCTTAAAGTTTGTAGACTATGATTGTTCATTATTTTAGTATGTGGGTATTTTTGCACTTTGTAATTTTTCCTCAGTCACCCGTTGACCACGAACGCTGTAAAGGGTTCGAAACGTCGGGATGTATTATAAATTCAATATACGCGATATAATCCGTTTTCATAGTTTTATTTCATGAGTAACTATCGCGGTAACCGAAGACAATATTAGAAGGATTTAAATTTGAAAAAGGAATTTAGAATGTTAATTGCCAGAAATAGTATGAAGGTTGATAGTGTAACGCTCCGTAACACGCATCGTTACAAAGATGGACCAGCGTGTAGAGAAGGTAGTGGTGTCGGATGGCTTATGGCGCGGCGGAATAAATGACCACGGTGTTGGTCGTCCGCACATCAATGGTAGTGGGCCAGCGATGGTGCGTACGCATCTACACGTGGCCCATTTCATAGTGCGTGCTTTCAACCATCGGTCATTTCGCTGGTCCAGCGCTGGGCCATCGTGTAGAGGAGCCATAACCATCGCATGGCCATCTCGCTGGTCCAGCGCTGGGCCATCGTGTATAGGAGCCATAACACTCAACGTATTGCGGCTGTGAAGTTATACTAGTGTACTATGTCACCTACTGTGTTTTAACCGGATGGCAAGGCGCAGGGGATAACGACCTTAGGATGAAAGTTAAAGTTAATAATGAAGTGTAATTTCATTTTACTTCTACAAGTAGCATTCAGATTGTCTCAAATGAAAACAGAACAATACTTTTTTTTTGAATGTTTTTTTTTTTTAATTATTTTTAATTATGTTAGTTCTTTGCCTCTGTAGAGCAGTGGACGTCTTTCGGCTGAGATGATGATGATGATGATGATCTAAGTGCTTTTAATAGGTATATATGTCTGTTAACTCTTCATGCTTAAACCGCTGAACCGATTTAGTTAAAATTTGGTATAGAGATAGTTTGAGTCCCGGGGAAGGTCATAGGGTAGTTTTTATCCCAGAAGTCATCCTTTAAGGGAGTGAAAAGGGGAGGGGGTGGAAGTTTCTATGGGAAATCGATAAAAACCAGATTGGAAAAAATAAGCCTCCTAACTACTAACTTAAATTACTAACTTCACGCAAACGAAGTCGCGGGCAAAAGCTAGTACTTAAATAAAGTCCTTAAAATAATACTAAACTACTTCTTTAGGCTTTTCCTTAATCACTAAAAACAAATCAAAACGCCTAACCCAAAAGTTCGAAATTGAAATAAAACGGAATTCAACATTTAACATCATAAAACTCGTTATACCGTAAATGTATGTTAATTTCAACGCAAGATATTCCGAGGAACAATGTTGTCAGAATATTCGGCGACATCTTGGCCAACTCGGTAACTTGATTATTAGGGGTGGGAGGGGGGATGAAATGCATAACGGTTTCCTTACATAGTTGACGTAGGGTTGAGGGCGTTGAGGCTATAGTAACGCAACTGACCAAGACGGTACATATTAGGGGTTATGGTCAATCATCAATGACTATTGATCATTAGTTTCGAATAGGGAATACAAACCGGTTTTTAATTTCACGGGAAAACCGGTTAATAACCGATTCTTAACCGAAATTTCATACAAATAAAAACCGGTTTGCATTCTCTAGTTTCGAACCTCTGCGTTTCAGGCTAAATATTTAGGAATTCACATTTCTCAACTTTAAGAACACTTAAGACTAATCGAGAGAGCACTAACTTTATGCGGGTCAAGTTCAATATTGTTTGTGTAAAATGTACGCTGTGGAAACAAACTAATTATGAAGCAAATTACTCCTCGCGCCAGTCAGTCTGTTCAGAAAGAGAAGTCGTGGAATGTATTAGGCCCCAAGGCCCCATACATTCCATGAATCTTCTTTTTCTGCACACTAACAAAATTGTAAATAACTTTCATGTGCCCAAATTAACAACCAACTGTCAGATGCCTAATTTTTCTCATCGCATAGAGGAGCCAACGTCACGCAACAATAATCCTATCTTCACCGTTTCTCCAACCCCGCTTTTAATGTCAAAGCTTAAACCTTGTGACAGCCCTAACCGAACTGGTCATTCCTTCAGACCTTACACAACCCTGGACGTAATATTGCCGCGGGCGATGTCTTTGTTGATTATGCTAAGTTATTCTGTTACCGACTTTAGTTTGACTCAGTTGAAGGCATGGTGTTTTAAATTTCAGTTCTACAGTGACAGAATGGCCACTTGAAGGCATTTGAAGGGCAGAAAGGGCCTTTTCTTCTACATCTACATGGATGAGTGAAGGCTATATTATAGCCTTGGTAATAGAGAGGAACACGAATGCAGAAGTATTGGATTTGGTAGGTGAGAAGCGATCTCTGCTGAGAATAATAATTGAAAACAGAAGGGGAAACATGTTGGGGCACCTGATACGGCACGATACTTACATAAAGTCTATAATAGAACGAAGAATAGAAAAAAGGAGAGGCAAAGGAAGACCGAGACGTGCGTTTTTGGACCAAGCCAAGGAGAAAATTAACGTAGTGACGTATCAGGAGCTCAAAAATAATGGCAGAAAGAAGAACGGAGTGGCGGTTACTTCACCGACAAGAGCCAGGCTCTTAAGAGGTATGATGATGAATAGAGTCAGTTAGAAAGCTGCCGCTAGGCAAGGACTGCTTTGCTTAGCGGTTCGGTTTGCAACTTTCCTTAAATATATTAAGACGTGTTCAGACATTTCTACCTAGTTGATTTTAAAGTATTTAATGACAATACATATCCCATTCATTAATTGTCACTAAGACGACAAGCTTTTTAGTTTTTGGTCCCACCAGTTCTCTGAAGTCTCGTTAACACTAATGCTACTCTTAATGGGGTTTTAATTGAACAAAACAATATACATTAAGGCAAACTAACGGAACAGGTGGTGACGTGACGAGCAAGTGTGTTAATTAGGCAAACTTTATCTGCTCTAGGATGCTGAGAGTTAGTGCGCGGGGACGCACGGGTGGGCAGGATGGCCGACACGGAGTAGTATGGTGAAACTGCCAACTTGTTCGAAAAAAGTTCGTTACTTTTCTTGATCTTATCATGATAATGTTAAAATCATATTTAGACCGTAGGTAGACACACTGCATTTCTTTTTCTTATGAAAATATAATTTAATTAGTCTCCATTTTGTGAGGTCTTGAGCCATGTGGACTGCACAGTGCAGACTTCCTTCAGTTGACCTCTTCATAGCGTTTGAGCATCTCATGCATGCCCCACCCCGAGCACATTTGTCATTCGGCCTAAATTAATATTGTTTATCTACATCTTGCGTACAAAGCACACATACAACACAGCTTATATCTAAAATATTTTGTAAGTCATAGTAGATAAGATGATAAGATCCTGCTGACTGCGCCAATATGTGGGTATAGGTCTTTAAAATCATCATAATCAACCGAAAGATATATTATAATGTTGGACATGTACAGAACAGGGATTTGTTTCCCTTAGATGAATCATTTGTAATAATGACGGCTTTTTCTTTGCGTCCTCCGGTTTTCAGTCAAAACTCAAGTTTTTCTGTCTATATTTACCGGTTCTATTTACGAGCTACAAAGTTTCTCCTAGCGCAGCTCGGTCCGTTGACCTTTATGCGACTATAGTTGACCTTTGCGATGAAATAGATATCACAGATAATCACTTCCACAACGGCTCAACGCCTTCCACGCTTCCACGGCGGCTGGAGCGAGGCCAAGAAGGTTGCAGAAAACAGAAAGGCGTGGCGGGATCTTGTGGAGGCCCTATGCACTTCCAGGGTGCCCTAGGATACAAAATAACGGCTCAAACACTGTGATACGTAGTACGTCTTACTCGTCCAACCTCTAATCTGTATGTCACGGGACTTAGCGAGCCCTAGCTCGCTTGATTCGGATTAAACTTGGAATATGTACGGAAACTTCGACTCAACGTCGGCTACGTCTGGCTTGGGTCCAGCACGCACGTCAATTCAGTACTGGAATTCGTATTTACAAAAGGACGTATGTCTCCCAAACGTCAGGGTGAAATACGCTCGTCTCAAGTTTCTCCTATGTGCAATACGTTTATGAAAGAGCATAAAAGCCATGTATTCCGGGACACTGTAATCTCTTTTGTCCAACTGGAACTGTAATTCTTAATTTTTAATAGGGCATAACTGCAGTGGACGCATAGGATGATACAGCTCTTTTCTGTTAACATGGACGAATGAACATCAAGTTGAGATACGCTCTTTTCCAAAAGCTGTTTGTTACTAAAAGGACATATGTGCCGTAGAGTCAAGTCTGATTTACGCTGTTTTCGAAATTTAGTATGAACTGACTGACTGTTGCTAAAGAGCACGAGATCTTTCCAAGTCCGGCCTACTGGACGTCAGTGGTCACTGCATTGTTTCTGTTTGATTTACTTTCAGTTCACTGTGTACTTTAGAATCTCTTAAAGTTTTTATAGGTACATTAACAATATCACAACCTCATTTAAGTGTTACAACATGATAGTAGCGATGGTCTGCTTTAATTCGGCATAAAAAATTATCAATATATAACAATTTAATAATTAAAAAAAATTCAATCCAATGTGGCCGTATGAAAAACACATATTAAATCACATTAAAAATCGGGTCTATCGCGAATTTATTTTGTTACCTTTATTTACCGACGTTTCAACACAGGTTTCACTGGTCGTGGTCGCGGCTAACTGATGTCCCAGCAAAATGTCAAAACAGAGATTTGTGTGACTATTCGACGAAAAGTTTATTTAAAGTTTGGGGTAGACATCACATTTTCAAACCACCCACTACACATAAATGTTAATTATTGTCAATAGTCCGACACGCAACACACAACATCCGCGCACACATCCGAAGTTAGATCCCTTGGCTTTAACTTTTGGATCACTGGTCCCCAAGTTGCCGATAAGTTAAAACCATCTTCCCTATTAAAATTTCTGAGGTGCTTCTTGATTTCAATAACAAACAAATCGTATGAAAAACGTCAAATTAACCTCCGTCAGTAGCCCCAGCATGAGAGCGGAAAACAAGCTACCAAACTAATGCATATTTGATTTAAGTTTGTAAAACAAAAGGTGAGTCGAGTTTCATGTTCACTTTTGGCGCGGTATTACATCAAAAGAAGTATTCGATCAACGTGTTTCGTAGGTTTTTTTGGTTCATTTGCCGCGTGCCATACGCCCGCCTCTGCTTGTAACTTGGGGCGTAATTTATAAGCGTCAAGCGGAAATTCACATAAAAAACCACTAAAAGCTTTTTATAAAATTTGGCATAGATGTCATATACTAAATTCAGTTACCAAGGCCTCCAGGTCAGATTTGAACGGGCGTCTTCAGCTTTTGCGGCTAACGCCATAACCTCTAGAGTTTATGTATTTATATATTTAATTAGATATTTTTTAACCTTCTTAGCGACATCCCACTAACGCGGGGTTAAGCGGTTAAACCATTAACCCAGTGTCAAATTGTGATGCTTACCTAACTCCAGGGTGTAAGTGGCGCTTAGAGAGTTCATAAGTGGGCACAATTAAATAAAAAAAAAACTTAAATTATTTTTATGCTTTCATTGTATTTCTTTTGAGCCTAAAACAGTGGTAAGGCTAGTTCAATTTTACATTTTAGAGTCATAAATAGCAGTGAAAGTTTTTATGTTTACAAATCTAAAATGCATACATCAGTGATGCTGCACGCTGAGTAAGTGGTGTTATACGAAGGTTTTCAGTCCTTTAGATAGCTTCTAGTGTTTAGGGTTCCGTACCCAAAGGGTACAAACGGGACCCTATTAGTAAAACTTCGCTGTCTGTCTGTCTGTCCGTCTGTCACCAGGCTGTGTTACATGAACCGTGATAGCTAGACAGCTGAAATTTTCACAGTTGATGTATTTCTGTTGCCGCTATTACAACAAATACTAAAAACATAATAAAATAAATAATTAATGGGGCTCCCATACAACAAACATGATGTTTTTGCCGTTTTTTTGCGTAATGGTACGGAACACTTCGTGCGCTATCACCAGTAGAGAAACAGTGTGCAGCAGTAAATGACTAGGTAAGTTACCTAATTCAGTTAGCTTATTGTACCTGTACTGTACTGTACACAGTAAAATGGACGCAGTAAATGACTTCTTTTTTACTGCACAGAGTTGCTCCACAGGTGCTGATGCACCTTAATCCGCTTTCTGCTTTAACTTGGACCACAACGTTAATGTACGGTTTATGTAAATATTACGAGAGTTTAACTATTCAGTTATTCACTTAGCGTTAGTATTCTTCGGCTGTCTTTGTATCGCTGGAATACTTGCCTTCTTTCTTCGGTAAATCGCCTTTTGTCATGCTGTTGCAAATAGGATTTTAAAAACCGGCCAAGCGCGAGTCGGACTCGCGCACGAATGGTTCCGTACCATTACGAAAAAAATCACGTGTGTTGTATGGGAACCCCACTTAAATATTTATTTTATTCTGTTTGAGTATTTGTTCAGGTGCCCCAACATGTTTCCCCTTCTGTTTTCAATCATTCTCAGCAGAGATCGCTTCTCACCTACCAAATCCTTCTGCATTCGTTTTCCTCTCCTTCCAGCTTATACCTTCCATTCTAACTGATACGGCACGATACTTACATAAAGTCTATAATAGAAGGAAGAATAGAAAAAAGGAGAGGCAGAGGAAGACCGAGACGTGCGTTTTTGGACCAAGCCAAGGAGAAAATCAACGTAGTGACGTATCAGGAGCTCAAAACAGTGGCAGAAAGAAGAACAGAGTGGCGGTTACTCCACCGACAAGAGCCAGGCGCTTAAGAGTTATGATGATGATGAGTATTTGTTGTTATAGCGGCAACAGAAATACATCATCTGTGAAAACTTCAACTGTCTAGCTATCATGGTTGATGAGATACAGCCTGGTGACAGACGGACAGACAGACAGCGGAGTCTTAGTCATAGGGTCCTGTTTTTACCCTTTGGGTACGGAATCCTAATGAAAACTAACTCTTAGACGCCATACAATCCTCCATTTACTTTATTTTTAACTAAAAGGTTAATACTATGAAATTAAGTTTTACATTAATATAAAGTGAAACTGAAATAAATACGTACCTACAAATCTAGCCCAGCTAACAGCGGTAAAGTTATTTAATATGGCTTACTAAGCACAAACACTTAAATACCTTAATCAGGAACCGAACCCCAACTTGGCAGCGCTCTGTATCATGAAGACAAGGACTCTCGAACAAAGATCAGGCACTTCCCGATCGAGTTGTCCCCAAACACGCTTTAAGGATAGGAAGGTAACTTGACTAGACCAAATTAAGTAAGGCTGGGGCTTGGGCTAGGAGAGTGGCGGATTTATAGGCGGTGGCGTTTATGTAACAAGGAGATTAAATTCTGGCTTTTTATTAGAAAAAGGCAAGCATTTGACCGCAATCTCACCTGATGGTAAATGCCGATTGACACCTCGGTAGAAAGGTAGCCTTAAGGGGCCCACTGATTATCAGTCCGCCGGACGATATCAGCCTGTCAGTTACAACAAAAATTGGACAGTTCCAAACAACTGACAGGCCGATATCGTCCGGCGGACTGGTAATCCCCCCTTTAAGCTTTGTTCCACTCCGGAAAAAAAAGCGCTTATGGCGCTATTTAATAAAAACAAAATATGAAACATATACCATTATTTTAATGGTAGATTTACAACGTATATATGTATAGGTTCTTTAATCTGTCTAGGACACGTGCGATGTGTATGGATTAGATTGCAAGAGAGTGATGATCTCGCAGCGCTGCCCGAAGATGTGTCGTATGTGCGAAACTCTGGCACTAGCATCGCGCTTTCTGGTTGTACGCCGATCCCGCTGTCTATGTTGGCATCTTGGAGCTGCAGGGCTGCGTTTCCACATATCTTTGGTTGTGACGAAAGATCGATATAACTCCGTAATAGATGGATACAGTCTAAAGAAAAAACGTGCCTCGAAAATCACGAAAATTTGATTCTCGATCAGAGGGCGCCTACCTATGGCCTACTCTCGTATAGAGGGCGTTGACGGTTTCGTTTGTTATTTAACAATTTTAACGCATATCAGTGATAGGACATGGGTCAAAATCATATAAAATAATTAATGCAAATAAAAAAATCATGTATCCATATTTAAATACATTTTATCGTATTTTTAGTTTTAAAGTGTGTCGATAGATGGCAGTGAATTTACTGTGGTTACAAAATTTACTATGACAGTACCGCTCTATCCTATTATATTGCCACAGCGCTAACAAGCTGATTGTAAAGGTTTTTCCGCCGTTTTCATGGCCACACCGCCGCCGGCATTCAAGGCACGTAGCGCCTCCACGTCGCGTGTCCACCTTGCAAGCGACATGTTTTCTTATCCGGGATTACGTCGAATTAACGTATATCCTTGTTTATACAGTCTCCGATAGACATAACACTTCGTGTTGTATCGAAGTATTTGCTGCTCAAAAAAGCGGGAATTCGGTGTCGATCATGTGATTATTTTGGCCGTTTTTCATTTTGTTGTTGAAATTTTTAGGTTTTTAATGATAGCCCAAAAAGCACCGGTGGCCTAGCGGTAAGAGCGTGCGACTTGCAATCCGAATGTCGCAGGTTCAAACCCTGGCTCGTACCAATGAGTTTTTCGGAACTTATGTACGAAATATCATTTGATATTTACCAGTCGCTTTTCGGTTAAGGAAAACATCGTGAGGAAACCGGACTAATCCCAACAAGGCCTAGTTTCCCCTCTGGGTTGGAAGGTCAGATGGCAGTCGCTTTCGTAAAAACTAGTGCCTACGCCAATTCTTGGGATTAGTTGCCAAGCGGACCCCAGGCTCCCATGAGCCGTGGCAAAATGCCGGGACAACGCGAGGAAGATGCTGAATGATAGCCCAAAAACAGTACCTGTACATAAAAACGAATAAAATTTAAAAACTCACTTGTTTTTTAACCTGTTTTTTTTTAATACCACGACGGTGGCAAACAAGCATACGGCCCGCCTGATGGTAAGCAGTCACCGTAGCCTATGGACGCCTGCAACACCAGATTTTTAGGATTCCGTACCCAAAGGCACTTTTGGCAAAGGGTAAAAACAGGACCCTATTTTACTAAGACTCCGCTGTCCGTCTGTCCGTCTGCCCGTCCGTCTGTCCGTCTGTCTGTCAGCAGGCTGTATCACATCAACTGTGATAGCTAGACAGTTGAAATTTTTACAGATGATGGTATTTCTGTTGCCGTTATAACAACAAATACTAAAAAGTACGGAACCCTCGGTGAGCGAGTCCGACTCGCACTTGGTTTTTAAAAGATTAATATTTCATCTGCAAAGCTTGATTTCGTAAAGAAACGATCGTATATCAGACAGTTTTATTTAGACCCGTCCAAATTCAACATTTTTTCTCCCGTTCCTTAGGTTGGTATTCCACCTGTCTAATTTATTGGTCCAGTGTGCATTGTGTCTCACTCTCTCACTAAGCAAAAATGTGAGACGCACACATATTGGACAAAGAAATTTGGCAGGTGGAATACCACCCTTACTCGCAGAGTTCACACTGTCACGAAATTATTGAAACGGCACCCGTTTGAAATCTGTGTGAGTCCAGTTGTCGCTGACACTGCGCTGAATTATAAATCGGACGTTGCGCTGCGCGGATTATCTTCGATTCTGGGAGTGTGGACGTGGCTTAGGTTATTTGTTTTGGGTCAGTTTTGGGCCGTTTTACTTGTATATAAAGTTCTACACTACACTTGTTCTTTAATTTGGATATTTTATGTTTTATTCTACTCGAAATCACTAGCTTAATCGATCCGATAGGAGAAAAAAATACCCAAGATTTTTATATCTATTCCGTTGCCAATTTTCATAGACTTTGTATGACGGTAAGTTTCACACTTTCTTTCTCATATAAGAATTGAAAGAGTTCGTGATTTTGAAGTAGAAATAACATAAACATAAAAATTCACAAAGGAGGGTGGGCTAATTGGCCCTTTTGACCAATAAGGGCAAGCGATACGTCACCGGATAGGTTATTCTGTTGTAAAACTTTTACTATGGCATGTAGTCCCAAATTTTTGTGTGAAAAAACTTATCGTCGCTAAAAGTAGTGAGAGTTAAAACGTGACTATAGTTTTTTTTCGATACTAAGCTCCTCTATCGCAGACAGGTCGCAGATCATAAAGATTTTGTTATTGTCGATGATTCTTGTGTCACGATATTTTGGTTTTTAGGGTTCCGTACCCAAAGGGTAAAAACGGGACCCTATTACTAAGACTCCACTGTCCCTCTGTCCGTCTGTCTGTCCATCTGTCACCAGGCTGTATCTCATGATCCGTGATAGCTAGACAGTTGAAATTTTCACAGATGATGTATTTCTGTTGCCGCTATAACAACAAATATTAAAAAGTACGGTACCCTCGGTGGGCGAGTCCGACTTTGTTAAAATGTTAACTGAATGGATTAAAAAAACCTTGTCAGTGTGAAACAATATATTATGTCTGAGTTAGGCAGACATAACACTGTTTTTCTTGATAAAGTGAGTGACGGATTGAGCTCTTTAGAAAGTTTATCTTTCGCCTATTTGTACGTCCTGTTAATAATAGCAGTCCTGCTCTTTTTCTCGCAACTATATCTACCCTTATTGTTTATCTAATATGTAATATGTATACGTGGAAAATAAATCAAAAATCTGAAAACACCGATATCTAAACAATTAAGATAAACTTTTAGAAAAGTTACGCATACAATATTTTTCTTGACCTCAGCAATAATGTAATAACCTAGGTATTACACACTAGCTGTATCATAAACATGTCTACCCAATTCAGAGACGGAATCCCTTGAATTATCAATAGGACACAGATGCGTCACTCGCAGCCTCCACATCTCACCGCAACGTTCTATAAGTACCCTCCAACGGTATACACTTACGACATTTCATCACGGATCAATAAGACATTTAACTGAGCTATGGTCGACTTTATGTCGTTGGAGTAAGGGTTAAGTATAGTCAGTGACAATGGTGCTTGAGCGACGAATGCATCGTTGTCTTATGATTTATACTGTTGTTTCAAGGCTTGTCTGGGTTTGATGCAAGTGGAATATTAGATTTGGTTGTGTCTATGTAACTTGACCCTACTAGGAAGCAGGTTCCAGGTTCAAATCCTGGTAAGGGCATTTATTTTTGTGTTTATACAAATAATTTGTTCTTTAGTTATGGATGTTTTCCATACTTCATGAGGCCTTTAACAAAAGGCCTCATGAAGTATTTCTATATAACCTTTATAAAAGGGGGATAAAATTGATTATGGAAGTGGTCAATCGCCGCTATACTTACTCAACCTCGTATCTGAAACACTCATTTGATGACAAAAACACCCGTATTCCGAATAAAAGAAAAGCGACATTTCCATCAAATGATTGTTGCAGATATGAGGTTGAGTAAGTATAGCGACGAAATGGAAATACTATTTCTACGCGTACAAAAAATATACACGTAAAAGTCGCGGGTAGAAGGTACGCCATAAATTGGTTTAGTTTTTCAACGGCGCCCAACCAAATATATCTAAAAGAACACCTTTTCTAACGGTGAGTAATAAAACTCTCTCGTATAGAAACTTCTCCGCAAGGTTCCAGGCGCAACTTTCACACGATATTTCTTGCAAACTTTACAATCTCTTATATTTTTGTTCAACTGTTTCTTGTGTAGCGGCGTTGTGCGAAAAAATATCTTAGTATTCGTAACAATGAACAAATATTATCTATTTTAATCATCATCGTCGTCATAACTTAAGAGTTTTGCTCTTGTCGGTGGAGTAATTGCCAATCCTTTCTTACCTGAGCCAGTCTTTTGATTTGCTCGTACTCTTTTACTTGGCTCAGATATGTGATTCTAGACTTTCCACTGTCTTTTCAATTTTGCCTTCCAGGGTGTTAGGAAAAAGTTGTCGTTTCGTATTAGGTGTCCTAACATCTTGCCTCTCCTATTCCTTATGTTATTTAATAAGCTTCGCCTTTCTCCTACCATATTCAAAACCTCTTCATTCGTCTTTTTTTCAGTCCAACTAAAGTCAAGTCAAGTATTTAGATAAATACCTGTTATGTTTAAGTTTGTCCATCCGTTGGGGAGTTATGATACCACAGATGGACAGACATTGGCGGCAAACTTATTACACCCCTCTTTTTGCTTCGGAGGTTAAAAACATTAGGTAAAAGCTAGGAATATAGTAGAGACGCATCCGTCAGCCCAGGCGCATCATCAGGCCCACAAATCTGTCAATATTTAGACACATAGTATAATTATGTGTCTGTCGGAGATCTGACCGCAGACTCATCTCTGATGAGATATAAAAATAATAAGTGCCAGCGATAAAAAATGTGTATTTGATAAAAACTTCATATAACCGTAAAATTTGAAGCGAAGATGCAAAGATAATGTCGAAGGAGACAGAGCAAATGTGCGGCCACGCCAGGTGGCATCCGTTATGTGCAGAAGCGTCCGTCATGTCGCAGTAGGCTGTCGCCGCGACAGCTCCAGACATGGCTGTGCTGTGACACCGACGTGTAACCAAGTCCATTGCGCGTCAGCAGTCATCTTCATTTAGTTTAATCCTAGAATCCTTGATACCTACTCCATTATTTTATCAAAATGTACGAGGGATTCGAAGGAGACAGAGCAAATGTGCGGCCACGCCAGGTGGCATTCGTTATGTGCAGAAGCGTCCGTCATGTCGCAGTAGGCTGTCGCCGCGACAGCTCCAGACATGGCTGTGCTGTGACACCGACGTGTAACCAAGTCCATTGCGCGTCAGCAGTCTTCTTCATTTAGTTTTATCCTAGAATCCTTGATACCTACTCCATTATTATATCAAAATGTACGAGGGATTCGAAGGAGACAGAGCAAATGTGCGGCCACGCCAGGTGGCATTCGTTATGTGCAGAAGCGTCCGTCATATCACAGTAGGCTGTCGCCGCGACAGCTCCAGACATGGCTGTGCTGTGACACCGACGTGTAACCAAGTCAATTGCACGTTAGCAGTCTACTTCGTTTAGTTTAAGTCTGGAATCCTTGATACCTACTCCAAATGTACGAGGAATTTGAAGAGAATATTGAAGGAGACAGAGCAAATGTGCGGCGGCGCCAGACCCCTATTTCACCACGCTGACAGGTGCGACAATTGTCGACACCACTGTTACTGACGTCACAGGCTTCCATAGGCTACGGTAACCGCTTATTATCGGACGAGCGGTGTGCTTGTTTGACACCAACATTTTAATTAAAAAACAACTCCATTATATCGCCAATAAATAAGTACTTATTTTGCGAAGCTAATGACAATTGCCACAAGAAACACGACAATTGTCACGAAATTCCGACACAGAACTCATTGTTAAGAATTACCGAAAATTATTTTAAATCTTACCGTACCACGGTAAGCGGCTACCGTAGCCTATGGAAGCCTGTGACGTCAGTAACAGTAATGTCGACAATTGTCACACCTGTCACCGTGGTGAAATAGGGGCCAGGTGGCATTGGTTACGTGCAGAACCATCCGTCATGTCGCAGTAGGCTGTCGCCGCGACAGGCTCCAGACGAATCATTGTATTCAATACAAATCCCCTTTCCCACTCCACCATTTTAAACAGCATCCAGTATATAGTATCGGTGTAAATTCATCCCAGGACATACGCTTCTACGTGGCGCTAGATTTATGGCCGTACCCTGCGGCTACACGGAATACGGACGTCTCAGCATCTGATGTATGAGACGAGCGGATTTATGCGACGTTTATTGGTTGTGTTACAATCTTATTCTGGTGTAATTAGCTGGGATTACATTATTTGCAACAAAGAAATAGCTTTACAGCTAACATTTACTAATCGATGTTACATTTCTGGAAATTTCGCAATAATTACTTTGACTGTCTTTGGGTAACATCCCATGTTCCATGAACGACCAATGAGGTTAAAATCATACTAGTGTAACTCCATAATATTGCCGTACATGCCGACAAGCCAAACTAATCATTAGAAATATGCTTTAATGTTTTAATGTTTATTTGGGCACAAACGGTACATGTTTCTTATAACTAGTGTCTTATACATAATTCATAAACCAGGACAGTTGCCACCACTTAATAGCTCATTAAATAAAAACAAAATACAGGATAACTAAACTTAAAGATTAACAACGAGGGTCGAATTAGGACAGGGGCTAAATTAATGAAGATAAAACTATTTTTATACATTACATTTGCAATTAAGTGTAAAGTTACAGTGTCTTTAATTCGTTTGTTTATTTAAAACCAAAAGTACTTGACGTTTAAATTTAGACAAGGAGTCATTAAATATATCAATTTTTGAGAAAATATCATTATTAAATCTGCAAGCTCTTATCAGAAAGGAGTTTGATTTGTATTTCTTTTTAGTAAAGGGAATACAAAATAATTTATCGCTACGCCGTGTGTTCAAGCGGGGAGTTTTAAAGCTAAGTCTACTTAACAAATAAGGGGAGTCAATTAAATTTCTTAATACTTTATACAAAAATATAATATATTATACAATATAATATATATTTAAATGGTAATTTTTCGAGTATTAAAACACCGGCTTAAATTACATACAATAATATCTTAACGAATTATTTGGTAGTTAGGCAGGGTTTGTTATTCTACTTGACATTGAAAATTAGAGATGCTTTAAAAATCTACTGACAGTTTTACAAAAAAGTGTTGAAACATGATGATGATGATGATGATGCATTCCTGTTTTCCCTCAGTAGGGACATAGGGCTCGCAGAAGAATCCTCCATTTGCCACGATCTTGAGCGGCTACTTCCAGCTCTTTCCAGTCGAGTCCAGTTGAGCCAGCCTCTTTCTCAAGTTGATCGCCTCCATGTAGTACACGGCCTCCCCAACCGTCTACTGCCAGCCGAATGCCAGCGGAGACCCTGCTTGGCCAGATGGCTGTACGGAGTACGTGTCCAATCCAACGCCATTTCCTTTCAAGGATTTCCCGTCCTATGGGTTTCTGCTCAGTCATCTGCCATAGTCTGACGTTTGAGATGGTTCGTGGCCAGTAAATCCCTAGAATGCGTCGCAGGCATTTGTTTATGAACACCTGTGTTGAAACATATTCAGAACAAATTCTGAAAATATTCACATAGGTACTATGCAAGCTAACACGATCGACAAACTGATAACACAACATCAATACGTCCGCGGAATTGATTGAATGTTACCGTATGTTACCGTAAAACTCCGTTATGAGTGAAATCGCGTTTTCCCTGGTTAACACTAGTTTTTCGTCTTGCCTTGGTGAAAACGCGTTTTCACTAATTAAAACCTGTTTTCGCAAAGTGCCTTGTGCCGTTTGAGAAAAAGAAATGTATCCCGTACAAATTCAGATCAAGATCATAACCTGTTATTACAATTAGAATGCGCCTTCCTGTATGTTTAATGTTAATTGACATAAATCCTATTTACTCGCTGATTAAAAATGCGTACCTACTTGTTGCGAACACAACCTTTTATTTGTATACAATCTTAAAATATTCCCAATGCAGTAGCTAAACGCAGCCGTCGAGCTCGGCTAGTATACAGAAGCTTTTTCTAAAGCACCAATCCACATAATTTTTATCGCCGCCACTTAGAGGTACCTAAATTTAAACCACCTTTATAATAATCGCACTTAAACTATCGTGAGACATATTTCAAAATATTTATCAGTACGGTTTTTACTCACTATTATTTTTAGTCGCTTTTGGGGATGGATTCCCAAAGAATCCGAAACATGTCGCCAAAAGCGACTAAAAATAATAGTGAGTAAAAACCGTACTGATAAATACACCTTTATAATGTTCAATTTTGCTAGATC
The DNA here is from genome assembly GCF_947568885.1 of Cydia strobilella. Taxonomy (NCBI): domain Eukaryota; kingdom Metazoa; phylum Arthropoda; class Insecta; order Lepidoptera; family Tortricidae; genus Cydia; species Cydia strobilella. The sequence goes on from NC_086041.1 coordinate 35,895,423, forward strand.
ACTCTTTCATCAGCCTTCATACAATCAATACACCACTTCTTACACTTTCTAACCGATACTTTGTAACCAATACTTTGGAAGAATTATATCAGTTAACTTCAAATCGAAGCCTTTTTATTTGAGTCGTCGAGACCTGCGCGGCAACATACTTTTTGTGACATCTCAAGGCGTTCGGCGGGCGGGAATTTTACTGCAAAATTATAATTTAAATAATTTGCAACAGTGATAGAAAACACATAATCCCATCAACATGTCATAATTTAGCCACCCACGGCGTGCAAGTGACAAGGCTCAATTACATGGCCGGCGGTGCGGTTGATCGAAATTAAACAAGCTCTGATTGGTCGTCCGATGGGACGTGTAATATTAATGATGTGTCAACGTCCCCTGGATTAGACGAGATGCTCATATGGTCAATGAGGCTCCGCTGTGTGATCAGTTTGTTGATCTTGTTAGGATGCACTCAATGGTTTGGACCCTTTCTAGAGTTCCGTACCCAAAGGGTAAAAACGGGACCCGATTACTAAGACTCCGCTGTCTGTCTGTCCGTGGTTATTTATTTGTGTGAGTATTTTTGGTCTCACTGTACATACCTTGAATTCAATCAATTCGGCGGACGTATTGATGCTGTGTAACGAAACGTAATACTACGTTACTTAAAACTTTCATATGTCAGAAACGGGACTTAATCACCATTATTAATGTCGCGATATTAGTGTTCAGTGCGAGTATACATTTGCCACATAAGTGACCCTTTTTCTAAAACTTGTTTGACCCTTCTATGGCACGGCACAGGGCGGACATGCTATACATCAAGAATCACTTGCGTTTCTATGTGTGAACGGCACGTCTGTACACGCGTCATGCGTCATAGTATAAGTTGCTTAAAAATAATACTGAAACGCCACCACGCCACGCCGCGCCGCCGCGCCGCGCGAGTACGCCAGATTTCTGTCGCGGGGCGAGGTAATTCGAATCGGCGCGGGGCGGTGCGTGGCCGTTCTGTATGATAATACTATTACTTATTCTGTGGCCACGGGTAAATAAAATCAAGAACAGATATGTCTAAATATGTAGACACAGCTTTAAATTGTTTCGCTCGGTAGATTTCTACAAACTGTGCCGTAAGCTACCTTTTTTCATTATGTTTATTTATGTAAATGCTGCTCGCAAAGGAAACGATTCCAGGAGAGTTCATATTTTATTAAGGAGTCTTATCGGAATTGCTCTGAGGCTATTAAAATAAATACGGCCTGAATGTTTAAATTTAACTTGTACCAAACAGTTTTAGGTACCTAAAGGAAATAGCTTCTTTTGAAACTTTTTTAAGGTAATAAGCTGGGTTCTTTAAAACCCACCAACAATAAGGAGCAACCCTCAGAGGAATCCGATTGTGTACATGAAATTTTGTATAAATGAATACTATAAAATTAATAAAATTGACAAATATCTTAAACATATTAATAACGGGTCACTCACGTATTTTAAGTCGAAAATGCCCGATACGTGAGTGACCCGTTATTAATATGTTTAATATGTCTGTGTCTCACGGAAGTTTTGTTATTAAAATAACTTAAAGTTTAAGAGATCCAATTGCAAAAATGTTCTTCCTTTCTTGTTTTCTTTTATTGTTTTGAGTTCCTAACTTTTGTTGCTCGTTCTGTCTTTTCCAAACCCTCCACTTCTAATGTCCACCTGCACTTATCTCACAGTGATGTTTTCTGATGTTTCTTGACTTTATTTTCATTGGCGACTTTCTTTCGCCTAAAATACCTCTTCGCTCTAACAATACCGAATACCGGAATTTCAACACCATGATAAAAACAAAGAGCAAAATGTTTTTATTTTGGAAAATAAACTTACAATATCAATATTTTAATTCGGACACATCCTTTAACAAAATCGTCTACAATTTAGCAACAAAATACATCCTCCCAATAAAACCGAGACATTTCTCTTTGTATCTATAAATATGCGCTGACAGCCGAAGGCATTTCGAAATATCACGTATCACATTGTAACAGGCAAATACTGCAATAAATGCAATACGAAGAACTGCAGTCATTTTACTGTTCCATCCAAATAGCTGTATGAATTACAGGTTTTATAGTAACTTATGCCGTTTTGGCATAAAACGTTAAAACATAAAAATTTTAGATCCATTCTGCAACATGGACGATAAAGTATATTTTGCTAATTTGTGGTATACTTGCGTTTTGAGTTAACTGATAACTTTGTTGTTAATATTTCTTGACGACATTCTAACATGTCTGTTAATATTTACTTTTTAATACAGTTGCTCAAAAAGTGGTACTTTTCGTGGCTGCGTAGCGTGCGAGAAGCTCAATTTCTCGAACTAGTGCTTTTTACTTTTTAGTTCCAAACTATACTTTCGAAACGCAGTTAAAATTGAATTTAGCGCGGAGCAGGTACCAGGGCCTCATGAGTTATGAGGAGGTGTCGTTGACCAACCCGCGCCGGGCCCGCGGCGGCCGCGGCCGGGGCGCGCACGAGTATGAAGGTATCGCGGGCTGCGGCAGCTCGCGTATCTTAGCTGTATAGGTACTTTTGGTTTTGGTTTGGTTTGGTGGTATGATTCTACTAATGATATATTAATTTATTATTTTTTCGCAATTGTATTAAAAAACGCCGTTTACAACACGTGTGAAATGTCTTTTCACACTAGTTGTAAAATGTACTATTTTATATTGCATTAATAAACCGTAGATGTCAAATTCGACACTAGACGACGCAGCACACCACCCACCATCTCGCGCTGTGAACACTCCATGCCCGAGGTCCGCTTCACTCAGAGCGTAGTAAGACGTGCTCTTTTTGCTCTTGATGACAATAAGACCAGACCAGAAGACCGGTTACACGCTGAGGGTGTTCCAGCTTCGATCGCGCCACTACGTGCACTTCAACTCTTTTATGGTGCGCGTGCCGCGACCGCTGCAGGGGACCATCGAGTGCGCCGACTTCTGACCGAAGGACGTCGTGTTTCGGAGGTTCCGGGGCTAACTGCCGATTCAACGGAGCCACGCCGTTTTGTCGCCTTTTTTTTTATGAAATAGGAGGCAAATGAGCAGACGGATCAGCTGATGGTAAGCGATTACCGCCGCCCATGGACACCCACAACACCAGAGGGGTTGTAAGTGCGTTGCCGGCCTTTAAGATGGGAGTACGCTCTTTTCTTGAAGGTTTGAAGGTCATATCGGTCCGGAAATACCGCAGGCGACAGTTCATTCCACAGTTTAGCTGTGCGTAAATAGTATTTAGTTTTAAGTTTATATGTATAATACATTATGTATGTTAGTCTGTAAGTATTTGTAATATGGGCCTTGTTGCCTGATTTAAAATTTTAAATAAATAAGTCCAGTGGGCCTGACGGAATACCCGCTATTGTGTTAAAAACCTGCGCTCTAGCTCCGGTTTTAAGGCGCCTATTTTCGCTTTCATACTGCTCAAGTAAATGCCCGTCATCCTAGAAAACTGCTTGGAAAAGGGTGATCGCACAGATCCCTTCCAACTACCGGCCGATTGCGATTACCTCCCTTCTCTCCAAGGTTATGGAGCGCGTAGTTAACAACCAGCTCTTAGCGTACCTTTAGGACCACCAGCTCATAAGTGACCGACCGGGCGGTGTGTTTGTTTGCCACCAACACTCGTATTTTGCGGAGCTAATGTGACAATTGTATTTATTGGCGATATAATGGAGTTTTATTATTTAAATGTTGATGGCAAACAAGTTCACCGCCCGTCCGATTAAGCGGTCACCGTAGCCTATGGAGGCCTGTGACGTCAGTAACAGTGATGGCGACGATCGCACCTGTCACCGTGGTGAAATACCTGGTCAACTAGATTTAATTTCCCCGCGTACGCGCGGAAGCTACAGACTTTCTCACATAGTCCGCATTATAGCTTTTAATGCGATCTGCGCGGAAACTCACGTCGCGCCGCGGTCCATTGTCCGGCGTTGGATCGGCGTTCGGAATTAGGTTTGCAGGCTGTGGCCAGGACTGTCGTGTTTGAAAGGCTTTTTGTAACTTTGTTTGTGTTGCGTCTGTGATTTTTATTAGAGATGCTTATATGGTAATAATAGTACCTCTAATAGAGGTTAATAAGGAGGCAAACTGACATTTAATCACGCTGCTGTCGCTGTCAAATCACATACATTTTTGCGATGTAAACATTCTCTTTTCTCCGAAATACTTTCTTATGGGACAAATTGTTGAAATATAGGACGTCGCTTATTTCCCGAGGACCCGGTATGCAGAAATCGGTGGAAAAACCTTTTTTGGTACGGATCCTTTTTGGTACGGACGGCTAAGAAATGGAATGCGCTCCCGCCATCTGTATTCCCTGATCAATATGACCTCGGTCTCTTTAAAACAAGTATGGATGGTAAAGAAAGGATCGCAATCTCTTATGGCAGAATTGTTGTAAAAGTGACCGCGTTAAGCTTTAAATAATAGTTCCTAATCTCTCCGGTGGCGCTAGTTAGGCTCTGGGACATGAGTATAACATGAACCATATAAGGCAACAAATAACCCGACCAAATTACGTAGGTTGTTTTTGGTAGTATTTCGGTGTATGGTGGCGCCGCCTAATTACTGTTTTTTGATGGACACTTTTCATACATAGAGATTTGGCTCCTTTATACAGTCTCCATGAAAACAAGAGTGAATAGGCTGTTACTGAACCGGTGAGCTCCATCTTAGGCCCTGTCTTTACTTTCCATCAGGTGTGACTAGGGCCAATCGCCGATCAGTTTATAAAAAAAAACTTTGGGTATTAAAAACTAAGGCATATTAAATCACATTTTAAATGCTGCATTTTAAGGAAGATAGATATGTTTATTGGAAAGAGTAAACACACAGGTAAACAAATGCCCGGTCAGTGATAAAGACAAAGCATGGCACTATTTTCTCTTTCCATATAGGAATCGCAATAAGACTATCTTTCTCTATCAAAGAGTGTCAGGCCCTTGTCCTGCCCCGTCTTCCGATTTTAATATCCTCGTTCAAATTTCACCCCTATGTTTAATAATATAAGAGCTCAGATCGCATTTGTAAACACGGCTAATCGAAATTAAGACAAACGATTGTAGCCCATGTCAGAAAAAGCGCTCATTTAGTGGAAAGCTGGACAAAAAGTGGAGAGCTGATAATGCAGAGCCTAATGTGAAATCGATGGTCGGACGGACATGACGATGACGGACTGATGCGGTCGGATCGATCGCGATTTGGGAGGAAACAAAGAATCCACCATGCTGAAGCATTGACATTAACGTTCTCAGCAAAAAAAAATGTGGTTGTCTAATTTCTCAGCAAAAATAAGACAACCACTAAACTAATTTTTTTAACAAGCAGAAACGTCTGCGAACGATGCTATATTAATCTTAGAATAAATTTAAAAGTGGAAAAATGACTGCCTTGGGTGAGACTTGAACTCACGGCCTATGGATGGATACTCCAGCGCTCTCCGCTCTTACGGTAGATGTTGCTAGGCTCCCATAGACATAGTGGAAAGACTTGCTGACTGGATGAGGTCTTGGTGGCTCAGTTGGCATAGCGCTTGAGTGAGTTCAAGTCTCACCCAAGGCAGTAATTTTTCCACTTTTAAATTTATTCTAAACCACTAAACAGTCTTAGTTTTTAATGATCTTGAGCCCAATTAAGATTTAACAACTCGTTACGGTTGTGAACTAGTTTTGATAGGACTCTGACGATCGTGTTTAGGGTCTCGTACCAAAAGGGTAAAAACGGGACCCTATTACTAAGACTCCGCTGTCCGTCTGTCCGTCTGTCTGTCACCAGGCCTCAGGAACCACAGTATATATGCACAGCCGCAATAAGCGTGTGACAATCTGACTAATGACTGCTAACCGAGTCGTGACGGCCGTGACGGATGCACCAGGGGCAGATTGAGCACTAGGCTTTATGGCTAATATTACGTGTTCACAAATTATATTATAAAATATTATAATAGTAAGAAGCAACTCATGTATGTATTGACAATTGACATTTTAATGTAGCATTTTTTGATAAATCCGTAAGTGTTTTTTTATGTTTAAATATAACCTTAAAAAACTGCTAATTGAAAATGCTAAACGACGCCAATGTATGATTTATTTAAAGTAATTTGATTGCCTAACTTTGACGCATATATTGACGTATCAGAATTTATTTATTTAGCAAAAATATTGACATTAAATCATTAGAATAAATTTTATGTTAAACATGTATGTAAGTAAATTATGTGACGTATCATGAATATTAAGATTTGATTATTCTTACTGTAAATTATGTGTTAGATATAAGTAGTAAATTGCTTCACCCTATCCGGGTTCATGTACCATAGTAATAAGTCCTAGACATAATTCATTGTACATGACTGCAATAAACGAATACGAATATGTAAGTTAAAGAAATATCATCATACTGATGTGTATGATATTTTAATTGCATTGTAAAAATATATTTACTAGACTTATATTGACCGGGATATAGACCGTGATTACCTTGAAATATCGGGAGCTCACAAATAATACAAAAGGTAATCACGGTCTATATCCCGGTCAATACAAGTCTAGTGAAACTAACCGTGAATCATTCAAAACTCTAAAATATATTTATCACAATAATGAGCCCTAAACACATAACTATAAAATACGTACATCTCTATGGGACCCCAAGGTGATTTTCCAAGTGTGATCTGTCAAACCCATTGAACGGGCACAATGGAGTGGGAATCTTTCAGACTTTTGTGAAAGTTTCTAGCTTACCTGGCTCAACAAAGCGACGGTATACCGTCATTATCGTCGAGTCATATCGACCTTTTATAACGACTGCAGACGAAAATATCTTAATTATTTGTCTAGTTTGGATGGAACTTCTTACCTATTATTTTACAAAAAAATACAAAAATACAAAATATTTATTGCCAGAAAACATTGTTAACAAATTTTTCACAGTGACTGACACTAGGCTGAGCTTGTCCTGCCGAGTCCCTTACAGGAATTTAACAGAAAGCAACACGCATGCAATAGGAAAATAATTAATAGTATTTTCAAGTATACACATTTATCCAGATGAGGTTTAATATTATATTACATTTACATCTAAGGACAGGGTTTCAGATGTTTTTAATCAACATGCTATATCTATAAAACTCCCGTGTGACTCAAACATATTAAATTATTTTAAAGCGGGTCACTCACGAATTATTAAGTCGAATAGCTCGACATGTTTCGATCCAATTTGCGAAGACCGTCTTCACGGAGCAACGACACGTCTTCACTCCGCCTCCGCCTCGTAAACTGGATCGAATTATGTCGAGTTATTCGACTTAATAATACGTGAGTGACCCGCTTTAAAATAATTTAATAAATATGCTATATCAACAATATATTTGTGGAATCTTGATAGGCCTTTAAATGAAAACCAATAATACACTTGAGTTGCCTTATTTAACAAGCAAAAACTAATTTTAAGTAATTTTTAAACAATTTGTCTGTTTCTTGTTTAAAAATCTTATACCTTTAAACAAGCAATTCTTGTCTATATCTATCTATTTATATTTTGGGAATCTCGGAAACGGCTCGGTAACGATTTCGATGAAATTTGCTATATGGGGGTTTTCGGGAGCGAAAAATCGATCTACTGCTTATTTAATAAGTTATTTCCATATATGGTGCTACTTTCCCGCACTATGATTTTTGAGAGATATATAGTTTCTATGGTTGATAGTACATAAAATTTGGAGATGTAAAAGGTCCCCAATGTCAGGGTAGATTATTACTATCAAATCAATATCAAATTAAGATCCGACTGTAAGTTTGAATGCCGTTCAGTAGGCATTGTTCTCGGGCCATTGCGTAAGGAGAGCTTTACGACGAATGTACCGAGCTAATGATGTGGAAACTGGATACCAACTCCGTGGGCAAACTGTGGGATAACTCACGGTAGAACTCCAAAGTACTGAGGATAGTGGTCCTAGTACTTCCGGAGTGGAGCAGGGTGACGGTTTAGGAATTCGTAGATAGGCGAAAAGTAATGATAAGACTAGAGTAGTTTAAACAGTGTAGTATTATTTGTAAATACGTATCCGTGTAAATAATTTCTTGTATACTTGTTTTTTATTTTTGTTTGTGCTCTTAATGTATTATTTTGTTTGGTTAATATGTTTGTAATTATTCCTTGTGTATATTTTTGTAATGTTTTAATATGTACTTTTGTGTGTTATCTGTCGTGGCATCACCGAATGGGCCCTACGGAACACCAGCGGCTGGCTTAATAGCTAGCATTATGCTGAGTTGGGTCCATTTCGTGATGCACACTTGATGATTTCTTCTTTTCTTGCTGTTGTTTTATGTACATGTTCGTACTTGTGTTGTGATCGTCACGAATAAATATCATTTATCTTTTTATCACAAGAAAACTTATTTTTATTTCTTATTACAAATCATTACTCTTTTATCTATCAATTTATACATGTATAGCTTGTTGCTGACACAAGCAATATGCGTTTATGTCGCAGCAAACTATAGCGTAGCTGCGAAACACCAAAAGTGGATATTTACCAAATTACAGAACGGTTCGGCCGGCCGGCCACTTTATTTTTCTATCACAGGTGACAGGTGATCACTTGATGGTTTCTATAGAAAACGAAGTGTCGGATGCCTCGGCCCGGACCCGGGCCGTTCTAATATGAGTAATTCTTTATTTGTTATGATATAATTGTTTTGAAGGTCAGTTGAAAGAATCCTCGTGATACGTTTTCTTGGTTTGATCGATTTTTAACATTCATCATCATCATTAATTTAAGAGCCTAGCTCTTGTCGGTGGAGCAATTTTCATGTATCTCTTTCCTGAGCCTTTCGTTTGACCGCCTGATACGTCACGACGTTTATCTTTTCCATTAGTTAGTTTAGTTTTTAACATTATCAATCCTAAATAACGGATGCTTTCTCGATATAGTAATACGAGTACAATTTTAATCATACCAGACCAAAACTCGCCTTCCTAGCGTTTTCAATAATATGAATAGAAATGTACGTACTTCCCTTTTTTATTTGCTGTATCTATTTCCAGATATTTTTGGGGTTCGAACTTCTGAGTTATGTTTTCGTTATTTGGCTATGTGATTGTAGTTTTCTGTACCCCTAGTATAAATTTCATTCGATAACGTGAGTGACGCGTTAAGTGTCATTTTGTATGGGATTTTGAGTTTCCAAAACGTCCCGCTTGGCGCGCTGTTCAAAATCCCATACAAAAATAGACATAACGCAAACGCGAACGCTCGTACACACTATAGAATGAAAACACTAGAAGTTCTGGTATTTTATTTAACGACTCAGACTGCTATTCTAGGTATCTTTCAAGGTTCCCTATCGTGTTGCAAAAAGTTATTTGACATGTTTTTGTATTGCATAATGTTAATAACAAAACTTCCGTGAGACACAGACATATTAAATATATTAATAACGGGTCACTCACGTGTTTTAAGTCGAAAACGCTCGACATGTTTCACTCCGTACCGAGTAGCGTCATCAGGAGCATGCGTCGACGGTGACGGACCGGCGCAGACATGTCGAGCGTTTTCGACTTAAAACACGTGAGTGACCTGATTAATATATTTAATATGCATAATGTTACTTGGCAGAAATGTCGTTTGGCAGAATTACCTTTCCCATACTTCTTGTCGCATAATATTACTTTGCAGAATTTCTTTTTGCATAATATTATTTGGCAGAAAACCCTAACCTAACCTACTTAGAAAATTCTGCCAAATGAATATTATGCGAAATGACTATTATGGCAAGTATATATCTATGCGAAAGTATCATTCGACTAAAAGTTTTCTGCGATACGTGTTATGCGAAGTGTAATTCTGACAAATAATATTCTGCCAGATTCCCCTCATCTGGCAGAATATTATTTGTCAGAATTACACTCATCTCTCAAGTAACTTTGGGGAGTATTTTGCCGTTAACAATTTCAAGAGCGACTTTGGTAATCATAGAAATGTCAACACCATGAAACCTTCTGTAGCTAGGTATAAAGGGTTGGTAAAATGATCAAACGCGCCTGAAAAGGTCTCTTCTGTGAAAATACAATAAAAGTTAACGACCCCACTACCTTGTCATATAATTCTTATTTAAGTCTCAATTAAGTAATGAAAATATATCCCGCCTAAGGGTGCAGCCTAAAAAAATTGCTTTTGATTCTATTCACTTTGCGATGTCTACATAACAGGGGTGTGAACGAGTTATGTCTACACCTACAGGGTTGCAAACGAGTTAAGTATACAATAAAATGGGTAAGACCTACATTTAAAACAGCACCGCGCTTTTCACTCCCTAAAGACCCCAAGGAACCGAAATAACAAAGCTCTTAATACGGATGTTAAGCTAAGTAACTCCGGTCCATAATCTGATACGGCCAGTACTACCCGGGTACTACCCGCTTAGTACTAAAAGCAATCTTAGCCGTTCATATTTGGACTTTATTTCCTTTAAAATAAGGTTAGGAATTGATAGTTAAGGAGTCTGCCAGTTTCTTTTAACGGTAATTGCTCACTATATTGCGTGGTAGCTATAGGAGATTTTAATGGTTATTAAATATTATTTGTATTGTTATGAGCGCTGTTACGTTTGACGTATTATGACATAATATTGCTTATGATTTAGTTTTTGCGGATTAATAGGGTTTTGTGGCATTTAATAAATGCTGAAATGTGCTTATAGAATGTGCCTCAAATAATCTCACAAATTAAATTGTCGTAGTTGAGACAAATGTTGACAACCTGGTGGATCCTAAACTAGATTGAGCGCTTGAGGCCTAGGTTGATTAATGGATGCAAATATGTAAGACAGATTTTATACAAGCATGTATAAGTTTAACAAGATGAATCAAAGTTACATTATTATTATAAATTGTATGCGCGAGCAGTTCGTGTGTGTTGTTTCTGCTTTTCGACGATAAACTTTTTATTGTCCTAACAACAATCTATGAAATTTAGTAAGGATCTTGGGAATATGTTTTTTTTTTTTTTATACTACATCGGTGGCAAACAAGCATACGGCCCGCCTGATGTTAAGCAGTCTCCGTAGCCTGCAACTCCAGAGGAGAGGAGGAGTAGGAGGAGGGGAGGAGGAGAGGGGATGTTCAGCGCTATCCCTCCCAATTTACTATTTAATGTCAACACCATAAAAATTACCATCGAAAAACAGAAAATTCTCATGTCCAATCACAAGTATGGTGTCGTTTCACAGTTGGCTGGATGAACTTCATGTAAACTTAAATAGTTACCATACAAATCAAACTACAAAATTATTCAATTTAATTTCCAGCGGTCTTATATACCAAGTTCCCTCAGAATTACTTAAGCATATAATTTGAAATTCCAAACAATGTGCCGTCTGTCTGTCCCAAGATCCGAGGCGAGTATTAAACTAAGTCAAAGTTGGCCATATTCCGAATATAGGGCTTACGATTGGAATATATGTCGTAAGCATATGCGTCCATATGGACGGTATGGATTCATGTCCTAGTCGTCTCCTAGTATAGTAGTAGGTAGATATCATGCAATGATATCAAAATCTAAAATAAAACACATGTAAATAAATGATAAAATAAATAAGTGCCCAGATAACCGATTTTGAATCCCAGCGGCGCTTAGCTTGATGCCAAGCGTGATAGAATAAAAACCAGGCCACCTGCGTCAATACTATATAAGTATGTTAATGGTGTGCTCACATGCCCGCAATGTTCGCGAACTTTTACCAACAAGATCGGCTGAGCGTTTCTTTTTTTTTGCCAATTTTTTTATGTGACCTTTTTTGCCACTTTTGTGTTATTTCTAGTCAGGATCACGAGCCCTTTTCATTTTATACGAGAAAAAAAGTGTCCCAAAATTTCCATACATTTTTCAATTTGTCATACAAAGTCAGACAAAATGGTAACACAATAGGAGAAAAACCTTGGGACATTTTTTATTCCATTAAGATCGAAAGAGTTCGTGATCCTGACTAGAAATAACACAAAAGTGGCATAAAAGGTCACATTAAAAAAATGGCAAAAAGCGAAACGCGCGGCTACGTCAGCCACTTGCGAGCACACCAGCGACAGCAACGGAGTTGACCGCAGTCGCCGTGGCCGAAGTCGGCCGTGGAGTTATTACTTTATTAGTATTACTTATCTAAATGATGATGTCAGTCGCCTGTGCTGTCGCTTGCAATACATATACGGACAAGTACGAGCGAAATGAATGCACGACTGACACCATTTATTTATCATTTGGATGACACAGTCTAACTTTGAAATGGCCTCATGTTTTTCAATATTAAAACTGACTAATGTAGACTTTTACATGACTAAATAAAATTTAAAATGAAAGAAAAATAATCGCCGATGTACATTTTCCACCACTACCCTGCTGAGTTACTGAACCTGGCAAAATTCACTATTATATTATCTTCATTTACCTTAGTATTTTGCTAAGTAGCTACAAATTTGATATAAGTTCAGGAGCCTGTTTCTTTTTAACAATTTAATATTTTCACTAGACTTATATTATTGTAGTGCACGACGTACAACCGCCGCGGACACTCGTGCCTGAGGATGGATTCCCAAAGAATCCGAAACATGTCGCCAAAAGCGACTAAAAATAATAGTGAGTAAAAACCGTACTGATAAATATTTTGAAATATGTCTCACGATAGTTTAAGTGCGAGACTTATATTGACCGGGATATAGACCGTGATTACCTTTTGTATTGTTTATGAGTGAGTCAATATTAGTGAAACTAACCGTGAATCATTCAAAACTCTTAATATTTTCATCCCATTTTAATACGACCTAAAGTTGTGTTCAAGCATCTGATTGCTTTTCATCGGCACCAGCCAATCAGTGCGAGCCGCTAATGCTGATTGGCGTTCACGGTCAAGGTCCTGTCAAAATGCGATGAAATTCAACGTATCTGCAATTATTTAGGTATCTTAATAACAAAACTTCCGTGAGACACAGACATATTAAATATATTAATAACGGGTCACTCACGTGTTTTAAGTCGAAAACGCTCGACATGTTTCACTCCGTACCGAGAAGCGTCATCAGGAGCTTGCGTCGACGGTTACGCACGAAGGTATCCTTTGTCCTTTGGTTTGTATACATATTTGTCGTAGATATGAAAATTAGCAAGTATTGATTTATTTCAATAGTATCCGACCTAAAAAAGATCAAATAATAAATCCATGCCAAATCATGACAAAAAATATAATGAAGTACATTTACCAGTTACTATTTATGAGAATGATAAAAACTTTAACAAGTAAGTAGGTTTAAGTGCCATTAAACGATAATAATAGCTTTTACAGTACATATGGTGCTACTTTCTCGCACTAGTGCGTAAAGAGCACTTTTCGTGCATATGTCGAAAGTTTAAAGGGCCATATGTACTGTAAAACGTTGCACGTGCGAATAGGTAATTCGCAACTCGTGTCGATTTAAAACTTGTATCGTAAATAACTATTTTAATACAGTAGATTGATCAAAGCCATTTTAAAACATTGTAAAACTCTGACCTTTTACTTGCTCATCGAACCGACCGTAATATAAAAGTTGAACAATATTTGTCCGATGCGAATATTCCTGGCATCTCTATCTGTAGAGAGGAGAGGATGCATAAAGTTTTATGCGTCCGATTGGTTACTTTTATTGGGCAGTGGAAGCAGAGCGCCTTATCTATACCTGCCATGCATATGTGTGTCGCAGCGTATGACAGCGCAGGCAGTGCGTGGAAAAAAAACGCTGGTATACCTACCGAATTAACAACGCAACTGAAACCAATTTAATGTAAAACGACACCTCAAGGCCTACCGCGAAATTTGAAAACCGGAATATCGTTATCTGCCTCTATCGCTGAAGAATATGCATGAGATATAAAGAGGCAGATAGCCCAATTTCGGGTTTCGTTTTTCGCGCTGATAAAATCGAATATGTGCACGATTTTGCTGAGTGTTGCTATTGTGGAGTTTATTGTTATTTTATTTTTTGTATTAGGTACGAAATATACATTAAAAACTTGGGATTAACCATTGTACTGCGACAAAAGAAATCATTAATTCAACGCATATCAAATGCAATGACACAGTTAATAACAAATTGCGTATTTCTCCTAAAACTCTGTGTAGTTGTAGTCTGCGTTAATAAATTGTTACCGATAATAAGTTAACCAGATTCCGAAATGATCACAAATTTGTGATTTTTTTCATACAAAGTGGTGCATAAAACCAATTAAACGCTACATTTATGAGCCTAGCAATTAACCTAGTAATGCCTAGACTAACCTAAACCTAGTAATGTAATTTTTTTATTAAAACGCTCTGATAAATATATAAATAAAGAAGATTAGTAGTGACATAATCGTAATATATCTAGTAATTAATATCAACAGGGGCTGTATCTCCATTTATGTGCTTAATAATACAATCTTAAAATGCAGATACTAATACTAAGTGTAAGCGAATTTGTGTACCCATTAACAGATTTTTTTTATTCGTTTTTTTACAAAGTAACCATAAAATTTTAATCATGTTGTTTTAACATGTAAAGTATGGTATGATATACTCTTCATCAAATAAGTAATGAATAAAACTTTTATCCTGGATTCATTAGCTTTTCCCAAGAATCAGTGTTTCCTTTCAAACGTTGTCTGGCAGTTTCTACATTATGTCTCTGACCATGGGATTTTAAATTCAGGGCTCTTCTACTCGCTAAACTGAGCTACATTTGTTATGGGACCAACCCCAAAACCGAGAATTTTTTTGGCTTATCCATAGAAAACGTCTACACCTGATCAGCCAAAATGTATAAAAAAGCCAATTCTTTTTTCGCGATTTCGGGGTTAGTCCCATAATAAAAGTAACTCAATTTAGCGAGTAGAATCGAGCCCTGCCCGCGCAGCATGGTTTCCCCTATCACTAAGTCCGTCACTTTCGCACTCACATACTTGTTAGAACGTGACAGGCATGGTGATAAGCGTACCGTGCTACGACTCCTGAATTTAAAGCCCCATGTTAGAAACACATTGTATAAAAACTAAAGTGGCCATAAATACAACAATTGAAAATGATAAAGCCAGGTGCATACTACATGTAATATTAACAGTTACATAGGCCATATACTTACAGGATATTCACTACTGGGAAGCTAACAAAGGACAAGTATAAAATTAGGTTGTCATACTTTTGGCGTTTGTATTGTCAACAGGCCAAGCTGTTTACTAAGCTGTATTTGTATTAAGCCTTAGTACCGCTATCATTATTAGGGTCCGGTGGATAAGCAACATAACGATGCCGTCTGACCCTGCAATTGATTTAATCTTTATGTCAGTAGACATATACATAGACATAACATTTTTATTCAACATGACATGAAACGGCAAAGTTAACAGATAGTGTAACACATTTTTAGGGTTCCGTACCTCAATAGGAAAAAACGGAACCCTTATAGGAACACTCGTGCGTCTGTCTGTCTGTCTGTCCGTCTGCCCGTCTGTCACAGCCTATTTTCTCCGAAACTACTGAATTAAGTTGAAATTTGGTAGACATATGTAAGATTGTGAACCAAAGATGGACATGTAACGGAAACAAATAAAATTTAAACACGGGGACCACTTTTAGGGGGTAAATTAGAAAATTAAAAAACAAAGTTTTTCAAACTATATCGTGTTACATATTAAATGAAAGAGATCATTGTGAGAAACTCAAATATATTTTTTTTATAATTTTAGGATAAACAGTTTAGAAGTTATTCAAGAAAATATACCAAAAATGACCCCCCCCCCCCTTTATCTCCGAAACTACTGGGTCTAAAATTTTGAAAGAAAATACACAAAATAGTTATTTACCTATAGATCACAGGAAAATCTATAAGAAATGTGTAGTCAAGCGTGAGTCGGACTTAATTACTTAGTTTTTGATCCGACCCCTACGGGTTTTCGTCATGAACATGATGATGTCAGTCGCCTGTGATGTCGCTTGCAATACATATACGGACAAGTACGAGCGAAATGAATGCACGACTGACACCATTTATTTATCATTTGGATGACACAGTCTAACTTTGAAATGGCCTCATGTTTTTCAATATTAAAACTGACTAATGTAGACTTTTACATGACTAAATAAAATTTAAAATGAAAGAAAAATCATCGCCGATGTACATTTTCCACCACTCTACCCTGCTGAGCTTCTGAACCTGGCAAAATTTACTATTATATTATCTTCATTTACCTTAGTATTTTGCTAAGTAGCTACAAATTTGATATAAGTTCAGGAGCCTGTTTCTTTTTAACAATTTAATATTTTCACTAGACTTATATTATTGTAATGCACGACGTACAACCGCCGCGGACACTCGTGCCTGAGGATGGATTCCCAAAGAATCCGAAACATGTCGCCAAAAGCGACTAAAAATAATAGTGAGTAAAAACCGTACTGATAAATATTTTGAAATATGTCTCACGATAGTTTAAGTGCGAGACTTATATTGACCGGGATATAGACCGTGATTACCTTTTGTATTGTTTATGAGTGAGTCAATATTAGTGAAACTAACCGTGAATCATTCAAAACTTTTAATATTTTCATCCCATTTTAATACGACCTAAAGTTGTGTTCAAGCATCTGATTGCTTTTCATTGGCACCAGCCAATCAGTGCGAGCCGCTAATGCTGATTGGCGTTCACGGTCAAGGTCGTGTCAAAATGCGATGAAATTCAACGTATCTGCAATTATTTAGGTATCTTAATAACAAAACTTCCGTGAGACACAGACATATTAAATATATTAATAACGGGTCACTCACGTGTTTTAAGTCGAAAACGCTCGACATGTTTCACTCCGTACCGAGAAGCGTCATCAGGAGCTTGCGTCGACGGTGACGCAAGCTCCTGATGACGCTCCTCGGTACGGAGTGAAACATGTCGAGCGTTTTCGACTTAAAACACGTGAGTGACCCGTTATTAATATATTTAGGTATCCTTTGTCCTTTGGTTTGTATACATATTTGTCGTAGATATGAAAATTAGCAAGTATTGATTTATTTCAATAGTATCCGACCAAAAAAAGGTCAAATAATAAATCCATGCCAAATCATGACAAAAAATATAATGAAGTACATTTACCAGTTACCATTTATTAGAGTATGAGAATAATAATAACTTTAACAAGTAAGTAGGTTTAAGTGTCATTAAACGATAATAATAGCTTTTACAGTACATATGGTGCTACTTTCTCGCACTAGTGCGTAAAGAGCACTATTCGTGCATATGTCGAAAGTTTAAAGGGCCATATGTACTGTAAAACGTTGTACGATACACGTGCGAATAGGTAATTCGCAACTCGTGTCGATTTAAAACTTGTATCGTAAATAACTATTTTAATACAGTAGATTGATCAAAGCCATTTTAAAACATTGTAAAACTCTGACCTTTTACTTGCTCATCGAACCGACCGTAATATAAAAGTTGAACAATATTTGTCCGATGCGAATATTCCTGGCATCTCTATCTGTAGAGAGGAGAGGATGCATAAAGTTTTATGCGTCCGATTGGTTACTTTTATTGGGCAGTGGAAGCAGAGCGCCTTATCTATACCTGCCATGCATATGTGTGTCGCAGCGTATGACAGCGCAGGCAGTGCGTGGAAAAAAAACGCTGGTATACCTACCGAATTAACAACGCAACTGAAACCAATTTAATGTAAAACGACACCTCAAGGCCTACCGCGAAATTTGAAAACCGGAATATCGTTATCTGCCTCTATTGCTGAAGAATATGCATGAGATATAAAGAGGCAGATAGCCCAATTTCGGCTTTCGTTTTTCGCGCTGATAAAATCTAATATGTGCACGATTTTGCTGAGTGTTGCTATTGTGGAGTTTATTGTTATTTTATTTTATGTATTTTTTGTATTAGGTACGAAATATACATTAAAAACTTGGGATTAACCATTGTACTGCGACAAAAGAAATCATTAATTCGGCGCCTATCAAATGCAATGACACAGTTAATACCAATTTGCGTATTTCTCCTAAAACTCTGTGTAGTTGTAGTCTGCGTTAATAAATTGTTACCGATAATAAGTTAACCAGATTCCGAAATGATCACAAATTTGTGATTTTTTTCATACAAAGTGGTGCATAAAACCAATTAAACGCTACATTTATGAGCCTAGCAATTAACCTAGTAATGCCTAGACTAACCTAAACCTAGTAATGTTAAAGTTTTATTAAAACGCTTTGATATATATACATAAAGAAGATTAGTAGTGACATAATCGTAATATATCTAGTAATTAATATCAACAGGGGCTGTATCTCCATTTATGTGCTTAATAATACAATCTTAAAATGCAGATACTAATACTAAGTGTAAGCGAATTTGTGTACCCATTAACAGATTTTTTTATTCGTTTTTTTACAAATTAACCATAAAATTTCAATCATATTATTTTAAAATGAAAAGCATGGTATGATATACTCTTCATCAAATAAGTAATGAATAAAACTTTTATCCTGGATTCATTAACTTTTCCCAAGAATCAGTGTTTCCTTTCAAACGTTGTCTGGCAGTTTCTACATTATGTCTCTGACCATGGGATTTTAAATTCAGGGCTCTTCTACTCGCTAAACTGAGCTACATTTGTTATGGGACCAACCCCAAAACCGAGAATTTTTTTGGCTTATCCATAGAAAACGTCTACACCTGATCAGCCAAAATGTATAAAAAAGCCAATTCTTTTTTCGCGATTTCGGGGTTAGTCCCATAATAAAAGTAACTCAATTTAGCGAGTAGAATCGAGCCCTGCCCGCGCAGCATGGTTTCCCCTATCACTAAGTCCGTCACTTTCGCACTCACATACTTGTTAGAACGTGACAGGCATGGTGATAAGCGTACCGTGCTACGACTCCTGAATTTAAAGCCCCATGTTAGAAACACATTGTATAAAAACTAAAGTGGCCATAAATACAACAATTGAAAATGATAAAGCCAGGTGCATACTACATGTAATATTAACAGTTACATAGGCCATATACTTAAAGGATATTCACTACTGGGAAGCTAACAAAGGACAAGTATAAAATTAGGTTGTCATACTTTTGGCGTTTGTATTGTCAACAGGCCAAGCTGTTTACTAAGCTGTATTTGTATTAAGCCTTAGTACCGCTATCATTATTAGGGTCCGGTGGATAAGCAACATAACGATGCCGTCTGACCCTGCAATTGATTTAATCTTTATGTCAGTAGACATATACATAGACATAACATTTTTATTCAACATGACATGAAACGGCAAAGTTAACAGATAGTGTAACACATTTTTAGGGTTCCGTACCTCAATAGGAAAAAACGGAACCCTTATAGGAACACTCGTGCGTCTGTCTGTCTGTCTGTCCGTCTGCCCGTCTGTCACAGCCTATTTTCTCCGAAACTACTGAATTAAGTTGAAATTTGGTAGACATATGTAAGTTTGTGAACCAAAGATGGACATGTAACGGAAACAAATAAAATTTAAACACGGGGACCACTTTTAGGGGGTAAATTAGAAAATTAAAAAACCAAGTTTTTCAAACTATATCGTGTTACATATTAAATGAAAGAGATCATTGTGAGAAACTCAAATATAATTTTTTTATAATTTTAGGATAAACAGTTTAGAAGTTATTCAAGAAAATATACAAAAAATGACCTGCCCCCCCTTTATCTCCGAAACTACTGGGTCTAAAATTTTGAAAGAAAATACACAACATAATTCATTACCTAATATAAATCACAGGAAAACCTATAAGAAATGTGTAGTCAAGCGTGAGTCGGACTTAATTACTTAGTTTTTGATCCGACCCCTACGGGTTTTCACTTACATTTCACATAAAAAATACATTTTTACAGATGAACCTTAAATTTAGACTTAAAAACTAAGAAATTGAGTTGAGCATCTAAGGGAGAAATATTCATGAGTGTTAAATAGGAGCTTGCATAGTATTGCAGTGTATTTACTACAACGCTGATTTTCAGGCAGACCCTTGATACGTTATCCCTTACTCGCTGTTAGTCGGAAACAATGCCTAAGGGCCTATTTCACAATGTCCAAGTAAAGTCCTGAATAAGCTACTTGCCACTTATCTGACGAATAAAGTCATCGTTGGCATTTCACAATCTCCAAATAAGCTGTATCTGTTGGATAAAGTGCTTTTTTTGTAGGAAATTTTATCTGGCAGTTAATTTATTTGTTAATTAGCTATCCAATACTTGGACATTGTGAAATAGGCCCTTAGTGTTATGTTAATATGTATGAGTGTAAACTATATTTACAGAATTTGGACAAATCAATTGCAGCATTTGCTAGTATAGTATGGGTGTAAGCTGTATTGAATAATGTGTTGAAGGAAGTTTATGAACTTATAAGATAAATAGATATGAGTGTAAATATACTAAATATAGGTAAAAATAAATAAAGGCATGGCGGATAAATATTATCATTTTAAATATGACGGCGTGGCTTTAGTACCAGGAGATAGCTGGTTTAGTATTACTATAGGACAGGAGAAACAGTAGGAACGATTAAAATATAAGATCGTCGTATTTTTTGTATGTCATGGACTGTCTTAGAGGCTAACATTTGAATGGCAATTGCAGCAGCGTTCCTGCACGATATTTTCACATTCATTCCATTCCAAATCAAAATTTTATAGACTAATTTTTATCAAGGCGATACATCTGCAAAAGACGTAAGGTGTTACGATAGAATAGATGCACTAATATCATCATCATCATCATGTCAGCCGATAGACGTCCACTGCTGGACATTAGGCCTCGCCACTCCGACCGATCCTGTGCCGCTCGCAACCACCGAATTCCCGCGACCTTCACCAGGTCGTCGCTCCATCTCGTTGGAGGCCTACCGGCAGTTCGTCTTCCGGTATGCGGACGCCACTCCAGAACCTTCCGGCCCCACCGGCCATCAGTTCTGCGACTAATATACGCCTCCTTAAACGTCTGAACAAAAGGAAGAAATATAAATTCTCACGCTTCTATTTAGCTTCAGTAGCTTAGTTACGGGCATAGACATAGTGTAGTAGTCATAGACATGAAACCGAGCGACCAGGGGTAAGAGAAAGACATATTCATGTCTTTCTCTTACCCCTGACAGGGTCACACTTATAAATTTCGGTATTTCGCCATCGCCTCCTACCTATGCTGCCATAACCCAACCATGAAAAAAAACCCGGTCGGTGATAAGGACAAAGCATGGCACTATTTTCTCTTTCCTCTTATAGGAATCGCAATACGACTATCTTCTACGAATGATTGAAACGGTGTTCCTTTAATTCTAAGTTTAAATATTTATTCATTACTGCCCAATATTAAGAGTATACCATTCAAAATTCGAATTAAATGCTATAAATAACTTTCAGCCAGTCAACCTTCGTCCATGCCAGACAAATTGTTCGGTTAAGTTTTAACAATCAAACGGGCCTACAGCTAAACGGGTCCATTCATTACCATCGCAGTCCGCAACTAAATCCGGTGGATCCGGGTTTGATTCCCGTTTAAAGTCGAATAGGCCGGAAATCGATTGCTTTGGGAGCTGCGCGTTCGAATTGTAGGCGAAAAGACGTCGAAATATGTTGGCTAGATGTGGCATAAACCATTACCTATATAAATTAAATTCATACAATACCTTAACTTAAAAATTAAAACGTAAATGCGTTAGTGGCATAGTGTACATACTACTTCAAACAGTTCAAACCAAGACGAATCTCTAAGTACAACATTTTTGACATCAAAAAACAGTCCACATGACTGACACTTATCTGGCACGTGTCACTGCCCTGCCAATTACCCCTTCTCCATAAATGTAACCCGCCAGAAGCTTTGAAAATTACCCAATACACAATTTCCCGTTAGGTATTTAAAAAGTTTAAAAGTTTTGACTGGCTAAATTAATCGCGGCACATAACACTTGGGGTCATTCTTAAGCTCTAGTCAGATTTCTATAGATGGCTTCGTTGGTTGGCTTTCAGATTTTAGTAGGTGCTTGCATAAGAAATCTTTCATTGTAATTTATTCTGCTCACTTGTATTATTAAAATCGACCTGCAACGCCGAGCCACACGGAAAATAGGTAAAATCAACTAGAAAGAACGATCAGTCTGCTAGTAAAACAACTTTTTAAATATTTCGGTTAAGTGCGAGTCGGATTTGTACTATGAGGGTTTTTGACTTTCTGTATCGTAAAGCCTATGAGGTTTGAAAAATGTTATGAATAATCGGAATAGTATAATGTTTAAATCATTACTAGTTCATTACCTGCCTATATAAGGCCCGCTTTTTGGCACATCATCATCGTCATCATATCAGTCGAAAGACGTTCACTGCTGGACATAGGCCTCCCTCAGGGATTTCCACAACGACCGGTCTTGCGCCGCTCTCATCCATCGGCTCCCTGCGACCTTAACAAGATCGTCGGACCGTCTTGTTTTGGGTTTTTTCCTGCTGCGTTTTTTTGGCACATGCCTCCCCTTATTATATTGATTTGGGTTGATGCACCTACTTTAAAAATACAAGAAGTAAGTCTAGAGCTAAAGCCACTTATACCCTCATGCTTACTTATGCCCCTTATACTTTAGCCTCATGGGTGAACCCTATTATATGTCTGATGAAGGTGTGTGGGGTGTGAATACAAGTGACTGTAGCTTATCACTTCTTGTATGTTTAGAGTAGTTGTATTTGCCCCATAATTGCTTGATCTTAGTAATAATCACTTTCTTTTTCATGACAATTCACTCATTAAAAAAACTTTTTAGAACCTTCGAGATCAAACCCTAATAAGCGGTTTTGACTTGACTTATATTGACCGGGATATAGACCGTGATTACCTTTTGTATTATTTGTGTGTGTTTTGTATTGTTTGTGTGTGTTGTATTTGTGTGTGTGGTTTTGACTTATTAATAATATTAGTGGTGGTAATTGCTATGTTTCAGTTTTTAGGTATTTACCTCAAACGGTCTGAGAAAAACGCATTTAACTGATTTGCAAGAACGAAGTGATCCCATAAGTGTTCCGTTTGTCAAAACAAAGTTTTGCACGGAACACTAAAAACTGGTTAAAAAGCAATCACACCCAATCGCTTCCATGAATCTCGCATCCGCGTCGTCCGGCGAACGGAAATAACGCGCTTAATAGATTCGCTTCGGCTCACAAGTGCGCTGACAACTCGCTAATCTATTTATGTGGATAACTGCACTGCAAACACGCATAGCCTTTGTCATAGGCAGAATAGACCCATTTTACTTATTTTGCTAGTTTTTAACATGATTATATACTACGAGTAAGACTTTAGACGATTTTAATACCTAGAGAGTTATTCGAATTCAGTAGCCAGGAGTAATGTTTAAAAGCCCAGGCTTCATGTATTATGTTGAATTTGTGATTAATTTATTAAGTTATCTATTTTTAATGATGTATGTACCTATAATTAAGTTATGTATATAATATGGACTACTTGTCTGAAATAAATGATACAATACAATACAATTGTATGATAAGTGCGCTGACAACTCGGTAATCTATTTTTCGCCCCACTAGCTCGGAAAGTTGTCCTTTATCCTTCAATACAAGCGGGGAAAAACGCGTTTTATCCACTAGTGGGGAAAGTAATTTGACCTTGAATGGAGCGTGTTTAAGTAGCTTGACAGATAACAAAACGTAAATCGTTTATGATAATGATTCGTTCGATATTAATTATCATTTAATAAATAGTTTGAGAATCTAATGAAAATTACTAAATTTAGCTTTATTTAATGATTTTAAGTCATAAACCTCAAAATTCCATAAGAAGCGTTTGTTTTTTTTATAATGATGTTAAATATAATTCTGAACGCACAAGTTGAGTCGATGCAATTTCAAAACGCATCGTTGACATTTCATACGTCAGAAATGTCAACATTGTCAACAATTTTTTTACAAAAAAACTTTTCTCACCGACTCGCGTAAAAATACACAACTTCCAGAGTTTTCTGTTATAATATCGTAAAGAAATGAGTGATTCCAGTGATGAAGGTGATCTAACGCCTGTGGATGTTGCATTTTCCTCGCTATAGTGAGGTGAAATCTATTTTTGTTGATAACTGCGCTGCAAACACGCATAGCCTTTGTCATAGATAGAATAGTCTATGGACTTTATAATTGTTGTGATTGCATGTAGATTTTTAGAATTAAGTATCATACTATATTGTAAAAAGTAAAA
This sequence comes from Cydia strobilella, assembly GCF_947568885.1. Classification (NCBI taxonomy): domain Eukaryota; kingdom Metazoa; phylum Arthropoda; class Insecta; order Lepidoptera; family Tortricidae; genus Cydia; species Cydia strobilella. Next base: position 35,919,741 of record NC_086041.1, read on the forward strand.
TAACGGTAAAATATACAACTTACCAACATAACCTCCACATAGTTGATTGACCAATTACAGCCCGTATTGCAACCACATAAGGTTCACCTTAGGTCAGTTGTGCTGTTAGTTGCACGTTAATCACTCAGTGCCAGCAGCCGAAATCACTTACCTGCAACAAATGCGGACAAATTAAAAAAGCACTCAATCACAGCGACACAATCAGGTAATGGCTCCGTTCGTATCATACGTGTGTTACTTACTTATAGAGTATTTATTGCAATGTATTTTATTGAACATACTTTAAGATAAATTGGAGCGACAACGTTGAGGTACTGAATGTATTTACGAAAAGTATTTTATTGCAATAACGTCACTATAAACCATGGAGACTATATAAAGGAGCCAAATCTCTATATATGAAAAGTGTCCATCAAAAAACAGTAATTAGGCGGCGCCACCATACACCGAAATACTACCAAAAACAACCTACGTAATTAGGTCGGGTTATTTGTTGCCTTATATGGTTCTTGTTATACTCATGTCCCAGAGCGTAACTAGCGCCACCGGAGAGATTAGGAACTATTATTTAAAGCTGAAAGCGGTCACTTTTGCAATAATTCTGCCATAAGAGATTGGCATCCTTTCTATACCATCCATACTATAAACTACCTGAAAATTTGACATTCTGCACGAGTTTTGTTTTTTTTTGAGATTTCCGTTTTCAAATCAAGTACGGACCAAATACTCTTTATATGGTCTTTATTCAAGGGCCTGACACTCTTTGATAGAGAAAGATAGTCTTATTGCGATTCCTATAAGAGGAAAGAGAAAATAGTGCCATGCTTTGTCTTTATCACCGACCGGGCATTTTTTCATGGTCGGGTTATGACATCATAGCAAGGAGGCGATGGCGAAATACCGAAATTTATTAGAGTGAAAGAGAAAAAGGATTATGCTGCCATACATGAAACTGTCAATACATGAATATGTCTTTCTCTTACCTCTGGTCGCTCGGTTTCATGTCTATAACTACTTGTATATACTATGTCTGTCTTTATTAGTTTGATTACTTTGATATTTGACTCGATTGCACCTCTCTGGTGTCGAATGATGGTTTCCATGACAGTTCATTTTAATATGGAGTAACTGTCACGCAAATGTTTGTAGATATTTTTTGGAAGTATGGATGGTATAGAAAGGATGCCAATCTCTTATGGCAGAATTGTTGCAAAAGTGACCGCTTTCAGCTTTAAATAATAGTTCCTAATCTCTCCGGTGGCGCTAGTTAGGCTCTGGGACATGAGTATAACACGAACCATATAAGGCAACAAATAACCCGACCAAATTACGTAGGTTGTTTTTGGTAGTATTTTGGTGTATGGTGGCGCCGCCTAATTATTGTTTTTTGATGGACACTTTTCATATATAGAGATTTGGCTCCTTTATATAGTCTCCATGTTTGGAAGTTTAACACATTAATTTAAAACAATATCTATGATGTGTAATAACCCAAATCATTAGTTTGGCGCTATTAGGAAAAAATCTCAGTATTGAACGTTAATAAGTAATAAGAATAACAAAACCTTTTTAGTATTCAGTTTATATTAAATTAATTGTTAACCCTGATACTCTTGCATTTTATTTTAATTATTGTTATTATTGTTTTTGTTCTTGTTTGCACAAATAGCTCTGTTTTACTCTGTAGAAACTTTATTAAACATGATGTTAAAATATTTTCATTAAGGAAACTGTAAGTCTAGCTTTAAGAAAATTTCCAGTTTTATGTATAACTATAAAAGACTGTTTGTTTCTTAAATAAAGAAATACATAAGTAATTATTTATCTTACGGTTAAAACACTTCTTTACAATTCATTTTCAAATTAAGCTCAACCGTTTTATAAACCCACTTAATGATATATATTGTTACTTTTGATGAAACCTCCAAAAGTAAAAACTACGTAACTCCAAAATAACGAAACCTCAACGACTATTATTTCGAGTAACTCGAATGACGGACACGCCGCGTGTCCGCGACGGAAACAAAAATGAAATGTTGTTAGCACTGGACTCATGAATCTAGTATAACTGGATCGGTCATGAGAGGTGGGGGGGAAATGACCGAACGGGATAGTCTTATGTATTTTTCAGTAGGAGTAGCAGAGAAAGCGCTGTTATTGTTTGTCCTTGTCACAGTCACATTGTTTTTTATTCCCCACCGTAAATTTAGTATGGTTTATGGTGGGCTACAAATATACTCGACCAATCATATTGTCGCATTGCGTATTATGTTCTGTCCCACGGGCGCACGCGTATATCTGATCTATGTAATGCTAGGTCTATGACTGGACTCGATTATCTATGTATACCAGAATCAAGGACCTGACACTCTTTGATAGAGAAATATAGTCTTATTGCGATTCCTATGAGAGGAAAGAGAAAATAGTGATATGCTTTGTCCTTATCACCGACCGGGTGGCATTATAGATAGGAGGCGATGGCGAAATACCGAAATTTATAAGAGCGAAAGAGAAAAAATCCAATGCTGCCCAAATTTTATACGAATATTCTTTCTCTTACCCCCGGTCGCTTGGTGGCGCGTCTATAACTACTTGTATATACTATGTCCATGACCAGAATAGTATGACCTCAAGACCTTAAACACGCCTTAGGCAGCTGATTGGCTACCAACTAATTACAGATCCCGCATTATGAAGTGTCTACAAAATTGGCTGTATTCAAACATGGTGTATTCTCATCTACAGAAGATACTATTTAAACTAGTATTTCTGTAGCTGTTCACTGTAAAAGCGATGGAACATCTACGTTCACAATGACCCAATTATTAAGTGTGTTTTAATGGCATCCACTACTGATAAATGAATTGCAGAGTTCGCGAGTCGCCGTTGAAAATTGTGCAGTTTATTCGCACGCGTGAGTTATGGCAGTTTTGTTTTGGCGTGTTTATATGGCTCCGGTACTGTTATTAAAGTTGGCATACGTACTATTTACACATACCTATGTAATTTAAAACATTATAAAGTGAGATTAAAAATATTAAAACTAGAAATAATAAAATACAGTTACACATAACTCACATAACCCCCATCATTCAGCGACGTCATTATGACGCCATAATTACGTCATTATGACGTCGCTGATGTCACTTTGCTACCTGGGAAGGCAGGTTTATAAGCCATATGCATTCATTTTGCATAGGTATTATTATAAAACATTATTAGTCAGTAATAAAATTATTATTAGTAAAAAAAATGTTAATGAGTGTTTTCGTGTAGGTATTCAAAAATGTATTTAACAGTTCGTATAATTTCATGTACCTAAAGATAATCTAAGTATTCCAGGTTTTACGACTCCGACACAGCAGGACTTTTTTTATGTCTGTTTGTCATAGTCTTAACAGTCATAAAATTCGTCACGTATTCATTTCGCTCCATAAAAGAGGTTATTGAAGTGAAAACTTTATTCTAAGCTTTTATTTTAAAGAGCAATGGAAACGTTTTATAATGAGCTTAATTTAAATGTCTTTGCTGTCATATAATATTTCCTATGGCTACCTTCCGCCTTCGCGTGACATTTCATTTTCTTTTTTCTCTCTTTCATTAACTTACAATTCGACGAAACCAGTAGGGCTAAGATGGTCGATTTTTTTATCATCTGTCATCATGCCTGTCACGTTCTAACAATATATTAAATAACCAATATAAACCTTAATAATAATCGAATTTTTGAGATATCAACAAAGCAGCGGCGGTGTCATATTAGCATTTTTATCATGTGTCATGTCATGCGTCACTTTGTGGTTAAAGAAATTTATTTTCTCAAAAGAAATTTAACATTTCACTTAAATAGAGAAAACACAAGATAAAACATAAAATATGAGTGAGCATGCAGGTAATTAACAAGTTATAATAACAAATAAAAACTAGAACATGTCATTCACGAGCATTACATACACTTTCGCACCTACATACTTAGTATGACGCATGACATGACACATGATAAAAATGTAAATATGACACCGCCGCTGCTTTGTTGATATCTTAAAAATTCGATTATTATTAAGGTTTATATTGGTTATTTAATATATTTACTTACAATTAAATGTCAACCAATTCATTGGAACTGGTTTTATTATGCCTAACTATATAACTTTAAATTTAATATCTATTTAAATATTTCAATTTTATTGCAATATACCATTTTTTTATTTCGTGTTGTAGACTCACCATATAATGTGTCAGGTACTTAAAATATTTCTCACCAAAAGCTTTCCCGTATATTCTACATAATTTCAACGTGAAATAATAAATCATTCCCACACATTTAATTATATTCCAGAGGCACTCAATGTTAATGAGTTATGTCTGACGGTGTTATAATTTTATTATGGCTCACACGATAGTTGTTATAATAGAATAAAATGTTTCGGCTGTTTATGATTTAGCCTTGTTACGTAATAAATTGATGTTGAGTTACATAAATGTAGACGTAAATAATACTGTTTGGGCTTCCTCGATTTTGCAGCGCCTCTCCCAGATAGCATTTAGACGTCATTATGACGTCCGTTACGTCATATTGACGTATAAATGACGTCATTATGAGGTCACTTGTACGTCGCTGACGTCACTTTGCTACCTGGGCTGGGATGTTTGCCGATGCTAGCGTAGAGGACTTTTATGCCATAATAAGGAAGAAGACGGCATCTGTGGTGCTGCGGATGAGGGGGAGCTCAAATAGCATCCTGAGAATGATTGCCGAAAGGTGGGACTCGCATATCCTCCGCCGATATACCGACCTTCATGTCGTACGACCTAGGAAATAAGTATTTATATGTTTTTATGTAATAGGTAGTTTACTAATGTAGTTTTATAAGTGTTTTGTAACTAACAATTTATGGATCTCAGCTATCTGAAAATAAATATTTTTTATTTTATTTATTTATTTATAATGCGTCTCTATCCGTACCTAAAAGCGAAATGTTAGTGGAAATAAGAAAATAAATAGGATTTTAGATATCCAAGTATTGCTGTCGGAATTTATTACGAGTAAAAAGGGACGACCATTTGATTATTTAGGGTTCCGTACCCAAAGGGTAAAAATGGGACCCTATTACTAAGACGTTGTCTTTCTGTCTGTTCGTCTGTCACCAGGCTGTATCTCATGAACCGTGACAGCTAGACAGTTGAAATTTTCACAGATGATGTATTTCTCTTGCCGCTATAACAACAAATACTAAAAATAGAATAAAATAAATATTTAAGGGGGGCTCTTATACAACAAACGAGATTTTTCGCCGTTTTTATAGATAATGGCACGGAACCCTTCGTGCGCGAGTCTGACTTGTACTTGGCCGGTTTTTATTTATCCACTTAGTAGCTTCGGTTACCGTCACATTTATTTCTTAGCAATAGAGTCCAATGAAAAATAGTTTTCCGATATTTATTTAGGTTATCTCGCTTATGTGATCGTGTTTCAATCTTTGTTATGGAAAATACTATCTTGGTTTCTATCTATCTTTCCCTTACCAAGAGAATGAGTTGGTTATCATAACCAAGTTGACATTTTTCTACCATTAGCCTACTTATTATTATACGACATCAATAAATTAAAATAATAACTATTAATAATAAACTGACAAATCAATTCAATTAATCATTTACCAATATAATTATTTTTGACGATATATTCTTAGATTTAGTTTTAAGATTTGCGGTCATTTATTTAATTTTAATTGATTACTAATAAGTAAATGTAATTAGCCTAGAATAATATTACTATTGTGTGCCCTTACAGGGTGTCATGATCTGACTTTATATTATGTAACACCTATAATGAACATGACAATACAATAAATAAATGATAAATGATAAGTAATAAATGATAAAAACTCAACCGTTAAATCCGCGCAGATTACGCCACTCATTGTTAGCCGAACTGCAAAAGTATGAAATGTTGCATAAGCAACATAGATCAAAATCTACAGCCTATCAAACCAGGGCACTATCAAACAGCCCCAAACATACGTAATTATTCAAGCGGAATTTCGTTACAAGTTAGTATTTTGTAACGAAATTCCGCTTGAATAATTCCGTGCGAAACACGCTTTCAAACCCTCGGTCCGATAAGTTTATCGCGCATCAAATCGGCTGCACTAAATCACAATTACACCGAAATCCGAAAATTTCCGATGAACAGTTTGTGAATAGCATTGACGAGGATGTAGAGATGGTGGAATGTTTGAGATAGGATTAATGCCGTGCTGATCTAAATTTTAATGAGGAATTTAATAAAGAAGCACATGGAAATGCAAAATAATAAGTTAAATTGCAAAATACAAAGGAAAGAGAGAGCAGCAGGATTGAAAATGATAAAATAATGAGTGTTAAATTTGAAGGAAAGAGAGATGGGAGGAAAGATTCTAAAATAGACAGAAATAGAGACCAGGATTAAAAATCATAAAATAAGGAGTGCTAAATCAGGAGGAAGAAAAGATTCTAAAATATAAGGTAATAGAATATCCGACCGCCGCGAATAACCGACCTCGCACAGTGGACATTCATTTAACCAACTTGGAATTTGATATAGGTACTATCGATGACTGTCAGCTGAAATGAAAAATTCTGCACGTCAGTCTTCGTAACACTGGCATGGGATTTAATTTGCCTGGCTTCTGAAATAGTTTTTCGCTGAGCCACTTCAATGCCCGCTACACCGAATGCATCGTTTTTCATTGCTATCGGCGCAACTAATGCAATTGCCCCGCGTAATTCCGCTCAATCAGCAGCCGCACGCGATTCTTTGGGCAAACACATTATTTACCTGTTCTAGGTTTCGGCTAAATTAATATGTTGCTGTCGAAATTCTACATTCTACTTTACATGGGAAGCCCATCTATTCTAGAATAGCGAGGAATACCGCTATAGGTGTCGACAGTCAAGTACCTTCTTGAACAATCTGAAAATGTTAGTTTGAAATGTTGTAAGAGAGGTTTTCATTCGTCAGTAGCCACAACAAATGTAGTTACATAGTTATGAAGTTATAATTGACCTTAAAGTGGAAATTGAGGTTGAGGTTGACCCCGAGCAGGTCCTTTATCCTGAAGAGCTCGTAGTGTGTCCAGGGCAAACTCAACATAAAGACCGAAAGTAGCAACCAGACTCAAAATCTTTAAACATTCAAACAAAACGAAGAAATGGCAAAATGAGTTATAATTTATTCAAACATCAAACATTTATTCAGCAAATAGGCCAAGGAACCACTTTTCAATTCAATATTCAATTCAATAATAATTTATTTCGAACAAATAAGTCCATAATGTGTTAGTAACATACATACTAATACTTAAATCTAGGGTTAGTACAAACATAATATTAAAATAGAATTTCATATAATGGGGCATGTAGCTACACCCAGTGCTTCAGCCACGGTGAGTCCCACCGGTCGGCCAACGTGCAGAGGATGGTATTCGAGCTGGCGCGCCATCGCCTCAACAGCGAGCTACACCGCTTCCTGATGATCGCGTGGAAACCATCGATCCGTCCCTCCGTGAACATACCCGATGCGCTACAGTGTCGCGGCAGTCCGAATACCACCCTGTAAGCGTTGTTGTACTGTACCCGCAGAGCGCTGTATGCCCGCTGCGTATAACTGGTCCACAGGCTGCACGTGTAGAAGGACTGGCAATATGCTTTAAAAAGCGTAGCCTTCACCTCTTCAGTACATCGTGCAAACCTACGAGCCAGCATATTGCAGCGCACCGCCAGCGCTCTGCGTTCCCTCTCGATATCCATATTGTCACACATGTCTTCAGTGACCCAGTGGCCCAAATACTTAAAATGCTTAACTTGTGCCAAAGGAGTTCCGCAAAGAGTCACAGGGGGCACGCTGTAGGTCTTATTACCCGCTTTAAACAGCATAAACTCGCTCTTGTTTGCATTGTATTTGAGCCCATGGGCCTCTGCATACGACTCACATTTGCGCAATAAACTAATTAAACCACTCACTGAGGGGCTCAGCAGCACCATGTCATCCGCGTAGCTGATGTTATTAACGCGCACTCCGTCTATGGAACATCCCACACTGGCACTGCTGAGCTCCTCCAGCAGTCGATTCATATACAGGTTGAAGAGGCGGGGTGAACTTAACCCCCCTTGCCTCACCCCGCACTCCAACCTATATGTCATCGAATACGCTCCAGCCCACTTCACACACTTTTACATGTAAATTTTTACAAACAATAAAATTACCCAAAATTACAAAAAACAATTACATAAATATAAATGTTAAATTACACAAGAAAAAAAAACTAATAAAAACTATACAAATAACAGAAGTACTAAAATTGTTTAGAGATGTAAAAGTCTCTAGGTGTCAGAGATAAAATGTATATAATAATAAAAAAGATCATCAAATTACCCAGAGATGTAAAGGGCCTAGACTTGAATTGTTTTATAATTAATATTTTTTTTTGTATTCGTTTTATAAAAGTACTCTTATTTGAAGATGTGTTCGATTTTATAAGCCATATTTTACTATACACGACATATAATAAAGAGTCATCGTCATAAGATTTGTTTGCTTCAGGGATGACAAGCTTGATTAATGAATGTAATCTAGAGCATGTTGCGATGTTAAAATGTGTGTGTTCATTAGTATTAGTAACTGTGTTTATGATGATCATCATTCGCTTGCCCTTGTCCCATTCACTTGGGGTCGGCGCAGCATGTCTTTTTCTTCCATACATCTCTGTCACCCGTCATCTCATCATTCACTTGCGTTAGTTTCATATCATCTTTCACACAGTCCATCCACCTTTGGTGTTAAAATTATATAAATACAAGTTGCAAATGTAATTTAGAAAAGTGCAACTAAAGATCAGTATGCAAAATAACAATGATAAGATTTTATTATTAGTCATATTTCAGAAAACAATATAAATTCATGATAAACCCAAATCATACTCTTGCTTTTTTAATGCAAATCGGTTTTGCTACAGCGCTGTTACGTACCTAACCCTTTTAAATTGTTTTAATTGATAAAAGGGGAACTTCTATATTTAGATAACATTGTTCGACATTAAAATAATTATTATTCACAACGACGGGGCTTAATCGCGTGAAATAAGTTTTAAATTCACCTCCGACGTTTCGAGGACGGCGTTGTCCCCGTGGCCTCGGAGAAGACTGGCTCAAGTTGACATCAACATCTTCTAGGCGCGCGAGTTTTTCGAACTACCCGCACACAACAAATATCGAAAGTTGAAAAATCGAATATTGTGAGTGTTGTGTGTCGACCCGGTGACATCCCTAGTGCGCAAAACGTTCAAGTTAATAAATAAGACCAAGTGCGGGTAGTTCGAAAAACTCGCGCGGTTAGAAGATGTTGATGTCAACTTGAGCCAGTCTTCTCTGAGACCACGGGGACAACGCCGTCCTCGAAACTTCGGAGGTGAATTTAAAACTTATTTTACACGATTAAGTCCCGTCGTTGTGAATAATAATGAGTAAAAATCGTGAAAGTTTAAATCAATAAAATAATACATACAGTACTATGAATGTATTTTCACGTGATTACAAATCAGAAATAAACATTTAGCATGAGTCATGCCGCGTTTGTCGCATAACATCGACTTTATTTATGGAGTGTTGCTACACTATCAATCAACTGTTAATGGTTCCAAAGTGTTTCCACGCTATTATACTACTAGTACTTTTGATAAGGTTCAAATGTATTCAACAATTTTAGTGTCCTAAGTAGGCCTGAGTGGACGCTCGAAGCGGAGCGTTTGGCGCGGCGGGGCGTGCAGCGTGGCGTCGGGCTCACAAGTGATTTGAGCAGTGTGCACTAACGGCCCGGCTACGATATCGAGCGGCGGCCATAGGTGGGAACGAAAAATCCGATCGCTATGTCTCGCTCCAACCTATGGCCGCCGCTCGCCGCTGGCGCCGCCGCGCGATGTCGTGGCCGGGCCTTATGGCCGCTCCTATACGTTTGCATTTGTTTAACATGCACGCCGCACGCTCCGCCCCGCTGCACGCCCAACTCGAGCGTCCACTCAGGCCTTACACTAAAGAAACAGGAATAGTTATTGTTCCGTTTTTGTTGAGTCTTTTGGACCATCCATCTAACCGTCTAACGCAGAGTGGAAACTAGGCCTTATCCTATCATCTAGGTTTGCTTACTATGTTTTTCTCCACCTATTTGGTAGGTAAATATGAAATGAAATGATATATCGTACAGTATAAGTTTTGAAAAACTCATTACCCGGGTTTGAACCCACTACCACTAAGAGGTATGTCAGGATCGTAGCAAGTGGAAATCCGTGGTTTCTGCCTACCCCTCCGGGAAATAGGTGTGATTATATGTATATGTATATGTAATGAACCCACTACCCCCAGAGTGAAGATGCACGCTTTTGCCGATAGGTAGTTTTAATTTTTGCAAATGGAAATTAAAGTGTAATAAATAATAAATATATAATATATTTAAAAATTCTATGATTAACTACTAACTAATATAATCGAGATATACTATTCGATGAAACTTAACCCCGTCCATACCCATATTAATTCCGCCGGGCTGATTCATTACCTCAACGTGAGTTATGAGGTACGGCCGGCAGACTCAGCACTTTGGTAACACGACCTCAATTAACGTCTATGATACCTATTTTACGGACCCTACCAAATGTGATTCACATCACTAGAGTAAGGCGTTTGAACACAGCTAAACTGTGGAATGAACTGTCGTCTGCGGTATTTCCGGACCGATATGACCTTCAAACCTTCAAGAAAAGAGCGTACTCCCATCTTAAAGGCCGGCAACGCACTTACAACCCGTCTGGTGTTGCGGGTGTCCATGGGCGGCGGTAATCGCTTACCATCAGGTCATCCGTCTGCTCGTTTGCCTCCTATTTCATAAAAAAAAAATCCGTTGGTTTACTACAGCTCAAAAAATAACACAAACGGGAAAATTACTTTAAACGGCCTAAGTATATACCGTAAAATGGGGTGAGTAGGAAGAAAACTGACATTCAAACCACGATAACATTTTATTTTTACATATGCAAACTGAATGGTGTAATATTATAAGTGTTCTGGACGTTTGTATTTTAGTTTTTATTTTATTTTGGGTAGTTCCATTTAATAACTTTGACGATAAACAGGAAATCCCACCTTACCCCGTAGTCCCTCGTAATTGGGGTGAGATGGGTTTTGGTAAAGGTGATTTTGGAAGATTGTTGGATCGTTTTTTTTTATTATGAGTATTACTATAGCTCCATTTTAAATTGGAATACATTATTTTTGTAGCAGCCTTAAAATCCCATCTCACCCCCCTTTCATACCTTCTCTCCCCATTCATAACCCAACTCTCCCCGCGAACCCTACTCACCCCATTTTACGGTACTTAAGTATGTCTATCGTCGCCTAGTACCCATAGCACAAGCCTTAGTTTGGGGCTAATGTAGGTCGATTTATGTAAGATTGTCCCCAAAATATATTTTTTTAGGGTTCCGTACCCAAAGGGTAAAAACGGGACCCTATTACTAAGACTCCGCTATCCGTCTGTCCGTCTGTCCGACTGACCGTCTGTCCGTCTGTCTGTCACCAGGCTGTATCTCACGAACCGTGATAGCTAGACAGTTGAAATTTTCACAGATGATGTATTTCTGTTGCCGCTATAACAACAAATACTAAAAAGTACGGAACCCTCGGTGCGCGAGTCCGACTCGCACTTGGCCGTTTTTTTGTATTCATTAGACGTGAAAGGTGGTTTGGAGGGGCGAACAGTTTAAAATTTTTTGCCTATTTGATCGCAATCTCCCTTTTGAGCCAACCTCTTTGCCATGACTCATCATCATCATTATCATCATGTCAGCCGATAGACGTCCACTGCTGGACATAGGCCTCCCCCAAGGCTCGCCACTCCGACCGATCCTGTGCCGCTCGCATCCACCTAATTCCCGCGACCTTCACCAGGTCGTCGTTCCATCTCGTTGGAGGCCTACCGGCAGTTCGTCTTCCGGTACGCGGACGCCACTCCAGAACCTTCAGTTCTGCGAGCAATGTGCCCATGCGAGTAATTTGCCATGTCTACGGCAGCATTACTGCGGCTGTATTGCAGCTCGACACCACTGCCGCAAATGCGAAAATCGATGTTGTTTCCCGGATATCTGATATTTGCTGCAGCAATGTAATCTGCAGTAATGACGCGCTGCAATACTACAGCTGTAATTTGAATCCAAAATCCTTTAAAGAGCTTAACGCGATTTGGTTTGTTTAAATATGTGTGTTGTGAGCTGTGTTCAATAAAAAACGTAAAAGTTTCTGGAAAAACCATTACTTTTCTCATCACGTATGAGGGAAAAATATAAAAAGGTGTTTTGGAACAAAGACATATTTTGTATATAAAATATAAAGTGGCGCGCGTGATCATCTTCTTCTTGGCGTTTTACTCTTTGCAGTGTCGTGGTCAACTGCTGACATCAGGCACAGATGTCGCTTGCCGTACGATTTCTCGCCATTGTCCGTGGTTGTAGGTCATTCTGGTAAATGCATTCAGGGGCCCTTCCGTGGCAGTTTTGATTTGGTCAGTCCATCGCATAGGTGGCCTTTTACGCGGTCTTGCTCCGTTTGCTCTACCCTGCACCACTAGACGCTCGATGGAGTCATTGTTTCGCCTTGAGACGTGATCATAGAAGTAATAAAAACATTTTTTTATAAGATATATCATATGCGGCAAACGAGCAGACGGATCACCTGATTGACAGATAATTGACAGATACACGGGTGTCAACAACGGCCGAACGTCACATTAGACTAAATTGTAGGTTTTTGGAATCTGCTATGTGCGGCCCCTGGTTTATTTTAATCCAAGTTGAGCATTTCACCAAGAACTTAAAATTTCTGTATCGGACTATACCGAAAAGGTCCACTGACTTATGCGGCTAACCGTACACGAGTGGTACCTCATTACCTCACTGAACGATGAAGTACCTACGCAAGCTCAGCAGTTCGGAAACATGCTCCCAATTATCCTGTCCCCATTCAATTAGTTACTATTCGACAATCAAACGTTATGTGCGATTGAGTTTCGACAAAAATTATACTCATTAACTGTGTGCCTCATTAAACATTTAATTGTGTTAATAGATGAATAAAGCACTATTTAAAAAAAGGCCTTTTTGCTTGTTCACATACTTATTTTTATTTTATTTTATTTATTTGGGGCATCAACAGCAATACAAAAAGTAATACAAAGAATAGTGAACAGAAAACATAGCCAATAACAGATGACCATAAAAATACAACTAACATGCAATAACTAAAGTGGAAACAAGAGAATACAAAAAAAGAAGGGAGTAAAAAAGCATTTTATACAAACTAGATACGGCTTGCATAACGTGTGTACGTGTGTGTTTTGAGTGATTGTGTGTGCGTGTTCGTGTGTGTGTGTGTATGTGAATGTCACTGAGTGTGTAGTGGAAGACGGAAAGATTAAGGTGTGTGATTATTTACCTAGTTAGATTTTGTCAATTGTCGCTATTTTTGGATTTCAGTAACAGTGACTGAACTCGTCTTTTTAAAGTTGATTTTTAATATAGGTACTTATGTTTAATATAGGTACTTATATGTAATCATGTACTTACATAAGATCATGAACATCAGATGGTCTGACCGAGTGCGAAATACTGAAGTTCTGCGACGAGCCAAGGTCGGTGGAATAGAGGCTTACCTAATGCGTCGACAGCTTCGGTGGTGCGGTCACGTATCACGTATGGCGGGAGAGAGAGTGGCGAAGCGCATCTTTTTTTCTGAACTAGAGGAGGGTAAGCGGAAACCTGGCGGACAACTCCTCCGATACAAAGATGTTCAGAAACGAAACATGAAAAGATGCAACATCGAGCCCTCTCAGTGGGAAGGTTTGGCAGCACAGCGTCCTGAGTGGCGCAGGCTGGTGCTGGACAAAGTCCGCGATTTCGAGGAGCAACGCATAGTTGACCTCGATGCTAAACGCTACGAGCTGAAAGCACGCCAGCCTGCTTCCATTCATTACCATTATGTGGCTAGTGTTCTCACGTGCTCTCAATGTGCACGGGGGTTCGCCTCGAAGATCGGCTACATCAGTCATATTCGGGCGCACGAGCGCCGTGCTAACTGTAACAGTTAGCTCCTAGTTACTAGGAGTCGAAGTGGTCGCCATGGTCGAAATCGGCCGGAAGGATCATGTACTTATATGTAGTCATGTGAGAAAGGTATTACGAATGAATGTGGAGGGAAGTAACGAAGGAAAACCGAGGAAAAGGTGGATGGATTGGACTGTGTGAGAGATGATATAGAACGAACGCAAGTGAATGATGAGATGTCGGGCGATAGAGAGGTGTGGAAGAAAAATACATGCTGCGCCGACTCCAAATGAATGGGATAAGGCGTACTGGCATTTTAGTGCCATAAATAGTACCTAGGTATAGTATAGGTATATATTATTATTTATCTCCACGGGACTTAATCGCGTAAAATAGTTTTAAATTTACCTCCGACGTTTCGAGGACGGCGTTGTCCCCGTGGTCTCGGAGAAGACTGGCTAAAGTTGACATCAACATCTTCTAGGCGCGCGAGTTTTTCGAACTACCCGCACTTGGTCTTGTTTATTAACTTGAACGTTTTGCGCACTAGGAATGCTACCGGGTCGACACACAACACTCACAATATTCGATTTTTCAACTTTCGATATTTGGTTTCGCTTACACTTACTAATGACTGGGTTCCATGTGGATGAGATCTTAAAACCTTCGTCTCGATTGAAATTTCTATGTTTCTTGATTTCAATGGCTTCACGGATTTTTCTACTATAAAACTCACGATCTGTAGAAAGTATTCTAGGGTTGTGAAGCTCAATCCAGTGGTTTGGCCCTGACTCTAGTAAATGCTCAAAACTATTTTACGCGATTAAGTCCCGTGGAGATAAATAATAATGAGTAAAAATCGTGAAAGTTTAAATCAGTGTATAGGTATATATGTAGGTGACAATCGTGAAAGCTAATGGAAAACCATCAGTTTGAATTCACTGGTTTTTCATTTGCTTTCACGAAAGGCGGCCTTTTGCGTGGTAGGGTAGAGGCTCGGAAGTTTGTTTCATCTTGTTTTTCGTTCATGAAAAGCTCTGGCAAATATTTAATTGCATTTTGGACTTATGATCTTAAAAACCCAAGTCTCAGCACTAAATATACCCATATGTTAGCTACACGCCGCTTTTTCTAAACATAAGTTCAATTTTGTCAATAGGGGATATTATTATTATTATTATTGGGGCGTTGTGGGCCTTGAGTGTCACGTCGACCAAACAGTGATCTATTGTGACGGCCCTTTAAAGCTCATTACTAATGCCCGTTGAATCCAGAAAATTCCAGATTCTTTGGGCCGTAATGTTCTGTACCTCATAGGGTTGCAGTACGTGCCGCCCTAAGTAGGTACTTCTTTTTGACATTAGTGGTCCACAGGAACAGAGAATGTGGAATATTACGCGAGAGAATAGGGAATATTACGCGAAACTCTGCGTAGGGGGCGCCGCCACTACCACAATCTGAGGGTCTATCGCGAAACATGAAAATCAAAATTTCGTCATTCTTGCATATTCGAGCGATAAAGAGGCAGATAGGTAGGTTTATGGATGGTATAGAAAGGATCGCAATCTCTTATGGCAGAATTGTTGCAAATGTGACCGCTTTCAGCTTTAAATAATAGTTCCTAATCTCTCCGGTGGCGCTAGTTAGGCTCTGGGACATGAGTATAACATGAACCATGTAAGGCAACAAATAACCCGACCAAATTACGTAGGTTGGTTTTGGTAGTATTTCGGTGTATGGTGGCGCCGCCTAATTACTGTTTTTTGATGGACACTTTTCATACATAGAGATTTGGCTCCTTTATATAGTCTCCATGGGTAGGTCCTCTGTAAACAAACCGCCTTAATGCATCAATATCATATTTTTATTATCTCTGAAAACTTGTCCAAAACCTGTTAAAGGTACAGTACGTATAAGTTAGTCTATGGTTTGCTAAAAAGGGTAGTGCTGCACTCTGGTGACAGAACATTGGGTCAGCCGCATTCGAGGGAAGCCAAACTGGTTTAACTTGGCAGATATAATTAATACGTGCAGCTTATGGGTGTGCTATACGCAGAGAGCCTATGGAGCCCTCCGGGTCCAATATAACAACGCGTTCCGGGTGCTGGTGGGGCTGCCCCGCTTCTGTAGCGCATCTGGGATGTTTGCGATGGCGCGTATGGATTGCTTTTACGCGACCATACGCAAGCGATGCTCATCCCTGGTGCGCCGGGTGCGGGCCACATTGGGTCAGCCGCATTCGAGGGAAGCCAGCTCCAACCCCATCCTGCGCTCTATTGCGGACAGGTTTGACTGTCCATACTTGAGGCACTGCTGTGAGATGCATGTTTCTTGCAGCCCTTATTTTGTGTAACTTATTAATTATGTACTAACATTAGGGATAAGAATTAATATTGTAAACTAACAAATTTTATGAGTCATGTTACTTGAAAATAAATAAAATTTATTAATACCAATTTATTTATTATAACCTTAAAATGCAAGCGAAGCAAGCAATACATTAACTTCAACATTGCGGTAATATCCCCTATTAAAAACATATACGTGTGTAAATAAAACAAATCCATTTAAAACATACAACACACCGGAAAATCGAACTTATAAATAATGCCGATTAATTCCGGTCTGTTTCCGTTGAGAATAAACCGTTTTTTCAGCGCCATCTGGCGGGTATAAAGCCGATGAATTATTGTCACGGCATCTGCTGCAACTGTAATTGTTTCCGCAAGTGCAGTAATGAATGCAACTCGATACGCGGCCGTTTGTCATGGGACCGGATGGCGTGGGTGCCTTTTTTCACGATTCGAAATTAATGTATATATGTAGAATTAATTTGTCCCTTAACAGCTTTAAATTCCAGTAAGGATCGAGTTCATAATTTTAATTTGTATGTCCTACAAACTATAAAATAAGCAATATTTTACTAAACAAAACCACCCACTTGTAGAGTGGCGAAAAGGTGAAGTACCATATAAAATATATAGAAATATCAGCTTAATGTTCTTAATAATCGGTAGTGATTTTTGCTTATGAAATTATAAAGTATGTTTTAATCAAAGTACTGTCACGGCCGGCCGTAATATCCACTTGAAATCTCATACAATTGTTTTTACATAATTATCGCGCAACTAACAGGCCAATTCGAGTTTTAGATATTAGATCTGGTTCCAAAATGATACTGATCTTTCAGTGTCATTTGTGACATTTCTCCAACCGAAATCGTCACGCAAAAGGCCGCCTTCCCACTGAGGCAGAGACGAGCGTAGATGCGAGGAATCAACTTATAGCATTTAATTTTGTTGTAATCCACATTTTTTCGCCGCTCTGCTGGATTACAACTGATGCTATTGTTTTATTCCTTTCATCTCCACCTCAGGGGGAAGGCAGGGGAAGGGTTTAATTTAGCGTTATTAATTTAGCGTTATACGGTGACCATGACTGTAGAAAAGTAAACCTTTACTTTAAAAAAGTTAAGACGCAGAAATAGTACATTATTGTCGAGGCTCGGAAGTAGCTACTTGCTGGCTGAGGATTCGTTTTAAACGGACGACCTTGGGAGTCCGTTTAATTGAATCCGAAGCCAGCAAGTAGCCTACCAGCCGAGTCATATATAGTGCTTTTCTCAAAAATGGCGCAATAAATACAAATATAATAGAAATATTTTACAGAAGCAACGTTCTTATGTATATATTTTCACAGAAAAAAGTGAAAAGATTTGCTTTGCCGCCTTTTTATTTTTTTAATTAAAAATGGAAGTGTATTTTCTGCTGAAAAACGCCAACCTATTTGAGACACCTAAATAGTCGCGGTACCAACATTATAATAATAAGTACTGATCATCTGTTTGGCTGTTTCATGGACCTATGCCTTCATTTAATATGGCCACTTCAACTTTTAAAAAGTTTGGAACTCGACAAATAATGGAATTTGTATGCAACATTGCAGTCCCGAAATCGAGACTGCAATGTTTTTAACTTTTTAATTTTTTGACTGACCATAAACTACGCACTTCGCGACCTACTTTTTAACTGGCAACGTCGACTTTGCCGTCCATTTTTGAGAAAAAAAGGTTTATTGCTTTACTCAAATATGTAAGATTGGTCTTGCTCACACCCTCACGTCTCAAATTAACACATTAAAAATACCACGACGGTGGCAAACAAGCATACGGCCCGCCTGATGGTGAGCAGTCGCCGTAGCCTATGGACGCCTGCAACACCAGAGATATTACATGCGCGTTGCCGACCCTTTAAAAACCTAAAAGTAATTCATAAATGACCATAACATTCAAGCGGCATGAACAGTATGAACACCTGGTGCAAAATAAATCGACAAAGCTCCTTAAAAGGCTGACATTGAGCGAGCTGGGAATAAGGGTAGTATTGAGTGAATGTAAATTCTTAATGAACGAGAATCCCTTAGCGTTTGGGGTTACAATGGATTAGGACGATCGTACACGAGCAGTGGGGTCAGAACAAGTATATGTTAACTGACAATGAACCGTATTGCAAAGATTTAAAGACCATTTTGCAGTGAGCAAAGAATGTTTCTTATTAGAGAAAGCAAGGGGAAAACTTGTTAATTTAATAGTTACAGTCATGGGACGAGGAGGAGGGACCTTTGATTAAATATTACTAACGTTGAAATAAAGAACTTAGATGTATAAAACCTCCAAAATGTATATAAAATTCTAACTATAAAACTCCTAAGATGCGAACATTATTATTTTAAACGGGTATTATTAAAACGGAGATCCACAAAATCGGATCGAAACTGAGTAAATCGTTTAAAGTAATTATGAGATGTAGGGGAGACCGAGGTGAGTTGTGACAGAGTGGTGACATTGTCGATTTTTTGTAACCTCTTAACTGTTCGCGAGCAACAGTACGCCTTTATTCGCTAGTAAATTGAACTAACAAACGCGCGCTATTGCGAGCTCAATATTAGTTAATAGATTCCAAAAAATCGAGGATGTTACAACTCTCCTCTGTCAAAATCACCTCGGTCTCCCCTACAAGGACAAGGCCTCTAAATGTGGAAAGCTAAGCGATCACTCAATGTTTTAAGAAATAACTTACAACAAAATCTAAAATTAAACTTAAGCTTCAGTAATATAAAATACTCATTTATTTCTTGACGTACCAATGGTTTATTGCAAGAACGAAAATATACATCGTATCATAAAATTTCCAAGTTATGAATAGCATCAACAGATACCAATCCAAATTATTCCACAAGGAACATTAATGGCTGCTCTTTGTTACGAAAAGCTTTCCATGTTAATATTGCCACATTTACGGCCCTCAAGATTGAATTCGGATAGCGACCGCAGCAGCAATACTGCTGACCTGAGCGACATCACTGTCAATGATCTTGAAAAAATAAGTGACGAATTGAACGATATAGTAACAAAAATGGAGGGTATAATTAAATACATACCTAATGTAATGGCAACGACAGCCGAGCTACGAAATTTAACAAGAAAATTTGACTTGATTTGACAGTTGACACGCGTATTTACTGCAGCAGTAACGCTCCTGCAGTCGCAATGCGAATGAAACCTTTAAGATGACATTCGCATGTCTACAGTTGCATTAATATTGCGACATTAGGGGAGACCGAGGTGAGTTGTGATAGAGGAGAGCTGAGTTGCGACATCGTCGATTTTTTGGAATCTATTAACTAATAACGAACTCACAATAGCGCGCGTTTGTTATTTAAAGTTACTCTAACAAACGCGCACTGTTGCGAGCTCGTTAACAGTTAAGAGGTTACAAAAAATCGACAATGTCACAACTCTACTCTGTCACAACTCACCTCGGCCTCCCCTACTGCTGCAGTATTGACGAGAGCGCTGTAGTTATCTATCAATTTCCTTGATAAAATGAATTTCATAATCGCGTCAATGAGGCGGCAGCTATCGTCACTTGTTTTATCAAGTACATTGACAGATACAGCGGCGTCATTAATGCCACCGTAGTAATGTCGCAAAAGTACCTAATGCAGTTATCATCCGACTACAACCTTTAGTCTGTGGTTTCATTCGGGCAGCGCAACGTCGCCATTCACGCCGTGGGACTAATATTTGCATGTTAAACGGTTGTTTGTCTCTGTCTAGGTCTTTCTTTGTTCGCGAATTCTTTGGTTTCGGGAAAAAAGCGCGGTGCATTGCACCTTCATTTGTCAATTAGGTTATACGTGTCTTGAGTTTGGACAGTCAGAAGCGTTGGGAAGGAAGCGTTCTTTTAATCTATTATCTTTATAAGAAAGATCTCGACCGAAGCTTAAGTTTTATTTTTACCTTTTTTTCGAGAACCCGATATATTTTATTACTCTGCACAGCACAATTAAGGTTTGAACTCACGATTTTTGACTACTACACACATATTGAAGGTTAAGGCGGTAAAAAAGGCTTAGAGAGAATACCCATAGATTGGTATAATGTAGCTTGAGAACATGAAATTCATAATGTCAAGGTTAAGATAGTTATTAAGTAGGTATCTTTCTATATTATTTGAAATATTATCAAAAAATGTGTAGGACTAGATGGACGATTTGATAATACATATACTTAAACAATGAATACCAATAAAATAACCCTGTGCGGGATTTACGTAAGATTGTGTTCAAAGCTTTGGAAATTCTTCCATTTATTTATTTATTTAGGCTTGCCAGTTAGAAAATTACAAATCACTTTTATTAAATAACAAGCTATTAAATAAGATAGCTTGACAGTCAAACCGATTACAGGCAAACATGGCATGCGTGTAACAGTTTTTGCTATTGACTTACCAGGTAGCACTTATACGTCGTGTAATATGACGTCAGCGACGTCATTATGACTTCATAATTACGTTGTTATTACGTCATTATGACGTCTCTGACGTCACTTTGCTACCTGGGATTATGTAAAATATCTTACATAACTGTATGTAACTGTATAAACTGTTCCTTTATACAGTTTTATTCCCAATGTCCGCCTCGTTCGCCGCCGCCCTGCCAATACCAATAAGTACCGACATACATTTCTCCCGAGTAACACTTAACTCGGTAGGGCGGGAACCTTTTATTTTAGTTAATTCTATTGCTGGGCTACGTGAAGAATTACTGCGGCCCTTTGTGCTGCAGTGTTTAGTATCTTGTGTGTTTTAAACTAGCTACTGTCTGCAATCTTGTCTCGTAAACTGATGATAATGATTGATATCGGCTTAGAACCTCTTAGTCTTCGGAGAGACGTTGGCTCTATTTGCATGTTCTACCGTCTGTACAATGGGGAATGTTCCGAAGAACTTTTTGATCTGGTGCCATCGTCTCGTTTCTATCACCGCACCTCCCGCCAAAGGAGCAAAGCTCATCCTCACTTCTTAGACACATGGCACACCATGAATAAGCGGGCATCCCGCTCGTTTCTTCCCAGAACGTGCAGAATGTGGAATGAGTTGCCTCCTGAGGTATTTCCTTTGTGCTACGACATGGGATTCTTCAAGAAGCGGGTATTTAGGGTTCTCAAGGGTCGGCAATGCTTAAGTGGCTTCTGTGATGTTGCTTACGTCCATGGGCGACGATGACTGCTTCCAGTGCTTCCCATCAGGCGGCTCGTCTGCTCGTTTGCTGAATATCACATAAAAAAATATCCTATGGCCATCCCCGGGGCTCAAACTATCACATACCAATTTTAATTTTAATCGGTTCAACGATTTAAGCATGAAGATATACATAGATTGAACTATTGCACTTAACCTTTAGAGCAATGTTTCCCTGTAAAAGTGTTATATTCCTAATCGCACTTAAACTATCGTGAGACATATTTCAAAATATTTATCAGTACGGTTTTTACTCACTATTATTTTTAGTCGCTTTTGGCGACATGTTTCGGATTCTTTGGGAATCCATCCTCAGGCACGAGTGTCCGCGGCGGTTGTACGTCGTGCACTGCCCCCGCCAGCTGCAAAAACCGCCGCGGCCGTCGCCAAAAGCGACTAAAAATAATAGTGAGTAAAAACCGTACTGATAAATATTTTGTAATATTCCTGTTAGTATTTGACTGACACTATAATATTTAGGTAAGTGTTTAAAATGATTGTATGTGCATTTTTTTACAGATTGTGGAAAGTACACTTTTTTGAAATTCATTCATACAATCTTAAAACCATTAGATAATTCCATAAATATAAAAAAAGGTATGGGTAAGGTATTAGGTTAAAGCTGTACAATAATAACATATGGATGTAAAATACACGTTTGAAACAGAGAAAACTCATCGTAGATATTTACCATCTAAATAATCAAAGAACAAAAGTCACAATCCCAATAACAAAACCAAGACTTATTTATATTATTAAATACTAGCGACCCGCCCCGGCTTCGCACAGGTGCAATGCTAATGTATTATACATATAAACCTTCCTCTTGAATCACTCTATCTATTAAAAAAACCGCATCGAAATCCGTTGCGTAGTTTTAAAGATCTATGCATACATAGGGACAGACAGACAGCAGGAAGCGACTTTGTTTTATACTATGTAGTGATAAATATATAAACTTTATTACGTTTAATAATACAAAATATATAAAATAATATCACATAAAAAAATAGGACTAGTGTTCTATGATGGGTGTTCCACGATCGTGATAAATATATTATTTCGCTAGGATTTTGCAAATTTTAAAATACTTCAGTACCCAGCACTTTCTGCATTTGTATGTGTAAGACAACATTTTATTAAACAACCTCCCACAAAAGAATGTCAAAAACAATCAACCACACCCCCGATAAGGCGAGAGGTAAAATATTGATAGAATAAAGCATTTTCCCTCCCAGTATTTGCAAAGGTTACGTAAGGCACTCTTCAAACTTTTACAAGAATTCGCCACAAAATCCACAAATGCCCTGGCTGAGGCAGTTTTTGCCGATTTTCCGTTGTTTGAACGGGGCCAGGAAAAATGTCCGGAATGGCTGCTGGAATTATTGCATGGTAATGTTCGATTTTGCTACGGTTTCTTTTATCCTAAAGACCCGTTGCGATGTGAGCTAAAAGAATATGTCGAATTTAAGCTTAAATATTTGGTTACAAAGCATTATGAGATATTCTTATCATGGAAAGAGAAGAGCAGGTTAAATATACCGGGTGATTTTGATATGTTTGACATAATACGAGAATACATAGGTCATATTCATATTCCTTTATTCATTAAATTACAAATTTTACATGTCAAAAGGGTAATTACAACATTCATACAATTAGATAGATGTCAGTTGATTTGTAAACAAATGAATTACGTAATTCATTAAAATAATAATCATCAATTAAATTAAAATAAAACAAAACAAAATATTGTCTTCGGTTACCGCGATAGTTACTCATGAAATAAAACTATGGAAACGGATTATATCGCGTAAGTGTATTGAATTTATAATACATCCCGACGTTTGGAACCCTTTACAGAGTTCGTGGTCAACGGTTTATTTCATACAACAAAACAATATAAAAATAATCAACACAATTCAAATATCCAAATAATAAAATTTTAATTTTAATTAAAATTAAATCCTTATTATCATAATTATTATATATTTGTGACGTTTTCAACCAAAATGTACCACATTGTCGCTTGTTGATAAGGTTGATTTCTAATTGAAGCTATATGGAAATAGCGCCTTACTGACAAGCGATAATAAGTACCCTTTTGGTTGAAAATGACACATTTAACAACTTTTAGTATGGTGCTAGTCCCGAAATCACAAAAAAAAACGGAAATGTATTAGACAGCATTTTTTTTGGGTTGGTGCTATAGTAAAGTCATTCAGTATGACCTACATACGCCTCAAGAGTATGTTTTTGTTCTTAACTGTGTTCTTAGAGTTAAGAACACAGTTAAGAACAAACATAGACTTAGAAATTCATTGTTTTAAAATTTTACATTTTTTTGCAAAATACCTTTGAACAAATTACGTTTAAAAAATTATTGTATTAAAAATTCTCCGAACACTTTCCCGGGCCTTGAATAAATAAGCTCCAGTTACTAGTTTTTTCTCAGCTAATGAAAATTTGATATTTCGCAATGGCAGCAGCCCCCCGTTGTGACCGAAGTCAGAGGAGACACACAGTTTTAAGGATTTTCGAGCAATTTTAATTTAAAATCATGAACAAAAAGAACACTAATCTCAAAAATAATGAAAACAAGTCGCTCAGAATGGGAATTTCCATACAAAATTATCAGTTTTAATTTTTATCTATTATAATAATAAAATCATCGCAAAGTTTTCCAAAGGTTTTACTGTGATTTCCCTAAACTACATGGGCCTAATGCTTTTCTCAATTTCATGTTTATTTTTTAAATTAAATTATTGTCAATATTGCAATCTTGCTAACAGACGTATCCGCTTCGTACTAAAATAAATATATTATTTGGTTTATTAAACTAAAACCATACCCACTATTAAAAATAATATCATTACCTAAAACGTACCTACCTCAAATGCAATTTATACCAACCAATAAATTTCAAAGTAACCCGTAACCCTTTTTCAAAAAGCCCTTAACTTAAAGAAGCCTTGGAGACCTCCTTAACAAACGATAGGGAAATCAGGGCTCCAATATATCAGCAGGACCCTATGCGGCACTAAAAAGCCCTTTTCTCGTAAATTATCATTGATAAGAACTAGAGATTTATGATACGGTCACCGTTACGCAAAACTATATTTTTGGCATTTTAAGTACGTTTTACATACTTTTTAGTCCTGCGTCATTGGGCTTACTTACTTACTGCTGTGGTGCGACGACCCGAAGTGGATCTTGGCCTCCGGCACCAAAGACCGCCATGCTACTCCTGCCTTGCCTTAAAACTGAAATGGCGATGGGCCGGGCACGTAGCAAGATGCACCGACCAGCGCTGGACCCTTGCCGCTACCAAATGGGCCGGTCCGGTTGGGAAAAGAAAAATTGGACATCCACGACAAAGATGGGCGGACGATATTATAAAAGTATCCAGCAAAAACTGGCTAACAGTAGCCCAGGACAGAACGAGGTGGAAGAATCTGGAGGAGGCCTATACCCTACAATAGGGGTCCCTATAATTTAAGTAAAAATAAAAAAATAAGATTAAATTTAAATTATGTATCAGGTAGCTATAAGTTATATGGGAATAAAGAGGCTTAATTATTATTAATTATACTTACTGCTGTAGCGCGACGACCCGAAGTGGATCTTGGCCTCCGGCACCAAAGACCGCCATGCTACTCTGTCCAAAGCCGACAGCTGTCTGTCTGTCATTGGGCTAAAAACTTTTTAATATGAGTGAGACTGAGAGAAACGGACTTTCAAGCCTATTAACTTTCTTACTTTATCCTTATAGGCATGTCAAAACCTTCTAGTTCTTAAACGTTGTATGATGAATATGATGATGTCTTAGAAAAATGTATCCAAATCGTTAACTCTTGTGTTAAATGTCCACAGAAAAAACGCCGGTTTTCCCGAATGTTTTTGACCCCATTATCAATGTTAAGGATGTTGAAAATTGATAGGTATGTCATCTACAAAGTTTCTCTATTTCTTCTTAGTTGTATAAGTTGTATTACAGAGGACAGCGTTGAAAAGTCAAGTGGCTGGATGGGTTCAGTTTCACATTACATTTGAACGAACTGCATGCCTACCTTTTCTTAATAGATCACGGCACCTTTGGGGTTCTTCATAATAAGGCATGTAATAATTTGAATACCTATTCAAATTATTACACGGTGATAAAAATCATTAGGATATTTTTTATTGCATCAACCAATTCGGGGCCTTTAAGGTCACATTTTGTCTACTATTCTACAAATTTATCCATCTCTACTGTTATTCTTAGGGTAAAACATTGAAAAGTTCAACTACAAGCTCATTCTCACTTTATTGACACGTGGCAAACCAAAAACAAGCGGGCATCTCGCTTGTTTTTGCCCAGAACGTGCAAGTTGCGGAATGAGCTACCTTCTGAGGTGTTCCCTTGCGCTATGACATGGGGTTCTTCAAGAAGCAGGTATTTAGGGTTCTCAAAGGTTGGCAACGCATAAGTGGCTCCTCTGATGTTGCTTATGTCCATGGGCGATGACTGTTTCCCATCAGGCGGCTCGTCTGCTCGTTTGCTTCCTATTACATATATATAAAAAAACCGCATCATTTCCATTTTCACCACTTAGATGGTTAGCAGTCCTCAACTGTGCGTTTCTCCAGAAACTTCCTGCCTTTCACAGCTAAACTGTAGATGTAAAATAAACTGTCGCCCACGGTATTTCCGTATCAATACGCCCTTCAAACACTTAAGAAGCGTACTCCTATCTTAAAGGCCGCGGCAACACTTGCAATCCCTCTGGTATCCATGGGCAACGGTTGCTTACCACCAGGCGATTCGTCTGCTCATTTGCGTCTTACAAAAAACTTACACAGAGGATCTAGGATTTTTCACACTTGAAACGTTCTCCGTCCGTCACAGCTCTCCGTCACCGTTCAAGCGCCCTATTTCTAACACTATATTATTCATAACTTTGAAGCCTTGCTAAGCATACCCGTCGGCGGAATCCGGCTCTTACTTAGCTTTAAAGTAACGAAATGAGGCAAATTGTGGTAATTGATCTTACAGTACAAGATAATAATATAACACTGAATATACGCGTTGTTAACGTTATACGATTTAGAGCCAGAGGCGCAGCATTGCAAATGCAAGGTAATTTTGCATGCGGTGCCTACACGATACACTTACCGGTCAATTCAAACAACGTGATAATTACTAGATACAAGAACAATAGGAGATATAATAGATACGTCATAATTTAGTTCTCAACTAGTTATCTTTTGCAGTTCGATTCGAGAAACTAATTGTCATTTCACGCTACAATTATTGTGACGTTTTGGGATAATCATTAGATATCCATTGGATGTCTAAGTAATATCTTAAGCAAATCTTCAACAGATCGTTAAAGAGGACATTCGGAATCGCGAAAATGTCAAATTTGACATGAATTTCTTAAATATCTCGTTATCGTTTCTGTTTCATATCTAGTGGATATCTAGTTGATATCTAGATCATTGTTGGAATTGGCCCGTTAGAGTTTGAATCATCTGAGAATGATCTGGGCTTTAAAGTCCTTAAATGTGACAATTTAATTCATTTTATTTTGACTATCAAGAAGGAATAGTAAATTTTGTCCTGCTAGAACCATGGAAATTAATGAAATGATCATTTGTGAAACTAGGCATCGGATTGAAATAATCGAATATCTTCAAAATACACGAATCGTAAATATCTTGCACACTTCTCAGATCTTAGTATAAAGAATCATCTTCCTTTAAACTTTGTCTTTTACGTCGTTCTAGATCCGAGTCTGCGACATTCCCAGTCCTCATAACTCTTAAGCTTAAACTACAAAGGTTAAAGAAACCATATATTAGAAGTCTCAGTTGAAACATAAAGTAAGCTCAATGTCGCTTCAAGAGATAATTCTAAATTGTGTTGGAGCTTTTGAAGAAAAGAAGACAATACTAAGAAATTTTATTTACTTTGGCACTTACTTTTTTAAGGAATGAAATTGTGTGTGCATTTACAAAAGAGCATTTTCAAAACGAACATTTACGAACGAACCTAACTCAGAACCCAATTCAGATTAAACAATTTGTTATGGTTTTGAACTAGTTTTAATACGAGCTTGAAAATCAAAAACGCTGATTGGTGCGTGCGAAAAGAAGTGAAAATCGTGCGTGAGAAAAATGAGTATGAAATAGGTCAAAATTCTTTTCGTTGTCGTTTTTTGTCCCTAAAAATGTGACGATTCCGAGTTTTTTGTATGGGGTGAAATTTCTTTTTTATTTTTCTCCAAAGAATTATAATCTACAGCTAAAAAGACAGGCAATAGCACCCGACTTTTTTATTTATTTGACAAAAGACATAAATAGAAGCGTAACAGAGTGGTCAGAAACAAGACAACGAAAAGAATTTTGATCCATCACCGAGACGAAGTTAAGGTCCTATCAAAACCAGCACAAATTGTTAAATTTGAATCGACCACCAGACTGATTTATAAATTCATTGGCACTAAACGCAGTTGTTGCTAAGTAAATGCGATGTTAAAATTACTTGATCCCTACTAACTACATCATTAATTTAAAAGCTTCAGCTTTGCAAATCGCAATCCTTGACAAATCTTCATCTTTCGAAAATTTCGCAAATTTCGGACCCAACTGGCTCATTTCAAATTCTTATTCAATTAAAGTGATACAAAAATTACAACGGGCCCGTGAATCACTCTAAACGGCCCTGGGTATTATTTATTTATGTAAAATAGGCTTAAGCACGTACTTAAACGTTTGAACGAAAAAGGTATCCCACCAAAAACATTTTCATGTAAAATATTGCCAAGACGAAGCCATAAGGCTCGCACTGTCAAAAAGTTATCGGATCTCTTGTTCTAATTCTACAAGCCTTAACTTCACAACCTACACCTTAGTCAAAATATGCGACTTGGACGTTTCGCTACCGTCACATGGGCGTAAGGTGAAAAATTTATTCACTTTTCATTTTTTTATACAATAGTTTTATATAATGTAGGGCATCTTTTATACAATCTGCTTTTTACTGATTTCCCATACAAACTTCAACCTCTTTACTCCCCTAACGCCCTTTTCCACCCCCTTTTCACTCTTACGAGGTGTTTTTGGGGTTGAAAACGAATATAATTATATCCTTCCCCCATAACAAAAACTATCTAAATCGGTTCAGCGGTTATTAATTCCCCATACAAAATTCCACCCGCTTTTTCACCTCCTTAGGAGAAAAACTCTTTCTACATGCGTTGCCTTCGCAAGATCTTAGGAATCTCATGGCAAGACAGGGTGACAAACGAAAGGGTTTTAGAAATTGCACAGCTGCCTAGCTTAACCGCGTTTCTCAAACAGAGACGCCTGAGTTGGCTAGGGCATGTGCACAGGATGGAACCCTCTCAATTACCTCGTCGTGTTCTTCATGGTGCGGTTGCGAATGCAAAACGTAACGTTGGGAGGCCATTGCTTCGCTTTAAAGATTGCGCAAAGAGGGACATGATTGCCTTCCATATCGACCACCGAGACTGGAATGGGCTCGCAGAACAGCGGACGGAATGGCGCAAACATGTTGTGGAAGGTCGCAAGTTTTGCGATGAGACCTGGTTCGCCGCACTTGCTGACAAGAGGAAAAAACGACGACAAGGCGTCTCAGTACCGTTTTCAGCAAATCTCTCTTGTCAGGCCTGTGGTAGACCATGTCGGTCTCGCATCGGTCTATTCAGCCACCAAAAACGGTGTCTCTCCGGTGTTACACCATAAATCGTCTGCAATAGACGCAAAGGCCAATGATGATGAGTAGAAAAAAAAATCAAATTTTAGAATTTTAGTGTTGGTTGTGTATTAAAACTATCTACATACCAAATTTCAGCTTCCTAAGACTGCAGGAAGTACCCTAAGAGTTTTGATGATCATCAGTGAGTGATTGATTCAGAGACGAAATCGTTTTTTTTAGATATTAATAAAATCTAAAGTATAAACATTTTTTTTATGCTTAATAAGTCCAATATTGTCATCATATCCCGAGAATTTTATTTATCTGGTATAATTCAAACCCAAGTTATGAGGGTTCAAAAAAACTCGCGCTCTGAGAAAATGTAGGTGGTGCCCTTGCGCTTCGCTTTGCGTCTTGGCGGCGCACTATCGTGCCCCCAGATCATAATAGTTACGAACTGGTAGGTTTTGTGCTGTATTTTTTTAGGATGTGACGCAGTCTTGTACCCTTTCTGAGCGTGGAAGCTGAATGGGTGTAATAATTTCGAAGTGGTTTAGGGTAGTAATTTAGGATAAAGTGGCTACCTAACTGAAGGATATTCCGACAGGAAATTGATCTTTTATTTAGGATTCAGAACATTCTCAAACATTTACATTTGTTTTTCTGTAACACCGTCATTGTAATCCTGACAACGAGGAATGGACTAAGACCGATTCGAATGCTTCAAGAAAATAATTATACTCCCTCTATTAAAAGCCGGCAACGCACTTGCAACCCCTCTGGCATTGCAGGTGTCCATGGGTGACAGTGATTGCTTACATGTGAGTGAGATGCACGCCATTTTCAAGATCGTAACAAATTGTTAAATCACAAAATTTCATGGATGGCATTCATTACAGATGGTAAATGAATTGACGAATAAAGTGATCATGCATTTTTGCGGCTATTGTATGGCAATAAAAATTTATAAGTCTCCAAGATGATTTCATATTTCATATTTCATTTATTGCATAGTCATGATACATAAAATAAGATGTTACAAATAAAGTTAGTAAATTCATGACACCCTGTTAGGGCAAAACAACTATGTTTAACTTACTATCTAATACCTATATCTTAAAGTATTACCGCTTAGTCTTTTTAAGAGTAAACTTATGAGTTTGTTGCAACAGGAGTGTTTTTTTTAATAAATTTATGATTTTTTTTACTATTTCAAATATGGCTATATTCTGACATTAATTGGAATTTGATTAAGTTGGAATTATAAGAAGTGGCATGTATAATATTAGATTTATTAGCATTATTAATTATATGTAGCATACCTCGTGTTTGTGTTTTTGCTTGCCATCTGTTGTTAGTGAAGTAGTTAGTTGCTAAGCCAATCTTTTGTACCATATTTTATGCAAAATAAAGATATTTGATTTTTTTACACATTTGCGGCTGCTGCGTCTTCACTTCACAGTTTGGTATTTTAGCTAAGGTCTAATTAAGAATTACACTAAATGTGCGAGAAATTCTAAGCAACCTCCAAGGAACACAACAGAGATGAGCAGAGGCGTACTCGTCAGGAACAACATAAAGCATAACTTCAACTCGTTGCCGTGGAAGTTGAGCTACTAACGCGGTTTACTTCTAATGATTGCATTACGGAGGTCCTCAGGGAATCCACCTGTGCAGAGTTGTGGGTGTGGTGCGATTGTTGAGCGACAGGTGATTTACGAGTATGTAAGATACTTATAGTTATGCTAATTCTAACGCCGTTTACTTCTTATTAGCATTACGCTGCTCCTCAGGGAATCCACCTGTGCAGAGTTGTGGGTGTGGTGCGATTGTTGAGCGACAGGTGATTTACGAGTATGTAAGATACTTATAGTTATGCTAATTCTAACGCCGTTTACTTCTTATTAGCATTATGCTGCTCCTCAGGGAATCCACCTGTGCCGAGTTGTGGGTGTGTGGATGTGTGATAGGTGATTTTCGATGTTTTATATAACTATAATATAGTTATGCTAATTCTAACGCGGTTTACTTCTGATTATTGCATTACGGTGCTCCTTAGGGAATTCACCTGTGCCGAGTTGTGGGTGTGGTGCGATTATTGAGCGACGGGCGATACCTATCCTTAATTTTGAATTAGATATTCAATCCAGTGTCATCACAGGGTCATGGAGCACATAGCAAACACCTTTTTCATTCAGGGGATACAGACAGTCCCCTATGTTGAAAGCGCTGGTAGTCTAGCGGTAAGAGCGTGCGACTTTTAATCCGGAAGTCGCGGGTTCAAACCCCGGCTCGTTCCAATGAGTTTTTCGAAACTTATATACGAAATATTTCATATTTACCAGTCGCTTTTCGGTGAAGGAAAACATCGTGAGGAAAACGGACTAATCCCAATAAGGCCTAGTAAAACCCTCTGGGTTGGAATGTCGATGGCAGTCGCTTTCGTTAAAACTAGTGCCTACGCCAATTCCTGGGATTAGTTGCCAAGCGGACCCCAGGCTCCCATGAGCCGCAGCAAAATGCCGGGACAACGCGAGGACGATAATGATGATGACAGACAGTCCCCTATGTCGAGGTTGGATAGAGACGGAAGACAGCTTCTCATGTCTCTCTCTTTACAGGGCAAAACCTGTCGTATCTCCGAGATATCTCCCCGAGGTCCTACTCAACCCCCTTCACTCACCCATATGCGCCAGTCGTCGAATTGCGGAAACCTGCCCGCGCACAAGAAATGTTCATGACCTTTGGTGAGATCGATAGTAGATTGTATAACAAGACTTATATTGACCGGGATATAGACCGTGTTTACCTTTTGTATTATTTGTCCCGGTTTTGTATTATATCCCGGTCAATATAAGTCTAGTGAAACTAACCGTGAATCATTCAAAACTCTAATTGTATAACAAGGGCATAAAGCGATCCATTTTTATGCGAGGCAATTTATTGGTTCGAGCGCAGCGACGACCAATATAGTCGAGGATAAAAATTGTCATTTATGCCTGAGTTATACACTCTCCTTTTATAAAGAAAAAATATATACAGAAATATCCAATATTTTAGGTTATTGTATTTATTCGAGACTAAGGTAAATTGTACTCGGTAGTGTCGGGGGCGCGGGGCACGCCGGTTGGGAGCGGGAGCGCGCCGGTCGGGCGCGCCCCGGCAGGGCTGGCAATTAGTATGGCAGATTTTGGGCTTTATTGCTAAGTTAATAAGGGTCGTAATAGATGATTTTACTTTATGCTCTAGAACACAATAAGCAACTTTATGTCGTCTACGCACGGCTTAAAGTCAAACTTTACGAGCATGAGAAGTGAAAAAACATTTTGTTCAAGCCAAGTTCAACTTTTGAAGAAAAAAATCAAGTCGCTTATGACTCACGCACACTAAACCTGAGTTCATTGTCATGTTACGTGAATCTATCTGTATTCGTCAGGCCGAAGGTCCCAGACTTAAGTAAGCAGGGCGTGCCGACATTAGCTTCAACCTGAGTACCTGTGTTATAAGATAGGGAACTTAGCGTGGCGTTTTGGAGAAAATCTTCTCATATTAGACTGAACTGACTGAAGGTGGATGGACTGTGTGAGAGATGATATGAAACGAATGCGAGTGAATGATGAGATGACGGGCGAGAGAGAGGTATAGAAGAAAAAGACATGCTGCGCCGACCCCAAATAAATGGGATAAGGGCAAGCGAATGATGATGGTGAAGAAGATGATGATTAATATGGCTAATGTGGCTGTTTCTAAAACGTATAATATAGGTATTAAATACTTGTAAAATAACGCAACAAGTTAAGCTTTATAAAAAGAAGCATTATGAAAATATTATTATTTGTACAGTCGCCATCAGATATATCGGAGCGGCCAAGGCGCTCAAATATCTGAATACGCCTCTATGTTACGTGTTATTCTTAATATATATAAACGGCCTTCCAAATATAGTTAATATACACAACATCTTATTTGCAGATGACATTTCGTTACTGTTTGAAATTGATAAAGGCGAAAGTCATAACGATACAATCAAAAAATGTCTTCACGAAGTCAATAACTGGCTAGAAGTTCAAAATCTCGAAATCAATCTCAACAAAACTAAATTAATTCAATTCCATCACGGACTTAACAAACCATTAGAAATTAATATAATAATAAATAACACCAAAATTGAGGAAGAAGACACTTTTAACATGTTAGGAATATCCCTAGACAGTAACATAAACTGGAAAAAACACATAGAAATAACTAAAACCAAAATCTCAAGCTTCCTATATGCACTGTACAACCTTCGTAGGACAACAGACTTAAAAACTGCTCTATCGGCCTATCATGCATTAGCACACTCGCGGTTAAGTTACGGAATCATGCTGTGGGGCAACAGCACAGATTCCGAGGATTTATTTGTCATGCAAAAAAAATGCGTCCGAATAATGGTTGGCATTCAATGCCCTGAAAGCAGCAGACCCTATTTTGAGGAACACGGGATACTGCCATTGCCGTGCCAGTATATCCTATCATTAGCCATATATGCGTGGAAATATAAATATTTATTTAAGGAACCAAATAGTGTCCGGAGAAAATATCAGCTTGTTATCCCCCCTTCCAGAACAAAAATGCTATCCAATAGCCCACAATATACAGCAATCCGGGTATACAATAAACTGCCAAACAAAATCAAGTCGCACAATAATTATAAATTATTTTATAAGGCAATCAAGGAATTTTTGTTACACAAATGCTATTATTCTTTAAATGATTTCTTAAATGATAATTTGGAATAAATTGAATTTCATAATAATAATGTAAAAATTTGTAATTGTAAAAATATTAATATTGGGATAATTTTATGATAAATTATAATTTAATATAATTTAAGCTGGTGAATAATGTATAGCTGTTAAAATATAATTTAGACTAAGTATTATTTAAGTAATTATGTTGCTATGCCCTAACGGGTGCATGTTGTAACCTAAGATATAAATAAGACCTAATGTAAACACATGTATGCAATAAATGATATGACTATGACTATGACTATTGTCAAGGCGCTAGGTGCGTGTTCAGATATTTTTGAGCACCTCGGCCGCTCCGATATATCTGATGGCGACTGTACCTATTGCATAAAATCTATGGAAACTGATCATTTTCGCAACGTCGTCAAAATCTATGAAAAACTGATTATTTTCGCAAAGTTGCGAAAATGATCAGTAGTACGTAGTATATCTGTATATATTTATGATAAATACTTAAATCTTTCAATTTTCATGTCAAAATGTAAAAAATCATGCCGTTTTAAAATGTGAGCGTAACTGCGAATGCATGGGGGCTTTTTGGCGGTGGGTTCATGTAACTACTAAGTTTACTTCTTACTATCACTGCCAAATAAGTCACGACACAAACATCCTTCAAAGGCTTACCCTCCATATGACGTCATACATTTCTCCGTAAAGCAAATTCGGTTAAAAAGCCATAAACAAGTTTCCCTATCGCCGAGTGACGTCACAGGATTGCTCATCCGCCATTCTGTTTCAGGCGTGTTTCAGATTTGTGAGCGATGCGTCATTTCAGGTTTGGAAGGTCAAACGTAGTTTTTACCATTCTGGGTTAAAATATGTTCTATGTAGGTATAATATACGCCAGGATGATGAAGTGTAGGCAATGTACGATTTTCAGCGATCTACACGATGTTTGAGGTTCCCTGAGGTTCTCTAAGTATCTACCTATCGTCGGCTTAGTAGGGGATTTCGCTCTCTCAGATTTTGAATAAAATTATATCAATCAACTAAAAGAAGTTGTACAAAATCACTTTTTTTAATTTCTTCTGCTTCATTAAACTTTCTTTCTCATTTATTTTATTCTGTTTTTGAGTTAATCTAAATAGAAAGACGTGTTTGTTTATAAAGTTAGGCTGAGTGCTTCATTACAATAATATTCATAATTAGAAACTTTCAAATGTCAAAATATTGAGACAACTCATTGTGGATTCAAAGTGGGAGCGCCAAGATTCAGGACTCGCCAAGTTCGACCGGGCGATTTAGCATATCTCCCGGCTGCTTAATGTACGTGACATCTATTGAATGTCTTTATTGAAATATGAACTTTATTGTGAACTAAGCAAAGTTCCTTTTTCAATGACGTAACGTGTGAGTTAAGAGATATTGAGGTAAAGACACTCAAGGTTAACGCGCCTCCAGACTCTAATATAAAAATAAACTTGCATGTCACAGGGTTACTAATATTAAAGTTTGCGTTTCTTATAAAAAATTATAAAAATATTTTTAAACAGAAACATTTAAAAAAATGTGCTTGTAACTAAGTAAAATTTTTGAACAGTTACGAGTTAAAACTTACATGTATAACACTCTAAACTATCATGGACTAAACATGGACCTATGTTTTAACTTTACCATAAAATAATCAAGCTACTAACTTTACTGGGAACCAAACAAAATATCATAAATACAAAAATATACCCTTTTTATCGAATAATGCTATTTGGAATAGGTATACTGCTTAATAGATTCTGGGTGTTTATAAAAACTTTTTCCTTAAATCTTCTTTTTAAAGCGATATTTCTAAAAACCGATCACGCACTTTATTTATTGATGAATAAAAATAACTTAACCCTCGCAAACATAACGGCAAGACTGTCGCAAGTAATATGCCATACAAAATATATGCGCCAAAGAGCGATAAAACTTATTCTTTGGCATAACTTGGCCACGTTTTTAAAAGCCATTTAAAGCATGGACACAGCGACAAGCTCGGAACTAATGTACTAAGCCACTGAGAAGTTTTAACGACCTTTACTTACAGCTAATGTTCCTTACAGAATGTACTGGGAAATGTACAGCCAGCATACCTCTCTGCTATCGGGAAAGTTGGGGAATACTTTCATTTATTCAACTTTATTTTAGGTGGAGTGCATTTGGCTTGAGATGGCAAGTTTGGTTCACTTGGATTTTGGAAGTTTTTATATTTTATTTGAGAACTTTTACAAGGCTTTGTTTGAATTCTGATTACAGGTTACATCAATCTGGAATATATTTAAGTTGCAGTAATTAAAATCCTGGAAAGGGCATATATTTTTGTAGTCATCACAAATGTTCCTTAGTTATGGACATTTGTATTGTATTTAAGTACTTATCTTTAAAAATCTATTATAGATATCATCGTCTATGTAGTACCCACAACACAAGCCTTATTGAACTTACTGCGGAGCTAGGTCGATATATGTAAGATTATCCCATAATATTAATAATTAATGTCATTAACGGGTGTAACGCGATTAACTTTCATTTTTTTTACCTTTTTCCGACGTTTCAGCTAGGTTTGGGACGTTAGTCTTTCGTGACCACAGCTAGTGCAACCTAGCTGAAACGTCGGAAAAAAGGTAAAATAATGAAAAAAACTTAAACTAGAACTTTTGTATTGTATTGTTGTATTGCTATTTTCTGTACTATCATGTTTTGGCAATAAAGTGATTTGAATTTTTGAATTTTTTTGAATTTTGAAATTTAATCTCCTTAGATTCGTTAATGACATTAATTATGTGTACAAAACGCGAGAGTTTAAAGTGTTATATCCCATAGTATTTTTTGTAAGGAAGACCAAAACGAAGATGGCGGAACGACTTTGATACATATTGTAAAGAATGGCGGGAGTATGTGCATTGGATTGGTAGAAAAGAGAAGAGGTCTTTGCCCAGCAGTGGGACATTAATAGGCTACAAAAAAAGTATGTTAAATGTATCTAAAACATGTAAAATTTTAAAATAAAACATTTAAAATCATGAGGCTGAACAATTGTAGCGGCAATTAACATTTGACCGACTTAAACAAACTTAAAACCTATATGAAACCACTATAGATATTCAAGTCTCTGAAATCGAATCACTAGTTTCTTAATTTTCACGAGCCGATTTGAGTGTGTTATTTAATGGAGTGTTGTTTGAGATGGTTCTTAGAAAGATTTGAAGTCAGTAGATGGCGCTGTCTTAATTTCGCCGGGGGTTTTTAATAATAAAGGTTCTTAACCATTGAAATTTTCCATTACGTTTGAAACGGTCGAGCCGTCAGTCCCTTCAATAACATGCAATAACAAGGCGTCCTTGAATCCTAAGTAATTGGCTGCCTTTGCCTATGAGTCACACATCTCGTAGTGATTCATGCAAAGTGATTGCTTCTTGACCAATATAGGCGGTGAACTATTAAGGTCGGTTCTAAAGATTCCATACTTAGAGAAAGTATTATATTAACTTAACTAACTTAGCGGTTTCACTTACGTATTTTACTAAAACCGCTAAGTTAGTTAAGTTAATATGTTTCACGATAGTTTAAATTCGATTAAGTATTATGCCCAAGTAGCAAAGTGACATCAGCGACGTCGTAATGACGTCGCTGTCGTCATAATGACGTATAAATGCTACCTGGGTATTGATCGATGTTGTTACAAAATGTGGTGTAGCTTTTTATTTAGCAAACTTTTTAATTAAATTATACTTCGTAACTTGTATCAGATAGGTATTATTGCAGAAAAGACATAAGACTAGACTTTCTACTTTTAATTTTTAAACTCATCAATATTATTAATACATTTGTTGTATTGCGGTATAAAATCAAACTTTATCCGTAAATCATCAACTAAAAGTAATTTAAGTAATTATGTGAACAGTCTGCTGACTGTTAAAATAGTAGCGGAAAGTAACTATGACGTGTGTAAAGTATCTACCACCCTTTTATAGTTTTACAAAATCATGTATAGCTGTGAAATACGCGTGTTTTCTAAGCAAATTGTTTTAGATATCTCTTTATTACACTATGTACAGCTTTTTACTACAGGAATTCGATTCTAATTTTAAAATTTGTTACGGTTTCGAATTGGTTTTGACACGACCTATCGTCTTAGCGATCGCGCAACTCACGCATGACTTTCACTTCATTTCGCATGCACCAATAATTGTGAGCAATCATCAACGTCATATCAAAAACCGTAACGATATATTAAATTTGAATCGGGCTCCAGTCAAAAATCCCAAAATTCTGATTATTGTCCCCAGTCTTCAGTCTATCAGCACAAATTCAAAATTAACTGATCCAGCCACTTTTCCATCGCTTCACTTTTTCATTCGTCAAACCAACCCACCGTGAAACTACCTGACTCTAATTTCAGCCCGGGATTTGCATAAGGACTATCGAAGTCCCTAAGCCTCAAGATGGGGAGATTATAAAACGCTGAGACTGTCTGTTTTAATTTTATCTGGAGTATCCTTGGCTATTGTGTCTTACTCAGTGACGGGAAAGTGCAATTTTACAACAAAAAAAAGTTGAGGTGTTGAATATAGTTTTGATTGAGGCTTAAATCGAGTTTGTGCGGCATTTTTTTCTTTACTTAGATATCGTGGTTATTAATTAAGGTTTTTTAGTCGAAATGCTGACTCAGTCAATTTTGTGACATCGCTCTTATACATCCGACTGGCGACGCCAAAAGGAGGCGTAATGATGAATTATGATTTTAACATTTAATGCGTATGAGTATTCCGAGTTTTCTCACTTTTTATGTCGGGTATTCTAAAGTTCTATCGAAATTAACTGAGCTGAATTGACGAGTGCGCTGTCA
Organism: Cydia strobilella; assembly: GCF_947568885.1. Taxonomy (NCBI): domain Eukaryota; kingdom Metazoa; phylum Arthropoda; class Insecta; order Lepidoptera; family Tortricidae; genus Cydia; species Cydia strobilella. The sequence goes on from NC_086041.1 coordinate 35,958,770, forward strand.
ATTTATTATACCTATACATATTATTAGCTTCTGTCCTCGGCTTTGTCTGCGTGCGTTAATGATGATGATTGAAAAAACTTTTGTATATCTTTTTCCAGGCCTCAAACTATAGTATCTCCAAATAGAATTTCATATAAATCGGTTCAGCGATTTAAGGGTGAAGAGGTAACAGTCAGACAGAAAGTTATTTTTGCTTTTAAAATATTAATGTTGTTGCTTAGTTCGCTATGTTAATTATAATGTATCTAAATTTGTTTTAATTATGCACAATAAAGAATATATTATTATTATTCTCTTTATTTATTCATTTTCTTATGTTAGGTTTTTTATAATATGGATATAAAAGTAAAATATAAAAACACTTACAAAACAATACAAAATACATATAAACAAATTATATAAAACCTAACCTAGGGTGCCGCCAGCAGCGGGGCAGGGCCCAAGCTGCCGGTGGTCAGGGCCGCAGAGAGAGGAACCGGCGGACTATCCGCGCCGTGTCCAAGATCACCGCCTTCTGCATCTGACCCTTGATCCAACCACCCAGCGAGAGTCTCTCTAGGTGTTGGTCGAGACTCTTCGCAATGAGACCGTTCGCTGACACGACTATAGGAACAATGATCGTCGAGTCAACATTCCACATGGCGGTTATCTCGTGAGCCAAGTCTAGGTACTTGCTGGACTTGTCCTTCTCGGCCTTCACGAGATTCTCATCATGGGGGATGGTGACGTCGACGAGCACTGCCCGGCGCTGCGTTCGATCTATCAGCACGATGTCAGGCTTATTGGCTACAATAGTCCTGTCAGTGATGATAGACCGATCCCAATAGAGCGTGGCACGACCATTCTCGAGAACTGGCACAGGCAAATACTTGTAGTACGGTACTTCGCGGTCCACAAGGCCATATAGAAGAGCAAGCTGCTGGTGAATAATCCTGGCTACGAGATTATGTCTGTGCAAGTACTCGCCGTTAGCAAGATGAGAACAACCGGAAATGATATGCCTGAGTGACTCTCCGGGACGGCGGCATGCCCGACAAATGTCGACCGTACCGTCCTTCAGGATATACTTCCGATAGTTGTTCGTCATCATAACTTCGTCCGCAATTGCACAGGCAAAACCCTCGGTTTCTCCGAAGAGGTCCCCGAATCGTAACCAGTTCACCGACGCGAGCAGGTCTACATCGGGTCCCGTGAGGGCCTTGTAGAACCGCCCGTGTAGCTGCTTATCCTTCCATACCGCCCTGCGGTCCGCAGTACTTTGTACCACAGGTTTGTGCCAGTTCTCGTTTGCCAAGGAGAGCGGCGTGAGTTTCCTGTCTACTGCCACCACGTCACAATGTATCCCACACTCGTTGTTAAGGAAATAATTCCTGAGATTGCACACCTCGCGGTTGTGGAGATCTTTGGCGTTTAGGAAGCCTCGGCCTCCACACTTCCGTGGGATGTACAATCTCATAACTGACGAGCGTGGGTGTAACATACGGTGTGCGGTGAGCAGTAGCCGGACCCTCCGATCCAGGGCATCCAGCTCGGTCTGAGTCCACCTTAGTATGCCAAAGGAGTATATGAGTAGGGGCATTACCCAGGCGTTGAAGGCGCGTACTTTGTTGCCTCCTGACAAAAGACTGTTAAGGACTTTTGTGAGCCGACTGAAAAAGCGCTCCTTCACCGTCCGTCTAATACCCTCATCCTCAATACCTAACGACTGTGACATACCAAGGTATTTATAGGTTTCTGATTCAGAGATAGATCTGAAAGACATAGTCTCAGAAAGTTGTAAATTTATTGAACTTACAACCTTCCCCCGCTGTACATGCATAACCGCACACTTATCGACACCAAACTCCATTCTGATGGCGGTACTGAAAACTTCTGTGGTTTTCAGTAGCACCATCAAGTCTTGGTTATTTGGCGCAAATAGTTTGAGGTCATCCATGTACAGAAGGTGAGAAATGACTTCACCCTCTCTCCGAAGCCGGCAACCTAACCCTGAATCCTTCAGCAGGGTGCTGAGGGGATTCAGAGCTAGGCAGAACCACAGGGGACTCAGACTGTCACCCTGAAATATTCCTCGCTCGATCCTTATAAAGTCCTGCGGGCCAGGGCGGTCATCTCCACCTCCTGGTTGACGAAGGACTGTGATCCACTGCCTCATACATGCACTTAGGAAGGATATTAAAGCTGCATCAAGTTTATACAGCTCCAATACCCTTCTCAGCCATGAGTGAGGCACCGAATCATAGGCCTTCTTATAGTCAATCCAGGCGGCCGAGAGGTCCCCCCGTTCCGACGAACTTGTTGGCATATGGTCATGTCTATGAGGAGGAGCTCTTTAGTACCACAGGACCCAACCCTACATCCATTTTGAGCGGAGGCCAAAATATTGTTTGCGACAATATGCGCGTTGATTTTTGCTCTCAAAATGGATGTAAGGAGCTTGTAGAGTGTAGGCAAGCATGTGATGGGTCTGTAGTTCTTCGCTTCCGTGGTACTACCGGACTTGTAGAGCAGGAAGGTGACACCAGTTGTTAAGGAAGGTGGGAGAGAACCAAGCTCGAGGGCTTGTTGAAATTGTGCTGCCAAGCAGGAGTGCGAGCATCGGAACCATGTGTCTGTTATTATTATTATTATTAATTAGAGACAGGTCATGGTCCAGGTGATATTGCCTTCAAACCAATTGTAGGATCTTTGTCATACAACAATATTCGCGTTATTAATACTGCCAACAAACTGTTTCACTGTTTGGCAAAACATTATAGATTAAGGTACTTATAATGTTGTAATTCTTGTTATAGTTTGTCAAAGGACTATCTCATTTCAATTATAGACAGAGAGACTCATACTATCTTTGTCTTACACTAGCACCCAAAAGAAAAGGATGAGTATAGTTTTTTTTTGTTCTTAGTTTTATATATTTTCCATAAAAGAAATACGGCAAATCCAACAAGCCCTTGATAACCGTTTGTCGATATCCGTCATTTTGACATTCGTTTTTCTTAGAAAGGGCCCAAACATAATAAAGGTTTGCTATATTTTATGAATAAGGGTGTAAGTTTTGCTTCTTAGTAAATAGTTTGAAAGTCTATTCTTAAAACCGGAAACTAGCGTCATTTAAAATGTTTTAGATGTACGTACACACTCGCCATCTGTTATTTCATGATGGTATACGCTGTTGGATGTAGGTCGAGTGTAACCAAAATAAAATAAATGTATTTCGTGGTGCGGTTAATGGATATAAGCATTGCGTTACGTGTGGATTGGATTCATTTTTAAGGGCTAACTGATTATTAATAATAAAACGGGACATAATCGCGGATTAAAAAAATTACCTCCGACGTTTCGAGGACGGCATGGTTTGTCCCCGTGGTCTCGGAGAAGGGTTAACTTCCCAGGTAGCAAAATGACGTCAGGGACGTCATAATGACGGCATTATTACGTCATAATGACGTCGCCGACGTCATAATGACGTATAAATGCTACTGGGGTTATACCTGAGTCATATCAGACACATTTCAAATTATTATATTACGTAAATGTTTTGTTTTATGTTTTAACTAGTCACACTTTTATAAATTATAGTATAAAACAAAGTCGCTTCCTGCTGTCTGTCTGTCCCTATGTATGCTTAGATCTGTAAAACTACGCAACGGATTTTGATGCGGTTCTTTTTAGTAGAAGTGATTCAAGAGGAAGGTTTATATCAGCATTGCACCCGTGCGGTCGCTAGTATCATATGTGGTATTTTCTATAAAAAGGGACCTTATTGTCGACGGCGCTGACGTCATTATAAACGATGCTCCGATATAAATACAATGCCGCGCGACGCTGAACGGCGTAAGCGCCATCGACAATAAGGTCCCTTTTTATAGAAAATGCCCCATTTAAGAAAAAAAAAGTGCCCAAGTGGCGGAGGCCGGATTGAAATCGGCATCTTCTTATGCGGCTAGCGCCCTGAACCTCTAGGCTACCCGGCCACGGTTGTGACAGTCCCAATTTCTTGAGTATATGCAAAATAACCGTCCGCTAGCTGGCACGGTACGGAGCGGGTAAACGGGTTAACAAAAAATATTCTCATGGTTTAATTACTGGATTACCGCACCTAAAGTAATTTCAAGATTAGTAGACAAGATGGCGCTGGTCGCTGCTGCAAAGGCTGTGTCGTACGGCTGCGATCGTGACCCGCAAAATGGTCTCGCCGGAAGATCAGCGCTGACTTTCGGGTTAGTATTATGCTGAGCCGAGACCATTTCGTGGTAAACTTTAACTTACCTAAATAAATGTTTGTAGTTTTTAGTTACACTTTTGTATGTCATTTTAGTTTTAAGTTTATCACGTATAACACATTTGATTCTGATTCTAATTAAACTTTTTTTTGCGTTCCCCTAAATTTGTTCATGAGTGACGCCACGTCTGTAATTTTCTGTACAAAAAAGTCGAAAACCTCAAATGTATAGGTAACGTAAAAATAGCCATGTCAGATAAACGTCAGTCCATACATTGTGTATGACTATTGACCGACTATTTTTGACAGATGGGAACGCCTGTTAATGGCTACTCCGTTTGGTTATATCCTCCTAGATGAGTGTAGATAGATAGATAGATAAGAACTTTATTGCAAAACATTATCGTGACAAAAAAAAATGTAATTATAATAAAACTAAAACTTAGGTCTCAGTACTATACTAAACTAATTACTAACTAACTAGTATGAGCAACGCTAACTGGCGCGGACGCGTGCGTCGGATTTTATAGTTAACGCTATCTCTACTGAGCTCGTTCACTTACCTGTACTAACAATGGCATTCTGTTAAACAAAAGCCATTATTTCTTTTGTGTGAGCGCGTGGCCTTTGTGCCTGAGCACGTGGCCATTGTGTGTGAGCCTCAGGCACAAAGGCCACTTGCTCACACAAAAGAAATAATGGCTTTTGTTTAACAGAATGCCATTGTTAGTACAGGTAAGTGAACGAGCTCAGTAGAGATAGCGTTATCTATACCTACAACGGCACGCGCGTGCGTGCGCCCGCTCCGCGGACTCGCGCCAGCTAACGATGCCCTAAGTCGTAGAAAATCGTCTAGTCATTCCAATTCTAATGACTAAAACCGCTAAAACCTTTTAAGTCGAACGTGACCACGCGACTAAATTGCAGTCAAATCGATTACTTCAATTGTCAGTATAATTCCCATTTAACCGACGTAGCGATTAAAAGAGTAAAAACCTATTTAAGTCCTTAGTACGCGAAATTCGATTATCGGTTGGCGGGGCTGATGAGTTAACTTTTTATAGACTTTTTGACCTTTTTGTGCTAAATGTACCAATAGGGTATTTAGGTGAATCCCGTTTTCTTGTCAATCGTCACGTTACGTTCCTCTGGGTTCTGGTAAAAATACATTTTTTGGTAGTTATCAATCAGCCGTTTTCATAATGGGTCATCCACTGAGCACTTATGCTTCTAATGCATGCCATATCGTCGCTACACTTACTCAACCTCATATCTGCAACAATCCTTTGATGGAAATGTCGCTTTTCTTTCATTCGGAATACGGGTGTTTTTGTCATCCAATGACTGTTGCAGATACGAGGTTGAGTAAGTATAGCGGCGATATTATATTATGCTTCTTTGCCATTATAATGTTTTCACCCGAATTACCTTCTAAAGCTACTCTTATAATTAAAAATATATAATACCAAACTCACGAACGCACTAAATATCTCACATATCCCACTTTTCCTCATGTGACTCATCTCAACTCAAGTAGCAAAGTGAAGTCAGCGACGTCATAATGACGTAATTATGGCGTCATAATGACGTCGCTGACGTCATAATGACGTATAAATGCTGTTAGGGAAATATGGTCAATACAGGTAAAATAGCCATACGGATAAGTGTGGCTGGCCTTCCATTTTGGGGCCCGCCATTTGGGGGCCACAGTGCCACTTGCGTTTAGTGGCTTTATGAACTCGTAATAAACAAGCAGTTCCAGGCAGCAAAGTGACGTCAGTGACGTCATAATGACTTTATTTACACGTAATAATGACGTAACGGACGTCACAATGACGTATAAATGCTACCTGGGTAATCAATGTACCTTTAAGCGGGCTTCAATGTGAATGCCAGTTCTCCCTATTGACCTTATCTTAGAGATCAACCCTTATCAATTGCGGTGTGCCCGATCGATGAAACCAAATCGTAATTATATGTCTGGACCGCATAAGACTCTTTAGTTTCATGCATGCGACAGGATTGGGCCCCAGAGGGACGAATCTTTACACTCCTATAGTAGTGATGTGACAATACCAAGAATAATCCTGATGTTACAATACAACACAATACAATACAATACAATACAATGCGTTTATTTTTCGAAAAGCAGGTAGTGTTACAAACAGGTGTTACATACATATAATTAAGTGCTCTACTTTTGGCCATATGAGTCATACAAATATTTAACGTGAGTGGCGGTGAAGCTTATGAGATTCAAATTAATTGTCATCTTCATAATAATAAAATAATAATAGCGAAGAGTCTCGACCAACATCTAAAGAGTCTCGCTAGGTGGCTGGATCAAGGGTCAGATGCAGAAGGCGGTGATCTTGAACACGGCGCGGATAGTCCGCCGGTTCCTCTCTGCCCACCGGCAGCTCATCAAAAAGTTCTCTGTCATTTAAATATTCGTTTATGTCATACTAACACTTGGTTTTCAATAAAGTTTTTATAGTATTGCGGAATCTGTTTATTGGTAAAATTTGTATCGATTCTGGCAGTTTGTTAAAAAAAATTAATTTACTAAAAAACAAAAAAAAATCTTTCAAAAAGTGATTTATACGGCGCCAAACAAGCTTACAGTCAGATTCTTGCTAAGCGGATACTATATTAGGCAGCCTCGTGAGACATATTTCAAAATATTTATCAGTACGGTGGGGATGGATTCCCAAAGAATCCGAAACATGTCGCCAAAAGCGACTAAAAATAATAGTAAAAACCGTACTGATAAATATTTTCAGGGGTGTCATTTAAAAGTGTTTGATCCTTTTATGACTTAATATTAACCTGCTAACACGGTTAATCATTGTGTATTTAAAGAATAGGCAACGCACTTGTGACACCATCGGAGCTACAAGCGTCTCTTACCAACCCTTATCCACCAATAAGTAAAGTCAAATGGTAATTCTAATTCCGGAGCTCATAAAACTCTTTAGTTACATTCATTCCATAGGATTGGGCCCCAGAGCGACGGATCTGTACACTCCTATTAGTGATGTGACAATACATAGAATATTCCTCAGGTTCGAGTATTGGTAGGAATGTTCCTCGGAATATTTTTGTTCTATGCGATTTTGAATTTATATAGGAAAACGATACGGACCCCAGAAGATGCTTTAGTTACATTCATGTAATAGGATTGGGCCCCAGAGCGCCGGATCTGTACACTCTTAGTAGTGATGTGACGATACATAGAATATTCCTCAGGTTCGAGTATTGGTAGGAATGTTCCTCGGAATATTAAATTTTTGTTCTATGCGAATTTAAATTTATATAGAAAAACTGTTCATGTGATAGGATTGGGCCCCAGAGCGACGGATCTGTACACTCTTAATAGTGATGTGACGATACATAGAATATTCCTCAGGTTCGAGTATTGGTAGGAATGTTCCTCAGAAAATATTTGTTCTATGCGGTTTTGAATTTATATAATAAAACGATTTTGGACCGCAGAAGATGCTTTAGTTACATTCATGTGATAGGATTGGGCCCCAGAGCGCCGGATCTGTACACTCTTAGTAGTGATGTGACGATACATAGAATATTCCTCAGGTTCGAGTATTGGTAGGAATGTTCCTCGGAATATTAAATTTTTGTTCTATGCGAATTTAAATTTATATAGAAAAACTGTTCATGTGATAGGATTGGGCCCCAGAGCGACGGATCTGTACACTCTTAATAGTGATGTGACGATACATAGAATATTCCTCAGGTTCGAGTATTGGTAGGAATGTTCCTCAGAAAATATTTGTTCTATGCGGTTTTGAATTTATATAATAAAACGATTTTGGACCGCAGAAGATGCTTTAGTTACATTTATGTGATAGGATTGGGCCCCAGAGCGCCGGATCTGTACACTCTTAGTAGTGATGTGACGATACATAGAATATTCCTCAGGTTCGAGTATTGGTAGGAATGTTCCTCGGAATATTAAATTTTTGTTCTATGCGAATTTAAATTTATATAGAAAAACTGTTCATGTGATAGGATTGGGCCCCAGAGCGACGGATCTGTACACTCTTAATAGTGATGTGACGATACATAGAATATTCCTCAGGTTCGAGTATTGGTAGGAATGTTCCTCAGAAAATATTTGTTCTATGCGGTTTTGAATTTATATAATAAAACGATTTTGGACCGCAGAAGATGCTTTAGTTACATTCATGTGATAGGATTGGGCCCCAGAGCGACGGATCTGTACACTCTTAGTAGTGATGTGACGATACATAGAATATTCCTCAGGTTCGAGTATTGGTAGGAATGTTCCTCGGAATATTTTTGTTCTATGCGGTTTTGAATTTATATAAAAAAATGATTTTGGACCGCAGATGATGCTTTAGTTACATTCATCTGATAGGATTGGGCCCCAGAGCTACGGATCTTTACACTCCTAGTAGTGATAGGACGATACATAGAATATTCCTCAGGTTCGAGTATTGATAGAAATGTTACTCGCAATCTTTTTAAAAACCAACAAAAATAGACGGACTTATAAAAATACTTAACAAAAATGTTACAAATATTGCATAGTTTTATTCAGCACAAAGATAGATATAACTCCGTAATAGATGGATACAGTCTAAGGAAAAAACGTGCCTCGAAAATCACGAAAATTTGATTCTCGATCAGATGGCGCCACTAGTTTTGGCCTACTCTCGTATAGAGGGCGTTGACGGTTTCGTTTGTTATTTATAATTTTAACGCAAATCAGTGAAAGAACATGGGTCAAAATCATATAAAAATAATTGATGCAAATAAAAAAATCATTTATCCATTTTAAGTTATTTTTATTAATCTTCATTTTTAGTTTTAAAGTATGTCGATAGATGACAGTGAATTTACAGAGTTTACAAATTTTACTATGACAGTACCGCTCTATCTTATTATATCCTCTTTGTTCAGCATTTGGAAATCTCAAATTATTAGCAAAAATATAGATAATACTTGGTAAAAGAAATGAATTAGAAGAACCAAAAAAAATACAGTCATGAAAATAAAACAACAGTTGTAATTATTAAAAAAAATATCTTCCCATTTAACGAATTTCCCAAAAATATTCCTAGCAATTTGTGATCCTCGGCGCATCACTATTTCCGAGCTACAATACGGTTGTCTGTCCTTGTTTTACTTGCCTGCATAGAGTAACTTATACTAGAGCGGTACTGTCATAGTAAATTTTGTAACCCCAGTAAATTCACTGCCATCTGTCGACACACTTTAAAACTAAAAATGAAGATTTATAAAAATACGATAAAATGTATTTAAATATGGATAAATGATTTTTTTTATTTGCATTAATTATTTTTATGATTTTGACCCATGTTCTTTCACTGATATGCGTTAAAATTGTTAAATAACAAACGAAACCATCAACGCCATCTATACGACTATAGGCCAAAGCTAGTAGCGCCCTCTGAACGAGAATCAAATTTTCTTGATTTTCGAGGCACGTTTTTTCCTTAGACTGTATCCATCTATTACGGAGTTATATCTATCTTTGCTTGCCTGCAATACCCGATAGTGTTCGGACAAAATAAAATAAGATCCGCTTATCCTTTACTTCTGCCCTGTGCTTTTGTGTACGGAGACTTCATTGGGATTCAGAGCTTCAGGTCGGTTCAATGTAAAATGGATATAGACTTAGGAAGCTAGGTTTCCTAACAAGATTATATAGACGCTGGTTAAATTTAAATAGGAGTATAGGTGCACCCACAATTCAATAAACTTTTGTAAAGCAACACTGTGCAACACTATAGGTAGATTAGTAGATTGTGTCACAAGGGAGCAAAATGACATATTTACGGCGAGGGCGTATATTGAATCTTGAACGAAGCGAACGATTCTATAATTGAATCCTGAGCGTAGCGAGGGATTCTAAAATAGAATCCTGAGCGTAGTGAGGGATTCAAGTGTTATTTCCTAAGGTGGAAATAATTTTGCTACCATGTGACATACTGTTTTTCATATCACCTATGAGGAAATTGTTATGTTCCAGAATATTATTTAACCTAAAAAAAATTATAAGCAAAAAAAGTGCCACTTTGATCCCTCTTAGCAGGGAAGAAAAGTGCCACTTTGATCCCTCCTAGCGGGGAAGAAAAAGCCCTTTATCGAATAGGTGATGTGAAATAGTTATTTTCTTTAGTACCTTTTTTTTGTTTAATTATAAACTGATCGGCGATTGGCCCTAGTCACACCTGATGGAAAGTGAAGACAGGGCCTAAGATGGAGCTCACCGGTTCAGTAACAGCCTATTCACTCTTGTTTTAAAGAGACCGAGGTCATATTGATCAGGGAATACAGATGGCGGGAGCGCATTCCATTCCTTAGCCGTCCGTACCAAAAATCGTCCGAACGAATGGAATGTGGACCACGAACGGGTGCATTCGCTCCCCGCGCCTGGATGTCCGATGATGGAAAGGTGAAGGTGGGATCAGGTCGTGCATTCCTGTGCGCACTCCCCGAAATGTATCCGATAGAACACCGATAGGCAAGCGACTCGACGGCGATGCTCAAGGCTCTGTATCCTTGACTTGACAGATGGGTCATCGCCAAAGAGTCTATGAGCCCGGCGCTCGACTGAGTCCAGGGCTCTACCTATTAAAATTTAAAACACACGCATGTCCTATCAAAAGATATTCCCAAAAGAATTTTAAAATTACTTTCCGTCGCATGAACGAAATTCTTCCGCTATCGCATTACGAAACCAAATATGAATCGTTTTGATTCAAAGAAGAAACTTTTAACATTTTGTGCCAATATTTCCGCATAAAAACTAAGTAAAACAAAGGAAAACGTGAAATCATTTTTGCAAAAAGCGAATTGAATTATTCAAGTCCGGCGTTCGTTTAAATCGCGAGCCGATAGGTGAACAAAATAAAGAGGAAAAGAGAAAATAAGAAAACAGACCAACTAATCAGCTTTCGCAAGTTAGCTTACAAACCTATTTGTCGTTATTACACTGATTTTAGGGACAGTATCGTTCGTAAATGAAGACGGATCGGCTCGCTTCTTTTTCATTATACGCGGAGTCATAATCTTTTTGATTAATACTGCAATATAAATATCCATGAAGTTTTTTGCGGGTGTGGAACGTCTGGGGGTGAGCTAGATGAATGTTCGCTGGGTGTCCTGTTTTAAAAAGCTTACGAGTAGAAATGAAATTTGAAATTTTTAAGAACCTATGTTATAAGAACCTGGCCGAGGACCGAGAAAACTGGCGCATACTCCACCGACAAGAGCCATGCTCTTAAATTATGATGATGATGTTATATTAAATGTTAGTATTATAATCAAGATACATAGTGTGACCATGACAAATTTATTACTAATAAAGGTATGGGCAAGGTAGTTGATAAATACCAGGAAACAAGAAATGACTACTTTTGAGAACAAATATAAGAAGTTCGTTTGCACAAATAGGTCACTGTTGTGTGTTGTACATAATTCCGGCTTGCGGGTTGCTACACCGAGTAAGGCGCTGTGTGTGTCGCGCCTGCATTACACCGCCACGGCTGCTGAAGTGGTGGAGTATGTACACCAGAAGACCGGCTACACTCTGGGTATTCCAGCTTCTATCGCGCCACTACGTGCACTTCAACTCTTTGAACGTGCCACGACCGCTGCAGGGGACCATCGAGTGCGCCAACTTCTGGCCGAAGGGTGTCGTGTTTCGGAGGTTCTGGGACAAACTGCCGAATCCGACACAAGACCAGATCAACGGAGCCACGCCGTTTTGTCGCCTAAATAGTGTTTAGTTTTTAGGTTTATAAAATGCATATATATGTTATCTGTAAGGTATTTGTAATATGGGCCTTGTTGCCTGATTTAAATTTTTAAATAAATAAATAACTCAAGTACCTACACAGTCAAGAAATTCGACACATGCCGCCGTTGCCCAGCTAAGTGAGTCTAGGCATCTAACGCAAACGTAGAGGACGATGGTTCAATTCTAGTCCCGGGCACTGGAAGCCTTGGTAACTTTTGCTTTCGTGTACATATGACATCTATTCCAGTTTATTATCTATACAATGAAGGTCTAATTTATCAAAAACATAATTGAAGGGAGAGTTGAGGCAAGGAGACGAATGGGGAGACCAAGAAGAACGTATATAGATCAAGTAAAGGAAAACTCAACGTTTTGTCGTATCAGGCTGTCAAGGAAAAGGCAGAGGACCGACATACATGGAACTCTTAAATATATGATGATGAAGGTCTAATGCAACCTTGTTATATTTAAACGATAGAAATATTAGTTACTTTGTGAATTTAAATTTCATACCAATATCCGTTGGCTGAAAGTGGGTCGATGATGCTTCCACACAAAGCTGTAGCAGGTCAGCCAATTTACATTTTAAAGTTAATACTTTAAGCAACCTATTGTAATAGTAGCTCAATACATTTATGGAGAACAATATTCATAGATACCTAGTGGGCAAATAAAAACGTGAAGCGTAAATTAAGGTATTTTGAAAATAGTATTGTGCCTAATCGCACTTAAACTATCGTGAGACATATTTCAAAATATTGATCAGTACGGTTTTATACTCACTATTATTTTTAGTCGGCAAGTGTGTTGTGACGATCGCGGGGACATAGTGAGTGCAGTGTGCTTGACTTCGTTCGATACAGCCGCCCTACCAGACCTTCACTTGACGACTCCATCTGCGGACTGCCCCGCGCCCCCCGCCCCCGCCCCATCAGCGCGTGCGCAACGAGCGACGAGGCGGGCGGCGCGGGCAGTGCACGACGTACAACCGCCGCGGACACTCGTGCCTGACGATGGATTCCCAAAGAATCCGAAACATGTCGCCAAAACCGACTAAAAATAATAGTGAGTAAAAACTGTACTGATAAATATTTTGAGTATTGTGCCTATTACAAGGAGGTTGAGAGAATCCTTATATTATATAATAAGATAAAACACATTTGCGTATACATCGCTCCAGTTTTTAAGCCGATAAGTCCTCTATTAGCCAATAAAGATAGTACGGCGATATTTTACGACACTTTTATGTGTATCCCAGTTATGATATTTACTTTTCGTTTTATTACGCGTCTCGCCGAATAAGCAAATAGCAGTCCTGGGGGAGCGAAATATATATTATATTCATAGGTATTCTACGTCCGTCCCTCGGATGCGTTAATCTTTTAAGAGATGTTGCTCTAACTGGCCATCTCATGATATTTCGGGCACTTTGCAATTTCTTTTAGGTGGCTTTTTGAATATTTATGTTCTGTGTATTGATATTTGCGTGTGTTACGTAAATGTGCGTATGTTTAAGTTGCTTGCATAGATCTGGTACAACTACATGGTCAAATTCATGTAAATAAGTGGTGCCGTAGGCCAGACGGTGATAAAAATATATTTCGTTTTTAGGTTCTTGCTCCAAAATATCATTTTTAGGGTTCCGTACCCAAAGGGTAAAAACGGGACCCTATTACTAAGACTCCGCTGTCCGTCTGTCTGTCACCAGGCTGTATCTCATGAACCGCGATAGCTAGACAGTTGAAATTTTCACAGATGATGTATTTCTGTTGCAGCTATAACAACAAATACTAAAAAGTACGGAACTCTCGGTGCGCGAGTCCGACTCGCACTTGGCCGGTTTTTTTTCTGTAAATCTAGCATTTTATATAATGGTCCGATTATTTCATATGTTTAACTAAGCATATTTGTGGTTAAGAAAGAAAACTAAGCTTTAAGTAGCTTCGATTAGGCGATAACTGTGTAATAAAAAATCGACTTAATTTTTCAGCTTTTAAACATCAAGTCACATCACATTTCCTTCTTAATCTAACATGTGCAGAATCAGCTATGTTAATAACTCATAATAAACATATAAATAAAATACAACGATGAAAACGGATTATATCGCGTATATTGAATTTATAATACATCCCGACGTTTCGAACCCTTTACAGCGTTCGTGGTCAACGAGTGACTGAGGAAAAACTACAAAGTGCAAAAATACCCATACACTAAGAATAATGAACCATCATAGACTATAAACTTTAAAGCTGGTTGTACATGCAAAAACGGTTCATAAGGCTAGTTATACAATACAACTATTTTCAAGTAAAGATATATATATATATATACGCAATAAAAAAAACGCGCTATCGCGATAACCAAGGACAATATTATAAATATACAAGGTGTTTCTGGACATGGGGCTTTAAATTCAGGGCTCGATTCTACTCGCTAAACTGAGCTACTTTTATTATGGGACCAACCCCGAAATCGCGAAAAAAAAACATGGCATTTTCATACATTTTGGCTGATCAGATGTTGAAGTTTTCTATGGAAAAGCCAAAAAAATTTTCGCAATTTTAGGGTTGGTCCCATAATAAAAGTAGCTCAGTATAGCGAGTAGAATCAAGCCATGAATTTAAAGCCCCATGGTCAGAGACATACTGTATAAATAGTTATAAATTTCAAAATCGTATCTTTATCGAAGCCGTCTCGCCGCAGTCGCGGTGAACGTTTACACGAACGGCATAAACCCGGTGGCCCAATTCGCCATCGAGTGCCTTTGATGCGGCCATAAAACACTAGGCCGAATAACCGGCCAATATCAATCAGACGGGGCGCGGTTGAAGACACGAGGAACAGTCAGGCTATATATACAACTAGCTTTTGCCCGCGACTTCGTCTGCGTGGATTTAGTAACAGCAGCTTAATGTAAGTATAGCGCCTGGAAAAATCTCATAGCAATCTAAATTTGAGCATATTATGCACACAAATTAGCAGGCACTTCGTTAATTATCTCAATTCCACCCCGCTTTTTACTTTCTTAAGGGATGATTTTCGGGATAAAAACGATCCTATGTCCTTCTCAGGGACTCAACCTATCTCTATGCCAAAGTTCATCTAAATCGATTCAGCGGTTTAAGCGTGAAGAGGGAATACACAGACAGAAAGACAGACAGACAGACTTTCGCATTTATAATATTAATATGGATTTTGTTTTAACTTGTAGTAACACTAGCTTTTCTTCGCGACTTCGACTGCGTGGAATGATTATGATGATTGATAAAAACTTTTCTTTGTCGTTCTTCGTTCGTGCTTCAAAGTAGGTATCTTCATACCAAATTATATCTAATTCGGTTCAGCGGTTTAAGAGTGAATAGGTAACAGACAGACAGTTACTATTTCATTTATACTATAACAGTAGAGACGGCAATGGGGTGATTCTTATTCTTAGGTTTTTTTTTTGTTGCCTGTAAGAGTACCATTTTTTTTAATTAAGTAAACTATATCAATATACTTAGCAATTTATCTCTAGTTTTATGTCAACCTAAATGTATTGTCCTAAGAGTATTAAAAACATATAAATAAAAGTTCGAAATGTCACGGAACGTGTAGTATGACTTCCCGGATTTTGTGTTTTTGTTAAGACCTATCTTAACAAGTAGCAGATAAGTAGGTATTAGCATACCTAAGTACCTACTTACCTAATCTAGACAGATTAAGTCTCTCAATCGTCCTATGATATGTAAAGGTGACATCTACCGAAACTATTGTGTACTAGTTTAAGTGCTCAATAAGCTGTTAGCTATGTCAATGTATGTAATAGTTCCTAACCAATCCGTAGTGTCATAGTGTGGCGCTGTACTTTACTATATAAGCTTCTACATGTATGTAGACAAGCCCACTTTTTCTAACCAGCCTTCTGTAAAACATTAAATTAAGATATCAGATTCTCTGCTTTCATTTGGTCGCCATTACCTCCAACGCTGAACAGTTTTCTTTTTAATATGAAGTGATTATACAAGAATTTAATATCAAATATAGAACAGTAATCCCTGTTCTAAAACACTGTTTAAAAATTGTATAGTTATGTAACGTATTTATATCATTTTAAACAACATACATTTTGTGATCAGTTTGCGTATCACCTCCGCGCGTGGTAATACAAACATGCGGTAGAAAGTTATCTTTACTGCTGGCAGCCAACCAAAAGGAAGACCTCTTCCTCTTTGGTAAGCCCTTAAGACTTAGGAGTGTCAAGGGCCCTTTTACAAGTCAATACATACAGTATTGACAGTGATAGTTGACCTCGATGCTAAACGCGACGAGCTGAAAGCACGCCAGCCTGCTTCCATTCATTACCATTATGTGGCTGGTGTTCTCATGTGTTCTCAATGTGCACGGGGGTTCGCCTCGAAGATCGGCTACGTCAGCCATATTCGGGCGCACGAGCGCCGTGCTAACTGTAACAGTTAGCTCCTAGTTACTAGGAGTCGAAGTGGTCGCCATGGTCGAAATCGGCCGGAAGGATCATCATCATCATTCACAGTGATATCATATATATAGTGATATGAAAAATACAAAAGGTCAACCGTCATAATAACATTATATAAACCTTAAGAGTTTTGAATGATTCACGGTTAGTTTCACTACATATATATTGACCGGGATATATACCGTGAATACCGGGAATATCGGGAGCTCACAAACAATACAAAAGGTAATCACGGTCTATATCCCGGTCAATATAAGTCTAGTATATAAACCTTTCTACAAATCTGATTCTAGTAACTTTGTCTCCAATTTCCCTATCACTAAAGTACCCAGATCATGCACCGCATAAACTCTGTTAAGAAAAATGTCTTCGGTGCAATTTGGCACCGAGTCCCCAGATGGCGCGAGCGCGCAGTCTGCGAACACCTCATTTTTTGCCCGAACTTGTTTGTCACTGAAACTTTGCGGGTTCCGGTTTATTTCTGTGGTTCGATTCATAACTGATGAAATACTTTGTGGTTAAAATTATTGGTGTAACATTTATTTTGTTAAGTGCAGTTTAATTTTTGAAAAGTTCTTAATTTAATTGTTACCCGTGAACAAGATGCATGTAACTGCGTCGAAATATCGCGAGCTCGAAATTAATACAATAGATAATCACGGTCAATATCCCGGTCGAAATAAGTCTAATCTTTCTAGACTAAACTAACAGTGAATCATTAAATCATTTTACGGTTTAGACTCACTTGTTTTAGTCACTCGCGCGACATGTTTCGGAGAGCCTAGGTCTCCTTTCTCAAGCACTAATAGTGCGAGCAGCGTTCACGACGACCGTGTATTGCGTATAATGCGTATGATTTTATGTTAGTATGTCTCACAACAGTTTAAATTCGATAATAGTGAATCATTAAAACCTGTTAATTGTAGATTTACTTACGTAAAGTAAATCTACAATTAACAGGTTTTAATGATTCACTTACTTAGAGCGCTGGTGGCCTAGCGGTAAGAGCGTGCGACTTGCAATCCGGAGGTCGCGGGTTCAAACCCCGGCTCGTACCAATGAGTTTTTCGGAACTCATGTACGAAATATCATTTGATATTTACCAGTCGCTTTTCGGTGAAGGAAAACATCGTGAGGAAACCGGACTAATCCCGACAAGGCCTAGTTTCCCCTCTGGGTTGGACGGTCAGATGGCAGTCGCTTTCGTAAAAACTAGTGCCTACGCCAATTCTTGGGATTAGTTGCCAAGCGGACCCCTCTGGCTCCCATGGAGCCGTGGCAAAATGCCGGGACAACGCGAGGAAGATGATGATGTAGATTTACTTACGTTAGATGTCGTTAGACGCATGCCTAAGGCGTATAAAACCCATGATTGATATAATAAACATATTCACTCGAAATTATAAAGTTCGGTAGCCCAGTTATTAAAGGGGTAGCAATACTGTCAATGTCCAAATTCGCTCTAGGTGGTGAATTTTTCTAATTCACCTTTACTTTCTAAGACAAGCTTTTAAAAATCAAAATTATCTTTTACTCAAAACACTGTCGGGAAAACCAATGGATTCAGTTACTAATCGTAACAAAGACGTGACGACTTTCCGCGTGGCCTCTATTTCTCATTAATAACTAACTTGTCCTTCAGGATTCCATAGATAAATATAGCATAAATGAGATAACAGACCTCAAGACGCCCTTCCAACGTTGCAGAACCTCCAAGGAAAGTGAAATAATCTTAATAAATAATTTCCATAAATTGCCATTGTTTCTTCCAAATACGCACGGCCGGAATCCAACTTTCCCTCTTGTTAATATTAAAGCCGCAAAACCTTTATTATTCATAAAACAAAAAAGAAACTTGGCAATAAAATCCCCGGACGACATTATTAGGTAAAATAATTCCCGAGTATAAATCAAATATCGCTCCTTTGCCAAGATTCGTTAAGTTTGAGGTTCCTCGAAAACCAATACAGCATTGCAATATCAATAATCAATTGGTGCATTCTTGGCTTGGATTCAAGTCTATTACGCTGGGGGTATAAGCGCTGCGCATTCAAATGTATTGCGATCCTTTTGTGGGGGAACTCGCATCTGGACAGGCCAGAGCTGGTCTTATTGCAACGTACCTACGAATTTGTCGAACACGTTGTTTCCATTGTGAGAATGTTTTAAAAGATCTTGAGGCTACATTTTGCTGATGGCTAACGTGAATTTTGATGCTGAGAAAGTAACATTATACTGTTGGCAACACGGTAGTTTTAGCAAATGGTGGGGGAGTAACGGGGACAGACTCGTTCACTTGGGTTGAGGCGGTCAAAGAGGACGCATCGCAAAGGACTGGTCAAGTCAGAGTACCTGTAAGTACCTCCATGGTTGTGTCGGTAATAATTTAGAGTAACCATGCAAGAAGCTTCACAAGTTGCATACTTCACAGTTCTATATTTGCAGAATAGTGAGCATTCTGTTGATGTAGTCCCGTTTGTTCAACGTTTTAAATTTAATTTCATGACAACACCACGTCATATACACTTTTTAGTAACTACCTATATTATATAACAATATGTTATTAGGTTCTTATTTTAGAATTCCATCATAACATTTACTGAATAGCTCGTTCTTCTAAAAACTAAGATTGGTAAGTAAGTGTTTCTTAAACTGTTTTAATACCGAATGTCAGGATTGAATCGGATTAGATGGAACTTTGTTACCATCACTTCATAGTATAAAACAAAGTCTCTTTCCGCTGTCTGTTTGTCCCTATGTATGCTTAAATCTTCAAAACTACGCAACGGATTTTGATGCGGTTTTCACCTATCAATAGAGGCTTCTTGAGGAAGGTTTTAGTGTATAATCTGTAAAGGTTTTATGTAACCCATGCAAAGCCGGGGCGGGTCGCTAGTGAAGTATAAAACTAACTTTTTTTTTTCTTCATACTTGCAAAACAAATTTATTTATTTATTTCATATTTCATACAATCAGAAGTAGGAGAAGCGGCATTTTACAGCTTATCGTGAAATACAAATAAAATAGCAAGTAAAAGGATTTTTCTAATGTGGATAAAATAAATGAACGTTTGAAATACGGCTGTTGTTATAAAAGATAAATCGTACGCTTTTATTGCTGAAGAATTTTTTTTCTAACCGAAGTCAGTTGTGGCATTAATAGCTAAATAGCCATTTTTTGGGTTCCGTACCCAATGCGTAAAAACGGGACCCTATTACTAAGACTCCGCTGTCCGTCTGTGCGTCAGTCCGTCTGTCTGCCACCAGGCTTTATCTCATGAACCGTGATACCTAGACGGTTTAAATTTTCACAGATGATGTATTTTGACGACCGCTCTGGCGTAGTGGGTAGTGACCCTGCCTGTGAAGCCGATGGTCCTGGGTTCGAATCCCGGTAAGGGCATTTATTTGTGTGATGAGCACAGATATTTGTTCCTGAGTCATGGGTGTTTTCTATGTATTTAAGTATTTATATATTATAATATCGTTGTCTGAGTACCCATAACACAAGCCTCCTTGGGCTTACCGTGGGACTTAGTCAATCTGTGTAAGAATGTCCTATAATATTTATTTATTTTTTATTTCTGTTGCCGCTACAACAACAAATACTAAAAAGTGCGGAACCTTTGGTGGGCGAGTCCGACTCGCACTTGTCCTGTTTATTTTGATTCAAATCATGTTTTGTGTATATGATACAAAGGTTAGACTTAAGACGTTTGAGTAATGAAAACTTGACGTATCGAGCCTTTGATGCAAATTAACTCATATTTACAACACTTCGTTAAAGTTGTCTTTAAACATCTAAGCCATCAATCAAACAAAGCGAAAGCAGCTTGTATTAAAATCTTTGAAGAACACAACACACAACTTAAAAAAAAATACTATAAAGAAAGTAAAAAACGTTTTTCTTGAAGTCACTCAACTTAATTAAGTTCTTATGGCATTTCGACACACCTACTTATGTAACCCAATATTCATATGCAAATAAATCATTCATTCGTTCATTCATTCATTCATTCATTCATTCATTCATTCATTCATTCGTCCTAGTAAACATATTAGTAAGGGTACTATAGTTAATTTACTATTACTATATAATTTTTCTTGAAGTCACTTAACTTAATTAAGTTCTTATGGCATTTCGACACACCTACTACTTATGTAACCCAATATTCATATGCAAAAAAATCATTCATTCGTTCATTCATTCATTCATTCATTCGTCCTAGTAAACATATTAGTAAGGGTACTATAGTTAATTTACAAATTGATTCTAGGCGCGGCTTTGGCACCGACCGCGGTCCACCGTTCCGTGTCTATTTGCATAAACGTAGGCCCTGATCCGACACTCGACTGCTATATTTTGTACTAGCTTTGTCCCGCGACTTCGTCTGCGCGGACTTAGTAACAACAGTTAAAGTAAGTATAGCGCCTGGAAAAATTATCATAGCAATCATTCAATTTGAGAATATTATGCACACAAATTAGTAGGCACTTCATAAATTATCTCAATTCCACCCCGCTTTTCACTTGATGATTTTCGGGATAAAAACTATCCTATATGTCCTTCTCCGGGACTCAAGCTATCTCTTTGCCAAATTTCATCTAAATCAGTTCAGCGGTTTAAGCGTAAAGAGGTAACACACGGACAGACAAACAGACAGACAGACAGACAGACAGACTTTCGCATTTATAATATTAGTATGGATAAATCTGGTTACATTTAATCTGGACACAACTTTATAATTTTGAGATAATATCGTTAAAAAAAAAAAACAAATAAAAGACGAGGTTCACGTCATGTTATACCAGAAGGTTAAGGAGTTGGCAGAGGACCGGACGAGTTTGAGATTGCTCCACCGACAGCACAGCTCTTAAATAAGAAGAAGGGAGACATTGTAAAAAAATGTACCTTTAGATTATGCAGTATGACAACTTAGAAATAACTAAGAACAAATTAAATTACTACCTATCTATGAAAATATTTTCACGTGTTTTAAACAAAGTCTGTATGTCTGTCCCTATGTATGCTTAGATCTTAAAAAGTACGCAACGGATTTTGATGCGGTTTTTTTAAATAGATAGAGTGATTCAAGAGGAAGCTTTGGATGAATAATTTGTAAAGGTTTTGTGTAAATTTGCTGAACTACCCGTGCCAAGCCGGGACGGGTCGCTAGTAAACTATAAACCGAAATAAATATCATATACGAAGGAAAAAACGGTAAACGGGGGACGCTGGTTCGATTCCAGAGCTGTTTTTACCCTTTGGGTACGGAACCCTAAAACGGTAAAAGTTTTATTTTATTTATTTATCGTATGGCAATTATATTTTACACTGTTCATTTATAAACGGGCCCACTGACTATCAGTCCGCCGGACGATATCGGCCTGTCAGTTGTTCGGAACTGTCAAATGTTTGTTCTAACTGACAGGCCGATATCGTCCGGCGGACTGATAGTCAGTGGGCCTCTTTAGCTAGCTTATAATCTAAATCTACATTTGTCCAAGTAGATGATGGCTGCACTTTTAAAATCTTCCACTGGGACATCGTACTTTGTCAGTGGGCACTCCAAGATGATATGCCGAACAGTTTGCTATGGGCATCCGCATTCGCAGCACTCCTGATCACTCCATCCCCATTTTTTTCGGAGGTACGCACAGTGGCCGATTCCTGTTCCCAGACGGTTAAGCATGCACCAGGCACGGCGTGATTCATTGAACCCAGGCGCGTGGCTCTGTGGGTTTAGCTCAAAGAGATCAGATGGGACGTCTGCCTGTGACCATTCTTCGGACCAGGCTTCGTTCGGCGGTAAAAGTTAAAGGCATTTAATTAAAGTCTAGACTTCATTAACTTTACCATCCTTCATCCATTACAAAAACACGTCATCAACTCATCAAAGTTTCTTCGATCTAAACTTGAGTATAAAGAGCATTTCAGCACATCATTAACCTCGGTGATATTATCTATTCGTCGTGTAATAGACAGTTGATTTGGCACGTCATACTTGTCAGCGTGACTTGCAGGTTTTTCGACGGGGTTAGAAAGCTGAAAGCGGGTTGAATCCGAACGAAGTGAGGGAAATCAGAAACTATAATGGACAAGCTGTTAAGATATAAATAAACTTAATTCACGTTACGTATTTTGCACCGTGTGGAATTTTTTTTATGATAATTTTGGAACTGTGTTCCGAATTCATAAGTGCTTATTGTTAGGCCTGTATGAATAAAGTATATTTGAACTGAACTGAATAGTCGCAAGTTCGAGTCTTGCAGTGGTGAGTTTGCCATTTTTTAGGGTTCCGTACCCAAGGGGCTATTACTAAGACTTCTCTGTCCGTCTGTCTGTCACCAGGCTGTATCTCATGAACCGTGATAGCTAGACAGTTGAAATTTTCACAGATGATGTATTTCTGTTGCCGCTATAACAACAAAATAAATACTAAAAAAGTTAAGTAAGTTTGTTAAGTTTGTTAATTTTAATGATAACTTTGTTTTCCGCTTACTGCTCCTACACTAGCTACTTTAGATTAGAAATT
This sequence comes from Cydia strobilella, assembly GCF_947568885.1. Taxonomy (NCBI): domain Eukaryota; kingdom Metazoa; phylum Arthropoda; class Insecta; order Lepidoptera; family Tortricidae; genus Cydia; species Cydia strobilella. The sequence continues at coordinate 35,981,817 of NC_086041.1, forward strand.
ATTTAATTAAGGTAGGGCACTCAAGGTCTATTAACACATTGCTTATTATTACATCATTTTTGTATATGACTGTTTGTTGCCTAAATAAAAAAAAAATAATAAAAATAAAAAATAAAAAAATAAATAAATAAATAAAAAAAAACGGAATCCTCGGAGTCTGACTCGCACTTGGCCGGTTTTTTCTCAATTCAAATTTGTATTATCGCTTGCAGACGTACGTATCTGCCTTAAAAAATAATATGATAAAAATAATAAGGCCGACAATGTAATATTATGGTACCATCGAGCTGATCTGATGATTACAGGAGGTGGCCATTGATAAAACAACGCAACATGTGTTTAGGCTTGTTAGAATTGTCTCGATGAATATCAGTTGTCTACAGTCCGCGATAGCTTTTATCAAATATTAAATTTTAAACAAAACAAACATTTAAAGCTCTGGAGCATTATTTTACTTAATAAAATGAACATTTAGTTTCCCGTAATCGTAGATATAGAAAGTCTTGTACATTACAGTCTTGGTCCTGGGTTCGAATCCCGGTAAGGGCATTTATTTGTGTTATGAGCACAGATATTTGTTCCTGAGTCATGGGTGTTTTCTATATATTTAAGTATTTATATATTATATATATCGTTGTCTGAGTACCCATAACACAAGCCTCCTTGGGCTTACCGTGGGTCTTAGTCAATCTGTGTAAGAATGTCCTATAATATTTATTATTTATTTATTATTATTATTTATTACAAAACTTCTGCATTTTTTATAAAGATCGGATAAATTCTCAGCTTAGTGAAGGGCCTTTGCAGGACAAAAATCACCTACTTAATTTAGTAACAGTTATAGATAACATGGTATATAAGAGACTAATTAAAAGTGAAGAGCATAGATAGACTAATTCGCATGACTGAACATAGAGAGATATATAGACATATGGTCGCCGACCTCCTGGACGGAGATGGCACGTGAAGAAGAAGATAGATAACAAATATGTATACATAATTATCAGCCCTAAATGGCAAATCCAAATCGAATCACATCCGAAATCATCGAAGCGTAAGCTTGTGTTAATTTCGCAGTCGGAAGAGTTATCATATTCCAATTATGCTCCATTATTACCAATTAATTACGTTTCAATATTAAACGCTTATTGTTTGAATACATATCCCAAAATTAAATTGATTTTATCTAAATACTATACTGATAAGCGTTGCTGCGGCTTCCAAACACATTTCTAATCAACGAGCGACGAGGCGGGCGGCGCGGGCAGTGCACGACGTACAACCGCCGCGGACACTCGTGCCTGAAGATGGATTCCCAAAGAATCCGAAACATGTCGCCAAAAGCGACTAAAAATAATAGTGAGTAAAAACCGTACTGGTAAATACATTTCTAATTTTGCAAAAAATGCCAATTATGTTTTTTTGTTTCGGATTTATTTAAATATCCTTATAATACATAACCCCTTTATTAAACCCTTGACATAATTGAAACACCGCCTACCTGTACTTGAAATCCATCTAAGCACCATCTTGACAGAATCTAAATTAAAAACCAGCACTCAAATACGTTCATCCATTGGGAAGCAACCTACGGAACCCTGGGTGCACTAGTCCCACTCGCACTTGACCGGTTTTTGAAAATTGTATAATGTTTTTGTGATTTTATTTAGTTGAAATATTGATTTAATAATGAACTTGAAAAAGATTAAGTACACTTCTCCTCTTTACGAGCCGTGCAAAGCTTGTTATGTATTTATGTGAATATTGTACGTAGCTACGCGACAGCAAAACATTTAATTTAACTTGTTCAAGTTAGTATACTCAAGTATATTTGATTGAGAATCACAATCAGAATAGCCATTAACTTATTAAACTAACACATGCCTAGGTACATTGTTTACAGTATTTATATTCATTAATTAGCCTCATGCATGAAGTTTATATTTGAACGAAATATGTTTTATTCGGATGTTTGTTACCGTTATATCATGTTACAAATGCATTTCCGTTTTTAAATTACCATTTAATTACTTAAAATTATAAATAAAAAGTACAAAAATTTGCTCGCGAAAAGCTAGTGAGCGAAACGCTCGAAACGCCACGTGACGTCACGCGTTCGACAGATTAGTGTCATTAGTAGCAAAAGTCAGTTGGGCCGCCCAACGTGTGACGTCATCACACTGTCGAATTCGCGCCAAAAATTATGAGCGTTTCAACCGCTCAAAAATTTTCAACATATTAAATATTTTTTAATAAAATAATGTTAAGGTTTACAAAAGTATTTTTATCATTTCCGGTGTTCCAACGATATAAATTATGAATCCAAAAATAAAAATAAATTCATGCATGGAGCTAATTATGTATTTATATTTAACGAAATAGTTGAGACTAAAATGGCCTCTCCTTCAAGGGAGAAGAAAGGGGCGTGGTAATAAAAACCCTGCTTGTTTTGTTTTTTTACCACCATAATCTGTTTTCCCTAAATAACTCTTGCAACTCTCCATTAAAACTGGCACAAATTACGTCAAAACCATTTCCTTAACACACGTGCTATCGGCTTATTTAGCCGTCGACACGAGTGTCAAAATACAATAAAAAGCCTGTATTATGGCAATTAGGAGACTTGTCAGAACGCCCAAACATTATGACTAACTTAATAAGTCACGCAGGAGTTAGAGCCAATAGGGTGGCGGGAGTTGGGTGTTCAGTTTTGTGGATGTCTGTAGTTATTAGGAAAGTTGGGGTGCGTTATTCAGGGGGCTTGAGTGGCATTTGAGCATTAAGGGGCCCACTGACTATCAGTCCGCCGAACGATATCGGCCTGTCAGTTGTTCGGAACTGTCAAATTTTTGTTCTAACTGACAGGGCCGATATCGTCCGGCGGACTGATAGTCAGTGGGCCGCTTTAGAAATGCATGTCAACTAATTTATATTTTTTAGAGCCCTCAGTAAATTGTGTCCGTACCTTAGTTGCACTGCGACTACAGACTACCCTTAACTTAGAACTTTACTGTAGTCTGTATCCTGTAAAATGAGACCATATTGACACAAAGCTGTAAAGTTTAAATGTCATTTCTGGTCACGCTTTTTTTTGTTTACTTGTACAAAATTAAAAAAAATATATAATATAATATTTTTCTTCTAAAATTATATAGTCTTCTTGTATATGCTAAGAACAACAAATTTATAAAAAGAATATTATTAGTACAAGTTATCAGAAAGGCTATAAAATTTAACGTTGTGGTAATTAAAAACTGATGAAGTTTTTTCTTTCCAAATATTATCATGTTGCATGCAAAAAAAATATTGTAAAGTTATTACAAAATAGTGACGAATAAGTATAAGAAAACCTTTCTTTATTAATTAGTAATAATTACCTTTATTTTTCATCTGTTAATTTTAACGCTCTAAGTTTAACCACACCTTGATATGGTTAAAATTTATTCTTAACAACATAATGTGTAGCAACATTTCGGCACTCAAGCCCGTAAAACACATGCGAATAGCGCGGCAATTATATTTTATTAGTCCGACTGTACTGTTTGCGTGCTCTGCTCATTGTTCAATTGCAACTGTACCTGAAAATGGGGCTAAATAATGTTATTAAGTTTAATGCTTATGAGTTCATTTTTAACTATAAAACTCCCGTGAGACTCAAACATATTAAATTATTTTAAACCGGGTCACTCACGTATTATTAAGTCGAATAGCTCGACATGTTTCGGTCCAATTTACGAGGACCGTCTTCACGGAGACACGAAACATGTCGAGCTATTCGACTTAATAATACGTGAGTGACCCGGTTTAAAAATAATTTAATATCTTATGAGTTCATGTTAAGACGTTACATTAGAACTTAGAAGTCGTTTTATTTCTATGATTGTAACTTACTTTAAAAATACTTGCAGGAAATCTGCAGTATCTGCACCAATAATTACATTTCTGCTTTAGATATTAAATATCTTATTACGAGTAGGTAGTGTTCTTTAAAATATCAGAATTGCGTTTCGCGCATTGATTTTTGCGGCTAGCGCGCAATTAAAAACAGCGTTTAATCAATTGCTGTTTAATACCACAATGTTCGTTTTACTCTACAATGGTTTAATACTTCAAACTTGCCCTTATTCTAAAGTGCTTGACGATTGCTTAAAAGTTTAAAGTCCAAAGCTAAGCAGGCTTTTTCAGAGCACAATTTCCTATTTAACCCAACATCCTTAACGTAACGATTTAGAAACTTGGACCATAAGCTTCATAAAGCTTTTCCAGATACACTTTTCAAATTAGAACCGACAGAGCGCTTTCAAAGCCTCGCCCCAATTCTAAGATTGTAAATTGTCATCATTTCAATTGGAAGAGCCCATCGCTCCCGTCGGCTAACACACTCCGCCGTGAATTATTCCTCGACCTTTGTTCGCTCGTCTTTTGTCGATGGTTCACAATAAAATTTTATCCAGGAAACCTATTCGCAGTTACCTTTTATTATAATGTTGCAGCTGGTTCGGGATAGTGTTGGTGGAAATGAGTATTTTGAGTGCTTTCTAAAAATAAAGGTCACTGGTTCATATCCGGTTAGAAGGACCACAATCCATGTAGTAGAAATAAAATATGGAATGAACTTTAGTATAGAAACACCAATTATTTGCAACCCGTACAATATAATGAATGTTCAAGAAGAATTCTGAAGGAAAAAAAATATTGCCAGCAACACTCCGGCCATACACAGAATTAAAACACAAATTAACTTTTTGTTTATGAACAAACTCGACTCATTTTTATGAGACTGCGATAAAAAAACTTCCAAGTCTTTTAAGTCCCGAGTCCTTAATTGAGTCTCGAGCCTCCGAATAAAGACTCCGTCATCAAATTTATAGATTCTATCAAAACACTAGTAGCTATAAATTGTACCTAACTCACTGTGATTTTTTTGTAAAAAAAAAAGTTCTCTGAAAAGGACCCTAATAAGTTTGAAATAACTCGTTTCAACTTAATTATTTTGATGAAAAACACAGTCGAGTCTTAAAGCAGGCGACTCAACGGACTCGAGTCTTAGCCAACACTAGTTCGGCATATTCAGTGTGAGGCTTTTGTTGCCACATAATGGGGCAACCTTTTTATTCCGTCAGATTCCGCTATGACGCTGGTGCGTCTAGATTATTTGGGGGCCATTGTGTCACGATGAATGGCACGTTGTGATAGCGCAAGTATGAGGGTGTTTGGTCAAATTGAAGGCAAAATAATATGTTACTTAGATAGATAACTTGACGACCGGTCTGGCCTATTGGGTAGTGCTCTGCCTGTGAAGCCGATGGTCCTGGGTTCGAATCCAGGTAAGGGCATTATTTCTGTGCTGAGCACAGATATTTGTTCCTGAGTCATGGATGTTTTTTATATATTTATCCGTACTACTAATATTATAAATGCGTAAGTCTGTCTGTCTGTCTGTCTGTGTGTCTGTGTGTTACCTCTTCACGCTTAAACCGCTGAACCGATTCAGTTGAAATTTGACATAGAGATAGTTTGAGTCCCGGGGAAGGACATAGGATAGGTAATCAATAAAAAGCAGATCGGATAAAAAAAGAAGCTACCCAATTCTACGCAGATGAAGTCGCGGGCAAAAGCTAGTATATTATATACTAGCTTTTGCCCGCGACTTCGTCTGCGTGGACTTAGTAACCCCAGCTAGAGTAAGAATAGCGCCTGGAGAAAGTCTTATAGCAATCATTCAATTGAGCATAATATGCACACAAATATTAGGCAACTCATTAATTATCTCAATTCCACCATGATTCCACCCCGCTTTTCACCCTCTTAAGGGATGATTTTCGGGATAAAAACTATCCTATGTCCTTCCCCGGGACTCAAACTATCTCTACGCCAAATTTCAACTAAATCGGTTCAGCGGTTTAAGCGTGAAGAGGTAACACACAGACAGACAGACAGACAGACAGACAGACAGACAGACAGACTTTCGCATTTATAATATTAGTATGGAGTATGGATATTAGTATGAATTAGTATGGATATCGTTGTCTGAGGACCCATAACACAAGCCTCCTTGGGCTTCATGTTCTATATTTTTTTTTTAAATGCCACTAATATAGGAAGGAGGCAAACGAGCCGGCGAATCGTCTGATGGCCAGCAATTACCGTTGCCCATGGACACCTGCAATGCCAGAGAGGTTGCAAGTGCGGAGCCTTTACGATGGGAGTACGCTCTTTTCTTGAAGGTTTGAACGTCGTATGAGTCCGGAAATACCGCGGGCGAAAGTTCATTCTGAGTTACAGCAATCACGAGAATCCTTCCTGACGCATTTGGATCGGCATTCACTTTTGGATCTCTCTAGTAGGATTGTTGTGGGCTATATACACTAAAGTTTTAATTTTAAATAAATAAACAATGTAGCAAATGTGTGTAAGCAACAGTAGCTCACTTGGTCAGAATTTTCATTTCTCCTTTAATTTAAAAATTGTAGCATCCTTTGATATTCGGTCAAGGTGCGCGAAACGTTAAACACTCTCCGTTACGGTTATGAGTGTACTTTGTGAAGATATTTTTAACGCGGCTTCATAAAAGCGAGCTGGGACCTAATAACGACTTTATTTTTCACACCTGAGTCTTGCTTTGTTGTGCTTTCAAGCGGGTTTTCTACTCTCTACTCTCTCTTTGCTTATGTTTAAAGGAAAATATAGAAGTGCTGATTAGACAAACTTTACACGTTATATTTGGGGTTTAAATTTAAATTGAGTTTTAAATACTCAGTTGACAAAATAAATGTAAAATGTAGTTTTTTTTTTATGAAATAGGAGGCAAACGAGCAGACGGATCACCTGATGGTAAGCGATTACCGCCGCCCATGGACACCCTCAACACCAGAGGGGTTGTAAGTGCGTTGCCGGCCTTTAAGATGGGAATACGCTCTTTTCTTGAAGGTTTGAAGGTCATATCGGTCCGGAAATACCGCAGGCGATAGTTCATTCCACAGTTTAGCTGTGCGAGGCAGGAAGTTACGTACTATAATTAGGTACTATAATTAAATACGATAATAACTATTTGGGGATAATCTTACTTATTTCTAACCTACTAATAGAAGCTTGTGTTGGGGTAGATGGACACATCCTTTAATAGTATGTTTATACATATATCGCCTTTTCAACAAATTTAATATTCATGCTTATCACATGTCCGATATCCTCTTTCCGAGATTTAAACGCAGTATCGCCCACTTTGTAGCCTTTCCTTACCTCTTAGACTAAAGTTACGTGTGTAAAATCTCTCGTTCGAGTTCTGGTGTTGAAATTGGCAATTATTTTGGCATTTATCACAAATATTTGTTCCTGAGATATGGATATTTTCTATTATAAGTATTTATGTATCGTTCAATCCTTTCTGAGTTTACTGTGGGACTAGATCGTAGTAGTAAAACTCTTTATTGTACAAAAAGAAACAGAAAACAAGAGAAAAAGGCATCATTTGTACATAGGCGAACTTATCCCTTTCAGGGATCTCTTCCAGTTAACCTTTGAGCGATTGAGGTAGAATTGGAGAACGGTAGACATCAAAGCTGTACTAAACGGCATAAAAGAAAATATTTAGTTTCCTAAAAGACAGGTAAAATTGTCCTATAATATTTATTTTTATTTATACTCGCAATCTATCAAAAACAAGTTTAGTTTGCATAAATACCGATCTGCACTCATGTTTACAGTGAGCGTTAAAAATTCACCGATTTCACAAAATATGAAAAAAACGTAAGCATCGATCAAATATAAAAGCTGGAGCGTGATACCGTGGACATGGAGAGCTTAAGTTATAAACGTCATAACATTTTATTTTACGCTTGAGAAACTTACAGTGGCGTGTGGCGTGTCTGAATTAGTAATAACAGACAGAGTAAGAGTGACTACAGATGTTCCGCGTGCGACAGTTATTCCACAGTTTAGCTGAACGAGGTAGGATGTTTCTGGAGAAACGCACAGTTTTGGAGACTGCCAACTGTTGCGAACGCAACCTTTTATTTGTATAATGCAGTAGCTAAACGCAGCCGTCGGGCTCAGTTACTATGCGGAGGCTTTCTAAAAAGCACCAATAGAAGCGCTCCACATAACTTGTATCGCGGCCAATTAGAGGCACCTAAATTTAAAGTACCTTTCTACCATTCAAATTTAGCTTAATCACTCTTGCATCAGCCTCCATACCATTACCACCACTTCTACACCTTTAACTGTTTACGTCAACTGTACCTCGTAACCAGCACCTATATATTCAAGATTACACGTTTACTTCAAATCGAAGTCTTTTTATTTGTCGTCGAGACCTGCACGGCGGCTACACCAACCATCCAGGTAAGTGGTGGAGATGGAAATGTCGTCGCGTAGAGCGATGGCAGAAAGAAGCCAGGAAATCGGTAAAATGAGAACATTCCTGCGTCTCTCGTATTATGATACGGTAGTAGGTATATACGGTATCTTTCCCGTCGTAGGTAAAAAGGCCTGTTTCAACTTTTCATAACTTACGCTGTTATCTCATTCGTCCCTGCTTAATAAGTGGGGTCTGGGGGCTGTGTATAAAACAAGTACACGCTAAATTGTGCAAAGCTTTAGGCAAAACAGGTGCCTTTTTATAACTTATTCAGAACGCCTGAAGTGTTTGGTGTCAGGGGCTAATTCACAATATTTAGCCGTATTCTCGCGTAATAAATTTAAATTTTAAAAAGCATTAATGCAGCAGTATTGAAGCGTGACATTATTCTCAATTTCATGGCTGCCGCAAATATCACAAATTCCGACAGCAACAACAAGAAAAACGCAAAAAGGTTATTTGTGGTATTTCCTATAAAAAGGGACCCTATTGTCGATGGCGCTTACGCCATTATAAACGATGCTCCGATATAAATACAATGCCGCGCAACGCTCTACGGCGTAAGCGCCATCGACAAAAAGGTCCCTTTTCATAGAAAATGCCCCATTTAATCGAGACAATCTGTATATTAAATTTGGTTTTTAAGCCCTGAGTCGAATCCTTTATTGATCCTTTTTTCAGCACAACTTAAAAAGATTCAAGCCTCCAAATAAAGACTTCGTCAACATTTAAATTATATCTAAATAACGATAATTCATAGGTGTCATTGTATGATTTGTGTATCTCATCATATACATGAAAACAATAAATTGCATTTTGATTTATTTAATTTTTTATTGAGTTATGGGGACGTAAGTCGCTACAAAAGACTCAGGGTTTTTTACAAGATGAAATGGACTGGAGTTTCGACTTAAGTCTGAAAAATTGAGTCTAGGGTTAAAAAACCGGCCAAGTGCGAGTCGGACTCGCGTTCCAAGGGTTCCGTACATTACACTATATAAACATCTTTTATGTGAAATGTCTTTAAAAAACCCGTAGGGGTCGGATCAAAAACTAAGTAATTAAGTCCGACTCACGCTTGACTGCACATTTCTAATAGGTTTTCCGGTAATCTATAGGTAAAGATCTATTTTGTGTATATTTTTTTTTTCAATTTTTTTGACCCAGTAGTTTCGGAGATAAAGGGGGGAATGGTCATTTTTCGCCTATTTTCTTGAATAACTTCTAAACTATTTACTTTAAAATTATAAAAAATATATATTTGAGATTCGCACAAAGAGCTCTTTCATTTGATATGTAACACGATATATTTTGACAAACTTTATTTTTTAATTTTCTCATTTACCCCCCAAAAGTGGCCCCCGTGTTTAAAATTAATATGTTTACGTTACATGTCCATCTTTGGGTCACAAACTTACATATGTGTACCAAATTTCAATTTAATTGGTCCAGTAGTTTCGGAGAAAATAGGCTGTGACAGACGGACAGACAGACAGACCTACAGACAGACGCGCACGAGTGATCCTATAAGGGTTCCGTTTTTTCCTTTTGAGGTACGGAACCCTAAAAAGAGGACTCAAAGGACTCAAAACATAACTAATACTACTCGCTGCAATTCCCCACTTGCCCCATACGCTAGATCGCCCGACCTTAATCAATATCCGCTTGTTATTTGCCGACATGACGTTTTTATTAAATAAACGCCAATACTAACTGTAGTGCCAATAGATGTGCCAGTGCCAACTATTATGATAAATGGGCTGAGCATCTGCTTACTGTTTGGTGGTTCGAGAAAACGGGAAAATTACATAAACACGTAATAACGTAATCGAACGGACGTATTTAAACAATGCTTAAGTATAATATAATATGCCCGTATTAAACATATTAATAACGGGTCACTCACGTATTTTAAGTCGAAAAACGCTCGACATAACGACACAAACGTTGACCCATCATTTGACAATAATGCCGTAAACGAGGGTAGTTTCTCGCCCCCCCTTGCCGCCACCGGCGCCCGCTCCGAGTCATCGACGCTCGTCGAAGACGCTCCTCGGTACGGAGTGAAACATGTCGAGCGTTTGTCGACTTAAAATACGTGAGTGACCCGTTATTAATATGTTTAATATGTCTGTGTCTCACGGAAGTTTTGTTATTACTCGTAAAATAGTATGCCCGTGTCTGAAGTAGGTATAGTTTCTAGATAGTATCCAAGTTCTAGTTTTTAAGTCCAACATACTTATTACAAGATATTAAATTGTCATAATAACTGCATTTGCGGTTGCTACTCGTATGTATAAAATATATTGTTATAGCTGTTGGTTCGCCGTGTACAAAATAAAAAATAAGAAATCACTGCGGTACGATAACGATCTGCCAGTGTCAAAAGTGACAGAAATTTCTTCAACCATAAACGTCACTCGTACCGCAGTTAACTCTTAGAAGAATTTTTCGAATTGGTAATTGAAGTAGGTTACAAAAAAAGAAGCGAAAACAATCTTATATGTAAAAATACTTCTAGTTTATGATTGAAATATTTTTCTGGGTCATTCTATAGGTATATGGATGGCAACTGCAGCTACATTACTGTTGCAACTTTACTGCTGCGGTCTTCACGCGGGCGCTGTATCTATCAATTTCCTTGATAGCTTTATGCTTTGTGCGAGTCGGGCTTTGGCCCGCAGTACACGGCGCGCCCTCGACCAGTGAAGACGTGTCGTTGCTCCGTGAAGAAGGTCCTCGTAAATTGGACCGAACATGTCGAGCTATTCAACTTAATAATACGTGAGTGACCCGTTTTAAAATAATTTAATATATTTCCTTGATAAAATTAGTGACGTTCGCTACTGCATAACTTCCGCAATTATGGCATTCCATTCGTCACTCATTATCAAAGAAATTGGCAGATACGGTGAAAGCACAGTAATATCGCAACAGTAATGCAGCTGCAGTTGCCATGGGAATATTGCCTTTAACGGAATAAATTTGATAATTTGGGACACTTTTCATTAGGCTTGATTTTTCTAAAATGTACACCGTACCACTATTTAATTATTATAATAAGGTAGAAAATAAAACACCTATCTGAAAAAAATCGGCCAAGTGCGTCGGACTCTCGCACCGAGGGTTCCGTACTTTTTAGTATTTGTTGTTGTAGCGGCAACAGAAATACATCATCTGTGAAAATTTTAACTATCACGGTGCGTGAGATACAGCCTGGTGAGTTGGTGACAGACAGACGGACAGACGGACAGCGGAGTCGTACTAATAGGGTCCCGTTTTTACCCTTTGGGTACGGAACACTAAAAAGGTTAAAGGAAAGATTATATCCTATAAATTATATGCAGCTCACTTACTTAAGTAGGGTAGGATGTAAGATTCCTGTCCTGACAGCTTAAATGTTCAAACTTTACGTACCTGAAATCATAACAAAAACACATTATTAAACAAATTTTTCTCCTAACAAACACTCCAACCAAAATCCTTCAGTAAGTTACACATATTACTAGTAGACCCAATATCTATCAAACTTTATACATTTGTAAATTTTTGGGTACCATAAATCAAAAAGACAAAAAACGAAATCCTTATGGATCACTCGTGTATCTATCTCTCTGTCTTTTCGTCTATCACAACCTATTATCCGTGTAAGTGGAATAATTAAATTAAGATTTGCTGCTCACACATACGTAAGTCTGTGACTCAAAGACGGACATGTAATATCGATAAAGTATTGCTTTTTAACCGACTTCAATTTCATAGAAGTCTGTATGTGGTTGTGGCTATTTTTTTATGTATGTTCACCGATTACTCCGAAACCCGTGGTCCGATTTGAGTAATTCTTTTTTTGTTCGAAAGGAGCTACTTCCAAGTTGGTCCCATATTATTCTGGTTCTGATCTGATGATGAGATCCCTGAGGAATTGAGGGAACTTCTCAATTTTTGTTGTAATAAAATCGACCTGTTATTTTAGTTTAGCTCGCGTCGCGTAGCTGCCGCATGGCACTAGTTGTAATCTTAGGCGTAATGTACGGCCAAGTTGAGTTTGGCCCGATATAACAGCTGTACATAATACAACCATTCATAGTAATTTATTGTAATATGTATTTTAACTTATTTCTATCTTTGTCTTTTGTGTGTTATGTTTGTATGTTATGGTTTAAAGTATAATGAAAATAAAAGCGAACTTATGGTAATTAAAGGTAGAAATAAGGGTCTGGCAAATGTGCCTCCTATTATGTTAAACGGTACTGCTTTAAACCGTGTTACCCAATTCAAGTACCTAGGTCACATAGTGACAGAGGATTTAAAAGATGACATGGACATGGAGAGAGAGAGGAGGGCGTTGTCGGTTTGTGGCGGTATGTTGGCGCACAGGTTCGCTAAGTGTAGCACGGAGGTCAAAATTACTTTATTGCGAGCGTATTGCCAATGTTTTTATACTAGCGGCTTGTGGACTAATTTTAAGCAGAAGTCCTTTGACTCTCTGAGGGTCCAGTATAACAACACTTTCAAGGCCCTGTTGAGGCTCCCGCGATACTGTAGTGCCTCTGGCATGTTTGCGGACGCGCACGTAGATGATTTTTATGCCATTATGCGGAAAAATATAGCATCAGTGGTACACCGTATACGTGGGAGCTCCAACGGGATCCTGGAAATGATAGCCAACAGGTTAGATTCGGTTGTTTTGGGACGATATATCGAATTGCATGTTCACAAACATGCAGTTCGATAGATCGGCCACAATAATTTGTAATTTATTAGTGTGTAGTTTCATGTGTGTAATTTAGTGTAGGTACTGTTCTGTAACATAACATAGCTTGTAAGTTAATACTAACAATTATGGACTGTAACTGTCTGTTTTTTTTTTTTTTATGTTATTAATTTTGTTGTTCGTCTTGTTACCTGTCGTGATTGTTTCACCGGATGGTCTCGTAGGAAGATCAGCACTGGAAGTCCATTTCGTGGCACTTTCTCTGCTTTATGTTTCTCTGTTTTTTATAATTTTCTATGTTGTGTTTGTGCTCACGAATAAATAATATTTATTTATATTTCTATTACTTACTTATTTACTTCGCTGGCTTAGCGACCCGAAGTGGATCTTGGCCTCCGTTACTAGGTGTCGCCATTCGTTCCTATCCTGTGCGATCCGACGCCATTCAGCCGCCTGGATGTCACATAGGTCCTTCTGGACCTCATCGATCCACCGGTACCTAGGCCTTCCGACCGGACGTCTCCCAGTTAGTCGCCCCAGATAAGCTCTCTTGGCCGCACGATCCTCTCCCATCCTCTCCACGTGGCCGAGCCAGCGAAGCCGAGCAGCCTTGCTCTCGCCGATGATGTTGGGCTCGCCCACCAGTCCTTCCACCTCCAAGTTCTTCCTCACTCTCCAAGAGCCATCCTTATTTCTATTAATGTAAATAAATGAATTCTATACAAAGGGGCTCTTTTATCAAGAACATTGACCTACTTTAACCCGTGTAAAGCCGCAGCCGTATAAAACCGTCAGCACGTATAACAGCTGTCATCTCTAAATAGCATAAACAATCAACTTTTCAGTTCATTGCCTTTTTCCATGCTGCATGGGCGTTACGAGTACACGCTGTTTAGTCGAGGAGCCGAATGTAAAACAAACGTCAGTGTTGAAATTATCACACTTACTCGTGAAACGTATTACACGTAGACGATGTGATCTGTGAATCCTCAATTTCGACCTAGGGCTGTAATGTATTTTAGCATCGCACTTGCTAGGCGATGCGGTCCGTAAATCCAAAATTTCTACATAGGGCTGACATAATACGTCCGAAATTAGGCAAAAAATTTATTTTTTGCTTTACAAGTCACACCGAGATTGCAAAACACTTCTTACTGCGTGGCTAAAAACAAAATCATACGAAGAAACGGAAAAACTACTAATATCAGAATACTAAAAAAAAATAGGCAAACGGACAGAACAGCAGTATCACACACACACACACCCACACACGCACACACACACACACACACACACACACACACACACACACACACACACACACACACACACACACACGTTTTTCATGCATTTATAGTTATTATTATAAATTATTTAAGTTACAATATCATAAGTTTGTTAAAATTTAGTGTAAGTTAAATGGTCATTTTTGTTGTTTTAGTTTTAGAAATAAAATTAATCACCTAAATCATTGCAATTTGTATTTAAAACAAATAAAGATTTTTGTATTTTTTTGTATTTGTAAGTAGTGTGATGAATTGTGTGTGCCATGGGCGGTATAGGAATTACGCGTACTTGTGTTAATTAAGCCCTTCGCCTCTTGTTTACCGCCCTTTATATGTACATTTTTAGGGTTCCGTACCCAAAGGGTAAAAACGGGACCCTATTACTAAGACTCCGCTGTCCGTCTGTCCGTCTGTCACCAGGCTGTATCTCATGAACCGTGATAGCTAGACAGTTGAAATTTTCACAGGTGATGTATTTCTGTTGCCGCTATAACAACAAATACTAAAAACAGAATAATATAAATATTTAAATGGGGCTCCCATACAACAAACGTGATTTTTTAAACCCTTCGTGCGCGAGACCGACTCGCAATTGGCCGGTTTTTCTTTAAATTGGATCCGCGAAGGCGTATTCTGATAAACACATCGAGCAATCTTTGACTTAAGATACGTGTGACCCGATTTTTTTTAACCATTGGGAGAAAACAGTCAAAAACAACACACATAGTAAATCAGATAACACATTCACAAGCCACAATATTTCCACTAATGAATAATAACAATTATGTTGCTCAGAAACCAACAGTAATACAATTTAAACCTAATTTAACATTAATACAATTTACAATATATTTAATATATCCGAGTCTCACGGCAATTTTGTTATTAAAATACTCAATGACGTAAAATAACTCACGTTCGTGTCACGGACTATAGTATCTGCATGAATTTGAATATCATGCGAAAGGTTGTCAATTTCGTCACACAAGGCACCTTCGTAAATTATACGTTAAAAATTGATCATGTATTTTCGTAATGGACGGCTGTATAAAAGTCAGACATTTTTATGGTTGTCTTTCCTATCACGGAATAATGAAGTTCCCGACCTTTGGGAGGCGTGCGCGGAGTCGAAGCCAACACGTAGAGACCCTTTTGACACTTTAATGAAATGTAGAGGGTATTTTTATTTTTTCAATCTTCTACAGCAGACTCGGGTCT
The DNA here is from genome assembly GCF_947568885.1 of Cydia strobilella. Lineage (NCBI taxonomy): Eukaryota > Metazoa > Arthropoda > Insecta > Lepidoptera > Tortricidae > Cydia > Cydia strobilella. Next base: position 35,997,394 of record NC_086041.1, read on the forward strand.
CTAACAAATTAAAAAAAATCGAGTTTTGATTTAGTTAATTATAGCGCTACTTACACCATCTCCCTAACCCGAGGTTAACCGCTTAAACCGTTAACTCAATGTCAAATTGTACTGGTAACCAAGGTAACTCCAGGTTTAACCGGTTAACCCGGGTTAGTGGGATGATGCAAGTGGCACTAAGAGTGTAATAACTGACACTAGCTAGTGTTGGTTAATCCTCAACTCAGGGCTAATTACACTTTGCTAAATTTAGTGACTAGCAAGAGGGACGCCGCTATACGTGAGACATGACATCCTATCGTTTCCCACGTATATCGGCGTCCCTCTTGTTAGTCACTAAATTAGGATAGTGTAATAAGCCCTTTACACTCTTAGTGCCACTTGCATCATCCCAATAACCCGGGTTAATCGGTTAAACCTGGAGTTACCATGGTTACCAGTACAATTTGACACTGAGTTAATGGTCCAAGCGCAACTATTGTATCTTGCTGTAAATATACTATTTCATTAACGCCAAAGTAAATAATAAAACCAATTACCTAATCCATACTAATATTATAAATGCGAAAGTCTGTCTGTCTGTCTGTCTGTGTGTTTCCTCTTCACGCTTAAACCGCTGAATCGATTTAGATGAAATTTGGCATAGAGGTAGGTTGAGTCCCTGAGAAGGACATAGGATAGTTTTTATCCCGAAAATCATCATCATCATCACCTTAAGAAAGTAAAAAGCGGGGTGGAATTGATATAATTAACGGAGTGCCTGCTAATTTGTGTGCATAATATGCTCAAATTTAGATTGCTATGAATTTTTTTCCAGGCGCTATTCTTACTCTAGCTGCGGTTACTAATTCCACGCAGACGAAGTCGCGGGCAAATGCTAGTCCTGCATATAATGACGTCACCAACAATTTAATACTCGTATTAATAATGGAGAGACGCAATGAAGATGGCGTCACGCCGGTATGCGCCCTCATTCTTTCGAGGCATGCCTGTGGGGTTCATATTAAAACGTAATAAGGAATATTGACGCCTCATTTCTGAGAGGTTAGATTATTTATATGAATTTTTTAGCTGGATAAAATTCCATACATATTAATGTGGTTGTACCTTATCTCTACAAAACTGGTAGGTATACAAAAACATCTTATTCATATAAATTACTAGCATTTGCAGTTTCGGCTCGCGTTGATATGTCAGTCAGCCAGGACACACGCATTTATTTTATATAAATATATATTGGATTAAACTTTTGTATGTTAACTATATTATAAATGTGGACATGGAGAAGAATGGAAGGTATTGGAATGCAGAAGTATTAGATTTGGTAGGTGAGAAGCGATCTCTGCTGAAAATAATTGAAAACAGAAGGGGAAACATGTTGGGGCACCTGATACGGCACGATACTTACATACAGTCTATAATAGAAGGAAGAATAGAAAAAGGGGGAGGCAGAGGAAGGCCAAGACGTGCGTTTTTGGACCAAGCCAAAGAGAAAATCAACGTAGTGACGTATCAGGAGCTCAAAACAGTGGCAGAAAGAAGAACGGAGTGGCGGTTACTTCACCAACAAGAGCCAGGCTCTTAAGAGTTATGATGATGATGTTTATTCACGGGGCGTGCCTGTGGGGTTCGTTTTAAAACGTAATAAGGAATATTAAGGCGGTACTGACGCTTTATTACATTACATTACATTATTATATGTTTTAAACTTTCACGATTTTTACTCATTATTATTTACAACGACGGGACTTAATCGCGTAAAATAGTTTTAAATTCACCTCCGACGTTTCGAGGACGGCGTTGTCCCCGTGGTCTCGGAGAAGACTGGCTAAAGTCAACATCAACATCTTCTAGGCGCGCGAGTTTTTCGAACTACCCGCACTTGGTCTTGTTTATTAACTTGAACGTTTTGCGCACTAGGGATGCTACCGGGTCGCCACACAACTCACAATATTCGATTTTTCAACTTTCGATATTTGGTTTCGCTTACACTTACCCACCCAAACCCAGTCATTAGTCACCCAGTCACCCAGTCATAAGCGAAACCAAATATCGAAAGTTGAAAAATCGAATATTGTGAGTGTTGTGTGTCGACCCGGTAACATCCCTAGTGCGCAAAACGTTCAAGTTAATAAACAAGACCAAGTGCGGGTAGTTCGAAAAACTCGCGCGCCTAGAAGATGTTGATGTCAACTTTAGCCAGTCTTCTCCGAGACCACGGGGACAACGCCGTCCTCGAAACGTCGGAGGTAAATTTAAAACTATTTTACGCGATTAAGTCCCGTCGTTGTAAATATTAATTATTATATGTATTTAAGTTTTAGCTGGCTGCGATTCTACACATATTAGTTAACTAGCTTTTGCCCGCGACTTCGTCTGCGTGGACTTAGTAACCCCAGCTAGAGTAAGAATAGCGCCTGGAGAAAGTCTTATAGCAATTATTCAATTTGAGCATATTATGCACACAAATTAGCGGACACTTCATTAATTATCTCAATTCCACCCCGCTTTTTACTTTCTTAAGGGATGATTTTCGGGATAAAAACTATCCTATGTCCTTCTCAGTGACTCAAACTATCTCTATGCCAAATTTCATCTAAATCGATTCAGCGATTTAAGCGTGAAGAGGGAACACACAGACAGACAGACAGACAGACAGACAGACAGACAGACAGACTTTCGCATTTATAATATTAGTATGGATAGTTGTACGTTCTTTCTCAAAATAATGGTATACAAGAACAATACAATACGACGCATTAAATACTCCAAATAGTCCAAGGTAGGTATTCTATTTAGTATATTTAATTTAGTAAAACCATAGCAAATTATCATTGGTTTATAATACAAATTAATTATTAATTACGTGAATGCATCCAATTACCGCTGGTCGGGATAATCCTTTATTTAAATATGATTACCACTTCATTAATCTAGTAGTGCAATGAAACGATATTTTCGGCCCATGGTAATGAGATATCGCAAAGGTACGAGTATAATGGATGGTATTTTTAATTATATCAAAGTCTGCTACGGTTGCCCGCAAATAAATATGGATCCAAAAGGATAATATTATATTCTGATTTTTTTTTTTTTTTTTTTTTATTTATTTAGGAAACAAACAGTCACATACAGATAAGTTTAAACTTGCAGATATACAATAAGACCTATAGTTCCATTAATTATAACATACTGATATTGATAACAAGTAGAAACAGGGCTTGTTCGGCACTGCCTATAAATAGGAAGATACACAGAAGTAACAATTGGATACACAACTAATAAAGTACCTAAGTATCAAACATGCTTACTTAGAACAATTACATTTTTTTTTTTTAAGCAAAGTTACACTGCTATGGAAAAAGTAAGCTCCGCAGACCACTTTTATCATTTAAGCTAAACATATTGGTTATATATATATATATAGTGAAAAAGACTGCGTGTTCCATTATGGAATTTTAAGTGCTGTGAAACGTACCGTAAAACGTTGCAGTAGCGTCAGTACTAAAGTATGAAGTGCGTCTGGTTTACAGATATTTACCATTTTCAAAATTAACCCAGTTTCGAAGTTACCCCAATGGCCTATACTATTAATAAAAAAAAATTTTTTTTTTTTTTTTTATTTATTAAGGTCTACCAACAGTTATTACATCTGACATTTAATTTACGTTAAACCATAAGAAACATTCAGTGATGCATAACTAATTAGAGGTAAACACAGCATTTAAAAAAAAACCGGTGTGAAGTTAGCGGCCAAAGTTATCGGCCAACGATAACCTGACCAAATTAAGAAGTCAACATTTTTTACTTGTGTATTTCTATAAAAAAGAGCTTAAGTCGGATATTTAATGGTCAAAAGTGAAGGAAAAAGTGAGGCGTCATCCTATTAATAACATATCAGGATACATTTAACCAACTAGGTATCAAAAATGACTTGAACAGATCCCAACATAATGTACTATACAAACCTACTATAAACGCATTTTTAGATACAAAAACGCTTCAAATATATTATTTACAGAAATAAAAAGCTTTTATCAAAGCTTTCCAAACCCAATAACCACGGTTTTCACAGTTGTTTTACGAAAAATATCCATTAGCCGAGTCAGCGGCCGAAAGTTACACAAATCACCCATTTTACCCAACTTCTAGAAACAAAGACACTTTCAAACTTACTTCATCATACACAGCTGTTATAGGCTTTCCCAAAAAAGCTTTCAGAACCGACTTTCCTCGCTAAATATAGGTATTGCAACTGAAAAATAATTAGTGGCCGAACGATTCTGAATTTTTTTTTTAAATGGTGATACACATCTAGATATGGAAAGTAATTATAACATGAAGGATAAATATAAATCAAGAGTTCTTGTCAAAGCTTTCCAAACCCCATAACCGCACTTTTCACAGTTGTTTTACGAAAAATATCCATTGGTCGAGTCAGCGGCCCAAAGCTACACAAATCACCGATTTTACCCAACTTCTAGAAACAAAGACACTTTCAAACTTACTTCATCATACACAGCTGTTATAGGCTTTCCCAAAAAAGCTTTCAGAACCGACTTTCCTCGCTAAATATAGGTATTGCAACTGAAAAATTGTTAGCGGCCGAACGATTCTGATTTTTTTTTTATTTAAATGGTGGTACACATCTAGATATGGAAAGTAATTATAACATTAAAGGATAAATATAAATCAAGAGCTCTTGTCGAAGCTTTCCAAACCCAATAACCGCGCTTTTCACAGTTGTTTTACGAAAAATATCCATTGGCCGAGTCAGCGGCCGAAAGCTACACAAATCACCGATTTTAGCCAACTTCTAGACACAAAGTTACTTTCAAACATACTTCAACGTACACAGCTGTTATAGACTTTCCAAAAAAAGCTTTCAGAACCGACTTTCCTCGCTAAATATAGGTATTGCAACTGAAAAATAGTTAGCGGCCGAACGATTCTGAATTTTTTTTTTAAATGGTGATACACATCTAGATATGGAAAGTAATTATAACATCAAGGATAAATATAAATCAAGAGCTCTTGTCAAAGCTTTCCAAACCCAATAACCGCGGTTTTCACAGTTGTTTTACGAAAAATATCCATTAGCCTAGTCAGCGGCCGAAAGTTACACAAATCACCGATTTTACCCAACTTCTAGAAACAAAGACACTTTCAAACTTATTTCATCGTACACAGCTGTTATAGGCTTTCCAAAAAAAGCTTTCAGAACCGACTTTCCTTGCTAAATATAGGTATTGCAACTGAAAAATAGTTAGCGGCGGAACGATTCTGAAAATATTTTTTTTAAATTGTGATACACATCAAATTATGGAAAGTAATTTTAACATCAAGGATAAATATAAATCTAGAGCTTTTGTCAAAGCTTTCCAAACGCAATAACCGCGCTTTTCACAGTTGTTTTACGAAAAATATCCATTGGCCGAGTCAGCGGCCGAAAGCCACACAAATCACCGATTTTACCCAACTTCTAGAAACAAAGACACTTTCAAACTTACTTCATCATACACAGCTGTTATAGGCTTTCCCAAAAAAGCTTTCAGAACCGACTTTCCTCGCTAAATATAGGTATTGCAACTGAAAAATAGTTAGCGGCCGAACGATTCTGATTTTTTTTTTTTAAATGGTGATACACATCTAGATATGGAAAGTAATTATAACATCAAGGATAAATACAAATCAAGAGCTCTTGTCAAAGCTTTCCAAACCCAATAACCGCGGTTTTCACAGTTGTTTTACGAAAAATATCCATTAGCCGAGTCAGCGGCCGAAAGTTACACAAATCACCGATTTTACCCAACTTCTAGAAACAAAGACACTTTCAAACTTACTTCATCATACACAGCTGTTATAGGCTTTCCCAAAAAAGCTTTCAGAACCGACTTTCCTCGCTAAATATAGGTATTGCAACTGAAAAATAGTTAGCGGCCGAACGATTCTGATAAAAAAAATTTTTAAATGGTGATACACATCTAGATATGGAAAGTAATTATAACATTAAAGGATAAATATAAATCAAGAGCTCTTGTCGAAGCTTTCAAACCCAATAACCGCGCTTTTCACAGTTGTTTTACGAAAAATATCCATTGGCCGAGTCAGCGGCCGAAAGCTACACAAATCACCGATTTTACCCAACATCTAGAAACAAAGACACTTTCAAACTTACTTCATCATACACAGCTGTTATAGGCTTTCCCAAAAAAGCTTTCAGAACCGACTTTCCTCGCTAAATATAGGTATTGCAACTGAAAAATAGTTAGCGGCCGAACGATTCTGAAAATATTTTTTTTAAATGGTGATACACATCTAATTATGGAAAGTAATTATAACATCAAGGAAAAATATAAATCAAGAGCTTTTGTCAAAGCTTTCCAAACCCAATAACCGCGCTTTTCACAGTTGTTTAACGAAAAATATCCACTGGCCTAGTCAGCGGCCGAAAGCTACACAAATCACCAATTTTGCCCATCTTCTAAAAACAAAGACACTTTCAAACTTACTTCATCATACACAGCTGTTATAGGCTTTCCCAAAAAAGCTTTCAGAACCGACTTTCCTCGCTAAATATAGGTATTGCAACTGAAAATAGTTAGCGGCCGAACGATTCTGAAAAAAAAAATTTTTAAATGGTGATACACATCTAGATATGGAAAGTAATTATAACATTAAAGAATAAATATAAATCAAGAGCTCTTGTCGAAGCTTTCCAAACCCAATAACCGCGCTATTCACAGTTGTTTTACGAAAAATATCCATTGGCCGAGTCAGCGGCCGAAAGCTACACAAATCACCGATTTTACCCAACTTCTAGAAACAAAGACACTTTCAAACTTACTTCATCATACACAGCTGTTATAGGCTTTCCCAAAAAAGCTTTCAGAACCGACTTTCCTCGCTAAATATAGGTATTGCAACTGAAAAATAGTTAGCGGCCGAACGATTCTGAAAATATTTTTTTTTAAATTGTGATACACATCTAATTATGGACAGTAATTATAACATTAAGGATAAATATAAATCAAGAGCTTTTGTCAAAGCTTTCCAAACCCCATAACCGCACTTTTCACAGTTGTTTTACGAAAAATATCCATTGGCCGAGTCAGCGGCCGAAAGCTACACAAATCACCGATTTTACCCAACTTCTAGAAACAAAACCACTTTCAAACTTACTTCATCATACACAGCTGTTATAGGCTTTCCCAAAAAAGCTTTCAGAACCGACTTTCCACGCTAAATATAGGTATTGCAACTGAAAAATAGTTAGCGGCGGAATGATTCGATAACGAATTGTGTTAAAAATTTCAGACTCGTTCGGCCGCTAACTATTTTTCAGTTGCAATACCTATATTTAGCGAGGAAAGTCGGTTCTGAAAGCTTTTTTTGGAAAGCCTATAACAGGTGTGTACGACGAAGTAAGTTTGAAAGTGTCTTTGTTTCTAGAAGTTGGGTAAAATCGGTGATTTGTGTAGCTTTCGGCCGCTGACTCGGCCAATGGATATTTTTCGTAAAACAACTGTGAAAAGCGCGGTAATTGGGTTTGGAACGCTTCGACAAGAGCTCTTGATTTATATTTATAATTTAATGTTATAATTACTTTCCATATCTAGATGTGTATCACCATTTAAAAAAAAAAATCAGAATCGTTCGGCCGCTAACTATTTTTCAGTTGCAATACCTATATTTAGCGAGGAAAGTCGGTTCTGAAAGCTTTTTTGGGAAAGCCTATAACAGCTGTGTATGATGAAGTAAGTTTGAAAGTGTCTATGTTTCTAGAAGTTGGGTAAAATCGGTGATTTGTGTGGCTTTCGGCCGCTGACTCGGCCAGTGGATATTTTTCGTAAAACAACTGTGGAAAGCGCGTTTATTGGGTTTGGAAAGCTTTGACAAAAGCTCTTGATTTATATTTATCCTTGATGTTATAATTATTTTCCATAATTAGATGTGTATCACAATTTAAAAAAAAAATATTTTCAGAATCGTTCCCTTCTTCAGTTGCAATACCTATATTTAGCAAGGAAAGTCGGTTCTGAAAGCTTTTTTTGGAAAGCCTATAACATTTGTGTACGATGAAGTAAGTTTGAAATTGTCTTTGTTTCTAGAAGTTGGGTAAAATCGGTGATTTGTGTTATTTGGGTAACTTTCGGCCGCTGACTAGGCTAATGGATATTTTTCGTAAAACCTGTGAAAACCGCGGTTATTGGGTTTGGAAAGCTTTGACAAGAGCTCTTGATTTATATTTATCCTTGATGTTATAATTACTTTCCATATCTAGATGTGTATCACCATTTAAAAAAAAATATTTCAGAATCGTTCGACGGCTAACTATTTTTCAGTTGCAATACCTATATTTAGCGAGGAAAGTCGGTTCTGAAAGCTTCTTTGGGAAAGCCTATAACAGCTGTGTATGATGAAGTAAGTTTGAAAGTGTCTTTGTTCCTAGAAGTTGGGTAAAATCGGTGATTTGTGTGGCTTTCGGCCGCTGACTCGGCCAATGGATATTTTTCGTAAAACAACTGTGGAAAGCGCGTTTATTGGGTTTGGAAAGCTTTGACAAAAGCTCTTGATTTATATTTATCCTTGATGTTATAATTATTTTCCATAATTAGATGTGTATCACAATTTAAAAAAAAAATATTTTCAGAATCGTTCCCTTCTTCAGTTGCAATACCTATATTTAGCAAGGAAAGTCGGTTCTGAAAGCTTTTTTTGGAAAGCCTATAACAGCTGTGTACGATGAAGTAAATTTGAAATTGTCTTTGTTTCTAGAAGTTGGGTAAAATCGGTGATTTGTGTTATTTGTGTAACTTTCGGCCGCTGACTAGGCTAATGGATATTTTTCGTAAAACCTGTGAAAACCGCGGTTATTGGGTTTGGAAAGCTTTGACAAGAGCTCTTGATTTATATTTATCCTTGATGTTATAATTACTTTCCATATCTAGATGTGTATCACCATTTAAAAAAAAAAATTTCAGAATCGTTCGACGGCTAACTATTTTTCAGTTGCAATACCTATATTTAGCGAGGAAAGTCGGTTCTGAAAGCTTCTTTGGGAAAGCCTATAACAGCTGTGTATGATGAAGTAAGTTTGAAAGTGTCTTTGTTCCTAGAAGTTGGGTAAAATCGGTGATTTGTGTGGCTTTCGGCCGCTGACTCGGCCAATGGATATTTTTCGTAAAATAAACTGTGAAAAGCGCGGTTATTGGGTTTGGAAAGCTTTGACTAAAGCTCTAGATTTATATTTATTTCTTAATGTTATAATTATTTTCCATAATTAGATGTGTATCACAATTAAAAAAAAAATTTTCAGAATCGTTAGGCCGCTAACTATTTTTCAGTTGCAATACCTATATTTAGCAAGGAAAGTCGGTTCTGAAAACTTTTTTTGGAAAGCCTTATAACAGCTGTGTACGATGAAGTAAGTTTGAAAGTGTCTTTGTTTCTAGAAGTTGGGTAAAATCGGTGATTTGTGTAACTTTCGGCCGCTGACTAGGCTAATGGATATTTTTCGTAAAACAACTGTGAAAACCGCGGTTATTGGGTTTGGAAAGCTTTGACAAGAGCTCTTGATTTATATTTATCCTTGATGTTATAATTACTTTCCATATCTAGATGTGTATCACCATTTAAAAAAAAATTTCAGAATCGTTCGGCCGCTAACTATTTTTCAGTTGCAATACCTATATTTAGCGAGGAAAGTCGGTTCTGAAAGCTTCTTTGGGAAAGCCTATAACAGCTGTGTATGATGAAGTAAGTTTGAAAGTGTCTTTGTTCCTAGAAGTTGGGTAAAATCGGTGATTTGTGTGGCTTTCGGCCGCTGACTCGGCCAATGGATATTTTTCGTAAAATAAACTGTGAAAAGCGCGGTTATTGGGTTTGGAAAGCTTTGACAAAAGCTCTTGATTTATATTTATTTCTTAATGTTATAATTATTTTCCATAATTAGATGTGTATCACAATTTTAAAAAAAAATTTTTTAGAATCGTTAGGCCGCTAACTATTTTTCAGTTGCAATACCTATATTTAGCGAGGAAAGTCGGTTCTGAAAGCTTCTTTGGGAAAGCCTATAACAGCTGTGTATGAAGAAGTAAGTTTGAAAGTGTCTTTGTTCCTAGAAGTTGGGTAAAATCGGTGATTTGTGTGGCTTTCGGCCGCTGACTCGGCCAATGGATATTTTTCGTAAAATAAACTGTGAAAAGCGCGGTTATTGGGTTTGGAAAGCTTTGACAAAAGCTCTTGATTTATATTTATTTCTTAATGTTATAATTATTTTCCATAATTAGATGTGTATCACAATTAAAAAAAAAAATTTTCAGAATCGTTAGGCCGCTAACTATTTTTCAGTTGCAATACCTATATTTAGCAAGGAAAGTCGGTTCTGAAAACTTTATTTGGAAAGCCTATAACAGCTGTGTACGATGAAGTAAGTTTGAAAGTGTCTTTGTTTCTAGAAGTTGGGTAAAATCGGTGATTTGTGTAACTTTCGGCCGCTGACTAGGCTAATGGATATTTTTCGTAAAACAACTGTGAAAACCGCGGTTATTGGGTTTGGAAAGCTTTGACAAGAGCTCTTGATTTATATTTATCCTTGATGTTATAATTACTTTCCATATCTAGATGTGTATCACCATTTAAAAAAAAAAAAATCAGAATCGTTCGGCCGCTAACAATTTTTCAGTTGCAATACCTATATTTAGCGAGGAAAGTCGGTTCTGAAAGCTTCTTTGGGAAAGCCTATAACAGCTGTGTATGATGAAGTAAGTTTGAAAGTGTCTTTGTTTCTAGAAGTTGGGTAAAATCGGTGATTTGTGTGGCTTTCGGCCGCTGACTCGGCCAATGGATATTTTTCGTAAAACAACTGTGAAAAGCGCGGTTATTGGGTTTGGAAAGCTTTGACAAAAGCTCTTGATTTATATTTATTTCTTAATGTTATAATTATTTTCCATAATTAGATGTGTATCACAATTAAAAAAAAAAAAATTCAGAATCGTTAGGCCGCTAACTATTTTTCAGTTGCAATACCTATATTTAGCAAGGAAAGTCGGTTCTGAAAGCTTTTTTTGGAAAGCCTATAACAGCTGTGTACGATGAAGTAAGTTTGAAAGTGTCTTTGTTTCTAGAAGTTGGGTAAAATCGGTGATTTGTGTGGCTTTCGGCCGCTGACTCGGCCAATGGATATTTTTCGTAAAACAACTGTGGAAAGCGCGTTTATTGGGTTTGGAAAGCTTTGACAAAAGCTCTTGATTTATATTTATCCTTGATGTTATAATTATTTTCCATAATTAGATGTGTATCACAATTTAAAAAAAAAATATTTTCAGAATCGTTCCCTTCTTCAGTTGCAATACCTATATTTAGCAAGGAAAGTCGGTTCTGAAAGCTTTTTTTGGAAAGCCTATAACAGCTGTGTACGATGAAGTAAGTTTGAAATTGTCTTTGTTTCTAGAAGTTGGGTAAAATCGGTGATTTGTGTTATTTGTGTAACTTTCGGCCGCTGACTAGGCTAATGGATATTTTTCGTAAAACCTGTGAAAACCGCGGTTATTGGGTTTGGAAAGCTTTGACAAGAGCTCTTGATTTATATTTATCCTTGATGTTATAATTACTTTCCATATCTAGATGTGTATCACCATTTAAAAAAAAAAAATTTCAGAATCGTTCGGCCGCTAACTATTTTTCAGTTGCAATACCTATATTTAGCGAGGAAAGTCGGTTCTGAAAGCTTCTTTGGGAAAGCCTATAACAGCTGTGTATGATGAAGTAAGTTTGAAAGTGTCTTTGTTTCTAGAAGTTGGGTAAAATCGGTGATTTGTGTGGCTTTCGGCCGCTGACTCGGCCAATGGATATTTTTCGTAAAACAACTGTGAAAAGCGCGGTTATTGGGTTTGGAAAGCTTTGACAAAAGCTCTTGATTTATATTTATTTCTTAATGTTATAATTATTTTCCATAATTAGATGTGTATCACAATTAAAAAAAAAAATTCAGAATCGTTAGGCCGCTAACTATTTTTCAGTTGCAATACCTATATTTAGCAAGGAAAGTCGGTTCTGAAAGCTTTTTTTGGAAAGCCTATAACAGCTGTGTACGATGAAGTAAGTTTGAAAGTGTCTTTGTTTCTAGAAGTTGGGTAAAATCGGTGATTTGTGTAACTTTCGGCCGCTGACTAGGCTAATGGATATTTTTCGTAAAACAACTGTGAAAACCGCGGTTATTGGGTTTGGAAAGCTTTGAAAAGAGCTCTTGTTTTATATTTATCCTTATTGTTATAATTATTTTCTATATCTAGATGTGTATCACCATTAAAAAAAAATTTTCAAAATCGTTCGGCCGCTAACTATTTTTCAGTTGCAATATCTATATTTAGCGAGGAAAGTCTGTTCTGAAAGCTTTTTTGGGAAAGCCTATAACGAAGTAAGTTTGAAAGTGTCTTTGTTTCTAGAAGTTGGGTAAAATCTGTGATTTGTGTAGCTTTCGGCCGCTGACTCGGCCAATGGATATTTTTCGTAGAACAACTGTGAAAAGTGCGGTTATGGGGTTTGGAAAGCTTTGACAAAAGCTCTTGATTTATATTTATCCTTAATGTTATAATTACTTTCCATAATTAGATGTGTATCACAATTTAAAAAAAATATTTTCAGAATTGTTCGGCCGCTAACTATTTTTCAGTTGCAATACCTATATTTAGCGAGGAAAGTCGGTTCTGAAAGCTTTTTTGGGAAAGACTATAACAGCTGTGTACGACGTAGTAAGTTTGAAAGTGTCTTTGTTTCTAGAAGTTGGGTAAAATCGGTGATTTGTGTAGCTTTCGGCCGCTGACTCGGCCAATGGATATTTTTCGTAAAACAACTGTGGAAAGCGCGTTTATTGGGTTTGGAAAGCTTTGACAAAAGCTCTTGATTTATATTTATCCTTGATGTTAAAATTACTTTCCATAATTTGATGTGTATCACAAGTAAAAAAAAAATATTTTCAGGATCGTTCCGCCGCTAACTATTTTTCAGTTGCAATACCTATATTTAGCAAGGAAAGTCGGTTCTGAAAGCTTTTTTTGGAAAGCCTATAACAGCTGTGTACGATGAAGTAAGTTTTAAAGTGTCTTTGTTTCTAGAAGTTGGGTAAAATCGGTGATTTGTGTAACTTTCGGCCGCTGACTAGGCTAATGGATATTTTTCGTAAAACAACTGTGAAAACCGCGGTTATTGGATTTGGAAAGTTTTGACAAGAGCTCTTGATTTATATTTATCCTTGATGTTATAATTATTTTCCATAATTAGATGTGTATCACAATTTAAAAAAAAAATATTTTCAGAATCGTTCCCTTCTTCAGTTGCAATACCTATATTTAGCAAGGAAAGTCGGTTCTGAAAGCTTTTTTTGGAAAGCCTATAACAGCTGTGTACGATGAAGTAAGTTTGAAAGTGTCTTTGTTTCTAGAAGTTGGGTAAAATCGGTGATTTGTGTGGCTTTCGGCCGCTGACTCGGCCAATGGATATTTTTCGTAAAACAACTGTGGAAAGCGCGTTTATTGGGTTTGGAAAGCTTTGACAAAAGCTCTTGATTTATATTTATCCTTGATGTTATAATTATTTTCCATAATTAGATGTGTATCACAATTTAAAAAAAAAATATTTTCAGAATCGTTCCCTTCTTCAGTTGCAATACCTATATTTAGCAAGGAAAGTCGGTTCTGAAAGCTTTTTTTGGAAAGCCTATAACAGCTGTGTACGATGAAGTAAGTTTGAAATTGTCTTTGTTTCTAGAAGTTGGGTAAAATCGGTGATTTGTGTTATTTGTGTAACTTTCGGCCGCTGACTAGGCTAATGGATATTTTTCGTAAAACCTGTGAAAACCGCGGTTATTGGGTTTGGAAAGCTTTGACAAGAGCTCTTGATTTATATTTATCCTTGATGTTATAATTACTTTCCATATCTAGATGTGTATCACCATTTAAAAAAAAAAATTCAGAATCGTTCGGCCGCTAACTATTTTTCAGTTGCAATACCTATATTTAGCGAGGAAAGTCGGTTCTGAAAGCTTCTTTGGGAAAGCCTATAACAGCTATGTATGATGAAGTAAGTTTGAAAGTGTCTTTGTTTCTAGAAGTTGGGTAAAATCGGTGATTTGTGTGGCTTTCGGCCGCTGACTCGGCCAATGGATATTTTTCGTAAAACAACTGTGAAAAGCGCGGTTATTGGGTTTGGAAAGCTTTGACAAAAGCTCTTGATTTATATTTATTTCTTAATGTTATAATTATTTTCCATAATTAGATGTGTATCACAATTAAAAAAAAATATTTTCAGAATCGTTAGGCCGCTAACTATTTTTCAGTTGCAATACCTATATTTAGCAAGGAAAGTCGGTTCTGAAAGCTTTTTTTGGAAAGCCTATAACAGCTGTGTACGATGAAGTAAGTTTGAAAGTGTCTTTGTTTCTAGAAGTTGGGTAAAATCGGTGATTTGTGTAACTTTCGGCCGCTGACTAGGCTAATGGATATTTTTCGTAAAACAACTGTGAAAACCGCGGTTATTGGGTTTGGAAAGCTTTGAAAAGAGCTCTTGATTTATATTTATCCTTAATGTTATAATTATTTTCTATATCTAGATGTGTATCACCATTAAAAAAAAATTTTCAGAATCGTTCGGCCGCTAACTATTTTTCAGTTGCAATATCTATATTTAGCGAGGAAAGTCTGTTCTGAAAGCTTTTTTGGGAAAGCCTATAACGAAGTAAGTTTGAAAGTGTCTTTGTTTCTAGAAGTTGGGTAAAATCTGTGATTTGTGTAGCTTTCGGCCGCTGACTCGGCCAATGGATATTTTTCGTAGAACAACTGTGAAAAGTGCGGTTATGGGGTTTGGAAAGCTTTGACAAAAGCTCTTGATTTATATTTATCCTTAATGTTATAATTACTTTCCATAATTAGATGTGTATCACAATTTAAAAAAAATATTTTCAGAATTGTTCGGCCGCTAACTATTTTTCAGTTGCAATACCTATATTTAGCGAGGAAAGTCGGTTCTGAAAGCTTTTTTGGGAAAGACTATAACAGCTGTGTACGACGTAGTAAGTTTGAAAGTGTCTTTGTTTCTAGAAGTTGGGTAAAATCGGTGATTTGTGTAGCTTTCGGCCGCTGACTCGGCCAATGGATATTTTTCGTAAAACAACTGTGGAAAGCGCGTTTATTGGGTTTGGAAAGCTTTGACAAAAGCTCTTGATTTATATTTATCCTTGATGTTAAAATTACTTTCCATAATTTGATGTGTATCACAATTAAAAAAAAAATATTTTCAGGATCGTTCCGCGGCTAACTATTTTTCAGTTTTTTAATGACATAATCCGTCGGTCTCTTGCCACCATCAATGTACCCGCTCTTCTTGAGCCGACTGGCATTATCAGAGATGATGGCAAGAGGCCCGATGGGATGTCCTTGGTTCCTTGGAGCTTGGGACGGATGTTGGTGTGGGATGCTACCTGCGTAGACACACTGGCACCGTCCCACCTCCAACGGACTAATGTAAAAGCGGGCGGAGCGGCGGAAAGCGCCGAAATTTTAAAACGTAATAAATATAAGAGCCTCGGTAGAGAGTATCATTTCGTTCCATTTGGAGTTGAAACTCTAGGTCCATGGGGTCCCAGCGCGCATAAGTTGTTTGCAGAAATCGCGAAGCGTCTGGTTGACGTAACTGGTGACCGAAGAGCTGGCGGCTTTCTCGCACAACGTATCAGCATTGCGATACAGCGGGGAAATGCCGCCAGCATCCTTGGTACAATGCCTCAAGGGCCTATTTTAGATTTAAGCTAGTTATTAATTTCGTTTACGTAGTACCACTGTATATATCTTGTATGTAAATAAATGTTTTTTATTTTTCAGTTGCAATACCTATATTTAGCAAGGAAAGTCGGTTCTGAAAGCTTTTTTTGGAAAGCCTATAACAGCTGTGTACGATGAAGTAAGTTTGAAAGTGTCTTTGTTTCTAGAAGTTGGGTAAAATCGGTGATTTGTGTAACTTTCGGCCGCTGACTAGGCTAATGGATATTTTTCGTAAAACAACTGTGAAAACCGCGGTTATTGGATTTGGAAAGTTTTGACAAGAGCTCTTGATTTATATTTGTCCTTATGTTATAATTACTTTCCATATCTAGATGTGTATCACCATTTAAAAAAAAAAATCAGAATCGTTCGGCCGCTAACTATTTTTCAGTTCCAATACCTATATTTAGCGAGGAAAGTCGGTTCTGAAAGCTTTTTTGGAAAAGACTATAACAGCTGTGTACGATGTAGTAAGTTTGAAAGTGTCTTTGTTTCTAGAAGTTGGGTAAAATCGGTGATTTGTGTGGCTTTCAGCCGCTGACTCGGCCAATGGATATTTTTCGTAAAACAACTGTGGAAAGCGCGTTTATTGGGTTAAGATAGCTTTGACAAAAGCTCTTGATTTATATTTATCCTTGATGTTAAAATTACTTTCCATAATTTGATGTGTATCACAATTTAAAAAAAAATATTTTCAGAATCGTTCCGCCGCTAACTATTTTTCAGTTGCAATACCTATATTTAGCAAGGAAAGTCGGTTCTGAAAGCTTTTTTTGGAAAGCCTATAAAAGCTGTGTACGATGAAGTAAGTTTGAAAATGTCTTTGTTTCTAGAAATTGGGTAAAATCGGTGATTTGTGTAACTTTCGGCCGCTGACTCGGCTAATGGATATTTTTCGTAAAACAACTTTGAAAACCGCGGTTATTGGGTGTGGAAAGCTTTGACAAGAGCTCTTGATTTATATTTATCCTTGATGTTATAATTACTTTCCATATCTAGATGTGTATCACCATTTAAAAAAAATATATTTCAGAATCGTTCGGCCGCTAACTATTTTTCAGTTGCAATGACTATATTTAGCGAGGAAAGTCGGTTCTGAAAGCTTTTTTGGGAAAGCCTATAACAGCTGTGTATGATGAAGTAAGTTTGAAAGTGTCTTTGTTCCTAGAAGTTGGGTAAAATCGGTGAATTGTGGGGCTTTCGGCCGCTGACTCGGCCAATGGATATTTTTCGTAAAACAACTGTGAAAAGCGCGGGTATTGGGTTTGGAAAGCTTTGACAAAAGCTCTTGATTTATATTTATTTCTTAATGTTATAATTATTTTCCATAATTAGATGTGTATCACAATTTAAAAAAAATATTTTCAGAATCGTTCGGCCGCTAATTATTTTTCAGTTGCAATACCTATATTTAGCAAGGAAAGTCGGTTCTGAAAGCTTTTTTTGGAAAGCCTATAACAGCTGTGTACGATGAAGTAAGTTTGAAAGTTTTTTTTTTTCTAGAAGTTGGGTAAAATCGGTGATTTGTGTAACTTTCGGCCGCTGACTAGGCTAATGGATATTTTTCGTAAAACAACTGTGAAAACCGCGGTTATTGGGTTTGGAAAGCTTTGACAAGAGCTCTTGATTTATATTTATCCTTGATGTTATAATTACTTCCCTTATCTAGATGTATATCACCATTTAAAAAAAAAAAACAGAATCGTTCGGCCGCTAACTATTTTTCAGTTGGAATACCTATATTTAGCGAGGAAAGTCGGTTCTGAAAGCTTTTTTGGGAAAGCCTATAACAGCTGTGTATGATGAAGTAAGTTTGAAAGTGTCTTTGTTTCTAGAAGTTGGGTAAAATCGGTGATATGTGTGGCTTTCGGCCGCTGACTCGGCCAATGGATATTTTTCGTAAAACAACTGTGAAAAGCGCGGTTATTGGGTTTGGAAAGCTTTGACAAAAGCTCTTGATTTATATTTATCCTTGATGTTAAAATTACTTTCCATAATTTGATGTGTATCAAATTTAAAAAAAATATTTTCAGAATCGTTCGGCCGCTAACTATTTTTCAGTTGCAATGACTATATTTAGCGAGGAAAGTCGGTTCTGAAAGCTTTTTTGGGAAAGCCTATAACAGCTGTGTATGATGAAGTAAGTTTGAAAGTGTCTTTGTTCCTAGAAGTTGGGTAAAATCGGTGAATTGTGGGGCTTTCGGCCGCTGACTCGGCCAATGGATATTTTTCGTAAAACAACTGTGAAAAGCGCGGGTATTGGGTTTGGAAAGCTTTGACAAAAGCTCTTGATTTATATTTATTTCTTAATGTTATAATTATTTTCCATAATTAGATGTGTATCACAATTTAAAAAAAATATTTTCAGAATCGTTCGGCCGCTAATTATTTTTCAGTTGCAATACCTATATTTAGCAAGGAAAGTCGGTTCTGAAAGCTTTTTTTGGAAAGCCTATAAAAGCTGTGTACGATGAAGTAAGTTTGAAAGTTTTTTTTTTTCTAGAAGTTGGGTAAAATCGGTGATTTGTGTAACTTTCGGCCGCTGACTAGGCTAATGGATATTTTTCGTAAAACAACTGTGAAAACCGCGGTTATTGGGTTTGGAAAGCTTTGACAAGAGCTCTTGATTTATATTTATCCTTGATGTTATAATTACTTCCCTTATCTAGATGTATATCACCATTTAAAAAAAAAAATCAGAATCGTTCGGCCGCTAACTATTTTTCAGTTGGAATACCTATATTTAGCGAGGAAAGTCGGTTCTGAAAGCTTTTTTGGGAAAGCCTATAACAGCTGTGTATGATGAAGTAAGTTTGAATGTGTCTTTGTTTCTAGAAGTTGGGTAAAATCGGTGATATGTGTGGCTTTCGGCCGCTGACTCGGCCAATGGATATTTTTCGTAAAACAACTGTGAAAAGCGCGGTTATTGGGTTTGGAAAGCTTTGACAAAAGCTCTTGATTTATATTTATCCTTGATGTTAAAATTACTTTCCATAATTTGATGTGTATCAAATTTAAAAAAAATATTTTCAGAATCGTTAGGCCGCTAACTATTTTTCAGTTGCAATACCTATATTTAGCAAGGAAAGTCGGTTCTGAAAGCTTTTTTTGGAAAGCCTATAACAGCTGTGTACGATGAAGTAAGTTTGAAAGTGTCTTTGTTTCTAGAAGTTGGGTAAAATCGGTGATTTGTGTGTCTTTCGGCCGCTGACTCGGCCAATGGATATTTTTCGTAAAACAACTGTGAAAAGCGCGGTTATTGGGTTTGGAAAGCTTTGAAAAGAGCTCTTGATTTATATTTATCCTTAATGTTATAATTATTTTCTATATCTAGATGTGTATCACCATTAAAAAAAAAAATTCAGAATCGTTCGGCCGCTAACTATTTTTCAGTTGCAATATCTATATTTAGCGAGGAAAGTCTGTTCTGAAAGCTTTTTTGGGAAAGCCTATAACAGCTGTGTACAACGAAGTAAGTTTGAAAGTGTCTTTGTTTCTAGAAGTTGGGTAAAATCGGTGATTTGTGTAGCTTTCGGCCGCTGACTCGGCCAATGGATATTTTTCGTAAAACAACTGTGGAAAGCGCGTTTATTGGGTTTGGAAAGCTTTGACAAAAGCTCTTGATTTATATTTATCCTTGATGTTAAAATTACTTTCCATAATTTGATGTGTATCACAATTTAAAAAAATATATTTTCAGGATCGTTCCGCCGCTAACTATTTTTCAGTTGCAATACCTATATTTAGCGAGGAAAGTCGGTTCTGAAAGCTTTTTTGGGAAAGACTATAACAGCTGTGTACGACGTAGTAAGTTTGAAAGTGTCTTTGTTTCTAGAAGTTGGGTAAAATCGGTGATTTGTGTAACTTTCGGCCGCTGACTAGGCTAATGGATATTTTTCGTAAAACAACTGTGAAAACCGCGGTTATTGGGTTTGGAAAGCTTTGACAAGAGCTCTTGATTTATATTTGTCCTTGACGTTATAATTACTTTCCATAATTTGATGTGTATCACAATTTAAAAAAAATATTTTCAGAATCGTTCCGCCGCTAACTATTTTTCAGTTGCAATACCAATATTTAACAAGGAAAGTCGGTTCTGAAAGCTTTTTTTGGAAAGCCTATAACAGCTGTGTACGATGAAGTAAGTTTGAAAGTGTCTTTGTTTCTAGAAGTTGGGTAAAATCGGTGATTTGTGTAGCTTTCGGTCGCTGACTCGGCCAATGGATATTTTTCGTTAAACAACTGTGAAAAGCGCGGTTATTGGGTTTGGAAAGCTTTGACAAAAGCTCTTGATTTATATTTTTCCTTGATGTTATAATTCCTTTCCATAATTAGATGTGTATCACCATTTAAAAAAAATATTTTCAGAATCGTTCGGCCGCTAACTATTTTTCAGTTGCAATACCTATATTTAGCGAGGAAAGTCGGTTCTGAAAGCTTTTTTGGGAAAGCCTATAACAGTTGTGTATGATGAAGTAAGTTTGAAAGTGTCTGTGTTTCTAGAAGTTGGGTAAAATCGGTGATTTGTGTAGCTTTCGGCCACTGACTCGGCCAATGGATATTTTTCGTAAAACAACTGTGGAAAGCGCGTTTATTGGGTTTGGAAAGCTTTGACAAAAGCTCTTGATTTATATTTATCGTTGATGTTATAATTACTTTCCATATCTAGATGTGTATCACCATTAAAAAAAAAATCAGAATCGTTCGGCCGCTAACTATTTTTCAGTTGCAATACCTATATTTAGCGAGGAAAGTCGGTTCTGAAAGCTTTTTTTGGAAAGTCTGTAACAGCTTTGTACGACGAAGTAAGTTTGAAAGTGTCTTTGTGTCTAGAAGTTGGGTAAAATCGGTGATTTGTGTAGCTTTCGGCCGCTGACTCGGCCAATGGATATTTTTCGTTAAACAACTGTGAAAAGCGCGGTTATTGGGTTTGGAAAGCTTTGACAAAAGCTCTTGATTTATATTTTTCCTTGATGTTAAAATTACTTTCCATAATTCGATGTGTATAACAATTTAAAAAAAAATATTTTCAGAATCGTTCGGCCGCTAACTATTTTTCAGTTGCAATACCTATATTTAGCAAGGAAAGTCGGTTCTGAAAGCTTTTTTTGGAAAGCCTATAACAGCTGTGTACGATGAAGTAAGTTTAAAAGTGTCTTTGTTTCTAGAAGTTGGGTAAAATCGGTGATTTGTTTAGCTTTCGGCCGCTGACTCGGCCAATGGATATTTTTCGTAAAACAACTGTGAAAAGCGCGGTTATTGGGTTTGGAAACCTTCGAAAAGAGCTCTTGATTCATATTTATCCTTTAATGTTATAATTACTTTCCATATCTAGATGTGTATCACCATTTAAAAAAATTTTTTTTTCAGAATCGTTCGGCCGCTAACTATTTTCCAGTTGCAATACCTATATTTAGCGAGGAAAGTCGGTTCTGAAAGCTTTTTTGGGAAAGCCTATAACAGCTGTGTATGATGAAGTAAGTTTGAAAGTGTCTTTGTTTTTTGAAGATGGGTAAAATTGGATAAAATTAAAAAAAAAAATTTTCAGAATCGTTCGGCCGCTAACTATTTTTTAGTTGCAATATCTATGTTTAGCGAGGAAAGTCGGTTCTGAAAGCTTTTTTTGGAAAGCCTATAACAGCTGTGTACAACGAAGTAAGTTTGAAAGTGTCTTTGTTTCTAGAAGTTGGGTAAAATCGGTGATTTGTGTGGCTTTCGGCCGCTGACTGGGCCAATGGATATTTTTCGTAAAACAACTGTGAAAAGCGCGGTTATTGGGTTTGGAAAGCTTTGACAAAAGCTCTTGATTTATATTTATCGTTGATGTTATAATTACTTTCCATATCTAGATGTGTATCACCATTTAAAAAAAAAAAATTTCAGAATCGTTCGGCCGCTAACTGAATTTTCATTTGCAATACCTATATTTAGCGAGGAAAGTCGGTTCTGAAAGCTTTTTTGGGAAAGCCTATAACAGCTGTGTATGATGAAGTAAGTTTGAATGTGTCTTTGTTTCTAGAAGTTGGGTAAAATCGGTGATATGTGTGGCTTTCGGCCGCTGACTCGGCCAATGGATATTTTTCGTAAAACAACTGTGAAAAGCGCGGTTATTGGGTTTGGAAAGCTTTGACAAAAGCTCTTGATTTATATTTATCCTTGATGTTAAAATTACTTTCCATAATTTGATGTGTATCAAATTTAAAAAAAATATTTTCAGAATCGTTAGGCCGCTAACTATTTTTCAGTTGCAATACCTATATTTAGCAAGGAAAGTCGGTTCTGAAAGCTTTTTTTGGAAAGCCTATAACAGCTGTGTACGATGAAGTAAGTTTGAAAGTGTCTTTGTTTCTAGAAGTTGGGTAAAATCGGTGATTTGTGTGTCTTTCGGCCGCTGACTCGGCCAATGGATATTTTTCGTAAAACAACTGTGAAAAGCGCGGTTATTGGGTTTGGAAAGCTTTGAAAAGAGCTCTTGATTTATATTTATCCTTAATGTTATAATTATTTTCTATATCTAGATGTGTATCACCATTAAAAAAAAAAATTCAGAATCGTTCGGCCGCTAACTATTTTTCAGTTGCAATATCTATATTTAGCGAGGAAAGTCTGTTCTGAAAGCTTTTTTGGGAAAGCCTATAACAGCTGTGTACAACGAAGTAAGTTTGAAAGTGTCTTTGTTTCTAGAAGTTGGGTAAAATCTGTGATTTATGTAGCTTTCGGCCGCTGACTCGGCCAATGGATATTTTTCGTAAAACAACTGTGAAAAGCGCGGTTATTGGGTTTGGAAAGCTTTGACAAAAGCTCTTGATTTATATTTATCGTTGATGTTATAATTACTTTCCATATCTAGATGTGTATCACCATTTAAAAAAAAAAAATTTCAGAATCGTTCGGCCGCTAACTGAATTTTCATTTGCAATACCTATATTTAGCGAGGAAAGTCGGTTCTGAAAGCTTTTTTGGGAAAGACTATAACAGTTGTGTACGATGTAGTAAGTTTGAAAGTGTCTTTGTTTCTAGAAGTTGGGTAAAATCTGTGATTTATGTAGCTTTCGGCCGCTGACTCGGCCAATGGATATTTTTCGTAAAACAACTGTGGAAAGCGCGTTTATTGGGTTTAGAAAGCTTTGACAAAAGCTCTTGATTTATATTTATCCTTGATGTTAAAATTACTTTCCATAATTTGATGTGTATCACAATTTTAAAAAAAATTCAGAATCGTTCCGCCGCTAACTATTTTTCAGTTGCAATACCTATATTTAGCAAGGAAAGTCGGTTCTGAAAGCTTTTTTTGGAAAGCCTATAACAGCTGTGTACGATTAAGTAAGTTTGAAAGTGTCTTTGTTTCTAGAAGTTGGGTAAAATCGGTGATTTGTGTAACTTTCGGCCGCTGACTAGGCTAATGGATATTTTTCGTAAAACAACTGTGAAAACCGCGGTTATTGGGTTTGGAAAGCTTTGACAAGAGCTCTTGATTTATATTTGTCCTTGATGTTATAATTACTTTCCATAATTTGATGTGTATCACAATTTAAAAAAAATATTTTCAGAATCGTTCCGCCGCTAACTATTTTTCAGTTGCAATACCTATATTTAACAAGGAAAGTCGGTTCTGAAAGCTTTTTTTGGAAAGCCTATAACAGCTGTGTACGATGAAGTAAGTTTGAAAGTGTCTTTGTTTCTAGAAGTTGGGTAAAATCGGTGATTTGTGTGGCTTTCGGCCGCTGACTCGGCCAATGGATATTTTTCGTAAAACAACTGTGAAAAGCGCGGTTATTGGGTTTGGAAAGCTTTGACAAAAGCTCTTGATTTATATTTATCCTTGATGTTAAAATTACTTTCCATAATTTGATGTGTATCACAATTTAAAAAAAATATTTTTAGAATCGTTCCGCCGCTAACTATTTTTCAGTTGCAATACCTATATTTAGCAAGGAAAGTCGGTTCTGAAAGCTTTTTTTGGAAAGCCTATAACAGCTGTGTACGATGAAGTAAGTTTGAAAGTGTCTTTGTTTCTAGAAGTTGGGTAAAATCGGTGATTTGTGTAGCTTTCGGCCGCTGACTCGGCCAATGGATATTTTTCGTTATACAACTGTGAAAAGCGCGGTTATTGGGTTTGGAAAGCTTTGACAAAAGCTCTTGATTTATATTTTTCCTTGATGTTATAATTCCTTTCCATAATTAGATGTGTATCACCATTTAAAAATAATATTTTCAGAATCGTTCGGCCGCTAACTATTTTTCAGTTCCAATACCTATATTTAGCGAGGAAAGTCGGTTCTTAAAGCTTTTTTGGGAAAGCCTATAACAGCTGTGTATGATAAAGTAAGTTTGAAAGTGTCTTTGTTTCTAGAAGTTGGGTAAAATCGGTGATTTGTGTAGCTTATGGCCACTGACTCGGCCAATGGATATTTTTCGTAAAACAACTGTGGAAAGCACGTTTATTGGGTTTGGAAAGCTTTGACAAAAGCTCTTGATTTATATTTTTCCTTGATGTTAAAATTACTTTCCATAATTCGATGTGTATCACAATTTAAAAAAAATATTTTCAGAATCGTTCGGCCGCTAACTATTTTTCAGTTGCAATACCTATATTTAGCAAGGAAAGTCGGTTCTGAAAGCTTTTTTTGGAAAGCCTATAACAGCTGTGTACGATGAAGTAAGTTTAAAAGTGTCTTTGTTTCTAGAAGTTAGGTAATATCGGTGATTTGTGTAACTTTCGGCCGCTGACTCGGCCAATGGATATTTTTCGTAAAACAACTGTGAAAAGCGCGGTTATTGGGTTTGGAAAGCTTTGACAAGAGCTCTTGATTTATATTTATCGTTGATGATATAATTACTTTCCATATCTAGATGTGTATCACCATTTAAAAAAAAAATTCAGAATCGTTCGGCCGCTATTTTTCAGTTGCAATACCTATATTTAGCGAGGAAAGTCGGTTCTGAAAGCTTTTTTGGGAAAGACTATAACAGCTGTGTACGATGTAGTAAGTTTGAAAGTGTCTTTGTTTCTAGAAGTTGGATAAAATCTGTGATTTGTGTAGCTTTCGGCCGCTGACTCGGCCAATGGATATTTTTCGTAAAACAACTGTGGAAAGCGCGTTTATTGGGTTTAGAAAGCTTTGACAAAAGCTCTTGATTTATATTTATCCTTGATGTTAAAATTACTTTCCATAATTTGATGTGTATCATAATTACAAAAAAAAAATCAGAATCGTTCCGCCGCTAACTATTTTTCAGTTGCAATACCTATATTTAGCAAGGAAAGTCGGTTCTGAAAGCTTTTTTTGGAAAGCCTATAACAGCTGTGTACGATGAAGTAAGTTTGAAAGTGTCTTTGTTTCTAGAAGTTGGGTAAAATCGGTGTGATTTGTGTAACTTTCGGCCGCTGACTAGGCTAATGGATATGTTTCGTAAAACAACTGTGAAAACCGCAGTTATTGGGTTTGGAAAGCTTTGACAAGAGCTCTTGATTTATATTTATCCTTGATGTTATAATTACTTTCCATATCTAGATGTGTATCACCATTAAAAAAAAAATATTTCAGAATCATTCGGCCGCTAACTATTTTTCGGTTGCAATACCTATATTTAGCGAGGAAAGTCGGTTCTGAAAGCTTCTTTGGGAAAGCCCATAACAGCTGTGTATGATGAAGTAAGTTTGAAAGTGTCTTTGTTTCTAGAAGTTGGGTAAAATCGGTGATTTGTGTGGCTTTCGGCCGCTGACTCGGCCAATGGATATTTTTCGTAAAACAACTGTGAAAAGCGCGGTTATTGGGTTTGGAAAGCTTTGACAAATGCTCTTGATTTATATTTATCGTTGATGTTATAATTACTTTCCATATCTAGATGTGTATCACCATTAAAAAAAAAAATTTCAGAATCATTCGGCCGCTAACTATTTTTCAGTTGCAATACCAATATTTAACAAGGAAAGTCGGTTCTGAAAGCTTTTTTTGGAAAGCCTATAACAGCTGTGTACGATGAAGTAAGTTTGAAAGTGTCTTTGTTTCTAGAAGTTGGGTAAAATCGGTGATTTGTGTAGCTTTCGGTCGCTGACTCGGCCAATGGATATTTTTCGTTAAACAACTGTGAAAAGCGCGGTTATTGGGTTTGGAAAGCTTTGACAAAAGCTCTTGATTTATATTTTTCCTTGATGTTATAATTCCTTTCCATAATTAGATGTGTATCACCATTTAAAAAAAATATTTTCAGAATCGTTCGGCCGCTAACTATTTTTCAGTTGCAATACCTATATTTAGCGAGGAAAGTCGGTTCTGAAAGCTTTTTTGGGAAAGCCTATAACAGTTGTGTATGATGAAGTAAGTTTGAAAGTGTCTGTGTTTCTAGAAGTTGGGTAAAATCGGTGATTTGTGTAGCTTTCGGCCACTGACTCGGCCAATGGATATTTTTCGTAAAACAACTGTGGAAAGCGCGTTTATTGGGTTTGGAAAGCTTTGACAAAAGCTCTTGATTTATATTTATCGTTGATGTTATAATTACTTTCCATATCTAGATGTGTATCACCATTAAAAAAAAAAATCAGAATCGTTCGGCCGCTAACTATTTTTCAGTTGCAATACCTATATTTAGCGAGGAAAGTCGGTTCTGAAAGCTTTTTTTGGAAAGTCTGTAACAGCTTTGTACGACGAAGTAAGTTTGAAAGTGTCTTTGTGTCTAGAAGTTGGGTAAAATCGGTGATTTGTGTAGCTTTCGGCCGCTGACTCGGCCAATGGATATTTTTCGTTAAACAACTGTGAAAAGCGCGGTTATTGGGTTTGGAAAGCTTTGACAAAAGCTCTTGATTTATATTTTTCCTTGATGTTAAAATTACTTTCCATAATTCGATGTGTATAACAATTTAAAAAAAAATATTTTCAGAATCGTTCGGCCGCTAACTATTTTTCAGTTGCAATACCTATATTTAGCAAGGAAAGTCGGTTCTGAAAGCTTTTTTTGGAAAGCCTATAACAGCTGTGTACGATGAAGTAAGTTTAAAAGTGTCTTTGTTTCTAGAAGTTGGGTAAAATCGGTGATTTGTTTAGCTTTCGGCCGCTGACTCGGCCAATGGATATTTTTCGTAAAACAACTGTGAAAAGCGCGGTTATTGGGTTTGGAAACCTTCGAAAAGAGCTCTTGATTCATATTTATCCTTTAATGTTATAATTACTTTCCATATCTAGATGTGTATCACCATTTAAAAAAAATTTTTTTTCAGAATCGTTCGGCCGCTAACTATTTTCCAGTTGCAATACCTATATTTAGCGAGGAAAGTCGGTTCTGAAAGCTTTTTTGGGAAAGCCTATAACAGCTGTGTATGATGAATTAAGTTTGAAAGTGTCTTTGTTTTTTGAAGATGGGTAAAATTGGATAAAATTAAAAAAAAAATTTTTCAGAATCGTTCGGCCGCTAACTATTTTTTAGTTGCAATATCTATGTTTAGCGAGGAAAGTCGGTTCTGAAAGCTTTTTTTGGAAAGCCTATAACAGCTGTGTACAACGAAGTAAGTTTGAAAGTGTCTTTGTTTCTAGAAGTTGGGTAAAATCGGTGATTTGTGTGGCTTTCGGCCGCTGACTGGGCCAATGGATATTTTTCGTAAAACAACTGTGAAAAGCGCGGTTATTGGGTTTGGAAAGCTTTGACAAAAGCTCTTGATTTATATTTATCGTTGATGTTATAATTACTTTCCATATCTAGATGTGTATCACCATTTAAAAAAAAAAATTTCAGAATCGTTCGGCCGCTAACTGAATTTTCATTTGCAATACCTATATTTAGCGAGGAAAGTCGGTTCTGAAAGCTTTTTTGGGAAAGACTATAACAGTTGTGTACGATGTAGTAAGTTTGAAAGTGTCTTTGTTTCTAGAAGTTGGGTAAAATCTGTGATTTATGTAGCTTTCGGCCGCTGACTCGGCCAATGGATATTTTTCGTAAAACAACTGTGAAAAGCGCGGTTATTGGGTTTGGAAAGCTTTGACAAAAGCTCTTGATTTATATTTATCGTTGATGTTATAATTACTTTCCATATCTAGATGTGTATCACCATTTAAAAAAAAAAAATTTCAGAATCGTTCGGCCGCTAACTGAATTTTCATTTGCAATACCTATATTTAGCGAGGAAAGTCGGTTCTGAAAGCTTTTTTGGGAAAGACTATAACAGTTGTGTACGATGTAGTAAGTTTGAAAGTGTCTTTGTTTCTAGAAGTTGGGTAAAATCTGTGATTTATGTAGCTTTCGGCCGCTGACTCGGCCAATGGATATTTTTCGTAAAACAACTGTGGAAAGCGCGTTTATTGGGTTTAGAAAGCTTTGACAAAAGCTCTTGATTTATATTTATCCTTGATGTTAAAATTACTTTCCATAATTTGATGTGTATCACAATTTTAAAAAAAATTCAGAATCGTTCCGCCGCTAACTATTTTTCAGTTGCAATACCTATATTTAGCAAGGAAAGTCGGTTCTGAAAGCTTTTTTTGGAAAGCCTATAACAGCTGTGTACGATTAAGTAAGTTTGAAAGTGTCTTTGTTTCTAGAAGTTGGGTAAAATCGGTGATTTGTGTAACTTTCGGCCGCTGACTAGGCTAATGGATATTTTTCGTAAAACAACTGTGAAAACCGCGGTTATTGGGTTTGGAAAGCTTTGACAAGAGCTCTTGATTTATATTTGTCCTTGATGTTATAATTACTTTCCATAATTTGATGTGTATCACAATTTAAAAAAAATATTTTCAGAATCGTTCCGCCGCTAACTATTTTTCAGTTGCAATACCTATATTTAACAAGGAAAGTCGGTTCTGAAAGCTTTTTTTGGAAAGCCTATAACAGCTGTGTACGATGAAGTAAGTTTGAAAGTGTCTTTGTTTCTAGAAGTTGGGTAAAATCGGTGATTTGTGTGGCTTTCGGCCGCTGACTCGGCCAATGGATATTTTTCGTAAAACAACTGTGAAAAGCGCGGTTATTGGGTTTGGAAAGCTTTGACAAAAGCTCTTGATTTATATTTATCCTTGATGTTAAAATTACTTTCCATAATTTGATGTGTATCACAATTTAAAAAAAATATTTTTAGAATCGTTCCGCCGCTAACTATTTTTCAGTTGCAATACCTATATTTAGCAAGGAAAGTCGGTTCTGAAAGCTTTTTTTGGAAAGCCTATAACAGCTGTGTACGATGAAGTAAGTTTGAAAGTGTCTTTGTTTCTAGAAGTTGGGTAAAATCGGTGATTTGTGTAGCTTTCGGCCGCTGACTCGGCCAATGGATATTTTTCGTTATACAACTGTGAAAAGCGCGGTTATTGGGTTTGGAAAGCTTTGACAAAAGCTCTTGATTTATATTTTTCCTTGATGTTATAATTCCTTTCCATAATTAGATGTGTATCACCATTTAAAAATAATATTTTCAGAATCGTTCGGCCGCTAACTATTTTTCAGTTCCAATACCTATATTTAGCGAGGAAAGTCGGTTCTTAAAGCTTTTTTGGGAAAGCCTATAACAGCTGTGTATGATAAAGTAAGTTTGAAAGTGTCTTTGTTTCTAGAAGTTGGGTAAAATCGGTGATTTGTGTAGCTTATGGCCACTGACTCGGCCAATGGATATTTTTCGTAAAACAACTGTGGAAAGCACGTTTATTGGGTTTGGAAAGCTTTGACAAAAGCTCTTGATTTATATTTTTCCTTGATGTTAAAATTACTTTCCATAATTCGATGTGTATCACAATTTAAAAAAAATATTTTCAGAATCGTTCGGCCGCTAACTATTTTTCAGTTGCAATACCTATATTTAGCAAGGAAAGTCGGTTCTGAAAGCTTTTTTTGGAAAGCCTATAACAGCTGTGTACGATGAAGTAAGTTTAAAAGTGTCTTTGTTTCTAGAAGTTAGGTAATATCGGTGATTTGTGTAACTTTCGGCCGCTGACTCGGCCAATGGATATTTTTCGTAAAACAACTGTGAAAAGCGCGGTTATTGGGTTTGGAAAGCTTTGACAAGAGCTCTTGATTTATATTTATCGTTGATGATATAATTACTTTCCATATCTAGATGTGTATCACCATTTAAAAAAAAAATTCAGAATCGTTCGGCCGCTATTTTTCAGTTGCAATACCTATATTTAGCGAGGAAAGTCGGTTCTGAAAGCTTTTTTGGGAAAGCCTATAACAGCTGTGTACGATGAAGTAAGTTTAAAAGTGTCTTTGTTTCTAGAAGTTAGGTAATATCGGTGATTTGTGTAACTTTCGGCCGCTGACTCGGCCAATGGATATTTTTCGTAAAACAACTGTGAAAAGCGCGGTTATTGGGTTTGGAAAGCTTTGACAAGAGCTCTTGATTTATATTTATCGTTGATGATATAATTACTTTCCATATCTAGATGTGTATCACCATTTAAAAAAAAAATTCAGAATCGTTCGGCCGCTATTTTTCAGTTGCAATACCTATATTTAGCGAGGAAAGTCGGTTCTGAAAGCTTTTTTGGGAAAGACTATAACAGCTGTGTACGATGTAGTAAGTTTGAAAGTGTCTTTGTTTCTAGAAGTTGGATAAAATCTGTGATTTGTGTAGCTTTCGGCCGCTGACTCGGCCAATGGATATTTTTCGTAAAACAACTGTGGAAAGCGCGTTTATTGGGTTTAGAAAGCTTTGACAAAAGCTCTTGATTTATATTTATCCTTGATGTTAAAATTACTTTCCATAATTTGATGTGTATCATAATTACAAAAAAAAAATCAGAATCGTTCCGCCGCTAACTATTTTTCAGTTGCAATACCTATATTTAGCAAGGAAAGTCGGTTCTGAAAGCTTTTTTTGGAAAGCCTATAACAGCTGTGTACGATGAAGTAAGTTTGAAAGTGTCTTTGTTTCTAGAAGTTGGGTAAAATCGGTGTGATTTGTGTAACTTTCGGCCGCTGACTAGGCTAATGGATATGTTTCGTAAAACAACTGTGAAAACCGCAGTTATTGGGTTTGGAAAGCTTTGACAAGAGCTCTTGATTTATATTTATCCTTGATGTTATAATTACTTTCCATATCTAGATGTGTATCACCATTAAAAAAAAAATATTTCAGAATCATTCGGCCGCTAACTATTTTTCGGTTGCAATACCTATATTTAGCGAGGAAAGTCGGTTCTGAAAGCTTCTTTGGGAAAGCCCATAACAGCTGTGTATGATGAAGTAAGTTTGAAAGTGTCTTTGTTTCTAGAAGTTGGGTAAAATCGGTGATTTGTGTGGCTTTCGGCCGCTGACTCGGCCAATGGATATTTTTCGTAAAACAACTGTGAAAAGCGCGGTTATTGGGTTTGGAAAGCTTTGACAAATGCTCTTGATTTATATTTATCGTTGATGTTATAATTACTTTCCATATCTAGATGTGTATCACCATTAAAAAAAAAAATTTCAGAATCATTCGGCCGCTAACTATTTTTCAGTTGCAATACCTATAATTAGCGAGGAAAGTCGGTTCTGAAAGCTTCTTTGGGAAAGCCTATAACAGCTGTGTATGATGAAGTAAGTTTGAAAGTGTCTTTGTTTCTAGAAGTTGGGTAAAATCGGTGATTTGTGTGGCTTTCGGCCGCTGACTGGGCCAATGGATATTTTTCGTAAAACAACTGTGAAAAGCGCGGTTATTGGGTTTGGAAAGCTTTGACAAAAGCTCTTGATTTATATTTATCGTTGATGTTATAATTACTTTCCATATCTAGATGTGTATCACCATTTAAAAAAAAAATTTTTCAGAATCGTTCGGCCGCTAACTATTTTTCAGTTGCAATACCTATATTTAGCGAGGAAAGTCGGTTCTGAAAGCTTTTTTGGGAAAGACTATAACAGCTGTGTACGATGTAGTAAGTTTGAAAGTGTCTTTGTTTCTAGAAGTTGGGTAAAATCTGTGATTTATGTAGCTTTCGGCCGCTGACTCGGCCAATGGATATTTTTCGTAAAACAACTGTGGAAAGCGCGTTTATTGGGTTTAGAAAGCTTTGACAAAAGCTCTTGATTTATATTTATCCTTGATGTTAAAATTACTTTCCATAATTTGATGTGTATCACAATTTAAAAAAAAAATTCAGAATCGTTCCGCCGCTAACTATTTTTCAGTTGCAATACCTATATTTAGCAAGGAAAGTCGGTTCTGAAAGCTTTTTTTGGAAAGCCTATAACAGCTGTGTACGATGAAGTAAGTTTGAAAGTGTCTTTGTTTCTAGAAGTTGGGTAAAATCGGTGATTTGTGTAACTTTCGGCCGCTGACTAGGCTAATGGATATGTTTCGTAAAACAATTGTGAAAACCGCAGTTATTGGGTTTGGAAAGCTTTGACAAGAGCTCTTGATTTATATTTATCCTTGATGTTATAATTACTTTCCATATCTAGATGTGTATCACCATTTAAAAAAAAATATTTCAGAATCATTCGGCCGCTAACTATTTTTCAGTTGCAATACCTATATTTAGCGAGGAAAGTCGGTTCTGAAAGCTTCTTTGGGAAAGCCTATAACAGCTGTGTATGATGAAGTAAGTTTGAAAGTGTCTTTGTTTCTAGAAGTTGGGTAAAATCGGTGATTTGTGTGGCTTTCGGCCGCTGACTCGGCCAATGGATATTTTTCGTAAAACAACTGTGAAAAGCGCGGTTATTGGGTTTGGAAAGCTTTGACAAAAGCTCTTGATTTATATTTATCCTTGATGTTAAAATTACTTTCCATAATTTGAAGTGTATCACAATTAAAAAAAAATATTTTCAGAATCGTTCCGCCGCTAACTATTTTTCAGTTGCAATACCTATATTTAGCAAGAAAAGTCGGTTCTGAAAGCTTCTTTGGGAAAGCCTATAACAGCTGTGTATGATGAAGTAAGTTTGAAAGTGTCTTTGTTTCTAGAAGTTGGGTAAAATCGGTGATTTGTGTAGCTTTCGGCCGCTGACTCGGCCAATGGATATTTTTCGTAAAACAACTGTGGAAAGCGCGTTTATTGGGTTTGGAAAGCTTTGACAAAAGCTCTTGATTTATATTTATCCTTGATGTTAAAATTACTTTCCATAATTTGATGTGTATCACAATTAAAAAAAAAATATTTTCAGGATCGTTCCGCCGCTAACTATTTTTCAGTTGCAATACCTATATTTAGCGAGGAAAGTCGGTTCTGAAAGCTTTTTTGGGAAAGACTATAACAGCTGTGTACGACGTAGTAAGTTTGAAAGTGTCTTTGTTTCTAGAAGTTGGGTAAAATCGGTGATTTGTGTAACTTTCGGCCGCTGACTAGGCTAATGGATATTTTTCGTAAAACAACTGTGAAAACCGCGGTTATTGGGTTTGGAAAGCTTTGACAAGAGCTCTTGATTTATATTTGTCCTTGACGTTATAATTACTTTCCATAATTTGATGTGTATCACAATTTAAAAAAAATATTTTCAGAATCGTTCCGCCGCTAACTATTTTTCAGTTGCAATACCTATATTTAGCAAGGAAAGTCGGTTCTGAAAGCTTTTTTTGGAAAGCCTATAACAGCTGTGTACGATGAAGTAAGTTTAAAAGTGTCTTTGTTTCTAGAAGTTGGGTAAAATCGGTGATTTGTGTAGCTTTCGGCCGCTGACTCGGCCAATGGATATTTTTCGTAAAACAACTGTGAAAAGCGCGGTTATTGGGTTTGGAAACCTTCGACAAGAGCTCTTGATTTATATTTATCCTTTAATGTTATAATTACTTTCCATATCTAGATGTGTATCACCATTTAAAAAAATTTTTTTTTCAGAATCGTTCGGCCGCTAACTATTTTTCAGTTGCAATACCTATATTTAGCGAGGAAAGTCGGTTCTGAAAGCTTTTTTGGGAAAGCCTATAACAGCTGTGTATGATGAAGTAAGTTTGAAAGTGTCTTTGTTTTTAGAAGATGGGTAAAATTGGATAAAATTAAAAAAAAAATTTTTCAGAATCGTTCGGCCGCTAACTATTTTTCAGTTGCAATATCTATGTTTAGCGAGGAAAGTCGGTTCTGAAAGCTTTTTTTGGAAAGCCTATAACAGCTGTGTACGATGAAGTAAGTTTAAAAGTGTCTTTGTTTCTAGAAGTTGGGTAAAATCGGTGATTTGTGTAGCTTTCGGTCGCTGACTCGGCCAATGGATATTTTTCGTTAAACAACTGTGAAAAGCGCGGTTATTGGGTTTGGAAAGCTTTGACAAAAGCTCTTGATTTATATTTTTCCTTGATGTTATAATTCCTTTCCATAATTAGATGTGTATCACCATTTAAAAAAAATATTTTCAGAATCGTTCGGCCGCTAACTATTTTTCAGTTGCAATACCTATATTTAGCGAGGAAAGTCGGTTCTGAAAGCTTTTTTGGGAAAGCCTATAACAGTTGTGTATGATGAAGTAAGTTTGAAAGTGTCTTTGTTTCTAGAAGTTGGGTAAAATCGGTGATTTGTGTAGCTTTCGGCCACTGACTCGGCCAATGGATATTTTTCGTAAAACAACTGTGGAAAGCGCGTTTATTGGGTTTGGAAAGCTTTGACAAAAGCTCTTGATTTATATTTATCGTTGATGTTATAATTACTTTCCATATCTAGATGTGTATCACCATTAAAAAAAAAAATTCAGAATCGTTTGGCCGCTAACTATTTTTCAGTTGCAATACCTATATTTAGCGAGGAAAGTCGGTTCTGAAAGCTTTTTTTGGAAAGTCTGTAACAGCTTTGTACGACGAAGTAAGTTTGAAAGTGTCTTTGTATCTAGAAGTTGGGTAAAATCGGTGATTTGTGTAGCTTTCGGCCGCTGACTCGGCCAATGGATATTTTTCGTTAAACAACTGTGAAAAGCGCGGTTATTGGGTTTGGAAAGCTTTGACAAAAGCTCTTGATTTATATTTTTCCTTGATGTTAAAATTACTTTCCATAATTCGATGTGTATAACAATTTAAAAAAAAATATTTTCAGAATCGTTCGGCCGCTAACTATTTTTCAGTTGCAATACCTATATTTAGCAAGGAAAGTCGGTTCTGAAAGCTTTTTTTGGAAAGCCTATAACAGCTGTGTACGATGAAGTAAGTTTAAAAGTGTCTTTGTTTCTAGAAGTTGGGTAAAATCGGTGATTTGTGTAGCTTTCGGCCGCTGACTCGGCCAATGGATATTTTTCGTAAAACAACTGTGAAAAGCGCGGTTATTGGGTTTGGAAACCTTCGACAAAAGCTCTTGATTTATATTTTTCCTTGATGTTAAAATTACTTTCCATATCTAGATGTGTATCACCATTTAAAAAAATTTTTTTTTCAGAATCGTTCGGCCGCTAACTATTTTTCAGTTGCAATACCTATATTTAGCGAGGAAAGTCGGTTCTGAAAGCTTTTTTGGGAAAGCCTATAACAGCTGTGTATGATGAAGTAAGTTTGAAAGTGTCTTTGTTTTTAGAAGATGGGTAAAATTGGATAAAATTAAAAAAAAAATTTTTCAGAATCGTTCGGCCGCTAACTATTTTTCAGTTGCAATATCTATGTTTAGCGAGGAAAGTCGGTTCTGAAAGCTTTTTTGGGAAAGCCTATAACAGCTGTGTACAACGAAGTAAGTTTGAAAGTGTCTTTGTTTCTAGAAGTTGGGTAAAATCGGTGATTTGTGTAGCTTTCGGTCGCTGACTCGGCCAATGGATATTTTTCGTTAAACAACTGTGAAAAGCGCGGTTATTGGGTTTGGAAAGCTTTGACAAAAGCTCTTGATTTATATTTTTCCTTGATGTTATAATTCCTTTCCATAATTAGATGTGTATCACCATTTAAAAAAAATATTTTCAGAATCGTTCGGCCGCTAACTATTTTTCAGTTGCAATACCTATATTTAGCGAGGAAAGTCGGTTCTGAAAGCTTTTTTGGGAAAGCCTATAACAGTTGTGTATGATGAAGTAAGTTTGAAAGTGTCTTTGTTTCTAGAAGTTGGGTAAAATCGGTGATTTGTGTAGCTTTCGTCCACTGACTCGGCCAATGGATATTTTTCGTAAAACAACTGTGGAAAGCGCGTTTATTGGGTTTGGAAAGCTTTGACAAAAGCTCTTGATTTATATTTATCGTTGATGTTATAATTACTTTCCATATCTAGATGTGTATCACCATTAAAAAAAAAAATTCAGAATCGTTCGGCCGCTAACTATTTTTCAGTTGCAATACCTATATTTAGCGAGGAAAGTCGGTTCTGAAAGCTTTTTTTGGAAAGTCTGTAACAGCTTTGTACGACGAAGTAAGTTTGAAAGTGTCTTTGTGTCTAGAAGTTGGGTAAAATCGGTGATTTGTGTAGCTTTCGGCCGCTGACTCGGCCAATGGATATTTTTCGTTAAACAACTGTGAAAAGCGCGGTTATTGGGTTTGGAAAGCTTTGACAAAAGCTCTTGATTTATATTTTTCCTTGATGTTAAAATTACTTTCCATAATTCGATGTGTATAACAATTTCAAAAAAAATATTTTCAGAATCGTTCGGCCGCTAACTATTTTTCAGTTGCAATACCTATATTT
Organism: Cydia strobilella; assembly: GCF_947568885.1. Taxonomy (NCBI): domain Eukaryota; kingdom Metazoa; phylum Arthropoda; class Insecta; order Lepidoptera; family Tortricidae; genus Cydia; species Cydia strobilella. The sequence goes on from NC_086041.1 coordinate 36,033,683, forward strand.
AGCAAGGAAAGTCGGTTCTGAAAGCTTTTTTTGGAAAGCCTATAACAGCTGTGTACGATGAAGTAAGTTTAAAAGTGTCTTTGTTTCTAGAAGTTGGGTAAAATCGGTGATTTGTGTAGCTTTCGGCCGCTGACTAGGCCAGTGGATATTTTTCGTTAAACAACTGTGAAAAGCGCGGTTATTGGGTTTGGAAAGCTTTGACAAAAGCTCTTGATTTACAGTTTACATTGATGTTATAATTAATTTTCATATCTAGAAATTATCATCATTTAAAAAAATATTTTCAGAATCATTCCGCCGCTAACGATTTTTCTTTTGCAATATCTATATTTAGCGAGGAAAGTCGGTTCGGAAAGCTTTTTTCGAAATCTTATGACTGCTATGTACGTTGAAGTAAGTATGAAAGTGTCTTTATTTCTAGAAGTTGGGTAAAATTGGTGATTTGTGAAGCTTTCGGCCGCTGACTCGGCCAATGGATAGTTTTCTTGAAACAACTCTGAAAAGCGCGGTTAATTGGTTTTAAAAGCTTTGATAAAAGCTTTTTCTTTCTGTAAATAATATATTTGAAGCGTTTTTGTATCTAAAAATGCATTTATAGTAGGTTTGTATAGTACATTATGTTGGGATCTGTTCAAGTCATTTTTGATACCTAGTTGGTTAAATGTATCCTGATATGTTATTAATAGGGTGACGCCTCACCTTTTCCTTCATTTTTGACCATTAAATATCCGACTTAAGCTCTTTTTTATAGAAATGCACAAGTAAAAAAAATTGACTTCTTAATTTGGTCGGGTTATCGTTGGCCGATAACTTTGGCCGCTAACTTCACACCGGTTAAAAAAAAAAGGAAACAGTAAACTTAAAGTAACAGTTAATGGCTAAATAACAACCTAACCTAACAACCTAATGAAGGTATGTATATACACATACTATTTTTTTATGTTAATATTTAATAATTTTCGGAACCTGGGCAATGAGTCAGAATGAACGTCACAGCAGTGGCCGTGCTTGTTTAACAATCTACACAGTCGTGGAATGGGTGAATTGGCGCCTAGGACGGTTTTCCTAAATACCGGAGACAGAAGGTCTATTTTTTTTCTAGGATATCTATATGGCACTCTAAATCTTATTTTGCGCAAAAGTTGTGGACAATCTATGTAGTTATTTAAAAGTTTGTATAGAAATTGGAGATCTAGTAGATCTCTTCTTTTATCAAGAGTATTGATTTGGAAGTGTCGTAGTCTCTCTGAGTAAGATATGTATTTGCTAGCTAGTTGTGTGTGGCTAGATATATGCCAAAGAAATCTCTTCTAAATTATTATTATTATTCATTTATTTCATAAGACACGGTACATAGGTGTTACATTGAAATAGTACTGTCAAACTGCAAAACAGTTTGGTGGCAGTTAGTTGAGCTCTTAAATAAATAAATATTTTATTTTATTTTATTTAAACCTTCAAGAAAAAACTCGCATCTTATGGCTCCTCTACACGATGACCCAACGCTGGACCAGCGAGATGACCTTGCGGTGGTTATGGCTCCTCTACATGATGGCCCAACGCTGGACCAGCGAGATGGCCTTGCGGTGGTTATGGTTCCTCTACATGATGGCCCAATGCTAGACCAGCGAGATGGCCTTGCGATGGTTATGGCTCCTCTACATGATGGCCCAACGCTGGACCAGCGAGATGGCCTTGCGATGGTTATGGCTCCTCTACATGATGGCCCAACGCTAGACCAGCGAGATGGCCTTGCGATGGTTATGGCTCCTCTACATGATGGCCCAACGCTGGACCAGCGAGATGGCCTTGCGATGGTTATGGCTCCTCTACATGATGGCCCAAGCGCTGGACCAGCGAGATGGCCATGCGATTGAGAGCACGCACTATGGCATGGGTCACGTGTAGATGCGTACGCACCATCCCTGCGGGGGTGGAACCCGGGGCTTTGATGTGCGGACGAAAAACCGACATCGTTGCCATCCCATCGCCATCCCATCACCATCCCGCCGAGCCATAAGCCATCCGACACCACTACCCTCTCTACACTCTGGCCCATCTTAGTGGGCCAGTATGATGGCCCATCGTGTAGAGAAGCCATTAAAGGCCGCCAACGCATTCACCCCCTCCACCCCTCTGATGTTGCAGGTTTCTGTATAAAATTGCCATCTGTTTGTTTCCCAATAGAAAAAAAATTACAAATGGCAGACTTAATGAACCTCTTTCTTACTTCTATTTATTTTAAAATATAAAGACGAAAATTTCCTTCACACTTCTCCGTATGCATATTAAACTCCGGAATCGACTCATCCCGATAGCATCTAACGCTTTTTTCCCGAACGATTCATCATCCCCGCCGACAATAGGGAATTGGGAAATAATGTTCCCGCCGCCGAGCGTTGACAGAAAACAAAGGTAGAATAAACAATGTTCCGTGATTGATGATGGGAATAAAACATACCCTTTCGCTATCAAGGTGGAGTGCAGATATATCGATAGGTGTTTGCTGATGACATTCGTTTTTTGCACTTAAGAAGAAATTTATGGGCGGCTCCGCTGTACAATCGCCCTCGAGATAGGGAAATTGTATTTGGAGAGATTTAACTATCTTTTTTATTTTTTATTTTTTTATTAAAAAAAGGCAAGCATTTGACCGCAATCTCACCTGATGGTAAGTGCCGATGCAGTCTAGGATGGATCACGCTTACCTAAAAGATGTCTATTCACTCTTGATTTAAAAAGATCCAAGTTATAGTGGACTGGGAATATATTTGCAGGAAGTGAATTCCACTCCTTAGCCGTTCGCATGATAAAGCTGGATGCATAGCGCTTAGTACGAATCAGTGGCAGAGTAACGACGTAAGGGTGAAACGCAAGTCCGCGTCTAGTCCCACGGTGGCAGAATGGAGATGGGGGGATTAAATTATGTAATCTACTGCCAGTGAAAGAGAATCAATCGAAAGCCAACTCATGTCGAACAGCTGGTCGGTACCGACACTCTCCAACGGCGAGCTGATGCCGTAGTGGCCGCGGCGAGGGTTTTGAGCACACAAATCGACAGTTTTAACGCATTTTGGATTAATCACGACGGACGAGCTTGCGCATACGAGCAAATTGTCATTAAGACTGTCTGTCTTAAAAATTACCACGTGTATGTAGATTGTAGGTTTAATACGATACGATACGATACGATCATTTATTGATAAAAAATATTTTTACATGTCATTATGTCTTAATACTAGGTTCTTAAATCTATTACAGTATTCATTATTTGAAAATTACTTGGCTAACTAACCAGTTTCTATTTATCATAAGGATCCAATCATTACTCGAAAAAAAGCGTCCAACGAGTAGTAGGCCTCACGCACTAGTTTATTTTTAAGTTTATTTTTAAACGAGCAGTAGCTTGTAGCATTTCTTATCTCGTGTGGCAATGCATTGTATATCTTGGGTCCCATCGTGTGTAGACATTTTCTCGATTTGGCAAGCCGTGTTCGAGGAGGTCGCAGTTCGTCGCACCTCCTGCTATTCGCCCCTCGCGTGTCACCGCGTGTAGGAAAGTGCGCAAGATTACGTCGCACGTACTTTGCCACCTCGAGAATGTATACACACGGTAATGTGAGTATTTTAGTGGCTTGGTGGCAGTTGTATATCTTTAAATAGCTCTTGAGCCGGATGGTCCCATGGGACCCCTGATATACAACGGATCGCGCGTTTCTGCATAAGGAATGGTCTCATTCGGTCAGCGGCATCCCCCCACAGGTCAACACCATATGTAAGTAAGGAATGGAATATGTATGTATGTATGTATGTATGTATTATGTAAGTAAGGAATGGAATATGTATACCACATTGACACTAAACAGACCTGTAACGGTTGTTATTAATAAACTTTCATTTTCATTTTCCGCGAAAAGATGCTAGTCAATCAGTGCTAACCGCGCGGATTAGCAAAGTAATATTTTGGTATTAATTAATATGGATTTCCGCAAAGTAATGCCTGATTCTATTCATTACTGATTAGGCAAAATTTACAGTTAGATAATTCTGTACCTACTAATGTTAAGTAATGCAGAAGAATGAAAAATTTTCATGAAAAAGTTCTAATACTATTGATCGAAATCTGTTTTCCCTTCATTTTCTGTTACTCATCGACAGCTGCATGTTATCTCTGGCAACAGATTTGAAAAACCGCCCAAGTGCGAGTCGGACTCGCGCACGAAGGGTTCCGTACCATTAAGCAAAAAACGGCAAAAAAATCACGTTTGTTGTATGGGAGCTCCACTTAAATACTTATTTTATTCTGTTTTTAGTATTTGTTCTTATAGCGGCAACAGAAATACATCATTTGTGAAAATTTCAACTCTCTAGCTATCACGGTTCATGAGATACGGCCTGGTGACAGACGGACAGACAGACAGATAGCCAGACAGACAGACAGAGGAGTAGGAATAGGGTCCCGTTTTTACCCTTTGGGTACGGAATCCTAAAAAGTGTTCTATATTCAAAAACTCACAAAGAAAACTTCATAATTCAATGAAAAATCCCTAAAAGACTGCCAGCCATTGTCGTCATCCAATATTAGATTACCCGATAATGAAGGCCCGGTACGCCATTACGCCGTGTAGCCAATGAAGCTGCAAGCCGCGACTTAATTAAAAGAAAACAATGTCCGCACGTGCCAGAGCGAGACGGACTCGGTCACGTACGTACGTGTTTGTTCCGTGTTCCGTGTGTGAAGCTATTTGGCGAGGAGGTTTTCATAGAAGCTGGAAGTAATATATTTTGTTAGTCTATTTGAAACTTAGGATTTTTGATATTTTGGTTGTTCCTTTACTTAAATAGCGTATTTAAGCGTATTGGATACCTAAGTTGTTTAGCCATTTATTCAGTACAAGCTTTTGCCCGCGACTTCGTCTGCGTGGACTTAGTAACAGCAGACAGCAAAATTCTCATAGCAATCATTCAATTTGAGCATATTATGCACACAAATTAGCAGGCACTTCATTAATTATCTCAATTCCACCCCGCTTTTTAATTTCTTAAGGTATATTTTTCGGGATAAAAACTATTCTATGTCCTTCTCAGTGACTCAACCTATCTCTATGCCAAATTTCATCTAAATCGATTCAGCGGTTTAAGCGTGAAGAGGGAACACACAGACAGACAGACTTTCGCATTTATAATACTAGCTTTTGCCCGCGACTTCGCCTGTGTGGACTTAGTAACCGCAGCTAGAGTAAGAATAGCGCCTGGAAAAAATCTCATAGCAATCTAAATTTGAGCATATTATGCACACAAATTAGCAGGCACTTCGTTAATTATCTCAATTCCACCCCGCTTTTTACTTTCTTAAGGGATGATTTTCGGGATAAAAACTATCCTATGTCCTTCTCAGGGACTCAACCTATCTCTATGCCAAATTTCATTTAAATCGGTTCAGCGGTTTAAGCGTGAAGAGGGAACACACAGACAGACAGACTTTCGCATTTATAATTCTAGCTTTTGCCCGCGACTTCGCCTGCGTGGACTTAGTAACCGCAGCTAGAGTAAGAATAGCGCCTGGAAAAAATCTCATAGCAATCTAAATTTGAGCATATTATGCACACAAATTAGCAGGCACTTCGTTAATTATCTCAATTCCACCCCGCTTTTTAATTTCTTAAGGGATGATTTTCGGGATAAAAACTATCCTATGTCCTTCTCAGGGACTCAACCTATCTCTATGCCAAATTTCATCTGAATCGGTTCCGCGGTTTAAGCGTGAAGAGGGAACACACAGACAGACAGACTTTCGCATTTATAATATTAGTATGGATATGTAATGGATAACGTCCTTTGTTTAACATATAGAGATGTACCTCTTTTACTAAAGCTGATAGAGGATAGTGAATACTTTAGGCGCGACCCAGTACCATCGCCCACACTAACAGATCTTTATTGGTAAAATAAGATACATTTTACAAGTCACTCAATTCTTAAAAATAAAATTATTATTCACAATAATAAGATGATATAAATGTTATAGACGAACTGCCGGTAGGCCTCCAACAAGATGGAGCGACGACCTGGTGAAGGTCGCGGGAATTCGGTGGTTGCGAGCGGCACAGGATCGGTCGGAGTGGCGAGCCTTGGGGGAGGCCTATGTCCAGCAGTGGACGTCTATCGGCTTACATGATGATGATGATGATGAAATGTTACACAGCTGTTTAGAGGAAGTTACGAGATGGAATCAATGATCATTTAGCATAGACAGCATGAATTCGTCGATCGAGTAGTAAGCCTTTTCTACAAGTAACAATTTTAGCTTTTTGTTAAATATTGTGTCACTTTTTGATTCTTTTATATCAGTCGGTACTGAGTTATAAAGCTGTGGTCCCATAATATTTAGTGACTTTCGTGACTTCGCGAGCCTGCATTTAGGAGCGAGTAGAGTAGGCAACCTGCGGGCTGGGCCACTGCGGGTAGATCCACTGGATTTATACAAGTGTATATTTGTTCTGACATACATACATGCGGTCAGTGGTGGACAGTTAAGAATGTGGCTATTTGTACTATAATAGCTTATTTAGGCACTAATGAAGAAGTATTTCAACATTTTGATCATTATCATATGTTAGAGGGATTACTCGCAAACCACCAGAAATATCATAAAAATTTACTTTATAAAAATCCTTCTTCCTCGCGTTATCCCGGCATTTTGCCACGGCTCCTGGGAGCCTAGGGTCCGCTTGACAACTAATCCTAAGGATTGACAGGCACTAGTTTTTACGAAAGCAACTGCCATCTGACCTTCCAACCCAGAGGGGGAACTAGGCCTTGTTAGATCAGTCCGGTTTCCTCGCGATGTTTTCCTTCACCGAAAAGCGACTGGGAAATATCAAATGATATTTCGTACATAAGTTCCGAAAAACTCATTGGTACGAGCCGGGGTTTGAACCCGCGACCTCCGGATTGAAAGTCGCACGCTCTTACCGCTAGGCCACCAGCGCTTCTTACTTTGTAAAAATGTGACCATACTATTTTTTCATGTATAGCGTGTCCGCCCTGTGCCATAGCCCCGAGTAAGATAATCATAATCATAATCATAATCATTTTATTGGTAAAGCTAATTTACATGTCAGTCTGGGTACAACTTAAAAAAATTACTGGAAATAAATAATCCTTACATAGTAAGCGCAATCACATTACATATCAGTTTAAAACCAAAAAGATACAAGGTAATAATTTAATTATATAAATCTTACTTAATTATAAAAGTCAACACTTAATAGAAAGTAATCAAGTAATTTTTACAATTATAATTCCTTGGTCATTATGAACTCGTCATAATTGTAGAACGGGCGCTCAATAAGCCATCTTTTTAGGCGGTGCTTAAAGCTGCTTGCATTAGGAGCCGCAGTTATATTTTTTGGTAGGTGGTTATATACCTTGGGGCCCGTCACAAGAGTCAGTTTCGAGGACTTGGCTAGCCTGCGGTTGATAGAAACAAGCTTATCTGCATTTCGAGTATATCGGCGCCAGAAACTCGGCGGGACGGATTTTTTTCATAAAAAACACATCAAATCTTAGAAATACGTAGCCTTGTGCCTTGCCTTCTTGTGCCCGAGAAAATATAGACACCAATCAACAACGATCTTAATCCGCCATCAACCACAAACCCTTCTACTGCTCAGCAACTAAAATTTTATGTACACTTGTAAACCAACTGCGTTATAACAGTGCGGTTATTTTTGGAGTAACACTAACAAACGTTGGCGGTTCGATTCTGCCGAACGGATTAGTTACGATTCTATACGTCGGCTTAAAATAGAGCTAGCATTTGGTAATGCAAGTTGGATGTACGCGATATATTATTGAATGTATAATGAAAGACTTGGTAACCACGAAAGGAATTTACTTAAAAAAATTAAAGAAATGAGGTAAAGTTTTCTTAGCTTAAGATAAGATAAGATACGCCTATCTCTATAGATAAGATTAAAATCGGGTCTATCGCGAATTAATTTTGTTACCTTTATTTACCGACGTTTCGACACAGGTTTCACTGGTCGTGGTCGCGGCTAACTGACGTCCCAGCAAAATGTCAAAACAGAGATTTGTGTGACTACCCCACGAAAAGTTTGGGGTAGACATCACAACTACAACACTACAACTAAAACACACAACAATTACTATTGACAATAATTAACATTATGTGTAGTGGGTGGTTTGAAAATTTGATGTCTACCCCAAACTTTCCGTCGGGTAGTCACACTCTGTCTCTCTCAGTCTTTATTTGACATTTTGCTGGGACATCAGTTAGCCGCGACCACGACCAGTGAAACCTGTGTCGAAACGTCGGTAAATAAAGGCAACAAAATAAATTCACGATAGACCCGATTTTAAATGTGATTTAATATGTAGAATGATGTTCTCCTTATTCCGCTCTGAATCTGTTTCCTCGCCCCTGCCCCCTGCCCAAGACTACCCATCTAACACGCTTACCTGCCCACATCACGGCAGATTGCCTCTCTAAGACGGACCCTTTGACTTTAATTTCAATCTGGGGCTTCGCATTCTCCGGATTCCCCTCAAAGGTATATTAGACAGTTACGCAATTTCTGTAGCTCGTAAGCTTATACTTGGTATAGAAGCTTTATATAAAGGAAGCCTCACATAGCGCCAAAGATATGGAACTCGATTCAGATTCAACCAATTAATCGAATTTAAACTATCGTGAGACATACACCCCCTCAGGCACTGTTAGGCTTGAAAATGGAGACCTAGGCTCTCCGAAACATGTCGCGCGAGTGACTAAAAATACGTGAGTGAAACCGCTAAGTTAGTTAAGATTCAACCAACTGTTACTGGTTTGAACTGGTTTGAACTGGTTTTGTTTTGAATGAATGAATGGGACGTAGTTACGCCAAAACGTTCCAACCCACAGCGACCCCATTTTGAGATAAACGCAATTTTGTGTTTTAGCGGTACACTTTTTCCCTGTAATTATTTCAGGCAAATACTATTGGTTTTACTGTGGAATGCCAAACTGGTTATTGGATGATATGCATATTTTTTGTAAATACATAATACAAGGGGCATATAAATAGGTAAAACGAGTTTGAAACGTTTTTGCTAAATTTAATTTTGTATGAACCTTGTTAAATAGCAATTATGCATAAACGTTCCAAAACGAATTTAAGTTTATTATTTTATAAATATATATCTAAAATAAATTTAATATGTAAAATAATAAATAACAATGAGGAACATACAAAAAAAAACAAAAAAAAATTGAAAATGTATTACAAAAAAAATAGAATGTGATCTTTTGAGCTTAGAACCTATGCCAAAAATTAGCTGATATGGTTCCAAAAGTTATCAAAAACTTATATTAAACATTAAATAATCATCGTATTTTATGATCTTGAAGTCCGGAACTCCACCAAACCCATCAACATCATCAGTAGCTTCTTCAGAACTTTGAAGCGTTCTATAAAATTGAAGGCAATCCTCAGGTATGTAGTGGTACATGGATTGTAAGTCCACTAATTTCGCTGGAGCAATCGGTTTGCCATTAGGCCACAATAAACAAAAATCAGATTCTTTTATGTATTGCAGTTCTCGCTGTATTCTTTTATCAATTTTCAACTCATTGGTCGACAACGAAGGTGTCGCAAAAGGCACGGTTGGCTGTGCATAGAGGGGTGCTGGTGCCTACACTTATGTATGGTAGCGAAAGTTGGGTATGGCAGAAGAGGCATCAGAGCCAAGTGAATGCAGTGGAAATGAGAGCGTTGAGAAGTGTGTGTGGTGTGAGATTAGAAGATAGAATTAGGAACAGTGTGATAAGGGAAAAGTGTGGACTGAGCGAAGATGTAGTGACAAAAATTGAGAAAGGTATGTTGAGATGGTTTGGACACGTGGAAAGAATGAGTGAAAGAAGGCTAACAAAGAGAGTGTATAAGGGAGAGGTAGAAACGGGAGTTGGAAGGGGCAGACCTCGGCGGACTTTCTCTGATCAGATCGGGGAAATCCTGAAGAAAGGCCAGGTCAAGAGCACCCTAAACCGGCGAGCGTGTATGAGGAATGTTATGAAAGTGAAGGAAGCGAAAGAGGTATGTCAGGATCGTAGCAAGTGGAAATCCGTGGTCTCTGCCTACCCCTCCGGGAAATAGGCGTGATTATATGTATGTATGTATGTATGTATTTATGTATGAAATCGTCTTCCATCGTAGACCGCATAAAAATAGAAAACATTTTATCTTTATCAAACTTAATTTCTTTTGTATGTAGCCAACTAACTTTAGTTTGTAAACTTCTTCCTATTGATAATCTTCTTTTCCAGTTTAGTTGAACTAAAAAAATCAGTCTTTGTCATTTTGTAAACTTGGAGGTTTAACTTTTTTACAGGTTTTAATAATATTGATGTTATGAAGAAGCTACTGATGATGTTGATGGGTTTGGTGGAGTTCCGGACTTCGAGATCATAGAATACGATGATAATTGAATGTTTAATATAAGTTTTTGATAACTTTTGGAACCATATCAGCTAATTTTTGGCATAGGTTCTAAGCTCAAAAGATCACGTCCTATTTTTTTTGTAATACATTTTCAATTTTTTTTGTTGTTTTTGTATGTTCCTCATTGTTATTTATTATTTTACATATTAAATTTATTTTAGATATATTTATAAAATAAAACACAAATTCGTTTTGGAACGTTTATGCATAATTGCTATTTAACAAGGTTCATACAAAATTAAATTTAGCAAAAAACGTTTCAAACTCGTTTTACCTACCTATATTTATATGCCCCTTGTATTATGTATTTACAAAAAATATGCATATCAATCAATAACCAGTTTGGCATTCCACAGTAAAACCAATAGTATTTGCCTGAAATAATTACAGGGAAAAAGTGTACCACTAAAACACCAAATTGCGTTTATCTCAAAATGGGGTCGCTGTGGGTTGGAACGTTTTCGCGTAACTACGTCCAATTTAACAAAAGAAGACAACACGGCAGCACGTCTTACTTTGTCGGCATTTGTTTTCACACTACGATGACAAGTAGGTCCGCGGCGGCGTTTCGTTTCACATGTGCGTTTCGTTGGTGCTGTCATTTTACAGGAGCAACGAGTAATAATGTTGCCACCTTTATTGTAAATAGTACATTGATTCTTTTGACTAAATACATAAACTTAAATATACCATAGTTATTTATTTTGGTAAAAAATATTTTTTTCTCTCGAACATATTTAATAGCAAAAATGGATCAAGTATTATGTGGATCGTTTATAGCAAAAAATTAGAAAATAATATGTTATAATAAAACGTTCCAATTTATTTAGAACAGTCTTCGCAGCTTAAAAAAACAGTATGGATTAATCTAAAAGGTTTCAAATTACATGGAACATTTTTGCAGGAATAAAAAATCTATAAAGATTTTGCAAAAACGTTCCAACCCACATGGATCATTTAAGAAACAATTAAATGTGCGTTTTATGAATTTAGTATAATGTTCCAAGACAAGTGGAACATTATAACGATATGTTATTCCATTAAGAGTTTTCAACAATATGTTTCAGTATGCATGTAATGTTTTTACTTTATTTTGAGTACACGTCCTTGGCATAATGGTGGGTTAGAACATTAGGGTCAAACTTTATTGATGAAACTAACCTAAAAATACTAGCATCTTTGTGTGCACATGATGTAATATGTCAAAAATAGTACCCTGGTTATGGTAACTCATTTTCGAGTGACTTGTGGGTTGGAACGTTTTCGCGTAACTACGTCCAATGAATGATTTATTTGCATATGAATATTGGGTTACATATGTTGGTGTTGGGTACAATATTTTGAGTTTTTTTCACCAAGATTCTACCTATACAGGTGTACATGCACTGTATATTGGCTTGATTCGCTACTAACAGTAGTAGAATTTTTATTGTTATTAGTCTGTCTTTCCATATCACGAGACCATGGGGTCTTGGACCTTTGGGAGGCATGCGTGGGACCGAAGCCAACAGCGCAGAGGTCCTTTAAGACAAATTAATCTAAGCAAGGGATACACGTAGCGGATATCCCCGAACGCACAATGTACATCTGGAGATGGTCCCCGCCAGGTATTATTATTATTTCGTTTTAGACAGGCAGCTGATGCTGTTACGTCTAAATCATAGTTCACTTAGCACGATTTCACTGTTCATCACTTTCAAAATATTTATCAGTACGGTTTTTACTCACTGTTATTTTTAGTCGCTTTTGGCGACATGTTTCGGATTCCTTGGAGTGCACGACGTACAACCGCCGCGGACACTCGTGCCTGAGGATGGATTCCCAAAGAATCCGAAACATGTCGCCAAAAGCGACTAAAAATAACAGTGAGTAAAAACCGTACTGATAAATATTTTGAAATATGTCTCACGATAGTTTAAGTGCGTTCATCACTTTATTGGTGTCACTTTATCACATGCACCATCAGCTTGAGCAATCTTCAAAGTCATGTTAAATAAGATCGATAACAAGTAGTTAAATCAGAATTGGACTCATGGGACAATAAATGCCGAGACATTTAATTTTTATTTTTTGGCTATGTTTTTTTATCATTTGATCGAGAATATTTTAAGATTACGTTAAGTTTGCAGACTAAATGCTTAATATGAAATTTCAAGTGATTAGTCATAGTTTCAAAAGTATCGACTGAAGACGTACTGAGGAATGTAAATATAAGTAGATAATATGTGACGTTTTCAACCAAAAGGTACCACATTGTCGCTTGTCGATAAGGTTGAATTCGATTTGAAGCTATATGGAAATAGCGCCTTATTAACAACCGACAATAAGTACCCTTTTGGTTGAAAATGGCACAAATAATTAAAAGTCAGACATAAAAACACGAGTAGATTCATTTTCATCGTATATAGAGGCCCTGGACTCAATAGAGCGCCGGGCTCATAGACTCTTTGGCGATGACCCATCTGTCAAGTCAAGGATACAGAGCCTTGAGCATCGCCGTCGAGTCGCTTGCCTATCGGTGTTCTATCGGATACATTTCGGGGAGTGCGCACAGGAACTACACGACCTGATCCCACCTTCCCCTTTCCATCATCGGACATCCAGGCGCGGGGAGCGAATGCACCCGTTCGTGGTCCACATTCCATTCGTTCGGACGAAACGTTTTGCCTCCTCCTTTTTGGTACGGACGGCTAAGGAATGGAATGCGCTCCCGCCATCTGTATTCCCTGATCAATATGACCTCGGTTTCTTTAAAACAAGAGTGAATAGGCTGTTACTGAACCGGTGAGCTCCATCTTAGGCCCTGTCTTCACTTTCCATCAGGTGTGACTAGGGCCAATCGCCGATCAGTTTATAATAAAAAATAAAATAAAAAAAAACATTTACAATAGTTATTTTTAAAAGTCGTCAGGACATACCAATCAGCCGTAATTTGGTTTTTATATAAGGTCTAAAAATATAATCGTCATTGTTATATTTTAAAATATATGGTAGAGATTTGTTTAAATAAATAAAAATATTACCTGGAAGTAAACAAAATATTACCTATCCATGCCAAAATTTTATCAAAATCGCTTGAGCAGTTTGGGCGTGTAGAGGTAACAGATAGACAGACATAGCCATCGCAATTATAATATTACTAGCTTCTGCCCGCGACTTCGTCTGCGTAGGAAGATGATGATTATTGATAAAAAAATATGTTTATCTCCTTCCCCAGACTTCAAACTTCAATTTCGTCTAACGCTGCGTCTTACGTAAGCGAACAACTATAAATGCAAAAGTAACTCTATGGGCCAGTTGCACCATCCGCACTTGACAGACTGATCAACGTCACCGGGCGCGCCGCGGCGGTTTACTATGAAACTTTCCATACAATAAAATTTAGCGAACTCTTTAACCATGACAAATAGTTGGTGCAACCGACCCTATGTCTGTTAACACTTCATGCTTAAAGCGCAAAACCGAGTTACGCAGCGTACTACGTAGGCGAACATCACGCAAACGCGACGCGGCGCGGCACGGCGCGGCGGGCCCGCGGCGTTCGCGTTCGCAACGAGATCATCAAAGGAATGATTCACCCCGCGCCGCGCCGCGCCGCGCCGCACCGCACCGCACCGCACTGCACCGCACCGTTTCGCGTTCGCGTGTTGTTTGCCTACGTAGTACGCAGCGCTGCGTAACTCGGTTTTACACTTTAAGCGTGAAGGGTTAATGTGGGACTCGCTCCTCTCAAGGCTCCCTCTGCTAGTTAGAGGGACAGGAGGAGAATACCCACTAACCGTCCGTTTCCGTCACCTGCCGTTGACGGGAGGCGGCCGCCATGTGATCGCTAGCATTCTAAGCACGACGCCTCCCGGTCCGGTTACCCGGCAACCGGTTAAACCTGGAGTTACCATGGTTACCAGTACAATTTGACACTGGGTTAACGGTCTAACCGCTTAACCCCGGGTTAGTGGGATGGTGCAAGTTGCGGTTAGCGCTCAATAGTTGTAATGACTTTTGTAAGACTAGAAATACTAAAGTCAGAGACGAGAGTTACAGTCGATTTTCTTTAGTAATTTTTACTGGTACGTTTAAAATTCTTTCTAAATTAAGATTTAGAAACGTTACAAAATACTCGTGGCAACCGCATAAAGATACTCTATACAGGGTGGCCAAAAATATGTGCATTCCCGTTGCCAGGGAGGTTTTGGGATTATACCTACTTTGTTGCGTCCTACAACATTTTATACTATACTATACTTTCTCTATATATTATTATGTGAGTATAGATTAAACGTTTACGCAACTCAAGTGTCACACGAAGCCGCCATCAAAAAGCCTCTCCCATACAATATAAGTTAGGCTCATTTCAAAACGACATTCTTAAATTACACGAAACTTGGTATGAACATTTGCGGAACATATTTATCAGTACGGTTTTTACTCACTATTATTTTTAGTCGCTTTTGGCGACGCCGCGACGAGGCGGGCGGCGCGGGCAGTGCACGACGAACAACCGCCGCGGACACTCGTGCCTGAGGATGGATTCCCAAAGAATCCGAAACATGTCGCCAAAAGCGACTAAAAATAATAGTGAGTAAAAACCGTACTGATAAATATTTTGAAATATGTCTCACGATAGTTTAAGTGCGATTATTTGCGGAACATTTATGTACACATCTATATCTGGCACTAGTTGCTAAAATGTGTTAGGTATACAAAGAATGTTTGTATGTAAAACTTCTACTAGCTCTAATTTCTTTGTACTAAATCGGTAGGCGGTGCGCCATCTAGTGGGCGACTCATCTATGCTAAAGCATAAAAACATGTGTGCTTTTAACTTTACGATACATTTCGAATATTTCTTTTCGTCCGTAAATAAATCACGCTTCTTGTTCCATTGTAACAGTTTATGATTTTAGATTTACTGTAGTTGTACCTAGAGTGATTTAGTGTGCTAGAGTCAAACCAAGAAAAGTCTTCAGAGATTTTGACAGCACACGCAGTGCAGGTGTTATTTTAAACGTCAAACTTCTATGAAATTATGACATTATAAATAACACTGGCACTGCGTGTACTACTGTCAAAATCTCTGCAGATTTTTCTTGGTCTGACTCCATCTACGTTTGTTCTACTTTCTATATTACTGTTACAATGTAAAAAAACCGGCCAAGTGCGAGTCGGACTAGCGCACGAAGGGTACCGTACCATTACGCAAAACACGGCAAAAGAATCACGTTTGTTGTATGGGAGTCCCACTTAAATATTTATTTTATTCTGTTTTTAGTATTTGTTGTTATAGCGGCAACAGAAATACATGATCTGTAAATGTTTCAACTGTCTAGCTATCACGGTTAATGAAAAACAGCAACGGACAGATGGACAGCGGAGTCTTAGTAATAGGGTCCCGTTTTTACCCTTTGGGTACGGAACCCTAAAAAGGCATAAGATCCGATGGACAATTAAGAGTGTTACTGTTTGTACTATGCGAAACTAACGCAATTCCAAACAATGCACATTACCCAATCGCATTCGAAAATACGGTAATTGGCCGATGGCACAGATTGGGAAACCATCGCAGCTACATATTACCGAAAAGGCAGTTCCACAACGGCCATTAGTGAACACAATTAGTATGTGTATGAGTTAGTGGTCAGTCGATAACAATTAGAGCCGTAGAAAATGGGGCAGCGAGTTTGAATGGTGTTATAAAACACATTTGAAATTAAGTTTTTATAATGGAAAAGCAGCAGTTTTCTGTTGTTAGGTAAATATTTTGATTTGTGTTATGGTTCGTAGAACGATACCTACCCTGAAATACATTATGGAGAGAAAAGCCAGGATACCATTCACGAAAATTGTGGATGCGGGGGTTGAAGAGTCGACCGAATATGCAGAAGCGAGAGAGCTTGGACGCAAACGGTGTTTAAATTTATATCCATGGTTTTCTGCAAAAAAACTAAATGTACCTACTCATGGGGACCCAGCTAAGTTGAAAATCGTACATCAACAAACACCAAACGAAAAGAAATAAAAAAACCGGCCACGCGCACGATGGGTTCCATACCATTACGCAATAACGGCAAAAAAATCACGTTTGTTGTACGGGAGCTATTTATTTTATTCTGTTTTTAGTACTTATTTGTTGTTATAGCGGCAACAGAAATACATCATCTCTGAAGATTTCAATTCATAATCATAATCATAATTCTTTATTGCAACCATGGTACAGTAACCCTATTACTAAGACTCCGCTGTCCGTCTGTCCTTCTGTCCTTCTGTCTGTCACCAGGCTGTATCTCATGAACCGTGACAGCTAGACAGTTGAAATTTTCACAGATGATGTATTTCTGTTGCCGCTATAACAACAAATACCTACTTAGTTAAAACAGAATAAAATAAATATTTAATTGGGGCTCCCATACAACAAACGTGATTTTTTGCCGTTTTTTGCGTAATGGTACGCAACCCTTCGTGCGCGAGTCCAACTCGCACTTGGACGTTTTTTTTATTAAGCAAAGAACGTAGTTTTAGGAAATATTACCATTTTATATGCAAAAAACATGACTCACCAAATCATCATAATAATTCGCAATATGCGAATACACCAACGAGTCGTAATCCATGGTAACAAGCACACACACACTCACAAAACACAAAATCCCGCGAATTCCCGTCCGATACCGATTTTCCCGCGATGTAGGAAACGTGCGCCGGCGTCGATTTAAGACGCATTGCCGCCTGACGTGCGAGTCGACCATAAAGCTATAATAAGACCAAATTTTAAACACAAATCTTTGGTGCTGCTACAGATCTTTATAGAGCGGTCGGTGCGAGTTTCTAACGAGTGATTTTAATCACGAACCTTGGTTATGCATCTACATTTTACATATACATTTCATCTGTTTTTATACATTTTTTACAAGCGTTTATTTAACTTGCAATGTACCTATGTAAGTATGTATGTAAAATGTTTGTCAGGGTCAAATCTTGCAAGATAAATTTGACCCACTTCCCGGTTTCCGATGAAGCTGAAAATTTGCATACATATATGTAAGTCGTGTGACAATGCAATATTACGATACCATCGAGCTGATCTGATGATGGAGACAGGAGGTGGCCATGAACTCTGTGATAAAACAACGCAACCTAATTGTGTTTGGGGTTTTTAGAATTGTCCCGATGAGTATTAGTTGCATGTGGAAAAAAAGTGCAGTCAGCGATAAAAGCTTGTACCAAAAATAATTTTTTTGCCAAAAACTTATTTACCTTAGCATAATATGAGAAACATCATGCTGTTGGGTAGCTGATTTTTAATATCTAACCATCGATTTTACCTTCTTTTTAGGGTTCCGTACCCAAAGGGTAAAAAGGTAAAAACGGTACCCTATTAAGTCAAATGTATTAAGTCTTTCTAAATCTCTAACCCGAAGTAGGTAGGTAAGGTTATTGAAATAATAAATTGAAGTTTAACTGCATGATATTAAATTACATTTCTATTTGCTAGTCTAAATTTCGAATTGAACGCATGCAGCCTAATTGCAAATTCAATTTGAACAGGATTTATTTTGTAACCAACACGTGCCTACTTTTGGAATGATAACGACTGAATCGCTGATTATTTATCTCCACTTTGAATAATAACCAAGGTAGGGGATTTATATATAGAATGATGAACATTGGGGCCTGTCCTAGTTATTAGCATTTTGGCGTAACAGCTCATACTTATTATTCAATAACGTATGTTTTACTTATAGGTACTTTACTACGGTGCGGAGATAAAGAGTATTAAAGTTTAAGGCATTGCACTTAAATGGAATTATTTTATTTCTTGCAAATATATCATGCATTGAAGTCCCAAAACCTTTCAAAAAACCTATTTCAAACACACTTAACACCCAAAAATCACACCCACCAGCTCTATACAGTTTCTCAAGAGGAAGCGAGTTATGGCGCACGAGTCATGAGCTCAAGCATGTATGTATGTTTGTTTTATAATTTCTACGGAACTTTTTAGAGATTTACAATGAACTCGGCGCGGCGAGGTTGAAGGTGTTAATTTATATAAATGTTCTCTGTTTTGTGTTTGATGTTGAAATTAGTCTGTTATGGTTTTAAGAAAGATGAAATAACTTAAGCTAAAATAATAAAATGATTTTTTATTTAAAAATACCGGGAGGAAACTGGGGTTAGAATTAACAACATTTTTATTTTATCTGTAACTTTACCACACCCATTTTGTGTTGATTATTTATACTAAATCGTGTACCTACTTACAATGTCATATTGTCTTCGGTTACCGCGATAGTTACTCATGAAATAAAACTATGAAAACGGATTATATCGCGTATATTGAATTTATCTTGTATCCAATTTAAGGTACGGTATATTGATGTGAGGAAATTCGTCATATGTAAATCATGCCCTTATAGCACAAAAACAATGCATTAGAGCAATATGCAACATGCGTCAAAGAACATCTTGTGTAAGTTCTTTTATTAAATTTAAATTGTTAACTGTACACTCGATTTATATATAGGTATACAAAGTTTGTGTATTTGTTAAATTGCACCCCGATATGTTCGTCATGAAAATAGATATAACACATTTTAACACTAGATATCCTGACAGACTAGTACTCCCTAATATGCATACAGTCAAAACGGAAATCACAATACATCTTATTTAACTGAAAACATTAACCAATACCACCTTATCCTCAGTCGGTAAGCACGTAAAGCAGAAATGTTAGAGCAATACAATGTTATTCTAATTCAAGACAAATCCTCTGGGACGCGCAAACAAATGCAATACGCGGTACGAAGACGAACGTTATCTATTTAACTTAGCAATATCTTATATAACACCACTCGTCATTTAAAAATCAACCGTATGCTTAAAGAAATAAAGTTCAATTTGGAATATTAAGTGAGACTTGATTTAGGATTTTGAAGGAGAGATAAAGTAATGCTTTTGGGCTCGGCGCGTTGCATAAGAAATGCAGGTTTGGTTTATTTATGCGATGTTTTAAAATTTGAGCGAGAAATGAGCTAACTGAAAAAAGTTCACGTCTTAAAGGCTCACTAGGTTTTATTTTATAGCTATGCAAAATTAGGGCATGATCTAACATTGTAGTAGTTTATGTTACTACTACATAATGAATGGTATTAAAAAACGAGCGCAGCGAGTTTCGTAATAAGATCACACTAGTGTTTTTTGCCTAATTAGGTACAGTTACAGTATACACTGCTTAACCTAAACACATTTTATAAACTTTCTATGATATAGTGTTCAGGAACCATAATGATGACCGCCATTGCGGCATTGATTCATTGAAAATTATATTATTATCGGCTGATAGATACTAGTATTATTAAGGTCAAATCATTTTCTGTGTGTTATATATATTCGAAATTTAAATGTCATTATAAAATAAAATTTGATGTTATTAATACGCAATAATAACATTCACAGATAATAATTATGTTGTAACCAAACACTTTCCCACTTATTCATAAAACTTTACGGGCCTAATTTAGTTAAATTATGTTTTATCCCTTTCTTACAAATACATACGTCAAAATGACAAATAAAGACAAACGATTCATAGCTAAGTCAGGCCAGTAACGCGTTTATGAATAACGCCATCTATCTTTACGGCCCGGCCACGACATCGTGCGGCGGCGGCAGCGGCGAGCGGCGGCCATAGGTGGGAACGAAAGGTCCGATCGCTGTGTCTCGCTCCAACCTATGGCCGCCGCTTACCGCTGCCGCCGTCGCGCGATGTCGTGGCCGGGCCGTTACGCTGGCCGTAGTTTGCGGTTTTTGAAACGCACCATGGAAGGTTTATGATATTTACTTGTACAGTCAAGGGCATAATTATATATACATTCCCAAAGTTTCAAAAATATGTGTACGCTCCTTAGAAGTTGTGTTCATATATTTTTGAGCCATTTGTCTGTATCGATATTTTTGCCTTCGACTGTACTGACTCTGCAGTGATATTATAACTCAAACGGTTGAACAGGGGTGTGAATTTTAAGTCACACGAACGTTAGCCACCGCCATACAATGAAACGCTCTCATCCAAACTAATATTATAAATGCGAAAGTCTGTCTGTCTGTCTTTCTGTCTGTGTGTTCCCTCTTCACGCTTAAACCGCTGAATCGATTTATATGAAATTTGGCATTGAGATAGGTTGAGTCCCTGAGAAGGACATAGGATAGTTTTTATCCCAAACATCATCCCTTAAGAAAGTAAAAAGCGGGGTGGAATTGAGATAATTAATTAAGTGCCTGCTAATTTGTGTGCATAATATGCTCAAATTGAATGATTGCTATGAGAATTTTTCCAGGCGCTATACTTCCTTTAGCTGCTGTTACTAAGTCCACGCAGACGAAGTCGCGGGCAAAAGCTAGTTATTAATAAAACATAAGTTCCACCTGTCCCGATCCTGCGTAACTTACTGCCAATTACTCACACGAAGCTGGAGCAGATCAGAATATTTCAGATTTTCATTTTCACCTTGCTGGCTTTCACCAGTCAATTAACAACGAAAGCATGCCCTAACCATTATGACAATCAATAAACAATTTGGCATACTGCACCCAACCACACAACATCCCACATTGACAGAACCCGCTAACCAATCTTAAACCCTATAACAAAGGCATAAAACCTACCAGCAATCAGTTAACTTACGCATAAACCTGTTGCTTTGGACGCCTTCCAGTCCCATGACTTATTAGCTGCGTTTAGTTGCATAGCGGTCTTATACCGCCTTTATTCGTATCATTTACATTTTTCAATTCAGCTGCGTCTCGTGCCAAGTGCGTGATTTAGAGGCACATGTGGAGTGTTACGCTTTTTGGGTTTGTAAATTTAAAGTATTATACATTTTATTGCGACCATCTCTGAGAATATTTAATTTGTTCTGTAAATTATTAATCTGGATTAATAAATTGGTTAAAAAGAGTACGTACATTTTACTACGGCCCTAATAATTCGGCTTTAAAAAAATGTAAGATATTATGTAATCATCATCATATCAGCCTTCTATCGCCCACTGCTGAGCATAGGTCTCTTCTCGAGTACGCCACTTATCCCGGTCCTGAGCCAATCTCATCCAGAAGTGACCCGCAGTCTTCCGAATGTCGTCCACCCAACGAGCCAACGGACGCCAGGCACTCCTTTCGTCTGAAAGCGGCCACCATTCCGTTAACATTTTGGCCCACCTGCCATCACTCTGTCTGGCAACATGTCCCGCCCAGCTCCATTAAAGTTTGGTAATGACGTATTATGTATGTATTATGTACTCACAGCTGCCTAAGTGCATACCCACTTTATGAATAGGTATGCACTTTTGCAGTTCGCTGTACTTGATTGTAAGGATTTGACAGCAAAAATTTGGCTTCAAAGTCTTTCTTGATGTCAACATAAAATACCTATAACCTACACAAATTTACATAGTTTTAATAACAAAACTTCCGTGAGACACAGACATATTAAATATATTAATAACGGGTCACTCACGTATAAGTCGAAAAACGCTCGACATGTTTCACTCCGTACCGAGGAGTGTCATCAGGAGCTTGCGTTGACGGTGACGGACCGGCGCAGACTGCGGGCCGCAGCCCTCCGCGCCCGGTGACCCGGTTAAAATACGTGAGTGACCCGTTATTAATATATTTAATATATTTACATAGTTGTTTTTAACATTTTAAGCATACCTGCTTTTAAAACAACACTATTTTCTGTGATCAAAAGATATAATTAAATTGATATGAACCTTTTAATTTTGTTTACAAAATTATTTATTAAGTAAAAGTGAGTAAGAGAATGAAACTTGCACTTGCATTTACAGTTTCTAATCATGATTTAAGTAATGAGGAAATTTAGTTCATATTCAGATTTTTAAAACTCGGCTGTGTAAATTTGTTCCCCTTCATTTTTGTAATAGAAAACCAGACCCCAGCATAAGGTATCTTGTCATTTCCTTTCTTTTTCATTCTTCTTTTATATTTTAATTTATGGCGCGTTGTATAATTCCCCGTCGCTTTTGTAAAATCAATTACAACCCCTAGGTATAATCAGTTAAACAGCACGCTGTCACATCTCCCCGGCGATAAAATTCAATATTTAACACGCTAAAGCGTTCCTAACAGACAAACTGCGATTCTAAATAATAAAAAAACCACCATTTTTGTTTGTCACGCAAACAAAACACGTATTTGTTATGATTTTTCAAAGGTCACGTACTGTCTTATTCACATAACATTTTAGCTTATAACTAGTGCAACTAGATCCCTAAACCCATAACAATCATACTCAGCTAGAGTTCTTATAAGTAACGGTTTTCGAGACGGTGCTTTTGACAGTGCTGAATAACGGTTGAATAACATATGTACGCTCAGGCGATCCCAAGAGATATCCCGAGGATATGTCTAAACCAAATTTTACTATGAAAATATTATCACAAGGAACCGCATATAAAAGTTTTATGATAAAACGTTATCTTTACATGCTTTACTGTCTGGAATTAGTGGTTGGTTGGAAACAATAGTTATTTGTGCAACAAGAGAGGAAAGTTGGTTTTTCTTGCGAGTGTTTATTTTGAGTCCCGAGAAAGCGAAAGATCCTATAATTGAATCACGAGCGAAGCGAGTGATTCTAAGTTAGAATCTTGAGCGTAGCGAGGGACTCAAATACGCGAGATGTAAAATAACTTTGCTCTCGTGTTGCACACATCATTTTTCACCTCAGTAGTGAGAACATATTAAAGGTTAAAATGTATTTCGATTTACACAGAATAATAGACAAAAAAAAAAGTAATAAAAGTATGAAGTGGCATTTCATGGCCTTCACTAAATTAAAAAGCTACTTGCTAAAGTTGCACTTTCTTCACTCCCTGGAGTAAGGAAAGTCACACTTTCCTCACTCCAGGGAGTGACGAAAGTAGGCTTGTTCGAGCTGCTGAGGCGAAAAGCTTTTTTTACTTGTACGCTTTTTTCTTTAGTTTATGTAGCGTATAAAAACTAGACTATGCAACAAAATGATTTTCATGTTACGCACCCGCGTGATTATAGGAGAAAAAATATAATATGGCTCCCTTGCTTGCTGATTTCATTCAATTCCCAAAATCCTCTTATAATGAAATACTAATAAAAACTTAAAATAAAACGAGACACACACACACACACACACACACACACACATGCACTCACACGATGATTATAAATGTAGTTGTTAATTTGGCAAACTAGTTAATTCAATATAAATTTATAATGTTAATGTTAACTTTATTTACTTCTCTTAGTATAGATTTAAAAAAAAATGTAATTCTGGAAGAGCGAGGTCTCCTGATACAGGTACTTCATACCTAATAGGAGGGCTCGACCACTATGTATTTACCAACTAAGATTGAAATGAAATAAATTATTATATTATCTTATCATATCTTATCTTATCTTATCTTATCTTATCTTATCTTATCTTATCTTATCTTATCTTAACTTATCTTAATGAAATAGAAAATTCGACATAGGCAAAATAGAATATTACTTATTTCTTAGATCTGTTACGTCAGACCAGCGTTTGGAAAGTTTGTTACTAATTTAATATGTATACGTGATAGACATATACGTGATCAGATTATTAAAATGTGAATGCTGCTGAACTCACAGAAAAAGTCCTAGTACATAACGAAAGCACACCGCAATTCACCTGCTACTTTCCAGCGAAACCCGCCAGCAAAACTGTAGATTTTCTAAAGCAAAAACACACCAGTAATTTGCATACCATTTGCATATTTTTGTTAGTAAATTAAGTCACTCTGGATAGGGCTGTGCGCGGTGGCAACCCTTACACGGTCGGCAGCCGGTCGGTAGTCGGTATAGTATGAATTATCTCTGATGATTTTTTCGGGCTTCGGCCCTAATCTGTTAAACAAAAGGTATTGTTTCCTTTATGCAGTGGTTACACTGCTTACTGCTAATAGCCCCGACATAAGTAACGGGAACAAGCCCGTTTAAAAAGAAAATTTACTATCTATATATATGGTTTAAATTCATAAAACAGCCCATTTGGAGATAACACGTTTTGTTATCTAAAGAAAAATCCACCCTGATTGTGTTGTATGGGTTAATGTAAACACATATTTAATAATAAAATATATAGCAGTTTATTAGCACAACAAACAATCAAAAGTCAACAACCACGTCAATCATATTTGAATGTCATATGCTGTCGGCCAGGATTACAGTAAGAAGGTATATACTACTAGACAGTAATTTAACATCAGATTGTTCTCTGAATGAGCTGTCACATAAATTTGAACCTTAATACTATCACAATAGTTGCTTTTTAAATGACATGGCTTGTTTGGCACGTGCTAAAGACCGCTCGTAAAAGAAACAAAGGGTTTTGTTTAACAGATTAGGTCCCGAGCCCGAAAAAATCATCTGAGAAAATTCATACTATAGTAGAAAGGGTTACAGGCCAATTCGAACGAGCATCTAACATCAAACCAATCATCGTCATCTTCCTCGCGTTATCCCGGCATTTTGGGGAGCCTGAGGTCCTAAGAATTGGCGTAGGCACTAGTTTTTACGAAAGCGACTGCCATCTGACCTTCCAAGACGGGAAACTAGGCCTTATTTGAATTAGTCCCGTTTCCTCAAGATGTTTTCCTTCACCGAAAAGCAACTGGTAAATATCAAATAATAGTTGAATCATATTGGAATCATATCAGTTAGCTGTCATTGGCGCGTTCACTTGACCGTACATGACCGTACATGCGAGACGAGAAATGGCCTGTTAATAATCGCTAAGAGGGCGTATAGCCCGAAAAATAGAAGGAAACAAATGATAAGATCGTCTACAAGCTCTTTTTCTCAAAAATGGACGGCAAAGTCGACGTTGCCGGTTAAAAATTAGGTCGCGAAGTGCGTAGTTTATGGTCAGTCAAAAAATTAAAAAGTTAAAAACATTGCAGTCTTGATTTCGGGACTACAATGTTGCATACAAATTCCATTATTTGTCGAGTTCCAAACTTTTTAAAAGTTGAAGTGGTCATATCAAATAAAGGCATAGGTCCATTAAACAGCCAAACAGACGATCAGTACTTATTATTATAATGTTGGTACTGCGACTATTTAGCTGTCTCAAATAGGTTGGCGTATTTTCGGCAGGAAAATACACTTCGTTTTTCAATTAAAAAAAATAAAAAGGCGGCAAAGCAAATCTTCTGTGAAAATGTGAAAATATATACGTAAGAACGTTGCTTCTGTAAAATATTTCTATTGTATTTGTATTTATTGCGCCATTTTTGAGAAAAGCACTATATATGACTCGGCAGGAAGGCTACTTGCTGGCTTCGGATTTAATTAAACGGACTCCCAAGGTCGTCCGTTTAAAACGAATCCTCAGCCAGCAAGTAGCTACTTCCGAGCCTCGACAATAATTTACGTTCATATTATATACTCCACTTATAGAATATCGATAGAGTAGAAAGCTTTGCCTTTTTGACTGTGTTTGAGCGACGTACTGTCCGCGCGCCAATTCCGTGCATTCGGAGGTCGATGAAGTTGGGGGGTGAGAGCCGCGCCCGTACGTACAAAATGACACCACTTTGTCATGACGCCCAACATTCCTAACATTCCTCAGCCGTGCACGGAATTCGCACGCAGACAATACGTATACAAATTCGAGAGTTCTTGCCGATCATCCCAGCAATACCCCACATTGATCTAATATCGTGAAAAAAAGTTTAATTTGCCAACTGTACGACCTATATACCTACTTAAGTCGACCTCGCCGATAATGTCCGATAAGGGTAGCCACTGTTTTAATTAATGCTTATGCCACTTGCCCTTAAGAGGCCGGTGTCGATTTTAGTCGCAAAAATGTAAAATTGATAGATTTCGTCGATGAAATTGTACACCTTTTGTTACTAAATTGAAATAACAAGTACTGGTTTCTATTAGCACGTCTTCTTATCTTGCCTTGTATCAGATCAATTTTTTGAAAACAGACTCACTAAATTAGTAATGATTTTTTTTCTGAAGGACGTTTAGGTAAACGCGCGTAAAGCACTGATTTTGTCGCTCTTATTTGTAAATTTCGTAAAGTTTGGACTGCTAAAAATGGTAAATTTGTATTACACATATTCTATACTTGACCTTTATCAGATTACATTTTTGTTATATGACTTAGAGTTTGAGGAAATGAAAGTTAAACGAATTCAATTTTCTCCAGAAATTACTTTAAAACAAGTTATAATTTCTCTGAAAATCGACTTAATTTCATCGTAATTTGGATACTTGAACAATCTACAACATTTGCTGAAACTATTCTTACACATCAATTTGTATAATTTACCACCACAATTTTTTGATGTATTTTTAAAAAATGCCCCTTCTCTTCATATATTACCGGTGACGCACGCTCGCGACATCATTATTAAAAGGCAAGATGAGAAAACGTGCTAATAGAAACCAATACTTGTTATTTAGATATTACGTAACAAAACGTGTATAATTTCAACGACTAAATCTATTAATTTAAAATTTTTGCTCCAAAATCGACTACGGCCTCTTAAAGCGTTCAGTTTTAGTCAAATGTGGCGCTATGTCATTATAGCAGTTGGTGAGGTATGCCCAAAGCGTTTTGTTGCATTTTTTGATGTATTTTCTGTTGAAAAAATGTAATTTATTGTGTAAATTAAAAAAATGTAAATTATTTTTTATCACTACGTAGTATAAAAATGTCGCTTTCCGCTGTCTGTATGTCTGTCCCTATGTATGCTTAGATCTTTAAAACTACGCAACGGATTTTGATTCGGTTTGTTTATTATAGATAGAGTGATTCAAGAGGAAGGTTTATATGTATAATTTGTAAAGGTTTTGTGTAAATTAGTTGAACAACCTGTGCGAAGCCGGGGCGGTTCGCTAGTTTATTTATAAACTACATATGTAGTTGAAGTTAAAACTACTTATTTATGACTAATTATCGATAACGCAATTTCACAAAGCTTTCTCGATACAAGGCTGAACTAAAAATATGTAGGTACAGTCGAAGGCAAAAATATCGATCCAGACAAATGACTGTGCAGTCAAGGTCATAAATATATATACATTCCCAAAGTTTCAAAAATATGTGTACGCTCTTACACCTTAGATAATAAAGTCGTGTTCACATATTTTTGAGCCATTTGTCTGGATCGATATTTTTGCCTTCGACTGTACCTATATAAGAAATCAGCTTGGCAACATCATCAGTTTAAATTATCATTTAATTTTTTTTTCATTCGGTTTTCACGTAGCGCTAGCAAAAATGGAAATTTAAAATTAAAATACTGATAATTGTATTTCCATAGATAAAATAAACAAGCAGGTGCCTTTTACACCCCGGTTTAATATGCCCTCTGGCAAAAATATCCATATTGCCTTCAAAAAATGCGTGGCGAAATAATAAATTCACCCAAAACTGTTCGGAAATCAACATAAACGAACACCACTTCCACTTGTTTTTTTATCAGGAATTCCCTATACGTAGTGCCGAAAAAGCCGAAAACAAAACGGGAAAGTTAACCTTTGTTATCTAAACGCAAAAGCGTTGAATTTTTTCCTTAAACTTCATAAATCATTGTCAACGCGTTATATCAATGATTTATACACCTTCAGTATAGGGAATATATTAAGCGACAAAGGATAGAAAAAATATAAATAAATTTTTCGAAAGCGCTCGATGTGTAACCGTATTATTTATGAACGACTTTCTGGCCTCAAAATTTCTTACGCGTGAATTATTTAATCCGCTTTTCCATTAGGGTTTTCGGGAAATGACACAATTTATATTCAGGGTGAATACGAGGAACTCTCCAGTTTGACTTTATGGGAAGATTAGGGTTCAGATCAAAAATTAAAACACTAAAGCTTCACGCCGCGTAGGCTTTTAACGCATTGCGTTGGGTTTTCACTTGATGTTTATTTCGTTAACGATTGATTACTTTGAGATTTTATTTTGATGTGTTTATATACCCGACGATAAAGCGTGGTCTGCGACTGTTAATCAGAATATAGAAGGTTTAAAAATTGGAGCGTGTTTAGGTAGCTTTTATTTTGACAGATCTGATAACAAAACGTAAAACGCTCATAATAATGGTCGTTCGATATTAATTATCATTAAATAAAAGTTTTGAGAATTTAATAAAAAAATACTAAATTTAGCTTTGTTTAATGACTAGGTCATAAACCTTAAAATTCCATGAAACATTTGTTTTTTTATAATGATGTTGAGTATAATTCTGAACGTCTAGAGTTGAGTCGATGCATTTCAAAACGCATCGTCAGAAATGTCAACATGTCAACAAAAATTTTACATAATGTCATACTATATTGATGATGATTACAATGTGTACAAATAAAGACTTATTTTTTATGAGCAGTTTTTTCGCATGTTACACTTTCCTCGCTATAGTGAGGTGAAAAGTTTTATGTTACACACGGGTGCAAATGTGTTTTACTTCTCGTGTGTTGAAACACTCGCTACGCTCAGGTATCTATTTTAGATACACTCGCTTCGCTCGTGGTTCAACTATAGGATCGTTTCGCTTGCTCGTGTTTCAATTCCACATTCGCGGGTAAAATACAACTTTGCACCCTTGCATAACAAATAAGTATTTCATCACATTCTTTCGCCACAAACAAAGACAGCGAAAATAGCTTTATTTTAATACAAATAAATAGCCGTAAGTGTCACGTTTAAGTGGCTAATGGTAAAAAACGGGCCGAGTATGGGCCCACATACATTATTCATGGCCGTATAATTCGTCGCGAGGCGCTGGTCATTTTCGCTATTATGACGGTAAGACCCTTGTGGCGTATACTTTGTGTCTTGGAGACCAACAAAGAACAGAGATAATATGTTTATGCCACCTTATTGACCAAATCAATATTTGTTAGTACAGGTACAGTCGAACGCAAAATATCGATACAGACAAATGGCTCAAAAATATGTAAACACGACTTTATTTTCTAAGGATACACATATTTTTGAAACTTTGGGAATGTATATATATTTATGCCCTTGACTGTACTAGCTTTTGCCCGCAACTTGGAATAATGATGATTTATCCTATGTCCTTCTCCGAGCCTTAAATTTCATCTAAATCCGTTCAGCGGTTTGGCGTATGAAGGTAACAGACAGACATAGCGTAGTGGATCCGTAAACCATTTTCGCATATTTTGTAACCAATATGCTTCTCATGATCTTTAGAATCTCACTAGTGATGACAACTACACACACAAACACACACATACATCACACACACACACACACACACACACACACACACACACACACACACACACACGCGCGCGCACGCACACGCGCGCGCACACACACACACACACACACACACATACACTCACACGCGCGCACATACACAAACACTTATTTCCAATGCTATTTGCTTTGTTTTTTTTTTCTTGTTGCAGCCTTTTTTTTTATTCTTTTTTTTTTCATTTTCTTGTCATCTTTATACAATATTACATATATATATGTATATATATCTAGTACTGCGCAAATACATGTATACCTACTGCTAGATAAGATTAAATGTGATCCGGGAGAGGTGGTGCTTCCTGCCGTCATACAGTTTTTACTAGTACGGAGGAATCGTTTCCTGCTCTTATAAACAACATGATGTAAATTAAAATTGTACTTAAAGGAAATAAATAAATTGAAATTGAAATATTTTATTTTAAGGCGATTTTCTTACAAATGTCCTAAAAACGGCGTTTGATGTACTGTCCGCGCGCCAATTCCGTGCAGTCGGAGGTCGAGGAAGTGGGGGGGTGTGCGCCGCGCCCGTACGTACAAGATGACCACTCTGTCATGACGCCCAACATTCCTAACATTCCTCAGCCGTGCACGGAATTCGCGCGCGGACAGTACGCATACGCAACTGCCATTTTGTACTCGTCCAGTGCCTTTTATTCGCTTATAGCTCATATTGTAACAGACATCTCGGGACTCGTCATTATAATGACATGTTTCGCGCACTTGTATTACAATGTACTATTTCGAATTATATTTTATATCTCCAAAATAAATATAATAAATGAATTTTAAAGATTTTAACAAAGATGAAGCCATTTTACTATGGACGGTATAGAAAGGACGACAATCTCTTATGGCAGTACTATTGCAAAAGTGACCAGCTTTCAGCTGTAAATAATAGTTCCTAATCTCTCCGGTGGCGCTAGTTAGGCTCTGGGACATGAGTATAACATGAACCAATATAAGGCAACAAATAACCCGACCAAATTACGTAGGTTGTTTTTGGTAGTATTTCGGTGTATGGTGGCGCCGTCTAATTACTGTTTTTTGACACTTTTCGTACATAGAAATTTGGCTCCTTTATATAGTATCCATGCATTTTACGAAATAACATCAAAATCTAGCCGTAAGAGTCAAAACACTGTCATGTTTTAAACGTAAGATAGGGTCCCCAGGCGAGCTTTTATGCCCACTTAAATTTTCAGAACAATTACTTTATTTCAGGCCGCGGAAAGCTTTCGCCTAAATTGGGACCACCTGCGCGGGGCTTCAAGTCGATATAGTTTAATATTTTAAACGGTATGTACAGTCATAACACTGTATATTCATATGCGAAACTTAGACCACTATTCTTTATTACTAACAGGCAATATAGTGGAGTTTTAACTCTGGAACACTTTTAAATTACATTAGTATTTTTTTATTGCTAAATAATAATATATCATAGGTAAATCTCGAAAGTTTTTTTGTCTGGAAAATTAAAATAGGTACCTACATTTGATATTTTACTAAGTGTGCTAACATGTTTACTATATATATAAATAAATAAATAAATATTATATGACATTCTTACACAGATTGAGTAAGTCCCACGGTAAGCCCAAGGAGGCTTGTGTTATGGGTACTCAGACAACGATATATATAATATATAAATACTTAAATACATAGAAAACACCCATGACTCAGGAACCAATATCTGTGCTCATCACACAAATAAATGCCCTTACCGGGATTCGAACCCAGGACCATCGGCTTCACAGGCAGGGTCACTACCCACTAGGCCAGACCGGTCGTCAATAATATATAATAGTATTATCATACAGAATGGCCACGCACCGCCCCGCCCCGACTCGAATTACCTCGCCCCGCGACAGCAGATTGACGGCCGTTTGCCGGCCGCTCAGTATTGTTCTTAAGCAACTTACTCACACAATGACGCATGACGCGTGTACAGACGTGCCGTTCACACATAGAAACGCAAGTGATTTTTGATGTATTGCGTGTCCGCCTTGTGATATTATACAAGTGAATGAAATTTTACAAGACGGTAAAACGGGCCTTATTTATTTACATGTATTTTACTCTGTTAATACTGTTCATTATACGTATGTTTATTTTGTTGTCACAATATGTATTTTATACAGATACTTCACAAAATATACCCTTTCGATACGGCGGTGATTATTACTAATTTGTATCAAATTATTTTGAGCCCGACAGAGTATTACAGAGCGTTCGTCGTCACGGGACAAATATGGGGCATTTTCTATGAAAAGGGACCTTATTGTCGATGACGCTTACGCCGCACAGCGTCGCGCGGCATTGTATTTATATCATAGCATCGTTTATAATGGCGTAAGCGCCATCGACAATAAGGTCAATTTTTATAGAAAATACCACATATAGACTTAATTGGATTGTAAAACGAAACGTTAAAATATAATATAATCAAAAGCAGGTGAATGGCTAAGTTAACTCCACGAACTTGGCAAGACAAGTGGCTTGAAGTGTGGAAGCGACAGCATACACGTCAAATTACACACTTCCACACATTGTCAAAGACCGTGCAGAGCTTAAAAGCAACACACAGACAGACAGTTAATTCACCGTTTAATTATCCTTCTCTCGCACTATTCAGAATACAAAGCGACCACGGACAGGAAGTCTCACTTGCGGCAACATTGCAAGAATCACATAGCCATATAGTAGTCGCATACTGGCTCTCACAGATCTATTACGCACTAGAAAGATCACAAGGTCATGTGGGGTAAGAAAAACATACAGGCTAATAGGGGAAATTCCTGCAATGTTCTGCCACCAGAGTGCAGCCTTTACTAGCCTTTTTAGTAAACCATAGAGTAACTTATACATACTGTGCCTTTAACAAGTTTTCTGAGATAATAAAATATGACATTGATGCATCAAGGCGGTTTGTTTACAGAGGACCTACCGGGAAACACTAATCCAAAATTTCGCTATCTGGCTCTTTATCGCTCGAATATGCAAGAGTGACAGAGATGTTAGATAACCAAATTTCGAATTTTCTTGTTTCGCGATAGACCCTCAGATTGTGGTAGTGGCGCCACCTACGCAGAGTTTTCGCGTAATATTCCCTATTCAAACGTACACTGACATTAGAATGATATCTGAATGATGTCATTCAGTTATCGTGCATTTCGTTCGTACATATGTATATATTGGCGAAACGCACGATAACTAAATGACATCATTTAGATATATATTATTATTCTGATGTCAGTGTACGTTCGAATTAGCCTGTGCTCGTTTGCCTCCTATTTCATAAAACTAAAATAAACGATAGTTATGTAAGAGTCATATAGTGGTTATATAATACTCACCCCTGGTAGCGTCCGTTTCTCATGAAGCGCTGACTGCGCGCTCGACGCGCTCTCCGGGTTGAAGTAAGTCAGGAAGGCGCACCCTGTGAAAGAAAACGAAATGTGGTTAGTAAAATCGGCCAAGTGCGAGTCGGACTCGCGCACGAAGGCTTCCATTACGGAAAAAAACAGCAAAAAAATCACGTTTATTATATGGGAGCCCCATTTAAGTATTTATATTATTCTGTTTTTAGTATTTGTTGTTATAGCGGCAACAGAAATCAGGGACCGGACAACCCTTTCCGCGATAAAACCCTTTCAATGGGCGACACTTAAACACGGCTAACACATTGAAAGACTTTCCCTTTTGAACTGCAAGCCCATTCATACCCTTACCTTTGACTAACCCTTACCGAAAAGCTAACCAAAAATAAGCCTGGTGACAGATAGACGGACAGACGGACAGTGGAGTCTTAGTAATAGGGTCCCGTTTTTACCCTTTGGGTACGGAACCCTAAAAAATACCAAAAAATTGTGGGATAATGTTTTAAAAATACCAGCCAAGTTTGAGTAAGGCAACAACCGTTACGAACTATAGATTATTTTTTGTAAAAACAGCCGTCTACATAGACTTATATTGACCGGGATACCGTGATTACCTTTTGTATCAAAATCTTTGTTGTCTTTTGTTTGCGTCGAAATATCGGGAGCTCATAAAAATACAAAAAGTAATCACGGTCTATATCCCGGTCAATATAAGTCTAGTGAAACTTAGCGTGAATCATTCAAAACTCTTAGCCGTCTACATATTTTCGGAACTTATGTACTAAAATATAATCTGATATTTACCAGTTGTTTCCTTATTTACAGAATCAACATTATTAATTAACTTTTACATTTTTTTTTTGCAACGCAGGCTTCGTCAAGTGCTTACAACAATAAATCAGCTATAGGCTTCGTCACCTACTAACAAATGATATAATCCGCAACAGGCTTTGTCAATCTTAAACACTAAATTAAACTAGGCCAAGTCCCCACTTCGGACCGTAGCCGGTTCAAAAGTCCCCATGACACTGGCAGCGTTGCCCCGTTGTTTCCGTAAAGGAAAAAGACATGATTCATGAGGAATCCGGAGTAATCCCAAGGCCTTTTCCCCTCTGGGTTGGGACGTCAATGGCAATAGCTTGCTTAACAACTATCGGCTACGCAAATTCCTCAGGCTCCCATGAACCGTTAGCAAAAGGCTGGGACAACGCCAGGAAGATGATAATAAATAAAATAATAAATATTATAGGACATTCTTACACAGATTGACTTACAAGTCCCACGTTAAGGCCAAGGAGGCTTGTGTTATAGGTACTCAGACAACGATATATATAATATATAAATACTTAAATACATAGAAAACACCCATGACTAGAACTAATGTCTGTGTTCATCATACAAATAAATGCCCTTATCGGGATTCGAACCCAGGACCATCGGCTTCACAGGCAGTACCCACTAGGCCAGACCGGTCGTCGTCATGATAAACAACTAACACTTACACATCCATAATTTGTGATATGAAATAATAGACCAATACGGCTTTAATGTTCTGCAGGTTACAGTCATGCATCGAAATAAAATTTATCTTTCCGCTTATTATAATGAACGTAAACCCATTGCAATTCTGAAATAAAAGTGTAAAAGCAGATAATAATATATCATCCGACCTTACCGTCGCAGCATCCAATTTAAATAACAATACAAAAAGTTGATATTAATTGATCGCGGAATGGTCCCCTACGGGATTACAGAGGCGGCATTCAGATTTCACATCTGTTATTGATATGATATATTATTGGTATGTTATTACTTTCTATGCATCGCGCTTAAAACCTAATGAGCTTAAGACTAAGTGAGATACGTAAATATGTATAAATATAAATTAATTTTTAACAATCAGAAACATCTGCATAACGATGCTAGCAAGCAATAAATTTAAGTGGAAAAATGACTGCCTTGGGTGAGACTTGAACTCACGACTTGAATTGAGAAGTGTAACGCTCTTACGGATGTCGCTAGGGTCCCCTAGACCCATATAGTGGGAAGATTTGCTGACTTTGGATGAGGTCTTGGTGGCTTAGTTGGCAGAGCGCTGTGGTATCAATCCAGAAGCCGTGAGTTCAAGTCTCACCCAAGGCAGTAATGTATAAATATAAATAAAATTTATCATATTCTTTCAAAATTTGAATGCAGGCGTGCGCAGAGCCGAAGCCAAGACGTAGAGGGCCTTATGTATAATGGGAATGAACCAGGTGGAAATTTCCTAATTTCGGAAAGTTTACGACAATACAAAAAGTTGACATATTGACCGGGATATAGACCGTGATTATCTTTTGTATTCTATCCGCTATCTTCAGTTTACCCATGACAAAAGATGCATAATGTAACTGCGTCGAAATATCGGGACCTCAAAAACAATACAAAAGGTAATCACGGTCTATATCCCGGTCAATATGTCTATTCAATATTGAAACTAACCGTGAATAATTTAAAACTGTTAGTACAAAAAGTTGATATAAAGTTGAACAATATTTTTATAAGTTCAAATGTCACTTCACCCATCGGTTGGTACACCAGCCTAAACGACTAGTCGAGATTGTATAATATTGGGGCATTCAATCTATTTTTATTGCCTATTTTATTGAATATTCAAATCTCTTTGGGTCAATCGGCTTTCGGAATAACAATGGTGGTCGCATGTGTTGCTTTTCAAATATTTTCAAATGTATTTCTATTCGATCACAGTATAAAAGCGGTGATAGACGAAGTATTTAATGGTTTTTATGGACAAGAAGATAGTCTTAGGAAATAATATCTTAGATAGGCGTAGTTGGATCTATATCGGAATCCCTTTTTTTTATCCCATTTTTGCATTCCCTAATATTGTTTGTCATAATGATCATTTGTCCTAACACTCATATGCTCTAATTTTGGTTTCCCTAATATTGTATGGACGTTTTTTGCCCTAATATTTTATTTCCTAATATCACTTCTCATATTGAATATTTATCGTAATGTCATGTTCCATAATTGCTATTTGTCATAATAGATAGCCCTAAAGATCATATGTCCTAATCATTATTTTACCTAACTTTATACGGCCTAATATAGCTTGTCCTAGTTATGTATTACCTAGAGTAGAATAGAATAGAATATTTCGTTTGTTTTATATACTACAGCATAGCTCTAAACTAATTACAGACCTAGATATACCTCATGTCATTGTATGTGCAAAGTTTCATTACAATCCAACACGTAGTTTTAAAATGAGAACAAAACTCCGTTTGTACGGGAAGGTGAAATTCGACCGAGGTGCGGGGACTTGGAAAAATTCACCGCTTGCGGCAAGATTTGAACTTGCGACATTTTGGAACACCGGTCCAATCGCTATTAATCAACAGCGGTGAATTTTAAAATTTGAATGCTCCCACTTCTGGGAAACCCAATTCGTCGGTTAACAAGAAAAAAAAAAAACTATTACTCATCCCTTTTTGGATGCTAATTGTACTAACGTAAGACAAAGACAGTATGATTATCTCTATCTATGATTAAAATGAGACAGACCCTGGCCAAACTTTATATTAGAAAAGCTAAAGGGGCCAACTGACTATCAGTCCACGGAAATAATTCAATCAGAAATTATTGTATCGTTGCATTGTTGACGTTGCTATTGTTGAAGTTACTAAATTAATGTATGAGACTAACTAATAGGTTACTAAACCACTGATACGCTAATATGTTAATTTTATTATGTTACCTTAATTACAATGTGTAAATTAGAATTAATAGAATAGAAAAACTGTACTATTGTGTGCCCTTACAGGGTGTCATGAACTGGCTATATAAAATGTAACACCTTATTATGTACATGACAATGCAATATTGAATAAATGACAAATGACGATATCGGCCCTGTCAGTTAGAAAAAAAAATTACAGTTCCGAACAACTGACAGGCCGATATCGTCCGGCGGACTGATAGTCAGTGGGCCCCCTTAACATTGCAGAGCTTTTAAGAAAGGTTTCTGTTTAATGTAAAGAACTAACTTATGGCAGTGTTTAAATATGGCCGCATCGACTGGACCGGAAACGTATAGGCGCAGGAAATGAACCCGTTAGAGCAATCCAAGATGGCTGCCGGAAACTGCGGAGCGATTTATTCCTGTTGCAGTCCAGTTACAAAGGTAATGGATATGCTTTTATGTACACAACTTTGGGATACTTAGGTTATTTTCCTTGCTTTGGCTTAGCCGTTTCAAAAGTGTAAAAGTTGTGATTCTAAACTTATTTCACGTCGATTTCTTTTTTGTAATATATGGCACATTTATACATAATTTCAGTTTCAAATATATATGTATAGATTAAGTGTTTCTTCTTTTTCTTCTTTACAAAACGTAGTAAACCTTCATCTTTGCAACGCATATTCTGCATTTGCAGTGTATTTAACTAAGAATTAATTAAAACAAACCGGCTCAGGTAGACTAAAGTAATCATTACTCCTACGCAATTTCGCTACCAACTCGCACAAAGAGATCCTGAGCGCGGAAATAAGTAGCATAGCGACTCAAAATTAGCTACTGCCTCTGATTTACGCGGTGGTCGAATTTACATCGCTTCCCCACCCTCCTATCTAACGTCCCTTCCATTTGAATTTGAACTTTATCTGTCGCTGGTTTAGGTTTGTTTCCTGTTGCGATTAAATTGAGATAGGAGATTGTGACAGTGATCTAACGATTTGCATCGACTAGCCTCCTAATTAGCAGTTACCCGGCTTTTATTTCCGACCGACCGTTATCTAAGCCCCTGTAATCGGCCGCTGCCACGCCTATGCTGGATTTAGCTTTAAAACAACGTATTTGAACTAGAACTTTAAATGAGTTACGCCATTTTAAAACTGTGGGAAACTGCAGCTACTGGTCGAAAAATGACCAAAGTTTTAGACAAAGCTAGAGGGCATTAGATCGTTTTGAAATAGTAAGGACAGATACTGCAATGTTGCGTTGAAGTTAAACAAAATTTAAAGTTCTTTATACCAGCGGTCAGCCTCAAACAATGTACTATTAAAACGGTTTTTGAACCTAGTGGTTTGGTCTAACTCCTTTAATTGGTTATTGTCATGCCTGTGTAATAAAGCTGCAGACGAAATAACCATACGAGAATACTTCCCTTCATAGAATTAGATTTTCAGTAGCTTTACTAATCTGAGACAATAAAATTGAGCGAGTTGTTCACAATATCTTATAAAGTGAAATAGAGGACGTATAATAAAGAAAAAGCGACCAAATCTAATGATATAGCTGGGTGTTTCTAGAAAAAAATGTACCTTTTTTTTCAAAAACCTAACTTCTTTGGGTTATTTCGAACTGTGAACTTTGAGTGAAGGTATGAACTGAAAGTGAAAAAAGGCTTTCGAGGTATGTGTTAGCGACGCTCTAACACGACAGTAGATGATTCTAAGTTAATTTAAATCGAATAGTTTAAGATTGTATTCTTAATAAAGATTTTATCGTTTAGGTAGGCAAATTCGCTCTAGATTGTTATTAGTTCGTAAGTAACATGTATATACGCGTTATTTTATAGCCTAGGATTAGTTATGTATCTAGGTTTCATTCGATTTCATAAGAAAAGGTCAAATTATTTCCCTTGAATTCCTAATCCCATAGTAAAAAGAGTGAGATAAAGCATTAGAAAGAGATTAAAATGTAGATTCGTTAATTGGCTCACGAATTATAGCCAATCATAAGAAAATGTAGACAAGGATAGGTAAGAATGAGCAGGACGCACGATCAACTTCTCATTGGTCACACAAAATCCGCCGAGCATTTCGATATCGCTCAGATTTTACTATGGAGTTAGTACGTTCGATCAAATATCACGTAAATTATAAATATCCGACCATAATAATGTATGTAGAAATCATAGAGAATAATATCGTTTATCGATCAGTGCAGGTACTATTGTCATAGGCCTAGCCAAAGTATTGTATTCGGCCAGCGAAAGGGCAAAAAACCCGCGCTATTGTCCTCGACGCGAGCGGACAATAGCCCGTATTGTGTGAGTATTACCGAGCAGAACAGAAGAGATTCGCTAATCGAGTAGCCTAATGGTTTAGATGTTAGGATACATAAGTTTTAATTCGATAATTACGTGATTAATTAAGTAAACATAATGTAAGCGATATCGAGATAACTAAAATCGAGGCGATGGCGGCCGGATAGCGTCATTAGCCAATCAGAGCCCTTCGAATCGAACGAATGGAAATCGATCTTATCTCCTTATCGTAGGAGCTTTCCTTTTCTTAAATTTTCGTATAAATACAGGGAAGGACGACTGGGTAGGCACAGTATCGGAAAAGCAGCTTCTACTATCAAAAAGTCCTCAAGAAAACCTGAAGAAGTTTAAAGTGCCCAGTCGTTCTACTCTCAGTTACCGTGTTAGGAGTATTTTTATACCTTGTACCGCGATTAATAAAAGTCAGTTTTTACAAGTGTCGTAATTAGTTTAATTCGAATTCGTGGATAGTTATCCTGGTCCTTCGAGGGTGAGTCGGCGTGGGAACGGACACGTCTCGGCAGTACGAGTGGCGGCGGCAGGGCGTGCCAGCGACCAGACTCTACAACTGAGCTCCGGAGGCTATAGTGCGTCGCGGACTGCATTATTTTCTGGTCCTTCGAGGAGCCGGATTTCCTGTCAGCCCATCGAGACGTCGTGTTCAAGCCCATGTCTCTCAATATGGTAAAAACGAGGTCGAAGTCAGCGTCGCGGATCGACGAAGACAGGCAGCGCTTCCTAGACGAGGGCGCGGCGGCGGCTCAAGCGCGTGAGCTCGCCCGCGTAGCTGCAGAGAGGGCCGGAGGCGCCGACGCGGAGCGTCTCTCCCCTCCACCTGCCGAGTCGACCGGCGCAGAAAGGACCAATCAGCGCGCTGCGAGTGCCGAGCCGCTCGGCGCAGCGGCCGCGCTACCACCGATCGAACCCAGGTTTGGGGACTTACCGAGGCCACCGAGGTCTCCATCGCAAGATACAATGATGCTGTGGAGCAAGGATCTCAAGAAGCGCTTACGGCGTCTATCGAGACCGACACCGATACCGTCACGTCATCCGAAGACAGTCACCAGAGACTATACGACGTCACAACCGCAGGTAACTCCTAGGGAGGCAAGCACCCCGTATGCCCCTACCCGCTCTCATTCCGTGCGTTCGTGCGCGAGTACTATCGTCGAAGCCAGAGTCTCCCAGATCGAGTTGGAAGCGGACGAGCGGCTAGCGGCGATCAAGAAAAAGGAGTTACAACTCGAAGCCGACTTAATTCGTAAGCGGCTAGAAACCCAGAAGCTGCAAATACGTGCAGAAGGTAGTACGACCGACGCGGTTTCCGATCCAGACGACGTCGAGCCGCAAAAACAAAGAAGAATCCTTAAGTGGATGGACGAATCGCAGGACAAGACGCGAACCGAGCCCGTCAAGTCCAACAAAAGGTTAGCCAACGAGCCACCGCCAGACTACGACACTCCCAGGCGACCTACGCAGGCGGAGCGGCATATTCGACGTCGCTCACCGAGCCGCGAGGATCGTCGGCGATCGTTATCGCCACCGG
This sequence comes from Cydia strobilella, assembly GCF_947568885.1. NCBI lineage: Eukaryota > Metazoa > Arthropoda > Insecta > Lepidoptera > Tortricidae > Cydia > Cydia strobilella. Next base: position 36,074,491 of record NC_086041.1, read on the forward strand.
ACGAGCCCCGTACGCCGCACACGGCACGTACGCAGCTCACGAACGAAGGTACGGTTGCGGAGTCTATGCTGCAGTTATTCGAGAGAATGCAAATGGCGGCTCGTCCGGCACCGAAAGATATATTCGAGTTGCCCCACTTCTACGGCGATGTAAGTGAGTGGCGAAGTTTCTACAATACGTACACCGAGACGTCGAAGAGATACAAGTTTACGGACTACGAAAACGTCGCGAGACTGCGTATGGCGTTACGCGGGGACGCGAAGACGTGCGTGTCACACGTCCTATCGACCGCTACGAAACCAGACATGATAATGCGGATATTGAAGAAGCAGTTTGGCCGAAGCGAAGTGCTTTTGGACAAGGCGATCGAAGATTTGCGAAGACTGCCGCAGTTGGGACCGAGCGCGAACGATCTCAACACTTTCGCAATCAAGATTATGAACATAGTGTCAACAATCATAGACGTCGACCGAAGACACTATGCCGATAATCCGATGCTCATACGAGAAGTCACGGACCGATTATCGCCTCATTTACGCAGCAGATGGTGCGACTATGCAGCCAGGCATCGGGACATCGACGATCCGGAGATTCTACAACTCGCGGATTTCCTGATGGAGGAGAGCGAGCAAGAGATGTCGTTCTGTCACGCTCGCGCGGCCCCGAGGCGCGCGCAGACCCCGTATGCACCGCCGCACGCGCGCGCGACCGGCGCTCGACTGACTGCATCCGCGCCGCGCTACCCCACTCCGGCTACCGCGAACGCGAGCCGCTACGCGATTGGCCCGAAAGTCACGTACGCCGCTCGTCATGTAAACGTCGCGAAGTCAACGTGCCTGTATTGTGGGGGCAATCATTCGACACCGGACTGTCGTAAGCTCGCCACACAGAGCATAGGAGCGAGATGGGAATGGGCGAAGCTGAACAGGATCTGCTACAGATGTATGGACGCGAAACATCTCAAGATTCAATGTAAGGCGAAAGCGTGTGGCGTGGCAGGCTGCCCGCACGTGCATCATCGATTACTCCATGCTGACCCGATGCAGGAGCCAAACGAAGACACTACAATGGCGGTAACTCTGTCTGCGCAACGAGCGGTTGCCCCTCCGAGAGTTACGTCATCGGTCGAGCCAGCGGCGAGAGCGGAGCCGCGGCCCTCAGAACGAGAGGACAACGACCCACGCGTGTACGTGTCATCGACCCCGAACTATAACGTGCTGCTCAAGGTGCTACCTGTTACGGTAACAGGCCCGAAAGGTACAGTTCAAATTTTTGCCTTTTTAGACGACGGATCGACGCTATCAATGATAGATCAAGATGTCGCGGACGAGATAGGAGCAGTGGGCGAGGACGAGCCCCTCTGTATCCGCGGAATACGCAATCTGAAGCATACATCAATCACGCAAACGGTAAAGGCAACAGTGAGATCTGCACGAGGAGGCACCGCACACGGGATCGTCGTAAAAACAGTAGAAGGTTTGGGAATCAGATCGCAGTCGCTCAATAAAGCCGAGTTAATGAAGTACGAGCATCTCGCAGACCTAGGAGACGAGTGCTACACAGGTACGGGAGTACCACAGATGCTGATTGGAGGTGACTTTAGTCATTTAATAACTCCCATGGAGATAAGGCAGGGCGGCGAGGACGAGCCGTGCGCGATGAAGACTCCATTGGGATGGGCATTTTTCGGAAGAATGCCGCGTATAATTCGTACCGTCGAGCAAACAGTCATGCATTGTCGTACCGACGACGAAGACTTGAACGAGCAAGTGAAGAAACATTGGTCGATCGAGGCGCTTGGAGTAACACAGAAAGAAAATGTAAGTCCGAGCGATCAGCGAGCCATCGACATATTCAACGCTACGGTACGCAAAACTACGAGAGGCCGGTACGAGGTAGGACAACTGTGGGCGTCCGACGAAGTGAAGCTACCACCGAGTTATGCAATGGCACGATCGAGATTGCATAATCTGGAATCGCGAATGCGACGCGATAAGGACTTTGCCGCGGACTACGCAGCCCAGATACGGAAGTTACTACAAAAAGGATATGCTGAACGCATAATGGAACCACCACAAACCGATCGAACTTGGTTTTTGCCGCATTTCAGCGTGTTTAACCTCAACAAAGGAAAAGGGAGAGCCGTATTCGACTGCGCAGCAAAAAGCCAAGGAAACAGTCTGAATGATTACATCTTAGCGGGACCGGACTTGCTACAGAGCCTGTTAGGCATACTACTGAGGTTTCGCGAATGGAGCTTCGCAGTAGTAGCGGACATACAGGAGATGTTTCTTCAGATCCAGATACGAGCCGAGGACCAACAGAGCCAGCTCTTCTTGTGGCGAGGTACAAGAAGAGACATGGAGCCGCAGGTTTACAAACTTAATCGAGTTTGTTTTGGGAACGTGTCGTCACCTTTTCTCGCGCATTCCGTGCGCAACCGGAATGCGATCGATAACGCAGATAAGTATCCCGAGGCGGTCTACGATATCCAGAACAACCACTACATGGATGACTACGTGGCGTCATACAAAACCGAAAACGAGCTGTTAAGAACATCATCGCAGGTACGAGACTCTCACGCCGAAGGGAACTTTCACTTGCGAGGCTACGCGAGTAACAGCGAACGATTGCTAGCGAGTATAGAGCCGGAATTGCACGCACAGGAGCCGACGCATCTAGGCGAGAGACAGCAGACCGTTCTAGGTATGACCTGGGACCCTAGCACCGATACGCTAGGCTACAACACGAAGATGCTGCGTGTACCGGAGGCCGTGAAGACTCGCGAGCGACTGCCGACAAAAAGGGAGCTACTTAGCGCGATAATGTCCATTTACGACCCGATGGGACTTATCGCACAATACGTAATAAGCGCGAAGATTATTTTTCAACGAGTATGGGCGAAAGGGACGACATGGGACGCACCGTTACCGAACGAAGAAGCCGAAGACTTTTTTCAGTGGCTGAAAGCACTGAAATTTGTAGCGACTCTACGCATTCCGAGGCAATACGAGTCGCCGAGTAGAGTAACAAGGTACACTCTACACATTTTTACAGACGCATCGACCGAGGCATATTGCGCTGTAGCGTATTGGCGCATAGAGAACGCGGAACACGAAGTGCAGGTCAGCCTGGCGGCGGGTAAGAGTAGGGTTTGTCCCCTGAAAGTACTTTCCGTGCCGAGGCTGGAGCTGACAGCTGCAATTATCGGAGTCCGACTGGCAGACACAATAAAAAACGAACAGAGATACGATATTGAAAAAGTAAGTTATTGGACGGACTCGCAAGTGCTGCTAGGATGGATCAGAGACGACGCACGAAACTACAAGCCGTTCGTGTCACACCGCTTAGCTGAAATAGCTGAAAAATCGGACCGACAAGCGTGGAGGTACGTGCCGACCGACGTGAACCCGGCAGACCACGCTACACGAGGCAAGCCGACGAGGAAAATCGACATCGACGACGATTGGTATAAAGGCCCGCCATTTCTACGCCGACCCGAGGCGGAGTGGCCGAGTCAAAATATCACTGAAAAACCGAGTGAAGACCTCCCTGAAAAGAAGTCTAACGTGAAGGCGGAGACCACGCTGACTACGACTATATCGAGACCGGACCCATCGAGCGTGTTACCGGACATACGACGTTTCAGTAACTACGATCGACTAATCAACTCTACAGCCTACGTGTTGCTATTCGTAGAAAAATTGAAAACGAGAAATAGAAGACTACAGCTTCAAGTAAGTCACATTAAGCGAGCCGAGCATATGTGGCTACAAAATAGTCAGCGGAGGAGCTTCCCGGACGAGATACGAACACTGAACGCGGGACGAGAACTGGAGAAGAAATCGAGATTATACACTCTAGCACCCGAGCTGAGCGATGACGGCGTGCTACGCATGAAAACCCGCTTAGGTAGCGCTCCAGTCTTGTACTCATCACTGCATCCTGTTATATTAGACGGAAGGGATCCATTTACCAGATTAATGGTCCTACGAGCTCACAGACGATCAGCGCATATACATAACGAGGCCGTTATAAATCAATTGCGTCAAAATTATTGGATTTTGCAGTTACGACCGACCGTGAAAGCTGTGGCGCGAGATTGCGCGCTGTGCAGGCTACGCCGAGCCTTGCCGCGCGCGCAACCTCTTGGCGACCTACCACCCGAGCGACTACAGGCTTACCAGAGGCCATTCACCTACACCGCGCAAGATTACCTAGGTCCTATGTACGTGACCATAGGCCGACGACGAGAGAAGCGCTGGGTGTGTCTGTACACATGCCTAGCAACACGAGCCATACACTTGGAAAGTGTATACAGCCTGTCAACGGACAGCGCACTCCTCGCGCTACGTCGCTTCGCAGCGAGGCGAGGATGGCCGAGCACCATGTATAGCGACAACGCAACGTGCTTTAAGGCCGCATCGAACGAGCTGCGTGAGGCCTACCGACAATGGCTTCCGCAACTACAAACCTACGGCGTGCAACAGCGAATGAATTGGAAATTCATTCCCCCCGGCAACCCCTCGGCAGGCGGAGCTTGGGAGCGCATGGTGCGCACCGTGAAGACAGCAATGCTCTATACATTCAATACTAGAGCCCCGAAACCCGAAGTTTTCGAAACTATATTGACCGAAATCGAAAATATCGTCAACCGAAGACCGCTTACACACGTCAACGTAGACCCGGACAGCGAAGAAAGTCTCACACCGGCACACTTTCTTTTGCTCCAAAACGCTAACCTACCGATGATTGGAGCCTACGACGAGAACGAGACGAGACAATGGAAAGCTGCCCAGGCGCTAGCTGACCACTTCTGGCGGCGCTGGACGAAGGAATACTTCCCACTTCTGGCACCACGCAAGTCGTCCGATGACGGAGGGCGACAGATCCAGCCGGGAGATGTGGTCATCATATCCGAGCCGAACGGACCACGTAGCGTGTGGCCCAAAGGAGTCGTCGAGATCGTCTACCATGGACCCGACGGACGGGTTCGCTCCGCAGACATCAGGACGAGGCACGGGACGCTACGCAGGCCAACCTGTAGGCTTGCGGTCATCGCGTCGCAACCCAGACACCAGGAGTCTTCGACTGCGGGGACAAAATGTTAGCGACGCTCTAACACGACAGTAGATGATTCTAAGTTAATTTAAATCGAATAGTTTAAGATTGTATTCTTAATAAAGATTTTATCGTTTAGGTAGGCAAATTCGCTCTAGATTGTTATTAGTTCGTAAGTAACATGTATATACGCGTTATTTTATAGCCTAGGATTAGTTATGTATCTAGGTTTCATTCGATTTCATAAGAAAAGGTCAAATTATTTCCCTTGAATTCCTAATCCCATAGTAAAAAGAGTGAGATAAAGCATTAGAAAGAGATTAAAATGTAGATTCGTTAATTGGCTCACGAATTATAGCCAATCATAAGAAAATGTAGACAAGGATAGGTAAGAATGAGCAGGACGCACGATCAACTTCTCATTGGTCACACAAAATCCGCCGAGCATTTCGATATCGCTCAGATTTTACTATGGAGTTAGTACGTTCGATCAAATATCACGTAAATTATAAATATCCGACCATAATAATGTATGTAGAAATCATAGAGAATAATATCGTTTATCGATCAGTGCAGGTACTATTGTCATAGGCCTAGCCAAAGTATTGTATTCGGCCAGCGAAAGGGCAAAAAACCCGCGCTATTGTCCTCGACGCGAGCGGACAATAGCCCGTATTGTGTGAGTATTACCGAGCAGAACAGAAGAGATTCGCTAATCGAGTAGCCTAATGGTTTAGATGTTAGGATACATAAGTTTTAATTCGATAATTACGTGATTAATTAAGTAAACATAATGTAAGCGATATCGAGATAACTAAAATCGAGGCGATGGCGGCCGGATAGCGTCATTAGCCAATCAGAGCCCTTCGAATCGAACGAATGGAAATCGATCTTATCTCCTTATCGTAGGAGCTTTCCTTTTCTTAAATTTTCGTATAAATACAGGGAAGGACGACTGGGTAGGCACAGTATCGGAAAAGCAGCTTCTACTATCAAAAAGTCCTCAAGAAAACCTGAAGAAGTTTAAAGTGCCCAGTCGTTCTACTCTCAGTTACCGTGTTAGGAGTATTTTTATACCTTGTACCGCGATTAATAAAAGTCAGTTTTTACAAGTGTCGTAATTAGTTTAATTCGAATTCGTGGATAGTTATCCTGGTCCTTCGAGGGTGAGTCGGCGTGGGAACGGACACGTCTCGGCAGTACGAGTGGCGGCGGCAGGGCGTGCCAGCGACCAGACTCTACAACTGAGCTCCGGAGGCTATAGTGCGTCGCGGACTGCATTAGTATGAATCACCTTATGTAAGATACATACTTAACATTACCATCCTCACCACTTAGATGGTTGGCAGTCCTCAACTGTGCGTTTCTCCAGAAACTTCCTGCCTCGCACAGCTAAACTGTGGAATGAACTGTCGCCTGCGGTATTTCCGGACCGATATGACCTTCAAACCTTCAAGAAAAGAGCGTACTCCCATCTTAAAGGCCGGCAACGCACTTACAACCCCTCTGGTGTTGCGGGTGTCCATGGGCGGCGATAATCGCGTACCATCAGGTGATCCGTCTGCTCGTTTGCCTCATATTTCAAAAAAGAGACCTATGTAAGAATCATTTTCATACTTCAAAACAGCCCGACACGGTAGTCAATAGGATTTTACTAAGCAAACAAAAATTTTATAATCCACACAACATTCATCAACCCACAAATACCAAACTCCAAGCCAGGCAGGCACTCTGAAAGCAATTCTTTGTGAGCCTAATTAAAACGGTGATAATGCAATTCGCCCGCAGCCCAAGACAGCCGCTGAATAAAATCTACTGAATGCGATTTCAACGTCATTTTTGCGATAAAATTAGTTAGCTGGTTCAAAGAGACAATAAAATTCACTGAGGATTGGTAGTTCAACTAGGGAACAAATCAAATTACTAGACTTATATTGACCGGGATATTGACCGTGATTGCCTTTTGTATTGATTTCGAGCTCCCGATATTTCGACGCAGTTACATGCATCTTGTTCACGGGTTGCGTCGAAATATCGGGAGCTCGGTAATCACGGTCCATATCCCGGTTAATATAAGTCTTAGTGAAACTAACTGTGAATCATTCAACTGCAAATCAAATTATTTTATGAAATATTTTGATTTGCGTTTTCTAAGTAGTCACACTATTTTATATAAATTATAAACTGAAATAGATATCATACAGTAAAGAAAAAGTCGGATACGTCATTACCAAACTTAAATGGAGCTGGGCGGGACATGTTGCCAGACAGAGTGATGGCAGGTGGGCCAAAATGTTAACGGAATGGTGGCCGCTTTCAGACGAAAGGAGTGCCTGGCGTCCGTTGGCTCGTTGGGTGGACGACATTCGGAAGACTGCGGGTCACTTCTGGATAAGATTGGCTCAGGACCGGGATAAGTGGCGTACGCGAGGAGAGGCCTATGCTCAGCAGTGGGCGATAGAAGGCTGATATGATGATGATGATGATGATGAAAGAAAAAGTGACCAAGTCCACCGGTGGCCGAGGCGGACATCGAACCCGCGTTTAAGGGTGCCTTTTTATAGTTTTTCGTAAATAACTCCTAAACGGGGGCCTCTAGCAAATATCGAAGCCCCCCGTCAGCTGTCGGACCGATAATATTTGTTTGTATGCGTATGTGTAGGCATAATGCTTGTTGTAGTGTGTGTGACCGCTAAACACGGCGCCCGGGCGCGCCTCCTTGGCCTGACTACGCGGATGTCGGATCCTACATCCGATATACCACAATCCTTATCGGATCGGATCTCGGATCGCACAATCTGAAAACGCTCTTACAGTGTCTAGTTTGACTGAACTTTATATTTTTTTTAAATTTCGCGGACGACATTCTGTACAATAAACGACTAAAGACGTAAAGTTAACACCAAAATGCTTAAAATAGCCAAACACGATCAGCTGAACGTACGCTTTATTAGTCATGTAGGTAAAAATATTTGGCAGCTCCCGTGCTTAAATTTCCATAAATCTAATAACAGCATTGAAACTCCAAAAACCTCCATTGCTTTTGATTTGATAAGGTTAGCAAGACTTTCAATTCATTCAGACTTAACGATAATATTCCTGAAAACGATTCAGCTGAAACTGAAATTGAACTGCAACTCCAAGTTTTATGACGGAGCCGACAGACGGATTGAACCAACTATTATATCTCCTGACATTCACTTGAAACTAATTTCGCGCACGGGAGTAAACCTGAAAGGGAATTTTCTCATCCACATAAAAACGGCATAACCGAGCGGGAGCATCGCCTAATAACACTCTTATCTTAAACGTGTTACGGTTAGTTTTCAATTGAACTAGTCAGGGTATTTAAGATGTTTTGAGCTGGTGAAACGCAAGGCTGCATCTTTTCAACGGTGGCAGGAAGGAAACTTTCTTCCAGTGAAGAGTCGACTTAGCGATTTTTTTCTCATTAATGATTCTAGATATTTTAAACTGTTTTGTTTTGAATTGAACTTTTAACAGTTGAAAGTTAGTAGTTAAAATTAATTATCGGGTTGTTAACAGTATTATTATCAGATTTCCCTCGTTATTAGCTAGCCATACACGCACGGATTTGCCCGTCGGATCTGCCTGAAAAATGTCTCTGGCGGACACATCCGTCAATGTGTGGCGAGAAATAGACACAGATGGGCAGCGGACGGGCATCCGGCGGACAAATCTGTGTCTATTTCTCGCCACACATTGACGGATGTGTCCGACAGACACATCTTCCAAGCAGATCCGACGGGCAAATCCGTGCGTGTATGGCTAGCTATTAATTTTTCGACAGTATCTGCATTTCAGGGCGATGTTTTAGATGTTATTATGAATAAAAAAGGTTATCCTGGAGGCCGATTCAAACGTACATTTTGATATCCAAATTATTTTATTGTGTTTTCATTCGTGCGTTCATTTCGGCCGTAAGTACTTGTTCATACATGTACCTACTGGTAAATGAGACGTACAGGTGAATGATAACAAATGGAAATAATTTTAAGATCAAAATGTAAGAGTAGGTATAAATAAATAAATTATAAACAATAAGCATATCCAAATTGGGAAAGGAAAAAATTGAAAAAGTTACGCTTCCGGCAGGACTTGAACCCGCAACCTCCCCAATCCTCAATGCTCTTAACCAATTGACTCCCGCTTCCGATTAGGCTTCCGTAGCTTAATTGGTTGAGAGCAACGGACGGATTGCGGAGGTTGCGGGTTCAAGTCCTGCCGGAAGTTTAACTTTCCATTTTTTCCTTTAATATAAAATTTGGAGTATCGCTCGCAGACGTTTCTGCATGTTAAAAAAACCGGCCAAGTGCGAGTCGGACTCGCGCACGAAGGGTTCCGTACCATTACGGAAAAAACAGCAAAAGAATCACTTTTGTTGTATGGAAGCCCCATTTAAATATTTATATTGTTCTATTTTTAGTATTTGTTGTTATAGCGGCAACAGAAATACATCATCTGTGAAAATTTCAACTGTCTAGCTATCACGGTTCATGAGATACAGCCTGGTGACAGACAGACAGACAGACAGACAGACAGACAGACAGACGGACAGACGGACAGACGGACAGCGGAGTCTTAGTAATAGGGTCCCGTTTTTACCCTTTGACATGAAAATCCCCACCTCTTCAGGCTGGTGACGTTGTTTTTGTCATTATATTTTTTGTAGAAGTGCACTGCAGCGTGTAATTATTGTAATAACAAGTACTTTTAACCCATTTTCGCACTCAGCCGCTATTAAGACTGGAACTACATTATATCGCGTCGCGTTACCGTCTAATTATGGTCAATAGAAGTTGAAAACAACCGTAAAAAGCTTATAAACCAAATAAAGTGAATTTTTAACGGCGAAGTTTTATCGTGCCAGAGAAGCGTTAACTTACACTTTAAGTGGCTGTATTACGTGACTTTTAAATATGGCTGTACATAAACATTAATATTATGCTCTTTAAATAAAAAATCGTCGCTATACTTACTCAACCTCATATCTGCAACAATCATTTGATGGAAATGTCGCTTTTCTTTCATTCGGAATACGGTCGTTTTTGTCATCAAATGAGTGTTGCAGATACGAGTTTGAGTAAGTATAGCGGCGAAATCTCATAACAGTATTGCGTGGAATAATCGTTTTGAATTTTTGTCATTGTATTCGTTTAAGGTGTTTGCATGTTCTATGGTATTTTAATAATGTTTTTATTTCTGTTTCATAGACATATTTCTTTAATCACAGATTTGTATGCAAATAATATGACTTTATAAGCCAGTTTATATATTGTAATCATGATCCTGAAACTTTTGCTTAGTACGCTTTAGCTTTGTGTTTAAACCGTGTACAGTTAAGTGTAAAAATATGGGTGCACACATCATACTCAAAAATGTCTCCAGTCTTATGTCAGCGAATTACGAATTATACACATACTAGCTTTTGCCCGCGACTTCATCTGCGTGGACTTAGTACCAGCAACTAAAGTAAGTATAGCGCCTGGAAAAATTGTCATAGCAATCATTCAATTTGAGCATATAATGCACACAATAATGCAGGCACTTCATTAATTATCTCAATTCCACCCCGCTTTTTACTTTCTTAAGGGATGTTTTTCAGAATAAAAACTATCATATGTCCTTCTCAGGGACTCAACCTATCTCTACGCCAAATTTCATCTCAATCGATTCAGCGGTTTAAGCGTGAAGAGGGAACACACAGACAGACAGACAGACTTTCGCATTTATAATATTAAGTATGGATACAGGAGCAAGATTCAGATTTTACGATTTGTTACGGTTTTGATCTTATTTTGATATGACCTTGAAGATCGCTCGCGCTGATTGGTGGATGCAAATTGGAGTGCCGAGATTTCGGGGTTGGTCCCATAGCAAAAGTTGTTCAGTATAATCCCCAAACCTCCCTGGCAACAGGAATGCACTTATTTTTTACTCATCCTGTATATATTTTTAACATTTAAATGTCCACTCTAACCTACTCCGAAATTCACTTACGTCTGAAACTAAACAATTTAGGAAACACCTCCAAGTCAACAAAGCCGATTTCGTTTCTCGAACCACGATCACGTAGTGTTCGAGCTTTGTTTGGAGCTGTGGTCAGTGAAATATAATCCACAATCTGTGGCCTGATCGGGCCGGACCGTATTCTTAAATGTTTATTATACTGCAACTTACCCGGTTTGTGGCACAGTGGATGAGTAAAAAACAGTAAATAACTTAAAAACTCAAGAAACGTAAATTTAAATAATCACGGCCCGCGTTTTTAAGGCACTTTACATAAAAACTTTAAAAAAGTCTGCGATGCGAGTATGGGTACCTATATGAAGTCATTTCCAACAATAGAATCATCAAAACTCATGAAAAAATCGTGTAATTTGAAGTCGGTCTATACAGGGTTTTTTTAAATAACCTGCAATATTTACGATGTGAATATAAACGTCATAGTTAGCAACTTTTACTATGGGACCAACACCCAAATCGCAAAAAAATACTCATATTAAAAATATCCACATCAAACAAGCCAAAATGTATGAAACGGCAATTTTTTTTTTCTACTCGTCGAGTATAATCTGTGTATTACAACTTCATATGCAACACTACAACCTTACTCTTTTCAACGTTGTATAGTCTATGGCACTTCCGACTCAAGCATAAGAATTTTATCGATACGGTTTAGTGAAATATAAAATTTTTGAAAATAGAACTTCATACATTTAGATAAAATATTTCTTGTGTAAGGAGACTCGATTCAATGCATATGCGTCGCATCTGCTTTGTTATTGGTTGACCAACAAAAACATTTTATTTTATGTTGTAGTAGAAACAATAGCTTCATAAGTCAGAAACGCGCATGTGACACCCTTCATATAGCAACAACCATATCCTACGAAAACAGCTTAGCGTTGCTTGTTAGTCTCCATAGGCTACGGTGGCCAAAATCAAGAAAAAAACTGTCTTAAAATTAAATTTAGCAAGGAGCAAGTACCAGGGCCTCATGAGTTACGAGGAGGTGTCATTGACCAACCCGCCGGGGGCGCCGGGCCCGGCGGCCGGGACGCGTACGAGTATGAAGGTATCGCGGGCTGCGGCAGCTCGCGTATCTTAGCTGTATACTTTTAGCTTGTTTACCTATATGATTCTACTAGTTGAAAGCATTATTTTTGTCTCGTAGAAAAAGTATTGTATACAATAGTGATATAATCAAGCTTTTCAATCTCGTACCTTAACTTAAGCAACTCAGCAAGCTTCGTTGCTTAAACACGGTACTCGACTGAAAAGCTCTCGATTGTATAAAATACTATTATAGTGACGCGGGAGTAAAATTGTCATCGATATAGGTACCGTGAGGCCAATTTGAACTTATATTTCAATTAAAACGGGAGTTCATGCTTAAGATTAATTGATTGAAGATTAAAACAAACATTAACAAACAACATGAACATTATTAAAAATAGAAGAGGAAAAATGATCGGCCACCTGCTACGACATGACCGCTTCATCATGAACATCATAGAAGGGAAAATAAACGGAAGGAGAGGTAGGGGAAGTCCAAGAAAAAGTTATATGAGCTAAGTAATGGAGCGTGCAGGGGCCGTGTCGTACCAGGACTAAAGGGCTGGCTTTGGATCGACCAAGGTGGAGACAACTTCATCACGCTGCACCGACAAGAGCCCACAGCTCTTAAATTGAATGATGAAGATTAAAAGTTATATTGACATACTGTTAGTAAACGCTAGACTGCGTTTGGCAACGGTGAGCTAACCGAGTTTTTCAGCATTCTTCGTACGCGGACACACGCTGCTGCCAACAAGAGCCCTGAACACTCAAGACCAAATGAACTGGAACATGTTCGAAAACTTAACGCGTTGAACAAATTATCTGTAGTAGGTGTGTAGGTAACACAGTATCTGGGCACCAAACAAATTACAATATTAAATATATTAATAACGGGTCACCCACGTATTTCAAGTCGAAAAACGCAGTCTGCGCCGGTCCATCACCGTCAACGCAAGCTCCTGGTGACACTCTTCGGAGTGAAACATGTTGAACCCTATGAGGTACAGAACATTACGGCCCAATGAATCTGGAATTTTCTGGACTCAACGGGGATTAGTAATTTGTTTATCTGTTTATTAGGATCACCAACAGAAGATACAATTTACATACTAGTATTAACTTACAAAAATGGCACATTTTTTATTGATCCCCCACTTACAGGCAATCACAGCATGCATTATTATATTAATTTAAACATTAAGTCAACAGTAACACCTAGAAAAAGACTTAGTATACATTACAATAATTTAGAATAAGTATATAATACTAATTAACAAGACACCTAATACTTAAAGGGGCCCACTGACTATCAGTCCGCCGGACGATATAGGCCTGTCAGTTAGAACGAAAATTTGACAGTTCCGAACAACTGACAGGCCGATATCGTCCGGCGGACTGATAGTCAGTGGGCCCCTTAATATTAACAATAACTAAGGTAAGTTAGCCGAGCTAGCTGAGGTTGTCAACAGACAATAATTTGTTGTAATGAACTTTATAGGGCCGTCACAATAGATCACTGCTTGGTCGACGTGACACTTACAGGCCCACAACACCCCAACAATAATAATATTCATGAAATAAAACCGTCATGAAATAATCCATTTTCATAATTTTTTTTTGTAGGAAAGTTTATTTTCTGTTCGGTAGTAAGTACTATTATTTATTTATTCTGTGCTTCCAGCCAACTTAAAAAAGGCCTGAATACCGTCTTTATAGTAAAATTGCGACCACTATTATCCTTAAATTAAGAACAGTAGTCGTTTGCAGGTTTCTTGCCGCGGGGCGGTTAGTTTAAGTTTCCGGTTTCAGGCAGATTTGCAACCCTTTTTCTGCCACTTTTTTACTGGCGGCTTTCTTTTGCTAACGTTTTAGGTAGATGCGTAGAAAATCTACCTATCACAAAATAAAAGTAGGTTCAGGCGGGGTAAATATAAGGCACGGGTAAAATTAAGACTCGAAAACTTATTATAATTTCATTCATATTTTATTTAGAAAGAAATCTACACACAAATCTTCTTTTTAAATAGAATAGGAATGAAGTAGAATAAGTTTTTGAGTGTTAAAAACATAGTCTTATTTTTACCCGTGTCAAATAATATATTTACCCCACCTGACCCTAAAGTATTTGTTATACAATGGGGAAAAGTTGTTATTTAACTTTTCGTGCTAATATTGATTCCCGAGCAAGCAAAGGATTCTAAAATTGAACCTCGAGCGTAGCGAGTGAGGGTTGCGAAGGCACGAGGGTTAAACAAACGTTGCTAATGAAACACAATATTTTAACCATACTAATGCGAGAAAATTAGTAACTATAACATTACATATCCATATAAACCAAATTAAATTGAACTTCTTGTGCAAAATAACTTAACATTAAGTGATACTATAATTTCTTGCCAATCTTTAAAATAAATTAATCTTAGTGTTCTTTACTAAAGGGGCCCACGGACTGTCCGCCGGACGATATCGGCCTGTCACTTGGCCGATATCGTCCGGCGGACTGATAGTCAGTGGCCCCTTAACAATACTAACATTCTGCAAATAACTTTCCAACTACCCCCTGCCATCGCAGGTTTAATTGTGTAATAATAAAGCGCATTATTCAGGCAGTATTTCTCATTCCCTCATGCGAAGCCATCCATTACTGCGAGAATATAGGACCTGGCTACATATCTTTAGTTTTTTGCTTTTAAAACACCATGCAAAGGTAATAAAGTAATCGATCTTAGGCCCTGGTCTGCAACAAACGCCGTAAGTCGCGTCCGGCGTGACGCTGTACGCGACGTACGAATGCTTACTATGGAAATGCATTATAGTGGTCTCTCTCGAACGCCAGACGCGGCGCACGGTGTCTGGCGTACAGCGTCACGCCGGACGCGACCTACGGCGTTTGTTGCAGACCAGGGCCTTGCCGGTGCTAGCGTTAAAATATTTGATAACATTTGTTATTCGTATTAAATCTGTAGCTAAGAATCTGTGATTAAAATTGAGACTAATGTATCTATAGATAGTAAGGTATCTACGGTGCACAGACTTGGTCTTTGACCAAAGCTCAGAAGTCCGAACTCGGGGTTTGCCAACGAGCCATGGAGCGTAACATGGTGTCAAATTGGTGGATCGATTCCGGAACACCACGCTGCGCTCCAAAACCCAAATCGTCGATGTAACTCGGAAGGCGGCCAAGCTAAAATGGGACTGGGCTGGTCACGTCTGCCGAATGCCGAATGAGTTGTGGGGCAAAATCGCCACAGAGTGGGAGCCCGAAAACTCAAATCGGGGACATGGCAGACCCCGCCGGCGATGGCGGGATGAACTAGACTTTTTGAAGGAGTGGCCAGACACAGTACTGGACAGAGATCTGTGGAGAAATTGGGGGAGGCCTTTGCCCAGCAGTGGGACACGTAAGGCTCCAAATAATAATAATAATAAGGTATGGCGGTCAGCAAAATATTATCGGCGCGTGTCGATAACTTAGTATAGTTTTGAGCAGGCGCTGATTTGGTTAAGATAAGGTCTGTACCGCCGTAGATTAGGATGTATAAAAACACTTGATTATGTTGTAATAAATAAGTTAACCCGACAACGGTACCTTTTACTCACCCAACTACGTTCCCCTAAATAAGGTATCTATGGAAAATAGCCAATAATAGGTATCAAATTCTCGAATTGGTTCATATTTAAAGGGGCCCACTGACTGTCAGTCCGCCGGCCGATATCGGCCTGTCAGTTAGAACAAAAATTTGACAGTTCCGAACAACTGACAGGCCGATATCGTCCGGCGGACTGATAGTCAGTGGGCCCCTTAACAATAAGTCGCTACTCGCTAAGCGGACACCAGACTACTTTAGACAAAAACCAAAGTAACGCTAGGAAAATGAAGATGATAATTTCACAATGTTACTTATCTCAAACATTACAAATCAGTCATCGCACTTAAACTATCGTGAGACATATTTCAAAATATTAATCAGTACGGTTTTTACTCACTATTATTTTTAGTCGCTTTTGGCGACATGTTTCGGATTCTTTGGGAATCCATCCTCAGGCACGAGTGTCCGCGGCGGTTGTACGTCGTGCACTGCCCGCGCCGCCCGCCTCGTCGCTCGCTGCGCACGCGCTGATGGGGCGGGGGCGGGGGGCGCGGGGCAGTCCGCAGATGGAGTCGTCAAGTGAAGAATCCGAAACATGTCGCCAAAAGCGACTAAAAATAATAGTGAGTAAAAACCGTACTGATAAATATTTTGATTACAAATCAGGTTACCAAAACATCTAAGCCCAAACACAAAGTTTCAGATCTAAAATCAGAGGCAACAAACTATCGCCGTATAGGCTCGCCAGAAATAGCTTATTATTTAATATACTGGAAATACCAAGTTTATGACTCGCAGTTTGCAAGTTTGGAGCTGGGCAATTTACATTTATTTCATAGTTGTTAGTTTCTAACTACCAAAAGGGCTTAAGCGACGTTAATTTGTTTGTGAAATACGACTTTTTGTAGTTGAATGTTGTTCTTAGATAGTTAGACTGCGATAGTTTACTAGTTAGCGTTAGGAAAATTCATTTGGCAATGAATTATCTGCGTGAAATGTTATCTTTAGTGTTTACTATCATTATAAGGCTTGATTTTGTAGTAATCTTATGATGAACAACATTGTATATATAAGGTTTATGAGGTCAATTCAGATTTAATAGCTTGTTTCGGTTTTGAACTGATGAATTGTTTTGGTGATTGGCGCATCTCACGCACAAACTACTTCATTTCACACGAATCAGCGTAAGAATCTTCAAGGTCGTAATAAAATAAAAACTATAACAATTTGTTAATCTCAATCAGGCTCAAGGTTTTGTTTTATTATGGACGGACTGCCCTGTTCTATGGTGTTTCAATTCAGTGTTCTGTCGTGTGAATTTTACATCTCTCCTGAATCATTTAAGGGGCCCACTGACTATCAGTCCGCCGGACGATTTCGGCCTGTCAGTTAGAACAAAAATTTGACAGTTCCGAACAACTGACAGGCCGATATCGTCCGGCGGACTGATAGTCAGTGGGCCCCTTTAGTGATGCCATTAGCAGTCTGCTTACGTTCCAATAGAGTAACTAGCACTGCTTAGATACTTACGTAAAGTTTGTCAAATAGAATACCACAAAGACCAGAAACCAGAAAGGGTTGTATTGATTTTTTGACATTATTTTATAACTTTCTGACATTAGATTAACTAGGAAGCCCTAGTATTATATACAACATTGACATTTCATATTTAAATTACTTCAATTCAGAATTTGACTATTTTATTTATAAATTTTATTTCTTTTTGTTCACATTATTGGTTTGTATGATTATCTTATTTTTTGTTTTGTTGCTTATTATTATTTTTGGTTTACATTTGACGATCTTACGATTTTTTTTTCTTATCTTCTTCATAAATTAATAATACTTATATTTTCTTTTATCAATGTCTCCCGGAGCCTTAAGCTCCAGTGGTATATAAGCTCCGAATAATCAAAATTATTGTATTTATTAAGTGGTGAACGGTGTTGATCACACATACTGTAAATAGTGTTAAAACTACTATATTTAAGTTTCCCTTGTAGTGATTGTTTGTTTACGTAAATAAATTGAAAAAAAAAAATTGTGAATTTGTGATATTTTAAGTGAATATAACACGTAATTTCCAATTAAAAATACATATATCTATCGATCTATCTATCAAACCGTTTTTTTACAAGCTTTTATTTTATATAAAAATGTGTTGACACCGTTCTACTATCAGAGACTACCTATCAGAGTATTTGCTATAAACCTAATATTACAGTGTAGCACTAAATAGCTTAATTAATTAGCCTAAAACATACAAACTATGTCTAAGCGTTCCTTTCATCAATCCATATAACATTCGGCGACAAGATCTAAGTACCAAATTGCAACAAGCAACTTGCGGAAGTCCTAACTTGCAAGTATCAAGATTTGAAATCCAAGTACACCACGTTGAAAGGAACCAATCGGGCGGGGAGAGACAAAAGAGCTGCCAGGAAAGGCTATATATAATATAATATCAAGATTAATTACTGTACTGGTAAGTATTGTTGTTTACGGGCCGTGTCATAGGCTGACTGGTTGTGTTTCATGATTTTGTCGTAATAATAATGTAAGTAATATTGTCTTCGGTTACCGCGATAGTTACTCATGAAATAAAACTATGAAAACGGATTATATTATCGCGTATCGGATTTTTTTATCGCGTATATATATATATCTTTACTTGAAAAATAATTATAGTGTATAACTAGCCTTATGAACCGATTTTGCATGTACAACCAGCCTTAAAGTTTGTAGTCTATGATTGTTCATTATTTTAGTATGTGGGTATTTTTGCATTTTGTAATTTTTCCTCAGTCACCCGTTGACCACGAACGCTGTAAAGAGTTCGAAACGTCGGGATGTATTATAAATTCAATATACGTGATATAATCCGTTTTCATAGTTTTATTTCAATAATGTAAGTATTAAAAAAAATGTAATTCTTATAAACCTAGGGAAGAGCGGTGCCTTCCAATACAATAATTGTTTTGCTCACCGGGCGGCTCCATCCCCTGTATCACAAAAATGTATGTGCCATTCTCAATTAAAAGTGTACTTATTGTCGGTTGTTAATAAGGCGCTATTTCCATATAGCTTCAATTTGAAATCGACCTTATTGACAATTTTAATAACAAAACTTCCGTGAGACACAGACATATTAAAATACGTGAGTGACCCGTTATTAACCTTATTGACAAGCGGCAATGTGGTACCTTTTGGTTGAAAATGGCACATATTTTTATGAAATAAAGTTTTTTTTTGTATTTGGTATGTACATTGTACAGTCAGTTGCAGAGATAGTTGACCCCCCGACAAACATTTTTTTATGCAAAGGAGTCAAATGATTGCACTTAAACTATCGTGAGACATATTTTAAAATATTTATCAGTACGGTTTTTACTCACTATTATTTTTAGTCGCTTTTGGCGACATGTTTCGGATTCTTTGGGAATCCATCCTCAGGCACGAGTGTCCGCGGCGGTTGTACGTCGTCCCGAAAGAATCCGAAACATGTCGCCAAAAGCGACTAAAAATAATAGTGAGTAAAAACCGTACTGATAAATATTTAGTCAAATGATTATCCGAAATACGCAAAAACTGAAACTACGACCGTACCTATACCGTAACCAATTATATTTACGGGGAATTTGTTTAGTAGGGTTTCATGCCAACAGTAAGAATATTTTATTTCTCAGTATAGGTATACAATATTTTTAAATGGCTTGCAGGGCTTATAATGTGTCATCTTCTAGAATGGCATTTTCTAAAATTATTTTAAGGTTCAGTTTTTGCAATTTTACTAAAACTGGTTACAAGACACAATTAAGAGTTTAATACACACAATTATTCAATAAATATTATCTTATCTTATCCAAAGATAGATATAACTCCGTAATAAATGGATACAGTCTAAGGAAAAAACGTTCCTCGAAAATCACGAAAATTTGATTCTCGATCAGATGGCGCTACTACCTTTGGCCTACTCTCGTATAGAGGGCGTTGACGGTTTCGTTTGTTATTTAACAATTTTAACGCATGTCAGTGAAAGAACATGGGTCAAAATAATAAAAATAATTAATGCAAATAAAAAAAATCATTTATCCATATTTAAATACATTTTATCGTGAAATAAAACTATGAAAACGGATTATATCGCGTATATTCTCTCGCGTATAGACTGTTCTCTCCCCTTCTTGGATGTATTGGTAAAAAGAAATCCTGATAACACCCTAGGTCGCACTGTGTATAGGAAACCTACTCATACTGATAGGTACTTAAATGGCAAATCGCATCACCATCCCAGTCAACTTGTTACAGTAGGCAAATCTTTGTTTCAGAGAGCCCAGAGGATATGTGATGACCAGCATCTGGCCGCGGAGCTCCAGCATGCCAGGCGCGCGCTCCAGGCAAACGAGCTCAGGATACCGCGGGTCAACCAGAGGTCCCACATTAAGATCCCCACAGTCGAGCGCAGGCCTGCCATTCTGCCTTTTGTCAGGGGGGTCACGGACAGGATCAGCCACATCTTGAAGCGTGCTTCTATAAAAACATATTTCAAGCCAATGAAGAAGATGTCACAATTCCTGAGGCCTGTAAAATGCAATACCCCTCTACAGACTGCAGGAGTGTACAGGCTGGACTGTGAGTGTGGCCTATCATATGTCGGGCAGACGAAACGGAGCATTTCCACTCGGGTGAAGGAACACATAGCTGATGTCAAGCACCGTCGACCTAGGTCTGCTGTCTGTGAGCATGTCATGGATAAAGCCAATCACTCAATCAAGTTTGATAAGCCTCTGGTTCTTGCCAAGGAGAAGCGTTACATACCCAGAATGCTGCGCGAGGCCATTGAGATTAAGAAATATCCAAACTTTAATAGGGAAGATGGCTTTTCTCTACCACCAGCTTGGGATCCTGTAGTCCACCTGATAAAGGAGCAAGCGAGACATAGACTGTGAGACCGTAGTGTTGGATGATGCTGGACATTCTGATGTTTTGAAAAGATGTGTCCCGCCGAGTTTGTTGCCGGTCCCATATTGGGATACCCTCCTACAATTTAGGAGGGAATTAAATCTTCTCGGGTCCGTGGTGTAGGGTTGGAGCCGGCATAGTTTATTTTTATCGCGTATATATATATATCTTTACTTGAAAAATAATTATAGTGTATAACTAGCCTTATGCACCGATTTTGCATGTACAACCAGCCTTAAAGTTTGTAGTCTATGATTGTTCATTATTTTAGTATGTGGGTATTTTTGCATTTTGTAATTTTTCCTCAGTCACCCGTTGACCACGAACGCTGTAAAGAGTTCGAAACGTCGGGATGTATTATAAACTCAATATACGCGATATAATCCGTTTTCATAGTTTTATTTCATGAGTAACTATCGCGGTAACCGAAGACAATATTATGTACACCAGTACGGACTGGAAGTTGCAACCAAAATCCGGCGACATGAAGACCTTGGGAATAAGCTCGCGCGCGCTCGTTGCGCTCTGCATTTCTTGAAGAGGTGTCGAGATGAAAATCTTATTCCTACATGCGTGAAGATAGCTCCGAAGAAGGACATTATCGGCAGTGAACGCATACTTCGCCGGGCGAGTGAGAGATTACTGTGCAAAACCATCCATAACAACCGTTACACGGCTTATAGACTTGAGCAACAGATTAAGGTAGGCACCGGTCAATTGCAGGAAGTGTTGACAGGCACCGATTTTAATGATGTTGTTGAACAAGGTAATAAACGTTACGCATTTACATTTGAACAATGCAAGAAACGACAAAGTGCCAAGTTTGACAAGTTAAAATCGAAAACGAGACGCAGCGATAACGGAGGGCTTCAGAATAATAGTGCTAACGGAACGTCGCTGTCAGTGTCAAATCGGTCGGTTGTCAATCTATCCAGTAAACAATTGTCGACGTCTGAGTTTTCAGTATTAGAAAAAGGTCTTAATTATGTTGTGGCTCCGCGAAAGATCCCTTTTGAGGACATTATTGTTAGTGTAGAAGACTGTCTGGTGAAAAATCAGGTAAAGAAGGAAGATTTGGAGGCTATACGGCAGGATGTTTCGTCATTATTACGGAAAGCCAAGCCTCCGAAAAGGAATTTGCCTAGAGATGAATTGGCCGCGTTGAAAACGTTACGCGATGATCCAGACCTTACTATTCTTCGAGCGGATAAGGGAAATGCGACGGTTATACTTAATACTTCAGATTATAACCAGAAAATTAGGGAATTATTAGCGGATACTACAACCTACAAACATGTAAAGACGGACCCGACTATGAAAGTATTGAAAACCACTAAAGAACTAATTAGTGATTACTCGGACAGCCTTGATCTGAATGTTGCAAGTTTAGTTCCTGACTGCCCCGTGCCTCCAAAGTTGTATGGGTTGCCAAAAATACACAAACCTAGTGCCCCACTACGTCCCATAGTGAGCCAGATAGATGCTCCCACATATAAATTGGCTCAGTACCTCGCGGGAGCCCTCTCAGCATTACGTGGTAACACTAGCACGCATACAAAGGATTCTTACCATTTCATCGGTGAGATTAAAGACCTAACATTGACTGATGATGAGATCATGGTCAGTTTTGACGTCCAGTCGCTATTTACAAGCCTACCGGTACAAGACTGCATTGAAATTGTCAAGAAGAGGTTATGTGAGCAGAACATGTCAGAGGAATATGCTAAGCTGTTGGAACATTGCCTTACATCTGGCTACTTGCTATGGAATGGTGAATTCTACCTTCAAGTCGACGGCGTGGCCATGGGGTCTCCGGTGTCTCCAGTAGTCGCTGACATCTTTATGGAGGACTTCGAGGAGAGGGCACTCTCATTGGCTCCTGTGCGACCGAAGATATTTAAAAGATACGTAGATGACACTTTTACTATACTTCCAAAAAGTAGTGTTTCAACTTTCTTGGATCACCTAAATTCCATCCATAGCAAAATAAAATTTACTATGGAGTTGGAAAAAGACTGTTCTCTCCCCTTCTTGGATGTATTGGTAAAAAGAAATCCTGATAACACCCTAGGTCGCACTGTGTATAGGAAACCTACTCATACTGATAGGTACTTAAATGGCAAATCGCATCACCATCCCAGTCAACTTGTTACAGTAGGCAAATCTTTGTTTCAGAGAGCCCAGAGGATATGTGATGACCAGCATCTGGCCGCGGAGCTCCAGCATGCCAGGCGCGCGCTCCAGGCAAACGAGCTCAGGATACCGCGGGTCAACCAGAGGTCCCACATTAAGATCCCCACAGTCGAGCGCAGGCCTGCCATTCTGCCTTTTGTCAGGGGGGTCACGGACAGGATCAGCCACATCTTGAAGCGTGCTTCTATAAAAACATATTTCAAGCCAATGAAGAAGATGTCACAATTCCTGAGGCCTGTAAAATGCAATACCCCTCTACAGACTGCAGGAGTGTACAGGCTGGACTGTGAGTGTGGCCTATCATATGTCGGGCAGACGAAACGGAGCATTTCCACTCGGGTGAAGGAACACATAGCTGATGTCAAGCACCGTCGACCTAGGTCTGCTGTCTGTGAGCATGTCATGGATAAAGCCAATCACTCAATCAAGTTTGATAAGCCTCTGGTTCTTGCCAAGGAGAAGCGTTACATACCCAGAATGCTGCGCGAGGCCATTGAGATTAAGAAATATCCAAACTTTAATAGGGAAGATGGCTTTTCTCTACCACCAGCTTGGGATCCTGTAGTCCACCTGATAAAGGAGCAAGCGAGACATAGACTGTGAGACCGTAGTGTTGGATGATGCTGGACATTCTGATGTTTTGAAAAGATGTGTCCCGCCGAGTTTGTTGCCGGTCCCATATTGGGATACCCTCCTACAATTTAGGAGGGAATTAAATCTTCTCGGGTCCGTGGTGTAGGGTTGGAGCCGGCATAGTTTATTTTTATCGCGTATATATATATATATATCTTTACTTGAAAAATAATTATAGTGTATAACTAGCCTTATGAACCGATTTTGCATGTACAACCAGCCTTAAAGTTTGTAGTCTATGATTGTTCATTATTTTAGTATGTGGGTATTTTTGCATTTTGTAATTTTTCCTCAGTCACCCGTTGACCACGAACGCTGTAAAGAGTTCGAAACGTCGGGATGTATTATAAACTCAATATACGCGATATAATCCGTTTTCATAGTTTTATTTCATGAGTAACTATCGCGGTAACCGAAGACAATATTATACATTTTATCGTATTTTTATAAATCTTCATTTTTAGTTTTAAAGTGTGTCGATAGATGGCAGTGAATTTACTGTGGTTACAAAATTTACTATGACAGTTATACCGCTCTATAATATTATATCCTCTTTGTCTTATCTAATGGCAAAATTGATAGTTTGACCAAGAGAAGTCTGCAACAAATTTAATAGCTCACGAAGTGCAAGTGTCATTTAATACGTCATAATTTCATAGAAGTTAATCGTTTAAAATAACACTAGCATTGCGTTTGCAACCTTTTCTTGAATTTATTTGCCGACAACCATCAGATCTTGTGAAACAAAAGCGGTTTTTCATTATTTTTAATTTTTAATAGTAATCGAATTTAAACTGTTGTGAGACATACTAACATTAAATAATTTCACGGTTTAGACTCACTTGTTTTAGTCACTCGCGCGACATGTTTCGGAGAGCCCAGGTCTCCTTTCTCAAGCACTAATAGTGCGAGCAGCGTTCACGACGACCGTGTATTGCGTACTGCCGCGCGCCGCGTCGCTCGCTGCGCGCGCGCCGAGAAAGCCGGTTGGGGGAGGTCTTGCGCTATCGTTGTAGGCGTTCATAGTGGTGTGTTTGGGTTTGAGTCACCTAACACTCCTAATATCTAATGTCGCGCGAGTGACTAAAACAAGTGAGTCTAACCCGTGAAATTATTTAATGTTTAATAATGTTCGCAAACAAATCCGCTCTCGCTTTTATCACAAACCGTGCCCCGTTGATAATGGGCCGGCGGTCACGCCATGATAATTAAAGTGACTTGTTTGTTTGTACGTCGAGCTTTCTTGTTGACACGTCATGACGAGTGCCTCTGCACGTGCCGACTCATACACTCATGGACATCGAATTTAAACTATCATGAGACATATTAACTTAACTAACTTAGCGAGTGACCAAAAATACGTGAGTGAAACCTCTAAGTTAGTTCTCATGGACATGTTTAAAGGAACGCGAAAAAAAAGTATAATTACTGATAAAGTAATACACCAATCATCATCAAATAATGGATTTAATACAATAAAAACAGACTTCCGTGAGACACAGACATATTAAATATATTAATAACGGGTCACTCACGTATTTTAAGTCGAAAAACGCTCGACATGTATGTGACTTAAAATACGTGAGTGACCCGATATTAATATATTTAAAAGCTGTTTTTCATTCTTTTTTATGTTTAATAATGTTCACAAACAAATCCGCTCTCGCTTTTATCACAAACCGTGCCCCGTTGATAATGGGCCGGCGGTCACGCCATGATAATTAAAATGACTTGTTTGTTTGTACATCGAGCTTTCTTGTTGACACGTCATGACGAGTGCCTCTGCACGTGCCGACTCATACACTCATGGACATCGAATTTAAACTATCGTGAGACATATTAACTTAACTAACTTAGCGAGTGACCAAAAATACGTGAGTGAAACCTCTAAGTTAGTCCTCATGGACATGTTTAAAGGAACGCGAAAAAAAAGTATAATTACTGATAAAGTAATACACCAATCATCATCAAATAATGGATTTAATACAATAAAAACAGACTTCCGTGAGACACAGACATATTAAATATATTAATAACGGGTCACTCACGTATTTTAAGTCGAATAACGCTCGACATGTATGTGACTTAAAATACGTGAGTGACCCGATATTAATATATTTAAAAGCTGTTTTTCATTATTTTTTATGTTTAATAATGTTCACAAACAAATCCGCTCTCGCTTTTATCACAAACCGTGCCCCGTTGATAATGGGCCGGCGGTCACGCCATGATAATTAAAGTGACTTGTTTGTTTGTACGTCGAGCTTTCTTGTTGACACGACATGACGAGTGCCTCTGTACGTCTGTACATGCCGACTCATACACACATGGACATGTTTAGAGGAAAGCAAAAAAAAGTTTAATTATTAAATAATAAATAAATAAGTAAATAAATAAATAAAAAAATAAATAAAAAAGGACTTTTAATAACAAAACTTCCGTGAGACACAGACATATTAAACATATTAAGTGAAACATGAAACATGTAGAGCGTTTTCGACTTAAAATACGTGAGTGACCCGTTATTAATATTATGTTTAATAATATTACATGACTCTTACAAATATTGACTAAGTCCCACAGTAAGCTCAAGAAGGCTTGTGTTATGGCCGTTATGGGTACTCAAACAACGATATATATAATATACTAAAATACATAAATACGTACATAGAAAACACCCAAGACTCAGGAACAAATATCTGTGTTCATCACATAAATAAATGCCCTTAACGGGATTCGAACCCAGGATCATCGGCTCACTACCCACTAGGCCAGACTGGTCGTTACTAATGTTTAACTTACTTTAGGTGCTGTAATCCAATGATAAAACCTTTTTTTTGCGTCCGTCCGTCCGTCTGTCCGTCTGTCTGTCTGTCCGTCTGTCCGTCTGTCTGTCCGTCTGTCCGTCTGTCTGTCACCAGGCTGTATCTCGAGAACCGTCATAGACTGAAATTTTCACAGATGATGTATTTCTGTTGCCGCTATAACAATAAATACTAAAAAGTACGGAACCCTCGGTGTGCGAGTCCGAATCGCACTTGGCCGGTTTTTTAATATTTACATAATACATGGTACTCGCAGATCAATTGTATTTACGATTCATTTTTCCATTCGCTAATCCGTCACGCGCGGCTTAGCTTCTTTTAATCAAATCTGTCCGTTTAATTATTTATTCTGTAATTGAGCAATCGCGCAGGGAAGCCTTAAATCCCTGGCCCGGTATATTTATCCTCCAATTAAGCGTTCGTGGACAACAATTACACTGGGATTACGTGAGGGTCATAACTGTCCTCTATAACGTTAAGGTTGCTGCTGCTGGAGGTTCCAGCGATTTTATACGAGCTTATGAATCAAAAGTAAATAGGGTTGTGTCGTGAAAGTTACATGGCTCTTATATCTATTGCTCCGGAATGGAATGCTTTAAAACTTACCTTAGAGGATATAACCAAACGGAGTAGCCATTAACAGGCGTTTGTCATGATTTTTAAATATTTATTTGATTATGTAGGTAATTCATAAATTTAATGTGGTAACACTGGTATCGTGCTTCCTTCTTTGTGGTTAAAAATAAAAAAATAAAAGGAGGGTACTTTGAGAATAATGAAAAACGGCTGGGTTGGAACAGACAGAAATAAGTTAATGGTGGACTGACGAGGTTGTGGTGGGATTGTGAAGTGTAGTTATAAGAAGGTATTACTGTTGATAGTGTTGATAAGTTAATGTTGGAGAAATAAATTATTATAGCAAAATAACTGGTGAGTTTCGTTTCACGTTCTCCTTTGTCATACACAAGGGCCTGACACTCTTTGATAGAGAAAGATAGTCTTATTGCGATCCCTATAAGAGGAAAGAGAAAATAGTGCCATGCTTTGTCCTTATCACCGACAGGGTTTTTTTCATGGTCGGTTTATGGCGGCATAGTTAGGAGGCGATGGCGAAATACCGAAATATATAAGAGTGAAAGAGAAAAAGGATTATGCTGCCATACATTAACCTGTCAATACATGAATATACATTAAACGTATACATTTGACGTTCCCCTGCCCCGCAAAAATTGGCAAACTTTTTTGTACAGCAGATTACAGACAAGGCGTCTCCGTTGGTTATATCCTCAAAGCTTAGAGGCCTGTATTCATAGTAATTTACCTTTGATTGTACGTTTGAAACGGGAACCTACCTAGTTTTTAGTATAATCGTTTTTAGTAAAATATTTTAATAACAAAACTTCCGTGAGACAGACATATTAAACATATTAATAACGGGTCACTCACGTATTTTAAGTCGAAAAACGCTCGACATGGTTTTCGACTTAAAATACGTGAGTGACCCGTTATTAACATGTTTTTCGACTTAAAATACGTGAGTGACCCGTTATTAATATGTTTAAGAACAAATATTCGCGATAAACACACAAATAACTGCTCTTACCAGGATTCTAACCCGGAACCATTTGCTCCGTAGGCAACTACTACTACTACTCACTAGACTAGGTGGTATAATATCCTAAATGAGCTACGTATTTGCTTTGCAGAGTATGGGTTAGTAAAAAGACAAATTCATATTTATAATAAACTAGTGACCCGCCCCGGCTTCGCACGGGTGCAATGCTGATGTATTATACATATAAACCTTCCTCTTCAATCACTCTATCTATTTAAAAAACCGGCCAAGTGCGAGTCGGACTCGGGTTCTAAGGGTTCCGTACATTACACAATTTAAACAATGTATTTTTTTATGTGAAATGTCTTTAAAAGACCCGTAGGGGTCGGATCAAAAACTAAGTAATTAAGTCCGACTCACGCTTGACTGCACATTTCTAATAGGTTTTCCGGTAATCTATAGGTAAAGATCTATTTTGTGTATTTTTTTCAAAATTTTTGACCCAGTAGTTTCGGAGATAAAGGGTGTATGGTCATTTTTTGCCTATTTTCTTGAATAACTTCTAAACTATTTATCTTAAAATTATAATTTATTAGTGCTATGTATGTATATGTATTAGTGCTAAGACCATGTTTGCTAATGCGGGAGTACCTGATTTTTATGCAATCATGAGGTCCCGCATAGCTTCGGTCTGGGCAAACGTATGGCAAAACTCGCAGCAAAATGATATTCTGGCGCTGTTTACTGTAAACCCGAGCAATAACATCCTAAAACACTGGACGGCCGTGCACCTGAACCAAAATGGAAAATAATAATTATGTACTTATTTAAGGTATAATTTAACAAAGGATCTATTTATAGCTTCCGCATCATTGTATTGTATTGTATTTTTAAGTTTTATGTTACCTTATTTTATTTTACTGTATGAGTTTAAAACTTGAAATAAACAATATTATTATTATTATTATATTATTATAAAAAAATATATTTGTGATTCTCACAATGAGCTCTTTCATTTGATATGTAACACGATATAGTTTGACAAACTTTATTATTTAATTTTCTCATTTACGTAAAAAGTGGCCCACCTGTTTAAAATTAATTTGTTTACGTTTCATGTCCATCTTTGGGTCACAAACTTACATATGAATAAATAATGAATAAATAATGAATAAATATTCTTTATTTCGGACCATGTCCATATACAATTGAATAACATGTAAAATTAATATTAAATTATATAATAAATTACAATAAATTACATTTGTTAGTAGCAGTATGAAGTCTTACAACTAAGGTTAGTATTCTAATTTTACATAATTGAATAACATGTAAAATTAATATTAAATTATATAATAAATTACAATAAATTACATTTGTTAGTAGCAGTATGAAGTCTTACAACTAAGGTTAGTATATATACACAGCATTCTAATTTTACATACAGTAAATTGGCTTGCCTGTCAGCACATGTATCATATGGCAATGGTTCATGTACTGACAGTCAAACCTTGACGCAAATGCCCTCAGGACGCTGTTCGTGCTGCCCCGCACCCTACGTGCCAGGGATGTGCACCGCTTCCGCATAGTGGTGTAAAAACAGTCTACCCTAGCATCAGCAAACATCCCCGATGCGCTGCAGTAGCGAGGCAGCCCCATCATCATCCTGAAGGCATTGTTGTACTGTACACGGAGGGCGTTGTACTGTTTCTGCGTGTAAGAGATCCACAGGCTGCTCGTGTAGAAGGTTGTACAAAAGGCTCTAAAGAGAGTTACCTTAACTTCAGCAGAACAACGAGCAAACCTGCGTGCTACCATATTTGCCCTAACAGACAACGCCCTCCGTTCTCGCTCAATATCGGCATCATCCTTCAAGTCGGAGGTTACCACATGGCCAAGGTACTTAAAAGATTCTACCCTATTCAAAGGAGTGCCGTATAAGCGAATAGGGGGCACGGGTGGCAGATCTTTACCTTTGACCCGAAAGACCATGCATTCGCTCTTTTTAACGTTGTATATTAGGCCGTGACTGCTAGCAAACTGCTCACAGATGCCAAGCAACTGCCCAAGGCCACACGGAGAGGCACTCAACAGCACCATGTCGTCAGCGTAGCTTAAGTTGTTGAGACATACGTCATCAATGTGGCAGCCGACATGAGTGCTGCTGAGCTCCTCTATTAATGCATTCACATACAGGTTGAATAGCTTGGGTGAGGAGACACCCCCCTGTCTCACCCCGCACTCCAACCTGTATGGATCCGAATATGCGTTAGACCATCTCACAACGTTGACCTGGTTAACATACCAGAACTTAAATAGGTGGTACAGCTCAGTAGGCATATTGATGTCTCTTAGTTTCTGCCATAATATGTCATAATTAACCAGGTCGAACGCTTTAGAGAGGTCAATAAAACACGCATACACTGCCGTGTGTCGATCCGTATAATACCTGACAGTCTGCTTTAAGCACATGATAGCTGTTTCAGTTGACAGGCCCGGTCTGAAACCGAATTGATTGTGATTTATATTCAGGTATTTGTCAAGCTGTGTGCTGAGCAGACTGTCAAGCACTTTAGCAATCACAGTTGCCAACGAGATCGGCCTGTAGTTGCTTTTGTCACTAATATCGCCATGCTTGTTTTTAACTATTGGCACAACTACAGTTTTCATGAGAGCATCCGGCAAGTAAGAATGACTCATGCAAAGGTTAAATAATAGGGCCAGTACTCTAGGCAGGTGATACATACAGGCCTGCATACTTAAGGTGTTCTATGCTAAGGCAGTCGTGTCCAGGAGATTTCCCCCGAGCCATTGATTTAATTACTTCATGAACGTCTTTTGCATTAAATCTAGCTATAATTTCCTGTCCACGCGGCCCCACATCACTTTTTGACGGCGATGTCACCAAAGGTGTCGATACAGTGAAATGAGATTTAAATATGCTGGCTATACTGCTATGATCGCTGATGCCATTAATACTTGCCGGAAGACTAGGTTTGCCATTCAGCCTCTTAGTTGATTTCCAAAATCTACGAAAATCTTTATTTTCATGATGACTTGCCAAGATGTCCATTTTTATTTGTTCGCTATGGTTTTGACACCACTTCAGACGCTGTTTAAAAACATTACGACTACTTCGCATGTCATCATAAACAAGACCGGCTTTAGGTTTTCCATACCAAACCCATAGTTTAAATTTATCCCTAGCCTCTAAATGCGCCGCACGGACATGTTTGTTCCATCCAACTACTGGTTTCTTTTTAAAGGCGCGTTTCAACGAATAACAATTAGTGGCAGCATCACTTAAAACCTCTATTATATCAGCATATAATGCATCTATAAGTTTTTTGTGTCCGTTGTCATCACAATAACTGTCACCGCAGGATTCAAAGTTATTTGAATAATTATTACGGCCAAGCCGCTCATGACAAATTTTATTATACAGATCTACTTGTTCGGGTTTTCTTTCCCCCCAAATAACCTTATTAGTCACAGGCTTTATTTCGTATAATAACTCAGATCCAATAATACCAACGTTACATTTAATACAGAGAGGATAGTGGTCTGACCACATTACATCATACTGAAAGCTAACATTTACAATTGTTTTCGTTGCAAATTCCGTTGTCAAAATGTGGTCTAGCCAACGCTTAGACCCATTAGCCTCGCTAATAAAACTGTAGGTGTTTGATTGTATTCCTAACATATCTATGTCAGCACAAGTCCACTTTTGTTCAGAACAAAAATCTAACATTTCGTTATAAAATAGTTCGTCCGGATGAGCGTTAAAGTCTCCAAGTATGTACGCCGAGCGGACATCCTCATTACTAATAGTAGCACTCACCAGGCTAAGGCAATCCGTAACTATGTATATGTGTACCATGTCCTATATATGTGTACCAAATTTCTCCTTAATTGGACCAGTAGTTTCGGAGAAAATAGGCTGTGACAGACGGACAGACAGACAGACAGACAGACGCACGAGTGATCCTATAAGGGTTCCGTTTTTTCTTTTGAGGTACGGAACCCTAAAAATCGCATCAAAATCCGTTGCGTAGTTTTAAAGATCTAAGCATGCATAGGGACAGACAAACAGCAGGAAGCGACTTTATTTTATACTATGTATCGTATGTAGTGACGTGAGCGTAGGTCGCAGAAACGAGACCCTGGATTAAAAGGCGGCGTCTCATATTTAGCATAAGCCTTAATTACGCCACCGTAAATTTTATTACTTTGATTATAACGGGTTTAATTTGCATTTAGAGCTTCGAACATCTTAAAAACGGTATTAAAAAGGTTTAGTGCACTTAGGAAATTAAGACGAAATTAGGGAATGACTTTATAATGTGCATTTAGTATGCCTATCGCCTTTTAATGTATTTCTAATCAAAGAGAAGTTCTAATAAAATCGACCTGTCTTAGCTGGCATTTTAGTTTAGTTTGTGTATCTGCCGCATGGCGTTACTTATTCTTAGGCATAATGTACGGCCAAACTGAGTTCGGCTGGATATAACAGCTGTACGTAATAATTTGGTAATAATACCGTTTATTTTAATAACTTAATAAGTATGTATTTTTAACTTATCTCTGTCTTTGTCTTTTGTATGTTATATATTTATTATTAATTTTGTTGTTTTTTTTTTGTTACCTGTCATGATGGTCTCACCGGAAGATCAGCGCTGGAAGTCGCCAGCAACATGCTGAGGTGAGACCATTTCGTGGCACTTTTTTAGGGTTCCGTACCCATAGGGTAAAAACGGGACCCTATTACTCCGCTGTCTGTCTGTCTGTCACCAGGCTGTATCTCATGAACCGTGATAGCTAGACACTTGAAATTTTCACAGATGATGTATTTCTGTTGCCGCTATAACAACAAATACTAAAAAGTACGGAACCCTCGATGCGCGAGTCCGACTCGCACTTGGCCGGTTTTTTTTTTCTTTTTTATGTTTCTCTGTTTTGTATAATTTTCTATTTGTGTGTGCTAACGAATAAATTATTTCTATTTTCTATTTCTATTAATTAGTAAAAATTTAAAAAAGCTATATACATAATAACTAACTAACGGCGCGATTCGAGAAATGAATTAGATATTCACTAGATATGAAATAGTAAAGGTATGTGACATTTCACGGCAAAAGATACCTTACGGCGGCAATATCAATTGGCGCTTTAATAATAGCGTAAGCTCCAACCGCCATAAGGTACCTTTACCCGTTGGACGTCACATATCTTTACTATTTCTTATCTAGTGAATCTCTAATTCATTTCCCGAATCGCGCCGTAAGTTTTAATCCGTTTAATGACTGGACACAACTTAACTAACTACCGACCTTACATTATATCTACAGCGTATGACAGCTTCTTCATAATACCTTACATAATATGTATCAGTATCTTCTTGATAATCATTTACGACAAACCTATTCTTTCAAAATACCTATTATGTATTTTCTGTTGATTTATAATTAAAAAAAATGCTTGTAACACATGTAATAAGTTTTTTGCTTCAGTTTATTGCTTGTTACGTTTCATACATTCAAAAGTTGATTGAAGTATGACTCACGTTAGAACAGTCCGGGTCCAGGCCGAGGTGACCTACACTTCGTTTTTAGGGTTCCGTACCCAAAGGGTAAAAACGGTACCCTATTACTAAGGCTTCGCTGTCTGTCTGTCTGTCTGTCTGTCTGTCAGTCCGTCTGTCAACAGGCTGTATCTCATGAACAGATGAGCTAGACAGTTGAAATTTTCACAGATGATGTATTTCTGTTGCCGCTATAATAACAAATACTAAAAACCGAATAAAATAAATAATTAAAGGGGGCTCCCATATAACAAACGTGATTTTTTTGCCGTTTTTTGCGTAATGGTACGGAACCCTTCGTGCGCGAGTTCAATTCGCACTTGGCCGGTTTTTTATAGAAAGCCACTTTCGAGCATCGGTGAACACGTGGTGCTGTCTTAAGAAAACGAAGTGTCGGACTCGGACGCCTCGGGTCAGTTATTCTTAAAGGTTATATCAATTTTTTCAAAGATAGATATAACTCCGTAATAGATGGATACAGTCTAAGAAAAAAACGTGCCTCGAAAATCAAGAAAATTTGATTTTCGATTAGATGGCGCCACTACCTTTGGCCTACTCTCGTATAGAGGGCGTTGACGGTTTCGTTTGTTATTTAACAATTTTAACGCATATCAGTGTAAGAACATGGGTCAAAATCATATAAAAATAATTAATATAATAAATGCAATTTAAAAAAATCATTTATCCGTATATAAATACGTTTTAATCGTGTCGATAGATGGCAGTGAACTTACTGTGGTTACAAAATTTACTATGACAGTAACGCTCTATCCTATTATATCCTCTTTGATTTTTTTGACAATCTCTTTTCTTATACTTACATACTAGAACCACCAGACTTATATTAAAACAACAGATTTAATAAAAATAAAGCTATCCCGACCGACCTTCAGCGGATCGGATTATTTTTTGGCAAATACTCAAAAACCGGGCAACAAAGAACCTCTCAGCAATAGGAACTATAATAACTGTTTCACCTGTTTTACTTTATATCCAGACGTAAATATGTTGTCTGTTCTTGGCAGAGGCCAGGAGGCCTATTCCAACTTTCAAAATCTCAACTCGCTATACCGTAAGTAAGGGATTCGTATAGGAAGTGCAAGCAAGTATGCTCGACCTTCCAAATTGGTCAAAGGCGTCCAGGCTTTTAAAGCAATACACACGAATTTGGGACAGGTACCACCGTGGCTGGGTGGCCAGAGGTCCAGGGTGTTAGCGTTAACCGCGTAAGCTAAAGACGCCGGTTCGAATCCGGCCTCCGCCACCGGAGAGCTCGGTCACTTTTTAGGGTGCCGTACCCAAAGGGTAAAAACGGGACCCTATTACTAAGACGTCTGTCCGTCTGTCCGTCTGTCCGTCTGTCCGTCTGTCCGTCTGTCCGTCTGTCCGTCTGTCCGTCTGTCCGTCTGTCCGTGTGTCCGTCTGTTCGTCTATCCGTCTGTCCGTCTGTCCGTCTGTCCGTCTGTCACCAGGCTGTATCTCATGAACCGTGACAGCTAGATAGTTGAAATTTTCACAGATGATGTATTTCTGTTGCCGCTATAACAACAAATACTAAAAAGTACGGAACCGACAAGTGCGTTTTTTTTTTGTTTCAGTACATGACATCTATTTCACTCTACAATTTACATATTAGTAGTGTGACTCTGCACTAAAAGACCTGTCCGCCCTCGAAATACCCAAATGGCGTGAAGTGGCGCAGAAAAGGGCAGAGTGGCGCTCTCTTGTGTCGGAGGCCAAGATCCTTTTTGAGTCACTGAGCTAGTAAAGTAAGTAAGGAAGAGGAAGACCCATGATGAGATGGGCAGATACTATAGCAAAAGAAATGAGTGCCTGCGACGTTTCAGTATACGACACGTCAGATCGTGCGAAGTGGAGAGAAAGGACAAGAAAAGCAGACCCCACAATCAGATGGGAATAATACTTAATGCTAAGGAGAGAGAAAATCATCATCATCATCATGTCAGCCGATAGACGTCCACTGCTGGACATTGGCCTCCCCCAAGGCTCGCCACTCCGACCGATCCTGTGCCGCTCGCAACCACCGAATTCCCGCGACCTTCACCAGGTCGTCGCTCCATCTCGTTGGAGGCCTACCGGCAGTTCGTCTTCCGGTACGCGGACGCCACTCCAGAACCTTCCGGCCCCACCGGCCATCAGTTCTGCGAGCAATGTGCCCCGCCCACTGCCACTTAAGGTTTGCAATTCTGCGAGCTATGTCGGTGACCCTAGTAAGTCAAAAGTCTTTGACCAGTGTGTGTTGACAGTGATGACATACGGATCTGAGACGTGGGCGATAACAATGGGCCTCATAAGAAGGCTCAAGGTCACGCAAAGGGCAATGGACAGAGCTATGCTCGGGGTTTCTCTGCGTGATAGAGTCAGAAATGATGATATCCGCAGTAGAAAGAAAATACGTAATTTTATTTGTTTCTAAAGTTGTAGATCAATAACAGATTTTTAAAGTTCGAATGGCGTTCCAAGATTGTCCGATGAAATAAATGTTACAGAGCGGTTTATGAAAATTAAATTTCTAGATTGTTATGCACTGATCTTTGCTATCCTTCTCGTTTATTTGAACTTTTAAGTTGGCACGGAATGGCCATTTGTTTTTAACTGCTGAATGGTATGATAAAGAGGGGTATTAACTTTTGTTTGTGTATTAACATCATCGTCATAACCTGTTTTTTGCCGATATAATATAGTTTTTTTTAGCCGATTTAAAAAACTATAAAAACGGGACCCTAATAATAAGACTCCGCTGTCCGTCTGTCCGTCTGTCCGTCTGTCCGTGTGTCCGTCTGTCTGTCTGTCTGTCACCAGGCTGTATCTCGTGAACCGTGATAGCTAGACAGTTGAAATTTTCACAGATTATGTATTTCTGTTGCCGCTATAATAACAAATACTAAAAACAGAATAATATAAATATTTGACAGGGCTCCCATACAACGAACGTGATTTTTTTGCTGTTTTTATCCGTAATAACGGTACGGAACCCTTCGTGCGCGAGTCCGACTCGCACTTGGCCGGTTTTCTAAATAACACAGTGATGGTGGCAAACTGGAATACGGCCCGCCCGATGGTAAGCGGTAACCGTAGCCCATGGAGGCATGTGATGTCAGCAACAGTGATGTCGACAATAAATTATTGTCGCACCTGTCACCGTGGTGAAATAGGGGCCAGTATAGTTTGTTTGAACAGAGCTACAAGCCCAGTGCGTATGAGTAATGGCGCACCAAAGAGAGATAATGCATACGAATGCCAGACGGATTATCGTCAAATAAGCAGCTCCTAAATGACTAATGCACCGCACGTACTGCAACGGATTGCAAACCAGCTGCACTTGATTACGCTGACTGCAGTCAGCGTGCAGTTGATGTACGAGTTGCAGTTAAGACGCAGTCATGTCTATTCCGAAGCCTATCGGCAGCGTTATAATCTAAAATGTTTCTATTTTTAATTTAAATTTTTTAATCTATAAACTCTCGCGTTTTGTACAACATATTTTTATTTTATAGGACATTCTTACACAGATTGACTAAGTCCCACGGTAAGCCCAAAGAGGCTTGTATTATGGGTACTCAGAAAACGATATATATAATATATAAATACTTAAATGCATAGGACACCCATGATACAGGAACAAATATCTGTGCTCATCACACAAATAAATGCCCTTACCGGGATTCGAACTCAGGACCATCGGCTTCACAGACAGGGTCACTACCCACTAGGCCACACCGATCGACAAAATTAATGTCATTACCGGGTCTAACGCGATTAAATTTCATTATTTTACCTTGTTTCCGACGTTCCAGCTATGTTGCACT
Organism: Cydia strobilella; assembly: GCF_947568885.1. Lineage (NCBI taxonomy): Eukaryota > Metazoa > Arthropoda > Insecta > Lepidoptera > Tortricidae > Cydia > Cydia strobilella. Next base: position 36,111,807 of record NC_086041.1, read on the forward strand.
AGCTGTAGTCACGGAAGACTGACGTCCCAGCAAAATGTCAATTGAGATATTAGTAAACAACACTAAACTATCCGACATTAATATTTAACAGAGATGTAAGCTGCTATAGGACACATACATTAAATCAAAGAGGATATAATATTATAGAGGGGTACTGTCATAGTAAATTTGTCACGTTACTCCCTCCTCCACGTATTGGAGGAGTGAGTAACGGAGCTGGGAGTGAGGAGGTAGAAAGGAAAGGATAGATATAACAGGGGTAGGTTCTTTATTTATCGGCTATAGTCTAAATATGACACGCTAACAGATGGTTTAAATTACAAAAAGAATAAAAATACGTTTATAGTTGCGCTAGTAGCACGCGCAAGGCAGGAGCACGCACACGGATAGGCGCGCTGATAGCACGCGCAAGGTGAGGCGCGCTGGTAGCACGCGCACAGTAAGGCGCGCAGATAGCACGCGCAAAGGTAAGGCGCGCAGATAGCACGCGCAAAGGTAAGGCGCGCAGATAGCACGCGCAAGGTGAGGCGCGCTGGTAGCACGCACACAGTAAGGCGCGCAGATAGCACGCGCAAGGGTAAGGCACGCAGATAGCACGCGCAAAGGTAAGGCGCGCAGATAGCACGCGCAAAGGTGAGGCGTGCTGGCAGCACGCGCACAGTAAGGCGCGCTGGTAGCACGCGCACGGTAAGGCTCGCTGGGTAAGGCGCGCTGATAGCGCGCGCACGGTAAGGCGCGCTGGGTAAGGCGCGCTGATAAGCACGCTCTTCGAAGAGGCGAGGCGCGGTGACAACACGCGCCTGTTGAGGCGAGTCGCGCCGATAGCGGGCGAGGCGCGGTGACAGCACGCGCCTGTTGAGGCGAGGCGCGCCGATAGCGCGCGCCTAGGAGACGAGGCGCTCCGCTAGAGCAACCGCAAAGCACCACCGGACTTGGGCGCGTGCAGAGAGCGCCAGACTTCGCCAGGAACACAGGTAACTTTTTAAGGAGCGCGAGCGAGGGTTTCTTGATGGTGCGGGGCCTGGCTTGGCCCCGCACGGACCCTTACAACTGACGTTCCTTTGTTGGGAACTAGAAGCAAACTGAATTCAGATGTCCGCTGGGCCGCTTATATAGCTAGCGATAACATTTTCTAGAATTATTGTTTACTTTGTTATTATTTTTGAAAATATTTGAAAATATTTGTTCACCAGTAACAATTTTTAGATAAAATTTAGAACAAACTACTTGAAAACTATACGACCTAAACTTCATGCTAAAGAATTTTGAGTAAATTATTAGTTTGACGGATAATGTCAAAACAAAGAAACAAATATGTCAATGGAAAATTTATAGTGAATTTTAGGTCGATTAGCTTCGAAATTATTATAAAAACATGAAATGATTAGAAAAACAGCAAGGTAAGTAACCGGACGGGTCAGGGCCGTATTAGGGTAGAAGGAGTTTAGGGAGAATTTAGAAATGATAGCCAGAAAGTAAAACATTTTAAATCAAAAGTTTCAGGGAGTAATTTGGAAGATGAGAATCAGACAGAAAGAGAACGCAAAAGCGTTAAGGAATTATAGCCGATTGGAGAATCCAGAGCATCAGCCCGTGGGAGTAAGAACTGGGAGTTAGGACCCAGGTATGAGATGCTACATTACCCCAAAAACCACGGAAAAAAAAACTTTGTCGTAATCTTAAACGGAAAAGTTTTTTTTTTTGTGAAGAGTTAAGTTTTAGGGGAAAGTAAAGGAAGTAAGTAGTTAAGTAAGCAGGTAAGTAAGTAGGTAGGTAAGCCAGTAAGTCATAAGAAAGAAAGAGCAAGCTCGTTAATGGGGATGAATAAATGGAATGAGAGGATGAGTGATATAATGGAGAAGAAGATGAATAGATCGAGGAACTGCCCTGCACTCATACATCGCCTGTCATAATCACGCATTCATAAGTCTCTGGCAAAGGAAGGGGATGTGGTTCACGCTCTATGACGCACACTCCTAAGAAGTCCTCGCTATGACCTGAGGCTTCTTTATAGAAGGGAGTAGTCAGCCGCTCCACTGGAAAAGATAATAAGATAATAATGAACGACCTAAGGCTTATTTTAAGGGAGTAGTCAGCCGCTCCGCGAAGATAAGTTTATGTACAAGTTCTAGTCGGTTTAGAGCCGACGAGAATAGAGAGTAGGGGTAGAGCCTACTTAGATTGTGGTAGGGGTAGACCTACCACAGTAGAGTAAAAAGAAAAGTAGTGTTTGACCATAAGGCTTATTTTTTTCTTCAGAGTTGGACTACCGCTCTGCAAGGTGAAGAAAAGAAAAAGAAGGGCACCTGGCTTATTAAGCCACCCGAGAATATGAAGAAATATCTACAGATGAAACACTCACACAAAATGAAAGAAATGTAAAATGGAAGTTAATGAAGAATGAAAACGAGCTTGAAGAAGAAAAAAGGGGAGGACGAGGACGGGCTGAGCTGCAGAGTAAAAGAAGTACAATTATTATAAAGTTAAAGACCTATAAAAAATACATCATTAGAAATAAAAGTGATAAAAAAAGTAGCTATCTAGTCTGATTGCTATAATAAGATAATCTAAAAAACGTGCCATATTGACTAAGGAAATAGAAAACGGAACGTCGGGGCCTGGCTTGGCCCCGCACGGACCCTTACAACTGACGTTCCTTTGTTGGGAACTAGAAGCAAACTGAATTCAGATGTCCGCTGGGCCGCTTATATAGCTAGCGATAACATTTTCTAGAATTATTGTTTACTTTGTTATTATTTTTGAAAATATTTGAAAATATTTGTTCACCAGTAACAATTTTTAGATAAAATTTAGAACAAACTACTTGAAAACTATACGACCTAAACTTCATGCTAAAGAATTTTGAGTAAATTATTAGTTTGACGGATAATGTCAAAACAAAGAAACAAATATGTCAATGGAAAATTTATAGTGAATTTTAGGTCGATTAGCTTCGAAATTATTATAAAAACATGAAATGATTAGAAAAACAGCAAGGTAAGTAACCGGACGGGTCAGGGCCGTATTAGGGTAGAAGGAGTTTAGGGAGAATTTAGAAATGATAGCCAGAAAGTAAAACATTTTAAATCAAAAGTTTCAGGGAGTAATTTGGAAGATGAGAATCAGACAGAAAGAGAACGCAAAAGCGTTAAGGAATTATAGCCGATTGGAGAATCCAGAGCATCAGCCCGTGGGAGTAAGAACTGGGAGTTAGGACCCAGGTATGAGATGCTACAAATTTTATCATCATCATCTTCCTCGCGTTGTCCTGGCATATTGCCACGGCTCCATGGGAGCCTGGGGTCCGCTTGGCAACTAATCCCAAGAATTGGCGTAGGCACTAGTTTTTACAAAAGCGACTGCCATCTGACCGTCCAACCCAGAGGGGAAACTAGGCCTTGTCGGGATTAGTCCGGTTTCCTCACGATGTTTTCCTTCACCGAAAAGCGACTGGTAAATATCAAATGATATTTCGTACATAAGTTCCGAAAAATTCATTGGTACGAGCCGGGGTTTGAACCCGCGACCTCCGGATTGCAAGTCGCACGCTCTTACCGCTAGGCCACCAGCGCTCTCATAGTAAATTTTATAACCACAGTAAATTCACTGCCATCTATCGACACACTTTAAAACTAAAAATGAATATTTATAAAAATACGATAAAATGTATTTATTTATGGTTAAATGATTTTTTTTATTTGCATTAATTATTTTTATTATTTTGACCCATGTTCTTTCACTGATATGCGTTAAAATGGTTGAATAACAAACGAAACCGTCAACGCCCTCTACACGAGAGTAGGCCAAAGGTAGAAGCGACATCTGATCGAGAATCAAATTTTCGTGATATTCGAGGCACGTTTTTTCCTTTGACTGTATCCATCTATTACGGAGTTATATTTTGTTTAAATCTAGAGATATAAAAGGTCCCCAAAGTCATAGAAAATAGTCAATTGGTCAACTAAGGACAAAATAGTCAAGTTAACTTTAAATCCCTATCCATTCATCCGAAGCCAATTCACAAAGCCTACTCTCATGTTCCGGCTAACGTACATGGTGAAGGAATCAATAACTGACCGTCTCATTACATGGCCTACATCCAATCTACATCTACCAGCGCAAACTAGACTTTAATAGAATACCACAAGGTTTAAAGTCGTGTGAGGGATGCTGGTCTTTTAATCTATATTATAGTAATAAAAGTGTCAAAGCGAAGGAAAACAGTGGACGTTTTAGTGAGTAGTATAACAGTGGAAATAAAAAGAAATAGCTGTTGTCTGGTATATGATAGCAGCATTTTATCGGATGTTATAAATGTTGTACGGTTTTTGTACTATAAGACTTTGTACCTCGGAATATAAATAACTAGCTTTTGCCCGCGACTTCGTCTGCGTGGACTTAGTTAACCGCAGCTAGTGAGAATAGCGCCTGGAGAAAATCTCATAGCAATCTAAATTTGAGCATATTATGCACACAAATTAGCAGGCACTTCGTTAATTATCTCAATTCCACCCCGCTTTTTACTTTCTTAAGGGATGATTTTCGGGATAAAAACTATTCTATGTCCTTCTCAGGGACTCAACCTATCTCTATGCCAAATTTCATCTAAATCGGTTCAGCGGTTTAAGCGTGAAGAGGGAACACACAGACAGACAGACAGACTTTCGCATTTATAATATTAGTATGGATTTGTACGTTACGCCTTTCCATTAAGGTTCGTGCTATCGAGATTCCAATGTAATTTGTTCTAGTATGGATTCTTAAGTATCTTCTGAATAAAGCTATCTTTAGTTTCCAACCCTTTCATCATCGATACGACTCTAATTCAGAAATACGGCCAATGACAGTGGCAAAATGATGAAACAGACAGACAGACAGACAGACAGACAGACAGACTTTTGCATTTATAATATTAGTATGGATTATGTAATATTGTGTGTTGTGATATATAATTATATACCGCGGTCAATTCGAACAACGTGATAATTACTAGATACGAGAACAATACGAGATATAATAGATACGTTATAGTTTAGTTCTCAACTAGTTATCTTTTGTAGTTCGATTCGAGAAACCAATTGTCATTTCACGCTACCATTATTGTGACGTTTTGGGATATCCATTAGATATCCATTGGATGTCTAAGTAATATTTTAAGCAAATCTTAAAGAGATCGTTCAAGGGGACATTCGAAATTGCGGAAATGTTAAATTTGACATGACTTTCTTAAATATCTCCTTATCGTTTCTGTTTCATATCTAGTGTCTATCCAGTTGCTATCTGGATCATTATTCGAATTGGCCCGGAAGAAATAAACTGATGCGTGTGAACGTTCTTTTATTTATTTAAAACTTGTACTTTCTCATACAGTGAGAAGAGATACAATTCCTCGCCAGTCCGCCTGTGACCACGAACGTAACGTCACGTTCGAAACGTCAGGCCATAAATAAACGTAAGTTTGTACGCGATTAAGTCCTGTGTTAGTTTTAAATTATCAGTGAGAAGATGTTTTATTTTTATGATAGGAGGCAAAAGAGCAGACAAATCGTCTGACGGTAAGCAATAACTGTGGCCCACGGACACTTATGAGACCAGAGCGGTTGCGATTGTATTACCGGCCTTTAAGACAGGAGTACGCTGTAGGTGAAAAATATATACACCGTGTTTATTTTTATTTCCGCTAAATTCGGCACGTTGCTTGGTACATTAATAGAAGCTATCGCTTATTGTAAAATTCGAAATAAAATATATTTTTCCTTTTTCATACAAAATAAATGAATATTGCATCGTAAAATGTCCTTTAGAGTTACGTAAAAGTTAGTGTGACACATAATGAAAACAAAATTAGGTAATGTCGGAACTGTCAAACTAACTCACCTCAGTAACCTTCTTGTAGTGAATAGCTATCAATGGAAGACTCTTTACTGACGAAACTTAAAAAATAAATAAAATTTGGAGGCAATGAAGAATTGTTTACACAGGTTTAGCAATTAAATTTATTTATTGAATATCTCAAAAACCGTAAGAGTTAAAACACTAGTTTCTTAGAGAAATTAACTTTATTTAACCTGAAGAATCTCCCCTTAAAATTAACGGAAATAAAAAAAACACGGTGTATAATCAAGTTACAACCCTTGTTTAAATTATACTTCAGTTTGACTTTACCAGAGCGACAATAAAGCTGCATTGTAATCTAAGCGATGCCTTCCATCACAGATTATTCAGTGCGTGAGTCCGTGAACCGTCAAAGCCTGACGGCTTCGTAGCTCGTAGCGCTCGCTACGAAGCGTAGCGTTACGGCACGTAGCGCGCACCGGCAGATGCTACGCACGTGGCGTTACACAGAACGAACATGACGCTAACGCAGCGTACGTAGGCGAACAACACGCTAACGCGATGCGGCGCGGGGTGAATCAATCCTTTGATACATATATAAGTGTCCTAAGTGGGCGATCTCGTTGCGAACGCGAACGCCGTGGGACCGCCGCGACGCGCCGCGTTCGTGAGTTGTTCGCTTAAGTAAGGCTGCGTAAAGATGAAATAATTATGTACAGTATATTGACCGAGCGAAGCAAAGGCAACCGTCTGTGCTTACACGAAAATGATTTCGTTTCGCAGGCTGTCCTTATCTACCGGCGGGCTAAGCACGGTCGCATTTTTATCGCCTGTCACCATACCTGTCACGTTCTAACAAGTTTATAAGTGCGAAAGTGCTATCGCAGGTCGCATTTCTTAACCTATTCTCATGAACTTTTGTGAGGTTCGATCGATAAATAATTTATTTATTTATTTCATAATTAATATATAAGGTACGAAAATATAAGGTACGAAAACAATAAATAAAAACAACTTAAAATTACAATAAATATAATTAAAAATAAAAATAAACTAAACTATTATACATTAAATCATTTTACGGTTTAGACTCACTTGTTTTAGTCACTCGCGCGACATGTTCGCGCGCGTGTCGCTGCTCGCACTATTAGTGCTTGAGAAAGGAGACCTAGGCTCTCCGAAACATGTCGCGCGAGTGACTAAAACAAGTGAGTCTAAACCGTAAAATGATTTAATGTTAGTATGTCTCACAACAGTTTAAATTCGATTAAACTATTATAGTTTTAAATTTAGCAAGCCTGCGGCAAGTTCCCTAAGATGCTGGCTGCGTTACCCCGCTGAACTGCCAGACTGATGCATTGAGCGAGATAACTGCCAGCTCTCCGGTCCCCAGTTACGTCCGTGAGTCTCTTTCAAAGGTTTCCAAAGAGACTCGAGTGCCAGGACCCCACGGACCCAGGGTCTCGTCAAATTAATTAGGTAAGTTAAGGCGGGGTAAGACTAACATAGTTTATTTTGCTCAAGACTAACAGTATGAGGATTCCATCAAAGTGACAGTCTTACAGTTTTGAATGATTCACGGTTAGTTTCACTAGACGTATACGTCGGAATATCGGGAGCTCGAAAACAATACAAAAGGTAATCACGGTCTATATCCCGGTCGACAGAATTCAAGTGGTCTTACCCTACCTTACCTTATATGTAATTTTTTATCGATTAACTGATTATGTTTTTTTACGGTTCCGTACCCAAAGGGTAAAAACGGGACCCTATTACTAAGACTCCGCTGTCCGTCTGTCCGTCTGTCCGTCTGTCCGTCTGTCCGTCTGTCCGTCTGTCCGTATGTCCATCTGTCCGTCTGTCCGTCTGTCACCGAGCTGTATATCATGAACCGTGATAGCTAGACAGTTGAAATTTTCGCAGATGATGTATTTCTGTTGCCGCTATAACAACAAATACTAAAAAGTACGGAACCCTCGGTGCGCGAGTTCATGAGACTGAAGTTTACAAACATTTTTTTATAGCGGTGCCATGGTGCTTTGCCAGGATAGCAACTATTAGTTTATTGAATTTGTCAAGAAGAATAACCGGTCAATTCGAACAACGTGATAATTACTAGATACGAGAACAATACGAGATATTAGATACGTTATAGTTTAGTTCTCGACTAGTTATCTTTTGCAGTTCGATTCGAGAAACCAATTGTCATTTCACGATACAATTATTGTGACGTTTTGGGATATCCATTAGATATCCATTGGATGTCTAAGTAATATCTTAAGCAAATCTTAAAGAGATCGTTTAAGAGGACATTCGGAATCGCGGAAATGTCAAATTTGACATGACTTTCTTAAATATCTCGTTATCGTTTCTGTTTCATATCTAGTGGATATCTAGCTGATATCTAGATCATTGATATAGCGGTTATTATCGGTCCAAACATACTGAATTTAAAACGCAAGCGAGACAAGCTGCTGTAATTTCAGACAAACATTAAACCGCATATTTTCATAAAACAGATTAATTGAAACCCCGCACATGGTGCGTTATTAGGTACATGTTTGAAAACAAAGAAATAAGCACAATGGCCGGCGCTGGGGACTTGAATAATTCACGCCGTCTCAAACAGGTTACTGTGAGTTTGCAGAACAAATGTCCCGCAAGGTTTTCTAGCTGGTGGTGGCAAACAAGCGTAAGGATCCACAGTCTAACAAAAATGCCATGAACGTGTTGTGGATAGTTTAAACGAGGGTTAAATGTTTGACAGGTTAAGAAAAACTGGCTTTAGTAACCAACCAGGTACCAACAGTAACACTACAATAAATAATATAATACACTAATAAAATAACAATAATTCTGCCTACACACGTCTTAATCATAAGCACAGGTCTCCTCACACGCGCGAGATAGCTTGGGCTATAGTTTCCATGCTGGCCCAACGCAAATTAGATAATTTACATACACCCTTCACCGAAAAGCTAATGGTAAATATCAAATGAAATTCCGTTCCAAAAAACTCATTGGTACGAGCCAGGATTTGAACTCACGACCTCTAGATTGAAATTCGGACGTCAAATCCACTCTGCCAACACCGCTTTCGACTAATACTGGATACTATTTATCTTAGTTTATTTAAATATATATCAACTCACCCACAACGATTGCCTGTGCTTGTGTAAATGGCGTAAAACTACAGTATCTATTGACCTAAAGCCCTTTAAAGTGCCCCCGTTAAATGTTAAACAGCAATCAGTTAGGGCGCGGTACACCTGGCGGCAAATAGCCCGTAATGGCGCCTATTTCAAGACGAATAGACAAACGATTTTCTGGCATTCTGTATTAGTTGCACGCGTATATCACTGCTGATTGTCTTAGGGTTCCGTTTATGAAATGGTAAGAAAACCCTTTAAAAGTTTTTATGAAAAATTATTGACACTGTGAAGACAAAATAATTCAAAATATTTGACACTATAAGTACAATTCGATAAGTTTAATCAAAAATAATTTTCGCTACTAAAATGTATTAAGCTGAATAGAATAACGCGATTTGGAACGACGACCTGGTGAAGGTCGCGGGAATTCGGTGGTTGCGAGCGGCACAGGATCGGTCGGAGTGGCGAGCCTTGGGGGAGGCCTATGTCCAGCAGTGGACGTCTATCGGCTGACATCATGATGATGATGATGATGATGAATAACCACATTCAATGAGATTAGCATGCTTTATTACTGTGGTTTTTAAAAAACTTTAGATCACCTTCTTCAAGTTGATAACTTGTTCGCCAAAATAGTAGTAAAAGTTTGCTAAGATATGCAATAAAACAAAAATAAAAACAATAATGATCATTGTAACATTCTTCTGTCTGAACCAAAAAAAGTGTGTGCATGTAATTTTTGAAGTAAAACTTCTTTGACGATGACGTTTATCGCTATGTTGGCACTTTGACTTGTGTCTTATTGTGCGTGTACTGAGCGTTACTTCAGAAAAAAATCGGAGTTAACTTCTAGTTGCGCCTAAAGAAGTTTTACTTCAAGGAGGGGATTTGCAAATGTCATTTTATTTCGTTCCGTGTCATAAAACATCGAAGCGAAAGAACTAGTAAGAACCTCTTTTACATGACCCAAATATGTATATAATAACGCAAAACCTTTTTATACCATTACAAAAATAATCCGACCCGACTTATCATTCGCAACAAAGCGACCCCGACCACAGATTTCTCGCTGCCCGAACAAAGCGGTAATCGCCGCTTCCATGGCCGCTTATAAAAGAGCTGTAGACGGTTTTAATTATGCAAAATCAGCGATGTATGGCTACCTATCCGGGTCAAACGCGGAGCTGGCGTATTTGAAGAACAATGGGAGAGCGAACGCCAAACCGGTCTATATGAAACGTAATAGTTTTCTAAAGGGGGATGTGTGGTAATCAGGCCGTGGGTGAGAGTTTGTTTTTGTATAATTTTACGGATGGAATCGTAAAGGGTTTTTGATGATTAAGGAAAGTCCATCGATCAGTACAGCGATAAGTGGACAAGCAGAAGTGTGAAGGTAACCGAGTGGCTGAGATATAAAATATGAACTATGCCAAATATTTTCCGTACAATTAGGTACCAAAATGTAGACACTCGTAATATTAGATAATTTAAGCTCTTACTTGCTGCCTTAATTTCGCTATTCGCTTTTTCCCTTGAACGCAACTACCCTATCCTAGCTGACCTTATAAATGATATTGGAAAAGCTTTTATGGCGTAACAAAGGTTTAAAAAGAATTAAAAAATCTCTTGAGTAAACTAAATAGAGAAAGGTACAAAAGTTCATCACCCCGAAGTCAGAAGCCCCACCGGGCTCACGGTAAGAACTTCTTACAAATTATTATAATTCAGAATTCTACCGAAGAATTATGCAGTCCATAACGATATTCACAAACTTTTTCTCTTGTGAATAAAATCCAGTGTTTGAAACTAAAATTAACTAACGAAGCTGGAATATTCTAACGGTTTTTCTTTTTCCGTGTCAATTGGATATATTTTTACGCAAGCTAGGTGAACCACAACGCTTCCAATTTTATTGTGTTTAAATCCCATAAACTATCATCAGCATCATAATTTAAGAGCATGGCTCTTGTCGGTGGAGTATGCGCCAGTTTTCTCGGTCCTCGGCCAGGTTCTTTAGGCATAAACTATACTAAACACATGATTATAAATGCAATAAATGAATTATGAATTATGAATTACTTAGATATAACTAGAATTCACTTTAGTTTCATTACTCGTTGCGTGATTTTGGTTATTAACTATTTAGTGGTTACTCTTTTGAAGTGGCACATACTAAAAATGTGTTAGCGTAAAACTTTTCTAAAATGGAATGTGACTAAAATTGCCATTGGATCTTTGGGTGAAGAATGAAATGATAGGAAGGGAATCTTTATCGATAAACTCGATTATCGGTGCTTTTCGCATATACAAAAGTGATCGTTACTACCCTTGTTTATCGATATAGTAACTCCCTACCGTCATTTCATTCTGTCCCCAAAAATGAGATGTCTGAAAATGATTAAATAGGTACCATTTTTAACCGAACTGGAGTTTATTGCGTTTTGCCATTTCTTACCCACGTTATCCTTAGCTTATGTTAATTTTATTGAACGTACCTGTAACAAAAATATATATTTTAGTTATGTTTCACATTATGGACTAATGTTACATAATAGGCTAATATCACATTTTATAATCACTCATGTTTGCCATGGTGACATCATCGGTACTAATAAATGCTGAGAGGCATTATGGGTTGTGTATTAAAGTAAGATACATATTAAAGGTTGGTTTAGTTTAAAACAAATAATAATGTGTTCTAATAATTACCAATAGTTAATAATTAACTATTAACAGTAACACAATTATTGTGGAAAGGGATTGCATGTAGCGGAGATGAGAATGTTAAGGTGGATGTGTGGCGTGACGAGAATGGATAGGATAAGGAATGAGTATATAAGAGGAAGCCTGAAAGTTGCACCCATAACCGCCTAGCGTGGTACGGGCATGTGATGCAAAGGAATGAAAGTCATGTGACGAGAAAGGTATTACGAATGAATGTGGAGGGAGATACGAGGAGAGGAAAACCGAGAAAAAGGTGGATGGACTGTGTGAAAGATGATATGAAACTAACGCAAGTGAATGAAGAGATGACGGGTGACAGAGAGGTATGGAAGAAAAAGACGTGCTGCGCCGACCCCAAGTGAATGGGATAAGGGCAAGCGAATGATGAGTTAATTATGGATTGCAAATACTATTTCTTATATCAAAGCAGTTTAAAAAAAGTACTTATTTATTTTTTTCATCCAATATTAATAATGTTATAATTAACTGTCATGGCTTGTTATGGAGTTCAGCATAGTGATCTCATATGTAAAGGAGCTAATAGACTTGAGCATTCCATTGTAATGAGCATTCTTTCGATAATGTACCTTATAGCGTTCGTCTAACAATTCGCCGAATCTGCTTAAAAATTGCAAATGCTCGTTATAGGGACCGTGCGCGTTGGAGGGTCTGCCATCTTGTGGCCTGAATCGGAACCATAAACATGTACATCACAGTAAATTCACACTTCACGCCAAAGCAAGTGCTGCTATCTTGTGGGCTACTTTGGAAGCATAAACTACACATTTACGCCTCGCGCCAAAAAGCTGACGTCTCCTGTGCTGCCCCCTACAGTTTATGCACGCTCCCTATTATGATCGAGGAATGCTCAGGTCTATCAGCACCTTTAATTTCTAAAAAGTGCCATTAACTCTTTCTTTATGTTTGTATAGTCTGTCAAGCCATTTCCGTCAGTAGATAAAACGAGCAAAAAAAATGTAGGAGCGAAGGATAATCGTCTCATAGAAAATTTGGATTTCGCGCCTTTTCCTACCGACAAACTTGTTTGACCGGATATATATGTGACGTTTTCAACCAAAAGGTACCACATTGTCGGTTGTCGATAAGGTTGATTTATAATTGAAGCTATGGAAATAGCGCCTTACTGACAAGCGACAATAAATACCCTTTTGGTTGAAGATGGCACATACATAGCATTAACTACTTCATTTTTTGAATAAACCATTGTTTTTTTTGCAAAAAATATTGCGAAATTTTTACATTGTATAAGATGAACAATGTTATAACTAAAAATCATATGTATAAGGTTTAATCACGAAGTTCAGCACAGTAATCTCTGATGTTAATTTCCACAAAGTGCCGGTATCTGTGTTCCTCGCAGTTTATAAGCAGGGACGCTGATAACTCTTGATTTATTTTCGAGTGACACTTAGTCTTGTCCTAGCATGTTGCTATACAAAGTACCTAGCTTGCTTTAAAAAAATATAAAAATACCGACATTGTAACAAATTAACGAGAACTTTAAGTGAAAATGGTTGCTGTCAACTTATAGTTGTTATAATTCTCATTCATATATTTAATTTTTAGTGATATTAGAACAAGTAAAACAAGTCGATTGATTATACGTGGTTCGATTTCCATGCAAAAAACAATTGCGTTTTATTAAGTCATTACACAATATGCTACAGAAATATGTACGCATCTATCTACTTTCGAATATTCGTATGAATGAATGAATTAAATAATGAATGAATGAATGACCTCGACGCTTTTTGAAGCGGCTGGCGGGAGCATGCACCAAACCGTGATGAGTGGTGGAAGAAAGGGAAGGCCTTTTGCCTAGCAGTGGGACACAAGATAGGCTATTTAAAGAAACTCCCTGCGTATGGTCAAACGCGCATCGAGGGTTCCGTACTTTTTAGTATTTGTTGTTATAGCGGCAACAGAAATACATCATCTGTCAAAATTTCAACTAAATAGCTATCACGGTTCATGAGATACAGCCTGGTGACAGACAGACGGACAGATGGACAGACGGATAGACGGACAGACGGACAGATGGACAGACGGAGAGACGGATAGACGGACAGACGGACAGCGGAGTCTTAGTAATAGGGTCCCGTTTTTAGCCTTTGGTTCCGTACCCAGGCAGCAGTGCGTTTGGTCTGCCCAATGTACGAACTACCACAGCTGCACTCAACTGTATACACCAGGTTTTTCCAGGGGAAAATTGTCTTTAGGCGACCGCAGAAATTGTGCAATTTTCCTGTGAAGGGTGAAGATAGTTTTTACAGAGTAGTTATTTAGTATTTTTGATATCTTGTCACCCATCTTCAGTCACCCGTGAATATGATGCATGTAACTGCGTCGAAATATCGGGAGCTCATAAAAATACGGTCTATATCCCGGTCAATATAAGTCTAGTGAAACTAACCGTGAATCATTCAAAACTCATAACTGATCACTTCTACTTCATGTCAATATAATCTATTCATTCATTCATTCATATATTTATTCCTTTATAAAACATAGTTTTACATGTCAAATACAGTATTTCATATTTACAACTATTTACATCTAAGTTACATAGCAAAACACCTCAGTATGAATATAATATTAGGTATAAGATAATTATGTCGGGTAGGTACAATTATTATTTAAAATTTATTATTTATAGGTTTAAATGATTACAGTAAGTTCATATAAGTATATCGTATCACATAATTATGGTTAGTTAAATTCTTATTTTATATTTCTATAGCTTGGGATTGTGAACCAGTTCAAGAGTGCACGCCGTCAAAAAATTCGTCAACAGAGTAGTACGCTTCAGACATAAGTATGTCTATAAAGCACTATTATCAGATCTGTTCATTATTATCTATTTTTCGGTCTGTCTATATTTTTCGGTATGTCTATAAAGCACTATTATCAGATCTGTTCATTATTATCTATTTTTCGGTCAGAGTATTATATCCTAATTTTTGGCAACGTATCCAGTGCATCATGCTAGCGCGACCACTTTGGAGCTCGGCTGAGTTTCATAAATCCACTGTGATGAACACTTAAGAAGTAACTTCGGAACATTTTTTCCGTTTTTTGAGATTAAGTCCGAATTATCGCGGGACTCGTACTTGGATTTATTTTCTTATTTTCAACGATTTCATTTCCTTAGACGCGAACCATTGTAGGTATTATAAGAAAACATTATATTTTTGACCGAGCGGAAGCGGAGGTCTCCGTTTTAGCTTGGGCAAAAATGCTTTTGTATGTCCGGATGTTCTCCCTTACAGGTCGCAATTCTCAACCGATTCTCATGAAATGTTTGATGATAATATATAAATAATATTTATTTATTTAACTAAAATAAATTACAGAAAGAATTAAGAAAAAACTAAAAGATACTTAAACAATAAACAAATTACAAACTAAATAATAATACTAAATAATACTAAAGTAAAAATAAACTTAAAAATACTTACATAAAAGGCCCTTCTAAATTTTGCCCCCTAGGCAAGGTGCCCATCACGCAGGCGGCATTCCCGCGCTGGATTGCTATTGCTATAGTTTGATGATTAATTATATCCCAAGTAAAGTCTAGCAAAACAAAGAGCCATTAAGGCCATTTCCGACGTCCTTTACTTTTATTCTGGCTAAAGCTAGAACCCTCAATGTTCAGTGACATATTGGGCTTAATATTGTCGATTTAGTATTTGGATTTTTTTCAATATGTTGAAGCCATATAACATTTAAAAACTTAGCTTCTCGCGAATTTATATTCATTTATTTTATTTTATTTTGCAACCATATTAAAAGTATGAAACCGATGCCCGTCCCCAGGTAGCAAAATGACGTCAAATGACGTCAGCGACGTCATAATGACGTAATAATGCCTTCATTATGACGTCATTTTACTACCTGGGTCACAACTCATCACGACAGACAAATCTGAATGCGGTTTTAAAAACGTGTCAAATGACGGGCAATACACAACTCGATGACAAACTAAGTTTCATCAATTGAATTTCCCAATAAAGTCGACACGACATTATCTGTAAAGGCGATCGTTTCTTTTGGCTGAACAAATTGAATTGGTTTCGAAGGTAAACATCAAACGTGCCCGAGGTATTTCTTTTACCGAAAAGAATTTAGTGTTAAAGTTGTAAGTTACAAATTATTTATTAATTTAAACTTTCAATAGACTTATATTGACCGGGATATAGACCGTGATTACCTTTTGTATTATTTATGACACGGGCATACCCCGGGACATATCCTCTATATAAGTCTAGTGAAACTAACCGTGAATCATTCAAAACTCTAATTTAAACTTTATTGCACAAAAGAACAACTTAATGTACAAAAGGCGAACTTAATGCCATGAGGTATTCTCTACCAGTCAACCTTAAGGCAAAGCAGAAAAGATTTTAGGCGGTGCATTTGAAAATCAAAATAAATCAATATGTGAATACAATATGTGAACTTATGATATATAAACTTATATGAAATTGTACACAGGGGTTGTTTACGGATGATTTGCAAAATTTAAGTACATATTATAGAGCTATAAAAGCTTTTGGATTGATTATAAAATATTTTGTTAGTAATTTTGGTTCAACACAATTGAAATTATATTCATAAAACGATATGAACGAATTATATGTATGTATGTATGTATAAACTCTTTATTGTACAAAGACATAGAACACAAATATGGCACAGAAATAGGCAGTACAAAGGCGAACTTATCCCTTTAAGGGATTTCTTCCAGTTAACCTTTGAGTAGATGAGAATTGATGAAGAACGGTAGACAAATATAGCACTGCGTACAATAGACTAGAGGAAAGTCAATAAATTTATAAAAGTGGGCGAAAATAAATAAAATAAGATAAATATTTGAAGTAACAGTATAACAAATATACATATATAATACCTACGTTATATATAATAAATATACATCCATAGTCACAAACAGTTAATTCTGGTCCGATAGCCACAGTTTCCTTAACTGCCCCTTAAGCGACGCAACGGACCGCGATTTCCTTAAGGAGGGAGACAACTCATTCCAAAGCTGAACCGCTAGTACAGCAAAAGATTTACCATACGCACTAGATTTGTGATGAGGTGTTGCCAGTGCAAGATTTGCACTCGATCGAAGGCGATGGCCACTACCATCTGCCATAAATTTGAATTTTTGTGAGAGATAGACAGGAGAAGAAGGAATAAAAAGAACATTAAAAAGAAGAGAAAGAATATGCAGATCCCTGCGACGGCGGATGGGAAGCCATTTAAGTTGAGTACGAAATAGGGAAACATGATCGTATTTCCTTAGACCGAATACAAATCTTATGCACATATTCTGCATCATCATATCATGCATTATATTCATAAAACTTAGCAAACCTTTATTAAATTTGGTCCCTTTTTAACAATTACAAATGTCAAGATGACGGATAAGTACAGACGATTATCAAGTACTTCTTAACCATGTACAAACAATACGAAATTTACCCTTATGAATATTGAGATGTAGTCATTTTGTATAAATAATGTTGTCATTTCTTAACAAGAAAATTATACGTACGTATAATTCCAAAGTGGTTAAACTCCGTGTCTGCGTGATAGAGTCAGAAATGATGATATCCGCAGTAGAACTAGGGTCACCGACATAGCTCGCAGAATTGCAAACCTTAAGTGGCAAAGTATCGTAAGTGGCGTAAGTAAGTAAGTGAAGTTGGAGCTCAAAGGGTTTTGCGTAATAAAGAGTCATTATTACTCGCAGAACTGATGGCCGGTGGGGCCGGAAGGTTCTGGAGTGGCGTCCGCGTACCGGAAGACGAACTGCCGGTAGGCCTCCAACGAGATGGAGCGACGACCTGGTGAAGGTCGCGGGAATTCGGTGGATGCGAGCGGCACAGGATCGGTCGGAGTGGCGAGCCTTGGGGGAGGCCTATGTCCAGCAGTGGACGTCTATCGGCTGACATGATGATGATGATGATGATAATTCCAAAGTTAGTAGTACGAGTGTTACTAGAGCCCAATATAGGTCTGCAACGATTTGATAGTACACGCAGTGCAAGTGTTATTTTAAAGAACAAACTTCTATAAAATTATGACGTATAATGAACGCTTGCACTGCGTGTGCTATCAAAATCGTTGCAGACTTATCTTGGTCACTCTCCTACGAAAAAAAAAATTAATATACCTGCTTCAACTCGTTTTTAGGGTTCCGTACCTCAAAAGGAAAAAACGGAACCCTTATAGGATCACTCGTGCGTCTGTCTGTCTGTCTGTCTGTCACAGCCTATTTTCTCCGAAACTACTGGACCAATTAAGTTGAAATTTGGTATACATATGTAAGTTTGTGACCCAAAGACGGACATGTAACGCAAACAAATGAATTTTAAACATGGGGGCCACTTTTGGGGGGTAAATGAGAAAATTAAATTATTATTATTTTTTTCAAACTATATCGTGTTACTCGTATATATCAAATGTAAGAGCTCATTGTCAGAATCTCAAATATATTTTTTTTACAATTTTAGAACAAACAATTTAGAAGTTATTCAAGAAAATAGGCAAAAAATGACAATTCCCCCCTTTATCTCCGAAACTACTGGGTATAAAATTCTGAAAATAATAAACAAAATAGATCTTTACCTATAGATTACAGGAAAACCTATTAGAAATTGCAGTCAAGCGTGAGTCGGACTTAATTACTTAGTTTTTGATCCGACCCTTACGGGTTTTTTAAAGACATTTCACACTCACGTTTCACATAAAAAATACATTGTTTATATTGTGTAATATACGGAACCCTTGGAACGCTAGTCCGACTCGCACTTGGCCGGTTTTTTCTACAAAACCCACGGCCCGTAAAATTATTTGCTTTCTTGTAACTTTCCTTCGCTCGTCAAGGTAAGGTCAGCACAAATATATCCATAAACGGACTGGCCCTATAAAGGCCGGGAATGGCTATTTTTCTGGCCCGTGCAGTAATTGTAGTCGTTTGTTTCATAACTGCCTTTTTATTGAAGGGAGTTCGAACGGCCGTTTTTTTACGAAAATGAGTTTGTTTTTTGATAGCAGCAGCGTATTTTTTTATTCGTTTCTTACGGTCAAAGGTCTGTTTTTTTCATGAGTTATTTTTATATGTAGACAATTTCCGGATCAGCATCCAAGTCACGTTAATCTGATGTTTTCTTTATGATGGAGGTCTAAGTATTTTCTTCTCCCCATAATATTGATGGCGCGATTCGAGAAATGAATTAGAGATTCAACTACACTTATGTATGGTAGCGAAAGTTGGGTATGGCAGAAGAGGCATCAGAGGCAAGTGAATGCAGTGGAAATGAGAGCGTTGATAAGTGTGTGTGGTGTGAGATTACAAGATAGAATTAGGAACAGTGTGATAAGGGAAAAGCGTGGACTGAACGAAGATGTAGTGACAAAAATTTAAAAAGGTATGTTGAGATGGTTTGGACACGTGGAAAGAATGAATGAAGCTAACAAAGAGAGTGTATAAGGGAGAGGTAGAAACGGGAGTTGGAAGGGGCAGACCTCGGCGGACTTTCTCTGATCAGATCGGGGAAATCCTGAAGAAAGGCCAGGTCAAGAGCACCCTAAACCGGCGAGCGTGTATGAGGAATGTTATGAAAGTGAAGGAAGCGAAAGAGGTATGCCAGGATCGTAGCAAGTGGAAATCCGTGGTCTCTGCCTACCCCTCCGGGAAATAGGCGTGATTATATGTATGTATGTATGTATGTACATATGAAATAGTAAAGATATGTGACATTATTGCGGCGCTATGCGACGTAAGCGCCATCCAATATTAATTGGAGCGGCGTTAATAATAGCGTAAGCTCCAACAGCCATAAGGTACCTTTACCCGTGGGACATCACATATCTTTACTATTTCATATCTAGTGAATCTAATTCATTTCCCGAATCGCGCCGTGAGTTTGATAAAGTAACTTATTTAAAAACACTATGTTTCACTCTCTTTAATGTTTTTAGCATAATATCATCATCATATCAGCCGAAAGACGTCCACTGCTGGACATATGCCTCCCCCAGGGATCTCCACAACGACCGGTCTTGCGTCGCTCTCATCCATCGGCTCCCCCCGACCCCCCGACCTTAACCAAATCATCGGACCATCTTGTTGTGGGACTTTTCCTGCTGCGTTTTCCGGTTCGCTTAGCATATGAGTATCATCTTTAAATATGTTTGTATGTATAAATGGGTGTATGGTAGATTTATTGCCACCATCGTGTAAATGCAGCATATTACATGAAGGGTACACGGAAAGAACATGTCTAGTCACTTTTTTCGAAAAATGAGATTTTCATTTCATTATTTTCATTTCTTAATGAACTATTAGATATATCTTTTTCTACCACTGTATAATATATGTAACACAACTTTTTTTTTAGTTAAAAAGACTTGGTCATGGAATTACCATACATTTTTTTTAATACCACGACGGTGGCAAACAAGCATACGGCCAGCCTGATGGTAAGCAGTCACCGTAGCCTATGGACGCCTGCAACACCAGAGATATTACATGCGCGTTGCCGACCCTTTAAAAACCTATACACTCCTTTTTTGAAGAACCCCATACTGTAGTCCCTCGGGAAAACCTCGGCAGGGAGCTCATTCCACAGCCGAAGAGTCCGCGGGAGGAAATTCCTCTTAAACCGCACAGTACGCGACCATTTAGGTGCTAGAGTGTGAGGATGAACGCCCTGCCGATAGCGAGCGGTAATAGAAAGCGGCCGTTGGCATCATGTTAAACAATTCTTCAGAGCACAGCCCATTGTACAGGCGGTAGAACACACACAAGGAGGCAAAGTCTCTCCTTAGACTTAAAGGTTCAATACCGCTTGTGAGTTTGGGATCGTCGACAATTCGTACAGTGCGCCTTTGGACTGAGTCGAAGGGTCCAAGCTGGCATCCAGGTGCTCCTGCCCAAAGGTGACAGCAGTACTTACATTTTGACATGGTTCCAAATTTTAAAACTCCGATTACTCAAAATGTTACTAAAGTGACTAGACATGTTCTTTCCGTGTACCCTTCACATATTAATTTTAAAGGTGCGCTCACACGATGCATTACATTAGTGCAAGTGACACTTAATTTTCCCAAAATACACTTTATCTCACCAGAAGCGCTGGTGGCCTAGCGGTAAGAGCGTGCGACTTTCAATCCGAAGGTCGCGGGTTCCAACCCCGGCTCGTACCAATGAGTTTTTCGGAACTTATGTACGAAATATCATTTGATATTTACCAGTCGCTTTTCGGTGAAGGAAAACATGTGATTATATGTATGTATGTATGTATGTACATATGAAATAGTAAAGATATGTGACATTATTGCGGCGCTATGCGACGTAAGCGCCATCCAATATTAATTGGAGCGGCGTTAATAATAGCGTAAGCTCCAACAGCCATAAGGTACCTTTACCCGTGGGACATCACATATCTTTACTATTTCATATCTAGTGAATCTAATTCATTTCCCGAATCGCGCCGTGAGTTTGATAAAGTAACTTATTTAAAAACACTATGTTTCACTCTCTTTAATGTTTTTAGCATAATATCATCATCATATCAGCCGAAAGACGTCCACTGCTGGACATATGCCTCCCCCAGGGATCTCCACAACGACCGGTCTTGCGTCGCTCTCATCCATCGGCTCCCCCCGACCCCCCGACCTTAACCAAATCATCGGACCATCTTGTTGTGGGACTTTTCCTGCTGCGTTTTCCGGTTCGCTTAGCATATGAGTATCATCTTTAAATATGTTTGTATGTATAAATGGGTGTATGGTAGATTTATTGCCACCATCGTGTAAATGCAGCATATTACATGAAGGGTACACGGAAAGAACATGTCTAGTCACTTTTTTCGAAAAATGAGATTTTCATTTCATTATTTTCATTTCTTAATGAACTATTAGATATATCTTTTTCTACCACTGTATAATATATGTAACACAACTTTTTTTTTAGTTAAAAAGACTTGGTCATGGAATTACCATACATTTTTTTTAATACCACGACGGTGGCAAACAAGCATACGGCCAGCCTGATGGTAAGCAGTCACCGTAGCCTATGGACGCCTGCAACACCAGAGATATTACATGCGCGTTGCCGACCCTTTAAAAACCTATACACTCCTTTTTTGAAGAACCCCATACTGTAGTCCCTCGGGAAAACCTCGGCAGGGAGCTCATTCCACAGCCGAAGAGTCCGCGGGAGGAAATTCCTCTTAAACCGCACAGTACGCGACCATTTAGGTGCTAGAGTGTGAGGATGAACGCCCTGCCGATAGCGAGCGGTAATAGAAAGCGGCCGTTGGCATCATGTTAAACAATTCTTCAGAGCACAGCCCATTGTACAGGCGGTAGAACACACACAAGGAGGCAAAGTCTCTCCTTAGACTTAAAGGTTCAATACCGCTTGTGAGTTTGGGATCGTCGACAATTCGTACAGTGCGCCTTTGGACTGAGTCGAAGGGTCCAAGCTGGCATCCAGGTGCTCCTGCCCAAAGGTGACAGCAGTACTTACATTTTGACATGGTTCCAAATTTTAAAACTCCGATTACTCAAAATGTTACTAAAGTGACTAGACATGTTCTTTCCGTGTACCCTTCACATATTAATTTTAAAGGTGCGCTCACACGATGCATTACATTAGTGCAAGTGACACTTAATTTTCCCAAAATACACTTTATCTCACCAGAAGCGCTGGTGGCCTAGCGGTAAGAGCGTGCGACTTTCAATCCGAAGGTCGCGGGTTCCAACCCCGGCTCGTACCAATGAGTTTTTCGGAACTTATGTACGAAATATCATTTGATATTTACCAGTCGCTTTTCGGTGAAGGAAAACATCGTGAGGAAACCGGACTGATCCTAACAAGGCCTAGTTCCCCCTCTGGGTTGAAAGGTCAGATGGCAGTCGCTTTCGTAAAAACTAGTGCCTACGTCGATTCTTAGGATTAGTTGTCAAGCGGACCCCAGGCTCCCAGGAGCCGTGGTAAAATGCCGGGATAACGCGAGGAAGAAGAGGAAGAAGACACTTTATCTCACCAATACATCTTTTTAACATAACGTCAGCGCATTCTAAAATATACTTATGGGTTAAAAACAAAATATACCCAAAATTTTGTATGGAAATTCAAAATATTCCCAACACCATTAATCTTCGGAAGCGAGGCCGAGTTGGACATAACTAACGGCATGACATAAGTGCACTATGCGTCCTTTTCTTTCGCGAAAGAGAAGAGAGAGAGAACGTATTTTCACGTCGAATTCGATTTAGAAGTAAAACATATTTTGCGGCTTAGTTCGAGCATAAAGTAACTTATACTAGAGCGGTACTGTCATAGTACATTTTGTAACCCCAGTAAATTCACTGCTATCTGTCGACACACTTTAAAACTAAAAATGAAGATTTATAAAAATACGATAAAATGTATTTATAGGTAAATATGGATAAATGATTTTTTTTATTTGCATTAATTTTTTTAAGATTTTGACCCATGTTTTTTCACTGATATGCGTTAAAATTGTTAAATAACAAACGAAACCGTCAACGCCATTTATGCGACAGTAGGCCAAAGCTAGTAGCGCCCTCTGAACGAGAATCAAATTTTCTTGATTTTCGAGGCACGTTTTTTCCTTAGACTGTATCCATCTATTACGGAGTTATATCTATCTTTGGTGGCTTCTGGCGTTAAGTGTTTGTGTTGAGGCATTTAAATGTGACAGCGAGATATGTTCGCGTAAGAATATTGTTAAGGTGGGGTCTTGTTTTATAGCTGCTGTTTGCTTCCACAATTATTTTCGCTTATGGGACCCGGGTATGTCCATAAACTACGTCCGGACCCGGGTATGTCCTTAAACTATGTCCAAAAGAGAGGTATGGGCACTGCGAATGACATCTCGCTTTGTGTGGTAGGGCACAGGACAGCGGATGTCATTCCAGATCTAGAGCAGAGCCCAACTGGGGAAGTACCTCCACCTTACAGAAAACCGCAGCCAAATAACACTAGACCCTACTCATAGTGTTGTGTTCCTGCCGGTGAGTAAGGTTGCCAGAGCTCAACAAGGGAGAGGAGTGTTAGGGTCGGCAACGCGCATGTAACTCCTCTGGAGTTGCAGGCGTACATAGGCTACGGAGACTGTTAAACATCAGGCGGGCCGTATGCTTGTTTGCCACCGACGTAGTATAAAAAAAAAAGGTTCAGTAGCAAGATTATGTTATGTTTTACAATACAATACAATACAAATCCTCTTTATTGCACAACCTCAGAATAAATGTACACGGAAACACAAATAATACATGAAGACAGAGGTAAACAACAGGCGGCCTTATCGCTTAAGAGCGATCTCTTCCAGACAGACGGACAGAGGAGTCTTAGTAATAGGGTCCCGTTTTTACCTTCTGGATACGGAACCTTAAAAATGTATCCGGATGCCATCTGTTACTACAAGTCAGGGTACTATATTTCCATACATTATTTACGCTTTCTATCAACTATTGAGATCTTGGATAGGCCCCCTGATGTTTCTTTTGACCACAGTAACGTAATAATGAACAATCTTACGTAAGCTATGTCAGTAGTTCAAAGTCAAACCTATGTCATTAGTTGAAAAATCAAGCAGCAAGCGCAAGAAAAAAATGTTCTAAGTAAAAGAGTGACATTAGAACTTTCACATTATTTGGGGCATTTTCTATGAAAAGGGACCTTATTGTCGATGGCGCTTACGCCGCACAGCGTCGCGCGGCATTGTATTTATATCGGAGCATCGTTAATAATGGCGTAAGCGCCATCGACAATAAGGTCCCTTTTTATAGAAAATAGCACATTTATTGATATGTTGTGTCACGCAACACACGCTAATCAATAAGCAAGAGAGAGCGAAGTAACAAAATTAGTTCAATTTGACATCAGATTGTAAATACAAATCAATGTTTAATCAGTGTAAGTCCCCTAAGTCTCATTGGTTAAAAAAAATAGTTTAACAGCATTTTTTGCCTTTTTTTTTATGAGACCCATTTTGCCACTTTTGTGTTATTCCTAGTCAGGATCACGAGACCTTTTCATCCTTATAGGAGAAAAAAAGTGTCCCATTTCCATACATTTTTCAAACTTTCCTTTCCTTTTTATTACCGCCATACAAAGTGTATGAGGAAATGGTAACACAATATGAAAAAAAAACTTGGGACATTTTTTATCTGATTAGGATCGAAAGAGCTCGTGATTCTGAGTAGAAATAATACAAAATTAATGAGTGTCATTTTTTTTAAAAACGCTCAACTACTGTGTACAACCATGATTGCTAATTTACCTTGCTCTTATAAACATCAACTAAACTTTTCACCCCATATTTCCGTAAAATTCCTAAAAAAACAACAACGCTTAAAACTTGTACCGTGATTTTCATACGAATCGGAGCACGGAAAGTTCGAGATACTCCAACAGTTTAAAAATGTCTTATGTCACATTAACATATGCTAGTCTTGAGCTTCTATCATCCTCCTAAGGGGAAGGTTGGATAAAATTATGTAAATACAAGTCCATGATTAACTCTGGCAGATCTTATATCTGTATTAATATCCTTTTGTAAGGAAGACATTTTCATTTTAAGATTTAAATTTCTGTTATGAAGAATGACGACGATTTTATTATACTGCGTTATTTAAGGGGATCCCATGCCCCAATGACCTTCGATTTGAATCCCTTAGCTTTCTAATGTTTTTTGTAGCTTATCATATTAACAGCAACGGATTTTAGCAACATAGTATCCCATATTTACTTCAAAGTTCATTGTTTTCGAAATATTTGGCATCAAAGTTGAACAATTTTAGGCCAAAAAACTGGTTTTCTGGCCATAACTTTTGTGTTAATTAGTTTAAAATTAAAACCATAGACAGATTTTTAGAGACGTCTAAGACGAACCCAAATATGTAGATTTCGTATAAGTAAGATCTTTCACAGCAATCGAGATACGAAAAAAGTGTTTTTTTAGACAATGTTGAAAACAATCATAAGTAAATAAGTATTCATTTTTTTCACAATCCGGTAGACAAAAATGGAGATAAAAGATTGAAGAACCGATAGCCGCTTGTCTTATAATTCTATATGTAGTGCAAAAGTAGGAGATACGATTCAAAACTTGTCAAAAATCGGTGAAAACCTCAGGTAGCCCCTTAATCAGATTATCATTTTTACTGAAAGGTTAAATGTGATAAAAGCTGTATGCGACTTTCCTCGCGAACAAAGATAAACTAACACGATTTTCTTAACACGCATAGCGCCGCAATAATTTGCGACGCTATACGACGTAAGCGCCAGCCGCTATAAGGTACCTTTTGCCGTGAAATTTAACATATCTTTACTATTTCATATCTAGTGATTCTCTAATTCATTTCTCGAATCGCGCCCTAAGTCCTGTGCTAAAATTATACAAAAGGCAAGGGGCAAAGACTGCTGCTATATAAATCGCAAGTCAGACCCCATATGGAGTATTGCTGTCACCTTTGGGCAGGAGCACCTGGATGCCAGCTTGGACCCTTCGACTCAGTCCAAAGGCGCGCTGTACGAATCGTCGAAGATCCCAAACTCACAAGCGGTATTGAACCTTTAAGTCTAAGGAGAGACTTCGCCTCCTTATGCGTGTTCTACCGCTTGTACAATGGGCTGTGCTCTGAAGAATTGTTTGACATGATGCCAACAGCCGCTTTCTATCACCGCACCGCTCGCCATCGGCAGGGTGTTCATCCTCACACCCTAGCACCTAAATGGTCGCGTACTGTGCGGTTTAAGAGGAATTTCCTCCCGCGTACGCTTCGGCTGTGGAATGAGCACCCTGCCGAGGTTTTCCCGAGGGGCTTCAGTATGGGGTTCTTCAAAAAAGGAGTGTACAGGTTTTTAAAGGGTCGGCAACGCGCGTGTAATATCTTCGGTGTTGCAGGCGTCCATAGGCTACGGTAACTGCTTACCATCAGGCGGGCCGTATGCTTGATTGCCACCGACGTGGTATATAAAAAAAAAGATCTCTAGGGTTCATAATATATTAAATTTGGAGATGTAAAAGTCGCCAGATATTCCAGATAAAATACCAATATGCCTACTGTTAAGATTTGGAGATGCAAAGGCTTTCCAATCATCATCTTATGAAATCATGAAGAAAGGCCAGGTCAAGAGCACCCTAAACCGGCTAGCGTGTATGAGGAATGTTATGAAAGTGAAGGAAGCGAAAGAGGTATGTCAGGATCGTAGCAAGTGGAAATCCGTAGTCTCTGCCTACCCCTTCGGGAAATAGGCGTGATTATATGTATGTATGTATATTAAATATATTAAAAACGGGTCACTCACGTGTCAGTCGAAAACGCTCGACATGTTTCACTCCGTACCGAGGAGCGTCATCAGGAGCTTGCGTCGACGGAATGACGTAGTGAGTGTTGTGTGCAACCCATCATTTGACAATAATGCCGTAAACGAGGGTAGTTTCTCGCCCCCCCTGCCGCCACCGGCGCCCGCGCCGAGTCATCGGGCGCGGAGGGCTGCGGCCCGCAGTCTGCGCCGGTCCGTCACCGTCGACGCAAGCTCCTGATGACGCTCCTCGGTACGGAGTGAAACATGTCGAGCGTTTTCGACTTAAAACACGTGAGTGACCCGTTTTTAATATATTTAATATGTCTATGTCTCACGGAAGTTTTGTTATGTATGTATGTATCTTATGAACTAATGCAACAGAATAGATAAGAAGTTATGTATTCAATAAGTCAATATAAACCCTAGACTTATATTGACCGGGATATAGACCGTGATTACCTTTTGTATTCACGAAACACGACCGACGATCACGGTCTATATCCCGGTCAATATAAGTCTAGTGAAACTAACCGTGAATCATTCAAAACTAATATAAGCCCTTAAAAACCAACACGAATGCTACTAACTATACTAACTAAGCCCTGCGTTCCTGAGACGTGTACAAACAGACGGTCATTGGGAATTCTTTCAGTCGAGGCAAACACGCGCGAAACAATCGCGCGCTTAAATGTTTGATAAAGCATTGACAAACAAACGGATCTAGTTGGTAATTGTAAATAGTTTCAGTTCTGTTTAGGGGAAACGTTTTAGCTTTGCGATTGAATGAGCTACTAATTGTGTCGACTGTTCCTTATACCTTCGTACAAGCAGTTATTTTGTGCCCAAATCCATAAACAAAACAGTGTAATGATCATCCGACAAAATTTTACAGTATTATGTGTATTATACTATCGACACATGAGAGAATATTTACGCGACAGTTTTATTTAGCTTACTACAGATATTATTTAGCTATCATTATCATCACTATCATCAAAATTAAGTCCTTTAAAAAAAAATTAATTACCATTTCGTAACACGAAAAGTGCGGATGATTAGACTCCTGTGACCAGAGATGGGCATTAATCGATTAATCTTTTAGTTAACTAATCAATCGATTAAAAATATCAATCGTCATTTTATAATCGCGATTAATTTAGTTGCGATTAAATTAGTTGTGAGAATGTTCGACTAACAACTAAATTAGTTTTAGTTTCAATCGACTAAATTTCACGATTAAATCTATATTAAAACTACGTAGTCGCCCGTTTTTGCATTTTTTATCTTGCAATATGTAACTACAAGTACGTATGTATGTAATCAATCGTCGTTTTCAATCGTCAGTCGCAATTAATTCTTGTAATCTTAATCGTTAATCGTTAGTCGATTACATTTTGCCCATCTCTGCCTGTGACTCACGAGTACATGTTTGACTTGCAACATACATGCCAAAAATATTCTACAGCAAGAATTAACGCAATCACGACAAAATGTAAACATCAGAATTAAATAATTAGACGTTTTCGATTTTAAGGGAGAGGTGCACTACGCACCGCACACAATCAACGAACTGATCGACGTTAAATATTGGGACAGCATCGATTATACCATATTTTGTATACTTTAAACTTTTACGAGCCAATTTTAACAAATTATACGATTACGTTGGCAGGATTCTCTAAAACATTGCCGTAAATAATTTTGCCGAATGTCGTTTCGCAACCATTCGCATAAATTCATTTCGCCGAATGATCAAGTGGCAACTCAACACAATAATTCGCATTATTTCCCAACCTAATAGTTAGCGACTTTACTGTATGTTTGGACAACAACTTCAAAATACGCTTTTTATAACAAAAGTGGCCGCTGGTATTTTTTACGTAGAAGAATAAAAAGTTTGTTTTAGTAATTTAACATCGTTCGATGCAGTAAAAGTAAATATTTAGCCTAATGAATGACTTGGCGAAATAAATGTATTCCGAATCATATTACAAATGTTGTATGTCATAATGATAATCTGCTTAACAATAATTAGACCAAGTAAAACGTTGCCATAATGAAAATTTTCCGAATGTTGGTTACCAAAGTAGATCATCTGCGAAAAGTTAAATGGCAAGTGAAATTCGGACAAAAAAACTTCGGCGAAAAGGCAGAACATTCAGTTTTGATGCAACTGATAAGTAGTCTCGTTGAAATAATTTACATACACAAAACAAAGTATTAATGCGGCGTCAGTCGGAAACTTAATCAAATGTTGCAAAAAACCTATGACTCGTTTCATTCATAGCAAAGCCGCGGTCGAAAAATTTTAAATAAAACAGCTCGTTTCCAATGAAACTGCGAATTCCTTTCGGTAACAAAGCTTCGAATCCATTTCACGGATAATCGAATTCGGGTACTGCGCCGTATTACATATTCTGCTACGTTTAAAATTTCAGCGTATATGGTTAACAAAGTGCACATTTAAATGTTGCTGCGTACACAAAAATCAGTCAAACGTGAATGTTAAGCACGTATAAAGTTGGATTGTTGAAGCTTAAAAAATATTTTGAATTAAACGAATAGTATTTATCAGTACGGTTTTTACTCACTATTATTTTTAGTCGCTTTTGGCGACATGTTTCGGATTCTTATTATGTTGAGGATGGATTCCCAAAGAATCCGAAACATGTCGCCAAAAGCGACTAAAAATAATAGTGAGTAAAAACCGTACTGATAAATATTTTGAAATATGTCTCACGATAGTTTAAGTGCGATGAAACGAATAGTATTATTAGGGTTCCGTACCTCAAAAGGAAAAAACGGAACCCTTATAGGATCACTCGTGCGTCTGTCTGTCTGTTTTTAATAATGATTTCTTTAGTTTTAAATGCACCGCATATAATATTTTCTGCTTTGCCCTAAGGTTGACTGGTAGAGAATGCCTTTTGTACATTAAGTTTTTCTTTTGTACAATAAACTTTAAACACGTAAGTATTTGTGAGTATACAGTAGTTTTATACACTTCATTTCGCGTGCACCTATTAGCGTGAGCGATCTTTAAGTTCGTATCAAAATAGGATCAAGTTAATTCTGGATCGGGCTCCATTTTTCATTATAACATTTAAAACTTTTGCGGTTTGAACACATATTAACTCACATTTGTGACCTGTTTTGACATTTTGCTGGGACGTCCGTTAGCCGCGACTACGACCAGTGAAACCTGTGTCGAAACGTCGGTAAATAAAGGTAACAAAATAAATTCGCGATAGATGTGAGTTAATATCCATTTTTCATTGTTCCAAAAATGGCGTAATGTTTCATGCATAAAAACATCATCAAAATGGCTGCCAATTCGTTTCAAAGTAGGTATGTAAATTAGATCAAAACCACATATTACGAGTACATTGCCAATTCAATTGTCCTGACATGTCAATGTGCTCTAAACAACGAGTAGAATAAACTAAATCAAATCTAACTTCCCAAATTCATAAATTACGTGCAATAATGTGAATATTGTGCGTTAGTTAACCAGGAGTGTTATCGCACGTGACTCTGTGATAATATTGTCCGATGCAAATCGAATGTTGACCGAAGAGCGACCAAACAACGCGTGCTGGCAAATGCTGCCGGTTAAATTATACAAAATGATCAAAATGCGTTTAGCGTTGCGTTTATTATTACTTACATATATTAATTATTAATTAATATAATTATTATAACGCCGAAATTGAACAATTAGTTGCTGAACCAAACATTGGTGTGACAAAGGCGCAAAGGCTTCGGTGGCTCGGCCATCTGGAGCGAATGGGAGACGATCGGGCGGTGAAAAGAGCGTTTGACGGAAAACCGACAGCACGCCGCCCGGTCGGGCGACCTGGGTACGGATGGGCGGATGTGGTGGACGCTGATCTGCGCGAGCTCCAGGTCCAAGACTGGCGAGAAACTGCACAGGACCGGGATCAGTGGCGAACTGTCGTGTTGGAGGCCAAGACACACTTTGGGTGCGCCAGAGGAGTAAGTAAGTAAGTTAGTATTATTTCATATAATATTGTCTTCGGTTACCGCGATAGTTACTCATGAAATAAAACTATGAAAACGGATTATATCGCGTATATTGAATTTATAATACATCCCGACGTTTCGAACCCTTTACAGCGTTCGTGGTCAACGGGTGAGGTGATTATTTCATAGTTTGTCATTGAGTATTTTTTGATGCGCCATTACTAAGTCAAACCTAACTTGACAAGCTAAGTAGTTTTAATACAGCGTGTATTTTTGATACGACCACATTGTAAGGGTAGTTAGTATTATAGGCCCAAATGAATTAACTCATATGTCTTAGCAAAGATAGATATAACTCCGTAATAGATGGATACAGTCTAAGGAAAAAACGTGCCGCGAAAATCAAGAAAATTTGATTCTCGTTCAGAGGGCGCTACTAGTTTTGGCCTACAGTCGTATATATGGCGTTGACGGTTTCGTTTGTTATTTATCAATTTTAACGCATATCAGTGAAAGAACATGGGTCAAAATCATCAAAATAATTAATGCAAATAAAAAAAATCATTTATCTATATTTAAATACATTTTATCGTATTTTTACAAATCTTCAATTTTAGTTTTAAAGTGTGTCGACAGATGGCAGTGAATTTACTGGGGTTACAAAATTTACTATGACAGTACCGCTCTAGTATAAGTTACTCTATGGTCTTAGTAAAAAATATATGCGACTTTTATTGCATACATTGTACACACACACATGTACATGAATTCAGCTTACACAAGTACACACTTTCGTCTAATTTCAGTTATATGTGTGTTACGAATTATCTTCATCGTAATCAGCCTAGAACATCCACTGTTAGACATAGGCGTACCCATTCCCACAACGTCCGGTCGTCGAAGGTATTGGATGTATCCAAGCAACGAATGGTTCTCCACGCCTTGGGGTTAAGATCGTCGGTGTAACTAGACGTGGATCTGCCCGCGCAGCATGGTTTCCCCTATCACTAAGTCCGTCACTTTCGCACTCACATACTTGTTAGAACGTGACAGGCATGGTGATAAGCGTACCGTGCTACGACTCCTGCCCGCGCAGCATGGTTTCCCCTATCACTAAGTCCGTCACTTTCGCACTCACATACTTGTTAGAACGTGACAGTCATGGTGATAAGCGTACCGTGCAACGACTCCTGCCCGCGCAGCATGGTTCCCCTATCACTAAGTCCGTCACTTTCGCACTCACATACTTGTTAGAACGTGACAGGCATGGTGATAAGCGTACCGTGCTACGACTCCTGGTCCTAGTTTCAAGAACCTTTTTGCCCTAAATTCATGCTGTTGTCGGCCTAATCTTAATCTTCCCAAACATGAATTAGCATTTATCCTAGTCAATTGAATTCTATGAGCGAAATTTGTGACGTTTTCAACTAAAAGGTACCACATTGTCGCTTGTTGATAAGGTTGATTTCTAATTGAAGCTATATGGAAATAGCGCCTTACTGACAAGCGACAATAAGTATCCTTTTGGTTGAAAATGGCACATTTGTCTCTTAGTCATAAATCAACTGAACTAAACATTAACTTTGAACATTAATTATGTTCAGTTCAGTTCTTATTAAAGTAATCAAAGAGACAAATAGCAATTAATCTATCAGACAGATACATACAGTCATACTTTGTACACATATTTAAGTATACGAAGTAAATGAGCGAGTCAATTCCAACCAGCGAACAGTTAATCACGCCTCTTAATGCATTCGCAATACGCACACAGCTGTAATATATTGTGGCCATCGCCGGCGAATTTAATATCTGTCAGGGACAGGCTGCGCGCGCGTTGCTGTCGAGAGCTTTGACCCCGTTTTTCTGATAGTAATAATTGAGATATACTTATGTACAGTACCGGCCAATAATATATCACCTTGTGTTTTTGTATGAGCTTGTATAGAGTAAACAATATAGGTTAGTTTGTAGATTGCATATTATACTAGTCATTTTATACAAATATATGATGAATATTGCAATGACATACAAAATATATTTACAATAGGATACTCAGCCTATTACTAAAAAACCTCTAGTAAAAAAATTAGTTAACAATACATTTAAAAAAAACCTCTATGAAAGAAACCATTACATGAGACCAATTTTCCTCATCGCCCGTACAAAGGAATACTACTAGACGTCCTAAAGCAGTAACGTGGAAGTCACTCACAACTATAAAAAAAAGTTATACCGTAAAAACATGGAGGCTTTACAGGGATAATTTCGCCTTAGTGCGAATATAGTGTGTTGTAATCTTGCAGTGTTAATTTGTACAAAAAATTGTTTTACTACTGTTGGTAGAATGCAATGTAATCTCGTTTACTTGTTTACTCATTACTGTTATGACGTATGGTGGCAGCACTGTTGCGCTCTCTCTCTGTTGTGTGAATCTATGGTGGCGGATTAAGTTTCAATGTGAGCTTATAAAATATATTTCTATTAATGGGAAAAACCACTTGTTTTACTCAAATTCCAATAGGTTGTGGGCCCAGGCACATAATCCTATAAGATAAAGTAAAACATTTGGGGCGGACACTGTTTCGTCGAAGAAAATTACTGTCGGCACCGGCGCGGCACGTTGCGCGCATTTTGAGGTTAAGTCGGCGGGGAGGAAAAATACTTGCATCGCAAGGACGGGACGAGCAGGCAGCTAAGAAAACACCATGGAAGATACTAAATTGTCTGGAAATCACATCAAATTGGAAGGAGCATCTAATTGGAATGTGTGGAAA
Source organism: Cydia strobilella (assembly GCF_947568885.1). Taxonomy (NCBI): domain Eukaryota; kingdom Metazoa; phylum Arthropoda; class Insecta; order Lepidoptera; family Tortricidae; genus Cydia; species Cydia strobilella. The sequence goes on from NC_086041.1 coordinate 36,145,661, forward strand.
TTCCAATCCATGATTTTGTTGCGGAGCCATGACCTTCTAGAAGTGGTAGAGGGGAAAAAGGTGAAGCCGGAAATTGCAACTGAAATACCAAAATGGGAAAAGCAAGACGCGAAGGCACAGACATGGCTTGTTACAAGAATGTCAGAAAATGCAATGATGCATATCATAACTTGTACTACGTCCGCGCAAATGTGGAAGAAATTAGCTAGCGTCTACGAACAAAAATCCGAAACAAGCATCCACATCGTGCAACAGCGATTTTTTCAATATAAGTACGAAGAGGGAACAGACATGTCTACATTTTTATCCAAAATTGAAGAAATGAAAAATCAACTAAAGCAGATGGGAGAAACTATTACTGAAAATTTCGTCATAACAAAAGTACTGATGTCACTTCCAGATTGCTATAAGCATTTTGTATCCGCGTGGGAGTCGGCGCCAGATGATAAACAAACCTATGATAATCTCGTCGCTAGATTGTTAATAGAAGAGGAGCGGATAAAAGATAAACAGAACGAGCCTTCTTCGTCATCGTCATCGGCTTTTGTTGCGAAGAAAATAGAAAGGAAAGACGCGAAGTGTCATAAATGTAACCTACGGGGACATTTTCAAAGTGAGTGTCGTAGTAAGCGGAACAATAATAATTCGGAAAGTGAAAATAAATACGGTAAAAAGTGCTATTACTGCAACAAGCAGGGACATTTAAAAAGTGAATGCTGGTTTAGAAAAAATAAAGACAAAGAAAGTAACGCGTTTGTGACTTTTGAGAGTACATCTGTACAGTTACAAAAAGCACAGTGGCTAGTGGACACTGGTTGTAGTGATCATATGTGCCCTGATCGGGATTTGTTTACAACATACACTCCAGCGTTATCGAACAAAACAATTACTGTCGGTAACGGTAATTTGTGCAGTGTGCATGGTTACGGACAGATGGCGGTGCAAGTCTATAACGGCGATGAGTGGATTGACACGACCATAGACAACGTGATGTTTGTGCCGGAATTAAAATCAAACTTACTATCTGTCAAATGTCTTACAGATCGAGGTTATGTTACGATCACCGACAAAAAGACTTGCAAAATTGTTAAAGAAAATAAATTACATAAAGTGTGTGCAGTAGCGTATCGTAATGGACCTATGTATTTATTGGAAGTGCATTACAAACACGGAGCAGCGAACGTGGCTCAGTCACAGTCAAGTTTAAAGGACTGGCATAATAAACTTGTTCACCAAAACATGCAACATGTCAAGACCGTGCTTAAAAACAATAATATCATAGTGAAAGACGATACGGACGTAAGGTGCGAAAGCTGTTTGGAGGGCAAAATACACCGTTTGCCTTTCAGTGCTAGTGAAACTAAGACGACAAGGACTTGCGAACTTATACATGCAGACACATGCGGGCCAATGGAGGTGCCGTCTGTGGGAGGATCCAGATACTTCGTTATCCTAAAAGATGACTACTCAAACTTCAGATCTGTATACTTTGTAAAAGGGAAGGATGAAGTGAAGAAATGCATTGAGAACTTCATAAACAGAGCTGAGAATACCACCAACAATAAAGTGCTTTACTTCAGATCGGACAACGGATTAGAATATGTGAATAAGGCTGTGCAAGACTTATTTTCTAACCGTGGCATAATACATCAAACAACAGTACCATACACAGCAGAACAAAATGGGAAAGCGGAACGCGAAATTAGAACTTTATCTGAAGCAGCCAGAACAATGTTGTGTGCGGAAGGTTTGCCAAAGAAGCTGTGGGCAGAAGCTGTTCAAACGGCAGCTTATGTGTTAAATAGGACCAGTAACAGCAATGAAGTTGGAAAAACCCCATATGAAACATGGACCAATAAACACTATGACATAAATAATTTAAAAGTGTTTGGTACTCCTGTCTATGTTCATATCCCAAAGGAAAAGAGAACAAAGTGGGATTCAAAAGGAGAAAAGGGAATCATGGTCGGCTATGGAGAAGATGTTAAGGGCTACAGGGTGTTCTTCGAAAAGTACAACAGTGTTGAAACCAAGAGAGATGTTGTGTTTCTAGAACAAGGTCAGGAAGAGGAGGAACAGATAGTTTACCTAGACTATGACACAGATCTACCTGCAAGTGCTAATGACGATCAGGCGAGACCTGTGGAGGGAGTGGTCCCACCAAGTGAGAATGTGGAGCGACTGGAGTCCGGAGAGGGTGAGCCGGATGGGCAGGTTGTGACTAGTCCAAATGAAACTGTAGAGACTTTGGAAAGCGATGGAAGTACATATGTACCATACACCAGCGATGAGGGATCCAGTGATGAAGGCGAAGATCACATATCACGACGCCAGAAAGCTACTCGTGTAAGAAAACAAACCTCATTCTATAATTGCTATCATGTCTCTTCAGAAGAAAGTGAACCAAAAACATACAAAGAAGCTATGCGCAGAAAGGACGCCAGTAAGTGGCAGGAGGCTATAGAAAAGGAAATGCAGACCCTGAAAGACAACAATACTTGGGAGTTTTGTGAAAAGCCCGTCACCGAAAAAACTGTAAGTAGCAAGTGGGTTTTTAAAATTAAAAATGGTGATCAATATAAAGCTAGGTTAGTAGCCAGGGGCTTTGAACAAAGTGATATGATTGACTTATGTGAAATATATGCACCAGTAGCTAACCTGTCTACCTTTAGGTTGTTTGTATCTGTAGCTACAAAATTAAACTTACCTATTTACCAGTTGTCCCGTGTGGTGCCGGGTAAGAATAGCACCACCCCCCCTCTCTTTCCGTGGGTGTCGTAAGAGGCGACTGAAGGAAATCCGGTGGATGGGCAGCAGCGTCCTCCGAGAACTACCTCTATCAAACTGCGGTCGCCAACCCGCCTGCCAAGCGTGGCGACTACGGCAATCCCCCCCCAAGGGATAAAAACAAAAAACAAAATAATGCAGACACAAATAAAACCCAGACCCCTAGTCCCCGGCAGCCCCGCTATTCCTGGCTCCGGTAGCGGCCAGGGTAATGGCGGGGCAGGGGGTGCTACAGTGAATCACCGGCAGAGGCCCGGCTACCATAACCGACGACCCTTGGCCCTGGCAACATACAACTGCCGTACGCTGCGGACCGACGAAAAGTTATTAGAACTGGAGGAAGAATTAAGCAGGTTACGTTGGGGAATCATAGGGTTATCGGAAGTCCGTAGAGAGGGGGAGGACATGATAACTCTGAATTCCGGCAACTTGCTCTATTTCCGGGAGGGCGAACAACGGTCCCAGGGAGGTGTCGGGTTTATCGTCCACAAGTCCCTCGTAAACAACGTGGTGAAGATCGAGAGTGTGTCGAACAGGGTAGCGTGCCTTGTACTCAGAATGACCCAACGTTATTCGTTGAAGGTCATACAAGTCTACGCACCGACCTCGACACACTCCGACGATGAGGTGGAGGCTATGTATGAGGATATCTCCAGAGCCATGCATAGCTCCAAAACTCACTTCACAGTTGTTATGGGGGACTTCAACGCTAAGCTGGGCAAACGAGACGGTGAAGAGCTGAGAGTGGGGCAATTTGGAGTGGGGCGTAGGAATCACCGGGGCCACCTACTGGCTGGTTTCATGGAGAAGGAAGGACTCTATATGATGAACTCCTTCTTCAGGAAACGTGAGCACAGGAAGTGGACCTGGGTGAGCCCTGACGGTGCAACAAGGAATGAGATCGACTTTATCATGTCGACGAAGAAGCAAATATTCAGTGATGTTTCTGTGATCAATTCGGTCAAAACCGGGAGCGATCACCGTATGGTAAGAGGCACACTGAATATTCAATTTAGGCTTGAGAGATCTCGACTGATAAAGTCTACGCTCCGCCCGGCACCGGCCCAGCTCCAAAACCCCGAGAGCTTTCAGCTCGAACTTCAAAACCGGTTCGAATGCCTAGCTAGCGACCTGGACGATTACAACGACGGGTTTGTGGAAGCTGTTCATACGGTCGGGTCCAAGTTCTTCAAGACTCGTCGTACAAGAACCAAGAAACTCTCGGACTCCACTCTCAAGCTCATGGAGGTGAGGCGTGAGATGATTCTGCAGTCGTCAGGTGACGTTTGTCGTTATAGGCAGCTCAACAGACGGATCTCGAAGTCTCTGAAGCGAGATATACGCCGATTCAATACTAACAGTATTGAAGAGGCTATCAAGCGCAACAGAGGCTCGAAGGTGTTTGCCAGAGATCTGTCTATTGGCCAAAGCCAACTGACAAAACTGAAGACCGACGACGGCAGGATCATCTCATCCAAACCTGAGCTCTTGGGAGAAGTCGAGAAGTTCTATGGACAGTTATACACAACAACCCGAGCACCCGTCGTGGATCTAGCTAGAGACCCTAGAGCTAGACTAACTCGACACTATACCGAAGATATCCCGGACGTCAGCCTGTACGAGATTAGTATGGCTCTCAAACAACTTAAGAATGGCAAAGCCCCAGGTGATGACGGAATTACGGCCGAACTCCTGAAGGCGGGTGGTAAACCAGTCCTTAAGGCCCTTCAGACGCTGTTTAGTTCCGTCATGCGCGAAGGAAAAACGCCGCAAGCGTGGAACAGAAGTGTGGTGGTGCTCTTCTTCAAAAAAGGTGATAACACCTTGCTGAAGAATTATAGACCCATCTCACTTCTGAGCCATGTCTACAAGCTGTTTTCGAGAGTCATCACGAACCGTCTCGCACGCAGGTTTGACGACTTCCAGCCTCCCGAACAAGCAGGTTTCCGTAAAGGCTATAGTACCGTAGACCACATACATGCGTTGCGGCAGGTTATACAGAAGACTGAGGAATATAACCTCCCCCTTTGCCTTGCATTTGTGGACTACGAGAAAGCCTTCGATTCGATCGAGACTTGGGCTGTGCTGCAGTCTCTCCAAAGGTGCCAAATCGACTACCGGTATATCGAAGTGCTGAAGTGTCTGTACGAAAACGCCACCATGTCCGTCCGACTACAGGGCCAGAGCTCGAAGCCTATTCCATTGCAGCGGGGAGTCAGACAAGGAGATGTAATCTCCCCAAAGCTGTTCACCGCTGCATTGGAGGATGCCTTTAAGGTTCTGGACTGGAAAGGACGAGGCATCAATGTAAATGGCGAGTACATCACTCACCTTCGGTTTGCCGATGATATCGTAGTCATGGCTGAGACCATGGAGGACCTCAGTGCGATGCTCGCTGATCTCAGCAGAGTATCTGAACGAGTTGGTCTGAAAATGAACATGGACAAGACGAAGATCATGTCTAACGTCCATGTTGTGCCAACTCCCGTATTAATCGGAGGCTCTGCGCTCGAAGTTGTTGACGATTATGTATACCTAGGACAAACAGTCCAGTTAGGTAGGTCCAACTTCGAGAAAGAGGTCACTCGTCGAATCCGACTCGGTTGGGCAGCGTTCGGGAAGCTCCACAGTATCTTTTCGTCCAAATTGCCGCAGTGTCTTAAGTCAAAAGTCTTTGACCAGTGTGTGTTGCCAGTGATGACATACGGATCTGAGACGTGGGCGCTAACGATGGGCCTCATAAGAAGGCTCAAGGTCACGCAAAGGGCAATGGAGAGAGCTATGCTCGGGGTTTCTCTGCGTGATAGAGTCAGAAATGATGATATCCGCAGTAGAACTAGGGTCACCGATATAGCTCGCAGAATTGCAAACCTTAAGTGGCAGTGGGCGGGGCACATTGCTCGCAGAACTGATGGCCGGTGGGGCCGGAAGGTTCTGGAGTGGCGTCCGCGTACCGGAAGACGAACTGCCGGTAGGCCTCCAACGAGATGGAGCGACGACCTGGTGAAAGTCGCGGGAATTCGGTGGTTGCGAGCGGCACAGGATCGGTCGGAGTGGCGAGCCTTGGGGGAGGCCTATGTCCAGCAGTGGACGTCTATCGGCTGACATGATGATGATGATTTACCAGATGGATGTAACGGGGGCATTTTTATATGGGAACATTGAGGAAACTGTATATTTAGAATTACCAGAAGGTGCATATAGTGGTAATAAAAATGTTGTTAAATTAAAGAAATCCTTGTATGGTTTAAAGAAATCACCAAAGTATTGGAATGAGAAATTCAATTCCGTAATAGTGAAGCAAGGTTTTGCTAGGTCACAAAGTGACACTTGTTTATACACAAAATGTTGTGGTAATGCCAAAACTTATGTTTTATTATATGTAGATGACTTACTCATTTTCGGAAATGACAAAAATGAAATATGTGACCTTAAGTCACTCCTAAATAGGGAATTTAAGATGAAAGACCTAGGTTTGGTGTCTAAATTTTTAGGTATACAAGTAAAACAAGATCTGGAAAATGGTGTCACAGAATTAAACCAGAAAGAATATCTTGAAAATGTCTTGAAAAAATTTGAAATGCAAAATTGTAAAGAAATGTCAACTCCTATGGATCCAAATTTTAACGCCACAATTTTTGATGACAATGAGTCTGTGATTAATAAAGACATAGAAAATAAATGTAGAAAAATTATAGGCAGCTTGGCCTATGCAGCTAACGGTACTAGGCCAGATATTTGTATTGCAATTTCAATTTTAAGCAGATATCAGAATAATGCGAACAGTATGTTGCTAACGGCTCTAAAGAGAGTACTTAGGTATATAAAATACACACTAAACTATTGTTTGATATATAAATGTAACAATGATATGTTAATAGGATATTGTGACGCTAATTGGGGAGGTGATTTAAAAGATAGGAAGTCAACAACTGGTTATTGTTTTAAGTTTGCCAACTGTTTAATTAATTGGTGCTCAAAGAAACAGGCTAGTGTCAGTCTGTCTTCTACACAGTCAGAGTATGTAGCAATCAGTATGGCAGCAAGTGAAGCTTGCTGGCTTATAAATTTGTTAAGAGATTTTAATATTGAGAATGTGTGTCCCGTTGTAATGCTTAGCGATAGCCAAAGTGCTATAATGGCTGCAAATACTGACTGTGTTAAGCGGTTAAAACATATAGATATAAGGTTTCACTATATAAAAGAGTTAATTAAAAGGGATAAATTATTGTTAAAATACATAAAAACAGAAGATCAGACAGCTGATATGTTTACTAAGGCATTAAATAAAAACTTGTTATCAAAGTTCATAAAAAGCTGTGGTCTGTATGAACAATAAGTTAATATCCTTTTTTATGTCTTGTTAGAATATAGGTGATGTAGGGATTACATTGAGGGGGGGTGTT